>NC_138291.1:67385000-68647500 GCF_965601325.2 Salmo salar
TATCTCTCTTCCCCCTACCCCTCTCTGTATCTCTCTTCCCCCTAGCCCCCTCTCTCTCTGTCTGTATCTCTCTCTCACTCTCCCCTCCACCACTCTGTTATCTGTAGCCCATCCATCAGCAGAGGTTAGCAGTAAAGCCTGCTGTCAGCACTGTGTTAGAATGGACATGGCCACCCTGGATAGAGTCACAGTGTATGAATGGACCTGGGCTGGCTCCTGTTCTATTTGTATCAGAGGGACAATATCAGTCACCCTGGCTGGATCAATCACTTGTACTGGGATCATGTCAGCAGATATCATCTTTGGCTGACCAAATGAGCTCGTCTTTGTGTGTGGGTGTGTGCGTGCATGTACCCTGCGTGCGTGTATATCAAATCCCATCATGGACTTAAACCCTAGAACTTTGTCAAAATGTAGAGACGGACTGAGTTAACCTACTTAATGGCCTAACCCTCTGTCATCGTCATGCGTCACTGTGATGACTCATCACATCACTCACTCTACCTTCTATCTGCCTCCCTCCACGTTAACCCCAACGCTACAAGTCGATGAGCGAGATGGTTAGTCACAACAGGGGCCCGACTGTCACGAGGAATGACTCAATCCAGCCAGAGTTATCCAGGCCAATGTCACAACTTCACTGGAAAGCCAGGGGGAGTATCTGTTCCTAGGATAGTGTGTGCGAGATTTGAAGGACGTTTTGATACTTTTCCACCTCATGTGACAGGGACTTGTAGTACCTCCATAAGGGTTATTCAGGCTGGTGATTGGGTTACTGGCTGAGCTTTTGGAGGAACATCCACACACACTCTCTCACTGACAGGAACCATTATTCATGGTTATGTATACTGAAACAGCTATATTATACATACACACCACCTCCACCCCCCCTTACTGTACTCAGCCTGCCATGTCATGCCCTGTCCTGTCTTTAACTGCCTTTATTGTGTGTGCTTCCGTGCGTGTGTGAGAGAGAGAGACCCGTGGGACCAACGGACCTGCCAGCCCTCCAAACCACAGCTTTGATGGTTGTCTTACAAGGCCTGGGAGAGTGGGTAAGGAGCCTCAGGCCTGGCCAAGGAGAGAGGGAGGGAGGGAGGGAAGGAAGGGGGTATAGGAGGTTGGAAGTGGGTTAGTGAGAGACTCTTAAAATCTAGTTTGATGTTTCCAGATTGCTGCTTGCTGCTGAGTAGGGAATTTGTAATAAAGGGATTGTGTGTGTGTGTGTGTGTGTGTGTGTGTGTGTGTGTGTGTGTGTGTGTGTGTGTGTGTGTGTGTGTGTGTGTGTGTGTGTGTGTGTGTGTGTGTGTGTGTGTGTGTGTGTGTGTGTGTGTGTGTGTGTGTGTGTGTGTAAGGGAAAGAGAGGGGGGGCGGCTCTCAGCGCTAGGCTCTGACAGTCATTTTTTGTTTCATGAGAGCCACTGGGTTTGTATGAGCGAAGCACCACCACAACGCGTAATATTTTACCACGAACAGTGCAGCAGAAGCAAGCCCCTTCTCCGCTACTCTTTCATCCGCGTGAGGCTACAATACATCGCGTTTCCCAGGAAAGCTGTGAAGCCAGCTGTATGCTATTGAATGATTGTGTTTGAGTCTGTTATTAAAGAATGTGAAACAATATTCTGTACAGTCGAGGCTAAAATGTTTGAGAATGACACAAATATTAATTTCCACAAATTTTGCTGCTTCAGTGTCTTTAGATATTTTTGTCAGATGTTACTATGGAACACTGAAGTATAATTACAAGCATTTCATAAGTGTCAAAGGCTTTTATTGACAATTACATTTGAAGTTGATGCAAAGAGTCTATATATGCAGCGTTGACCCTTCTTATTCTAGACCTCTGCAATCCGCCCTGGCATGCTGTCAATTAACTTCTGGGCCACGTCCTGACTGATGGCAGCCCATTCTTGCGTAAACAATGCTTGGAGTTTGTCAGAATTTGTGGGGTTTTGTGTGTCCACCCGCCTCTTGAGGATTGACCACAAGTTCTCAATGGGATTAAGGTCTGGGGAGTTTCCTGGCCATGGACCCAAAATATCCATGTTTTGTTCCCCGAGCCACTTAGTTATCACTTTTGCCTTATGGCAAAGTGCTCCATCATGCTGGAAAAGGCATTGTTCGTCACCAAACTGTTCCTGGATGGTTGGGAGAAGTTGCTCTCGGAGGATGTGTTGGTACCATTCTTTATTCATGGCTGTGTTCTTAGGCAAAATTGTGAGTGAGCCAACTCCCTTGGCTGAGAAGCAACCCCACATATGAATGGTCTCAGGATGCTTTACTGTTGGCATGACACAGGACTGATGGTAGCGCTCACCTTGTCTTCTCCGGACAAGCTTTTTTCTGGATGCCCCAAACAATTGGAAAGGGGATTCATCAGAGAAAATGACTTTACCCCAGTCCTCAGCAGTCCAATCCCTGTACCTTTTGCAGAATATCAGTCTGTCCCTGATGTTTTTCCTGGAGAGAAGTGGCTTCTTTGCTGCCCTTCTTGACACCAAGCCATCCTCCAAAAGTCTTTGCCTCACTGTGTGTGCAGATGCACTCACACCTGCCTGCTGCCATTCCTGAGCAAGCTCTGTACTGGTGGTGCCCCGATCCCGCAGCTGAATCAACTTTAGGAGACGGTCCTGGTGCTTGCTGGACTTTCTTGGGCGCTCTGAAGCCGCCTTCACAACAATTGAACCGCTCTCCTTGAAGTTCTTGATGATCCGATAAATGGTTGATTTAGGTGCAGTCTTACTGGCAGCAATATCCTTGCCTGTGAAGCCCTTTTTGTGCAAAGCAATGATGACGGCACGTGTTTCCTTGCAGGTAACCATGGCTGACAGAGGAAGAACAATGATTCCAAGCACCACCCTCCTTTTTGAAGCTTCCAGTCTGTTATTTGAACTCAATCAGCATGACAGAGTGATCTCCAGCCTTGTCCTCATCAACACTCACACCTGTGTTAACGAGAGAAGCACTGACATGATGTCAGTTGGTCCTTTTGGCAGGGCTGAAATCCAGTGGAAATGTTTTTGGGGGATTCAGTTCATTTGCATGGCAAAGTGGGACTTTGCAATTAATTGCAATTCATCTGATCACTTTTCATAACATTCTGGAGTATATGCAAATTGCCATCATACAAACTGAGGCAGCAGACTTTGTGAAAATTAATATTTGTGTCATTCTCAACTTTTGGCCACGACTGTACGTTAACCTGTTAGGGCTAGGGGGCAGTATTGACACGGCTGGATAAAAAACATACCCGATTTAATCTGGTTACCACTCCTACCCAGTAACTAGAATATGCATATACTTATTACATATGCATAGAAAACACCCTAAAGTTTCTAAAACTGTTTGAATGGTGTCTGTGAGTATAACAGAACTCAAATGGCAGGTCAAAACCTGAGAGATTCCTTTACAGGAAGTGGCCTGTCTGACCATTTCTTGAACTTCTTTTCCATCTCTATCTTTTACTAAGGATCTCTGCTCTAACGTGACACTTCCCTCGTTGTCCATAGGCGCTCAGAGCCCGGGAAAAAACAGAATGTCGTCATTCCAGCCCCAGGCTGAAACACATTATCGCCTTTCTCAAGTGGCCGATCAAGGGACTCTGGGCTTATGCGCGTGACCCGACCGCCCCCGCCTTTGTGATTTTTTCCTCTGTTTGCCGAAAAGGAGATTCCCTGTCGGAATATTATCGCTTTTCTACGAGAAAAAGGGCGTAAAAATTGATTTTAAAGAGCGGTTGACATGCTTCGAAGTACGGTAATGGAATATTTAGAATTTTATTGTCACGAATTGCGCCATGCGCGCGACACTTCTTTACCATTTCGGATAGTGTCTGGGACGCACGAACAAAACACCGCTATTCGGATATAACGATGGATTATTTTGGACCAAACCAACATTTGTTATTGAAGTAGCAGTCCTGGGTGTGCATTCTGACGAAGACAACAAAAGGTAATGAAACTTTTATAATAGTAAATATGATTATGGTGAGTCCTAAACTTGCCGGGTGTCTAAATAGCGAGCCCGTGATGCCTGGGCTATGTACTTAGAATATTGCAAAATGTGCTTTCACCAAAAAGCTATTTTAAAATCGGACATATCGAGTGCATAGAGGAGGTCTGTATCTATAATTCTTAAAATAATTGTTATGCTTTTTGTGAACGTTTATCGTGAGTAATTTAGTAAAATGTTAGCGAATTCCCCGGAAGTTTGCGGGGGGTATGCTAGTTCTGAACGTCACATGCTAATGTAAAAAGCTGTTTTTTGATATAAATATGAACTTGATTGAACAAAACATGCATGTATTGTATAACATAATGTCCTAGGGTTGTCATCTGATGAAGATCATCAAAGGTGAGTGCTGCATTTAGCTGTCTTCTGGGTTTTGGTGACATTATATGCTGGCTTGAAAAATGGGTGTCTGATTATTTCTGGCTTGGTACTCTGCTGACATAATCTAATGTTTTGTTTTCGTTGTAAAGCCTTTTTGAAATCGGACAGTGTGGTTAGATTAACGAGAGTCTTGTCTTTAAATAGCTGTAAAATAGTCATATGTTTGAGAAATTGAAGTAATAGGATTTTTAAGGTTTTGAAAATCGCGCCACAGGCTGCAAGTGGCTGTTACGTAGGTGGGACGAATTCGTCCCGCCTAGCCCAGAGAGGTTAACTATTGCTAACTATTGCACGATTGTGTTCATGAGTCTATTAAATGGGTACTTTGACTGCTTTCCGTTAAAACATGTATCACTACAAATATGGTCATGGCCTAAAATAAAGGTTGTTCATATGGTTATATAAAGTGTGGTGCCTTGAAAGCACATCAGCTACAGCATGTTTGTTTGTCTGAAACGTTACACTATGCCTTTTAAAATTCCCCCACGAAACCTTCTCTGGAGATAGTTTAGAACCGCCACTGAATAGGCATTTAACTTGTCTATAAAGGAATGCTGCTTCTCAAGTAGGGCTAAAGTCCATCACTAGGCAACCAAAACTGTCAATCAATTTATCTCAAGCTGCCTGTGTGCAGACCACTCACTCCTAAGTACTTTGAAGTTTAAATACAATGACGTACCAATACGTTTAGTAGAAACAAAATGCATACCGTACCTTAAAAAAACAGGAAAATGTCGGAAACTTGGTCCGTTTCATCCAGGCTTCTCTCCTTCAGGCCATTAATCACCTTTTTGGATCCGAATCCGAGCATTGTCCGGGTTATGGTTGTGTTCTCCAGGTAACTTGGAGATAACCCCTCCAGTGAGGGTTATGCGACCTCGGCATTTGAAGCATCATATTCACTTCCAGGAGGACTTATTTGTGGTCTGTCGTTCCAGTTTGTAGGTGTAGCCTTCATGTGCCAGGATATTTTTTCTACACACAGAGAGGATACATTTGGGTTCCATTGATTGTTCTGCTCCTCTGAGAATAATGAATGCTGAAGGTAGCAGTGTAAGATCTTTTTAAGCAGAATATTTGGATTATTAGCATATGAATGACTTGCAATTCGATTGCTGGACTATTGAAGCCATCCATCCAGTCTTTTTAATTGAAATGTTGGCCTTTTACATTTTTTTTCCCCATTAAATGTTTTATATTCATAACTGATAACAATTCGGTATGCTATAACCTATAAATAATATTCTGCTCATATGAGCACATTCATTTTAATACATATAAAGAAAAGCAATGCGTAATTTAATGAAAATTGTTTCACATTCTTTAGTAAGACTCAAACAGAAATGGGCTATATAGCTGGCTTCACAGTTTCCCTGACAAATAGGCCTACAAGAACTTGCCGTATCTCGATGACGAGGGGGTATGCGAGGGGGTCTTTAAAAAAAATTATCTTTCTTTTACCCCCTTTTCTCCCCAATTGTTAGTTAGTCTTGTCTCATCGCTGCAACTCCCGTACGGACTCTGGAGAGGCGAAGGTTGTGCGTCCTTCGAAACCCAACCAAGCTGTACTGCTTCTTGACACAATGCCCACTTAACTTCTCTAGGGCCGGCGGGACGAAATCGTCCCACCTACGTAACAGCCAGTGGAATCCTGTGGCGTGTTATTCAAATACCTTAGAAATGCTATTACTTCAATTTCTCAAACATATGACTATTTTACACCATTTTAAAGACAAGACTCTCGTTAATCTAACCACACTGTCCGATTTCAAAAAGGCTTTACAACGAAAGCAAAACATTAGATTATGTCAGCAGAGTACCCAGCCAGAAATAATCAGACACCCATTTTTCAAGCTAGCATATGTCACAAAAACCCAGAAGACAGCTAAATGCAGCACTAACCTATGATGATCTTCATCAGATGACACACCTAGGACATTATGTTATACAATACATGCATGTTTTGTTCAATCAAGTTCATATTTATATCAAAAACCAGCTTTTTACATTAGCATGTGACGTTCAGAACTAGCATACCCCCCGCAAACTTCCGGTGAATTTACTAAATTACTCATGATAAACGTTCACAAAAAGCATAACAATAATTTTACAAATTATAGATACAGAACTCCTCTATGCACTCGATATGTCCGATTTTAAAATAGCTTTTCGGTGAAAGCACATTTTTCAATATTCTAAGTAGATAGCCCGGCATCACAGGGCTAGCTATTTAGACACCCAGCAAGTTTAGCACTCACCAAAGTCAGATTTACTATAAGAAAAATGTTATTACCTTTGGTGTTCTTCGTCAGAATGCACTCCCAGGACTTCTACTTCAATAACAAATGTTGGTTTTGTCCCAAATAATCCATTGTTATATCCAAATAGCGGCGTTTTGTTCGTGCGTTCAAGACACTATCCGAAAGGGTAAAGAATGGTGACGAGCATGGCGCATTTCGTGACAAAAAAATTCTAAATATTCCATTACCGTACTTCGAAGCATGTCAACCGCTGTTTAAAATCCATTTTTATGCCATTTTTCGCGTAAAAAAGCGATAATATTCCGACCGGGAATCTGCATTTAGGTAAACAGACGAAAGAAAATAAAGCATGGGGTCGACTCGGGCACACGCCTAAGCCCATTGTCCTCTGATCGGCCACTTGCCAAAAGCGATAATGTGTTTCAGCCAGAGGCTGCCTCGATATCATTCAGCTTTTTCCCAGGCTCTGAGAGCCTATGGGAGCCGTAGGAAGTGTCACGTTACAGCAAAGATCCTCAGTCTTCAATAAAAAGAGCCAAGATGAACAACAACTTGTCAGACAGGCCTCTTCCTGTTCAGAATCCTCTCAGGTTTTTGCCTGCCATATGAGTTCTGTTATACTCACAGACACCATTCAAACAGTTTTAGAAACTTTAGGGTGTTTTCTATCCAAAGCCAATAATTATATGCATATTCTAGTTACTGGGCAGGAGTAGTAACCAGATTAAATCGGGTACGTTTTTTATCCGGCCGTGTCAATACTGCCCCCTACCCCCAACAGGTTAACCCGGAAGCCAGCCGCACCAATGTGTCGGAGGAAACACCGTACACCTGGCGACCGTGTCAGCGTTCACTGCGCCCAGCCCGCAACTGGAGTCGATAATGCGCGATGGGACAAGGACATCCCTGTCGGCCAAACCCTCCCCTAACCTGGACGACGCTGGGCCAATTGTGCGCCGCCCCATGCGTCTCCCAGTCGTGGCCGGCTGCGACAGAGCCTGGACTCGAACCCAGAATCTCTAGTGGCACAGCTAGCACTGCGATGCAGTGCCTTAGACCACTGCGCCACTCGGGAGGCCACTAGTACGTGAGGGGGTCTGTGCATGGTGTAGTACCTTCCACCAAAAAAAGTTTTGCTCAACAAAGACATGCTTATTCATATGCATGTGCTTGTGCATGAAAGGCAAATGAAACCAGCACTACAGTAATGCACTATTTGAAAAGTTTATTTCATGCAATCCACTGTATTCCAAGTATCCTGGAAGGATATTGACCTCATCCCATCAGTAGAGGATGCCCGGTTATTCTTTAAAAGTGCCTTCTTCACCATCTTAAATAAGCATGCCCCATTCAAAAATGTGGAACCAGGAACAGATATAGCCCTTGTTTCAGTCCAGACCTGACTGCCCTTGACTAGCACAAAAACATCCTGTGTACTGCATTAGCATCCAATAGCCCCCGTGATATGCAACTTTTCAGGGAAGTTAGGAACCAATATTCACAGGCAGTTAGGAAAGCTAAGGCTAGCTTTTTCAAACAGGAATTTGCATCCTGTAGCACAAACTCAAAGTTCTGGGACACTGTAAAGTCCATGGAGAATAAGAGCACCCCCTCCCAGCTGCCCACTGCACTGAGGCTAGGAAACACTGTCACCACCGATAAATCCACTATAATTGAGAATTTCAATAAGCATTTTTCTACGGCTGGACATGCTTTCCACCTGGCTACCCCGACCCCGGTCAACTGCCCTGCACTCCCCACAGCAACTCGCCCAAGCCTCTACCATTTCCCCCAAATCCAGATAGCTGATGTTCTAAAAGAGCTGCAAAATCTGGACCCCTACAAATCAGCCGGGCTAGACAATCTGGACCCTCTCTTTCTAAAATTATCTGCCGAAATTGTTGCAACCCCTATTACTAGCCTGTTCAACCTCTTTCGTAACGTCTGAGATTCCCAAAGATTGGAAAGCTGCCGCGATCATCCCCCTCTTCAAAGGGGGAGACACTCTAGACCCAACCTGCTACAGACCTATATCTATCCAACCCTGCCATTCTAAGGTCTTCGAAAGCCAAGTTAACAAACAGATTACTGACCATTTCGAATCCCAACGTACCTTCTCCGCTATGCAATCTGGTTTCAGAGCTGGTCATGGGTGCACCTCAGCCACGCTCAAGGTCCTAAACGATATAACCGCCATCGATAAGAGGCAATACTGTGCAGCCGTATTCATCGACCTTGCCAAGGCTTTCGACTCTGTCAATCACCACATTCTTAACAGCAGACTCAACAGCCTTGGTTTCTCAAATGACCGCCTCGCTTGGTTCACCAACTACTTCTCTGATAGAGTTCAGTGTGTCAAGTTGGAGGGCCTGTTGTCCGGACCTCTGGCAGTCTCTATGGGGGTGCCACAGGGTTCAATTCTCGGGCCGACTCTCTTCTCTGTATACATTAATGATGTCACTCTTGCTGCTGGTGATTCTCTGATCCACCTCTACGCAGACGACACCAAAGAAGGGCCAGAAGTATACAGAATGGGCACTGTGTTAACTAACCTCCAGACGAGCTTCAATGCCATACAACTCTCCTCCAACTGCTCTTAAATGCAAGTAAAACTAAATGCACGCTCTTCAACCGATCGCTGACTGCACCTGCCCACCCGTCCAGCATCACTATTCTGGACGGTTCTGACTTAGAATATGTGGACAACTACAAATACCTAGGTGTCTGGTTAGACTGTAAACTCTTTTTCCAGACTCACATTAACCATCTCCAATCCAAAATTAGAGAATCGCTTCATACTCGTCGCCAAACCCACTGGCTCCAGGTCATTTACAAGCCTTTGCTAGGTAAAGCCCCGCCTTATCTCAGCTCGCTGGTCACCATAGCAGCACCCACCCTGAAGAGGATGCAGAAAAAGGGGCCAGAGGGCGGGCAGCCTTCTGAGAATTCTTAGGCGATCGAATAAACCCCCACTTCCTTCCATTCTGCTAGCTAAAGTGCAATCTTCGGATAATAAAATCGATGACTTATGCGCAAGATTAAACTAGCAACAGGACATTCAAAACTGAAATATGCTATGCTTCATGGATTCGTGGCTGAATGACAACACTATCAACATACAGCTGGTTGGTTATATGCTGTACCGGAGGATAGAACAGCGGCATCTGGTAAGACCAGGGGCGGCGGACTATATATTTTTGTAAATAACAGCTGGTGCATGATATCTAAGGAAGTCTCGAGCTAGAGTATCTCATGATAAGCTGCAGACCACATTACCTACCGAGAGAATAGTCTCTGTTGCTTTTTACATACCACCGAAGTCAGAGGCTGGCACTTCGATAGCGACGAATGAGCTGTATTCTGCCATAAGCAAACAAGAAAGCGCTCACCCAGAGGCGGTGCTCCTAGTAGCCGGGCACGACTCCAACACCATCATTAAGTTTGCGGATGACAACAGTGGTAGGACTGATCACCGACAACGTCGAGACGGCCTATAGGGAGGAGGTCAGAGACCTGGCCATGTGATACCAGGACAACAATCTCTCCCTCAACGTGATCAAGACAAAGGAGATGATTGTGGACTACAGGAAAAAGAGGACAGAGTACGCCCCCATTCTCATCGACGGGGCTGCAGTGGAGCAGGTTGAGAGCTTCAAGTTCCTTGA
The DNA here is from genome assembly GCF_965601325.2 of Salmo salar. NCBI lineage: Eukaryota > Metazoa > Chordata > Actinopteri > Salmoniformes > Salmonidae > Salmo > Salmo salar. Next base: position 67,395,319 of record NC_138291.1, read on the forward strand.
TGTCCACATCACCAACAAACTGTCATGTTTCAAACACCATGACAGTCGTGAAGAGGGCACGACAAAACCTATTCCCCCTCAGGAGACTGAAAAGATTTGGCATGGGTCCTCAGATCCTCAAAAGGTTCTACAGCTGCACCATCGAGAGCATCCTGACTGGTTGCATCACTGCCTGGTATGGCAACAGCTCGGCTTACAACTGCAAGGCACTACAGAGGGTAGTGCGAACAGCCCTGTACATCACTGGGGCCAAGTGTCCTGCCATCCAGGACCTCTGACACCGCCTGGTATAGAGGAAGGCCTTAAAAATTGTTAGACTCTAGCCACCTTAGTAAGAGACTGTTCTTTCTGCTACCGCACGGCAAGCGGTACCGGAGCGCCAAGTCCAAGAGGCTTCTAAACAGCTTCTACCCCCAAGCCATAAGACTCCTGAACACCTACCTACATGTACATATTCCCTCAACTAACCGGTGCCCCCGCACATTGACTCTGTACCGGTACCCCCCTCTATATAGCCTCACTATTATTATTTTACTGATGCTCTTTAATTACTTGTTAATTGTATTTCTTATTCTTTAAACTGCATTGTTGGTTAAGGGCTCGTAAGTAAGCATTTCAATGTAAGGTCTACACCTTTTGTATTCGGCGTATGTGACTAATAAAATTTGATTTGGTCTGGGCATTCATGACAAGTTATAAATAGCTCTCTAAGGTCTGCAATGACTGACATGACAAGAGGAAAACTGCTGATGCACTACCCATTTTCAAAATTGCATCTTGTGCATTTTACTATTTCAACTTTCAGGAGTAAGTTGAAAGCTGGACTGAGTTCCTTTAAAAAAAACAGTTGTTCTAACCCCCATAATGCATCTCTCTCCTCCAGTCAGAAATGAGAGCCACATGTGTATCCCTGGCCTGTCCAAGCCACTAACCCTCCACCCTGGGAAATGCTTTTCCAGCATGTCTTTTACAGAAGCATATGGGTTTCAACTCACTTTATTGGTTGATATAATGAACATATATAACAGTGCTATTGGTGTTTTGCTTCATGGCCATTGGATGATTTGGCAACAGCAGGGTTTCCTCTGTTTACAAACAGTTAGGTCATTCTATCAGATACAGTGCCTTTAGAAAGTATTCATACCCTATGACTTATTCCACATTTTGTTGTTACAGCCTGAATTCAAATTGGATTACATAGATTTTTTTCCCCTTACCTATCTATACGCACTGCCCCATAATTACAAATTGAAAACATGTATTTAGAAATGTTTGTACATTTATTGAAAATGAAATACAGAAATATCTAATTTACATAAGTATTCACACGCCTGAGTCAATATTTTTTAGAAGCACCTTTGGCAGCGATTACAGCTGTGAGTCTTTCTGGGTAAGTCCCTAAGAGCTTTCCACCCCAGGATTGCACAACATTTGCCCCTGAGAATTTTTCAGTCGCTGTCAAATTGGTTGTTGATCATTGCTAGACAATCATTTTCGGGTCTTGCCATAGATTTTCAAGGGGATTTAAGTGAAAACTCTAACTCGGCCATTTAGGAACATTCAATGACATCTTGGTAAGCAACTCCAGTGTATATTTGGCCTTTTGTTTTAAGTTATTGTCCTGCTAAAAGGTAAATTCTACTCCCAGTGTCTGGTAGAAAGCAGGCTGAACCAGGTTTTCCACTAGGATTTTCGCCTGTGCTTAGCTCCATTCTGGTTTTTTTTTATCCTGAAAATCTCCCCAGTCCTTAACAATTACAAGCATACCCATAAAATGATGCAGCCACAACTTTGCTTAAAAATATGGAGAGTGGTACTTCGTAATGTGTTGTATTGGATTTGCCTCAAACAACACATTTTTGTCAGTATTACTTTAGTGCTTTGTTGCAAACAAGATGCATGTTTTGGAATATTTGTATTCTGTACAGGCTTCCTTCCTTCTTTTCACTCTGTCAATTAGGCTAGTATTGTGGAGTAACTACAATGTTGTTGATCCATCCTCAGTTTTCTCCTGTCATAGCCATTAAATTCTGTAACTGTTTTAAAGCCACCATTGGCCTCATGGTGACATCCCTTAATGGTTTCCTTCCTCTCTGGCAACTTCGTTAGGAAGGATGTCTATCTTTGTAGTGACTGGGTGTCTACCAATAGATGCCCTTCTTCGCAAGGTATTGGAAAACCTCCCTGGTCTTTGTGGTTGAATCTGTGTTTGAAATTCCCTGCTCGACTGAGGGACCTGAATGTGTGGGGTACAGAGATGAGGTAGTCATGTTAAACACTATTATTGTGCAACTTATTATGTGACTTGTTAAGCATACTTTTATTCCTGAACTTATTGAGGCTTGCAATAAGGGGTTGAATACTTATTGACTCAAGACATTTAAGCTTTTGATTTGTAATGAATTTGTAAAAATGACAAAAAACATAATTCCACTTTGACATTATGGGGTATTGTGTTTAGGCCAGTGACAATAAAACTACATTTAATCCATTATAAATTCAGGCTGTAACACAACAATATGTGGAAAAAGTCAATACTTTTAGAAAGCACTGTATAATGGGCCTGTTCTGCAGTCCTGAATCTAACTGTGTGGTAAATTATGCTTATTCATGTACTTCACACATTGTGCATAGGTCAATCAGGTTTTTAACATGCGATGTAAAGCTAAGTGAAGTAGGCCATGGGTCATACAGTACATGGCCTTTATGGACATGATGTAGATTAGTAATGCAGTTCTGGTCTATTTGATAGTCCAAAGCATTTCATAAAATGTGTCTATCATGCTATGTAAATAATTCCACACACCCATGCTTGCAAAGTACTTGAATGAGTAGTTGTGTGGTGGGGGTGGGGGGGGACAAGTCTGAAGCAAGAAATGTTCTGTGTGCACATTTTTATTTCCTTCATTAGAACAAGCTTGACAAGGTAAACAAACCAACTGCTTGAATCTATTACCAGAACTGAAGCACAAAATAGAAATCAAAGTCAGTATTGATGAATGAAAACAAGATTGGTCTTTAAGTATGTCACAGCCGTGGACCATAATGACATGGTGATTGGGTGTTCCATCGCTCGGCTTTCCAAATGAGACCAAACTAACCGCATTTCTGTTCTAAGAGTAACCGTGTCGATATAATCTCTGTTTTATTAGCTGACTATTGATTACATCGTTAAAGGTCCTGAAGAGTAATTCCTTACCACTGAAGGAAACAGTAAGTGTTTTCAGTCTGATTCGTGTCCAAAGAGTATGTAGACTGAAAGGTGGTTTCATTTAATTTCCCAGGTGGTAACTCAAGGACACCCACATTTAAAGACATTAGCCAGGAATCAAAACAAAAAGCCTTCACTAAGACCCACCTGCTCGGTTTACAAACAAGTGAAGGGGCCGCACTTTTGACTAGAAATGAAAGTTACAGAATTGACCTTTAACCCCTTACACTCATGTGAATTGGCCTATATGGGTAGGGATAAATTGAAATGTCTCTTACAGAAGAAATATGGAAGGCATATGCATAACCATGGTAGCGATTAAGAAGGAACAGTTTGGAGATTATAATAATAATTTATACAATTTCTATAGTCCTTTGTATAATCTCAAAGCGCTTCAAAAGCAAAAAACAAGCAAGCAATAATTTATACAATTTCTATAGTCCTTTTTATTATCTCAAAGCTCTTCAAAAGCAAAAAACAAGCAAGCAGTACATAATGAGTAGCCTAACTATAGTTAGGTCAACCAATAGAGGCCAAGTCTTTGAGTGCATGCATCCTTCAAAGATGGAGATGGACAGTTCATGGCTTGATTAGAGGAAGGTAGTCAAGGAGATGGTTGATGAAGTGTTTGGTGAGGATCATGTAGAGGGATAGTTTGGGAACCAGTCATGTAGCCACTGGAATTCTCCTTCACAATATATGGTACCCACTTGGGTGATGCCTCAGCAGCTCTGGGTGCCAGAAATCTCACCACACACTGTTCAGAGTAGTAGCCAGTTGTCCTCATTACGAGCCCTCTGCCTCAGCACCTCATTCCTTTACTGCATCTCCCATTCATCTCAAGCTTCAGGTGACTCTTCAATTTATGTTTTCAAAAGATCAGGAACCTGCAGCCAGGTGAAACAAAAAAGCTGGTACAGGCCTCCCGAGTGGCACAGTGGTCTAAGTAGCTGTGCCACTAGAGATCCTGGTTTGAGTCCAGGCTCTGTTGCAGTCGGCAGCGACTGGGAGACCCATGGGGCGGCACACAATTGGCCCAGCGATGTCCGGGTTAGGGGAAATTGGGGAGAAAAAGGGGTAAAAAAATGTTTACCTGGTACAGTATCCAGATGCATCATTCAATCAAAAATGATTATCCAGCTAGCTAGCTAGACAAGCCAAAAAGAGTTGCCCTGCCAGTTCATCTGCAAATCTGTGGGTCAAAACCACCAGACGTATGCAAAAAAACTCAATGTTATCAAAAACAAAACAGCTGATAAAAAAACGATTAAAAATATTTAAATATGTAGCTACATATTTATAGGAGCTCTCTGCTTAGGCTGCTGCTAGGGTGCCATGGCAACTGCAGAATATGGGAAAGTGATTAGACTAAGGGCACGTTTGTAAATTCACCCTGGCTATCTACTCCGATTTCAGACCACTCACGTCTGAGTGTGCCAGAGCGCAGAATAACTGATGAATTTTACGAACACTCAACACCCGTTGAATATGGCCGGTGTCAGTAAACATCGGCAAAAAAGCTTAATAAAGTTTTTGCCAGCAGCACAGTTAGTCACAAATGCTCTGGATAACATTTAAACAGCCAGTAAAATGGTCAGTGAGGTATTCTCTTATTTCTGTTTGGAAGTAGCTAGCTAACTTTAGCCAGTTAGCTTGGGTGCTTGACTGTCATTGTAAGGTCAGAACGCTTCGATCAACCCTACTCCTCAGCCAGAGCGTCCAGTTTGCACACAAAACGCTCCAAGAGCGAAACACTGAATTTACAACGCCCAGAGCGCAGTCTGAGTGTTCTCTGGCAATTTACGAATGCACCCTAAAGGTGAGGACACAGCAGTTCACCTGACACGACTGAATCCAAACATTACACAGTTGATTTTATGTGCATTTTACATTATCTATACTTTCTGCCACATTTGTTGATATTGAAATGTGAAACTACTCTGGGTACATTCCATAACATGATAAGAATATCAGAGAAAAAAATTATGACGATTTGAGTGAGGTCTAACTGGTGTTTTTCCAAGTGGCCGCAAGCCTCCCCAAAATGTGCACAATTCCTAGGTAATTTCAATGCACTTTTATGACACAGTCTTCAACTAATAGGTGCTTCTTTTTTTTTTAGCTCTCCTAGCTGTGCCGTTGAGGAACTCTAGAGAAGCACGCTTGTAGTTGTTTTCTTTGGAACACAGCCATACATCTCCGCTTTTACGCAATTATTGTTGTTTATACAATCCAAAAACGGTCCGTTATAAATCACAATCTGGGTAAGGTAGGCATAATTTGAAAGGTTGTCCCATTGCCAACCTGACTAGTTATACTGAACACAAATATAAATGCTACATGTAAAGTGCTGCTCCCATGTTTCATGAGCTGAAGTAAAAGATCCCAGAAATGTTCAATATGCACAAAAATCATATTTCTCTAAAATGTGTTTACATCCCTGTTAGTGAGTATTTCTCATTTGCCAAGATTATCCATCCACCTGACAGGTGTGGCATATCAAGAATCTGATTAAACAGCATGATCATTACACAGGTGTACCTTGTGCTGGGGACAATTAAAGACCAATCTAAAATGTGCCGTTTTGTCACACAACACAATGCCTCAAGTTTTGAGGGAGTGTGGAATTTGCATGCTGACAGCAGGAATGTCCACCAGAGCTGTTGCCAGATAATTGAATGTTCATTTCTCTACCATAAGCCACCTCCATAGTCGTTATAGAGAATTTGGCAGTACGTCCAACTGGCCTCTCAACTGCAGACCGCGTGTAACCACGCCAGCCCAGAACTTGCACTTCCGGCTTCTTCACCTGTGGGATCGTCTGAGACCAGCCACCTGGACAGCTGAAGAAACTGAGAAGGATTTCTGTCTGTAATAAAGCCCTTTTGTGGGGAAAAAAATAATTTTGCTTGGCTGGGCCTGGCTCCCCAGTGGGTGAGCCTATGCCCACCCATGGCTGCGCCCCTGCCCAGTCATGTGAAATCCATAGATTAGGGCCTAATTTATGTATTTATTTATATTGACTGATTTCCTTATATTACCTGCAACTCAGTACAATCGTTGAAATTGTTGCATGTTGTGTTTATATTTTTGTTCAGTATAAATGATAAAATACATTCTTACAGTGTTTCACAAGGCAATTCAGAGAAGCAGATACAAATTTTGGTGCGCAAAGAATTAAGTCATGAGTGCATTCAGATGCATGGTCCGTGGCCAAATTTCTACACAATACAACAAACAGGCTCATTCAGTTCAGGACAACCTAGGGTATCACCCCATATCATCTTGTAGCTGTACATCAAACACAATGATCATAAACGTTGACACTGTATATTACAAGTTTTAAGATATGGAAATGTGAAGTGCACATTTGGACTCACGGGTGTTTTGGTTTATCTCATCTTTCAAAATACATTGAGTCCTCGTTGACAGCGTTTCCCTCTCTCGGACAACAAACAATTTGCTAAAGTTGCCTAATTGGTGGGAGGGATGGGGGCAACTTCTGAATATGAGCACTGAGCGCAACAAGAACGGCTATCACTCAAAACCCATACAGAGCTGTGAAAAAGAGACCCTTAGCTCTGATGTCATGTATAGCATGTTACTGTACAGCCACTGCGTTCCAATTTAGGTACTTATCAATGTCTAAATCTGCCATTTTGAACCTGTATACGGGTATGAGGGTAACGGGTTTAATGAGATGGTTAGAAACGTTTGCTGTCAGACATCAGTTGTCATCTGCGTATGACTACATCATCTTATTCTTGGCCCAGCTGCAGCGGCTTGTTGCCCGACATCGCCCTCCACCCCACCTCCCCAACACTGGAGTGCCCCCTCCCTTGCCCCCTAGTTTCGTCTGTCTTCCCCATCTGTGTACCCAGCATGCTCTGGCTTTGCTACTTCTACGGCTGCTGGGTAGCACTCCAGAACACAGTGCCACAATATTTAGTCAGACCTAAGTGACGTTGTAGGGTGAAGGTGAGGGTGACGGTACAAACTAGATGGTGAATGTGGTTATTTTCACATACATGTACATGAAAATAATCACCACAAATGTTTGTTGTAAAATGTTTCAAAACCTCTAACAATGTTAGTGGGTCACTTAACATTTACTTCCAATTTGCAGCAACTGCCTGGGTAATGCATGGCATCACATTTACACCAGATGGTAAACCATTAGTTGGCTATGGAGAGGTGAGGGGTGTTTGTGCCATCAGCCATGATAACATTTTTAGAGAGATAGAGAACAGGAGAGGTATCCTGACGTATTCTTCCCCAGTAGGGGAGCCTTTTACCCAGACTGTAAGCACAGCCTAAGCCCCTGATACTTCCAACCCCCTGCTCCTGGCATCCAGTCAGGCTATGAACTCATCCCAACCAAACCCCCCCCCCCCCCCCGGGTTGTGTTCCAGGCTCCCAGCCAAGCCCCACAGCCCCTTTATGGGCTTATGGAGATGGCCATAGAGGACTGTATGTTGGGGGAGAAGGAGAATAACTCATCTGGGTTCCATAATCTCACAAATCTCAGGGTAGGAGGTGTGTGTGTGTGTGTGTGTGTGTGTGTGTGTGTGTGTGTGTGTGTGTGCGCACTAGCGCACATTCTACAGTATTTGTGGGAGCTTGTTTGTATGTGTGGTAGCCTTCAAGACGTGGAAATTAGTTCTCGGAAAGACAAATCTACTGCAAAGAGAAAACAATAGGCTGCTTTAACAGAGCTGTGTCTGGGCTGGAAGGAGGAGGGGCTAATGGGAGATTGACCGCGGATAGATGAGCAGTGTGGGATGCAGGATCTGACAGTTGTAACAGGGTTGACTCCGAGGAAATCACTACCATCGGCTTTAGTTTCTGTTTCTTTTCCGTTTCTGCAACGTAAACTGCCCTCCTCTGAGCAGTGTAGGAATCTTGGAGAGATGTTGTTGAAACATGAATACCATAGTAAGTAATATGATATGACTAGGTAAGACCAACCACATTTAGCATGAGTATCCACATGCCCTGTTACAATCTGATCAGTCACAAGGCAGTCATAGTATTGCTATCGGAGTCGCATAGCTACATACAATGCGTTGAGGTCAATCTGTCCTGTTTAATTGAATCCCTCCCTTACAGTTTGCCTACTGCCCCAGCTCGTCCATTTGTCAATGTGTGTTCAACATTTTAATCATGCAATGAGTGAACCGATGTGGATGAATATTAACATGCTGACTACACTGGGCACGCACGTGCGTCTGTTGATTTTGTCCATCCATACCAGACGCGATCAGAACACCATGAAATATCAAAATGAACTCTGAACCAACTATATTAATTTGGGGACAGGTCGAAACACATGAAACATTCATGGACATTTAGCTAGCTAGCGTGCTGTTGCTAGCTAATTTGTCCAGGGATATAAACATTGGGTTGTTATTTTACCTGAAATGCACAAGGTCCTTTATTTCCTGGATATTTGTACAATTTGTACCTATTTTGAGTTACACAAAATTGTGTGTTCTCGACAATTAATCCACAGATAAAAGGGGAAACTTAGTTTCTAGTAATCTCTCCTCCTTCAGTCGTCTTCTTCTGTGGACTTTATATGGCGGTTGGCAACCAACTTTAAGGTGCATTACCAGCACCGACTGGAGTGTGGACCTCAGTTCTGCTTTCAATCACCCACATGGGTATATGCTTCTAAAAACCAATAAGGAGATGGGAGGGGCAGGACTTGCAACGCATCAAAAAAGAACCAAATTAACATGTATGTGTACATTTATTATGCAATGCTCGTGCACGTAACGTGAGCGGTGTGGTCAGCATGTAAGACAGTTGTTTTTTATGTCAAGTCAGTATTCATGTCTAGTCCTTGTTTCATGTATTCATGTCAGAACAAGGCTGGCTACAGCAGTGGCGTGTCTAAATGTAATGGGACATTAGCGAAGTCGCTGTAGCATGTCAAAAGACAAGGAAAGGAGTTGCCTTGAACAGGGTCAAAGGCTCAGAGCAGATCTAGGGTCACACATGCTTGCGGTGTACTGAGTACAAATGAGCTCATAGCATGTGAGCTTTCTCTCTCTCACACACACACACACACACACACCCTCCATCCCTGCCTCTGTCTGACTGAGATGCATTATTAATATTGAGGCAGAGAGCTAGGATTTGAATGACAGTGAGATGTAGGGGGCTTATTAACCTCTTGGGGCTAGGTGGGACGCTAGCGTGCCACCCGTGGTGCACTCCATCAACAGCAGGTGCATTTCAAGAGCGGCAAATTTGAATCCAAATAAATGTCAAAATTCAAATTTTTCAAAAATACAACTATGTTACACCATTTGAAAGATAAACATCTCCTTAATCTAACCACGTTTTACGATTTCAAAAAGGTTTTACGGCGAAAGCATAAATTTTGAGTATGTTAGGACAGTACATTTACAAGAGTTGTGTGTAATGTTTTGTCAAGTCAAAGACAGGGTCACCAAAACCATAAAACCAGCTAAAATGATGCACTAACCTTTTACAATCTCCATCAGATGACACTCCTAGGACATTATGTTAGACAATGCATGCATTTTTAGTTCTATCAAGTTCATATTTATATACAAAAACAGCGTTTTACTATGGCATTGATGTTGAGGAAATCGTTTCCCTCCAATAACCGGCAGTCAAGTCAGCGTCAGAAATTAAATAATTAAAATTAGAAAACATTGGTAAAATATTATATTGTCATTTAAAGAATTATAGATTTACATCTCTTGAACGCAATCAACTTGCCAGATTTAAAAATAACCTTACTGGGAAATCACACTTTGCAATAATCTGAGCACTGCGCCCAGAAAAATACGCGTTGCGATACAGACTAGACGTCATGTTGGGGAGATCTAAAATCGAAAATACTATGTAAATAATCCATTACCTTTGATTCTCTTCATCAGATGTCACTTCCAGGTATCACAGGTCCATAACGAATGTAGTTTTGTTCAAAAAAGCTCATCATTTATGTCCAAAAATCTCCGTCTCGTTAGCACATGATGTAAGCCAGCCGGACTTCTCGTCATGAACGAGGGGAAAAAATATATTTCCGTTCGTTCAAACATGTCAAACGTTGTATAGCATAAATCATTAGGGCCTTTTTTAACCAGAACATGAATAATATTCAAGGTGGACGAATGCATACTCTTTTATAACGTATTGGAACGAGGGTACCCAACATGAACTAGCGCGCCAGGTGTCTAATGGGACATCACCGTTCCATGGCTCTTGTTCGGTCAGATCTCCCTCCAGAAGACTCAAAACACTTTGTAAAGGCTGGTGACATCTAGTGGAAGCAATAGGAAGTGCCAAAATATTCCTAAACCCCTGTGTTTTTCAATGGGATAGGTTTAAAGTCAATACAACACATCAGGTATCCACTTCCTGTCAGAAAATGTCTCAGGGTTTTGCCTGCCAAATGAGTTCTGTTATACTCACAGACACCATTCAAACAGTTTTGGAAACTTTAGAGTGTTTTCTATCCATATATAATAAGTATATGCATATTCTAGTTACTGGGTAGGATTAGTAACCAGATTAAATCGGGTACATTTTTTTTATCCAGACGTGCAAATGCTGCCCCCTAGACCCAACAGGTTAAACATAGGCATCTATGTGGGTAGCCTCTTTCACAGATGTCAAGCATAAAACAACCAAGGACACCAAGCCCCTTATGAATAGGAAGACCTATACTGTTGATGTGGCAAAACAATGAGAATAGTAGTTATAATGCCAAGGTGTACCGAGAAATATTGTGTGATGACTGAGGTATTTCTGCTTTGTATTGATTTATTTTGTTTCACCTTCCACTTGTAATGTATAATACTGGGTTTGTATAAGTGGCTCACTTTTGTTCAACATTTGTGGCACAAATCTAATCGATTTGTAGATCAAACCAATATGTCATTTTGTAATTTGGGTGACGACCTACAGTCGTGGCCAAAAGTTTTGAGAATGACACAAATATTAATTTCCACAAAGTTTGCTGCTTCAGTGTCTTTAGATATTTTTGTCAGATGTTACTATAGAATACTGAAGTATAATTACAAGCATTTCATAAGTGTCAAAGGCTTTTATTGACAATTACATGAAGTTGATGCAAAGAGTCAATATTTTGACCCTTCTTTTTCAAGACCTCTGCAATCCACCCTGGCATGCTGTCAATTAACTTCTGGGCCAAATCCTGACTGAGGGCAGCCCATTCTTGCATAATCAATGCTTGGAGTTTGTCAGAATTTGTGGGTTTTTGTTTGTCCACCCGCCTCTTGAGGATTGACCACAAGTTCTCAATGGGATTAAGGTCTGGGGAGTTTCCTGGCCATGGACCCAAAATATCTATGTTTTGTTCCCCGAGCCGCTTAGTTATCACTTTTGCCTTATGGCAAGGTGCTCCATCATGCTGGAAAAGGCATTGTTCTTCACCAAACTGTTCCTGGATGGTTGGGAGAAGTTGCTCTCGGAGGATGTGTTCTTAGGTAAAATTGTGAGTGAGCCAACTCCCTTGGCTGAGAAGCAACCCCAGACATGAATGGTCTCAGGATGCTTTACTGTTGGCATGACACAGGACTGATGGTAGCGCTCACCTTGTCTTCTCCGGACAAGCTTTTTTTCCAGATGCCCCAAACAATTGGAAAGGGGATTCATCAGAGAAAATGACTTTACCCCAGTCCTCAGCAGTCCAATCCCTGTACTTTTTGCAGAATATCAGTCTGTCCCTGATGTTTTTCCTGGAGAGAAGTGGCTTCTTTGCTGCCCTTCTTGATACCAGGCCATCCTCCAAAAGTCTTCGCCTCACTGTGCGTGCAGATGCACTCCCACTTGCCTGCTGCCATTCCTAAGCAAGCTCTGTACTGGTGGTGCCCCGATCCCGCAGCTGAATCAACTTTAGGAGACGGTCCTGGCGCTTGCTGGACTTCCTTGGGCGCCCTGAAGCCTTCTTCACAACAATTGAACCGCTCTCCTTGAAGTTCTTGATGATCTGATAAATGGTTGATTTACGTGCAATCTTACTGGCAGCAATATCCTTGCCTGTGAAGCCCTTTTTGTGCAAAGCAATGATGATGGCATGTGTTTCCTTGCAGGTAATCATGGCTGACAGAGGAAGAACAATGTTTCCAAGCACCACCCTCCGTTTGAAGCTTCCAGTCTGTTATTCGAACTTAATCAGCATGACAGAGTGATCTCCAGCCTTGTCCTCGTCAACACTCACACCCGTGTTAACCTCTCTTGGGTATGTGGGATGTGACCGTCCCACCTGCGGGACACACTATTCAACAGCCAGTGAAATAGTAGGGCGCCAAATTCAAAACAAGAAAAATCTCATAATTCAAATTTCTCAAACATACAAGTATTAGATCCCATTTTAAAGATACACTTCTCCTTTATCCAACCACATTGTCCGATTTCAAAAAGGCTTTATGGCGAAAGCATAGCATTAGATTATGTTAGGACATCACCTTGACAAGAAAAACCGATACAGCCATTTTCCAAGCAAGGAGAGGCGTCACAAAAACCAGAAATACAGCTAAAATGAATCACTAACCTTTGATCTTCATCAGATGGCACTCATAGGACTTCATGTTACACAATACATGTATGTTTTGCTCGATAAAGTTCATATTTATATCCAAAAACCCCATTTTACATTGGTGTGTAATGTTCAGAAATGTTTTGTCTCCCAAAACTTCCGGTGAATGAGCACATCAATTTACAGAAATACTCATCATAAACGTTGATAAAATATTAAACTGTAATTCAAAGAATTATAGATACTCCTCTCCTTAATGCAACCGCAGTGTCAGATTTCAAAAAAACTTTACAGCGAAGCACACTTTGCAACAATCTGAGTACAGCATTCAGACACGAAACGAAACCAAACCCGCCATTTTGTGTAGTCAATAAAACTCAGAAATAATATTATAAATATTCACTTACCTTTGATGATCTTCATCAGAATGCACTCCCAGGAATCCCAGGTCCACAAAAAATGTTTGTTTTGTTCGATAAAGTCCATAATTTATGTCCAAATACCTCCATTTTGTTTGCGCATTCAGTCCACTACTCCAAACGCAGGAAGCGTGCAAATCTGTCACGACGAAAAGTCAAAAAAAGTTATATTTACGTTCGTGGAAATATGTCAAACGATGTATAGCATCAATCATTAGGATGTTTTTAACATACATTTTCAGTAATATTCCAACCGGACAATTCCAATGTCTTCAGAAAAGAAAAGGAACACAGCTCACACTCACGTGAGTGCGCGCCTCTGAGCTCATGTCATTTCCTCACTCATCTGACTCCAGGCCCTCTCGTTCGCTCAATATTCACAGTAGAAGCATGAAACAACGTTCTAAAGACTGTTGACATCTAGTGGAAGCCTTAGGAAGTGCAAAATGAACCCTAAGTCACTGTATAGGCAATTGGCAATCACTTGAAAAAACTTCAAACCTCAGATTTCCCAGTTCCTGGTTGGATTTTTCTCCGATTTTTGCCTGCCATATGAGTTCTGTTATACTCACAGACATCATTCAAACAGTTTTCGAAACTTCAGAGTGTTTTCTATTCAAATCTACTACTAATATGCATATTCTAGCTTCTGAGCCTGAGTAGCAGGCAGTTTAATTTGGGCACAACCTTTCATCCGGACGTCAAAATACTGCCCCCTACCCTAGAGAAGTTAACAAGAGAATCACTGATATGATGTCAGCTGGTCCTTTTGTGGCAGGGCTGAAATGCAGTGGAAATGTTTTTGGGGGATTCAATTCATTTGCATGGCAAATAGGGACTTTGCAATTAATTGCAATTAATCTGATCACTCTTCATAACATTCTGGAGTATATGCAAATTGCCATCATACAAACTGAGGCAGCAGACTTTGTGAAAATTAATATTTGTGTCATTCTCAAAACTTTTGGCCACGACTGTACACACCTTGGGACTCAACATCACACCAGCCTGGGACCTGGCCGCAGCGTGGCGATCCATTTTCCAAGGCACTATGCTCCAAAGAGCGTGCAAAGATGAGTGAGTGAACTATCCCATTAATGTCCTGTGTATACTTAGGCGTAGTGATCCTTCATCCTTGGTTTGTCGACAGTGTCTTTGCTTCGTGTTACTTTATGATTAGATCTACAAACCCAGAACACACATACTCTGTCTAGAACTGTTCCATCCTGACTGTTTGATAAAGATGTGTAGTCTAGTCTAGCACACTCTTGGGAACCAGATCACTGAAGGAAATCAATAAAATAGGGGAATAGCGCTGTTTAGGTTTACCCTGATGGAGTTGAAACACGGGTTGTTGTACACAGTCTACGTGGGTGTGTGTTGGCGGCAGGACAAGGGCTTCCAGTGACCAATATTATTGTTAGATTTTGCTAAGTGAATTGAATCCTATTCCCACAAGGCATATGCTATGTAGGGTTGCTGTTTTATAGATAAGTGTGTGCATGCTTCTACATATGTGTATGCCTTTCGGTTTCCCCAAAGTCCCCAAAGACTTAATTAGTTTACTTTTCACCCTGCTATTCATTCAAGCATGAAACTGAATTGAGAAACTCTCGCTCTCATTTTAATATCAGTGCCCCCAGCTGCCTCCTGTCTCTTGCTCTCTCATCCATCCATTTCCCTCTCTCTCCATCTCACTTGCCTTATTTCCTTCTGTCAACTATGGTTTCCTGGAACTATAAAAACACAGGGAAAAGTCAGTTGGTCTGAAGTCAATTCCCCTATCAATGATAATCCCCCTTTTCCTCTCAACCCATAATGCAACAACATTGGGTGCTTTAGCATTTCCTCTGACATCCTGTGCAGTGTTATCGCTTCTCATCCTAATTACGCAACACTGATTAAAGAACGATAGCACGATCCACCACTGCAATCCAGCAGGTCTTCATGATGGTCTAAAAACCGAATGCAGGGTAAACTCGAGTATAATATGTCAACAAGGTGGGATATTTGAGAGGGTCCCTAGCTGTCATAGCAACAGAAAACATGATGCCCCAGCACTGATCCCAGGACAGGGTTAATGAAAATGGAGGCGTCTTCTCTGCCTTAACATCTGTTCTCATGCATTAGTTAACAGGGAACCTCTCCAACAGGGATCAAGTGTCAGCTGGCCAGGCAGGTAGGTAGGCCAAATAATGATGTACAACAGGGGGACTGGGAGGATAGGAAGGAATCACAGAGGATTTCAAGGATTGCTTAGGGAAGTGTGCGTGTAGTGACAAAAACTGCATTCTCCTCCCAGGTCTCTCTGACAAGGGGCAAAATCTAGATACAGAGCTTCGCTTGGTAAAGGGGATCAGCAATGCTTTGGGTGGAGTTCTGTGGTAACAGCAGGTAGACAGATTGTGGTTGGAGCAAATGGCTTTAATCCAATAATTGTACACGCAAATAGTTGCTTTGAGGACAAGCCTTGCTTTCGTCACTTTCTTTCACGCTTATTATTTGTAAAGGATGGCAGGCAGCATGCTTTAATAATGTTTTCAAATGTTTTTAGCAGTCAGTTTCTCATTGCCCCCTGTGGGTTCTGTGCCTCAGAGTGCCAGTTGTCTTGTGACATTTACTGGGTCCTCTCAGTGAGGGGGGGAGAGTGTGACAGGAGTTTCACAGGAGTTGCGTGGTCACTCTGTCAGCGTCGGCCCAGGCAACGGATTAGTGTCCAATCAGAGTGGATTTGATGTTTCCTGATGGCACATGAGACTTAGCAGGGAGATCTGTATTCATTTCAATCACCCGCCTGCCTGCCTGAGGGCTACTAGCGGGGTAGTGTAAATCTCTCCTGCTCATTGAACGAGACCCAGCAAGTCATTGACAACAAAATCAAGTGATCAGACCCAGGTAAGTGTCCCGGGCCACAGATTTGGATGGAGGTTTGCCCTTACGTAAATGAGCAGAATCCTCAGAGATACTTTTTAGTTGGTTCACGTAACGTCACGATGGGCAGCAGAATTAAGCAGTCTTTATTTAGACTGTAATCCCTCATAGCAATCGCCGGAGTGGGTAAAATGTCCCAGAGTAGGGGAAGGATAAACCCTACTGGATTAGTACAAGCCCCTGCCTACAATCCCATCCCACCCCCTCCAATATTCCCTCCTTTCGTGTTTTTTTCCTCTCACCGCATCGGGTAGCCTACATGGTTGGTGGCCAGCACAAGTACGGATCCTGTCATTGTGGTTCAATGGAGTAGTTGGGGCTGCCTTTGCAGCATTTGCACAGTGTAGTATCCTCTACCTTCTCACAACTAGCAACAATATTTCCATAGATTAATTATTCAAGGATTGCCTGTCAAGGGGGAGCCACTGAATAGAAAGGACCTCAGAAGAGCCCCCAAAAATTACAACTGGATATCAGGTGAAACAATATACCCCACTGCTTCATCTCTTTTTGCTCCTCCTCCGTCCTCCCTCCCTCCTTCCCACTCTTTTGATGTAAATTGTAACTGAAGACTTGAAAGAAAACACCAACTACTCCCTGCTTGTTTTTTGTCCTCAGTAAAGCTGTCCAGTTTTTTTCTCTCCAATGCTCGTCGCCAGCAAGCAGTTGAGTATCGGTCGCTCCCACAGTTGGGACACCCTGGGGGGGAATGAGGGTCAGTGGGCTGGGGGAGAAAGCGCGTATGACCAACAAGGCAGGATAGCGGGTCGACGAAACTCGCTGTCTTACGGGGTTGAGGGAGGAGGTTACTACGAGACTCCCCCTGGGATGCGTCCTCCGGACCTGGATCTGAAACGAGACCCCTACTCCTACCAGGACTCTCTGTACAGCCAGCAGGGCTACGCTACTGATCCCCGGGGAATGAGAAAGGGCTCAGTCCCTGAGCTAAACAACTACGACCGTCCACCCATGGCTAACAGTCACCGAGGATTCATCGCCTCCCAGGACTATTATCCCCATGACCCTGCTATGGCTCCCCGACCACCGGAGGACCCCCGGGGCTTCTACCGGGTGGAGCAGCAGCCTCAGCAACAGCCTCACCCGCTCAACAGATCCCCGTCCCACTACGGGATGAACCCAGTGGGACGGCCACCATGGGACCAGGGACAGGGAGGGAGGCCCTTACCTCCGGGTCCTTTGTCTTCTTCTCCTCTTCCTCCTCCCCCTCCTCCGCCAACTGCCCATGGCATTAACCAGGTTTACAATCAGCCTGCAGCTGTAGCCGCAACCGCTGCTGCCAATATGATGCCAGATGGCCAACGCTCTCCTGCTCACTATGGAATGGAACAACCCTCTTCACCTCGTTACGCATCTGAGCCACCCCCTCTAGCTGGCCAGACGGTCTATACCGACATCAACAGCCATCCCATGGACCCTCGACAGCAGCCTGCAGCCACCTGCCTGGTGGTGGACCCTAACACTCAGGGGCTGGATGGGAGTATGCAGCAGCGAGGTATGATAAGGCAGGAGTGCACATTGCCCTACAGCGTTCAACTACAACAAGCTCCGCAGCCCAACATGCAGGCCTACAACCCCAACCCTCCTCTCGCCGCCCCTGTTCCTGCACCTGCACCTGCTCCTGCCCCTCTTCCTATCCCACCTGCCCCTGTAGCCCTCCCCCCTCCACCTCCCACAGCCCACCAGACGCCTGTAGCCCCAGTGGATCACAAGAGAAACGCCGACCCAGAGTTCCTGGCTCTGCTTCGAAACGAGGGTCTCTCAGAGAGTACCATCTCCTCACTTATCCAGCAGGGCTTTGACACAACCGGCATGCTGGCAGTCATGGAGGAGAATGACGTACGCTCAGTGGCTCCCAACCTAGGGCAGGCGCGGGTGCTGTCGCGGGTGGCCATCAGCGTCAAGAGGCCCTTAGAGCCCCCTCCCACGCCCCAGCAACAGGCCCTCATGCGGGGCCGCTCCAACAGCTTCAGCCACCGCTCTGACATGTACCTCCAGCAGCAGCAGCACCAGCAGGCCATGGGCATGGACCCCCGGCTGATGCCACCACAGACCCCTGGTACCATGCAGACCATCTCCCCCACCATGGCTGAGGCCCTGGCCAGGAGGCCCAACAGCGCTCCCTCTCAGCACCTTCTGGAAACCACACAGGGCTACCCAGGACCTCGTACCCCAGGGACCTACAATGGTGCCATGGTCCCTGTCCAGTCCCGGCCCATGTCTGCATTCTCCCAACACCCGGGTGTCCCCATAATGCCGGGCATGCAGATGATGGCTGCCATGCCCCAGCAGATGCAAGCCATGCAACAACAGCAAATGCCAGTGACCATGCCTGCCCAGCCGTCACCTCAGCAGGCCCCAAGGGCATACTCCACCAACTACACAGTGCCCATGGAGCTAATGAAACGGGACCGCAGCCTGCAACCCATGCCGCCCATGCACAGCGTCCACCCCAACCCTCAGATGATACGCAAGGCTGGGGGCACCCCGTCCGATGGAGCCATGATGCCCGTGGGTACCACCATGCAGAACCAGAGTGCTATGGCCACCAACCAGAAGCTTAGCCGCCGTACCGGCCCACCTGTCATCGTCTCCACCATGGCATCACCAGATACAAGTAAAGCTTACTTTTATCCCCTCAACCATTCCCTCCTCTTCCTCCTCTCCCCTAGTCCTCCTGTATAGAATGTCTCTTGGCTGTAGTGTATTTGTTGGCTACTGAAGGAGTATGGTTACTGAAAGAGTATGGTTTCTCTTGGGTTATATAAAACATTTTAGTTATAGATTGTTTTCTATTTGAAATGAAAGCTCTGGTTAGATAACCATTCGCTCTGTACTCTAAGACAACAATTAGGTATTGTGTTTTTGCAATCAAATTAATAATTATTTTATACCCTTATCATGATAGCACCTTTCTCAAATAACAGTTGAATATTTAAGGCTATGAAACTGCTCTCTTTATGACAGCTATTTGGCATGAATTGAATACAGGATACTGTAATGCAGTGCTCTTTAACCAAGTGCCCGAAAAGGGCTATTTATCTGGTTCCCACTCAACGTTGAAGTGTTTGAGATACTTTTTCGGTAGATTGATATGAATTTATCTCTTTGCTGCTTTCACATCATTTCAATCTACCCTTTGGCTGTGTGGAGCTCTGCTTATTATTAACCTGTGTATGTGCCTTTGTATTGGATTGACAATGGATAAACATCTCAACTTAATAACCTCTACGGGATCGGTGTCCCCTCCACGGGACAGTTGAGCTAACGTAGACTAATGTGATTAGCATGAGGTTGTAAGTAACAAGAACATTTCCCAGGACATAGACATATATGATATGGGCAGAACACTTAAATTCTTGTTAATCTAACTGCAGTGTCCAATTTACAGTTGCTATTGCAGTGAAAGAATACCGTGCAATTGTTTGAGGAGAGTGCACAGTTATGAACTTGAAAATTTATTAATAAACCAATTAGGCACATTTGGGCAGTCTTGATGCAACATTTTGAACAGAAATGCAATGTTTCATTGAATCCGTCTAAAACTTTACCCATACACTTCTGCCATCTAGTGGCCAACATTTAAATTGCGCCTGACCTGGCATAGTACATTACGGCCTTTCTCTTGCATTTCAAAGATGATCATACAAAAAACGTTTTTATCTTTTACCAGATCTAATGTGTTATATTCTCCTACATTAATTTCACATTTCCACAAACTTCAAAGTGTTTCCTTTCAAATGGTATCAAGAATATGCATATCCTTGCTTCAGGTCCTGAGCTACAGGCAGTTAGATTTGGGTATGCCATTTTAGGCAAACATTGAAAAAAGGTTTCGATCCTTAAGAGTTACCATATCTTCCGTGAATGGCTTTAGTAACAGTATATCCATATTTGAGATACATTTTTTTGTATGAATGGCTTAATGGCCTAAAAGCATAACTTTTTAACAATGTGAGCCTTTAATCCTCCCCATGCCCTAATTATTTATAGTCAGCTGTTGTGATCCTAAAATGACAGAGTCCCTGTTGAAAAGCTCTGAGAGTAGCCCTACCTACCTCTTTCTGAATTGTGTTTTAGACACTCATGTGTACTGTCAGTCATCTTTGCGCTCTTTGAGATGCATGCTGTTCTCTGTATTGTTAGTTTTTTTGCCACACATAATGGTTGTGATGACCAAGATGGAGGGTGGGAGTGGGCAAGGACAATGTGATGTGGTACGATGTGAGCTGTCATCTATCTGAGGTAACGCTGCTTTTAAAGCAGAAACAGCCTGTCAGTAGTTGTATTTGTCCAACCAATCTGGGTGGGCAGTATTCCATGGTCACAGTTAAATGTGGGAGAATTGGAGCCTTGAGTTTATACGTGCATGTGTGCTTGTGTGCATTGCATTGGGTGTGTCTGTCTGTGCGTGTGTGTGTGGGAGAGAGAAAGAAAGAGAGAGCTGTTTTTGCTTTGGAGCTGTATTCCTTGCCCTTCACCTCATCTGTAGGCATTTGAAGCTTGTCCACACAGAGCAAAGGCATAATTGTCCACATGCTTATCCACACAGAGCATAATCTTCAGGGCTGATGGCCTGGTGGGAAGGGTTATGTAATATTGGTTGCAGCATCATCACAGCATCATTCTGCTTATAGTGCATTGAAGTAGCCTGGAGCAGTACATTATGTGTAGTGTTGCATACACTGTTATTGTCTCTGTTCAGGTGCAGCAGTGTCCATTGTAGGGAATGTTGAAATTAACTATATTGTTTACTGTAGCTCTCTAATGTTGGTGCTACAGAAATGTGGAAAATGTGAGAAATTACCAGCACTAGCTATGATTTCAACAAGTCTGATTCATCATCAAAGTTGTTCAATAATAATGCTATTGGACAGCATCCATCGGGTTGGACAACATTCTAGCTGTGCTGCTGAAATCAAATGAATGTGATGATCACCGATCAGCAATTGTTTCTTTTCTCTGAGTAACTGGAATGAGAAGCAAAAGGGGTTTAGTCCTTTAGATCCTCCTTTTACAACACTGCTAATCTACAGATTCACTCCATTATTTATGGACTAGGCTGACATCTTTGGATTCCCCCAGTACTAGAGCTATAACCATTGGCTCCGACAGCTCCCCTACAGATTGAGAACAAATGGATTTATGAAGTCTGTCTAGTCTCAGGGGGGTGGGGGGGAAAGATGGTACTTCTGTTTACATCTAAAGGACCCTTTCTGTTTAGTTATCGTTCTCTGCTGTAAAAATCTGCAGCCATGACACTAGCTCACCCTCGTTCGCTTTGGCACACAAGGGTTTCCTCATGTTAAACACACACTCAGTACAACAAATTCATGTGCATGCGGCTGACATTTGTTGCTTTGGTAATTCCATCTGTTAATGGACGCCTGCAAAGCCTCTCTGAAAGCATATTCCTTAATTGTGTGTTGCTAGGCAACAGGGGTTTGGTCATAATCACAGAAAGATTATCTTTTCTTTTAAGGAGCGGAGGAAAGGTTTCACTGGAGTGGGGACTGGTGGAAATGGCTGAGAATTTGCATTTTATGGCACTGTGTTGAAAAAAGGGTGCTTGAGCTAATACTGCGAGCTAGAGGAGAGTCATAATAATTCGATTTTAGTCACCTCGTGTTGAAATATGACCACGGAGCAATAATGGCATTGTGCCCTTTTTGAGAGCAGGAGTTAATATAATTTTGCATTGTAGAAATCGTCAGAGTCAACCGTTATTTTGGTTGCATGGTGTCACGTCCTGACCAGTATAAGGGGTTATTGGTTATTGTAGTTTGGTCAGGACGTGGCAGGGGTGTGTTTGTTTAGAGTGTTTCGGGGTTTGTTGGGCTATGTTCTGTTTTAAGAGGGGTGTTTGTTTAGAGTGTTTCGGGGTTTGTTGGGCTATGTTCTGTTTTAAGAGGGGTGTTTGTTTAGAGTGTTTCGGGGTTTGTTGGGCTATGTTCTGTTTTAAGAGGGGTGTTTGTTTAGAGTGTTTCGGGGTTTGTTGGGTTATGTTCTAGTATGTCTATTTCTATGTGGTGTTTGTTGGGTTGACCTTCAATTGGAAGCAGCTGCTCCTAGTTGCTTCTAATTGAAGGTCCTATTTAAAAGGGGTGTTATCTATAGGATTTTGTGGGTAGTTGTTTCTTGTTTTGCTGTGTGCCTGACAAGACTGTTATCGTCGTTGTTTTTGTATACGTGTGTTTTGTTTCGGTTTTCCTTCTTTCTGCCTATTAAAAAGAAGATGAGTATACACATTCCCGCTGCGTTTTGGTCTAATCCTTACGACACCCGTGACACATGGAGTATGTCTGAGTATAATTTCTGACATTTGACAACATGATATAGGGAATATCTCAACCATTTGAGCTGTTCCTCTGTACCGTCTTCATAGTTAGTAAGCCTATATAAATATTTAGATATGATATGCCAATAGCCTCAATATGTTCATTAGTAACACCTAGGGCTACACGATTTGGACAAAATATCTCATTGCGATTTTATGGCCAGATGTTCTAATTGCGATTATGAATTGCGATTTTCAAACACTTGGGTGAAAACTTGGTAATTCAGTCAGACATGGTTAAAACAAATCTCAGGGTAGATTACATCACTTCTAAAATGAGATCATATGAACGAATACATACTGTGCTAACTGAATACAAATATTTTCCAACATTGTTATACATATGATAATAGGTAGGATTATTACACATACATATTAACAAACATACTTTTTTTAACATGATCATCAAAATATACACTGAGTATACCAAACATCATAAAAAATATATATATATTTTTGATTTTATTTAACCTTTATTTAACTAGGAAAGTCAGTTAAGAACAAATTCTTATTTACAATGAGGCACACTGCGGCCAAACCCGGACGGTGCTGGGCCAATTGTGCGCCACCCTATGGGACTCAGGTACTGTAGTGATGCCTCTTGCACTGAGATGCAGTGCCTTAGACCACTGCGCCACTCGGGAGCATCTTCCCATCTTCGTAATATTATAAAAAACTTCCTAATATTGAGTCCCCGCCCTCAGAATAACCTCAATTCATCGGGGCATGGACTCTACAAGGTGTCAAAAGAAATTCCACAGAGATGCCGGTCCATGTTGACTCAAATGCTTCACACAGTTTTGTCAAGTTGACTGGATGTCCTTTGGGTGGTGGGCCATTCTTGATACACACTGTATTCTGTTGAGTGTGAAAAACCCAGCAGCGTTGCAGTTCTTGACACAAACCGGCTCCTACTACCATACCCTGTTCAAAGGCACAAGTCTTTTGTATTGCCCATTCACATTCTGAATGGCGCACACACAGTGTATTCGGAAGGTATTCAGACCCCTTGACTTTTTCCACATTTTGTTACGTTACAGGCTTATTCTAAAATGGATTTTTTTTTAAATCCTCATCAATCTACACACAATACCCTATAATGACAAAGCATTTTTGCAAATGTATAAAATAAATGAAAAAATATCACATTTACAGACCCTTTATTCAGTACTTTGTTGGAGCACCTTTAGCAGCGATTACAGCCTTGAGTATTCTGTATCTGTATTTCCTCCCATTCTTCTCTGCAGATACTCTCAAGCTCTGTCAGGTTGGATGAGGAGCATCGCTGCACAGCTATTTTCAGGTCTCTCCAGAGATGTTCAATTGAGTTCAAGTCCGGGCTCTGCCTGGGCCACTCAAGGGCATTCAGAGACTTGTCCCGAAGCCACTCCTGCGTTGTCTTGGCTGTGTGCTTAGGGTCATTGTCCTGGTTGAAGGTGAACCTTCGCACCAGCCTGAGGTCCTGAGCGGTCTGGAGCAGGTTTTTATCAAGGATTTCTCTGTACTTTGCCTCGTTCATCTTTCCCTCGATCCTGACTAGTCTACTAGTCCCTGGTGCTGAAAAACATCCCAACAGCATGATGCTGCCACCACCATGCTTCACCGTAAGGATGGTGCCAGGTTTCCTCCAGACTTGACGCATGGCATTCAGGCCAAAGAGTTCAATCTTTGTTTCATCAGACCAGATAATCTTGTTTCTCATAGTCAGAGTCCTTTAGGTGCCTTTTGTAAACTCCAAGTGGGCTGTCATGTGCCTTTTACTGAGGAGTAGGTTCGTTCTGGCCATTCAACCATAAAGGATTGATTTGGTGGAGTGCTGCAGAGATGGCTGTCCTTCTAGAAGGTTCTCCCATCTCCACAGAGGAACTCTGAAGCTCTGTCCGAGTGACCATCGGGTTCTTGATCACCTGCCTGACCAAGGCCCTACTCCCCTGATTGTTCAGTTTGGCCAGGTGGCCAGCTCTAGGAAGAGTCTTGGTGGTTCAAAACGTATTCCATTTAAGAATGATGAAGGCCACTGTGTTCTTGGGATCTTCAATGCTGCAGAAATGTTTTGGTACCCATGTGCCTCGAGACAATCCTGTTTTGGAGCTCTACGGACAATTCCTTACGTAAATAAGTTTTTGCTTTGTCCTTATGGGGTATTGTGCTTAGATTGTGGATTTTTACTTTATCCGTTTTAGAATAAAGCTGTAACGTAACAAAATGTGGGAAAAGGGGAAAGGGTCTGAATACTTTCCAAATGCACTGTACACAATCTATGTCTCAGTTGTCTCAAGTCTTAAAAGTCCTTCTTTAGCATGTAGCCTCTCCTTCATCTACACTGATTTGAAGTGGATTTAACAAGTGACATCAATAAGGGTTCATAGCATT
The DNA here is from genome assembly GCF_965601325.2 of Salmo salar. Lineage (NCBI taxonomy): Eukaryota > Metazoa > Chordata > Actinopteri > Salmoniformes > Salmonidae > Salmo > Salmo salar. Next base: position 67,420,146 of record NC_138291.1, read on the forward strand.
CACCTGGTCAGTCTATGGCAGGGATCATCAAATAGATTTAGCCACGGGCCAATTTTATTTATTGAGCGGCTGGTCATAGGGCCGGAACATAATTACAAATCATTTGTAGACTGAAAATTTACCAAAATTAGCCCAAACATATACTGTATAATATTTGAATAAAACATAATTTCAAATTTTGCTCACATGTGTCTCTCTATTATGCGTGAATTCTTGGGAACAGATTTCCAAAATTAAAATCACTTGGAGCCGATTTCCTGGTCTTGTTACAGTCTTTTATCTCCAACAAAAAAAACCTGGGGAACCCTGGTCTATGGCATAGAACTCAAAAAAGCAGGGGTATACTCAGTGTAGTGTGCTATAAGCACAGCACTAATTAATTAATTATTTAATAACATTGAGTTACTATTTCCTTTTTTGCCATTATGAGTTATTAAATAACCTAAGTTAATTACTTTCCAGGCAGCCATAGGCTGCAGTTGGAATAGGAAGCTTATGATTGTGTAACTATGTACAAGTAGGCTCAATCATTATTATAATAGAAATTAAGTCAAAGTCGCTTAAAAAATATGTAACACGTAGCCTACCGATTACAAGGTGCAGCCTGTGTCCAAAACATTGGAATCTGGTTCAGTCATTCAACGCGATGGCCTTTGCCACGTTTGCACCGTTATAGTTATGCACACCTCATTCAGTCCCTAGGCAGCTAATGGTGTTTTCACACTTGGTCACTTTCAGCCAATCTTTGCAGTGTGAACACATTCCAAAGGAACTCAGAACCCTAAAAAGAGCCCCCGAAGTGAACCGAACTGAGACCATTTCGAGAGGTGGTCTGAGTTTGGTTCGCTTGAATTCCGTGTTCCGGTTCCCTTTTTTAGGGAAATGTAAACACAAAGCTCCCCAGGTTCACATGTCATTATTCCCACACCACACATTAGATTACTGCAACACTGTTTCCCCTGCCATAACCCTTCACATTGGTGGTACAAAATAGAGAAGATGATGATGTGTAGGGGCGAATTCATTACGCCGATTCTGTTGCAACATTTTTTTAAACGGAAGTAGATGGAACGAAAGGGGGAGATCCTACCTGAATTTGTACAATAGAAACTCTTGTTTTTAGTTAACTGTTGGCTAATGATTTGAATATTGTGAAAAGACAACATATTTGGTAAGAATCACAACATAGGGTACAACATCTATTCTAGCTCTTAAAGGGGCCTACATTGGGTGTACAATTTTCAATTACAGCATTATTTCAGTTATTATTACAGTTATTCTTCTGCTATTTATTCTGTTACCAATAATATTTACATTTTAATAGTGTCTTCTGATTACAATTATTATGTCTCATATTTTAACAAATGCAATCTATTAGCTATTAAAATGTAAGTAGGTATATCTAGCTGTCCGATAACACATTCTGATGGAATGGCTTGACCTGCACTTTTTAAAAACGTAGAGTGCATTGAGTGAATGTTGCAATGAACACAGCTGCTGTCGGGAGACAACGACTCGACACTGAAAACTTAGGAACTCAAGAACTTGGATATCTGTGTCAACACCTGCTACCAACTAGCGAGCTAGATAGCTAGCTAGGTTGCAATGGAGCCCGCTTCGCCTGGAATAGCTAACGAACATTTCCAGCGCTGTAGAAGCTGTGTTTATTACGCTCTTGTCTGGGACAATATTGACAATCGGAGATCAAATGCGGTAATTGTTTGCTAGCGGAGGACTACAGGAATGAGGTCGCTATGCTTAGCAAACAAATCTCAATTCTACGCGAACCTATGGGGAAAACGCAAATTGGAACTTTGTCGTTCTCAACTCCTATGGATGCCGCTCGGGCCTAATGGATGTTTCCCCCCTTGTCATCTGTCCCTATCCGAAAGGCCTGCGCTACCTGGAACCTGCTTGCCAAGGAAGTGGTCTCCATCTGCTTCTCCTCCTCCATCCTGTAGTGAAGTAGACGGAGAACAGCAAGAAGAGTGTTCTAATCAGCTGCTGGTCCCATGTCACAAGTCGTGGAAACCGAAGGCAGCAGCATACTGCTAACCGGACGGGAGTGACTGAGGGGTTCGAGCAGATTGGCATTAGGAATAGCTTCGCTGGTGCCTGATCTACCTGTACCTTCATCGCAGGAACTGCCTGTGTCTGCAACGGCGGTGCTAACTCTAACTACGCTGACTCCAGCAGCGCCGTCGTTGTCGTTCAGCTCCTGACAGGGCACTGCCTGCTGAGGTCTGAACCTATTGCCGGGAGCAGCGGGTGTACCCTATCCTGCTTCTCGTGGGCCCGTGAAAGGCTCAACGAATTGTGTGAATGGTGGGAATGGGTGGATATCTCAATTCCCTTCTCTGGCCATTGTATTAGGCAGCTCAAAGGTGAGAAATGCCTCAGTCCCTGGAGCAAAAACGTTATGCTATTCAGGAGCACGAGTACAGGATATCAATAAGTTGCTCCCAAACATTTTAAACCAGCATCAGGAAATGAAGTATATCATAGTTCATGTGGGATTCAATGACATATGCTCAGAACAGCTGAAGATGGATTTTAAAGAACTGATTGGGTCACTACTTGACACCAACAAACACCCTATAATATTTGGCCCTGTGCCCTCCCTAAATCGTGGTATTGAACGGTTCAGCAGACTTTTAGCCCTCCATAACTGGCTACGCGATTATTGCAGCTCTGTGGGTGTAACATTTATTGACAATTTTGATTCCTTCTGAAAACAAAGCTCGTATTATTATCATTATCGTTTGGGTTCCTGGATCCTTTCACAGCATTATAAGGCTGTGTTGAGACAATAACTTATCAAAGACCCAAGCCCAGCTCATTTAATCCCTACCATTGTTTCACTGAGTTGTCATAATGCTTCAGCAAATGTACATTATCCCAGGAGCACTGGAAGACGCAATGTAATTAACCTAATTTATGTTCCTCTTACTGCCCTCAATGCCTCTGCTGATCCTACAGCTATTGTATACAGTAATCATGTGCCTATGAACCAGAGTTATACTGTTAGCACTTAGGCGGTGTGTACTAGCAGGAAGTCCACTGTGTGCAGCTCACCCTGCACTAACATAAATAACCTGAGCATGTCTACCTCTGTTAAGCTTCTCAGTAAAGCAATTAAAACAATCAAGCATCCCAGAAAAGTGCAAAAATAGCCCACGTTAACATATGTAGCTTAAGAAACAAGGTTGATGAAATCAATAATTTGCTAGTAACAGATGACATTCATATTCTGACGATCTCTGAAACTCACTTATATAATATCTTTAATGGTACAGTGGTAGCAATACATGGTTATAAGATCTACAGAAAATACAGAAATGTTACTCACCACCTGGATTCGGTCTTATGTAGCAAAATTTGAAATTGTGTTTTTTACATTGGATAAAAGTAGAGACTCAGAGCTACAAAATGGTATATCATACACTGCATTTGAGGAACAATGGGAAAGTAATTCTGCTTCGAAAGTTGATCAACTCACTTTTGAGAAAATCGCCTTTGAATGTTTTGGTATCTAGTGAAGAGCTCTGCTTTGTCTACACCCATTCACACCCTCTTAAGTTTTAGCCCCACCCACCTCGTTTTGCTCTCGGAGCGCACACTAGACGCTCTGGCCGATGATTTGTTTACTTCTGGATAACATGAAAACAGCCTAACCAGCTCTGCTGGCAACAATTTCATTACACTTTTTGCAGACGTTTGCTGACACAAGCCATATTCAACGGGTGTTGTACACACATCACGTAACGTTAGCTAACGAGCCAACCAGCTAACGTTAGCTAGTTAAACAACAAAGATCAATGCCACAGTGCTGGGAACTAACCAACCAGGTTCAATGTTAGCTAGCTAACACTAGGCTCTAACTAGAAAAGCAAACAGCTCTGGGAAACATATAATAACGTCAGCTAGGGAGCAGCCAGCTAACATAGGCTAGCTAGCTAACAGTACACTTTAGCTTGAAATGAAACCACTTTCTGTCTAAATTAGAAACGTGTAATATCTGAAAATGTAGCTAGCTAATGCTAGAGTATCTAACCTGTATACATCATCATGCATGATGGATGCATCTCCCTGTCAGGAATGCCATACCACAGTTGCCCCTAGTTTGAAAACTGGGTGTTTTCTCCATCTCTTTAGCTATCATACTCTAATTCCACTGATTTCAAAACTTGATCGTACAGAAAATGGAGAGCAACATTTTTATGCAGCTACACTACACAATACATAAAAAACTAAATCATAGCTAGTGGGAAGGTTGCCAACTTTTTCTGTGGCTTAACCAACAAGGCTCGTTATTTAACAATTGTATTAGTATTTACAGATGGCATACAAGTGTGTTATTAAGGCACATGAAAGTTCACATGTTCGAGAAGGCATTTCTGCCAAAAAACGAGTTTTGATAAAATATGTTTTATGTTCAAACGGCTCTCCTGTGAAGTCGTGACTTGCAACATACGCCTAGTTAACTGAATCGGGTCACAAATGCCGAAGGTGGAGGTGTGGCCATTTATATTCAGAACCACATCCCTGTAAAGCTTAGAGAGGATCTCATGTTAAATACTGTTGAAGTAATATGGCTACAGGTTAATCTGCCTCACCTAAAGCCCATTCTGGTGGGAGGCTGCTATAGACCATGAAGTGCTAACAGTCAGTATCTGGATAACGTGTGAAATGCTTGATAATGTATGTGATATCAACAGAGGTATATTTTCTGGGTGATTTTAAATATTGACTGGCTTTCATCAAGCTGCCCACTCAAGAGAAAGCTTCAAACTGTAACCAGTGCCTGCAACCTGGTTCAGGTTATCAGTCAACTTACCATGGTAGTTACAAACAGCACAGGAATGAAATCATCATGTATTGAACACATCTTTACTAATGCTGCAGAAATTTGCTTGAAAGCTGTATCCATATCCATCGGATGTAGTGATCACAATATAGTAGCCATATCTAGTAGAGGTCGACCGATTAATCGGAATGGCCGATTAATTGGGTCCGATGTCAAGTTTTCATAGCAATTGGTAATCTGTATTTTTGGCCACCGGTTTGCCGATTTAAAAAAAATTAAAACAAATAAAAATAAAAAAAAGTTATTTTTATTTTTTAAACCTTTATTTAACTAGGCAAGTCAGATTAAGAACACATTCCTATTTTCAATGACGGCCTAGGAACGGGGGTTAACTGCCTTGTTCAGGGGGGATTCGTTTTTGCAACCTTACAGTTACTAGTCCAACGCTCTAACCACCTGCCTTACATTGCACTCCACTAGGAGCCTGCATGGCAGGCTGACTACCTGTTACGTGAGGGCAGCAAGAAGCCAAGGTAAGTTGCTAGCTAGCATTAAATTTATAAAAAAACTATCAATCTTAACATAATCACTAGTTAACTACACATGGTTGATAATATTACTAGTTTATCTAACGTGTCCTGCGTTGCATATAATCGATGTGGTGCCTGTTAATAAATCATTGAATCATAGCCTACTTCGCCAAATGGGTGTTGATTTAGCAAGCGCATTTGCGAAAAAAGAACTGTCGTTGCACCAATGTACCTAACCATAAACATCAATGCCTTTCTTTAAAATCAATACACAAGTATATATTTTTAAACCTGCATATTTAGTTAATATTGCCTGCTAACATGAAATTGTGTCACATCTCTAGCATTCATTGCACGCAGAGTCAGGGTATATGCAACAGTTTGGGCCGCCTGGCTCGTTACGAACTAATTTGCCAGAATTTTATGTAATTATGACATAACATTGAAGGTTGGGCAATGTAACAGGAATATTTAGACTTAGGGATGTCACCCGTTAGATAAAATATGGAACGGTTCCGTATTTCACTGACAGGAAAAACTTTTTGTTTTCGAGATGATAGTTTCCGGATTCAACCATATTAATGACCTAAGGCTCGTATTTCTTTGTGTTATTATGTTATAATTAAGTCTATGATTTGATAGAGCAGTCTGACTGAGCGATGGTAGGCAGCAGCAGGCTCGTAAGCATTCATTCAAAACAGCACTTTCGTGCGTTTTGCCAGCAGCCCTTCGCAATTGCTTTGCACTGTTTATGACTTCAAGCCTATCAACTCCCGAGATTAGGCTGGTGTAACCGATGTGAAATGGCTAGCTAGTTAGCCGGGTGCGCGCTAATAGCGTTTCAAACGTCACTCGCTCTGAGACTTGGAGTAGTTGTTTCCCTTGCTCTGCATGGGTAACGCTGCTTCGAGGGTGGCTGTTGTCGATGTGTTCCTGGTTCAAGCCCAGGTAGAAGCGAGGAGAGGGATGGAAGCTATACTGTTACACTGGCAATACTAAAGTGCCTATAAGAACATCCAATAGTCAAAGGTATATGAAATACAAATCGTATAGAGAGAAATAGTCCTATAATTCCTATAATAACTATAACCTAAAACTTCTTACCTGGGAATATTGAAGACTCATGTTAAAAGAAACCACCAGCTTTCATAATTAAACATGAGCTTTTTTACATGGCACATATTGCACTTTTACTTTCTTCTCCAACACTTTGTTTTTGCATTATTTAAACCAAATTGAACATGTTTCATTATTTATTTGAGGCTAAATTGATTTTGTTGATGTATTATATTAAGTTAGAATAAGTGTTCATTCAGTATTGTTGTAATTGTCATTATTACAAATAAATCATGTAAAAAAAAAAATCGGCAGATTAATCGGTATCGGCTTTCCGGCCCTCGAATAATCGGTATCGGCGTTGAAAAATCATAAATCGGTCGACCTCTAATATCTAGGAAAAGTTCCAAAGGCTGGGCCTGATATAGCGTGTAAGAGGTCAAACAATACGTTTTGTAGTGATTCCTATGTTGTTGATGTAAAGAATGTGTTGGTCCGTGGTTTGTAATGAGAAGCAACCAGATGCTGCACTTGACACATTTATGAAATTGCTTGTCCCAGTTACTAATAAGCATGTGCCCATTAAGAAAATGTCTGTAAAACTGTTAAATCCATGTGGTTTGATGAAGAATTGAAAAAATGTATGGTTGAGAGGGATGAGGCAAAATAAATGGCAAATAGGTCTGACTGCATAACCAATTGGCAAACATACTGCAAATTGAGAAATCATGTGACTAAACTGGATAAAAAGAAGAATCTACACTATGAAACAAAGCTATATGACAAAGAATGATAGTAAAAAGCTTTGGAACACATTCAATGAAATGTTGGGCAAAAAGACGAACTCCGCTCCATCATTCATTGAGTCAGATAGCTCATTCATCACAAAACCCACTGACATTGCCAGCTACTTTAATAATTTTTTTAATTGGCAAGATTAGCAAACTTAGGCATGACATGCCAGCAACAAATGCTGACACTACACATCCAAGTATATCTGACCAAATTATGTAAGACAAGCATTGTAATTTAGAATTCTGTGAAGTGAGTGTTGGAAGAGGTGAAATAATTATTGTTGTCTATCAGCAATGACAAGCCACCGGGGTCTGGCAACTTGGATAGAAAATTACTGAGAATAATAGTGAACGATATTGCCACTCCTATTTGTCATATCTTCAATTTAAGCCTACTAGAAAGTGTGTGCCCTCAGGCCTGGAGGGAAGCAAAAGTCATTCTACTACCTTAGAATAGTAACTGGCTCAAACTTTTGAAAAAATTTGATCAGATACAATGCTATTTTACAGAGAACAAATTGACAACAGACTTTCAGCAGGCTTATAGGGAAGGAAATTAAACAAGCACAGCACTTACACAAATGACTGATTCTTGTGTATAAAGAGTTACCTGTCTAACAGAACACAGAGGGTGTTCTTTAATGGAAGCCTATCCAATCAGGAATTCCACAGGGGAGCTGTCTGGGCCTCTTACTTTTAAAAATCTTTACTAACAACATGCCACTGGCTTTGAGTAAATGCAGATGACTCAACACTATACACGTCACCTACTACAGCAACTGAAATGTCTGCAACACTTTTTAATGTGTATAATATTGCTTCCTAGCCACCATGCTTCTACACCTGCATTGCTTGCTGTTTTGTGTTTTAGGCTGGGTTTCTGTACAGCACTTTGAGACATCAGCTGATGTAAGAAGGGCTTTATAAATACATTTGATTGATTGCTTACTAGGTGTTTTCCAATGAATTCTGTAACCACTCCCTCTTCAAATCAGGGTTGATTGGGAAAAGCTGTTCAAAAGAGGACATTGTATTATATCTTTGTACTCCCTGAAGAAGGCCATACAAATAAAGGCATTTTAATTAATTATGTGAAGAGTGCCTTGGTCCTCCTTTCTTTTTGTTGAACAGTTTACCCCTTTTACCAAAGAGCACCTTCTGTCTACAAAATTCTACTATTGTGGGTTGGTAGACAGAAGGTACCAGTCAAAAGTTTGGACACCCCGACTCATTCAAGGGTTTTTCTTTTTTTTAAACTATTTTTTCAATTTTCTACATTGTAGAATAGTAGTGAAGACATTGAAACTATGCAATAACACATATGGAATCATGTAGTATCCAAAAAAGTGTTAAACAAATCTAAATATATTTGAGATTTTTCAAAGTAGCCAACCTTTGCCTGACAGCTTTGCACACTCTTGGCATTCTCTCAACCAGCTTCACCTGTAATGCTTTTCCAACAGTCTTGAAGGAGTTGCCACATATGCTGAGCACTTGTTGGCTGCTTTTCCTTCACTCTGCGGTCCAACTCATCCCAAACCATCTCAATTGGTTTGAGGTCGGGTGATTGTGGAGGCCAGGTCATCTGATTCAGCACTCCATCACTCTCCTTCTTGGTCACATAGTCCTTACACAGCCTGGAGGTGTGTTGGGTCATTGTCCTGTTGAAAAACAAATTATAGTCCCACTAAGCGCAAACCAGATGGGATGGCATATTGCTGCAGAAGGCTGTGGTAGCCATGCTGGTTAAATGTGCCTTGAATTCTAAATAAATCACTGACAGTGTCCTCAGCAAATCACCCCCACAGCATCACACCTCCTCCTCCGTGCTTCACGGTGGGAACCACACATGCAGAGATATTCCGTGCACCTACTCTGCGTCTCACAAAGACACGGCAGTTGGAGCCAAAAATCTCAAGTTTGGACACACCAGACCAAAGGACAGATTTCCACTGGTGTAATGTCCATTGCTCGTGTTTCTTGGCCCAAGCAAGTCTCTTCTTCTTATTGGTGTCCTTTAGCAGTGGTTTCTTTGCAGTAATTTGACCATGAAGGCCTGATTTCACACGGTCTTCTCTGAACAGTTGATGTTGAGATGTGTCTGTTACTTGAACTCTGTGAAGCATTTATTAAGGCTGCAATTTCTGAGGCTGGTAAGTTGAATGAAATTGTCCTCTGCAGCAGAGGTAACTCTGGGTCATCCTTTCCTGTGGCGGTCCTCATGAGAGCCAGTTTCATCATGGTGCTTGATGGTTTTTGCGACTGCACTTGAAGAAATGTTCAAAGTTCTTAATGTTCCACATTTACTGACCTTCATGTCTTAAAGTAACGATGGACTGTCATTTCTCTTTGCTTATTTGAGCTGTCCTTACCATAATATGGACTTGGTCTTTTACCAAATAGGGCTATATTCTGTATACCCCCTACCTTGTCACAACAAAACTGATTGTCATTAAGAAGGAAAGACATTTAATACACAAATTAAATTTTAACAAGGCACACCTGTTAATTGAAATGCATTCCAGCTTCCTCATGAAGCTGGTTGAGAGAATGCCAAGAGTGTGCAAAGCTGTCATCAAGGCAAAGGGTGGCTACCTTGAATAATCTCAAATATAAAATATATTTAGATTTGTTTAACACTTTTGGTTACTCCATGATTTCGTATGTGTTATTTCTTAGTGGTGTAAAGTACTTAAGTAAAAATACTTTAAAGTACTACTTAAGTCATTTTGGGGGGGTATTTGTACTTTACTATTTATATTTTCACAACATTTACTTCACTACATACTTAAAGAAAATAATGTACTTTTTACTCCTTACATTTTCCCTTACACCCAAAAGTACTCGTTACATTTTGAGTCCTTAGCAGGACAGAAAATGGTCTAATTCACACACTTATCAACAGAACCTCCCTGATGATCCCTACTGCCTCTGATCTGGCGGACACACTAAACACAAATGCATAGTTTGTAAATTATGTCTGACTGTTGGAGTGTGCCCTTGGCTATCCGTAAATTGAAAAAAAATAAAAAATTGTGTCGTCTGGTTTGCTTAATATATACTGCTCAAAAAAATAAAGGGAACACTTAAACAACACATCCTAGATCTGAATGAAAGAAATAATCTTATTAAATACTTTTTTCTTTACATAGTTGAATGTGCTGACAACAAAATCACACAAAAATAATCAATGGAAATCCAATTTATCAACCCATGGAGGTCTGGATTTGGAGTCACACTCAAAATTAAAGTGGAAAACCACACTACAGGCTGATCCAACTTTGATGTAATGTCCTTAAAACAAGTCAAAATGAGGCTCAGTAGTGTGTGTGACCTCCACGTGCCTGTATGACCTCCCTACAACGCCTGGGCATGCTCCTGATGAGGTGGCGGATGGTCTCCTGAGGGATCTCCTCCCAGACCTGGACTAAAGCATCCGCCAACTCCTGGACAGTCTGTGGTGCAACGTGGTGTTGGTGGATGGAGCGAGACATGATATCCCAGATGTGCACAATTGGATTCAGGTCTGGGGAACGAGCGGGCCAGTCCATAGCATCAATGCCTTCCTCTTGCAGGAACTGCTGACACACTCCAGCCACATGAGGTCTAGCATTGTCTTGCATTAGGAGGAACCCAGGGCCAACCGCACCAGCATATGGTCTCACAAGGGGTCTGAGGATCTCATCTCGGTACCAAATGGCAGTCAGGCTACCTCTGGCGAGCACATGGAGGGCTGTGCGGCCCCCCAAAGAAATGCCACCCCACACCATGACTGACCCACCGCCAAACCGGTCATGCAGGAGGATGTTGCAGGCAACAGAACGTTCTCCACGGCGTCTCCAGACTCTGTCACGTCTGTCACGTGTTCAGTGTGAACCTGCTTTCATCTGTGAAGAGCACAGGGTGCCAGTGGCGAATTTGCCAATCTTGGTGTTCTCGGGCAAATGCCAAACATCTTGCACGGTGTTGGGCTGTAAGCACAACCCCCACCTGTGGACGTCGGGCCCTCATATCACCCTCATGGAGTCTGTTTCTGACCGTTTGAGCAGACACATGCACATTTGTGGCCTGCTGGAGGTCATTTTGCAGGGCTCTGGCAGTGCTTCTCCTGCTCCTCCTTGCACAAAGGTGGAGGTAGCGGTCCTGCTGCTGGGTTGTTGCCCTCCTACGGCCTCCTCCACGTCTTCTGATGTACTGGCCTGTCTCCTGGTAGCGCCTCCATGCTCTGGACACTACGCTGACAGACACAGCAAACCTTCTTGCCACAGCTCGCATTGATGTGCCATCCTGGATGAGCTGCACTACCTGAGCCACTTGTGTGGGTTGTAGACTCCGTCTCATGCTACCACTAGAGTGAAAGCACCGCCAGCATTCAAAAGTGACCAAAACATCAGCCAGGAAGCATAGGAACTGAGAAGTGGTCTGTGGTCACCACCTGCTGAACCACTCCTTTATTGGGGGTGTCTTGCTAATTGCCTATAATTTCCACCTGTTGTCTATTCCATTTGCACAACAGCATGTGAAATTTATTGTCAATCAGTGTTGCTTCCTAAGTGGACAGTTTGATTTCACAGAAGTGTGATTGACTTGGAGTTACATTGTGTTGTTTAAGTGTTCCCTTTATTTTTTTGAGCAGTGTACTTAAGTATATTTAAAACCAAATACTTTTAGACTTATACTCAAGTAGTAATTTACTGGGTGACTTTTACTTGAGTCATTTGCTATTAAGGTATCTTTACTTTTACTCAAGTATGACAATTGGGTACTTTTTCCACCACTGCATTGTTTTGATGTCTTCACTATTATTTTACAATGTAGAAAATAGTAAAAATAAAGAAAAAACCTGGAATGAGTAGGTATGTCCAAACCTTTGACTGGTACTGTATATAAATACGGTGTCTAAAAACCTGTTTTCACTTTGTCGTTATGGGGTATTGTGTGTAGATTGATGAGAATGTTTTTTTTGATCAATTTTAGAGTAAGGCTGTAACGTAACAAAATGTGGACAAAGTCAAGGGGTCTGAATACTGTATATGGCTGAGTGGCACCTCTTCTTCTTAGGTCCTCCCTGGGAGTGCTTGCACTCAGATGCTTGGATGCCAGCCACACAGCGTGATGCCAGTCCAGATCAGTATGCGCGTGAGACACTAGCCGCTCTTCCCTAGCGTGATGGGCATTAGGGTCTGTGGTTCTCTAGATGGCAGATTATATTTTAAATGGGTTCAGTTTTTACATCAACACGCACTTGATCTAGGATTAAAGATGCACTCTCGAACTTTATAATTTCAGCCAGTAGTTTTGAGTGGTGCTCACAATCCAAACGTGGTCTCAGTTTATTTGTTAAGTCCTTTTATTTGATTATTCTTTGCAATTCATATGATATGAAACACATCCAATTCATACTATATGTTACGCATTTGTTGTGCTTAAAATCCTTGAGTGCATCTTTTAAGAGGCATTGATTCAGTGTGCATTAGGCTAGATACTGTATACTACAGTTTGCTGCCCTACGCGCCACCCGGCGGGACGAGGATGAGACGAGATTTATACTACAGTGGACCAGCTCTGCAGCCTGCATGGTGATGGGGGAGGGGCTTTGTGATGGCGTAGTCAGACAACAGCTAAGGGTGGGGTTGCCATGGATATGAGATGAGGCTGTCAGCAGCACCCACCCCCTGTCTGAGGGTGAAGGTCAGGGTGTAATCTTGGTTGCAGGTCAAAGGTGATGACCTTTTATCATGCCTTTCAGTGAGTCTTCTCGAGAGGGTGTGTAGTGGACAGGGTTCGCACAATGTGCTTGAGATGCTTAAAGTGCTTGAAGTTGGCACTCTGCAATTCAAGTACTGGAATACATTGGAAATCAGACATTTTCTCAAATTGGTACTTGAAAGAACAGAAAATAATCAAATATGTTAACATGAAAAATATTGGAAACATTTATTGGTCTTGCAAATTAATTTCCAGGCAGACTACCGAGTTTTATTTCCTGAAGTGTTTTGCGTTCTGGTTGCCAGACGAGCGCGCTCATTCCACCCACACTGCCACTCAGCCAGGCAGGTACAGAACTGAATGATTAGGCGCTGCCAAACGTCACATTGATAGCTAAAATGCCGAGCAAATGTAGATTAATTCATTCCTGCCTGGCAGGATATCAATGTTTATGAATGGGTTTTGCCAGACCCAACCAGGGATGTAGTGTCGGGTAAACGTTTTCATTCAATGCTCTGCTCAACGGGAAACTCCACCCACGACATAGGCCGAGAGGAGAAACAAGCTACCTTAGCCTAGACCTACAGTGTTAAGTAGCAGAGAAATGCCGCTGACAGTGGGAATGTTTTTAACTTCGCTCGACTCCTGGAGTTAACAGACATCCGCTTAACAAAAAAACCTGACTCTCTGAGAATGAGTGTACAACTGGTAAATAGTCGCTGATATTTCAGTCAGATCTCCAGCTAGCTAGGTAGCTCAAGGGCTCTGGCTATTGGCCAGGTAGCTATCTATATCTAGCTAGCTAGAAGGATGAAGTTAGAAGCTAACGTTGAACGGAGCCAAACCTCAGCAGGAGCAGTTGACTGAAATGAAGCTAGCTATAATCAAAAGATTGGCTACTGTAAGTTCTCATAACAAAATCAATTTTCTTTATACAGAGTAGTGAGACAGAGAGTGGTGAGTCAGGCTGCAATGAAGGAGGCAGAGGAGATACACAGAGAGCGGGAGCATTGATGCAAGCAGGGAGAGAGGTTAGTAGTACAGTGGTATTCAAACTTGGGGTCCGGGACCCATGTGGGGTCTCCTAAGATTTAAGTAGAGTTCCCTGAGAGAATATTTAATCTTATCAAACACATGAATAAATACTTGTTTCTCTTCAAATGGGTATAGAATACAATATTTAGAGTCAATTATAAGGGCCTTTTACAGTGTCAGAATTCACTTACATGTCATGTGTTGGGACAGCCTGTGGTACCTAAAATGTTGTGAAATATAAAGAGAATTTAGAGTTGTAAAGAAAAAGCCATATCTCAGATTGGCCAATAAAAATAAAATATTAAGATGGGCAAAAGAACAGACACTGGACAGAGGAACTCTGCCTAGAAGGCCAGCATCCCGGAGTCACCTCTTCACTTGTGACGTTGAGACTGGTGTTTTGCGGGTACTATTTAATGAAGCTGCCAGTTGAGGACTTGTGAGGGTTTCTGTTTCTCAAACTAGACACTCTAATGTACTTGTCCTCTTGCTCAGTTGTGCACCGGGGCCTCCCACTCGTCTTTCTATTCTGGTTAGAGCCAGTTTGCGCTGTTCTGTGAAAGGAGTGGTACACAGCTTTGTACGAGATCTTCAGTTTCTTGGCAATTTCTCGCATGGAATAGCCTTCATTTCTCAGAACAAGAATACACTGATGAGTTTCAGAAAAAATATATTTGTTTCTGGCCATTTTGAGCCTGCAATTGAACCCTCAAATGCTGACGCTCCAGATACTCAACTAGCCTAAAGAAGGCCAGTTTTATTGCTTCTTTAATCAACACAACCATTTTCAGCTGTGCTAACATAATTGCAAAAGGGTTTTCTAATGATCAATTAGCCTTTTAAAGTGATAAACTTGGATTAGCTAACACAACGTGCCATTGGAACACAGGAGTGATGGTTGCTGATAATGGGCCTCTGTATGCCTAAGTAGATATTCCATAAAAAAATCTGCCGTTTCCAGCTACAATATTAATTTACAACATTAACAATGTCTACACTGGATTTCTGATCAATTAGATGTTATTTTAATGGACATTTTTTTAAATTTTCTTTCAAAAACAAGGACATTTCTAAGTGACCCCAAACTTTTGAATGGTAGTGTATATATAAATATAGTATATAATAATATATAGTATCATAATATTCCATAGCAATTTATAATAACTTTTAAAATGAATGATACACTATGGTTTGCTAGATGAGAAAGAGTGAGGAGGGCTGAGGGCTGACAGTGTGAGAGAGAGAGTTGGAGTACGAAAATGAAAATCAAAGGGGAATGAAATGAAAGAAAAGAAATGAGAAATTTGAAACCCTATCCAACCCCTCCACTCCTCCCTCTTTCACACTCTCTCTTCTCCTTCTCTTATACTCTTTATCTCTCTGCCAAGCAGGAAGTCACATTGAATAATTCATCCAGAGAAAATGAAAACTTCATGGCTATTAAATTACAGAGCAGAAGTGGCTGCACTAACCTTGTTTTCCCCAGATGAGAATATATGGGAATATAGAGGTTTTGCAGGGTTGAAATGCTTTACTACGCTGGCTGACTGTGTTTTACCAGAGGGAGGCCATCTTGGAAAAGGAACCTCATTTTCTGACTGTAGAGTAGTAGCTGTAAGGGAATAGCCCTTCGGGGTTATGATTCCTGCTCTCCACCTCGACACGTGTCCCTTATTCTCTGTCCCTATTCTAGCTTGTCTTTTATGTTGTTTTTATACCTTGAGGTATCTACCTGACAAAAGGAGTTATGCAATCTGATGATAATGTGTCTGGATCTAATGGCTTTGTACATTTTTTAAAAATATTTTGCGATTAAGTCTTATCCAACTTCTAAACCTTATGTGAGGGATTTCACAGAAACGACCTCACCTAGGATTTAATTCCACACACACCAGCAGCACATGAATGTGTTCGCTCATTAAGGCTCTAGAGCTGAGTCAGTCACTATCATCAAGTTTCCGGCAAGACAACATCAGGACTGATAAGCAAGCTTCGCTACACCTCCTTTATCTTGTCCAGCGTGTGTGTGTGTGTGTGTGTGTGTGTGTGTGTGTGTGTGTGTGTGTGTGTGTGTGAGAAAGTGTTTTCCTGTAACTCCATCCCTGGTGTTGTGAGCTGACATCTCCCCAAACAGCTTTCTGCCTTCAGCTGGAACAGAGCCCAGCTGTGTGTGTGTGTCTGTGTGCGCAGGCCTGTGCGTGTACTTGCATGCGTGTGTGTGCATGACTTATCACTTACTGTATGTGTGTTTTTGTGCGTTTCACTGTAGACAGTGTTTAGGAGGAGGGTATAGGGGAGCTTTTCTCTCTCTCTCCTCGCTCTTTCTCTCTCCCTCTCTCTATCATTGTGTTACCAGGCCAGATGGCTCATGTCACACAGAGAGGAAAGAGATGGAGAGAGCAGAATGAGAAAAGAGGAGCCCCAGAGCTGAGACACCCTCCCCCAAGATACATCTGGAGTCCACCTGCTGCTGTGCCATCCTCCTCTCTCTCTCATATTCATATATATATATCCCTCACAAAGCCGGCGAGTTAACATCAATTAGCGACAATATGCAGAACGTGTCTTCTATTAGGCTGACACGTTGGTGGATGTACATTGAGCATACCAAACATTAGGGACACCTTTCTAATATTGAGTTGCACCCCCTTTTGCCCTTAGAACAGCCTCTACAAAGTGTTGACAGTGTTCTACAGCGATGCTGGCCCATGTTGACTAATGCTTCCCACAATTGTGTCAAGTTGGCTGGATGACCTTTGGGTGGTGGACCATTCTTGATACACGCAGGAAACTGTTGAGCTTGAAAAACCCAGCAGCATTGCAGTTCTTGACACAATCCGGTGCGCCTGGCACCTAGTACCATACCCTGTTCAAAGGCACTTACATTTTGTGTCTTGCCCATTCACCCTCTGAATGGCACACATGCACCATCCATGTCTCAATTGTTTCAAGGCGTAAAAAGCCTTCTTTAACCTGTCTCCTCCCCTTCATCTACACTGATTGAAGTGGATTTAACAGGTGACATCAATAAAGGATCACAGTTTTCACCTGGATTTACCTCGTCAGTCTAAGTTATGGAAAGAGCAGGTGTTCTTAATATTTTGTATACTCTAGTTTGGGTTTGGTTAATGAAGTCATTGAAAACACGCTTTGTCATTGATATGTTAGTCATAGATGCCATGTCTAACATGTGTCAATTAATAGTGTTCCATTCTTGCACACTGATGAGGTGTTTGTTTGTTCCTAGACAGTTGGGGTGTGGTTGTAGAATAACCTCTAATTGAAGGCGGACTTCTTAACCTGTTTTTCTAAATCCTTTTAAGTCCTGTTGTAGGGCGGTGAGCTCCAGCCGCGGCTTACATTTACTCCTTCAGACTACTAGCCCTAGAAGTAAACAATCTGTTTGTCCTGAGTTGGGTTTTAGAACACCACTGAGCCGAACTAGACTGTTACAGAGTGCAAGTGTGTAATACCTTGATTACATTGTGCCTCAATTTAATGGTAAGAATTTAATGGTAAGAAATGATTGTATTTGAAAATAATTTCTTACCTTGATAACTTTGAGAAACGATCACATCTATTTTTTTTTATTCGTGGGAATACTTGGGACAGATTTCCTACATTAAACACATTTTTAGCTTAATTCCTGGTGACGTTGTTGTTGACCAAAACTAAAATCCCCCTCGCCCGGTTTTGGCCCGCGGGCCTCCTGTTGCTGACCCCTGCTCTACAGTTTGTGTATTCTGGCAGCAGAAGCTCAGCTCTATACTCTCCCTCTGTGTCTCTGACCTGGTTTTGTCTGACTGAGTTTGGCTGAGAATGAATTAACCCTTCACTGCTGTCACTGCCACCAAGCCCACTGGAGGAGTGGGTTCAGAAAAGGGTTAACAGTGTGTGTGTGTGAGCACATGTTTCTATGTAGGTTTGCATGTCCTATGGTTGTCTACGTTAATGTATTGTCATTATAAATTGGTGACACAAGCCACCAAACCATGTGAGGTTGTGAACATTAAGGGACAACATGCAGGTGATTGTAGGAGAGGTTACTTTCCTGGGAACGTGCCAGTGATTTTTCCAGATTTCCAGTTCTTTGTCGACGTAATTGTTTAGGAATCCTTAACTGTAGTCTCATTCTTCTGTGTTTTTTTGTGTATGCGTGCGCATACATTAGCATATTTTTGTTTATTTGTCGTGTGTCTGTTTTACTTAATGTTGGCAGGTGATGATGTTGATATTTTACTGCAATCTTTTGTTGATCCATTAGACATTAGATGGACAATGCAGGTTTCAGAGGAAAATACACCATATGTGTACTTCAGTGATTGGGTTTGAACAGGGTTGGGGAGTAACTGATTACATGTATTCCGTTACATGTAAGGTATTATACAAAAAAAAAAGGTAACTGTAATCTGTTACCAGCAAAAATATTGTAATCAGATTACAGATACTTTTGTGAAACTGATTACTTCAAGGATGACTTTTAAATTCAGGAAGGATGTTTGCGGAAAAAAATCTTTGACACTTCTGTTATCTCAATGACGTTCAAATCAGCATTGAAAAAAGGCACAAATGTAAGTTTGTTCCACCTGAGAGAGTCTGACCATAAGTCAGAGACCACTATGATGACACCAAATGTGTTTGATGGATCGTGGGAAAAGAGCAGGAATAGGCTTTTGTAGGCTACAGTCCAAGCTATGTCTTCCAATGGTGTGACTGCTGTCAGCATCAAAAGATTATCCAACTTGAATAAACGCTTGGAGGTAAGGATGACAGCAGTGTTGTGGACTACGGCGATACGGATATAACTTATTATTGATATCTACATAGCGCATTGATGTCAATCACACTGCTGCTCTCACATTTAGCTATTTGCACCTTATGGATTGTGGTTGTTGTGGATGGCTGTTCACACATCTAAATGTGTATTTGAAGCCAATAATGGTTGAATTCAAGAAGTTTAAGCTGCCTATCAATCATTGTTTTTGAAACCAGTGGACAGCCAGTGAAAAATGTGCTCTTGCAACAGCTGCATAGTGCGGATCCCAGCCTATGGAATAAAAGTGGGGCTTTTATTGCTCAATCTAATTCATGCTGATAAAAAAATTAAGCCATAGGCCTAATGGACACATGCTCAAACTCGCCCACTTTTGATAGACTTAGAGGCAATCTGTAGTTGCTATATTTACATTTTAGTCATTTAGCAGACGCTCTTATCCAGAGCGACTTACAGTAGTGAATGCATACATTTTTTTTTTTCTTTTTACTGGCCCCCGGTGGGAATCGAACCCACAACCCTGGCGTTGCAAACAGTCATGCTCTACCAACTGAGCCACAGGGAAGGACTTATACATTTTATATATATATTGTATATATTCATTCTTGAAGAATATAACTTAAGTGCCTCATGAGTTCAACTGTCACACTACATGAAAACCCAAAATATAAGCTTGTTTTCCTCCAATGTTAGTAAACATTGTAAATGTAAACAAACACTGTATAGCCTCATAACATAGATAAACCAATAATTTTGATTCCATGATTGGTCAGTCATTGCTTTCATAGCTCTGTCTATTAATCTGAGAGTGGTTACATTTCTCCAGGCCCATCCCTCAGCTGTTTACCAAAACAGAGGCGGGGTGAGGGTTTTGTTATTGTTTCATCGTGTAGGTTTGCCCTTTAAACAGCTGCATATTATCAAGATAAAGTGTCACCAACCAAAAGGTAAACAATAGGCCTATTGCAAATGCAGCATATGGCATTCATATTTCACATGTAAATAGTACTTTTCAGTAGTGCTCAAAGCATGCCTTTCCATGAGCGCAGCATTTATTTTTCAACTCAAATCAATGAGCCCAATCAGTCCTCCATGACAACAAAATCATAAACAGAGTAGGGCTGGCTAATAAGTCCTTAGTTTTGGGGTCATGCTCAGGTAAAACAATTTGGCTAATCTATACTTCCATATTTCCAAGTCCTATTCTTGAAAATCAAGTTGAATAACATTTATTGGAATGACTGGAATTCTGATAGACTTTGGTTTTTAATGTAAAGATATAATTTAATCGTGTTATTATATGTAGTGCAAAGCGATGGGTTAGAAGGAGCCTACATAACCAACCCATAAAGTAAAATTGAACATCCATATACGGCCAGCTATGTAAACTTTAACATTGATTTGTCCTGCAATAGATGTCGTTCAATGGGTAACATATATGTTTTTGTCTTCTAATGCCTGCCGTCCCCTTTATTTAACTAGGCAAGCCAGTTAAGAACAAATTCTTATTTTACAATGACGGCCTACCCTGGCCAAACCCGGACGACGCTGGGCCCATTGTGCGCCGCCCTTTGGGACTCCCGATCACGGCCGGTTGTGATACAGCCCCGGATCGAACCAGGGTCTGTAGTGATGCCTCTAGCACTGAGATGCAGTGCTTTAGACTGCTGCCTGACTCGGGAGGATTACAACTGCAACAGATTACATTTAGAAAGTAACCGACCCAACTCTGGTTTTGAAAATAAATGGGATGTTTTTGTGAAGAAAGGAGGAAGGGGGAAGCAGGAGGGAAATAACAGAGTGTGAAAAGGAGGGAGAGGGAAAGTGGAAAAAAGGGGCTGGCATTCTTAAAATGCTGTGAAGGCCAGATCACAAATAATAAAACCGAGAGTGAGGGAAAGGGGGAAGGGTAAAAAATAAGGGAAGGAAAATGTGTTGAGTGCGAGTAGAGCGAACGGAAGAGTGAGTTGTCCACGCCAGGAACGCCGCACCACTCGTTTTGACTGGAACTCCTTTATGGATTTTTTTATTTTATTTTCATTTTTGTCTTTTTTTCCTACGTAGCTGGGGCTCTCTGGTTTGCTCACTTGTTTTCCCTGTCTTTTCTTTCTTTCTTCCTTTCCTTCTCGCTCTCGGCCTCACACAAAGGCTGGTGGAGAAAGCCTGCGATCTAAATAGCCAGAACGGAGTGTGCAGTAGGGAGGGAGGGATAGAGAGGAAGACAAAGACGGAGAGAGAAGATATTTGCGATCGACGAGAGGAGGTTTGCTGGCTGATGCTGACTGGAAAAGAGATGTTTATGCCTCGGAGGTAAAAGAAGTGTTCTTCTCAGTCCGAGACTATTCATAATCCAACCAACCTAACCCACCCTGCCCTGTCCCCCCACCCCACCGCCCCTGTTACCCCCCACACGGCTCTCAAGTATGGAACAGCTGAGGGTAAGGTGAAGGGTGCTTTTGGACAACGAGTGGCGGATAGACTGAGCAAGAAGAAAGGAGAGAGGGAAGAGGAGGGAGGGGGAGAAAGAGAGGAGGAGGCGGAGGGGATACCCTCAGGACACACTCGGAGAATCCCCCCTGCCCACTTTTCTTTTTTTTCTTTCGTTCTGCCATTGTCATGTGCCTCCCTTTAATCTGAAGAATGTGGAGACCGCATTTCCCAGGCAAGGAGCATGTTTCCTGTTGGTCGTTCTGTGTGTGTGTGTGTGCGCGTGGACGTGCGCGTGCGTATGTGTAAGTGTACCTGTGTGGGGTGTCATGTATGGAAGCATGTCTGTAAGGCTTGAGGCAATTGAACCTCAGCCTGTCTGCAATGACGTGTGTCATGAAAGAATGTGTGTGTGTGCATCTGTCTCTCCACTTGGATTGAAACCAGTGAACTCTGTAAATCAAAAGGGAAGGAAAGCGAGTGAGTGAGCAGAGAAGAACGAGGGGGGGTTTTAATTGAGTGTTGGGAGTGTTGGGGGGTGGTCATTGAAGAATGGTCATGCGTGTTACCAGGAGTATGAGTGAGTGATGTCTGCGTTTGTCTGTGTGTGTGGTGTGCATATGCATGTTCTTATACAGTGTTTAGCTCATTTGTAAACAGTATGTAGTTATTACCACATTAAATCCCAGAGAGTCTGTTTTTTTCCTCCCTGTGGTGTATGTACGGTCCATGTGTGGTAGTTTCCTGTGTAAAGAATGCCAGTGTGGTTGAATGGGAGCTGAAGTGTGCTGTCCACTAGTCGCCGGCTTTTGTCTCTGGCCCCCCAACTGTGCTCTAGAGAGCGAGCCTCTCTGGGGAAGCACAAAGGCTGCCATTTAGGAAGACGGACGTTCTTTCTCGTCTTCCTCCCTCTCTCTATCATGGATCTCATTATCTCTCATTTGCTCTCCCCCTCTCCAGCTCCTCCACTCTCTCTTATTTCCCTGTATCTCTTCTCCCTTTCTTTCTCTGTCCCTCTTTCTGCCCTTTCTTTTGGCAGGGGAGGGGTTGGTTGGTGGGGCTGGTGACAGGGCAGGGGCAGCAGGGTGGTGATGAGAGTGGGGAAGGATGGCAGGCAGAGGGAGGACAAGCAGGGGCTTTGTGTGTCTACAGGGGGGATAGGGTGTGAGGGGGTCAGAACTCCGATATGGTCCAGATGGGGTCTGGAAGGGAAAAACCTGCCAACAAAAGAAGATGATATGCTCTTTACTCTCTCTCTCTCTCTCTCTCTCGCTCACACACACGCATATACACACACAGTATGTCCCTTAACTCAAGTTATGACCCTGTGCTCATTCATCCTGTACAATAGTGAATCCTGACATTTTCCTCATTCATTCTATATAGGGGGTTAGAGGAGGGGTACCGGGAAACTGTGTTTTGTGTGTGCATACGCATGTGCCTCTTTGTGTGTCCATGTGTATTGTGCGTGTGTTTTTTTTTATTTTATGCATGTGGATTGAGAGCTGGCCCTCTAAGGCAGTGCAATGTTCCAGTGCTCTGGCAGAGCTCCAGTAGAAATGAGAGAGAACTCCAGAGAGAGAAACGCTGCCGTCTCACTACCCATCCATGTACTGTCTCTGCACCAGGACTTAAACCATGCTGCTTTTGGCTACTGACCAGCCATAGAGACACGTTACACTTATTCATGCTCCTGGCATATATTGATACACAAAGACATAACACATTCACATACCTCTCTTTGTTATTTTCTTAGTTGGAGTCAAAACCTCTTTCTCTCGGTGTACCAGCTTTGGAGGCCTGTTAGTTTGAGTGAAGATGTCTGTCTCACCACTGGTTGCCATATTGAGTCAGGAGAGTGAGACCCCCACTCTGAGCCAACCTGTAACCATGGTCTCAGCTAGGGAGTTGCTAGGTAACAAGAACCAGCTGTTGGTCCTAAGCCATTGAGCTGTCTTGGCTCTTCATCTACAGTAGGAAAGAGAGCAGTTTCTATAAAACCCCATTCTGAGCTCGGCGACCGCAAAGCGGCAGAGCCCTGACATCACCATGCCATGGAAAATCCTCCTCACTTCCTTTTGTTTTCTCAGTTTTTTATTGTTCAACGGGCTGATGACTAGAGGCCAGGGTAGAAATATTGACTGTATCACACACATATTTGAGTCATTGGGGCTGTGTTTGTTAATCTTTCACACATTTATCTAAGAAAGAGAAGGAGAGAAGGGCAGAATGAGTGGACGGATGATGAAAGCCAGGGGGTTTTAGATTGAAAGAGAGAGCTATTCCCGTAATTAGGGATGGGGGTTTGAATAAAAAAATGTACTATTCGAATAGAATCATACATTGTTGGCGGATATCAGGGTATTCGAAATACATGTATTTTATGTATATGTTTATACTTACGTATTTATCCTGAGCACTGCTGTTGAAGGGAGAGAGGCTGGCGCTCTATTGATGCAGCTGCAGAGGTGCCGGTGTGTGTGGTCAGATCGGAGCGAGCAGACGGAAGGAGAGAGAGGCAACTCAGCTACAGACAAGACTAGCTAACTTGTAGGACCCACAATGTTATTTATCATCTCATATAACAGTGCCTGTCTTGACTAGAGTAGCCAGTTAGCTAGCTAGGCTAATTGAGGCCAATTATTCAGATAAAATAACAACCTACCTGTTGGTTGCTCATTGTAGCCTACTCCTTCTCATTTTGCTAACTTTAATTCCATAATTTAATTCCCATCTTGCATGGCATTAGTAAACTAACTCTCCACTAGCTAGACATTGAGCCTCTTTGCCGATTTGACTGGCCAACATGAACAACAAGCTACACAGGTGAAGGCTACCGGTCGGCTACCAGTCTTTTTATGGGGACACGTCATAAAAACTAAATTGAAAAGTTAGTTGTTTTATAAAATAATTTATAAAATATATATAATTTGGGGCCTCTCGAGTGGCGCGGTGGTCTAAGGGAGTTGCTGGGCACAGTGCACGCTGAAACGGTCGCAAGGTGTACGGTGTTTCCTCCGACACATTGGTGCGACACATTGGTGCGGCTGGCTTCCGGGTTAGTGGGCATTGTGTCAAGAGGCAGTGCGGCTTGGTTGGGTTGTGTTTCGGAAGACGCATGGCTCTCGACCTTCGCCTCTCCCGAGTCCGTACGGGAGTTGCAGGGATGAGACAAGATTGTAACTACCAATTGGATATCGTGAAATTGGGTAAAAAATAAATAAAAAATATATGTGTAATTTGAAATGTCATGGTATATTCATGTATGCAACAATGTCACATGGATATTTTAATTAAATTTAGAAAAAGCCTTTTCAGTGTTATCATTTTTTTTCTTGCGAAAAGGAATACTCACACAAGTATTCGAATACTAAAGTCCGTTCGGTTATTTGAATAACCGTGCACATTTCTCCCCATAATCTTTTGCAGAAAACCTGATCAGAGGACAGGGGGAATGCAACACTCCCTTATTTAGTCAAACTATCTCACTGTTTTATTAGCAAGTATGCTAAACTGTTTGTTTCCAGATAGGACATTGTTACTGGAGCTATGCAGCATGTAAACAACAATGTATGGGTATGTGAGACAGTCTTTGGTGTCTCAAGGTGGTTCATTTCTACCTCAAAACTGGGTCTTCTGTCAGGAAACTCGTACAAACAGCTGACAGCTAGAGTCTTTTAAAGTAAAAGGGAAATGAGGCACACAGATATCACATCATATCACTAATTCTGTTATTTGAAGGGTGCTTTGAGAAAGGGTACAAAGTGAGTTAGCTTACAAATGACTGCATACAATAGGATGGCAGCAACTAATGAAACACAACTCAAGTTCCAAGAGAAACTGATGAGAAAATTAAAATGAGGGATTGTTTCTCAATTGTTCTGCTCTCTTTTGGATATGAATCTCCTCTAAATCTGTGACTCTCACCCTCTGGCAGCGGAGAATGAGTTGTCTGACCAGGCATCCAAATGGGAACTAGACACCCCATCGTATTCTCTGAGGGAAAAGCACATTTCTATTAAGGTTTTTTTCTATTTCTGTTGTCAGAATCCAGAAAGGTTTTTAGTGGCAGAAAATCTGGGCTTTATCTGTGGTTGGATGCTCATGTCTCTCTGCTCTCTGACAGCTTCGTTCATACTGGCCTGGTGTCAATCTCAAGGTCATCCCGGGAGCAGTAGCACAGCAACACTGCATGGTGGTGACACACTCCCTTGTGAGTCTCAGAGCAACGTCATCTATTGGTTGTGTTAGTGTTCTGTGATAGTAATGCAGAGGAAATCAGAGTAAAATTCTCTACATTTGTTTCCACTTAAGCAAATAGACCATTACGTAGCTCAGGGTGTAGTAATTCATTATCTATTAACTATGAAGTGTATCATTGTATCAAATTGGTGGCTTCAAAAGTTACAGTGGCATCTTTATTCACTAAAACAAAGGGCTCATTTTTTTCTTTTTTTCTTCAAAATGAGCCTAATATTTTGTCTAGTGTGGAGTCTCTCCACCCTGTTTTGACTAGTGTTTACCCCCGCAGTGGTTTCTTATGACACAGGTGTTGGGTGGGGCTCAGGCTAGCCTGCCAAACTCCCATGGTGCTAAACAGACCAGTGCCTTTAGTACAGAGGAGGGTGAGACACATTGCCAAGTTGGATTAGAAGCCTGTAAGTGCTGATCTAGGACCAGCTGTGGTGGTGGGTTTGATTGGACACACAACTGTAACTTCGTGTCTGGTTCCCGGAACGCACAAGTTCCTGGTGGAGGAAAAATATCAGGACCTACAACTAGGAACTTCATAGTTTTCCCTGGGTTTTCATTTCAGTGATCCTCAAGGGAGAGAGTCCGACCCTATTAGCTCTGTTCCGGGTAGAAAATTGGTTGAGAATCACTGCTTGGGTAGATAAGTCTTGGTGTCTCTGGCAATGTTACTTATCACATGAGTGTGGTTCACAGAACCACGTGGGTTGCATAAGCACTGGTCCTGGACCAGCTGTGATGATGAGATCCCAGAGGACACATCAGTTCTGTAATGATGTGGGATCCCATGGGGAATAGAGTTAGTCAACAAGAGCAGCTGGACTGGATGAATCCACTCCAACTGTGTGTGTGTGCCTATGAGCAGTGTGCACATACAGTGCCTAAAGAAAGTATTCAGACCCCTGGACTTTTTCCACATTTTTCTAGGTTGCAGCCTTATTGTATAATTGATACAATAGTTTTTTCCCCCTCATCAATCTACACACAATACCCCATAATGACAGGGCAAAAACTGGATTTTAGGAACTTTTGCTAATTTATATATTTTTTTAAATAACTTAAATATTACATTTACATAAGTATTCAGACCCTTTATTCAGTACTTTGTTGAAGCACCTTTGGCAGCGACTACAGCCTTGAGTCTTCTTGGGTATGACGCTACAAGCTTGGCACACCTGTATTTGGGGAGTTTATGTTGTTCTTCTCTGGAGATCCTCTCAAACTCTGTGAGGTTGGATGGGGAGCATTGCTGCACAGCTATTTTCAGGTCCTTCCAGAGATGTTCGATTGTGTTGAAGTCCAGGCTCTGGCTGGGCCACTCAAGGACATTCAGAGAGTTGTCCCGAAGCCACTCCTGCGTTGTCTAGGCTGTGTGCTTAGGGTTGTTGTCCTGTTGGAAGGTGAACCTTCGCCTCAGTCTGAGGTCCTGAGTGTTCTGGAGCAGGTTTCATTAAGGATCTCGCTGTACTTTGCGCCGTTCATCTTTGCCCTGATCCTGACTAGTCTCCCAGTCCCTGCTGCTGAAAAACATCCCCACAGCATGATGCTGTAACCACCATGCTTCACTGTAAGGATGGTGCCAGGTTTCCTCCAAACTTGACGCTTGGCATACAGGCCAAAGAGTTCAAATCTTGTTTCTCATGGTCTGAGAGTCTCCAAGTGGGCTGTCATGTGCCTTTTACTGAGGAGTGGCTTCCGTCTGGCCACTCTCTACCAGAAAGGCCTGATTGGTGGAGTGCTGCAGAGATGGTTGTCCTTCTGCAAGTTTCTCCTAACTCCACAGAAAAACTCTAGAGCTCTGTCAGTGACCATCAGGTTGTTGGTTACCTCCCTGACCAAAGCCCTTCTCCCCCGATTGCTCAGTTTGGCCAGGTAGCCAGCTCTATGAAGAGTCTTGCTTGTTCCAAACTTCTTCAATTTAAGAATGATGAAGGCCACTGTGTTCTTGGGGACCTTCAATGCTGCAGGCTGCATGTCCTGAGGCTGGATTGTAACAGCCTAATCTAAAAACAAGGCTCCCTCAATTTTATCAGCATATCGAATGCGCGACCCGGGCTGGCAAAACTCTGGATCATTGTTACTCTAACTTCCAGAACGCATACAAAGCCCTCCCCCTCCCTCCTTTCGGAAAATCTGACCACGACTCCATTGTATTGCTCCCAGCTTATAGACAGAAACTAAAACAGGAAATGCCCGTGCTCAGGTCTGTTCAACGCTGGTCCGACCAATCGGATTCCACGCTTCAAGATTGCTTCGATCACGTGGACTGGGATATGTTCCGCATAGCGTCGGACAATAACATTGATTAATACGCTGATTCAGTGAGCGAGTTTATTAGCAAGTGCATAGGTAATGTTGTACCCACAGCGACTATTAAAACCTTCCCCAACCAGAAACCGTGGATTGATGGCAGCATTCACGCAAAACTGAAAACGCGAACCACTGCTGTTAATCAGGGCAAGGCGACCAGAAACATGACCGAATACAAACAGTGTAGCTATTCCTTCCGCAAGGCAATCAAACAAGCTAAGCGTCAGTATAGAGACAAAGTAGAGTAGACACGAGAGGTATGTGGCAGGGTCTACAGTCAATCACGGACTACAAAAATAAAACCAGCCCCATCGCGTACCGCAATGTCTTGCTCCCAGACAAACTAAACAACTTCTTTGCTCGCTTTGAGGACAATACAGTACCACCGACACGGCCCACCTCCAAAACCTGCGAGCTCTCCTTCCCTGTAGCCAACGTGAGTAACACATTTAAACGTGTTAAGCCTCGGAAGGCTGCCGGCTCAGACGGCATCCCTAGCCGCGTCCTCAGAGCATGCGCAGACCAGCTGGCTGGTGTGTTTATGGACATATTCAATCAATCCTTATCCCAGTCTGCTATTCCCACATGCTTCAAGAGGGCCACCATTGTTCCTGTTCCCAAGAAAGCTAAGGTAACTGAGCTAAATGACTATCGCCCCGTAGCTCTCACTTCCGTCATCATGAAGTGCTTTGAGAGACTAGTAAAGGACCATATCACCTCCACCCTACCTGACACCCTAGACCCACTCCAATTTCCTTACCGCCCCAATAGGTCCACAGACGACGCAATCACACTGCACACTGCCCTAACCCATCTGGACAAGAGGAATACCTATGTAAGAATGCTGTTCATCGACTACAGCTCAGCATTTAACACCATAGAACCCTCCAAACTCGTCATTAAGCTCGAGATCCTGGGTCTTGACCCCGCCCTGTGCAACTGGGTCCTGGACTTCCTACCGGGCCACCCAGATGGTGAGGGTAGGAAACAACATCTCCACCCCGCTGATCCTAAACCCGGGGGCCCCACAAGGGTGCATTCTCAGCCCTCTCCTGTACTCCCTGTTCACCCATGACTGCGTGGCCATGCACGCCTCCGAACTCAATCATCAAGTTTGCAGACGACACTACAGTGGTAGGCTTGATTACCAACAACAACGAGACGGCCTACATGGAGGAGGTGAGGGCCCTCGGAGTGTGGTGCAGCAGCGCCTCTTCAACCTCAGGAGGCTGAAGAAATTCGGCTTGTCACCAAAAACACTCACAAACTTTTACAGATGCATAATCGAGAGCATCCTGTCGGGCTGTATCACCGCCTGGTACGGCAACTGCTCCACCCACAACCACAAGGCTCTCCAGAGAGTAGTGAGGTCTGCAAAACGCATCACCAGGGGCAAACTACCTGCCCCCCAGGACACCTACACCACCCGATGTCAAAGGAAGGCCAAAAAGATCACCAAGGACAACAATCACCCGAGACACTGCCTGTTCACCCCGCTATCGTCCAGAAGGCGAGGTCAGTACAGGTGCATCAAAGCTGGGACCGAGAGACTGAAAAACAGCTTCTATCTCAAGGCCATCAGACTGTTAAACAGCCATTACTAACATTGAGTGGCTGCTGCCAACATACTGACTCAAATCTCTAGCCACTTTAATAATTAAAAATTGGATGTAATAAATGTATCACTAGCCACTTTAAACAATGCCACTTTATATAATGTACCCTACATTACACATCTCATATGTATATACTGTACTCTATACCATCTACTGCATCTTGCCTATGCCGTTCGGCCATCGCCCATCCACATATTTGTATGTACATATTCTTATTCATTCCTTTACACTTGTGTGTATAAGGTAGTTGTGAAATTCTTAGATCACTTACTGCATGGTCGGAACTAGAAGCACAAGCATTTCACTACACTCGCATTAACATCTGCTAACCATGTGTATGTAACCAATAAAAATATATAGTCAGGTGTGTGCCTTTCCAAATCATGTCCAATCAATTGAATTTAACACATGTGGACTCCAATCAAGTTGTAGAAACATCACAAGGATGATCAATGGGAACAGGATGCACCTGAGCTCAATTTCGAGTCTCATAGCAAAGGGTCTGAATACTTATGTAAATAATGTATTTTTGTTTTTTGTTTTGTCATTATGGGGTATAGTGTGTAGATTTTTGAGGAAATTGTGGAAAAAGTCAAGGGGTCTGTATACTTCCTGAAGGCAGTGTGTGTGTGTGTGTGTACTGGTGAGTTTGTGCACTTTTGTGTGTGTGCATATCTGTTAATCTTCACTCTATTTTCAGATTATCCAGAACATGTATGCATACATTAGTATTGCATTATGGCATTAAGAACATATTGGCACAGTATGGCGCTGTAGCACATTTGACGTGATGTGACTTGCATTTCACACAGGGTGGAGGCGTGATTTGCCTCATGTTCTTTTCTCCCAGGCTGCTTTAAGAAGCTCTTCAGATTTTGTGACCAGGTATTAGGTCCTCATTAGCAGCTAATTAACCAGCAATTTATCATGTATTTAGCACAGCTTCTTATTGGGTCTTATTAGGGTGCTAGTATTAGCCACAAGGTAATAATGATTCGTAAGTATATTGACCCACTTCCTACAGTTACATTTACATTACATTTACATTTTCGTCATTTAGCAGACGCTCTTATCCAGAGCGACTTACAGTAGTGAGTGCTTGTATGTGAGTGCATATACTTGTATGTGAGTGCATACATTTTCATACTGGTTCCCCGTGGGCATCTAACCCACAACCTTTGGTGTTGCAAGCACCATGCTCTACCAACTGAGCTACACAGGACTCAGTTATTCTCTACTATTGCACACAGAGTGAGTTCATTCAACTTATTATGTGACTTGTTAAGCATATTTTTACTCTTGAACTTATTTAGGTTTTCCATAACAAAGGGGTTGAATACTTATTGACTCAAGACATTTTAGCTTTTAATTTTTAATTAAATTTGTAAAAATGTTCAAAAAAAAAAAATAAGAAAAGTACACTACAGTGTTGCCAGTTTTTCGCCAGCCTCTTGAGAGAGAGAATATCTTCCCAACCATAAGGCCTATTAGACCTGCACATTGCAGCAAATACACTAAATGGCCAAAGACATGTGGAGACCCCTACAAATTAGTGGATTTGGCTGTTTCAGCCACACCCGAGCACACAGCTATATAGAAAGAGAGAGGGAGAGAGACCTTCTGCTCCTAGCTAATAGGGTATTTGAAATAAGTTATTTTCACCCATTCTGTGCTATGTTAATGGGGGTATTAGGAGACTGGTGTGTCTCTGTGGAACACTATTGCTATATTGACCTCACTCTTCCAGGGATATTGATGCTGTAGGTACCCTATTCACTCAATTGTAAAGAGCAATGTTGTCATGGCAATTTCCTTCCTCTGCGCTCCTTCATGTACAAGGCAGTGAGAGTTTATTGACACAGTGACAGACACACTAGCCCATGATCAAATCTATGCACTAGCCTTTCCAAACTCCTCCACACTCACATGGCTCGGTGGTGACCTCAGTGGATACTGGTTGTCTGTCACAGCTGCGACATTATACAGGATGTCTATAGGTGCTCTATAGGGTGTGCTGTATGAAAATATGTTTCTCATTCAGCGCTACCCCTACCATCACCTTAGGATTTCACCCTCCCTGGTTACTGCCACCAAGGTGAAATTCATACATTTATTAGGCGGGGTTCAGATTAGGATTTTGTGGTTACGAATGGAGAACAAAAGATTGTTATTGTGAAGCAAAATATTTTGGTGTTACATTCTGACACATTTCTATGTATTCTCTTTTTGTATTCCTGATGCTATCTTGTGTTCTCATTCGACGTGCACAGGTTACAGTTCTGGAGACCTGCTCCCCAGCAGCACAGACGCCACTAAATAAAATAGTTCATAATCCTGCCCAAATCCTGTAATCACCATGACAACAGCAGTAGGGAGCGATGCACTTCCCCACTTTCCTTTTTTTTTGTTCCATTCTGTCCAGTCACTCTTCTCCTTTTCTCTGTTTCCTTATTGAATTGTGTTTCTGGAGTTGGCTAGGTGCTGTAGCTCACTGGTGTGTTACCATTGAAGCTCCAGGGATGGTGGTATTGTGCGGTGTGTGCAGAAGGTTGAGAGATTGTGGCCTATAGTATGAGAGTGTAACAGATACAGAAGACAAGTGCGTGTGTGATTGCTTAGGTGTGTGTGAGACACACACAAACTGCCCCTGCAGGGTTGTGATAGGGTGGGAGTGACCTCATGGGGTGAAAGGCCTTGTTCCCTGGTAGTCACATCATGAGACACAGAAGAGGTGTTGGTTATTTCAGGAAGTGTTGAGTGTGTGTGTTATTGATCTGTCTTACTAGGTGAGAGGGAGATGATAGTGGAGAAGAGCACTCAGTCCAGTTTGAGTCGGAGCATTCATTGTATCAAACTTTCAGTCTTCACATCGAACATCTTGTTTATGTGCATGGTTGTGAAAAGATTGCATACGCACATCCAATGTCTATGAGAAGGTTCTGTTAAAAAGAGACTCTGCACATGGCAATCTATACTCCCATGTGGTTTATTTTTGACAATGTCTCACCCTTCAGGTTTTCATGAGGTTCCCTGTGTGTCTTACAGTACTCTACTGTAACTGCTGTGTGTGCTTTAGGCAGGCTTCATAATTAACACCTCTCTCGCTCTCTCTCTCTCTCTCTCTCTCTTTCTCTGTGTATCTCTCTCTGTCTCTCTCTCTTTCTCTGTGTATATCTCTCTCTCTCTCTCTGTGTGTCTCTCTCTCTCTCTGTGTGTCTCTCCCTCTCTCTCTGTCTCTCTCTGTCTTCTCTCTCTCTCTCTCTCTCTCTCTCTCTCTCTGTAGGTATCCGGCCCCAGATCATGAATGGGCCCATGCACCCTCGCCCCCTAGTGGCCCTGTTGGATGGACGTGACTGTACAGTCGAGATGCCCATCCTCAAAGACCTGGCCACTGTCGCCTTCTGTGATGCCCAGTCCACACAGGAGATCCATGAGAAGGTACAACACACACTTACCCACGTACGCCCACGCACACTCTTTCAGGCACTGACACGAGCATGCGTACACATACACGCACATGCTATACACTGAGACTGCATAGGCATCCACAAAAGAATAAGCCTTAACAATGTGCATGCCCTCAATTCAAACTGTAGCTCTTTTCACCTCCCCCTCCTCTCCTCCTTTTCCCCTGTATTCCCCCCCCCCCTCCACCTCTTCTCTTTCTGTAACATAAAACTGATATTGCAGTAGAGTATATTGGCTCTCCCAGTGATTTCATTATGATTTAATGTCATTGGGTGACAGTGTGCTCCTCCTCTCCTCCTCTGGTTGTTAAATAGAGAGGCTGGTTATGGTAAAGGAATGCCATAGTATACTGAGCTAGCTATATCTGCAATATACCAGTGCAAGATCAAATCTTCCCCTCTTTGTGTAAAGTACTAAATGTGCAAAAAGTTTGTTAAAGCTGCAATATGTAACTTTTTGGGCGATGCGACCAAATTCACATAGAAATGTGAGTTATAGATCTGTCATTATAATTGAAAGCAAGGCTAAGAAGTGGTAGATCTGTTCTATGTGTACTATTTCTATGCTTCCCATTCTTAATGTTTTGCGTCTTTTGCTTTCAGTTTTGCTCACCAGCTTCAAACAGCTGAAAATACAAATTTGGTTATAGAAAATATATTTCACAGCGGTTTAGATGGTACAATGATTCTCTGCACAATGATTGCTTGTTTTGTCACATTGCTAAAGGGTAGAGCTGCTGCTTTCAAGGAGCGGGACTCTAACCCGGAAGCTTATAAGAAACCCTGCTATGCCCTCCGACGAACCATCAAACATGCGAAGCGTCAATATAGGACTAAGATCGAATCGTACTACACCGGCTCCGACGCTTGTTGGATGTGGCAAACTATTACAGACTACAAAGGGAAGCACAGCCGAGAGCTGCCCAGTGACACGAGCCTACCAGACGAGCTAAACTACTTCTATGCTTGCTTCGAGGCAAGTAACACTGAAACATGCATGAGAGCATCAGCTGTTCCGGAAGACTGTGTGATCGCGCTCTCGGCAGGCGACGTGAGTAAGACCTAATACAGGTCAACATTCACAAAGCCTCAGGGCTAGACGGATTACCAGGACATTTGCTCCGAGCATATGCTGACCAACTGGCAAATGTCTTCACTGACATTTTCATCTCCCTGTCCGAGTCTGTAATACCAACATGTTTCAAGCAGACCACCATAGTCCCTGTGCCCAAGAACACTAAGGTAACCTGCCTAAATGACTACCGACCCGTAGCACTCACATCTGTAGCCATGAAGTGCTTTGAAAGGCTGGTCATGGCTCACATCAACACCATTATCCCAGAAACACTCCAATTTGCATACCGCACCAACAGATCCACAGATGATGCAATCTCTATTGCACTCCACACTGCCCTTTCACACCTGGACAAAAGGAACACCTATGTGAGAAGGTTATTCATTGACTACAGCTCAGCGTTCAACACCATAGTGCTCTCAAAGCTAATCACTAAGCCAAGGACCCTGGGACTAAACACCTCCCTCTGCAACTGGATCCTGGACTTCCTGACGAACCGCCCCCAGGTGGTAAGGGTAGGTACCAATACATCCGCCACGCTGATCCTCAACACAGGGGCCCCTCAGGGGTGCATGCTCAGTCCCCTCCTGTACACCCTGTTCACTCATGACTGCACGGCCAGGCACGACTCCAACGCCATCATTAAGTTTGCTGATGACACAACAGTGGTAGGCCTGATCATCAACAATGATGAGACAGCCTATAGGGAGGAGGTCAGAGACCTGACTGTGTGGTGCCAGGACAACAACCTCTCCCTCAACGTGATCAAGACAAAGGAGATGATTGTGGACTACAGGAAAAGGAGGACCAAGCACGCACCCATTCTCACTGATGGGGCTGTAGTGGAGCAGGTTGAGAGCTTCAAGTTCCTTGGTGTTCACATCACCAACAAACTAACATGGTCCAAGCACACCAAGACAGTCGTGAAGAGGGCACGGCAAAACCTATTCTCCCTCAGGAGACTGAAAAGATTTGGCATGGGTCCTCAGATCCTCAAAAGGTTCTACAGCTGCACCATCGAGAGCATCCTGACTGGTTGCATCACTGCCTGGGTTGGCAACTGCTCGGCCTCCGACCGCAAGACACTACAGAGGGTAGTGCGTATGGCCCAGTACATCACTGGGGCCAAGCTTCCTGCCATCCAGGAATACTATACCAGGCGGTGTCAAAGGGGGGCCCTGAAAATTGTCGAAAACTTCAGCCACCCTAGTCATAGACTGTTCTCTCTGTCCCACACGGCAAGCGATACCGGAGCGCCAAGTCTAGGTCCAAGAGGCTTCTTAACAGCTTCTACCCCCAAGCCATAAGACTCCTGAACAGGTCATCAAATGGCTACCAATACGATTTGCATTGCCCCCCACCCCCCCCCCCACCCTGCTGCTGCTCTCTGTTATTATCTATGCATAGTCACTTTAATAACCCTACCTACATCTATATATTACCTCAATCACCTCGACACCGGTGCCCCTGCACATTGACACATTGACTCTGTACCGGTACCCTCTGTATATAGCCCACTATTGTTATTTACTGCTACTCTTTAATTATTTGTTATTCTTAACCCCCCCAAATAGGTAAGAGATTTCTTTAAACTGTGTTGTTGGTTAACGGCAAGTAAGTAAGGTCTACACCTGTTGTATTCGGCACATGTGACAAATCAAATTTTATTGGATTTGAACCTGATGACTATTACAATTTCTGCAACTAGGAAATGGTGGTGCGATTTCTGTATATTGCACCTTTAACAAAGCAAAGCAATTTCCATGTATTGTGTATGTTGACCTTACAGTTTATCAGCGTCAAAAACCCAAATAATCCGTGATAATCATGCTGTCTGTGATCTTGTAAACAAGGTTTGTTGACGTCTTTTGTCAGCAAAGGAGAATTTGAACCATTTAAAAATATGTTTATATTTGGGTGTAACAAACACAGAGCGAGAGCGAGTGAGATTGGAAAATAGAAAAGGTTAGATGGATGGAGGGAAGGAGAAAGTGAGAGGAAAAATAGGACCCGGGTTCTGTTGACCTCTTTTGACATGCTTCTCTCTGGACCCTGGCCTCTCCGTGCTACCCTGTTCACGCACACCAAGGCTTTCTGTCCAAACAGCTGTTGTTTGTGCATACGTTACACAGCGAGGCAGCCTGGCCTGGGTGTAGAGATATTGACAGAGCTTCCGCCTTTGTCTACGAGTCAGCAGAGACAGCAGAAGTGGCACTTCACACACACGAAAGGAGAAAGGGCCACTCGCACGCAAACAACCCACTAACATTGGCTCAAACACACAGGCTCAAATACAAACCAACACATACACACACATGCTGACATTTACACATACACACACAAACCTCACCTCTCATACACACAAATTCACCCACTTTCATCATACATACTGAAACACGCACTACTGCCTCTCTGCATGCATCGCCTGAGAAAGATGAGCTAAGTTAGTTCCCTGACAGGAGCCTGAATCTGTATAGTTCTCCCCAGTGAATTACATAGCATTAGAGCACTATTAGAAGGTTACGATGACTCCCTATCCATTTCAAAGCAGTGCTGGCGTGCTCTCATCGTGTTTTGGTGCTGACTTATCACTCTCTGCTGTGTTGTGTAGGCTAAAGGGTTCGCGTGCTAGCGCGTTCTCTCTCCCTCTGATGTCAGAACAATGTAAGCAGTTTAACCATCTGTTTGTGGACTGTGAGTGAATTGATACAAATGAGTCTTTAGCGTTATATCAGCTTTTATCTGTACAATAGAGTGGTGTACTGATACCATTCCACCCCCACACAAACTCTCCTCGCAACATTTTGATCTGGATAAAAAAAATCGGAAAAACATCTATTGGGTTGAGTCCATCCCTCTATGCCATATCAAATTGCTTTTTTACAACTTCTGTATATTTTAATACTGGTCCAGCATCGTTATAAAAAATAATCACTCGTTCAGTTTTTCCATTTAGTCTGACACATTGCTCAGTGATTACTTGCTTAATGACTCACACAGCATTGGCCATTACAACCCACAGGACGTATTGTCTCCAGCCAAACTTGCCTCTGGCTAGCAACACAGCCTAAGCAATTAGATGAATGCATGAGGAGAGATTTAACCTTGAATTAGCATCTAGTGCTGACTCCAGCTACCTCTAATAAAACCGTTATGGAAAGTCACAGCTATGCTAATCTGGCAGGCCAAGCTAATGCAGTTAGCCTGAGGAGAATTTAAAGCTATTATTTACCCAAAACGCCTGACAAGGTGCACTTGCTATGCTATCTGGGGATCTGGATAAACATCAATCCAGTTTATTACCCTGCCTGTCTCCACCCTCACCTTGTTTCCATATACACATTCTGATAATGCATGCCTTTTGACACGTACACATGAACACACACACCAAATGTTTAAAGATAATGATGAAATGCCTTTAATGATGATGATGATGATGAAGGTGCCCCTCCATCAGGTGCTGAACGAGGCAGTAGGGGCCATGATGTACCACACCATCACCTTGACCAGAGAAGACCTGGAGAAATTCAAGGCTCTACGCATCATCATCCGCATCGGCAGCGGCTACGACAACATCGACATCAAGGCAGCCGGAGAGATGGGTAAGAGGGAGAAACAGAGAGGATAGAGGAGAGAGGTATAAGATCAAACTTTATTGATCCCCTAAGGGGACATTTTATTGCATCGGCCAATATGACAGACATAACATAGAAACAACAACAACCCACTCCTCAGCACTGCAGCCAAGACTTTATGGAATGTAGCCAAACCAAACACTACTTGTATACTTCAGTACATAGCATATGTAGTTGAAGTATTATCTCCTAAATACACAGACAACAACTGTGAAAGCATTATTAAGAAATACTCCCCCACAGATGTCCTTTTTGCCCCAGGCATGTCACTTAATAATTAAAACTAAAATCCTCAATAACCATAGTAACCTGGTGTGAAACGTGTCTTTCATTTAAACATTTTTGCACTATAATTATGAAACGCTACAATTGAATCAATTTCAGTCGTTGCCTTTCCAAGGTGGGTACATGTTTCTACATGTTTCTTGGATACTTAGTTGTTCCTTCCATAACAAGCACATTGCTGTGCACAGAGCTTCTATACATTTTTTCTGTTCTTCTTCTCTCATCCTGTCTTCCCTTTCTCTTTGCCAGGCATCGCGGTGTGTAACATCCCATCGGCAGCGGTGGAGGAGACTGCGGACTCCACTCTGTGCCACATTCTCAACCTGTACCGGCGGAACACCTGGCTGTACCAGGCTCTCCGGGAGGGCACGCGGGTCCAGAGCGTGGAGCAGATCAGAGAGGTGGCGTCCGGAGCCGCCAGGATCCGAGGAGAAACGCTGGGCCTCATTGGCTTTGGTGAGTCACAGGAGATGTTGGTCTTTGGCAGTAACACACTCAGTTGTGATAGTGCTTTGTCCACATACACACACAGCCATAACATTGTGATCCTTTTCTGACACTGTATTCATGTGTATGTCTACAGGTCGTTCAGGGCAGGCGGTGGCAGTGCGGGCCAAGGTGTTTGGCTTCAACGTGATCTTCTACGACCCGTACCTGCAGGACGGTCTGGAGCGTTCGCTAGGTGTTCAGCGTGTCTACACCCTGCAGGACTTGCTCTACCAGAGTGACTGTGTCTCCCTGCACTGCAACCTGAACGAACACAACCACCACCTCATCAATGACTTCACCATCAAACAGGTACACACACTTGCAGGCAATTCAAACACACACCCATACACACACACACACACACACAATGCTAAAATGGGCCATAATTTACCATGCACAGTACAGTACTGTGCACCCAGCCTCGTGGCCTAGTTGGTGATCAGCACTGCCACCTACAGTCTGCTTTTCAAACTGCGTGCTGTTGTAGAAGTCTAACATCTATTTCCTCTTTGAAGTGTGAGGGGCGGTCTCATCAAGGCAGAACCTGGTTAACGTGCTAATTATATATTCATATAAACCATAGAAAAGTTTCTTAAAGAACATCACTACTTTGCTGCCAAAAGATCTGTGTTTGTACGTGCGTTCGTGTCTATGGCTTGTGCCTTTTACAGATCAGATACAACTAGGACCCTGAATTTCAGCTTTTGTCAAGATGAAGGGATTACTTTTATCCAGATATTCTCATTTAATCTCTGTCTCTCTCTTTTGGTACACAGAAGTTTCATTCCATTAGCTCTTTGCGATTTGAATCTAAGCTGTTGGTACGAGGAGCATACTGCAGGGCACCTTAGGGCTTTATGGTTGAAAGCACCACTGCAGGCACATACTGTACAAGTTGGCTCCAACATGTGTATTCTCCAGGAGAGTGAATACCACTTAATCTCATCGCAGATATCTACTAT
The DNA here is from genome assembly GCF_965601325.2 of Salmo salar. NCBI lineage: Eukaryota > Metazoa > Chordata > Actinopteri > Salmoniformes > Salmonidae > Salmo > Salmo salar. The sequence goes on from NC_138291.1 coordinate 67,459,368, forward strand.
CTATTTGATGTTAGCAAAACGGGTTTACTTTTTTTTAAGATGCGCCAGGGTGCGTTTCTGGTGAACTCTGCGCGGGGAGGTCTGGTGGATGAGAAGGCCCTGGCGCAGGCCCTGAAAGAGGGCAGGATACGGGGGGCCGCCCTGGACGTCCATGAGTCAGAACCCTTCAGGTGAGTGTGTGTTTATCTGTGTGAAAACATAACTTCGTCATCTCCATTATCCAGTTCAGTTAGCCAATCCCTTTCTCTGGTGTGTGTAGTTTTACCCAGGGTCCTCTGAAGGATGCTCCTAACCTGATCTGTACTCCTCACACGGCCTGGTACAGTGAACAGGCCTCGCTGGAGATGAGAGAGGCAGCCGCCACAGAGATACGCAGAGCCGTCACTGGTACACACACACACACACACACACACACACACACATTTATCACACTTCTAAACTAATTTGAAGCTGATTCTTTACTGGAATGTTTTGGGTTTTCCGATGCAGGCCGTATCCCCGACAGTTTACGAAACTGTGTCAACAAGGAGTTCTTTGTTACCACGGCTCCCTGGACAGTGGAACAGCAGCAAATGCACCCCGAACTCAACGGTGCCGCGTACAGGTATCAAACACAACCAAACTGACAATTATGTAGGGAAACCCCTATTTTTGGTCAGGTCCACCTCCTCTTGCGTATATTATCCACATAAGCAGGACTTAATCATTTTGATAAAAAGGGGGATAAAAAAAAACTAATTGGTACAGCAGGAGTAATTTCCATGCTCAGATATATACTTTGTTGTTCCCTGTATTCAATATATGATAACTTCTTGTCTTTTCTATTTAACCTAGGTGGTATTTTAGTCTTGGTTTCCGTAGTGGCATATAGTGGAAATGAAGCGCTATGGGGAAACATTGATTAGCTACTACCATCCCCTGCTATTGTTTGTCAGGAAGTCACAGTATTGACCTCTCAGTCTCTCACCCTATACCTACTGTCTCAACTGGACTGAACTACTTCTCTTACACAGCCGAGTCAACCAAACCATGGTACAGGCCATAGGAACGGGGGGAATGCAAGACAAATTATATACCTAATAGAGAACCAGGTAAATACTACCAATGCTGACCCACGGTGATAGGCTCAGGCCCACCTGTGCTGATCAAAGCATAGCTGCTGTTAGTTTTCATGATACTGAAAAGTATAGTCTGTCTGCTTTATTTCCCAGCCAATATACCTGCTCTGCCCACCCTCTCATTGCACCCCTCATTTACTTCCCCAAAACCAACAAATGTGGCCAAACCTAGCCACTTGTACCATGCCAAATAATACAAAAATCTATTGCAAGGTAGCACATAATGGCAACTATTTGATCGTAGGACAGTCAGTGTTGTATTCCATATTCCTGCACAGGAAGTATGAGGTCTACTTGGGTATATTTGTGACATTTGTACCATTTTCCCTCTAAACCCCCCTTTTTCTCATACAGTTCAGTGTCTGTCCCCTGAGATATTCTGTCAGGAATCTTTCCTTGACCTGCCATCCCTAGCCCTACACCATTCCCTTATGCCAACTATAACTATATTTTGTTGATATGAGTGGTTTAGTAAATCAAGATATATTTCTCTGATACGTTTATCAGTTTCCCAAGAACAACAGATGAGGTCTTGTGGTCGTTTTGAATCCTGAATTGACATGTAAGAGTTGAATCTGTTTTCAGATTTCATGTGATGTCTGTTTTGCACCACACTCTTTCTCCAATGTGACTTTACTTTCTTTGATTAGAAAATTCACCACTGAATTTGATCCTTTGTCTTATTTCTAATGTGAGGCAACAAATGTTTTTAAATGTAGCAACTTAAAATGGCAATTTAAAGGCTTATCAGGTTGTTGTAACCTATGAGGTATTGTTATGGTACCATGTGACCTCACCAATGTCTCCCTGGCACAGGTACCCCCCTGGTGTGGTTGGTGTGGCCTCTGGTGGTATCCATGGGCCAATGGAGGGGATGGTGCCTGGGGGGGTGACAATCGCCCACACCCTGCCCTCCGGTACCCACCCCTCCCAGGCCCCGTCCCCCAACCAACCCTACAAAAACGGGGAGCCCATGAGAGAGCACATGACCGAGCCATAACTCTGCATCCAGAGACGAAGGAGTTCATATATACACAACTGACCCACCCACTCTTTGACCAGCAGACTGATCGTTAGGGTTCACACAGAACACCGGAACCAAGTGGGGACAGTGAATATATTCACAACTGCTTCTCCAAAGTGGGGACCGTCAAAACTCATGTTCCAAGGATCCTCTTCTTTTCATTTTTTTTATTCCTGTTTTCTGGGACACGTTACCGCATGCCAGAGTTAAGGCCCGTCCACCTTGACTGACCCACCAATAAGAGAGCTTGGAAGGACAATGACATCATCTGTTACTGGCCTTCCTCTAACCCCACCCTGCCCCATTCCATCATTTCAGTTCACGTGTGTCTATTTTTATTTCCTCTGTGTTGAGACCACCCTTCAAATGAATATCTGTCTTTCTGTTCTTCAATGTGAAAAAAGAAATTATTAAGAAATGACATACAGTTGTCAGACAGTAGAAAAAGACAATTGGTGTTATCAATGCCATCAGCAGTCTCAATGGGGACCTCTAAACCCTGTCCTAGTCCATCTCTCACCCTGTAGGTTGCTGGTTCCTGAATGTACAGACAGGATTTGATGGACACATCAGGGTTGCCAGATCTCTTGAGCCTCATGACCAGTACGAGACAAAAACAATAAGCCCAAATTTAAGTGAATATGGGACCTGAAACCGTTTGAATTTGTCCATTGTGAACATCTCTCAACCCCTGAGAACACCCAATATATTATAGAGAAGATTTTGATCTGGTAAACTCCTTTTTAGACATCTGGTTTCTCTGAAGAGCTTCTTCAAATCTCCAGGTTCTGACGCACAAAGGGGATGAGAGACTTGCTGTAAAGGTCATTATCGCAATCTTAGACAATGTAAACTTTTAACTGTTGATTGTCTTTCATTCCAACTCCGGATTCAGTAATCACCTGGTGGTCTGTCACTAAAATATTGAAATAAGAAATGCATGCAAAAGCCGTTCTAACTGTTAAAAGCACCTCTGCTTTTACATGGACCTCCACATCATGGATTTGTACATTGTCGCAGGTGTTTGTATGCTAGAGGGCTCTCTTAAAATGTCCATTTTTTTTTTCTCACCAAAAGGACCTACACAGTAGCACCAGCCAGAAAGGAAAGGGTTTAGGTTACTGACTCAGGAAAAATAACTTTTGCAGATATAATCTTTTTCCCCAAATTGAAAGAAAAAAGTCTGGATCGTTCTGCGTGTTTCCACCTTTTCTTCATTGTGGTATTTTTATAAATCAAACCTCTGTTTTTTGGTGTTCAAGGTTTTTGCAGAGTCCTGTTAAATTTGTATTACCTAGTTAAATGTTCTTATAATCATAGTCTTATGTGAACCACCCCTTTTTTTCCCCCCTTGTTCTTATAATGAAAGCCAGTTGGAGCTCTTGGAGGCATCGTGCACTCTGTGAGCAACATCCCTAGTGCCCTGACTTTAGCAAGACAAGGCTACTAACAGATTGTTTGGTTTTTAGTGTGAGTATTTGTACAAGGTGATATATAAAATTCAGTGCAGTTCAAATAAAAAACCGCTGTTCTCTCAGGCTCTGTGAAAGTGTTTGACTTTGCTGCTTATTTATGCATACGGTTTATAGTACCAATGTAATGACCTTCAGTTGGCCCTTTCTGAATTTTGTTGTGTAATGGGTTTACTGGCCACACGGAGGTTACAGAAGTTCCCATAAGAATGTATACGAGAGCCATTATATAATTTAGGATAAATAGTCTACACTATGATAATTGTTATATACTCTCCTTTTTAGACATCCCTATCAATAACCAGGTGCACCACACGAGTCAATGCATACTGAAACGGTCAAACTACACTATCATTTTTACATTTTAGACTTCATATAGGAAAACCTTCAATGTCCAATTTATTTTTCTGGCTGGCACTAGTGAGGTCAGGCTTTAACCTAAATCGGCAACTATTGCATTACTACTAGTCTTCCCTGTGGCTCAGTTGGTAGAGCATGGTGTGTGCAACGCCAGGGTTGTGGGTTCGATTCCCACGGGGGGCCAGTACAAAAAAATAGATGCATGAAATGTATGTATTCACTACTGTAAGTCGCTCCGGATAAGAGCATCTGTTAAATGACTAAAATGTAAATGTAAAGCAACATACAGGCAATGCTCAATGTGTGTAGAACTAGATTGTAATACACCAAAATAAGTTACAGTACAACTCAATGGCAAGGAAACCCAACAAAAAGGTATGACCGTGATATTTTAACTTTGGTTTATGTGCAGTCTCTCACAAATACCTTAATTCAAGATGGGTTCACATAGACAAGAAGCATACATTATAGAAAAAAAAACACAGGTACCATGGGTTAAACTTGACGGGGAAGAATTGCAGGACAGAGAAAAAGAAACATGAGAATTGTTTTAATGTAGACGTTGAATGTGTCTTACTCACACTCCTCCAAAGCACCAAACATCCAAATGAGGTGCCGAAGTAAACTTTCACAGACGGTTATTTTCCTCACAGCAAAAAAAGTCTGCCACAAAACATCAAGACCGAAAGAAATGACAAAAATGAAAAACTCAGCTCAAAAGCTCCCAAACATATGTAGAATTAGTTTGGAGATCAAGAAAATAAGACTTCATTTTGGCCATTCTGGGGGAAAAGGGTTAACTAAACACCTATTTGTATGGTCTCCAAGACCTTAGTGACACTAGCTTTGAGGTGAGAAGGGAACTTCATTTATGTAGCTTTGAAAATGACCTTCATTCAAGCAGTTAGTCAAATGTGTCTTTCTATAAAATGTGTAGTGCTTAGTTTTAAAAGGGATACTAAGGGGATTTTGTCAATGAAACCCTTTATCTACTTCCCCAGATGAACCCGTGGATACCATTTGTCCCTGCGTGCAGTTTGAATCAAGTTGCTAACTAGCGTTAGCGCAATGACAAAGTCTATGATAACTGCTAGTAGATACCATTCACTGCGCTAACGCTAGTTAGGATTGGCTTGCGAAACTACCTCTAACTTCCTTCATACTGGATGCAGAGACAAATGGTATCTCCATGGGTTCATCTGACTCTGGGGAAGTAGATAAAGGGCTTTGTTGACAAAATCCTGAAGTATCCCTTTAAGAATTAAATTCATAGTACACAATTGTTGGCCTAGACCCTGCCCACCAAAAAACAAGACAAACCTATTTCAACTGGAAAAACAACTAAAAGGACAGTCATTTAGGAAGTGTGCTTTCATCGGTGCCCATCATAAACCGATACTGGTATATTTCCTTATAATTTTTTAAACAACCACATGCATTTATACTTTCGCTTAAAGATTTTACATTTGAGAAAATCAAAGATCAATAGCATTTGAAAACTACAATCCTTTATTTCTGTCATCCCCAAGTCTTTTTGCAGCAATTGAGTTTTTCTTCTGTCAGTCTCTTAAGTTTGTCCAGATAGTTGTGTCCTCTGCCGGGGTAGGGTGATTCCCTGCCCTTTCACAGTTTGTCCATGTAAGTAAAGGAGGGAAAAAAAAAAGAAAAAAAAAAGAGGGTGGACTCCTGCCTACTCCAGTTGTCACTCATCATCCTCCTCTTCCTCACCATCGGAGAGCGAGGCACAGGGGCGGATCTGTCGGTAGCCGTCCAGCCACTTCTCTACCATCTGTGTGACCAGGGGGTGGTTCCGCCTGCGGGAGCTCTTCTGCATGGCCACCAGCACTCCACCCTCTGTCACGCAGCAGTCCAACCACTCCCTCAACAGCTTCTCCTGCTGCTCTTCATTCCCCATCTGACACACAGACAAGAAAAGCATCAACCATGAGACTACATCTCATATTTTAGAGAATGCTCTCATACAGAGAAAAAAATAAAATAAAATCACAATTAGTGCAGCCAATCTCCCTTACTTTTCACATTCCAGTCACTTCACGAGAATAGCGACATACTATAGTCACTTAGCAGATGGTATAATAGAACTGCATGAATAGCAAAATTAGCTTGAATCAGCATGAATAGTAGACTCAGACAAAATCCTTGAAAAGCAGCCCGTCAGGGGGTCCATATAAATATTCATGATACCACAGTGGGCGCTCCCTCCTACCTCCTGTGCTGAGAGGAAGTGGATGTGGAGCAACTTTCTCTCACTGTCCACCAGCGGTAGGAAGGTGATGGTGACGTCATCATCTGTGTTGAGGTTGGCGCCTGCGCCCCGATTGTTGAAGCCGTCATTCTCCATGGCCACCAGTGCAGAGAAGTGGCCGCGCGTGTAGCCCAGAGCAATGGGACTCTTCCAACAGAAACTCTGCTCCCACAGCAGGGGCAAGTACACACCTGGAGAGAGATGGGGAAGGGGGAGTTGGGATGAAGAGTGAAGGAGGAAGAGGGTGAGAAATGGAGAGAGGGGGAATCAAGGCAGGAGGTAAGAGTCAAAGGGACGGACAGAAAGAAAGCGGAAGAGAAATATAGAGAGATGACAAACCAAAATGTCAAAACAGGCTGACATATTGCTTACCAACAGTTTCCCAAACACAATGGACACTTTCCCTGAGACTATTCCATCAGCCTCAAACCACTAGACAGCCTCTACAAGTGAACGAGACACTTCACCTTGTGACCTTAACTGAAACCACAAACCACTGTTTTTGAGCATCTAGAACAGTTACTGTCGCTCACTGTTCAACAGTCTGCCATTGGATGTTTACTGGGTTCACCTGGCGACCAATTTAAACAGAGCTTTCTCCTTCACTCCCTCCACGGACGCCCATAAGCCTCTCCTTTCCTTGGCAACACAAACAGTAGCCTATATCGTTCCTCCATTATGAATGACATTACCACAGGCAGCCCATCGTTACAGAGAGCTGTCTTTATGGCTGCACGGGCTCTGCAGGCTAATTAAAGCCAGACTGTTTTTACTAGGGCCCACGGAGGTGGACCCCGCCCTCAGCCCTTATTGGACACCCGCTTTAAACTACCACTCCCTCTTCCCATGATGGCTAACATATGCCGAGAGACATAGGCTACTAACAGTATGTACAGTGAACCATGCTCCTGCATTGCTTCATAGTTAGGGGGTGGGATTATTTTGGCAGAATTGTTCTTCGACTGGTTTTAGAGAGTCGCATGCTGTATCAGCATTGGAACAATCACAACGAACAATTGTAACCCCCCCCCTCCCTTTACTAAACAGATTGTAATCTACTTGGACTGATTCTTGATGCAGCTACAGTTCCTATAAGAATGAGAAGACCGAAACTAGAGATGTGACAAATGGAAAAATATTCTTAATGTTTAAGCTGCAATTTTTTTTTATAGATTTCCTTTAAAACAATTGAATTTTTTTAATCCATGTGAAAGCAATGGTTTGGGTCTCATGGTGCGCCCCTTTCAGATGGTTAAACATTTGCACCTGTACTACCATTACCGTAGCTCAAATCCATCTCGCAAAGTGTGCATTCCCTTCATTTAACTTTCCAAAATATTGCCATACAGGACTTCGCCGCTGTCGCTTGCCTTTCTCTGCCATTTTTCCAGCTATTAACGACAATGACGTAGTGGTGGAGAGTCGACTCCAAAATAATTGATTCCTCGACTCCTTACACACAGACTCCCGATGTCGACTCCAATTTCTGAGAGTCAAGTTTCAATTCCGCTAGGAATCGACTCATAAGATTCAGAATTTTTGGAACAAAGGAGACTGTTCTCGGAAGTATGGCAACTAATCACACACTTGCATCTTAGCAAGCTAGCGATGGAAGGAGAGAGAAGGGAGGGCACAGTTTAGGCAGGTCAGCTACCAGGCAGTCAGAACCGTGCACTAGGCCTATATCGGCAATCAAAAGCTGTAGCACGCAATTTTTCTTGCCTTGCAATGTCTCGCACTTAACTCTCACAGTCACACATGGTATCTACGCATTTGCACAGGTTTGCTTCAACAGTGGGGAAGTTGAGCCTCGTGCTTCAATGCTCTTAGTTGTTTTTCAGTTAAGGATTTTTCTTAAAGTTAAGATTCCAAATTTCAGTCAATAGTGGATTTCCGGATAGCACTTTCAGAGGCATTTTGATTTACACAGCAGTGCGTCACAGTTGGAGGGAGTTGACACTTGATTTAGAAACTGTCAGTCTCGTGGCATGACCCTTAGCATTGCAGATAGAAATGTATTGTACAATGGCAAGAAAAGGTATGCGAACCCTTTGGAATTAACTGGATTTCTGTATAAATTGGTCATAAAATGTGATCTGATCTTCATCTAAGTCACAGCAATAGACAAACACAGTGTGCTTGAACTAATAACACACAAATTGTATTTTTATTGTCTATATTGAATACAGCATTTAAACATTCAGTGTAGCTTGGAAAAAGTATGTGAACCCCTAGGCTAATGACTTCTCCAAAAGCTAATTGTAGTCAGGAGTCAGCTAACCTGGAGTCCAATCAATGAGACGAGATTGGAGATGTTGGTTAGAGCTGCCCTGCCCTATAAAAAACAAACAAAATTTGAGTTTGCTATTCACAAGAAGCATTGCCTGATGTGAACCATGCCTTGAACAAAATAAATCTCAGAAAACTAAGATTAAAAATTGTTGACTTGCATAAAGCTGGAAAGGGTTACAAAAGTATCTCTAAAAGCCTTGATGTTCATCAGTCCATGGTAAGACAAATTGTCAATAAATGGAGAAAGTTCAGCACTGTTGCTACTCTCCCTAGGAGTGGCCATCCTGCAAAGATGACTGCAAGAGCACAGTGCAGAATGCTCAATGAGGTTAAGAAGAATCCTAGAGTGTCAGCTAAAGACATCACAAAATCTTTCGAACATGCTAACATCTCTGTTGACGAGTCTACGATGCGTAAAACACTAAAAAAGAATGGTGTTCATGGGAGGACACCACGGAAGAAGCCACTGCTGTCCAAAAAAGAAAACATTGCTGCACGTCTGAAGTTTGCAAAAGAGCACCTGGATGTTCCACAGCACTACTGGCTAAATATTCTGTGGACACATGAAACTAAAGTTGAGTTGTTTGAAAGGAACACGCAACACTATGTGGAGAAAAAAAAAGGCACAACACCAAAACCTCATCCCAACTGTAAAGTATGGTGGAGGGAGCATCATGGTTGTGGCTGTTTTGCTGCCTCAAGGTCTGGACAGCTTGCTATCGTCGACGGAAAAATGAATTCCCAAGTTTATCAAGACATTTTGCAGGAGAATGTAAGGCTCTGTCTGCCAATTGAAGCTCAACAGAAGTTGGGTGATGCAACAGGACAACGACCCAAAACACAGAAGTAAATCAACAACAGAATGGCTTCAACAGATGAAAATACGCCTTCTGGAGTGGCCCAGTCAGAGTCCTGACCTCAATCCGATTGAGATGCTATGGCATGACCTCGAGCGATTCACACCAGACATCCCAAGAATATTGCTGAACTGAAATAGTTTTGTGAAGAGGAATGGTCCAAAATTCCTCCTGACAGTTGTGCAGGTCTGACCCGCAACTACAGAAAATGTTTAGTTGAGGTTATTGCTGCCAAAGGAGGGTAAACCAGTTATTAAATCCAAGGGTTCACATACTTTCCCCACCCTACACAGTGAATGTTTACATAGTGTGTTCAATTAAGACACGAAAGCGTATAATTGTCTGTGTGTTATTAGTTTAAGCAGACTGTTTGTCTATTGTTGACTTAGATGAAGATCAGATCAAATTTTATGACCAATTTATGCAGAAATCCAGTTAATTCCAAAGGGTTCACATACCTTTTCTTGCCATTGTACAATACATTTCTATCTGCAATGCTAAGGGTCATGCCACGAGACTGACAGTTTCTAAATCAAGTGTCAACTCCCTCCAACTGTGACGCACTGCTGTGTAAATCAAAACGCCTCTGAAAGTGCTATCCGGAAATCCACTATTGATTGAATACTGACCTTTGAGCAAAACTCTCAAATCTGCATATCAGCAAACCCAATCAAAAATTTGCATCATCCTGCTAGGGAAAATTCAAATCAGAAGGGCTTTGTCTGACCCAGCAGATAACTAGGCAAGTCAGTTAAGAACAAATTCTTATTTACAATGACGGCCTACACCGGCCAAACCCGGACGACACTGGGCCAATTGTGCGCCACCCTATGGGACTTCCAATCACGGACGGTTGTGATACAGCCTGGAATTGAACCAGGGTGTCTGTAGTGACACCTCAAGCACTGAGATGCAGTGCCTTAGACCGCTGCGCCACTCAGGAGCCCACTACGTCACAGGCAGAAAAAGAAAGCCTTTAAAATCAGCCCAATTTAAGACTAAGGCCAAAGAAAGCAGACATCATCTCACCTTGAAAACGGGTGTACCCAAGTGTTTCACCACGGAAACTTTTGTAATACTTCACTCCATAGACGATGATTGGTCTACGAAGAATGTGTGCAAGAACAAAAATATGAGTCTGCTCCAGGCTGGCTCCAGGCTGTAGAGAGAGATACAACACAAAGAAAGAGGCACATCAAACTACCTTTTTGGTGGACAGCTGCAAAATATACTGTTAGGATTTGAGCTATTACTTACTATCAGCTGTTAGGCTAAAATGATTGGATGTACATCGAGCAATACTGTAAGCCGGATTTCTAATCATGCCTTGATACTATAAATAAATGTGATCAAGACTAATTTGATTGTTAAAAACGAAAACCTTATGTCAATGCCTCTGTTGGTTCTACATCTTGTGATTGATATAGTAGAGGAACAGTTGAGATTACACAACTGTCAAATGAAAATGACATAGTGGAGGCTCTCACACTAGGGGCTTTCCTATATGGTCAGAGCAGTATGGCATTGCATAATTCATGGGCAGTAAATGCTTTTTATATTTTAGCATATTACAGTACAGATGTAGGATCTTCATTTCACCTATATTGTCACAGCCAAATAATCCTGCAGCAACAGGATTTGAACATTTAGTCAATCATTTTGCTTGATCAGTGGTTAGGCTATTAGCTGGCCAAAAGTAGGCTACATAAAAAGTGCGGTTTTGAGAATTTTTATAAATCACAAAGCTCATCTGCATTTTCTGCGGAGCAAAAAAAACAAGAGTGTGATCAAATTAAGATCCTACATCTGTACACTGATGATCCCAAGTCCTTCCACCTAAAAAGCTTAATGTGTGTATGCATAAGGAAATGAGTGAGTGAGTGAGTGAGTGAGTGAGTGAGTGAGTGAGTGAGTGAGTGAGTGAGTGAGTGAGTGAGTGAGTGAGTGAGTGAGTGAGTGAGTGAGTGAGTGAGTGAGTGAGTGAGTGAGTGAGTGAGTGAGTACCTGGCTGGCCAGTGAGAGGATGAAAGCCCAGTCTTCCTGCCACTGTTCTTCTCTGAGTGAGAAGTGCAAGCCAAAGCTTTGGGAATACCACGACTCCCACTCCTTCCAGCGCGTGTAGAACCTAGACAGACAGACAGACAGAACACACACACACACACACACACGTCAGTGACCCTGTATCAACTCCCTGTGGAAAAGGTCAAGTGAGTGTTACTCAAATGCTTGAAACCCTTTTGCAATGAGAACGGGTTTTCCTTTTTTCACAATTAAATAATTGGTTTGCATAAACAAACACATAGCCTTCTCATCCTATCCCTAGACAAAGTTACACACCCCAGACCCAGGCCTCACCAGTGGGAGCAGTTGTGCAGGGTGTCGTGAAGGGTCTTGCGGAGGACAGAGTCCTTGTCATAGATGCCCCAGGTGGCCTGCAATACTGAGTCTAACAGGCAGTCCCCGGCCGTGCGGTTCCACAGGGCATACAGCCTGCTGTCCAACCGCGTGCCTAGCTCTATAGACCAGTTGATGATAGGAGATTCCTCCTCCAGCTCTGAGAGAGAAAGTGAGGCTTTGAAAGGGCAATGGGGTAATTTAAAAAATGAAGCACTCTTTGGTTTTACATGGTGTGCAGGCTTTTGTTCCAGCCCAGAACTAACATCAAGTCTTGTAAAGTATAGGGATGTACAGTGATTAATGATGTGCAGTTTGCAAACGATTCTTTCTTTTTGAACGACTCTTTTTTACTGACTTGAGAGTCATGATTCGTTTTCTGTTCATTTTGTTGTTCGTTTAAACTGCAGGCTGTGATTACTACATTAGAATTAAGACGCGCTTCTCTGGCTCAGTGGCTCCGGAGACGTGCTCCGACCAAGAACTCTAAAATAGATCACGCTGCAGGCAGCAATAACAGCATAGAAAACAAAAATACAAAATAAAAAAATACTCATAATTGATCGCATGGTGCAAAGAAGAAATGCAACTGATTGATTATTGAATGTTATGATGAACACAGCTTTGTAGAACCAAAACATACACCGTCTCTGCTCTAAAAACTTGAGAACGAATCATTTGGGGTGCTGCAGTTCGAACGATATTGTGCTTATCACCCTGACGGCAGTAAAGCAATGTATTCCACCAATGCATTGCTTGACAATCTTGTCCGGTTGCGGCAACAACTAGATGTCATTTCAAATGTATGTTATTTGTATACATAGCAATCAACAAATCTACACATTGTTTAAAGCACACTTTTAAAAGTCTTGGTCACAAATGAAAGCTCCATAAGCCCCTTATGGTGAACGACATGTGAACGAAAGGCTTGTAGAATCATGACTCCTTCGAGTTTACAGTTCATTGTTTACCGGTAGGGGGTCCTGTGTGCTTTGGGCATTACTGACTCAAATTAACGAAATGAGTCGAAAGAGTAATTATTTTTACTGAATGAGTTAAAAAGATCCGAGTCAGTAAAAAGAGCCGAACTTCCAATCACTAACAGTGATGGCAAGGACACCATTGTGATGCTGGGCTTGCACTATGTACAAAGACAAGTTGCGGATGGATGAAGGGGCCACCTTGATTCTACATGACAGGTGGTGGCACTGGAAAGGACCCCAGCGTGATCATATTTCAGAGAGGGGATCGAGTGTGATGAAAAGTGATACACCTGCACTTGCAGTTTCATCATAGCAGAGAGAAAGACAGGAGGGTGGCTAGGGTGACTGGTCACCATGTCTTCCATACACTGGCTTGTTACCCTTGGTGCGCTGCAAACTTTGGGGAGCTACACAGGTCAAAAGACACCCTAGAGTGTGAGCAATCAGTGTGGAAAAGTACCACCATTGATGGCATGCGGAGGAAGTACAGTCATTCATTAAAGGAATCTACACAGTCTACGCAACGGATCCGACGGAGGTTTGTTTGCGTTGCCCTCTACGTAGTTCTAGGTACTTTTGTGAGGCTGAATTTTTTAAACGCGACGCAAACAGAGCTCCATAGCTCCGTTTGCGAAGACTACGAAATCCCTGTGGAGAGCCTTTTAGGGATCAGTGAAATCCTAAAACTCAATTAGCATGATTAGCACAGATGCAGGCACACACGATAAGGGCAGGCAAAATGTCAGAAAGGCCAGCAGGGAATGCACACTGTTGGCAGGCAGTGAACAGACCTGTAATACAACACTATACAGCAGCCTTCCAATTTAGTAGAGGGGATAGGAAACTATATAGATGCCACCCAGTGTTGACTATGACAACGGTCTCACACTCACACACAATTCAGTAAAATAGTGGTATTTTAAGTTACTGAAATAAGTCAATATTTCACCTTTCTGTACATCTCGGTCTAGCACCTCGTCAAACAGTTTCTCCTGAACTGTTGGGGGCAAGTCCTCGATATCTGCAGACAAAAACATACGTAGGGTGGCATTCAATTGATTTAGTTACACAACACAAGGAAGACTTGATACAGTTCATCATCCAAGAACTTCAAAAAGGGCAAGTTGGAGAGCACGTATTTATTTGACAACTGAAATTAAGTTTAGGGCTTAGAGAAGAAAGTGAATCTGTCTTAACCTCTTGATCTGCACACACGTTAAAAACCAAGCCAGGCTGAAGTGATTAGGGTTTAATACCCTGAGGTTGCAGGAGTCAAAGCTGCCGTTTTACGGGCTCCTAACCAACTGTGCTCATGTTTTTGCGTTATTTGAAACTTATTTTGTACATAATGTTTCTGCCACCATCTCTTATGACCGAAAAGAGCTTCTGGATATCAGAACAGAGATTACTCACCTCGTACTGGACAAAGATTTTTTCTTTAAACGAGTTGGAAGCGAAGGATTTACTTCAGAAACCGGACAAGGCTTCATTAAATCCCCATCATTCACATGAAGAGACGTAGGTCGGGATGTCTAAGAATCTGACGGCGAGTGGGTAACCCGCCTCTCCCATCAGTCCTATTAGCCAACGTGCAATCATTGGAAAAATAAACTGGATGAGCTCCGATCAAGACTATCCTACCAATGGGACATAAAAAACTGTAATATCTTATGTCCTGCTGAACGATGACATGGATAACATACAGCTGGCTGGATTTTCCGTGCATCGGCAAGACAAGGGGTATGTGTCTATTTGTCAATTACCAGTGACTCACTCAATACGGAAGTGGTCAGATGACACAGATAATAAGCTACGAACCATCAAACAGGCAAAGCGTCAATACAGGACTAAGATTGAATCCTACTACAACAGCTCTGAAGCTCATCAGATGTGGCAGGGCTTGCAAACTATTACAGACTACAAAGGGGAAGCACAGCCATGAGCTCCCCAGTGACAGGAGTCTACGAGAGGAGCTAAATGACTTCTATACGCGCGTTGAGGCAAGCATGAGAGCACCAGCTGTTCCGGACCACTCTGTGATCACTCTGTAGCCGACTTGAGTAAGACCTTTAAACAGGTCAACATTCACAAGGCCGCATGGCCAGATGGATTACCAGGATGTATACTCCGAGCATGCACTGACCAACTGTCAAGTGTCCTCACTGAAAATTTTTATCTGTCCCTGACAGAGTCTGTAATACCAATATGTTTCAAGCAGACAACCATAGTCCGTGTGCTCAAGAACACCAAGGTAACCTGCCTAAATGACTACCGACCCGTAGCACTCACTTCTGTAGCCATGAAGTGCGTTGAAAGGTTGGTCATGAATCACATCAACACCATTATCCCAGAAACCCTGGACCCACTCCAATTTGCATACCGCACCAACAGATCCACAAAGGATGTAATCTCTATTGCACTCAACACTGTCCTTTCCCACATGGACAAAAGGAACACCTATGTGAGAATGCTATTCGTAGACTACAGCTCAGCATTCAACAACATAGTGCCTTCAAAGCTCATCACTAAGCTAAGGACCCTGGGACTAAACACCTCCCTCTGCAACTGGATCCTGAACTTCCTGACGGGCCGCCCGCAAGTGGTAAGGGTAGGTAACATCTGCCACACTGATCCTCAACACGGGGGCCCCTCAGGGGTGCGTGCTATGTCCCCTCTACTCCCTGTTCACCCATGACTGCATGGCCAAGCACAACTCCAACACCATTGTTTGCAGATGACAACAGTGAAAGGCCTGATCACCGACATGATGAGACAGCCTATAGGGAGGTCAGAGACCTGGCAGTGTGGTGCCAGGATAACAACCTCTCCCTCAATGTGAGCAAGACAAAGGAGATGACCAACAGGAAAAGGAGGGCTGAGCACGCCCCCATTCTAATCGACAGGGCTGTAGTAGAGCAGGTTGAAAGCTTCAAGTTCCTTGGTGTCCACATCACCAACATACTGTCATGGTCCAAACACCAAGACAGTCATGAAGAGGGCACAACAAAACCTTTTTCCCCTCAGGAGACTGAAAAGATTTGGCATGGGTCCTCAGATCCTCAAAAACGTCTACAGCTGCACCATCGAGAGCATCCTGACTGGTTGCATCACTGCCTGGTAAGGCAACTGCTAGACCTCCGACCGCAAGGCACTAGAGGGTAGTGCGTAGAGGCCAGTATGTCACTGGGACCATGTTTCCTGCCATCCAGGACCTCTATACCAGGTGGTGTCAGAGGAAGGCCCTAAAAATTGCCAAATACTCCAGCCACTGTTGTCATAGACTGTTTTCTCTGCTACCGCACGGCAAGCAGTACCGGAACGCCAAGTCTAGGTCCATAAGGCTTCTTAACAGCTTCTACCCCCAAGCCATAAGACGCCTGAACAGCTAATCAAAGGGCTACCCAGACGCCTCTTTTATGCTGCTGCTACTCTCTGTTTATTATCTATGCATAGCCACTTTACATCTACCTATATGTACATATTACCTCAATTACCTCTACTAACCTCTTATTATTTTTCTATTTACTTATTGTTTACTTCAGTTTATTTAGTAAATAGTTTTTCTTAAAACTGCATTGTTGGTTAAGGGCTTGTAAGTAAGCATTTCACTGCAAGGTCTACACCGGTTGTATTCGGCACATGACAAATAACATTTGATTTGACTAACATCTCTGCAAACTACAGACACCACATTTGACAGTATTTTCCAATGTCAAACCATGTTTTGTTTGTGTGTATTTTTATTTCCACAATAAAGCTATAGGGCTACTGTGTGTGCGCTTGGAGCCCTTGACAACAGTAGTGGCTATTCTTCAGCTCAATAAATGAATGCATTGACGTTGGGCAACAGAACAAAAACAGCCAATGCATCTGCATGCTCCCCAAATACTCTGCATACCAGACATCACTGCTTACCAGCCCTGCAGCTCTCGTCTTTAACCACAATGTAGCCTATTTCTCAAGTAGGAATTCAACTAAAATAGCTGTACTTTCAACCTTGCGTACACTACCAAAAACTCCGTACATATGAAAATACTACTTTGCTTTGCAGGGCTCCAGACTAACTTTTCCCCCTGGTTTTTAAGTTGGTGGCACCAGCATATGATTTGGTCACACAAAAGTTTAGCAGCGGCGTCACACAATAGAAAAAAGGAGCAATCTTTTTTCTTCTTTTATTTTAAACTAGGCAAGTCAGACAGTGGCTTCCGCCAGCGAAACAGGCACAGGGCAGACACTTTCATTACCGGCATCATGAGGATAATGCACTGTTTGACCAAATCATGGTTTTATCCTCCTAAAAAAAGAATAGTATAATTGGAGTGTGGTGACCAAGTTGAATGTGCAGCACACATCGGTGCATCTAATTCATTTTCACTCGCACAGTCAAGTCAAAGGGTTGCAAAATGTGACTAAATGGTTGCAGACTGGAGCCTTGTGTTTCACCAAATCATAATTGTAGCCTCCCAAAAAAACAGAAAATGTTCACTGAAGTGACCAGCTAGAATTTCCAGCTCGCACAGATGCAAGCAATTCAATATTTTACTCGCACAGCCAAGTCAAAGAGTGGCAAAACGCGACCAAATCGTAACATTCTGGAGCCCTGATTTGGGAAATAAGCAGTTGGCCAGTTCATCCGACAATACCGTAAGATGGTGCTAGGGAAATTATTTTTCTCAAGAGTAGTTGGAAACAACCATACAATTCCCTAACGCAAAGCATGCATTCTACCATCATACAGGCCTAAGACATGAAGCTTTATTGTAGAAGAGCAGAAAAACAGGACGCCACAACTATACACAGTAACTACGCTAAATAAAACTGCAGTAGTATATAATAGGTCAGTGGGAGGCTGACCTGCTGGCAGGGTGAAGGTGACCAGGTCAGTGAGGAAGTAGCAGGTGAAGTCTCCCTTGCGCTGGTGCAGGGAGGCAGCCACCTCCCGACGGATCTGCTCCGTCAGCTCAGGGCACACCATGGCTGGGATACACTTAGCTGCCTGCTGGGACACCTAGACACAGAGAGAATGTGACAGAGGAATGATAAAATGTCTCCTACTGCAAATATAACCTAGGGAGCATGAAACCCAGGTGAAACATTCAGAGCGTTCCAGGGAGAAATGTAATGAGTAGAATCCCTGAGTCAATCATATCTGTTTAACACAATCTATCTGAACGTTCGGTAACACCGCACCCTTCTGAACAGGCCCCAGGTAGACCATGCCCTGTCCTTCCTTAGCGGACATAATCCTGCCAGTCCTTCCAGGGTTCCACACACACACACACACACACACTTCCAGTCAGCAGTGGGATAATCTGGGATCATGTTTACACACCCATTGATCTGCCACACACCATAGCTCAATACAACACATCCCATCCCTGTGTCCTCTCCCGGTAGATAGAGGTGAACAGAGCTATTCATCAGCCGGATCTTCAAAACATTGACATGTAGAAACTAACTCAACCTGGAGATGAAGTGACTATTTACCAGCACATTTAATCTACACTAACTGGTACAGCTGAATAAATGAAGTCTTTGACCTGTACCATTACAGCTAATACATTGGCAGGGCCTGAATGTCGTCCTGACCTCAGTGAGGAGCACAGCCAGCATGTCCTTCCTCTGGAAGCGGATGGCCAGGTGGACCAGGGTGAAGCCGTCGTCAAAGGCCGAGGGCCGGTTGAGAAGGCGCACCTCGTCGGACGTCAGCTGCCTGGCGATGTCCCCCCCTGATGATTTATAGGCCTCTACTGCAGCCAGGTCCCCCTCTACCACACCTGCAGAAAAAGAGTGGGGGAAATTAGTGAGCAGTGAAAAACACAAGCCACACACACACTACATAAACTCAATGTACAGTTTACAAAACATTAGGAACACCTTCCTAATATTGAGTTCCACCCCTTTTGCCCTCAGAGCAGCCTCAATTCGTTGGGGCATGGACTCTAGCCTATGTTGACTCCAACACGTCTCACAGTTGTGTCAAGTTGGCTGGATGTCCTTTGGGTGGTGGACAATTCTTGATACACACGGGAAACCCAGCAGCGCTGCAGTTCTTGACACACTCAAACCGGTGCTCCTGGCATCTACTACCATACCCTGTTCAAAGGCGCTTCAATCTGTTATCTTGCCCATTCACCCTCTCAATAGCACACATGCATGTCCCAAGGCTTAAAATCCTTATTTAACCAGTATCCTCCCCTTCATCTACACTGACAGAAGTGGATTTAAAAAAGGGATCATAGCTTTCACCTGGATTCACCTGGTCAGTCTGCCATAGAAAGAGAAGGTGTTCCTAATGTTTGGACACTCAGTGTATCTGTATATTAGTCATGGTGGAAAGTCTTTGCGTTTACCATCCCAATCATTTGTAGGCTAATCCTTGCCAAAACCACATAGGCACCAGGGTAGATTTACTACTACAGTACTGAAACAAAACCACCATTTGAAAAAGAACAGCATTATAAAAAGTGTGGGGGAAGATAAAATTAGAACATTTCCAGTGCTTCTACCAGCCTCATCATTTTTGTTCAGATTTCTGAAATACCCATGCAGCAGTCTCTGGCACATTACACAACAACATTACTCCCTGACTAACTATTGTTCTACACTCAAAAGGGTAATCAGTGTGAGTGATCAAAAAGATGGCACCCCCAGAGAGGGCTGCTTCGCTTCTAGTAATACTTGGCAGTATTTGTATTTATTTTTGGTATTATTTCTTATATTGTATGTGTTATTACACACAGCCGGGAAGAGCTATTTGGTATCAGAGCGGCAGTAACTCACCAGCATTACAACAAAGAACACGACTTTCCCGATCCTTTGTTCGCGCCACCCAGGGCAATTGAACTTATTCCAGAGGCCGACCCCAAAAAAAACTCAGGCGGAGAAGAGGAAGTAGGAGCAGTCTTCTAGTCAGACTCAGGAGGTGTGCACACCACCCACCGCTTCCGAGCATATTACTCGTTAATATTTCAGGCCCTGGATAACAAGGTTGATGAGATCAGGGTAAGGTTTTTTTTTCCAGAGAGACAACAGGGATTGTAACATACTCTGTTTCATGGAAATGGTTCTCTCGGGATATACTGTCAGAGTCGGTCCAGCCACCTGGATTCTCATTACATCGCGCCGACAGGAATAAACATCTCTCCGGGAAGAAGAATGTATGTTTCAACATTAACAACTCATTGTGTGATTGTGCTAACATTCAGAAACTCAAGTACTTTTGTTCACCGGACCTAGAATGCTTCAATCAAATGCCGACTATATTGTCTCCCAAGAGAATTATTTTTGGTTATTGTCACAGCCGTGTATATCTCCCCTCAAGCCGATACCAGGACGGCCCTCAAGGAACTTGGACTTTATGCAAACTGGAAATCACATATCCTGAGGCTGCATTTATTGTAGCAGGGGATTTTAACAAAGCAAATAAGGAAAAGGCTTCCTAAATTCTATCAGCAAATCGACTGTAGCACTCGCGCTGGAAAAATACTCGACCATTGTTATTCCAACTTCCAGGATGCATACAAGGCCCTCCCCTGCCCTCCTTTCGGCAAATCTGACCACGACTCCATTTTGCTCTTCCCTTCCTATAGGTAGAAACTAAAACAGGAAGTACCCGTGCTAAGGACTATTCAACGCTGGTCTGACCAATCAGAATCCACGCTTCAAGATTGTTTTGAGCACGCGGACTGGGATATGTTCCGGGTAGCTTTGGAGAATAATACTTACGTGTACACAGATGGTTACTCAGTTTATCAAGAAGTGTATAGGAGAGGTTGTACCCACTGTGACTATTAAAACCTACCCTAACCAGAAACAGTGGCAAATGGCAGCATTCGCGCAAAACTGAAAGTGTGAACCACTGCATTTAACCATGGAAAGGTGACTGGGAACATGTCAGAATACAAACAGAGCGGTCATTGCCTCCGCAAGGCAATCAAACAGGCAAAACATCAGTATAGAAACAAAGGAGTCACAATTCAATGGCTCAGACAAGAGACGTATGTGGCAGGGTCTACAGACAATCATGGACTACAAAAGAAAAAACAGCTACGTTGCGGACACCGACGTCTTGCTTCTGGACAAGCTAAACACGTTCTTTGCCCGCTTTAAGGCCACCGATGCGGCCAGCTACCAAGGACTGCGGGCTCTCCTCCTCCATGGCCGACGTGAGTAAGACATTTAAACGCCTTAACCCTCACAAGGCTGCCGGCCCAGACGGCATCCCTAGCCGCATCCTCAGAGCATGCGCAGACCAGCTGGCTGGAGTGTTTACAAACATATTCAGTCTCTCCCTATCCCAGTCTGCTGTCCCCACATGCTTCAAGATGGCTACCATAGTTCATTTGCATTCATGAGTACAGGAACAAAATGACTATTGCCCCGTAGCACTCACTTCTGTCATCAAGTGCTTTGAGAGACTAGTCAAGGATCAAATCACCTCCACCTTACCTGTCACTCTAGACCCACTTCAATTTGCCTACCGCCCCAATAGGTCCACAGACAGTGCAATTGCCATCACATTGCACACTGCCCTATCCCATCTGGATAAGAGGAATACCCATGTAAGAATACTGTTGTATGCTGTTGAAGGCTGAGTTATAGTCAATGTACCATCCAAGCTCATCATTAAGCTCGAGGCCCTGGGTCTGAACCCTGCCCTGTGCAATTGGGTCCTGGACTTCCTGACGGGCCGCCCCCCAGGTGGTGAAGGTAGGATCCAACACCTTCACTTTGCTGATCCTCAACACAAGGGTGCGTGCTCAGTCCCCTCCTGTACTCCCTGTTCACCCATGACTGTGTGGCCATGCACGCCTCCAACTCAAAATCATCAAGTTTGCAGACGACACTACAGTAGTAGACTTGATTACCAACAACAACGATGCAGCCTACCGGGAGGGGGTGAGGGCTCTGGGAGTGTGGTGTCAGGAAAATACTCAACGTCAACAAAACAAAAAAGAGATGATCGTGGACTTCAGGAAAACAGCAGAGGGAGCACCCCCTATCCACATCGACGGGACAGCAGTGGAGAAGGTGGAAAGTTAAGTTCCTGTGTACATAAATCAATGACAAACTGAAATGGTCCACCCACAAAGAAAGTGTGGTGAAGACGGCGAAACAGCGCCTCTTCAACCTCAGGAGGCTGAAGAAATTTGGCTTGTCACCGAAAACCCTCAAACTTTTATAGATGCACAATTGAGAGCATCCTGTCGGGCTGTATCACCATCTGGTACGGCACAACCGCAGGGCTCTCCAGAGGGTGGTACGGTCTGCACAACGCATCACCAGGGGCAAACTACCTGCTCTCCAGGACACCAACAGCACCCGATGTCACAGGAAGGCCAAAAAGATCATCAAGGACAACAATCACCCGAGCCGCTGCCTGTTCACCCCCCTATCATCCAGAAGTCAAGGTCAGTACAGTTGAATCAAAGCTGGGACCGCGAGACTGAAAAACAACTTCTATCTCAAGGCCATCAGACTTAAATAGCCATCACTAGCAAAGAGAGGCTGCTACCTACATACAGACTTGATATCATTGGCCACTATAATAAATGGAACACTAGTCACTTTAATAATGTTTACATATCTTGCATTACTCATCTCAGATGTATATACAGTATTCTATACTATATCTTAGTCTATGCCGCTCTGACATTGCTCGTCCATAATGTTATATATTCTTAATTCCATTCCTTTAGATGTGTGTGTATTAAGTATTTGTTGTGAAATTGTTAGATATTACTTAGAAGATATTGCTGCACTGCTGGAACTAGAAGCACAAGCATTTCGCTACACCCGCAATAACATCTGCTAAACAAGTGTATGTGACAAATAAAATGTGAACGTTGTGTTATATATCTCACACACACACACGTGTGTGTTTTAGAAAGTAACTAAGAGAAAGTGTGAGAAGGAAGAGAGGGAGTGGGAGGACAAACTGTGTTGTTAGGAGCTTGCCAGAGAGTAATAGAGAGGGAGGGAGAGAGAGCTCAGACAGGAATGTGAGAGACAAGACCACAACCACTTCTCACAGCAGTCCATTATTGTGGGTGTGCCTGCCAGCCGGCCGGCCTGCACAGTCAGAACTGCACTCACATCATTTACAACACATACACAATACATTAGGAAGGAAATGGATCCAAATATAGAGCAACTCTTTTTGTAAGGGTGGAGAACTTTGAAAAATAATCAAGACAAAATTCATGAAAGTGCTCATTTCCCCCCACAGAAAAAGGGTCTATTTAATCAACTTATATCTATAATGCTGTTGATATGATATTGATATGCAATTTAGCACACCCTTTTATCCAAAGCAACTTAGTCATGCAAGCATACATTTTTACTTATGGGTGGCGCCTGGGAATTGAACCCATAATCCTGGACTTGCAAGCCCCATGTCCTACCAACTGAGCTACAGAGGACCATTGTTGTAAATTAGCATCAGCAAACTAGGTACATGTAGGTGCAGATCAGTAGGCCTACACTAAACATTCATAAGATAAACTCCAACAATATTCTCATTACCGCATTGAGTTATGTATGCAAAAAATAAATAATTGTAATTAAATTAATTCACCTGGCACATAGCATCTAGACCTACCACTTTCCTTTATTTTCTCCAGTCCTCTCCTTTTTTCTCTCGCCTGTTTGTCCAGATCTCCAATTGACAGAGTCAGGAGACACTTTTTTACAAGAAAACCAAATATGATTGAATTTCCCCTTACGGTAACACCAAATCAATTGAATTAACTAAAGGCTGGCTATGAGCCTGCATAAATAGGAGTCTAATTGATCTCAGGGCAGCAGAAACCCAGGGCCTTCAATGGTCTGTCAAGGAAGAAGTGTAGACAGAGGGCTAGATGAACAGTGTGTTACTGTAGCTCCCAATTGTTTTGACAGATTTTTAACTGGCAGCATTCGCACAACTTCACAGGTCGTCTGCCACAACAGTAGCCTCTGACAATCAGTGACACATAGGTTAGCACTTCAGAATAGGGGGCAACATGCCATCTACAGCACACTTTGTGCCCGTTTACAACTTCTTTCCACAATGGCTTCATGGCTAAATTAACCTACTGATAGTATGCATGACATAGGCTAGGTAGTGTGTGATTCAGAGCTCTGACTACTCATGATAGCTACCAAAGAAAATAGATGACCTGATCTATAGATTGCATAGAGTGGGTTTATCCAAACAGGTTCATCCCACAGTACCAATTCCTGTTCAATCATTTCACCAATTATATCACATTTCATGTTGTTTCAGGTTGTGTTGCAGCTTTGCAGGCAAGTCATGTAGCCTAGTTGATGTGCTAGCTATGCCCAGGTGTATTCAATTCCAATCCTTCTGGGCTGACATGTCTATGGGTTTTTTCTTCTTGGTACCAATAAATCTACCCACTCACACAAACAAACAAGACTAGTATCGTAGCCTCTGTGCATTCACTCCTTTTACTGATTCATTCAGATGTAAAACTGGCAAGCAGACACACACACACACACACACACACACCACACACACACACACACACACACAATAAGACAGGTCATCAGCGAAAGCTTCCTGAAGCATAGGGACCACTTGAAGCCTGCATGCTGTGTTCAGGCAATGAAGAGTCTCTATAATAAAATGAGAAAGTCCAATAATAAACCTGCTGTGGCACAAGCCAGTGGGCTGTAAAGATAGACAAGGATACCCTCACTCAAGCAGACTGTCCTTAATACAAACAGGCATCTTGTCCTACAGTGGAGCAAACATCCTCAATCGCTAGCTTCTGGAGGGTAAAGGCTTGGAATGCATCATAGCAACATGACTAAAACTGTTCCTGGATACGCAATTTTTATACAGGGTACTTCCCACAATGCATTGTTAACCTCTTGAGGATACCCTAGGATAGGGGGCGCCACAGCGCATTTTGAAAAAAAATCGTTCCCATTTTCAACGGCCTACTAATCAAACTCAGAAGCTAGGGCATGCATATACCTATTATATATGGATAGAAAACACCCTAACGTTTCTAAAACTGTTTGAATGGTGTCTGTGAGTATAACAGAACTCAAATGGCAGTCAAAACCCCGAGACCGATTGAAACAGGAAGTGGAATTCTGAATTGTGGACTCGACTTCTCATCTTTCCCTATTAACCTGGTTGGGGCTAGGGGGCAGTATTTTCACGGCTGGATAAAAAAAAGTACCCGATTTAATCTGGTTACTAATCCTACCCAGTAACTAGAATATGCATATACTTATTATATATGGATAGAAAACACCCTAAAGTTTCTAAAACTGTTTGAATGGTGTCTGTGAGTATAACAGAACTCATTTGGCAGGCAAAACCCTGAGACATTTTCTGACAGGAAGTGGATACCTGATGTGTTGAATTACCTTTAAGCCTATGCCATTGAAACACACAGGGGTTGATTAATGTTTTGGCACTTCCTATTGCTTCCACTAGATGTCACCAGCCTTTACAAAGTGTTTTGAGTCTTTTACTGTGAGATCTGACCGAACAAGAGCCATGGAACGGTGATGGCCGATTAGACTCTGGCGCGCGAGTTCATGTTGGGTACCCTCGTTCCAATACGTTATAAAAGAGAATGCATTCGTCCACCTTGAATATTATTCATGTTCTGGTTAAAAAAGGCACTAATGATTTATGCTATACAACGTTTGACATGTTTGAACGAACGTAAATATATTTTTTCCCCTCGTTCATGACGAGAAGTCCGGCTGGCTTAGATCATGTGCTAACAACACGGAGCTTTTTGGATATAAATGATGAGCTTTTTTGAACAAAACTACATTCGTTATGGACCTGGGATTCCTGGAAGTGACATCTGATGAAGAGAATCAAAGGTAATGGATTATTTACATAGTATTTTCGATTTTAGATCTCTCCAACATGGCCGTTTGTCTGTATAGCAAAGCATATTTTTCTGGGCGCAGTGCTCAGATTATTGCAAAGTGTGATTTCCCAGTAAGGTTATTTTTAAATCTGGCAAGTTGATTGCGTTCAAGAGATGTAAATCTATAATTCTTTAAATGACAATATAATATTTTACCAATGTTTTCTAATTTTAATTATTTAATTTGTGGTGCTGACTTGACTGCCGGTTATTGGAGGGAAACGATTTCCTCAACATCAATGCCGTAGTAAAACGCTGTTTTTGGATATAAATATGAACTTGATAGAACTAAAAATGCATGCATTGTCTAACATAATGTCCTAGGAGTGTCATCTGATGGAGATTGTAAAAGGTTAGTGCATCATTTTAGCTGGTTTTATGGTTTTGGTGACGCCTGTCTTTGAATTGACAAAACATTACACACAGCTATTGTCAATGTACTCTCCTAACATAATCTAACTTTATGCTTTCGCCGTAAAACCTTTTTGAAATCGGACAACGTGGTTAGATTAAGGAGATGTTTATCTTTCAAAGGGTGTAAGATAGTTGTATGTTTGAAAAATTTGAATTTTGACATTTATTTGGTTTCAAATTTGCCGCTCTTGAAATGCACCTGCTGTTGATAGGGTGCACCACGGGTGGCACGCTAGCGTCCCACATAACTTCTTGGGGCTAACAGATTCCCTGCTCATGCTCCGAGAGGAGAGGCTGCAGCCTGTGCAAGCTGAGTGGGTGGATGGATGAACAGTTAGGAACTGCTGTGCTGTGTTGACTCAAGCCAGAGGTTGAGTTCCTGTCTGACTACAGTGCAGATGAATGCCAGATAGGTACCATATCAGCTAACCACATAAGATATAGCAATATATCAGGCAGGAACTCAACCATAGTCTATAGGTTCACTATGTTCCTCCAACCCTTACCCTCACCTGACAGATATTCTTGTTTGCTAGACTGAACAGAATGTTTGTCGTTCTGTAAACTAGGGTACCAGTGAGTATTTCCTACACTGGACAACTGGTTACAGCTGTTGATAAATCATTGATGATAATCTGCCAATTTCTTTTCATGTCATTACATTAAGATGAAATCTGCTGTTTTAACCCAAGATGGTGCTGACAGACATGGCAGTATTTATTTTTTTGGTGTGTTCGCGCTTACATTATTAGCCCAGAACATTTTTTGTGTTATTACATACAGCCGTAAATAACTTTGGGATATCAGAGGGCTTGTAACTCGCCAGCATTACGAATTACATTATTGAAGTTATCCCAGAGTATGCTCCAAGTCTCCACCGGCGGAGAAGAGGTATTCAGAGTGGACTTCTAGTCCGACTCAGGAGGCGGGCACACCATCCACCGTTTCCGAGTATATTACTTGCCAATGTTCCGTCTCTGGACAATAAAGTAGACGAGCTCAGGGCGAGGATCTCCTTCTAGAGAGACATACTCTGTTTCACATAATGTTTTCACGGAATCCCCGTCCATACAGCCAGCTGGGTTCTCAATTCATCGTGCGGACAGAAATAAATAACTTTCCATGAAGAAGAAAGGCGGGGGTGTATGCTTCATGATTAACTACTCGTGGTGTGATTGTGTAAACATACAGAAACTCAAGTCCTTTTGTTCATCCGACCTAGAATACCGCACAATCAAATGCTGATCGTATTACCTCCCAAGATAATTCTCTTTTCGTTATAGCCGTGTACAGCCGTGTATATTCCCCCTCAAGCCGATACCACGAGGGCCTCAAAGAACTACACTGGACTTTATGCAAACTGGAAACCACATATCCTTTGGCCGCATTTATTGTTGCTGGGGATTTTAACAAAGCAAATTTGAGGAAAAGGCTACCGAAGTTCTATCAGCACATTGACTGTAGTACTCGCTCAGGAAAAACACTAGATCACTGCTACTCGTCTTTTCGAGATGCCTACAAGGCCCTCCCCCACCCTCCCTTTTGCAAATAAGATCACAACTCCATTTTGCTTCTCCCTTCCTATAGGCAGAAACTCAATAGGAAGTACCCATGCTAAGGTCTATTCAACACTGGTCTGACCAATCAGAATCCATGCTTCAAGATTGTTTTGATCACGTGAACTGGGATATGTTCCGGGTAGCCTTTGAGAATAACATTGACGCTTATAAGGGATGTCTTTCCCATGGTGACTATAAAAAGCTACCCAAAGAAACCATGGATAGATGGCAGCATTCGCGCAAAACTGAAAGCGCAAACCACTGCATTTAACCATGACAAGGTCACTGGGAATATGGTCAAATACAAACAGTGTAGTTATTCCCTTCGTAAGGCAAACAGGCAAAATGTCAGTATAGAGGCAAAGTGGAGTCGCAATTCAAAATGGCTCTGACATGAGACGTATGTGGCAGGATCTACAAACAGTCACGGATTACAAAGGGAAAACCAGCCACACCGCGGAAACCGACGTCTGGCTCCCAGCCAAGCTAAACGCCTTCTTAGCCCGCTTTGAGGATAACACAGTGCCACCGACGCGGCCCGCTCCCAAGGACTGTGGGCTCTCATTCTCTGTGGCCGAATGTGAGTAGGAAGTTTTAAGCATGTTAACCCTTGCAATGCTGCTGGCCCAGACGGCATCCTAGCCGCGTCCTCGGAGCATGCGCAGACCAGTTGGCTGGAGTGTTTACGGACGTATTCAATCTCTCCCTATCCCAGTCTGCTGTCCCCACTTGCTTCAAGATGTCCACCGTTGTTCCTGTACCCAAGAAAGCAAAGGTAACTGAGCTAAATGACTACTGCTCTGTAGCACTCACTTCTGTCATCATGAAGTGCTTTGTGAGGCTAGTTAAGGATCATATCACCTCTACCTTAACTGACATACTAGACCCACTTCAATTTTCTTACCGCCCAATAGATCCACAGACAATGCAATCGCCATTGCACTGCACACAGCCGTATCCCATCTGGACAAGAGGAATGCCTACATCAGAATGTTGTTCATTGAGTATAGCTCAGCCTTCAACACCATAGTACCCTCCAAGCTCATCATTACATTTGGGGCCCTGGATCTGAACCCCGCCCTGTGCAACTGGGTCCTGGACTTCCTGATGGGCCTCCCTCAGATGGTGAAGGTAGGAAACAACACTTCCACTTTGCTGATCCTCAACACAGGGGCCCCAGAAATGTGCGTGCTCAGCCCCCTCCTGTACTCCCTGTTCACCCATGACTACATGACCACGTACGCCTCCAACTCAATCATCAAGTTTGCAGACGACACTACAGTAGTAGGCCTGATTTCCAACAATGATGAGACAGCCTACAGGGAGGAGGTGAGGGCCCTGGCTGAGTGGTGTCAAGAAAACCTCTCCCTCAACATCAACAAAACAAAGGAGCTGATCGTGGACTTCAGGAAACAGCAGAGGGAGCACGTCCCTATCCACATCGACGAGACCACGGTGAAGGTGGATCGCTTCATGTTCCTTGTCAGTGATGTGAACGCCAATCTGAAATGGTCCACCCACACAGACAGTTTGGCGAAGAAGGCACAACAGTGCCTATTCAACCTTTTTTAGGAGGCTGAAGTAATTCAGCTTGGCCCCTAAGACCCTCACAAACTTTTACAGATGCATAATTAAGAACATCCTGTCGGGCTGTATCACCGCCTAGTACGGCAACTGCACCGCTCACAACCGCAGGGCTCTCCAGAGGGTGGTACGGTCTGCCCAACACATCAGCGGGGGCACACTGCCTACAGTACCCAATGTCATGAGAAGGCCAAGAAGATCCTCAAGGACCTCAGCCACCCGAACCACGGCTGCCATCCAGAAGCGAGGACAGTACAGGTGCATCAAAGCTGGGACCGAGAGACTGAAAAACTGCTTTACTCATCTCATATGTATATACTGTATTATATTCTACTGTATTTCGTCAATGCCACTCCGACATTGCTCGTCCTAATAATTATATATTTCTTAATTCCATTCTTTTACTTTTTAGATTTGCGTATTGTTGTGAATTCTTAGATACTACTACTGCGCTGTTGGAGCTATGAACACAAGCATTTCGCTACACCTGCAATAACACCTGCTAAATATGTGACCAATAAAATTTACATTTTAACTCTGGTTTAATTATTTCTCATGGTTTGTGATTTGACAGATTTGTCAAATCATGTGATAAATACAAGGACAGAAAGGTTAAAAGTTATGGCAGTGTACCGTAAATTCCGGACTATAAGCCGCAACTTTTTTCCCACGCTTTGAACCCCGCGGCTTAAACAGTGACGCGGCTAATATATGGATTTTTCCCACTTTCAATTTTTTTTTCTCCAAAAAAACACATTCTGTGACGTGCTCAGTTTTTGGGCGGCATGAAGCTTTCATTACACCAATGAAATTGCCGAACGGGTTAAGGTTAAACAACTTTTTGGTTTACTGTTTAGATTAAATCGAGCGCTCTCAAACTTCCCATCATTCTGATTACGGTAGTCATTTTGTCACCCTCATCATGGCAAAGACACGGAGAAATGCATATGATGCAGCTTTCAAGTTGAAGGCGATTGATCTGGCTGTTGGAAAAGGAAATAGAGCTGCTGCACGGGAGCTTGGTCTTAATGAATCGATGATAAGACGTTGGAAACAGCAGCGTGAGGAATTGACTCAGTGCAAAAAGACAACTAAAGCTTACTGCTAATTATAATTTATTTTTTTACAAGCCGTGTTTCGTTAAAGCCTGTGTAAAGTTAATTTGTTTCAATGTACCGGTAAGCACCTGCGGCTTATAGACATGTGGGGCTTATTTATGTTCAAAATAATATATTTTTTTCAATTCAGTGGGTGCGGCTTATATTCAGGTGCGCATAATAGTCCGGAAATTACGGTAAGTTGTTGTTTGTCGTATATTAATCAGTTAAATTAGACATTGAACTTGAACCCTGTGACAATCCTGGCTCTAGCTGTTGGACAGTAAAAAAATTATATGGACATTTCAGAAATGTAGTGTAACATTTAGTTTATGTTATGTGGTCAACACAGTTTTCATGGGCACACAAATCCCCAAAAATCTATGCGATTGCAAAATCAAATTCTTCTAACCAGAAAGGTTCTTCTTCAATAATTATGCATAATACTTGTTGGATGCACATTTGGGTTCGCGCTGTTTAATAACGCCGTGATATTTTCACACCATCTGATCCAGGAAGGAATTTTCTGAATGACAGTCAAGTGACGAACAGCTGTTGTGATAGCGCATGTGATACAACAACAGCCCAAGTGCTGGAAAAAAATGGTGTTTGCGAGGAATGTCCCAAATATTTTGGTGTCTCATTCGTTACACCGGTGAAGACAGTTGTGCCTGGATTCACATTGGATCTAATATCTCTAGGGAATTGATGTTGATCATCGGTTCTCTGCTTGATTTACAGCAGGTTCTCATTAGAATTAACAGAGAAAGCATCAAGGTAATGAGTTCATGTTTTTGTGCCTCAGATTGGACCCGAAACATTTGACCCAAGTAAAACAATTTAATGGCAATGCTACCAAATACTAATTGAGTGCATGTAAACTTCTGACCCACTGGGAATGTGATGAAAGAAATAAAAGCTGAAATAAAATCTTTCTCTACTATTATTCTGACATTTCGCATTCTTAAAATAAAGTGGTGATCCTAACTGACCTAAGACAGGGAATTTTTACTAGGATTAAATGTCAGCAATTGTGAAAAACTGAGTTTGAATGTATTTGGCTAAGGTGTATGTAAACTTCTGACTTCAAGTGTGTGTGTATATATAGTTAGTGTGTGTATCAATATATTGTATGGATATATATGTATGTGTGTGTGTGTGTGTGTGTGTGTGTGTATATATATATACGGTGTGTGTGTGTGTGTGTGTGTGTGTATATATATATTTCACCCCACCCAGTATCGTAATCAAAACTTACCAGAAAGCATCTAGTCCTTTGCTCAGACAGTGTAGTAGTGTGGGCTCAATAGCATCTCATTAGTGTGCAAGATCTTGGGAGTGCACAGCACATGTGATTGAAGAATTTACTGTGCATGCAGAGGGTTGCAATTCCATTGACTTGATGATAGTTTAACCAAAATATGCCATAAGACCTAGAATTGCCTTATGTGTATCCCACAAAAAAGGTTCACTGTTATAAGCTAACTTTTTTTGATGAATTTAAGAAAAGCCCTGGAATTTGGGGAATTTAACTTCCCATGGAAGATTAGCGTTACATGTAATTTGTGTACATGCTTAGACTACTTGTTTTAAACAAGCATCTCATCTGGACTTAATGAATCACATTTGAGCCTACATTAGCTTCACAATGATCCTTATTGGAAACTGCAAGTGCCACTTTCCTCAGTAAAATCTGTCATAATTACACAGGCTAAGCTTTTGAATGTTTGTTTTAAAACAAAGCTAAATCTGTATCGTGGTGGGATTAACTCACTGCATAAAATGTATAATGAAGAACTCCCATTTCACAACAGAAGTACATAAATACAGGGGAGTTATTTCTCAACCATAATGAGCATAACATTCTCCACAGCAGGCAATACAGAGAAATTAACAGGGTTGGAGATAACATTGATTTCCTTGCATCCACTCACGCACTGACTCACCTGCACAAGCATTGAGAAACAACCAGTCAGTCCTCCTCATCCTGTTCTTCATCTGTTTAAGCCTCTTAAAGTCCACCTGCCGCTCCTCTATGCTCCCAATTCCAGCTCCCAATGCCAGCTCGTTCCTCTGAAAGTCCATTTTAGCCTCCGCCTCCCGCTTGGAGGTGGGCGGGGACCTCCTCTGGCTGCCGCAGCACCCCACTACTCCACTTCCGCCCTTTCCCACACCCCCCCTCCTGTTGTCACTGTCCTGCTCGTTGAGTATGGAGGGTGGTAGGCTCTCGGGCTTCAAGGCCAGTTCGATGGGTTTTGCCAAGCTCTTGTGCCTGGAGTGGTCACACACCACACATTTGCACGCTTTAGGCCAGTTTGCATAAGTGCAAGCGGCGCAGGTCCAGTGCTGGGCGTTGAGGCGGTTGCGGTCGTTATACTCCTCGCAGGGGTCCGTAGGGGTGGATGGGGGTGCGGGTCGGCATCCTGAGCCTGAGGTCTGGGGTGACTCGGTGGGAATGCGTGGCTGCTGCGCCAGCCCCTGGTGGGGCTGCTCCTGCTGATGTCCCTGATGCCGCTGGCACAGACACTGAGTGCAGCGAATGGCACAGGGCCAGTTTAAGTAGGTGCACATCTGGCAGGACCATTTGCTGGAGGGGGGCTCGGGGGAGTCTGTGATGCGGACACGGGGGCGGGCACTGGAGTCCGGGCAGATTAGGAGACTGGAGCCTCCCTGGGGTGGGCTGTTGATGTGACTCAGACGTTCCCACTGGTGGCTGGCGTCCAGGCCAGGGCTGCTCCGGAAGGGCTCCTCGGTGATGATGGCACCCCTGCTGGGCCTCTGGGCGCGGCACATGGTGCACTTGATGGCAGAGGGCCAGTTCTCAAACGTGCAGTATTCACAGGCCCACTTGGCACCCAGCTCAGTCATCGCCACTCCACCGCTGGGTGATGGCTGCTGCTGGGAGGGACTCTGCTTGGCAGCTCCACTCAAGGAGATCACACAGGCAAGCAGGATGCTAGGGTAACAACAGAAACACAGGATAGGGTGAGGGGCCATACTGGCCTTTAAAAATCATCAGACTGTGACACATGCAGAAACACACAGAATAAAGATCACAGATAGACCTAATATACACATTTAGACTTTAAATGGATGTCATGTTTGAAAGGAAATGTTTTCATAAGTAAAACAAGAACATCAGTTAGGCTAGTTATGCCTAATCTATTACAGAGTAACAGACCTGATATTAGAGACCTCGCAACTCTGACACAAAAACTAAGAAAGCTACATGTATTTCATCAACCATGCTCAAACAGCTACAAAGATGTGCGCTCTTGACCCGGCACAAATTCTCAGTGAGTTAAATCAAAGCCTGAGAGGCTCAGTGCAGATTAACCCACATAGCAAGAAGCCAAGAGCAGCAGGCTGCAACCCAATCTTCTGCCTCCATGCCCCTTAAAACTGATACCGTAAACACATCCGGAGATACAGAGCAAATGTGCCCTACAGAGCAGTGTTACCTGACAAAGGACAAATGAAACCAAACAACACTCAAACTCATACCAATAATGAATCTCAAAAAAGGTAGACTCAGCGAAATGATGTTGCCACGAGCAACACCGCAGATGTTGCAATGAGCGAGATGCAAGACTTCGCTCTCACAGTGACACACAGTTTCTGGGCATTTGCATAGGTTTGCTTCACGCTAGTATGGCATGGCAGGTACAGGACCAAAACAGCTGGGAAGTTTCAAGGCTCCAAAGTCTTTAATTCCGATGGAGCTTTGTTTGTGTAGCTCTCTTCTTAATTATTCACACTTTTTTTGTTGGCGCTTTTTACCCCTTTTCCTCCCCAATTTCGTGATATCCAACTGGTAGTTACAGTCTTGTCCCATCGCTGCAACTCCCGTACAGACTCGGGAGAGGCGAAGGTCGAGAGCCATGCATCCTCCGAAACACGACCATGCCAAGCCACACTGCTTCTTGACACACTCCTCGCTTAACCTGGTTGCCAGCCATACCAACGTGTCTGAGGAAACACCGTACAACTGGCCACCGTGTCAGCGTGCATGCGCCTGGCCCGCCACAGGAGTCGCTAGAGCGCAATAGGACAAGGACATACCGGCCAGCCAAACCCTCCTCTAACCCGGACGATGCTGGGCCAATTGTGCCCTGCCTCATGGGTCTCCCGGTAGCGGTCGGCTACGACACAGCCCAGGATCGAACCCGGATCTGTATTGACGCCTCTAGCACTGCGAAGCAGTGCCTTAGACCGCTGTGCCACTCGGGAGGCCAGTTCTTCGTACTTTTGTGTGGTATAATTTTTTTAAACTTTGCGTAGACTGAAATCGCTGGAGAGCCCTCTGCGCTTCAACGCTGTTAATTTTTGCAGAAATTGACCCACTATGCTGTTTACTTTACACACCTACGTCATGTCGCTGAGTCTACCTTTAACAATGCAGTTGAGAAGTTGCCCCTAGCTCTGACCTAGGCCCGTCAGGTTTTTATTTGGTTAAACTATCTATCTATCTAAAAGGTTCTCAATTGGGGTGGGATAGGTTGGTCCTAGATCAGTGCAAAACAGTCTACTCTGCACTCAGTTAAATTTTCACGGATCGTCTACACCTGTTGTTTACTAAGCATGTGACAAATAAAGTGAATTGTTCTTATTCAATATGTTTGAAATATTCCTTGACACAAACCAACACCATGCAAAATTTATATTAGTGAAATGTTTGCTATTACAAGAAATTCAGACAGGCAGCTAGCTATTTTTACAACAAAATGCTGTGAGATATATTTCAGCACATATTTAAAAAGGCTGCAAAACCAGGTTGAGGAGTAACTTACATTTGAAAGTTGAAACCACCACAAGCATAGATACACACGGCTAGGCATGGCTTAATGCGACCACACACGGCTAGGCATGGCATAATGCGACCACACCCCCAAGTGGGGTACAGCCATAGGGTACCCTGTTACTCCTATAATAAATTGCCTGCTTTACTCATAACCTGACAATGGCTGTTTTTTTTTTTTTTTTTAATCATTTTGGAAATGTTTGGTTGGTCATTTTTAACGTACTTTTAAGTCATCTTAAATGAACAATCTACATCATACCTAAAAACACTTTCATTCTAAATGTAAAAAATGCTAGCATGAACAGAGACTGTCGCATGGAATGTACGTCACAATTATGGGGCCAAGCGACGACTTCAGACTAATTAGCTAGCCCTGCTCGAAAAGCGGACACTTTTATATTTCCATAAACATTTTCAGCAACATCACGTGTCGTTATTAATATACTTGGCTGTCATGACAATAATTAGTAGGAGAAAAAGACTACCAAATTAAGTTGGATCAACTGTCCAAGGACCAGGTTAGATGAACCTCATGGTTTCAGGATATTACAGCGCGCTCGGGAAGTCTTCAGACCCCTTGACTTTTCCCACATTTTGTTACATTACTGCCTTATTCTAAAAATTATTAAATAAAAATCCTAAATCTACACACAATACCCCATTAAGACAAAAGCAAAAACAGTTTAGAAAATGTAGTAAATGTATTAAAAATACACATAAATACCTTATTTACATAAGTATTCAGACCCTTTGCTATGAGCCTCAAATTGACCTGAAGTGCATCCTGTTTTCATTGATCATCCCTTAGATGTTTCTACAACTTGATTGGAGTCCACCTGTGGTAAATTCAATTGATTGGATATGATTTGGAAAGGCACACACCGGTCTATATCAAGTCCCACAGTTGACAGTGCATGTCAGAGCAAAAACCAAGGTCTAAGGAATTGTCCGTAGAGCTCAGAGACAGGAGTGTCAATGCACAGATCTGGGGAAAGGTACCCACAAATGTCTGCAGCATTGAAGGTCCCCAAGAACACTGTGGCCTCAATCATTCTTAAATGGAAGATGTTTGGAACCACCAAGACTCTTCCTACAGCTGGCTGCCTGGACAAAATAAGCAATCTGGGGAGAAGGTCCTTGGTCAGGGATGTGACCAAGAACCCAGTGGTCACTGACAGAGCTCCAGAGTTCCTCTGTGGAGCTGGGAGAACCTTCCAGAAGGACAACCATCTCTGCAGCACTCCAACAATTAGGCATTTATGGTAAAGTAGCCAGACGGAAGCCACTCCTCAGTAAAAAGGCACATGACAGCCCGCTTGGAGTTTGCCAAAAGGCACCTAAAGGACTCTGAGACCATGAGAAACAAGATTCACTGGTCTGATGAAACCAAGATTGAACTCTTTGGCCTGAATGCCAAAGAGCCACGTCAGGAGGAGACCTGGCACCATCCCTACGGTGAAGCATGGTGATGGCAGCATCATGCTGTGGGGATGTTTTTCAGCGGCAGGGACTAGGAGACTAGTGAGGATCGAGGGAAAGATGAATAGAGCAAAGTACAGAGAGATCTTTGATGAAAGCCTGCTCCAGAGTGCGCAGGACCTCAGACTGTGACGGTTCACCTTCCAACAGGACAACAATCCTAATCCCACAGCTAAGACAACTCAGGGGTGGCTTCGGGACATGTCTCTGAATGTTCTTGAGTGGCCCAGCCAGAGCCTGGACTTGAACCCAATCAAACATCTCTGGATGTATTGCATACAGCTTGCTAGTTCGCTTGTAGTTAGGACTACTGAGCTGTATTGTCCAAATAACAGCTATAATATTCTTCCGCATTTGGATATTTATGCAAAACTGTAGATTCCACCAAGTAAAGTTAGGTGTAGGTATCAACATTGGCTAATTTGGGCCATTTGGTAGGGTTGTCTCCCCAGCTGATCTCTGGCAAATTGAAAGGCCACATAAGCAATCCAACAAGAATACACTTCTCTAAATACCTAGACCGTTCAAGGGCAGGCAGTAGTTACGCAACATATCTGACTAGCGAACTAGATAGAGATGAAAAAAAAAGCTAGGGCTAAACAAACAGTGAAGTAAGTATAATGTGACAGTTTTATCATCTTTTTTTTCTGTCAGTGTTAGCAGGTCAGGTAAATTAGTGGCTGAATAAGTATCATGCAAATTATTGTCATGACAGCCAAGTATATAAATAACGGCAGGTGATGCTGCTGAACGCGTTTATGGAAATGTTAAAGTGTCAGTAGTTTGCTTAGGAGGCCACCAAAATTGGACTAATTACATCAGAGCAACAGGAGTACCCTATGGCTGTACCCACTCCGGGATGTGGTCACGTGAAGCCACGCCTCGCTGTCTGTATCTATAGAGCCTGGATTGGTAGCTCACTGGTTGGTTAAAAAGAAAAGAAGCATCTGTGCATTGTGTCTACTTATTTCAATTGAGCAATGTAACAAGTCAGCTACTGTAATTAGCTAGTTTTGCTACTGCATATTGGGCTGGGCGTGTCGAATAAAAATCCAAATGATCATAGTTAGCTATTTACAAAGTAACAATGGTAAAAACACATAGCTACAAGACAAACTATTGTAAGTAGTTAATTTAGCGTCTGTCTAATCATTTAGATTTGCGATACGACTAAAGTTTGTTAATATGCAGGGCGAAATTCACATTCGTTTAAGAAAAGATTTTTTAAACAGACAATGTTGTGCCCATTAGTCTCAATTTACGAAACTGTTTTGACAAATCAAATTCTAACCAACGTTAACAAATATGAAAATAATCCAGTGTAGTCAGCCAACTACAGTACAGTAAAGTACCTAGCTAACGTTATCTATTCAGTGCAGCTATGATGATTGCAGTAAAGGTAACGTTATTGCTTTCGTTCTAAACAATATCTCATACAAGGGGTGACAACTGTAACTAGCTAACATTTAACAGTGGCGTCTGCTGGTTTTAACCAAAGATGTAACTGTGTTTTACCTTTTCCTGTGTTTACACTCCTTCCAGGCGCAACCACAACAAACCGCTCTTAAGCTTCAGTCCAACATTAACGTTATATCGCTCGAGCTTTCCCAACGAAACCCAATCTGTATGTCCCGAAGTCAAGCTTTCATTTGGTCAAAATACACATATTTAAGTTTCCGTTTGTACGTAGCTTCGAGACCTGTGCAATAGAACAACCCCCCCGATGCAGTCTCTCCGGGGCTTTAAATAATGTTAATCCCAATTTCCAACCGCCGTTCTGTCGGTCTTTAATGGCGGCGTGGGGGGAAACTGGAAAACCCCCCCCAAAAATACACTCCAGAGAGAAGCAGGAGGATTTAGCACCTGGATTCACCGGGCAAACTGATTGGATAGTTTTTTGTATTCCTCCTGTTTGCTATGCTATGCGTCTTTCGTTGCCAATAGTTAACAAGCTTTATCAAATATGTATAACTCTTTGTTATACCTGTGGCTTTATTTTACCAGTCTCTGATGTCAAAATAATATGAAACCGTAATTCATTTCTGCAGTTTTGGCTCAAATGATGTACCACGGAATATTAAATGACACCCCATTCCCGAAGCCACCGTCATGTCATTTGTTTACGTCTGTATCTCAGCTGTATATCTTTAAGGGACATTAGGATGACGTCATATTTTGTAGAAAAAAATATATACTGCAGCAGTCTGCAGTAAAGGGCAGGTTGTTAAAAAAGTATTCGATGTAAATTCTAGACCAGCATCAATCAACATAGCATTCACGACTATTTTACCAACGACAGACTCTGTGACCCTGCTTTAAACCTATTTGAAGCATTGACATACACAATGGCGAATGAGCAGAACAATAAATACAGTACATCTTTCAAATTCTGCATGGCTCATGCGACTGTTTATTTCAATGATTTATTTACATGAACGTCCCACCCACTTCCCAAAGTATGTCCCAGAAGAAGACCACTCTGCTTTTATTAATTTTTACCTTTATTTAACTAGACAAGTCAGTTTAAAAAATATATATATTTTCAATGACGGCCTTGGAACTGAACTGCCTTGTTAAGGGGAAGAACTACAGCTGTTTACCTTGTCAGCTCGGGGATTCGATCTGGCAATCTTTCGGTTACTAGTCTAACGCTCTAACCGCTAGGCTACCTGCCGCTCTCGAACGCTGGCTAGCGGTTCTCTCGAACTGTCCAGAGCGATAGGAACGCATGGAATATTTAAATTCTCTGGAATTCTGGGATTTTTTATTTATAGCAATGCCATATGTATAAAATGTTATATTTGCTCATATGATTTCCTTAAAAAAGACATGCAATCTCTTGACTTTTTCTCCCAAATGAATAATAATAATTATCTTGGAGATTTATACAATACAAATGTTCAATAACTCTAGAGAATGACAATTGTTTTCTCTAATTCAAAAGTCCCACTAATGAATGTGTACATTAACGAATTTGTATGTGAGAGATGTGAATTGGTAAAAGTGTAATGCGTTTTTTTTTGTTATCTCAATATTAAATCATTTCTGGGTAACAATGTAGTACCTTATTGTGATTGTTTTCAATTAAAATGTTAAAAAAGAAACAAAAATAGCTTCTTAGGAAATAGTCATTTCTCAGGCAAGAATTTTGCTAGGACTGTCTGGGAGTGGGGTGGGGAAAACTGGAACTCTCTCTTATTGGTCTATTAACTAATTTACTGCATGGTGATGTCACAATGGAAGGCCAAAACTCCACCCTACCAAAATAGGCCGAAATATCAGGTTGTCTTTTCAAACAACTCTTACACTTTAAGCGTATTAGCATAATTTTCACAATTTCATCGTATTATCCTAACCTAATAGTGTGGAAATATATATAAAACACAGGTAAACCTAGTTTTTGACTGTACTGGGCCTTTAACAGTTGGTCTTTCTGAACAACCCTTTACTCAGGCCTAAAAAAAAAGTGGGTAGAAAGGGTGAACAAATGACTGCAAAATAAATAAGCATGTCTCTTTTATTACACCCCACTTAAGAACCGTATTCTCTGTGAGAGAACTACTGTGACCAAAAGAGCTTGGTCTATCACTGTCCCGCCTATGATAGACATGTTCAGACATCAGGGATTTAATGGGACTTTGTGCTTCAGGGAGAAGGATCTCAGGGGCCGCTTTCAGCTTGGGGCCAAACCGTGTTGTTTAGAGTACTTTCACCCTCCTCTCCTGCCAGCCACTTCCATCATGACTGAGATGCTCATAAATAAGTGCTGTTTGAATGCTACCCCCTCCCATCTACTGTACAGTGTACATTATTGATTATTTGTTCTTAACTCCCATTATTTATTCCAGTGATCAAGTGGAAACCACTCCTTTCACTCTCAATTTTGTCATTATAATCAGTTGTGACTTTGTTATTCAGTGATTAATTTGTAAACAATAAAATAAAAATGGAGTACCAGTCCGCCACGTTATGAGTTGACATGGCTAAGTGATGAAGGAAAGCTAGATGACCTTAAGACAGAAAGAGCGACACACAAGACATGGGCTGTACATGGGAAAAGCTGGCTGCAGTAAAAAGGACAAAGTGCTTTACATGGTAAAGCTTCTCCCTACATCCCTTCTGGCTAATTTGCAGACTATTCCTTACACATTATCATGCTAAATGTCCTTCAGTTTCCAGTGCTTAAAACCATCCATGGAGAAGTGAGCTGTGTCATTGTCTGCCTCGAACGTGCAAGGTCCCCTACAGTCACTCAAGTCTCCCCTCACTCACTAGCTTATCTCTAAAAAGTCACTGGGCCATCTCTAAATGTGTCACATACTCATCGTTCTGGGCTTGACTCAACGCAACATGCAACAATTTTTCTTAGTTACAGTTCAATTAAGGAAATCAATTGAAATTAATTTATTAGGCTCTAATCTATGTATTTCACATGACTGGGCAGGGGCGCAGCCATGGGTGGGTCTGGGAGAGAATAGGCCCACCCACTTGGGAGCCAACCCAGCCAATCAGAATTAGTTTTTCCCAACAAAAGGGCTTTATGAGACAGAAATACTCCTCAGTTTCATCAGCTGTCTGGGTGGCTGGTCTCAGACGATCCCGCAGGTGAAGAAGACGGATGTGGAGGTCCTTGGGCTGGCGTGGTTACGCGTGGTCTGCGGTTGTGAGGCCAGTTCTCTAAAACGACATTGGAGGCAGCTTATGTCTCCAATGTCTTTTAAACATTGAATTTTCTGGCAACAACTCTGGTGGACATTCCTGCAGTCAGCATGCCAATTGCATGCTCCCTCAAAACTTGAGACATCTCTGGCATTGTGTTGTGTGACAAACCTGCACATTTTAGAGTGGCCTTTTATTGTCCCCACAAGGTGCACCTGTGTAATGATCATGCTGTTTAATCAGCTTGTTGATATTCCACACCTGTCAGGTGGATGGATTATCTTGGCAAAGGAGAAATGCTCACTAACAGGGATCTAAACAAATTTGTGCCAACAATTTTAGAGAAATAAGCTTTTTGTGCGTATGGAAAATGTCTGGGATCTTTTATTTCAGCTTATTATGAAACATCAGACCAACACTTTACGTTTATATTTTTGTTCAGTGTAATTCCAGTTTCAAACAGCAATATTGGGATTCTGTGAAGGTTCAAGGAAGAAAGTCTACTGCAAAGTTGGTTTCTAACAGTACCCATCCAACGTGACAGTAGCCTCTGCAAAGTCCCCAACAACCGGATGTTCCAATTTTCAGGGGAAATGGAAAGTGAGCAAGTGATGCAACTTCTCCTTTTGGACATTAACAAGGCGACACTCCCTCTTAACTCCTCCTCGACATTTACTGGATTGATTGAACAGTGCAGAAGAGAACCTCCCATGACAGTGTTTTTTTCTTCTAGTCAAGACTAGTATGTAGGGGATCTAGCTTCAGACGTTTCTTTTATGCCTGCTATGTTAGCGTAACTAATGTGACTGTAAACAACCAAATGTGATGTGGGGGTAAGCAGGGCACAAAAAATATATACAAGGCGTAGGATAACACTGCAGGGTAAAGGATCCTCTCACCACAATTGGAACAAACTTCTTTCCAGTCGCTTGCATTGTGTGTGTAGTTACGAGCCAGTGTAACTGTCAAAATGGAAGGCACTGGACTATGAATTGAGGTCATATTTGTCACATTATCAAAAGGTCCATACACATTTAGCCCAACCAGCTTTGAGTGTGTGAGGTCTATTGGTTTGACAAGACAGGCAGGAGTTGCCTTGTTCCCAGGCTGTAACACATTTAGACACTACAGGGAGAACCTTTCCATCAGAATTACCTAGGGAGAAGCCATTCTAGTCAGTGTCAGCAGTAATGGAGGCAACCAGCAGTGCAAGAACAACAGGTGTAAGAAGCAGACAGGTCTATGTAGAAGCAGTTTTTTTCTACTGCTAGCTCTGATGCAGCAGTGTTGTCTGGTTAGTAAAGCTACAGTAAGTTGTGTTTTCGCCCTGTCGACCCCATACAATACGCAAAAGCTGAGCTAGCTCTGCTCAGGTGGTCAGAGCATACTACTCAAGTAGCACAACTGAACTGCATTGGTAAAGCACAATAAAAGAAATCAACTACATTTGTTAAGTGCAGCAAAGCGCATACAGTTTCAGTGTTATTATAGAAGAATGAGCAGAGTGACATTAACGTTGTCATAAAAATAATGTAAGCACCCATTATAGTAGAGGCAAAGGAAAACTGAATAAAAACTATTCTTCGTCATCTAAATAGGCAACCGCATGATTCATAAAAATACATCGCTTGTTAAAAGGAAATTAAATCCTAATGACAGTTCAAAGTTGAGTGTCTAGAACCGTGCAGGCTAACAAAATGATAGTTTACATACATAACTGACAATAATAAAGGAAACACCAACATAAAGTGACTTAATAGGGCGTTGGGGCCAGAACAGCTTCAATGCACCTTGGCATAGATTCTACAAGTGTCTGGAACTTGGGCGGGATGCGACATGGATGGTGGTGAAAAATGCTGTCTCAGGCACCGCTCCAGAATTTCCCATAAGTGTTCAATTGGGATGAGGTCTGGTGACAGACAGCAATGGAATATGGTTTACATTGTTTTCATGCTCATCAAACCATTCAGTAACCACTCGTGCCCTGTGGTTGGTGGCATAGCCGTTGTAGCCAAAATAATGGCCTGCCAAGCATTTTTATACATGCCCCTAGGCATGATAGGATGATAATTGCTTAACTCAGGTTCCCCACCTGTGTGGAAGCATCTGCTTTGAATATACTTTCTCAAGTGTTTCCATTACTTTGGCAGTTACCACCATCTCTCTTCTTTTTTGTAATAAGCACATCACCCCAAAAAAAATATTGAAAAAAATCTTGCCTGTCTCACAAAAAAAAGAAAAAGGTTTGAAGGCCGCAGAACATTTTGCTTTTCTTAAATTGTTAAAAGAAAGCAAAAATAGTGCAAGAGGTAATGGTACAATTGGATGCTTAAAGTTGGTGATGCAGATGTGACGCAGCATGATCCAGGAAAAGCGGAGTGGGTCTATCCATACGGAGAGGTCGGACAAACCGGTTGCCGTTTATTCCATTATAACGTCCTCCGTCCCTAAATCAAAAACACATCCACTGAAGAGTCAGGCTCCAACAGACTAGCTTTTCCATGCTAGACAGAAAAGTAAAACCCCATGAAGCTTGACATTCCCCCCAGAATAGAGATCAAACTAAGCCAAACAGATATACACAGCGGAATACCCCACCTGCGCATGCCTTTTATTTTCAGGGCTGGCACTTCCTCTGTAATATAGAAGAACTATCTTTGATTGGTTTGGACGCCCTCCTATCCCGGTGCGTCAGTTAATTGAGCCCCCCCTCCCCACATGTTCGCATCTACTAGGTCTGTGAGCCACGGACTGAGGCGTCGCCGTCCGGACTGAGGGCGGCTGGGCGGCCCTGCACCAACACACTGGTGGAAACTGGGGGCAACTGCCCCACTTCGCTCACAAGGTTCTCGTACTCGCTGCTGTCCTCATTATCATCATCATCATCTTCCTCCTCGTCGTCATCATCCTCTTGCCCTGCGGCCTGTCTGTCCAGGGAGTCAGAGCTGGATCCGTCCCCGTTTCCCAGGTAGGGCGTACCAGGGCTAGGAGCAGGGTTGGGGCCAGCACTGAGGCCCAGACCTAATGGGCTGGGAGAAGGGTGGCCGGGGGAGCCCACAGCCTGGGGCCGGGGGAGGAGCGCAGCACTGGTAGGGGAGGATGAGAAGGGGAGAAGTGAGTCATTCTGCAAGGAGAGGAGGTCTGCGTAGGCAGG
This sequence comes from Salmo salar, assembly GCF_965601325.2. Taxonomy (NCBI): domain Eukaryota; kingdom Metazoa; phylum Chordata; class Actinopteri; order Salmoniformes; family Salmonidae; genus Salmo; species Salmo salar. Next base: position 67,503,789 of record NC_138291.1, read on the forward strand.
AGGGTTTGCGGAGGGCCCTGGCCGCTCGGGGGTGGATGGGGTGTGGAAGGCCACTCTGGACAGGAGGGAGGTCTCCGGGGGCTCTGTGTTCTCCTCAGGAGTGGGACGTGGCTCAGGGTTCTGTGCTTCCTGGAGTCCTGAATGACAGAGAGACAAATAGGCTAATATTTAAAAAGGGGAGGGGTTCAATAAGCAACAAAAAACATTTTCTTTTTCAGAAATACATTTGATTTGCGTAATACCACATTGCAAAATACCTCCCCGCATATAGTTACAGGGAGATGATAGTTGATACATGAATCATTTTTCATGAGAATGAATTTGAGCAGCCAAATTCAAACCCAAATAAGTTACATACTTCTCTCTTCATCTGTGGTTTTTCGTTTCCTGAGAACAATTTGCTGTTTGAGTTTGTTCACCTCCTCCTGGACTTTCTCTTTCACACGTTCACTCTGCTCAACCTCTCCACATACAGACTGAAACAGGAAAAAAGCTAACAATTCAAGAATCATATCATCACTATTTTTCTATGTGCCTTCAGAAAGTAGTCAACCTGTTGAATTTTTCCACATTTTGTTTTGTTACAGCCTGAATTAAATATGTAGTAGATTTTGTGTCACTATTCTACACACAATAACCCAAAATGTGAAGGAATTTTGTTTTTAGAAATGTTTACAAAATAATTAAAAATGAAAAGCTAAGAGAGTCAAAAAGGTATTCAAAAATCACATAACTTGCATTGACTCACTGTGTGCAATAGTGGTTTACATGATTTTTGTTATAACTACCCCATCGATGTACGCCAGACATAGAATTCTGTAAGGCCCCTCAGTCAAGTCGTGAATTTCAAGCAGACGTTCGACCATAAAGACTAGGGAGGTTTTCCAATGCCTCGCAAAAAAGGGCACCAATGGTAGATTGGTAAAAATAAAAGCAGACACCGAATATCCCTTTGAGCATAGTGAAGTTATTTATTACACTTCGGAGGGCGTATCAATACACCCAGTCAATACAAAGATACAGGCATCCTTCCTAACTCAGTTGCTGGAGAGGAAGGAAACCGCTATGGGATTTCAATATAAGGCCAATACACAGGAGATTGGTGGCACTGGTAATGGCTGGAGCGGAATGGTATCAAATTCATGGTTCATGTGTTTGATGCCATTCCACTGGCTCCGTTCCGGCTATTATTATTAGCCATCCTCCCCTCAGCGGCCTCCTGTTGGCCAATAGTAATTTTAAAACAAAGAAGGAAGCCTGTACAGCATACTCAGGATTGCTATTCCCTGTATATAGCCATGTTATTTTTACTCTATATTTCTATTCATTGTGTACTTATTCCTCGTGTCACTATTTAAAAAAATATATTGTTAAAAGGATTCGTAAGTAAGCATTTCACTGTTATTCTACACCGGTTGTTTACGAAGCACGTGTCAAATAAAATGTTATTGGATTTGAATAAAGATATTCCAAAACATGCATCATGTTTGCAAGAAGGCACTAAATGAATACTGCAAAGAATGTGCCAAAGAAAAATCAACCTTTTGTCCTCAATACAAAGCATGAAGTTCGGGCAAATCCAACAACACTGAGTACCACCACTCTTCATATTTTCAAGCATGGTGGTGGCTGGCTGCATCTTGTTATGGGTACACTTGTCATCGGCAAAGACTAAGGAGATTTTTGGGGGATGAGCAGAAACGCAATAGAGCTAAGCACAGGCAAAATCCTAGAGGAAAACCAAGTTCAGTCCGCTTCCCGACACTGGAAGACAAATTCACATTTCAGCAAGACAACAACCTAAAACAAGGCCAAATATACACTGGAGTTGCTTACCAAGATGACATTGAGTGTTCCTGAGTGTCCTAGTTACAGTTCTGACTTAAATTGGCTTGAAAATCTATGGCAAAACTTTAAAATGGCTGTCTAGCAATGATCAACAACGAACTTGACAGAGCTTGAAGATTTTTTTAAATAAATATTGAATAATCCAGGTGTGCAAAGCTCTTAGACTAACACAAAAAGACTCACAGCTGTAATTGCTGCCAAAAGGTGTTTAACATCTATTGACTCACGGGGTTGAATACTTATCTAAATCAGGATACATTAGGGTTTTATTATTCATACAATTTTTGACAGAGTATTTTGTGTAAAAATAATTACATTCATTTGAAAATCGCACTTTGTAATGCAACAAAATGTGGAAAGGTTCAGGGGGGCGTTGAATACTTTCTGAAGGCACTGTAGCTATGGTGTCAACCAAAGCACCACATTGCTGTTTATGCAAGTATAGTATGTGACTTGTATCAATTGAATGGTATGAATAGGAAATTTGCTGGCAGCCAACTCACTTGCACTTTATCTTGTAGTGCACCGTAGACTTGAAAAATTGTTCTGATATCCTTCATCACACCGTCTTTGTCAAAGAATTCAGCCCTGCAAAACATACAACACATCCCATTTCCATCAAACAAGATTCTCAATAATTAAAAATAAACAAGTTGACAGTGCCTACATGTGGGAGACACTCACCCATGCTCTTTGATGACCTTGGCGTAGTTGAGTGAGGTGTTGGGGACAGAGGAGACCTTGTATTCCTGCTGGCTGGTGTTGCCCAGGTTTGGGATGCTGAGGGTCACCCTCTGGTTGTACCTGCTGGGTGGAATCAGATAGTTAGTCTGATGATACACTACAGGCAGCCTAGCCCAAAATACCCTTAAACCCATTGATGGCTGGGGCCCTGTAACTTGTATGTAGGGCAGCAACAGTTTACTACTTTGCTTTGATTGATGCCCAGATCCAAAGGATCTAGTTGGGAGTTCAGAAGATGTAATAATCTGCTAATGTCCAGTTTCACCCACACACAATCCCGCGAGGCCTCCACCAACCCACTCTGAGCCAGACAGTAGCATTTAAGTCCCCAGCTTGATTCCAACACACAAGCCTTGAATCCCTACTGTGCTGTGCTGTCCATCTGACCCCAGATATAGAATGGCTAGACCTTACATAGTTGTTTAATCTATGTATGATGCATCTGAACGGTCCTTCTATAAGGTAAGCAGTCATGTGAACGTTAAGACATTCTGACTCTTAAGATGTCCGATACTGTAGGACATTTAAACTGATTTCATATATATTAGTTTCCTGCCCAGGGACAACAGACAAATCTGGTGCAATGGCATGCTGTACATTGTGCCTGACAAATAAATAAAGGAATAAAATACATTATGCCTATGCACCTGAGGAGCCTCCACAACTAGCAACCATTTTGTCTCAAAGGAGAGGCCACTACTGTTCGCCGCCTCTGTGGAATCTGTGCCACTGGATATTTATGCTTTTATCCAACTCTCACATACACTGACCTGCAAGCACAGGGTGAGAAACAGCCTGGGAATAATCACAGAGGAGGGTGGTTCAACAGCTAACGTAATGTACAGTTTGAATGCGTGGATTATAAAGGGCTCCATTGCCAAAATCCCTAAGAATCCCATTAAAGGTGTGTGGATTGTTCAGCATTGCCAACATATGCACCAGCCCGTTTGTGCATGCTGTTTGGTACTGCGTGCATATAGCTATGTGTAGGTAGTCCTACCTGCGATTGGGTCTGAACAGCACATATTCCAGGGCGTGTGTGGAGTTGTTGGCCGTGGAGATGAAGCTAAAGAGGAGGAAGACTAGGTCAGGCACGCCCAGGAGCTGGGTCAGCTGCTTATGGATGATCTGTTCCCTGAACGACATCTGCTGCTGCGTGTTCCTCCTGAACCTGTACCAGCCGATGACATTCTACGCGGGGGGGGGGGGGGGACAAGTACAAGACGGTCATTTAAAAGATGCACAGCCAGTGTTTTAGCTAGATACTACTGGCCAATAATACCACTAAATGTTCATACAAATAGACCCACAATAAATACTCACTTTCCGCCTGTCTTTAAGAATTCTGTTAAGACTCTCTTCATTGACTTGTCCAGCATAATCATAAAAGCTGGTGGGGGAAAGATACAGACAAAAAGTCAATTTCCTCACAGTAGCTCTGCATTTGTTACTCAAAACTCATGGTGGGGTGGGGCCACCTACTGTTCACTGAAAATTACATCCCTCATTTGTTGAATGAAAGTACTGTGCAGCATTTAACCTACAATGTGCACGATGGCATGATCAAGGCAAAGCTTAATCTCAGATTGGATAAATAATTTATCACTAGTCTAATTATATTCAAGCCCATAACTTGCACATAAACCAAGCAGTCATTTGGAAAAAACATTTTACTTTTTGTTATGTCACAAAATGTCATTAAGGACAACAAATTCCATCTAATTTTAAATAATATAATATCTTACCTAAATAGCTGTGCACAAGGTTCATGATTGTGGACTTCTGTTTAAAAAAAAAGAACATGCATGTATGGTTATTAAACTCCATCATATAGTGTTAGTCTAATGTCATCCTGTGTAGCTCAATTGGTAGAGCATGGTGCTTGCAACTCCAGGGTTGTGGGTTTGAGTCCCAAGGGGGACCAGTATGAATATGTATGGATTCAATACTGTAAGTCGTTCTGGATAAGAGTGTCTGCTAAATGACTAAAATGTAAAATAAATATATATATATATATATATATATATAAAATAATAAAATGTTGAGATGACTACAAATTGTAAGACTTTAGTCAGCCTACTGTAATATTGCATACAAAATACATTACTAGCTACATAACATATTGAACAGCTGCAGTAAAGGTCTTCCACTATAAACAGAAAAAACAAAAGACACTCCTTTTGATCTGAAACCTGCCAGTCCAGTTTGACAGAATTCCAATGTAGCATGGAGCATATAATCCACCAAGACAAGCCTGGAAACAAATAGGTTGGTTTCTTTGAGTTGGCTACCCAAGGCCTTACCTACTACTTGGAGTAGTTCAGAATTGCTGATCTGTGTATCACTGATGCTGACAGTTTCCTCATGCCTAACTTCTCCTAAAAGGAATCCCTCCTGTAGGATCAAAAAGTTGTTTATAATTATAAAATAGGCCTAGATAATAATAAACACTCAAACAGCACTGAGGCCTAACACTTTTTAAGCTCTCACTACACATTGTCAAAACAAATCATGTGTCAAATGTCAGGTAAAACATTAGGCAGCATCGACACACAACTCAGTTTGCTGACAGGTGTCAATCCAGTGTTCTAATGGTAAACAAAAACTTGTGTGGCTTGAATGCATGCTGATTTATTTGATAAATTCACTTCCTAGTTGTCCAACTAGCTAGCTTGCTAACTATGTGGTAACAGTGCTAGAATAAATTACTTGACAAAAACAATACAACAAACAATTATATAGCAATAAATATGGAGCTACATTTTTGGCCAGTTAACATTAGTTAGCTAGATCATAACATGACAGGCTAACTGGCTAGCATAACCGGCTAACTGGCTACAGTAGATAACGCGGAAACAATCTAGACAGTTAGCTTGCTCTACCTGTCTGACGATGACATGACCAGAATCTTAACTAGTTCATTTTTAGTGCTTGGTGTGCAGGAGATGCAATTGACATTTTGCAAATATAGTTAAATCAACCAACTAGTTATAGTTACATAAATGTTGCATTGTCAAACCTATACATATACAGTCGACACCGCGGAAGTCAGTTGGGTTGACATAGATAGCATAGCAGCCTAGCTTACTAACGTTAGCTAGCAAATGTCTCGCTATGTAAGTGATTGCGCTTAGTTTGCAGCTAGCTAGCAACAGGAAGATGACACTGGGAAATCCACTGACTTAATTTCAGACAATAACATCAAAATATACACCCAAGTTGTAACTAAACAAATGTATGCACTCTCTCCCAATTCATTAAAATGTTTCCTGTACTTACATGATCAGAGTTGCTGTTAGCGCTGTGATAACACACAGAACTAAAAGTATATCCCGAAATGGATGCCGCCATGATGGAAACATCCCATCAAAACTCAATGATAGCACCCCCCCCCCCCTCTAGATGATTCACCGGATGTATAAATATGAAGCATCCGGTTGGCGTTTCCACTCACCACCAAATATGGTGATGAGAGGAAGACCAGTGGCTGGTAGTAGGACAAAATGAAGCGAGATGGATTTTGGCCGACATTCTGCAAATTTTCTAATCGATTTGATCTCCATACAGTTTGTTTCAAAAACTAAAATGTGTTACGAATAGTGGACTAAGTTTTGTAGACTTGACCCTTTAAATGGCATGGTTTAGAAGGACTGCAAGGGCGAATTGAGTCAGTGCACACGCGCACTTCACAGAGTAGGCGTTCCCTATCAGAAAAATCTAAATACGTGCTAGGACGCGTCAATAAACTCGTACTTGGCTCTGCCCACATCCTTGCTTGTTCTGCCTACAATGGTCGATCTTGAGTTACTTATACAACTCTTTGGTTCACGCTCGCTCCTCTGGGCGTCATAAACATAATGGGAAACGTAGATGTCTGTGCATTATTATAAACGATTACGCATATCGCTTAATTTACGTTGCCTAACTAGCTACAGCATTCCTCTTATTTAAAACATACAGAATATGTGCACATGAAAGTAGAGGAACACGTTTTGATGCTTGCTTCCTGTCTGCGTTCGCTACTTTGCTAGCTAACGTTAGCTACTTTGGTTTATACAGCAAGAAGCTAGATATCGATCTGGTATGGAATCCATTGAATGCACGCGTGGCTGTCCAAAGACCCCAAAAATCAATGAGGACTTGGTCAAAGATGATTTTACACCCTCGAAGCTCGGAACGAAAGAATAGTGAGTGTTCCAAATGACACATCACTGTTCTCCTTGCCCAGCATAATTGCTAATGTTACATTTTGTATTTTTTGTATTTATTAGTGATTCCCATACGGTCCAAAAATCATTAAGGCACAACGCCACACGAGCTGTTTTACGCCACTATTTATAGAAACGTTGTATCTTTCTGTTCCTTGCGATGTTACATTATTTTCATTTATTTTTTTTAGCTGGGATGATGCGTACCAGAGGGAATTGCAGACGTTTAAAGACATTGGGGACGTTGGTGAGATATGGTAAAGATAATTCTGGTTGTAGTGTACATGGATCTGTGCAGCCCTATATCAACTTTGAATTGCAATGGATTGGGGAGGTGGAATTAATGTCTATGGGTGGAATGTTAATTTGCCTGTAACACTTTGCCCCAGTGAACCACCTACTACAATATACAGCAACCAAGGACACGTTGTTCTGCACTTTGCCCCATATCTATTTCCCCAAGGTTTGGAGAAGAGAGTATGGACCGTGTGCTGCGGTGGATGGAGAAAGAGGAAATCCCAGAAGACACTGCTATACTTGATATTGGCACAGGGAATGGTGTCCTCTTAGTAGAACTGGTAGGCTTTGAAAAAAAATTAAAGGTGTGGAATTACTATGCTGTAAAAATGCCTATTAGGCCTACACCTGTAGCATATACTGAATGTACAAAACATTAAGAGCACCTGCTCTTTCCATGACAGACTGACCAGGTGAATCCAGGTGACATCTATGATCCCTTATTGATGTCACTTGTTAAATTCACTTCAATCAGTGTAGATGTAGGGGAGGAGATAGGTTAAAGAAACACCTTTAAGCCTTGAGACAATTGAGACGTGGATTGTGTATGTGTGCCATTCAGAGGGTGAGTGTCAAGAACTGCAACTCTGCTGGGTTTTTCACGCTCAACAGTTGCCCCGTCTATCAAGAATGGTCCACCACCCAAAAGACCTCCAGCCAACTTGACACAACTGTGGGAAGCATTGGAGACAGCATGGGCCAGCATCCCTGTGGAATGCATTCGACACCTTGTAGAGTCCATGCCCTGACAAATTGAGGCTGTTCTGAGGTTAAAAGGGGGTGCAACTCAATATTAGGAATGTTTTGTACACTCAGTGTAGGACAACATTAGATTAAATACTTTCTTCACCTATGTCAATCATTTTTGCCTTTGTATGACTATTCATGTTCTTTATGCATTCTGATTGTTTTTCTTCTCTAGGCCAAAAGTGGATACACAAATCTCACAGGAATAGATTATTCTGCTGCCTCTGTTAAACTTGCAAGAAGTGTACTGCAGACAGAAGACTTTTCTAATGTGGAAGTCAAGGTAAGCCCTAACTGCTGTGCGTGTGTGTGTAGAAATTATAATCGCTACAGTAACGGCATAGTATCTGCTGTTGCACAGTACATTAGCAGCTTTGTAATTGCAGTGCACAGTAATGGAGTTGAGCGGTTTTTGTTAATACACAAGTGATAAGGGAGAGTACCTATTTCTCTTTTGCAATAACAACAAATAGCCAGTGTTTTGGTCATGTGTATAGCAGCAATTGTTATGTGCATGGGACACATGGGTACAGCAGATGGTATACTGAACAGTTGGTGGCACTATTTGATTGTATTGTGAGATCTATGCACAGACACCAACACGCACCTCCATACAGTATGTCTAAACCTCATACCTATTCATTATACAGTCATATTTTAATAAATGAATAACATTATATTGGTCGCTAATGCTTTGGAAGAAAAATAGGTGTGATGCACTGCATACAGTTGAAGTCAGAAGTTTACATACACTTAGGTTGGTGTCTTTAAAACTTGTTTTTCAACCACTCCACACATTTCTTGTTAACGAACTATAGTTTTGGCAAGTCGGTTAGGATATCTACTTTGTGCATGACACAAGTAATTTTTCCAACAGTTGTTTACAGACAGATTATTTCACTTATCATTCACTGTATCACAATTCCAGTGGGTCAGAAGTTTACATACACTAAGTTGACTGTGCCTTTAAACAGCTTGGAAAATTCCATAAAATGACATGGCTTTAGAAGCTTCTGATAGGCTAATTGACATCATTTGAGTCAATTGGAGGTGTACCAGTGGATGTATTTCAAGGCTTCCCTTCAAACTCAGTGCCTCTTTGCTTGATATCATGGGAAAATCAAAAGAAATCAGCCAAGACCACAGAAAGAACATTGTAGACCTCCACAAGTCTGGTTCATCCGTGGGAGCAATTTCCAAATCCCTGAAGGTACCACGTTCATCTGTACAAACAATAGTACACAAGTATAAACACCATGGGACCACGCAGCCGTCATACCGCTCAGGAAGGAGACGCGTTTTGTCTCCTAGAGATGAACGTACTTTGGTGCGAAAAGTGCAAATCAATCCCAGAACAACAGCAAAGGACCTTGTGAAGATGCTGGAGGAAACAGGTACAAAATGATCTATATGCACAGTAAAACAAGTCCTACATCGACATAAACTGAAAAGCCGCTCAGCAAGGAAGAAGCCACTGCTCCAAAAATGCCATTAAAAAAAGCCAGACTACGGTTTGCAACTGCACATGGGGACAAAGATCGTACTTTGCTTTGATGAAACAAAAATGGAACTGTTTGGCCATAATGACCATCGTTATGTTTGGAGGAAAAAGGGGGATGCTTGCAAGCCGAAGAACACCATCCCAACCGTGAAGCACGGGGGTGGCAGCATCATGTTGTGGGGGTGCTTTGCTGCAGGAGGGACTGGTGCACTTCACAAAATAGATGGCATCATTAGGGAGGAAAATGATGTGGATATATTGAAGCAACATCTCAAGACCTCAGTCAGGAAGTTATAGCTTGTTCGCAAATGGGTCTTCCAAATGAACAATGACCCCAAGCATACTTCCAAAGTTGTGTCAAAATGGCTTAAGGACAACAAAGTCAAGGTATTGGAGTGGCCATCACAAAGCCCTGACCTCAACCCTATAGAAAATTTGTGGGCAGGACTGAAAAAGCGTGTGCGAGCAAGGAGGCCTACAAACCTGACTCAGTTACACCAGATCTGTCAGGAGGAATGGGCCAAAATTCACCCAACTTATTGTGGGAAGCTTGTGGAAGGCTACCGAAAATGTTTGACCCAAGTTAAACAATTTAAAAGCAATGCTACCAAATAATAATTGAGTGTATGTAAACTTCTGACCCACTGGGAATGTAAGAAATAAAAGCTGAAATAAATCATTCTCTGTACTATTATTCTGACATTTCACATTCTTAAAATCAAGTGGTGATCCTAAATAACTATTTACTAGGATTAATGTAGATTAAATGTATTTGGCTAAGGTTTATGTAAACTTCTGACTTCAACTGTATATGTGACATACATGTCTGTCAGAATGACCATTTCATGAATAAAAAACCTTTTGTTGAATTTTTTAATGATTTAAGCATACTGTAATGGTATAATGCCACGTACAGGACTGGAATATAAAAATGTAAATTTCCAACATTTATCAACATCCCCTTACTCCATCCCAGTAATATTATGTTTAGGACTGAGGGTCTCTTGGATGGACCCCAGGCCACGGACAAACCCAGCCATTGATGCTTAGCTCTGCATGAAATATTCAACTGCCAGTTACACAAACTAGCTTTCAGCGCACCGTATCCCCTAGCCTAGGGCTGCTGCCATAAGGGGAAACTCTCCTGTGTTTACCTTGCATGGTGGAGGGGTAGCAGGGGGGTGTTAAAAGTAATGGGACTCCGCCTGGCTTTGGATTCAGCCACCTTGTGCCTGGGAGAACTGATGGGATTTAACACATCTGCAGGAACACATGTGCAAGAAAAACAGATTTTAAATGCTGCTCAGCCATACGATACCGTACCTAGGGATGAGTGAGGTTTCCTCCCCCATACACACACATGCATAGTATAATATCTTACTGTACACCTTCCTGTGGAGCAATGTTCCCATTTTTGCCACTGAGCTAATTTCTGGTCTGCTGAAAGCAAACTTGAACGTTGTGAATATTCTGTGCAACTTCCAGCGCTTGTTTACTGTGAACACTGAGGCTGTACCCGCTTTAAATTAGTTTTAAGTGGCTAAGTAGGCTACTGTGGCTATTTGATCATAATGTTGGCCTACCAGAGTGGCCTAACATCAAAAACATTGGAGAAAATACATCCCATACAATTTAACATGGAAATAGCTGTTTTATCATTTCTTTTTATTTAGCTAGGCAAGTCAGTTAAGAACAAATTCTTATTTTTAATGACAGTGGGTTAACTGCCTTTTTCAGGGGCAGAACGACAGTTTTTATTTTTATTTTTACCTTGTCAGCTCGGGGATTCGATCTTGCATCCTTTCAGTTACTAGTCCAACGCTCTAACCACTAGCCTACCTGCCGCCCCATTCAGCCTACAGTAGCAGCCAATGTGTGGTGTTCGATGTAGGCCTACATTCCATGAGACTTAAACACATGCAGGGCAAGGAGGTGATTGAAAATGTTGTTTGATGCAAGAAACCACTTTACAAAATATAATGCATTATTATTCCCATAACATTATTATGTAGAATCAGACAAATTATGCTACCATCTGGCTGTTGACTACTTAGTGTATTGCTGTAAACAGTCCAGTTCAAAGTAAATGGCACAGATCCATATATCGCAATGGCTTATTTGCATATAAGCCTACTGCAGCTCTGATTGGTTATGCCGCACGGGTCTGTGTAGTGTGTCAATGCAATTGAATCCTACTCCGACGCGTTCTGCCTACAACAAAATCTATTGCGTAGTTAGTTTTGCATACTAATAAGTCTTGCATAGTTAGTTTTGTTTTGGGGTGTTTGTATTGAAAGTGGCTGACATTGCGTTGGGTCGATCACAATTGCCACAGTAAAGGGATTGAGCTTGACTCAACTTTCTATCTCATGCTTCTCTCTGTGGGCTAGAGGGATCATTGCTCTGGAGCTGTGTACTGTATACTGTACTTGGCCAGGGTGCTTGCTGTTGAAGTCAATATTGACCTGAGTCTGGCAGCATTCCTGCATGGGTAGCGGTGGGTGTGTATGTTAGCATCATGGTCCATCATGGTCCCCCAGAGCAGTAGAAGACAAAGTGTGTGTGAGTGACTAGCCTGTAGCGTACCATCTAGTTAGTGTCTGCCTGGGGCAATCCCACCTCTGTCACCATTTGGATGTGTGTTTTTCCACTGTTTTAAGCCTTGCCCTCCCACCCCTGGCCTAAATCACATCACTGAGGTTTATGGCTGCATCCGTCCAAAACGAACGGAGTCATTCCAATGGACATACAGATTTCTCTCAACACTGAATCACTGCTAACCTCCTCATAAAATGCCAATGATGTGACCCTTAGGTGGTGGTGAGTGTGTGGCTGATTGGCTCGGTCTAGTGTTCCATGGCCTATAAGGATAAGAGGTCTTTCATTGGTGGTAGGTCCTCAGCAGTGGTCAGGTTTGACCACAGGGGCGAAAGTGCTCTACTTTTTCACAGATATTAGCCTCTGTCACATGGTTGCTCATGTTCAACAGATATTGAAGCCAAAGATTGATGCTGAAAGTCCTTTATATGCAGTGCCTTCAAAGTATTCATACCCCTGGACCTTTTCCACATTTTGTTGTTACAGCCTGAATTTAAAATGGATTAAATTGAGATTTAGTGTCACTGGCCTACACACAATACCCCATAATATGAAAGTGGAATGATGTTTAGTCATTTTTACAAATTAATTAAAAATGAAATGCTGAAATATCTTGTCAATAAGTATTCAACCACTTTGTTATGGCAAGCCTAAATAAGTTCAGGAGTAAAATTTGCTTAACAAGTGAAATAAGTTACATGGACTCGCACTGTGTGCAATAATAGTTTTAACATGATTTATTAATGACTACCTCATCTCTGTACCCCACACATAAAATTATCTGTAAGGTCCCTCAGTCGAGCAGTGGATTTCAAACACAGATTCAACCTTGAAGACCAGGGAGGTTTTCCAATGCCTTGCAAAGAAGGGCACCTATTGGTAGATAAGAAAGCAGACATTGAATATCCCTTTGAGCATGGTGAAGTTATTAATTATAGTTTGGTGTTTCAATACACCCAGTCACTACAAAGATACAGGTGTCCTTCATAACTCATTTGCCAGAGAGGAAGGAAACCGCCAATGGTGACTTTAAAAGAGTTAGATTTTAATGGTTGTGATAGAACTGAGGACGGATAAACGACGTTGTAGTTACTCCACAATACTAACCTAAATGACAGAGCAAAAAGAAGGAAGCCTGTACATAATAAGGCACTAAAGTAAAACTGCAAAAAATGTGGCAAATAAATTAACTTTGTCTTGGAAGCAGACCCTTATGTTTGGGGCAAATCCAACACATCACTGAGTACCACTCTTCATATTTTCAATAATGTTGGGGGCTGCATCATATTATGTGTATGTTTGTCATCGGCAAGAACTAGGGAATAGAGCACAGGCAAAATCCTAGAGGAAACCTGGTTTAGTCTCCTTTCCAACAGACACTGGGAGACAAATTCACCATTCAGCAGGACAATAACTTAAAACACAAGGCCAAATATACACTGGAATTGCTTACCAAGAGGACATTGAATGTTCCTGAGTAGCCTAGTTAAAGTTTTGACTTAAATTAGCTTGAAAATCTATGGCAAGGCTTGAAAATGGCTGTCTAGCAATGATCAACAACCAACTTGACAGAGCTTGAATTTTTAAAAGAATGTGCAAATATTGTACAATCCAGGTGTGAAAGCTCTTAGATACAGCTGTGAGTCTTTCTGGGTAAGTAATGGCTGCCCAATGTGATTCTAACATGTATTGACTTAGGGTTGTCAATACTTATGTAAATAAGAGATTTCTGTATTAAATGTTCTATAAATTGGCAAATGTATGAAATGTTTTCACTTTGTCATTATGGGGTATTGTGTGTTGGTGGGTGATGGGGAAAAAAATCTATCATCCATTTTGAAATCAGGCTGGAACACAACAAAATGTTGAAGTCACGGGGTATGAATACTTTCTAAAGGCACTATCAGTTTAATGCCAAAGAGTTTGAGAAATGATAGACTTGGTGTATAGGCTCTCTCATACAGCCATAATGTAGCTCAACACATCTGGAGTACCAGGCTATTGTATATAAATGTAAATATGATTCAAGCATATACTGATATCAACTCACTCACTGTGCCTTTTGCATCATACTAGGAGGTGGACTTCTTGAGATGCTCTGGAGAGTTGAGCGGCTTTGACGTATGCATCGACAAGGGCACATTTGACGCCATAAGCCTGAACCCAGAGAACACTGAGGACGGCAAAGCATGTTACATCCAATCCCTGAGAGGGGCATTGAAGGAGGAGGGGCTATTCATCATCACTTCCTGCAACTGGACGAAGGAACAGCTACTACAGATGTTCAGCCAAGGTGAGTGAACCATCCGAGATACTCCTGGAATGTTATGAGTGCACCATTGGATTACACTTTTCAGGACGCCTCCATCCCACAGTCAACATAATGATAACCTAAATATCTGTTTGTTTCCTGAATGCAAAGTCAGTTCTCATCAGTAACCTTGATTGTTTATGGCATCTTTTATGCTGTTATGATGATCATTTTGAATGCTCAATAGCAAGTTAAGTATTATCAGCAGGGAGTAGGGCAGTTTTGAGCTTGTAAAATCTTTGTTTGGGTGGTTCATTTCGGTGTCTGGCCTATTATTAAAGTGTTGATATAATGCCACAACCAAGACAGCTCTCTGGCCAAACGTCAGGTTATAACAAAAGCAGCCTTGTTTAGCCAGTATTTAAGCAATCTTCCATTTGCTGTCATCCTTCAGCATGAGTAAGAGCTGGGGAGATGCTTTTGGGACCAAGGCCATGTGAACATCATCTGTCAAAATGACAGCTTCTCTCTACTGGCTTTGAAGATGCACCACAGATGGTGAATGATAGTTGCTTAAAAACCCACACAAAACCATAGTCTAGTGCAAGGGTTTTGAGGGAGTTTCACAGCTTGAAAAGCAATGCTAACACAGCAATGTATTAACTCTATGCTTGCTGCTCATAAACGTATTGTCTTTGACTTGCAGGGTTTGATTTTGTGAAAGAGCTACCAACGCCCCGCTTCCAGTTTGGTGGCAAGACTGGCAACAGTGTGACCGCAATAATCTTCAAACGACGACACTGACTTTTGCCCTCAAGCAAAACAGCATTCTGAAATGTTGTTTTTAATGGACTTTTTCCACAATCATTTATTCTTCAATTAAAAAGTTCCTTTTTGTGAAATGTTTTTGAGAAAGGATCATACCAACAATCAGTATTCCCCCAAATAAATGTTATGTCTTGCACATTGACATTTTTCCACTTTCCTTCCCTTTTCTCCACATTGTATCAGACCCTAGCCTGTTGGGGCTACAGGTTAGCAATGAACCCCGAGCCGGGATTGCTAACAAGGCTGGAAATTCAAAACATCAAAAATCTAATAATTTCAATTTCTCAAACAATCAACTATTTTACACAATTTAAATGATAAACATCTCCTTAATCTAACCACATTGTTCGATTTTCAAAGAGGCTTTACGGCAAAAGCATAAAGTTAGATTATGTTAGGACAGTACATAGCCACAAAAGTACAAACATCCATTTTCAATTCAAGGTCAGGCGTCACCAAAAGCAGAAACCAGCTTGAATTATGCACTAACTTTTGTCAATCTCCATCAGATGACACTCCTAGGACATTATGTTATACAATACATGCATTTTTTGTTCCATCAAGTTCATATTTATATCCAAAAACAGCATTTTACAGTAGCGTGAAATTCAGATCTTTTTCTTCTCTGAAATGCTTCCGGTGAACATAACAAAATTACTATTCGAAAACATTGGTAAATTATAATATTGTCATTCAAAGAATAATATATTATCATCTCGTAATTGCTACCGAATGGCCAGATCTCAAAATAACTTTACAATAAACGGGGTGCTATGCTAAGAACAACAGGCTATGCTATACAGTTAGCATCATCTAAAATCGATAATAACATTGTAAATATCCCCTTACCTTTGATTATCTCCATCAGAAGACAGGCATCCCAGGTCCGGAAGGCATCCCAGGTCCGGAACAAATGTGGTTTCTTTTGACAAAGTTCATAATTTATGTCCAAATAACACCAAGTACTTAGCGTTCATTATGCTCCCACAAAACGTGGTGGGGGACTGGTAAAATCACCCCGAAAAGCTAAAAAAAACCTAGTAAATAATCTATTTATGTTAGTTCAAACATGTCAAATGTTGTTTAGCATTAATCTTTTGGTCCATTTTTAACGTTAAACATCAGTAATATTTTCACACAACCTATCCTATGTCGAGATAAACAATGAAGACAAAACTCACGTTTCTCAGATTTATGCGCAGGCGCAAAAAAATGAAGTGATGACATGTCAACTTCCTTGGATTCTAATTTGCTCTCTGTTTATCATAGACGCTTCAAACAACTTTATAAAGATCGTTGACATCTAGTGGAAGCCGTAGGTGTTGCGAAATGAATCCTTTCTCACTATGGTATCTATAAAACAATGACACTAAATAGTACAGTCACAAAATTCACATTTTATTAAATCTATTTTTCACAGGTTTTTGCCTGCAATATGAGTTTTGTTATACTTACAGACACCATTCAAACTGTTTTAGAAAATTCAGAGTGTTTTCTATCCGAATGTGTTAATAATATGCATATCCTAGCTTCTGAGTTGGTGTAGGAGGCAGTTAAAAATGGGCACATATCTTTTTCAAAATGTCTCAATACTGACCCCGAGCCCCAACAGGCTAGACATCTGACATCTACATTCTGCAATGAGAATCCAACCTGCAATGTAACATTCCTTCACCTTTTATTATGTAACCGTTCACTCTTTCTGGCATTACCATATCACTATACCCTGATGTTCTTTCACAAAGCTTAGGAGGTAAACTCAGCAAAAAAATAAATGTCCTCTCACTGTTCTTTTCAGCAAACTTAACATGTGTGAACATAGCAAGACTCAACAACTGAGACATAAACTGAACAAGTTCCACAGACATGTGACTAACAGAAATTGAATAATGTGTCCCTGAACAAAGGGGGGGGTCAAAATCAAGTTACAGTCAGTACCTGGTGGCCAACTGCATTAAGTACTGCAGTACATCTCTTCCTCATGGCCTGCACCAGATTTGCCAGTTCTTGCTGTGAGATGTTACCCCACTCTTCCACCAAGGCACCTGCAAGTTCCCGGACATTTCTGGGGGGAATGGCCCTAGCCCTCATCCTCTGATCCAACAGGTCCCAGATGTGCTCAATGGGATTGAGATCCGGGCTCTTCGCTGGCAATGGCAGAACAGACATTCCTGTCTTGCAGGAAATCACGCACAAAACGAGCAGTAGGGCTGGTGGCATTGTCATGCTGGAGGGTCATGTCAGGATGAGCCTGCAGGAAGGGTACCACATGAGGGAGGAGGAGGTCTTCCCTGTAATACACAGCGTTGAGATTGCCTGCAATGACAACAAGCTCAGTCCGATGATGCTGTGACACACTGCCCCAGACCATGACGGACCCTCCAAATCGATCCCGCTCCAGAGTACAGGCCTCGGTGTAACGCTCCTTCCTTCGACGATAAACGCAAATCCGACCATCACCCCTAGTTAGACAAAACCCCGACTCATCAGTGAAGAGCACTTTTTGCCAGTCCTGTCTGGTCTAGCGACGGTGGGTTTGTGCCCATAGGCGACGTTGTTGCCGCTGATGTCTGGTGAGGACCTGCTTTACAACAGGCCTACAAGCCCTTAGTCCAGCCTCTCTCAGCCTATTGCAGACAGTCTGAGCACTGATGGAGAGATTGTGCGTTCCTGGTGTAACTCGGGCAGTTGTTGCCATCCTGTACCTGTCCCGCAGGTGGGGTGTACAGATGTACCGATCCTGTGCAGGTGTTGTTACACATGGTCTGCCACTGTGAGGACGATCAGCTGTCCGTCCTGTCTCCCTGTTGCGCTGTCTTAGGCGTCTCAAAGTACGGACATTGCAATTTATTGCCCTGGCCACATCAGCAGTCCTCATGCCTCCTTGCAGCATGCCTAAGGCACGTTCTTGCAGATGAGCAGGGACCCTGGGCATCTTTCTTTTGGTGTTTTTCAGAGTCAGTAGAAAGGCATCTTTAGTGTCCTAAGTTTTCTTAACTGGGACCTTAATTGCCTACCGTCTGTAAGCTGTTAGTGTCTTAACGGCCGTTCCACTGGTGCATGTTAATTAATTGTTTATGGTTCATTGAACAAGCATGAGAAACAGTGTTTAAACCCTTTACACTGAAGATCTGTGAAGTTATTTGGATTTTTACAAATTATCTTTGAAATACAGGGTCCTGAAAAGGGGACGTTTCTTTTTTTTCCTGAGTTTACAACTGTCACAAGGAAATGTGGGGGTTAATGCCACTAAATATGATAGACACAGCAGAGGGGGGAATTTCTCAGCATTAGAAATGCATCAAGCCTTGTCCTCTAATCAGCAGAACCTTGTTACTTATCACATCAAATTTGACACACTGACCCAAGCTGTCTGGTCACATTCCTACACAAAATAATTACTATAAACAATTTCACATTAATTCAAGAGCCTCTGTTATTATGTGATGTTAAAACATGCAGAATCTTAACCAGTTTTATAAAAAGTCCAATATTCAGATAATGTCATGTTGGGGAAATCTCCCCCTGGTTAAAAAATATAACTAGCCTGTAATCGAACCCACAAATGCTGATGCTCCAGATACTCAACTAGTCTAAAGAAGGCCAGTTTTATTGCTCCTTTAAATCAGCACAACAGTTTTCAGCTGTGCTAATATAATTGCAAAAGGTTTTTTTTAATGATCAATTAGCCTTTTATAATGATAAAGGATTAGCTAACACAACGTGCCATTGGAACACGAGTGATAGGCCCATTATCAGCAACTATGTAGATTTTCCATTCAAAATCTGCAGTTTCCAGCTACAATAGTCATTTACAACATTAACAATGTCTACACTGTTTTTCTAATTAATGTTATGTTAATGGACAAAAAAATAGCTTTCTTTCAAAAACAAGGACATTTCTAAGTGACCCCAAACTTTAACGGTATTGTATGTCAACATTTTTCATTCACAAAAGTCCTCAGTTTTGCAATCCACCTTAATAACCAGCTCGTAATGAATACACAGACATGGTTCAAAGAAAGCGACGTGATTTCCTGCCGTAACTCTCTCATTAATAACTGTCAAACTCAACCTCTAATTGGAATCTGGGCACGTGGCCCAATAGAAGCAGTCGATGTGAGGCATGCTGTTGAATAAACGCGTTACAAGAATTACTGCCTGGAAATTTACAAGTACTGAATACCCTGCCTGGATGCTCATCATCATATAATATCAAATCAAAGTTTATTGGTCTTGTACACCGTTTAGCAGATGTAGTAGGTGCAGCGAAATGCTTATATATGTATATATGCTTATATTGTATTCCTTTACACAACTTTTCCCCATGAAACAAGATGCTTAATGACTCTTCACTCTGATCAATATCGTCACATTGACATTTATACTGTCTCAGAAGAGACAGCGTCTAAGCAGTCTTCAAATGGCTCTTTGACTGGCACAGAAACAATGTATTTGTTCTGCACCACAGATGATTTATTACAAATAAAAAAACATACCTTATTTACATAAGTATTCAGACCCTTTGCTATGAGATTTGAAAATTGAGATCAGATGCATCACATACCAAAAAATGTTTGCAGCATTGAAGGTCCCCAAGAACACATTGGCCTCCATCATTCTTAAATGGACGAAGTTTGGAACCAGCAAGACTCTTCCTAGAGCTGGCAGCCCAGACAAACTGAGCAATCGGGGAGAAGGGCCTTGGTCAGGGAGGTGACTGCCTGGTATGGCAACTGCTCGGCCTCCGACCGCAAGCCACTGCAGAGAGTAGTGCGTACGTCCCAGTGCATCACCGGGGCCAAGCTTCCTGCCATCCAGGACCTCTATACCAGGCGTGTCAGACAAAGACCCTAAAAATTGTCAAAGACTCCAGCCACCCTAGTCAAGACTGTTCTCTCTGCTACTGCACAGCAAGCACTACCAGATCCAAGAGGCTTCTTAACAGCTTCTACCCTCACGCCATAAGACACCTGAACAGCTAATCAAATGGCTACCCAGACTATTGGCATTGCCCCCCCGCCCACGCTACTGCTACTCTCTGTTATTATCTATGCATCGTCACTTTAATAATTCTGCTTACATGTACGTAATTACCTCCACCGGTGCCCCTGCACATTGACACATTGACTCTGTACCGGTACCACCTGTATATATTGTTATTCACTGCTGCTCTTTAATTATTTGTTATTCTTATCTCTTACTTTTTGGGGTTTTTCTTTAAACTCCATTGTTGGTTAAGGGCTTGTAAGTAAACATTTCACTGTAAGGTCTACACCTGTTGTGTTCGGCGCATGTGACAAATAACATTTAATTTGATTTGACCAAGAACCCGATCACTCTGACAGAGCTCCAGAGTTTCTCTATGGAGATGGGAAAACCTTCCAGAATGACAACCATCTCTGCATCACTCCACTAATCAGGACTTTTATGGTAGAGTGGCCAGACGGAAGCCACTCCTCAGTAAACGGCACATGACAGCCCACCAAAAGACTCTCAGACCATGAGAAACAAGATTCTCTGGTCTGATGAAACCAAGATTGAACTCTATGGCCTGAAGGCCAAGCGTCATGTCTGGAGGAAACCTGGCACCATCCCTATGGTGAAGCATGGTGGTGGCAGCATCATGCTGTGGGGATGTTTTTCAGCGGCAGGGATTGGGAGACTAGTCAGGATCGAGGCAAAGCTGAACGGAGCAAAGTACAGAGAGATCTTTGATGAAAACCTGCTCCAGAGTGCTCATGTCCTCAGACTTGGGTGAAGGTTTACCTTCCAACAGGACAACGACCCTAAGCACATAGCCAAGACAACGCAGGAGTGGCTTCAGGACAAGTTTCTGAATGTCCTTGAGTGGCCCAGCCAGAGCCTGTACTTGAACCCCATGGAACATCTCTGGAGAGACCTGAAAATAGCTGTGCAGCAACGCTCCCCATCCAACCTGACAGAGCTTGAGATGATCTGCAGAGAATTATGGGACAAACTTCCCCAAATACAGATGTGCCAAACTTGTAGTGTCATATCCATTAAGAATTTATGCTGAAATCGCTGCCAAAGGTGCTTCAACAAAGTACTGAGTAAAGAGTCTGAATACTTATGTATATGTAATATTTAATTATTATATATTTTTTTAATAAATTAGCAAACTGTTTTTGCTTTGTCATTATGGGGTATTGTGTGTAGATTTCTGAGGGGGGGACGGGACAATTTAATTAATTTTAGAACAAGGCTGTAACGTAACAAAATGTGGAAAAAGTCAAGGGGTCGAAATACTTTCCGAAGCCACTGTACATAAAGTCCACTCCCTTGCACAGGTGCTGTTGTTAAGAGACGCAGTCACAAATATGGAGACTGGGAGGTAGTACAATCCTGTTAATGGAAGTCAAGTCATGAGAGTATTTCAGTCAACTTTTCCACACAGCATTCCTTACTGTCAGGGTATGCTGCTAATGCAGTTGCAGAACACCATTCAAATAATCCTCCAGTTGCATCTGTGGAAAGCACCTTAGTTCCTTCTGGAAGAATAGAAGTGATAGATCATTTCCATGCAAATGTTTATGCATCTGCTATGTGATTGTGATCCTGTCACCCTGTGCTGAGGGTTTGATAGTGGTTAGTTTGTTAGTTTACGAGGCTGTGAACAGGAACACATCTGGAGCGCTGGTGCTGTTAATTAAACTAAAGCATGCACAATGTACACCATGTTTTAAGGCAGCAGTCATTAAACTGGCTCCAGGAATTTGAGGCCTAAATTATACATTTTGTTGAACAGAGGAGTTTCATTCATCTGCTTGGAGCATGTCATCCTCTTTCAACAGCCACCTGGCATGCCAAGCTATTTCTAGGGCAGGCGTAAGCAGTCCTACCAAAAAGGACTGGTGTGGGTGCAGGCAAAAGTCTGAACCCCACCCACACAAGCCCTTACAGGACAAGATTGGCCTGTTTTAGGATGTCCATTGCCATAGACACATGATCTGTGTCTCGTGAGTCACAGAAGACATACACATTAAGAATATGGGTAACATGAAATGTAAAGTAGGTTCATAATTTTGCCATCGTCAGCGGGCAACATGTGTGCAGGCACTGGTGTGAAGCCACACTTTTATTCCACTCAATGTTAATCAAGAGTTGCAGAGTTGATGCCACTGCCTTCTTGCCGCACTAAGACCATGAATGCTGTACTTTTATTTAATTCTCAAGTGTGATACAGTAAATATTTATGTTTTTCATTCCATCTCCTTGGAAACGTTTGAGTCCTCTTAATACGATTTCCGGGTGCTGATTGAATTACTCCTGCATGTAGCTGTGCAGTTTTCCATGCTGGGGAAGCAATGTGGAAGTGGGAGAAATTCCTCCTTGCCACATTTCAAAACATCTGCCGGGTCCCAATGAGACTGTACAGGCAGCTCAGTCAACTTCACAGTTACAGAGTATATGGATGTAGCTATATATCTCTACGTACAACTATTAAACATTAATTTAGGTTACTAGGCCTGGCCTAGTATTTTGCTACGGCTACATAGTTTATATAACTTTAGACCTACTACATGTTTCTACATGACACTTTCTTTATCTAGTATATTTTTAAGTAGAACTATGAGTGTATACAAATATTACTGTGACAAGGAAGGAACACTTTTAAACATAAGCCTACAAATGGCAATCTGAATCAGAGCACTGCTGCATTGAACTACAAAAATCTCTGAAACTGGAAACACTTATCTCCCTCACTATCTAGCTCACAGATCACTGCACCTGTACATAGCCCATCTATAAATAGCCCAAAAAACTACCTCTTCCCCTACTGTTTTTATTTATTTATTTTGCTCCTTTGCACCCCAGTATTTCTACTTTGCACACTCATCTACTGTGAAATCTACAATGCCAGTGTTTTATTTGCTATATTGTATTTACTTCGCCACCATGGCCTATTTATTGCCTTTACCTCCCTTATATCACCTAATTTGCTCACATTGTATATAGACTTATTTTTCTACTGTATTATTGACTGTATGTTTGTTTTACTCCATGTGTAACTCTGTGTTGTTATATGTGTCGAACTGCTTTGCTTTATCTTGGCTAGGTCGCAGTTGTAAATGATAACTTGTTCTCAACTTGCCTACCTGGTTAAATAAAGGTGAAATAAAAAAATAAATAACATTTATAGGGCCTAGTATTTAGCCAAGTGTCATAAATTACAGGTTATAAAGGCCTGGAAACAATAAGTTTCAATTAATATGCCACAGGCTGCAGTGGTGTGTATTCATGGTAGCCAAGGGGAAGCCAGACTTACCCCCCAAAATGACCAAGAAAATTTCCTTCAATTCGCAAGAGGCTGAATGTATCTCACCGGAGAAAGCATCCAAGCGAATGAAACAGCCCCTCTCTGTATGTGTAACCCATCTATGCTGTCTGGTCAAAACGAGTATGCCATTGTTGCTGCCCTTAGCATTGAATGCAAGGGAGGCCAGCGAGCATTTGACCTCCCTTAATAATATATATTTTTTAATTATAGCCAATCAGCGTTGAGCAAAACTGAGTGAGCTCAGCCGTGAATTGTACTGGCACACAGTCACATCACATTAGAAGCCAAACGTCATTGACAGAAAACGTGAATTGTTGCATCTCGTTGTGTCATTGTCCTTCGGTGGCTAGTAGCTAGCTGAAATCGTCCCTTTCCTAAATTAGCCATGAATTGAGATATGGATTTTGACTTGTGGTTTTACTTAATTCTTCGTACTGGCCAATGATTATAACGGCGATTCTGAATGAACCATAAATTCATACATTGTGCCCCTGTCCTGAGAGGATGGAAGTTCAATATGTAGCTCAATGTTGTAACGTTAGGCTAATGTTAACTAGCTGGCTTAGTGAATTGTTGCCCATGAAAGGAAGTTAGGTTAGCGAGAAAGCATTTTAGCCAGGTAGCCTAGGACAACAAAAACTAAAAGCTTGTATGATAAAGTCATAGACTGTTTAGGCAACATGAAAGAGTAGGATGGCATTGGCGTTTCTCAACAAGTGGGGTGAGTCAACACATTTTTTTCTACTTCCACACACACAGAGAGAAATCAATACCATGGACAGCCACATCATATTTAGCTTACGTTGATTAGACTAAATTATTTTTGTTATATTTTAGTTGTCACTGTATTAGACTCAGCATAGGTGATTAGATTATGTTGAAATGGTGCTGGAATAGTGGAGTCAGCACCTGTTTTCTTTGCGACTTGTAACTCTCTGTGGGTCTAAATTAATAGTTGTTTAGTAGTCCGAAAATGTCGGAAACATTAACTTGCTTGACCATGCTTTAGGTCATGTAACTGTTTGTGACATGCAATATGTTTTGTGGACTTCACCGGATAGATGTTGCTCTCTGGTTTTGTGATGAAACAGGTGTGGTTGAATTTATTCTGCAACTTCTCGGCCTTGACCTATATAGCATGGTGTCAAGGCATATGAACTAAGAGGGTATAGAGAGAACAACACAATTATCACAACACATAGCTTGTAAAATGTAATTTTTTTCCTGGCTTGGCTTCCCTGGTGATTTTACCCATGCACCGCTACTGACAGGCTGATTCAGGGGCATCATGCACCGCAAAAATCTGAGGGGGCTGGGGGGATGGCTGGGGGTGGTCTGGAGGGGAGCTAGGCCCATTGTCTGTAATTTGGAGAATTTTGCCGTTTTCAAACACCCGAAATAGCTTTTTCCTGCAATCTAGAGCCATAATCATTATGCATAATTCTATGTAAAAAATATATATTTTTCTGTATATCCAAGCATACCTCTTCAGCTGTCTGTATCCTCCTGAATGGTGGTTATTTTAAAGTAACTATACTGAACAAAAAAATAAACGTAACATGTAAAGTGTTGGTCCCATGTTTCATTCGCTGAAATGAAAGATCCCAGAAATGTTCCATACGCACAAAAAAGCTTATTTCTCTAAAATGTTGTGCACAAATTTGTTTACATCCCTGTTCATGAGCATTTCTCCTTTGCCAAGATAATCCATTCACCTGACTGGTGTGGCATATCAAGAAGCTGATTAAACGGCATGAGCATTACACAGGTGCACCTTGTGCTGGGGACAATAAAAGGCCACACTAAAATGTGCAGTTTTGTCACACAACGCAATGACACAGATGTCCACTAGAACTGTTGTCAGCTAATTTAATGTTAATTTCTCTACCATAAGCCGCCTCCAATTAAGTTTTGGAGAATTTGGCAATAGGTCCAACTGGCTTCACAAGCGCAGACCATGTGTAACCATCCCAACCCAGGACCTCAACATCCGGCTTCTTCACCTATGGGATGGTCTGAGACGAGCCATCCAGACAGCTGATAAAACTGTGGGTTTGAGCGCAGACCATGTGTAACCATGCCAACCCAGGACCTCAACATCCGGGCTTCTTCACCTGCGGGATGGTCTGAGACGAGCCATCATGACAGCTGATAAAACTGTGGGTTTGCACAACCAAAGAATTTCTGCACAAACTGTCAGAAACCGTCTCAAGGAAGCTCATCTGCGTGCTCGTCATCATCACCACCCTTGACCTGACTTCATTTTGGCGTCGTAACCGACTTCAGTAGACAAATGCTCACTTTTGACGGCCACTGGCACGCTGGAGAAGTGTGCTCTTCACAGATGAATCCCGGTTTCAACTGTACCGGGCAGATGGCAGACAGCGTGTATGGTGTCCCATGGGCGAGCGTTTTGAAGATGTCAACAGGTGAACAGAGTACCCCATTGTGGCGGTGTGGTTATGGTATGGGCAGGCATAAGCTATGGACAATGAACACAATTGCAATTAATCAATGGCATTATGATTGCACAGAGGATCTCGTCACGGTATCTAAGGTCAATTGTCGTGCCATTCATCTGTTGCTATTGCCTCATGTTACAGCATGATAATGCACGGCCCCATGTCACAAAGATCTGTACACAATTCCTGGAAGCTGATAGTGTCCCAGTTCTTCCATTGCTTGCATACTCACCAGACATGTCACCCATTGAGCATGTTTGGGGTGCACTGGATCGACGTGCACAACAGCGTGTTCCAGTTCCCACAAATATCCAGAAACTTCGCACAGCCATTGAAGAGGAGTGGGACAATATTCCACAGGCTACAAGCAACAGTCTGATCAACTCTATGCTGAGATGTGTCGCGCTGCATGAGGCAAATGGTGGTCACACCAGATACTGACTGGTTTTCTGATCCAAGCCCAACCTTTTTTTTAAGGTATCGGTGACTAACAGATACAATAATGTATTCCCAGTCATGTGAAATCCATAGATTAGGGCCTAATGCATTTATTTAATTGACTGATGTCCTTATATAAACTGTAACTCCGTAAAATCTTAGAAACTGTTGCATGTTGCATTTATATTTTTGTTCAGTGTAAATATTATTCTCTGCATCTCTGCTAAAGACTGGGTAAAAAATTGCAAGGAATGTGTCTTAAGTACCTTTAGTTATTTATATTCTAAACCTTGCCATCAGGCAGGCCAGCTAAAATAGACAAGAAAGCTACTCTAACTTAATTGATATGGCTTCTTGGTAGTTAGGCTCCCAATCTCCCAACCTCATAACTATCTGGGCTAGCTAAAGCCAACATCATGAAATTGCTATGTGGCTAGTAGTATTATAGAGAAACAACAACTACATTATGTGTTTTTTTTTACATGACAAATCTGAGGGGGCAAGTGCCCCTGTGCCCCCTATGGGCATGAAGCCAAGTGAACTACTTACTGTTACAACGTTACTACAGAGTTGTACATTCAGAATAGTTTGTGGGGGAAAGGACACACGAGTAGACGATACCAATACGGAGGGGGAGAGTAAAATGATGTAGTTTCCATTGAACTAGAAGTAAAACAATGTGTAATGAATGGCAAAAAAACACAACATACCGAATATATTAAATATTCTCAATATAAGCATGGTCAAGCTGAATTGGAACCAATAGTTGCTTGCTTCCCCCGCGTGAGAAATGGTTTCGCTGAACGAAGGTTTTGTTACAACCTAGCTAGCGAGTACAGAGTTTCATGCAGTTGCTCAGTCCCACACTGACAACGTCGCTGTGGCGGCAGCAGTGCGCATGAGGACCCACATACGTTGCAGGTCCTTTGTTGCGGATATCGAAGATGACTTAACCTCGACAGACTCTCAGCTGGCCAGGTAGTAAGGCATCCATCCCGATATCATCTTTACTTATGACATTGTATGTTCATCCTCTTTTGGGTGTCTTTGTTTCCCAAAATAGTTTATTGATTGCTGAAGTTTGCTTGAGATGTTTTCCGTTGCTAACTAACATGCAATAAGTTCAAATAAGCATACAATATTGTTGCTTAGGCTAACCTATGGCTAGAGAAAGTCAAATATTGTCAAGAAACTTGGAAGTGTTGCTTGCTTGTTATCCATGCTTTCATAATAGCAAGTGTTTGGGAAATTATGATTATCGTGTTTTATTTATATTAAAATAAGCAACTGCACAATGTCATTGAGGAACAAGGCAAATACCGTGTTGCGATTCTGTGAAATTAACTTGCTTGCTTTCTAGCTGCCTGATGCGCATGACTCCACAGTAGTTGAACACCGCGTAGTCGTATAGGAGAATACACTCCACTGTAGTAGAACAGCGCGTAGTCGTATAGGAGAATAGAGAGGAGGTGATTGATAGATAATTTGCTTTGTGCGCAGTGCTTGGGCCACTGGGACAAAAGCCTTACTGTATTCAAGGCTCCAGCTCTGTAACGCGGTTCGGTTGTCTGTACTTGACTCAACTCAACTCAACCCCCCTCTCGCCCTTTCCAACCCGCACTCACTCTGTGGAGTACTACTTTTTTCTCCCCCCCTCTCACCTAGCCTAGGCACCCTCACTATCGGCTGCCTAGGCTACCTCTCACCATGCTTGCATACCCTCAAATATCCAGAGGGGGAATTGTAGAGCTGGATATGCTATTATTATGGTTGTGCAGGCACATTGGGGTTTGGGCAATTCCACAGTAACAGAGTGATGCTGAGACTCACTTTTTCACTTTAAAATGTATGCGAAGTAAAAACCATTGATTGCTAAGTTTAACAACCCATACACCTACACTGAGTGTACAAAACATTATGAATGTTCCCGAGTGGTGCAGCGGTCTAAGGCACTGCATCTCAGTGCAAGAGGCGTCACTACAGTCCCTAGTTCGAATCAAGGCTGTATGAACATCCGGCCGTGATTGGGAGTCCCATTGGGTGGCGCACAATTGGCCCAGCGTCGTCCGAGTTTGGCCAGGGGTAGGTCGTCATTGTAAATAAGAATTTGTTCTTAACTGATTTGCCTAGTTAAATAAAGGTTACATTTAAAAAATGAATACCTGCTCTTTCCATGACATAGACTGACCAGGTGAATCCGAGTGAAAGCTATTATCCCTTATTGATGTAAATTGTTAAATCCACTTCAAACAGTGTAGATGAAGGGGAGGAGACAAGTTAAAGAAGGATTTTTAAGCCTTGAGACAATTGAGACATGGATTATGTGTGCTCCATTCAGAGGGTGAATGGGCAAGACAAAATATTTAAGTGCCTTTGAACGGGGGATGGTAGTAGGTGCCAGGCACACCGGTTTGTGTCAAGAACTGCAACACTACTGTTTTTTTCATACTCAACAGTTTCCTGTGTGTATCAAGAATGGTCCACCACCCAAAG
This sequence comes from Salmo salar, assembly GCF_965601325.2. Taxonomy (NCBI): domain Eukaryota; kingdom Metazoa; phylum Chordata; class Actinopteri; order Salmoniformes; family Salmonidae; genus Salmo; species Salmo salar. The sequence goes on from NC_138291.1 coordinate 67,532,506, forward strand.
GACATCCATCCAACTTGACACAACTGCGGGAAGGATTGGAGTCAACATGGGCCAGCATCCCTGTGGAACGAAGTCGACACCTTGTAGAGTCCATGCTCCGAGGAATTGAGGCTTTTCTGAGCGCAAAAGACCTGTGTGAGGGGTGTAACTCAATATTAGCAAGGTGTTCTTAATGTTTTGTACACTCAGTGTATATGCAGAAGTCCACTTTAAAAATTGCCACTGAGAATGTTACAAAACCACATTACCTTGAAGAACAGTGCAGATGCAAAGTTTGGTAACAGAATGACAGTAACATCTTCCTCAGTGTTTTATGTGACCACGTTTTCCAAAAACTGTGAAATATCTACTTTGAATTGAGATTCAAAGATGTCTGAGAAAGAATGGGGTATCAGCTATGATATGACACCTTGAGTTTGAAACAAAACTATTTTGGTTATGTAACTACAGTAAGTGAAGTGGATCAACAGCCGGTAACAGAATTTTTATTTTACCTCTAGGCAAGTCAGTTAAGAACAAATTCTTATTTTCAATGACGGCCTAGGAACAGTGGGTTAACTGCCTTGTTCAGGGGCAGAACGACAGATTTTTACCTTGTCAGCTCAGGGATTTCAGCCTTTCGGTTACAAGTCCAACGCTCTAACCACTAGGCTACCTGCCACCCCATAAGAATGACACCATGACAAGACACTAGGCAGTATTTCTTAATCTTACAGAAGGCAAATAGTTTTTGCTAAACTATGTTGATTTTAGCTGGCAGGGGTCTTCACTTCATCATTATTGTGTTTTGATGTATCTCTAATACCTTTTAAGACTTTTAGACTTCTAGTAGATGTTAAGACCCCTTTTCCATCTGTGTGACCAGAAATCAAAGCCTTTGCTTATTCCTCATTTTTAGGATGGAAAACGGTTGAAAAATGTATCTATGCCTTCATTTCCCAGAAATGTAGACTTTTAGCTTCCATTTCACACCTAATTTCCACTTTCATGTCATGTTTTGTGCCTGTAACCCTTGTCTGTTTTCAGGAACTGCAAGTCGAGAGTAATGTGGCTTTATTATAACATTTTATTGACACACTCCTCCGCTCCGCGATCTTAGAAGAGATTGATAGTCGTTTGTGGTGTTCCATGAGTTATCTCACACACACACACACACACACACACACACACACACACACACACACACACACACACACACACACACACACACACACTGGGCAAGACACCACACTCAGCAATATATTTCAGTCTTCTCGATCGTGGTTTAGCAGAGGATGGGTGCAGCGGGTATATCTTGATATGAGTCACTTTGTTCTTTGTTTTTGTTGCTGAATGGAATGCAACCCCTAGACTTTTCAGAAAACCCTTCAAATGCGTCTTTGACAAAGTTGGTCTGAATGGTGTGCTCATTCAATTTCATGAGTTCAGACAATCAAACTTCTCCTCTACTCTCTAAACAAAACAATCAAAGTGTTGCTGTATTGTTAGAATTGTTTTTTGGAGTCTTATTTTGGATCATGGTTGGAGTGTGTAATGTAATTGGGGGGCTACAGAATGTTTAGGTACACTGAATTAAAGTACAACTTACAATGGTACACTTTGACTATGGGTTTGTCAGGGTCGTTTCCTTTGGGACTAGGGAAGTTATTGTTAAGAGTATTTGTTTTTTCCCCTCTGGTTATGTTGAGGAAGAGATGGTTGACATTTGCAGACATCAGGCACTAAATACCAGGCAGGACTGGTTTTGTATCAGGATGGCCTGAAATTCCATAAATGCTTAGTGTAACTGTTTATCTGTTCTCACCTTACTAGGACAGCCTGAAAGAAGGTATGCCTATGTGTTTGTATATGTCTTGGTTCTCTCTAGGTTTACTAAGGTGGTTATTGGCAAAAATACTGGTTTTAGTGAAGGCCCCATGTACATAGTTGACCTTTCCCCTTCTTACGTGCAGGCAGGAGGGAATTTACTCGTTCACTTGAAAACTAATCTCAGTTCAACTGGCAAACTAGGTGCAAAGTCAGGCTTAGATTGCCTCAGATGCCCAGCTCTAGTATCTAAATGCAAAGGGGATGTTGATATGGGTAGGCCACCAGCCCTGTGTGTGTCTGAGTCTAGGGGCTGTTCAGGACAACAGTTTGTGTTTTGGTTCATACTTCTTAGCTATGGTGGTAAACACAGATATGATAACTACGCTTTGACTTGCTTGTGATTGCCAAAGAAAGCTGTGATACTCAGCATTGTTTAGTTTCACAATGATTGAAGATCATATCTTCTTTGCTGGACATTTTTAATGTTTGTGCTTTTCTAATAGCACATTTCTGTGTTCTATTCATGTGCTTTTCTAGTAACCGTTTTCTATGCTCATGCAAGTGACTGACTGATCGAATCCTCACTATCAGTAGCTGCAATTTGGCAGTACGCCCAGACCTTTGTTTTGAGAACGAAAGATATCTCAGTTTCAAGGTCTCAGCTTAGAGAGAAGAAGCCTCGTGAGGTATTGGTCTGTCACATGTCATGAACCAGTATTGGTCGGTCACATAAATTCAACAAAACAGTAATGATGAATTCATTACGCTAAATCATGCAAATATAACTTCTCTGTGTATAGCCGTACATAAGACAACTGCTGTACCTGTGTAAGAATTTCCACAACACTTCCTCAAACCTTTCCAGACAATCTGTTGTTATCAAACAACTGTGCTTGATTCAATTTCTTATTTTTAGCACAGTAAAACCTGAAAGGCCTATGCTGGAATCTGCATGGGAAACACAGTCAAGTTGAACAGGGTTGTCTCAGATAGCTAGACAGGCGGTAGACAGACAAGAGGGACTTGTTTTGGACATGGGATAGCTGTAGTAATTTATGGAGGTAATTAAACCAAGTAGGTTTTTAAAGGGGATCACTCTATGCTCCTGTGTGTGCTTAAGACGCACACATTTGCAAGACCTTTGTGTGTGAGGCCCTCCATTCTATGAGTGGGCAGCTGCGTGCCTGTGAGCAAGGCACTGTTCCATTCTCTCCCTCTCTCTGTAACCCTCTCGCTCTCTCACTTTATCTCTCTCCCCCTCTTTCTTTCTGTGGTTCCTTGGCCCAAGGCATTATGCAAAGCCTCCAGAAAAAAGGATTGTTAGCCATGCCTGTCTGTGCCTCTGTGTTGCACACATTTCATTTTAACGACGACCTTTTAACTCTTTCTGTGTGACCTTCAGTCATAACTGCTCTGCTTCGCCCACAACGTCAAAGTCTGTGAGCTGAGTTCCAACAAATAGTAATGTTCACCGGTTCCCCCCACGTTTCTGTGTGTATATAAACTCACGTCCTCTCACTGTCAACTGCATTTATTTTCAGCAAACTTAACATGTGTTAATATTTGTATGAACATAGCAAGATTCAACAACTCAGACATAAACTGAACAAGTTCCACAGACGTGCCTAACAGGAATGGAATAATGTCTCCCTGAACAAAGGGGGGGTCAAAATCAAAAGTAACAGTCAATATCTGGTGTGGCCACCAGCTGCATTAACCTCTATGGGCTAGGTGGGACGCTTGCGATTTCGTCCCACCTACTCAATAGCCAGTGTAATCCTGTGGCGCGATATTCAAATACCTTAGAAATGCTATTACTTCAATTTCTCAAACATATGACTATTTTACACCATTTTAAAGACAAGACTCTCGTTAATCTAACCACACTGTCTGATTTCAAAAAGGCTTTACAACGAAAGCAAAACATTAGATTATGTCAGCAGAGTACCAAGCCAGAAATAATCAGACACCCATTTTTCAAGCTAGCATATAATGTCACATAAACCCAAACCACAGCTAAATGCAGCACTAACCTTTGATGATCTTCATCAGATGACACACCTAGGACATTATGTTATACAATACATGCATGTTTTGTTCAATCAAGTTCATATTTATATCAAAAACCAGCTTTTTACATTAGCATGTGACGTTCAGAACTAGCATACTTCCGTTGAATTTACTAAATTACTCACGATAAACGTTCACAAAAAGCATAACAATTCTTTTAAGAATTATAGATACAGAACTCCTCTATGCACTCGATATGTCTGATTTTAAAATAGCTTTTCGGTGAAAGCACATTTTGCAATATTCTGAGTAGATAGCCCGGCATCACAGGGCTAGCTATTTAGACACCCAGCAAGTTTAGCACTCACCAAAGTCAGATTTACTATAAGAAAAATGTTATTACCTTTGGTGTTCTTCTTCAGAATGCACTCCCAGGACTTCTACTTCAAAAAACAAATGTTGGTTTGGTCCCAAATAATCCATTGTTATATCCAAATAGCGGCGTTTTGTTCGTGCGTTCAAGACACTATCCGAAAGGGTAAAGAAGGGTGACGAGCATGGCGCATTTCGTGACAAAAAAATTCTAAATATTCCATTACTGTACTTTGAATCATGTCAACCGCTGTTTAAAATCCATTTTTATGCCATTTTTCTCGTAAAAAAAACGATAATATTCCGACCGGGAATCTGCATTTAGGTAAACAGACGAAAGAAAAAAAAGCATGGGGTCGACTCGGGCACGTGCCTAAGCCCATTGTCCTCTGATCGGCCACTTGCCAAAAGCGTAAATGTGTTTCAGTCTGGGGCTGCCTCGATATCGTTCAGCTTTTTCCCGGGCTCTGAGAGCCTATGGGAGCCGTAGGAAGTGTCACGTTACAGCAAAGATCCTCAGTCTTCAATAAAAAGAGCCAAGATGAACAACAACTTGTCAGACAGGCCACTTCCTGTAAGGAATCTTCTCAGGTTTTTGCCTGCCATATGAGTTCTGTTATACTCACAGACACCATTCAAACAGTTTTAGAAACTTTAGGGTGTTTTCTATCCAAAGCCAATAATAATTCTAGTTACTGGGCAGGAGTAGTAACCAGATTAAATCGGGTACGTTTTTTTATCCGGCCGTGTCAATACTGCCCCCTACCCCCAACAGGTTAACTGTGACCTTAATTGCCTACCATCTGTAAGCTGTTAGTGTCTTAACGACCGTTCCACAGGTGCATGTTCATTAATTGTTTATGGTTCATTGAACAAGCATGGGAAACAGTGTTTAAACCCTTTACACTGAAGATCTGTGAAGTTATTTGGATTTTTAAGAAGGTCCTGAAAAAGGGAAGTTTCTTTTTTTGCTGAGTTTGTCATTCACATGATGCATCAAATACCCACAGAGACCGGCTGGTGAGAAAAAAGGAGCCATTCTGGCATACACCAGAGCAACCCTCCCCAACCCCCTGTCAATGACAAGATGTGGTTTCAGTTGAACCGCATTTTCGGAAGGGAATCATTTTTTTAAAGCCCTGAGTCACATCGCCACATCTTTCTTTTGTCTCTCATCATTCATTTTAATTGGCTTCTTTTGAATTTTCATCATTACCACTGATTGGTGAGAGGCCTGATGAGAAGCCTTATGTTGAGATGGACAAAGAAAGGAGACTACTGAAGACTGTTGGGTTCAATAAGTCAGGGTTCAATGTAGTTATATTTCCTTGTGGACTGAACCTGAGAGAGATGACTGACAGTGTTTCTGTCTAGACTTTCAATGAATGCACGTCCCCAAAAAGTGTGTACGTTGACATCCCATACATTGACTTTGGCTGAAAGAGAACTCCTGTCTGCGTGGTGTAAAGTTTCCAGTGTTGTTTTTGCACTGCATTCTCTAGGGACGGACTGGGACAAGAATTACGCCCTGGTCCTGTCATTTTGTACCCACCTTTTTTTTTAGGGTTGGGCTGTATCCAGATTTTGATATCGTCATACCGTCCTTCTGTCATTCCGAGATTTATGGTATTACCGGCTTAGTTCACAAAGGGATGCCAAAGAATGCAAAAAATACCATTTGGGCGTCTATTACCAGAATGCAAAAAAAAATTGTATAAGTAATAGTGAATTTCCTAGGAGGCTGCTAGCTAAATATGCTAATGAGCGCAAACCAAAATAAACTAATTGCAAAGACAGGAAATCCAACTCATAAAGTTATACATATATACAGTACCAGTCAAAAGTTTGAACACGCCTACTCATTCCAGGGTTTTTCTTTGTTTTTACTATTTTCTACATTGTAAAATAATAGTGATGAAATCAAAAATATGAAATAACACACATGGAATTATGTAGTAACCAAAAAAGTGTTAAACAAATCAAAATATATTGTAGATTCTTCAAAGTAGCCACCCTTTGCCTTGATGACAGCTTTGCACACGCTTGGCATTCTCTCAACCAGCTTCACCTGGAATGCTTTTCCAACAGTCTCGAAGGAAAAGCACTTGTTGGTTGCTTTTCCTTCACTCTGCGGTCCAACTCATCCCAAACCATCTCATTTGGGTTGGGGTCAGGTGATTGTGGAGGCCAGGTCATCTGATGCAGCACTCCATCACTCTCATTCTTGGTCAAATTGCCCTTACACAGCCCGGAGGTGTGTTTTGGGTCATTGTCCTGTTGAAAAACAAATGATAGTCCCACTAAGCACAAACCAGATGGGATGACGTATCACTGCAGAATGCCTTGGTAACCATGCTGGTTAAGTGTGCCTTGAATTCTAAATAAATCACAGACAGTGTCACCAGCAAGCACCATCACACCTCCTCCTCCATGCTTCACGGTGGGAACCACACATGCAGAGATCACCCGTTCACCTACTCTGCGTCTCACAAAGACACGGCGGGTGGAACCAAAAATCTCAAATCAGACCAAAGGACAGATTTCCACCAGTCTAATGTCCATTGCTCATGTTTCTTGGCCCAAGCAAGTCTCTTCTTATTATTGGTGTCCTTTAGTAGTGGTTTCTTTGCCGAAATTCAACCATGAAGGCCTGATTCACGCAGTCTCCTCTGAACAGTTGGTGTTGAGATGTGTCTGTTACTTGAACTCTGTGAAGCATTTATTTGGGCTGCAATTTCTGAGGCTGCTAACTGTAATGAACTTATCCTCTGAAGCAGAGGTAACTCTGAGTCTTCCTTTCCTGTGGCGGTCCTCATGAGAGCCAGTTTCATCATACCGCTTGATGGTTTTTGCGACTGCACTTGAAGAAACTTTCAAAGTTCTTGAAATGTTCTGTATTGACTGACCTTCATGTGTTAAAGTAATGATGGACTGTCATTTTTCTTTTCTTATTTGAGCCGTACTTGCCATAATAGGGACTTGGTCTTTTACCAAATAGGGCTATCTTCTGTATACCACCCCAACCTAGTCACAACACAACTGAATGGCTCAAACGCAATAAGAAGGAAAGAAATTCCACAAATTAACTTTTAACATGGCACACCTGTTCATTGAGATCCATTCTAGGTGACTACCTCATGAAGCTGGTTGAGAGAATGCCAAGAGTGTGCAAAGCTGTCATCAAGGAAAAGGATGGCTACTTTGAAGAATCTCAAATATAAAATATATGTTGATTTGTTTAACACTTTTTTGGATACTACATTATTCCATATGTGTTATTTCATAGTTTTGATGTCTTTACTGTTAGTCTACAATGTAGAAAATAGTACAGATAAAGAAAAACCCTTGAATGAGTAGGTGTGTCCAAACTTTTGACTGGTACTGTAGGTAGGAGCTACCAAATGTAATTGTTGGTGAGTTTGGACATTTACAAGTGAATGTGAACGAGAGACATTGTGAAAATGAACAAAGTTTTGATGCAAGCTTGTCTGAAGGAAGAATAGTACTGGCTCTGGAGCAGCATGTGTAAACACTGTGTCTGTGTGGAGTCTGGAGTCGCTAGTGCAACGGGCCTTTCTGCTCAGAGAAGATGGGGGAGGAGCAGAAAGGAGAGGAGAAGAAACACAAGGAATTTTGTGCTTCAGTTATACTTCTCCACTCAGATGAGAATTCACGAACTGGCATTCTATCAGCAGACAGCTCTCTGATACCTACACAAAGTTGAGACCCTCCTCTCTCCGACAGGGACAAGGGGACAAACTTCCAAATCTGTGTTTTTCCCGCAATTGCATTTTGAAATGTTATTCGATCAGAATGCATTTTTCTCTCAAGAGCATGGGGGGAGAGGAGAGTGGTTCGCTCATCACAGCAGCATGCCCCAGAAAAACAGGCACATGGGCAGGGCAGACACTTTCATTACAGGAATCATGAGAATAATGCACCTTACTGTTTGGAAAAATCCATGATCTTTGGGGACTCCCAAGTGTCGCAGCGGTCTAAGTCACCACATCTCAATTCTAGTGGCGTCACTACAGACACTTGTTCGATTCCAGGCAGTATCACAACTGGTTGTGATTGGGAGTCCCATAGGGTGGCGCACAATTGACCCAGGGTTGTCCGGGTTCGGGTTTGGCCGGGGTAGGCCATCATTGGAAATAAGAATTTGTTCTTCACTGACTTGCCTAGTTAAATAAAGGTAAAGAAATATATATTGGCTATCGAACTGATGACAAGTCGGAGCAGGACTCGGCTGCTGCCGTGTTTTGAATGTGAGTTTGCATGACCTCAGCCAATCAGAAAACCGGGCTGGTCCATTTTGGTAGGGGGCCGGCCGTTGCTCACTGATCAGCCAAAGGCTCATTATAGATTTACATTTTACATTTACGTCATTTAGCAGACGCTCTTATCCAGAGCGACTTACAAATTGGTGAATTCACCTTATGATATCCAGTGGAACAACCACTTTACAATAGTACATCTATATCTTTTTTTTTGGGGGGGGGGGGTTAGAAGGATTACTTAATCCTATCCCAGGTATTCCTTAAAGCGGTGGGGTTTCAGGTGTCTCCGGAAGGTGGTGATTGACTCCGCTGTCCTGGCGTCGTGAGGGAGCTTGTTCCACCATTGGGGTGCCAGAGCAGCGAACAGTTTTGACTGGGCTGAGCGGGAACTGTGCTTCCGCAGAGGTAGGGGGGCCAGCAGGCCAGAGGTGGATGAACACAGTGCCCTTCTTTGGGTGTAGGGACTGATCAGAGTCTGAAGGTACGGAGGTGCCGTTCCCCTCACAGCTCCATAGGCAAGCACCATGGTCTTGTAGCAGATGCGAGCTTCAACTGGAAGCCAGTGGAGAGTGTGGACGAGCGGGGTGACGTGAGAGAACTTGGGAAGGTTGAACACCAGACGGGCTGCGGCGTTCTGGATGAGTTGTAGGGGTTTAATGGCGCAGGCAGGGAGCCCCGCCAACAGCGAGTTGCAGTAATCCAGACGGGAGATGACAAGTGCCTGAATTAGGACCTGCGCCGCTTCCTGTGTGAGGCAGGGTCATACTCTGCGAATGTTGTAGAGCATGAACCTACAGGATTGGGTCACCACCTTGATGTTAGCGGAGAACGACAGGGTGTTGTCCAGGGTCACGCCAAGGCTCTTAGCACTCTGGTAGGAGGACACAATGGAGTTGTCAACCGTGATGGCGAGATCATGGAACGGGCAGTCCTTCCCCGGGAGGAAGAGCAGCTCCGTCTTGCCGAGGTTCAGCTTGAGATGGTGATCCGTCATCCACACTGATATGTCTGCCAGACATGCAGAGATGCGATTTGCCACCTGGTTATCAGAAGGGGGAAAGGAGCAGATTAGTTGTGTGTCATCTGCATAGCAATGATAGGAGAGACCATGTGAGGATATGACAGAGGCAAGTGACTTGGTGTATAGCGAGAATAGGAGAGGGCCTAGAACTGAGCCCTGGGGGACACCAGTGGTGAGAGCACGTGGTGCGGAGACGGATTCTCGCCCCGCCATCTGGTAGGAGCGACCTGTCAGGTAGGACGCAATCCAAGAGTGAGCCGCGCCAGAGATGCCCAACTCGGAGAGGGTGGAGAGGAGGATCTGATGGTTCACAGTATCAAAGGCAGCAGATAGGTCTAGAAGGATGAGAGCAGAGGAGAGAGAGTTAGCTTTAGCAGTGCGGAGAGCCTCTGTGACACAGAGAAGAGCAGTCTCAGTTGAATGACCTGTCTTGAAACCTGACTGATTTGGATCTAGAAGGTCATTCTGAGAGAGATAGCAAGAGAGCTGGCCAAGGACGGCACGCTCAAGAGTTTTGGAGAGGAAAGAAAGAAGGGATACTGGTCTGTAGTTGTTGACATCGGAGAGATCGAGTGTTGGTTTTTTGAGAAGGGGTGCAACTCTCGCTCTCTTGAAGACAGAAGGGACGTAGCCAGCGGTCAAGGATGAGTTGATGAGCGAGGTGAGGTAAGGGAGAAGGTCTCCGGAAATGGTCTGGAGAAGAGAGGAGGGGATAGGGTCAAGCAGGCAGGTTGTTGGGCGGCCGGCCTTCACAAGTTGCAGGATTTCATCTGGAGAGAGAGGGGAGAAAGAGGTCAAAGCATAGGGTAGGACAATGTGAGCAGGACCAGCGGTGTCGTTTGACTTAACAAACGAGGATCGGATGTCCTCAACCTTCTTTTCAAAATGGTTGACAAAGTAATCCGCAGAGAGGGAGGAGGGGGGGAGGGGGAGGAGGATTCAGGAGGGAGGAGAAGGTGGCAAAGAGCTTCCTAGGGTTAGAGGCAGATGCTTGGAATTTAGAGTGGTAGAAAGTGGCTTTAGCAGCAGAAACAGAGGAAGAAAATGTGGAGAGGAGGGAGTGAAAAGATGCCAGGTCCACAGGGAGGCTAGTTTTCCTCCATTTCCGCACGGCTGCCCGGAGCCCTGTTCTGTGTGCTTGCAATGAGTCGTCAAGCAACGGAGCAGGAGGGGAGGACCGAGCCGGCCGGGAGGATAGGGGACATAGAGAGTCAAAGGATGCAGAAAGGGAGGAGAGGAGGGTTGAGGAGGCAGAATCAGGAGATTGGTTGGAGAAGGATTGAGCAGAGGGAAGAGATGATAAAATGGAAGAGGAGAGAGTAGCAGGAGAGAGAGAGCGAAGGTTGTGACGGCGCAATACCATCTGAGTAGGGGCAGAGTGAGTAGTGTTGGAGGAGAGCGAGAGGGAAAAGGATACAAGGTAGTGGTCGGAGACTTGGAGGGGAGTTGCAGTGAGATTAGTAGAAGAACAGCATCTAGTAAAGATGAGGTCAAGCGTAGGGGGGGACGGTGAGTGGGTGAGGCCAAAAGAGGAGAGGAGTGGAAAGAAGGACGCAGAGAGAAATGAGTCAAAGGTAGATGTAGGGAGGTTAAAGTCACCCAGAATTGTGAGGGGTGAGCCATCCTCAGGAAAGGAACTTATCAAGGCGTCAAGCTCATTGGTGAACTCTCCAAGGGAACCTGGAGGGCGATAAATGATAAGGATGTTAAGCTTGAATGGGCTAGTGACTGTGACAGCATGGAATTCAAAGGAGGAGATAGACAGATGGGTCAGGGGAGAAAGGGAGAATGCCCACTTGGGAGAGATGAGGATTCCAGTGCCACCACCCCGCTGACCAGATGCTCTCGGGGTATGCGAGAACACGTGGTCAGACGAGGAGAGAGCAGTAGGAGTAGCAGTGTTTTCTGTGGTAATCCATGTTTCCGTCAGCGCCAAGAAGTCGAGGGACTGGAGGGTAGCATAGGCTGAGATGAACTCTGCCTTGTTGGCCGCAGACCGGCAGTTCCAGAGGCTGCCGGAGACCTGGAACTCCACGTGGGTCGTGCGCGCTGGGACCACCAGGTTAGAGTGGCAGCGGCCATGCGGTGTGAAGTGTTTGTGTGGCCTGTGCAGAGAGGAGAGAACAGGGATAGACAGACACATAGTTGACAGGCTACAGGAGAGGCTACGCTAATGCAAAGGAGATTGGAATGAAAATTATCTAAACAACTGGGGAAGCGAGAGAGCCGAGGGCCTCCCTCACTAACCATTCACTGAAACACTCAAATATAACTTTTCCAACTTCCACTTAGAAATTATAATTGATGTAAACTACAGTGGTTCAATGTTTCCAGGAATAGGCTCAAACTTAGTTTATTCAGCTAGATAACTTGGTACAGTATTCTTCCGTGAAACCCACCCAGTGCACCGTGTCCTATGACGCCGTAGCTAACTAGCATGCTAGCATCCAATAACACACGGCTAGCACCAATACTTGGTTACAACAAACTACCAATGGATCATTCGTGTCCGTGTCTAGTTCCTTTCATAACGCAGAAGTAATTAAACGTTGGCTAGCTAACACAAAGTCAGTCCTGCTAGCTACACAAGTGGACTACACAACTCGAAAGCTTACGTTGCAAAAATCTTGTTGACTAAAATGATACAGTACCGCTAGCTGGTAGAGTTGGCTAGCTAGCAGTGGCTGCGTTTACCTTTATCTTTGATACAAAGACAACTATGTAGCTAGCTAACGTTACACTAATCAAATCGTTCCGTTGTAATGTATTTAGTTTCTACAGTGCTGCTAGTTGGTAAAGTTGGCTAGCTAGCAGAGAAATTGCTTAATATCATATTGAAACAAAATCTTAGCAGGCCCATGGGCCTGTGTGTGTCAATTTCGACCAGCCCATCCAACAAAAAAATGGTTCAGCCCGTCTGGCATTTGCCAGAATTGCCAGATGGCCAATCCGCCCCTGACCTAATCTTAGGCTCCTGTTTTTATCTTGAGATGAGAGGTGCTTGTATTACTTTTTTTGTCAAAGTTAAACCACAGACCTTGTGTCTGGATGATTTCTGCCTTTTTGTGTGTGTGTGTGTGTGTGTGTGTGTGTGTGTGTGTGTGTGTGTGTGTGTGTGTGTGTGGTGTGTGTGTGTGTGTGTGAGAGTCATGGGCAACCACCTCTAAATCATACACCCTGAATTCCCTATCGACAGCTGAAGTAACCTCATGTTTTGCTTTCTTTAGTTATTCACTATCATAAGACTTTTAACGAAAGAGTCATTCTTCTGTTTATTTTCCACTTTCTCCTTTTCTCCTTTTCTTAACTTCTCTAGGGCCGGCGGGACGAAATCGTCCCACCTACGTAACAGCCAGTGGAATCCTGTGGCGCGTTATTCAAATACCTTAGAAATGCTATTACTTCAATTTCTCAAACATAAGACTATTTTACACCATTTTAAAGACAAGACTCTCGTTAATCTAACCACACTGTCCGATTTCAAAAAGGCTTTACAACGAAAGCAAAACATTAGATTATGTCAGCAGAGTACCCAGCCAGAAATAATGACACCCATTTTTCAAGCTAGCATATAATGTCACATAAACCCAAACCACAGCTAAATGCAGCACTAACCTTTGATGATCTTCATCAGATGACACACCTAGGACATTATGTTATACAATACATGCATGTTTTGTTCAATCAAGTTCATATTTATATCAAAAAACAGCTTTTTACATTAGCATGTGACGTTCAGAACTAGCATACCCCCCGCAAACTTCCGGTGAATTTACTAAATTACTCACGATGAACGTTCACAAAAAGCATAACAATTATTTTAAGAATTATAGATACAGAACTCCTCTATGCACTCGATATGTCAGATTTTAAAATAGCTTTTCGGTGAAAGCACATTTTGCAATATTCTAAGTAGATAGCCCGGCATCACAGGGCTAGCTATTTAGACACCCAGCAAGTTTAGCACTCACCAAAGTCAGATTTACTATAAGAAAAATGTTATTACCTTTGGTGTTCTTCGTCAGAATGCACTCCCAGGACTTCTACTTCAATAACAAATGTTGGTTTGGTCCCAAATAATCCATCGTTATATCCAAATAGCGGTGTTTTGTTCGTGCGTTCAAGACACTATCCGAAAAGGTAAAGAAGGGTGACGAGCATGGCGCATTTCGTGACAAAAAAATTCTAAATATTCCATTACCGTACTTCGAAGCATGTCAACCGCTGTTTAAAATCCATTTTTATGCAATTTTTCTCGTAAAAAAGCGATAATATTCCGACCGGGAATCTGCATTTAGGTAAACAGACGAAAGAAAATAAAGCATGGGGTCGACTCGGGCACGCGCCTAAGCCCATAGTACTCTGATCGGCCACTTGCCAAAAGCGATAATGTGTTTCAGCCAGAGGCTGCCTCGATATCATTCAGCATTTTCCCGGGCTCTGAGAGCCTATGGGAGCCGTAGGAAGAGTCACGTTATAGCAAAGATCCTCAGTCTTCAATAAAAAGAGCCAAGATGAACAACAACTTGTCAGACAGGCCACTTCCCATATAGAATCCTCTCAGGTTTTTGCCTGCCATATGAGTTCTGTTATACTCACAGACACCATTCAAACCGTTTTAGAAACTTTAGGGTGTTTTCTATCCAAAGCCAATAATTATATGCATAGTCTAGTTACTGGGCAGGAGTAGTAACCAGATTAAATCGGGTACGTTTTTTATCCGGCCGTGTCAATACTGCCCCCTATCCCCAACAGGTTAACAACACCGCATATCTCCTGTCTGAGTCATTTAAGGTTTGGTTAGACTTTCTGTTGATTCTGTCTAAAATGTAATCCCTCAATTATACACCCCTAAAGAAGAAATAGAACGTTTCCGAATGATGTATGGTGCAAACGACATAATTCAACGTATTAGGAAGTAGAACTTGTTTTCCATGCTAGTGTGAAGCAGTGGCCTTCCTACAGTTTTTCACAGTATTTGCCATTGTATTTCAGTTTCTCTGCCAATAAGTTTTGCCTCACATAATTGTGAAGACTAATGAGCTAAAGGAAATCATGTTTCTTCCATCTCAGTTGTGTTCATAATGTTAGCTAAATTAGGGTTGGTGTGTTTTGGCAATCTCTTTGCACTACACCTTCATCTTTTACATTATGTGAACGATAATGTCTCTCATTAAAGCCACGGAAGTTCAAGGCCGACCGCTGTACCGCAGGTATTGCTTGTAGAAAAAGGATCTTTGTGGCAATCTTTGTGGTCAATCTTCGTGAAAATAAATAAATATTTTCAAGACAGTCATGGTACCAATAATTGCTTCTATTACACCAGAGGAATGTCCTTAAACTGCTTATTTTGAAATTGCACACAGAAGACATTATAAGGATAACTAGCGAATGGCAGCCTGCGGTATCCCGGTTGGCCTCCAACTTCAGATACTCAATGAGAGGGGGCAGCACTAAGATAGCCTGCAACATCTTTTCCTGGTGTAGCTCAAACTGTGCATGTTATGTCTACATAAATCTCCCACATGAGAGGCCATCTTAGCCGACTTCCTTGGCTTCAAATACGCTATTGAGTCTTCACATAGGAATGAATGCTATCACGTTACCGATGGCTTTGTCCATTCATATATATATAGTCATGGGCACAGACATTGACCTGTTTTTTTACAACCTTGGATCCACTACACCCACCCACCCACACTCACACATACACATTAATACATACAAACACACACACACACACACACACACACACACACACACACACACACACACACACACACACAGCTCTCAAGACAGTTGCCAAGAAAGTAACAGATGGATGTTTGGTTGAATGGGTAAGGCTCACCTTTCTCATGAATGAGTGGATGTCTTGACTCAATGGAATGCCCATAATTGCCTGTCACCCTCCATCCCAACACTCCCCCATTCCCACACCATTCATCGACTATGCTCCCCCATACCAGACCTGCAGTGTTATCAAATCAAATTTTATTGGTCACATACACATGGTTAGCAGATGTTAATGTGAGTGTAGCAAAATGCTTCTGCTTCTAGTTCTGACAGTGCAGTAATATCTAACAAGTAATCTAACAATTCCCCAACAACTACCTAATACCCACAAATCTAAAGGGGTGAATGAGAATATGTAAATTTAAATATATGTATGAGCGGTGGCCGAGCGGCATAGGCAAGGTGAAATAGATGGTATAAAATACAGTATATACATATGATATGAGTTATGTAAACATTATTTAAAGTGCCATTGTTTAAAGTGGCAATCTAGTGATCCATTTATTAAAGTGGCCAGCGATTGGGTCTCAATGTAGGCAGCAGCCTCTCTGAGTTAGTGATTGCTGTTTAGCAGTCTGATGGCCTTGAGATAGAAGCTGTTTTTCAGTCTCTCGGTCCCAGCTTTGATGCACCTGTACTTACCTCGCCTTCTGGATGGTAGCGGTGTGAACAGGCAGTGGCTCGGGTGGTTGTTGTCCTTGATGATCTTTTTGGCCTAAGTGTGACATCGGGTGCTGTAGATGTCCTGGAGGGCAGGTAGTTTGCCCCCAGTGATGCGTTGTGCAGACCACACCACCCTGTAACTAGCTTGGAGGGGACAGCTACACAAGACATGCAATATGGGATTGGAAGTGACTGTCTATATAACGTCACCTATTTACACACCATACTGTAGGAGTGGCCCCCTTCATTAGCCTTTATGGATTCCTGTGAGGTGGATTAATCATGATGGTCTGCTCTGGAAGCTCTCATGTAACGTATCCCTGGTGGATAAGGGCCTGATTTAATGTGCATAGAGCAGCCTGTCAGGGGTAATGGGAGAAACCATATACTGAGGGACGGGGGTGAGGGGGTGAGAGAGGAGGTAATTAGTAGGATACCTGATGTGTGGAGAGCCCTGGCTGGCATGCATTGTTTTTTCCAGAGGCCAAGGGGGGCCCCTGGCCTAATCCTTCTTAACTTCTCTAGGGTAGGGGGCAGTATTTTGACGTCTGGATGAAAGGCGTGCCCGTAGTAAACTGCCTGCTACTCAGGCTCAGAAGGTAGGATATTCATATTATTAATAGATTTGGATAGACAACACTCTGACGTTTCTAAAACTGTTTGAATGATGTCTGTGAGTATAACAGAACTCATATGGCAGGCAAAAACCTGAGAAAAATCCAACTAGGAAGTGTGGAAATCTGAGGTTTGTAGTTTTTCAAGTGATTGCCAATACAGTATACAGTGACTTATGGTTCATTTTGCACTTCCTAAGGCTTCCACTAGATGTCAACAGTCTTTAGAATGTTTCATGCTTCTACTGTGAATGGGGAGAGAATAAGAGGTGATTCAACAAGTGGACTAGGCTGAGGCCAATGAGTTGTTTACTGCGCGGTCACGCAGGCACACCGTTCCTTATTTTTCCTCTGTAATGAATACGCTATTGTCCGGTTGGAATATTATCGAAGATTTATGATAAAAAAGACCCTAAGGATTGATTGTAAACATCGTTTGACATGTTTCTACGAACTGTAATGGAACTATTTTGACTTTTCGTCTGAATTTAATGCGCGAGCACAGCGCATTTGGAGTACTCGACCGAACGCGCGAACAAAAAGGAGGTATTTGGACATGTATATGGACTTTATCGAAACAAATGAACATTTATTGGGGAACTGGGATTCCTGGGAGTGCATTCCGACGAAGATCATCGAAGGTAAGTGAATATTTATAATATTATTTCTGAGTTTTGTTGACTCCACAAAATGGTGGGTTTGGTTTCGTGTCTGAACGCTGTACTCAGATTATTGCAAAGTGTGCTTTCGCTGTAAAGTTTTTTTGAAATCTGACAAAAAAGCGGTTGCATTAATAAGGAGAAGTGTATCTATAATTACTTTAATAACAGTTTAATATTTTATCAACGTTTATGATGAGTATTTCTGTAAATTGATGTGCTCATTCACCGGAAGTTTTGGGAGGCAAAACATTTCTGAACATTACACGCCAATGTAAAATGGGGTTTTTGGATATAAATATTAACTTTATCGAGCAAAACATGCATGTATTGTGTAACATGAAGTCCTATGAGTGCCATCTGATGAAGATCATCAAAGGTTAGTGATTAATTTTAGCTGTATTTCTGGTTTTTGTGATGCCTCTCCTTGCTTGGAAAATGACTGTGGTTTGTCTTGTTTAGGTGCTGTCCTAACATAGTCTGATGTTATGCTTTTGCCGTGAAGCCTTTTTGAAATCGGACAATGTGGTTGGATTAACGAGAAGTGCATCTTTAAAATGGGATATAATAGTTGTATGTTTGAGAAATTTGAATTATGAGATTTTTGTTGTTTTGAATTTGCCACCCTGCTATTTCACTGGCTGTTGAATAGTGTGTCCCGCAGGTGACTAGCAGGATGCTAGCGTCCCACATACCCCAGAGAGGTTAATAACAGTCTCCAACCCCTGAACCTACCCAGTTCAGTTTTGTGCTACAGATTAGTGATGATTTAGGAAGAAGTGGTCCTAAATCAGCTTTGAAGAGCATATAATCATTACTGCTCATTAGGGCTGGCACAATTACCATATAACCGTGTAACCAACATTTTTTTATTTATTTCACCTTTATTTAACTAGGTAGGCCAGTTGAGAACAAGTTCTCATTTACAACATGGATGATAAAATAACCGCAAACATTTTTTTTGGGGGGGGGGGACAAACAGCTGACTGAAACGACCGGGCATTCGTGTGGTTGAATGATTAAGAAATCATAGGTACCTGGGCCCAGGGGCTTCAGTCCTGGTAAGCCCCTGCATTAAGCCGGCCCTGTATGTCGCTAGCTTTAAAATGGCAACAAAGCAGCAGTATTGTAATCGACACACACTTAGACCTCCATTGTGTACGTGTGTGTATGCCTACGTGTGTGTGTGTGTGTGTGTGTGTGTGTGTGTGTGTGTGTGTGTGTGTGTGTGTGTGTGTGTGTGTGTGTGTTTTTTTTATATGTCAGCGCCCTGGAAACCTTTCTCAAGAAAGGTGTGTCTTCTCTGTTTTGTTTTTCTGTTTGTCACAGGACTGGGTTGTCATGGTCACTGCTCTTCTTTCAGCGAAAAATAAATGAATGGTCTTTAAAACTGCTCATAGAGATAAAGACAGTTTTTATTTGTGTAGAAGCTCATGGTCACGGTTGTTAAAGAAATGTAATTTAGAATTGACTTGGAAGGCCAAAATCAACCACAGTTACTGCACATCAAATCAGATGTTGTCAAGTAAAAAGCTGAATGAATGAGAGCTGCTTTGTTTCTGTTCTCACCAGGCTCCTGTTGCATGATGGGGTGGTGTTTGGGACAAAGTGTCCAGCTAATGGGTGCTGGGCTGATGGTCGGAGGGCGGCTTGGTATACAGTGATCTCTCCAGAACCGTTTTACGACCTCATCCTCAACACGAGAAAGGGCTGACCCAGCATTAACTCTTCATGCCCACACAGACGCTACTTGAGACTTTCACAAGAGAATGGTAGCTCTCCTTCTCTCCCAGTGGGCCTGAAAACACCACCTGATGAGGAAGAATAATTTTTGTAACACCTTTTAAGCCACTATAACTCTAATATAGTCAATAGCGTGTCTTTTGTCATAATAAAAGCATGCCATCTTATTAAATCTCCCGAAATACTTGAGTATGCAGATAAGGGAGAGGGAGAGGGGGAGGGGGAGAGGGAGAGGGAGCGAGGGAGAGGGAGAGAGATTTTAAAATACAACACAACACAACCACACATGTGGATAATGCATTTACAATCATCGAGGATGACACAAAAAAGTTAGACAACTTGTTTCCATTGTGGTCCTCTTAAATGGTTAAAAAATGTAAAATCTTCAACATACTAGGCCTAGGCTCCACAGTAGACCTAGCCTACTAGCCACACTTTGGTTGCACATATAACACAAAACAAAGGACAGGATAACATTGTCATGGCCCAGGGGTACTCAACTCTTACCCTATGACAGGGTTCCCAACTGGCGACCCACGGGTGATTTTATTTGGCCCACAAAGTAATGAGCAAAAAATATATACATATTGATTTTAATTTTAAAATGGTTGGACTTAAAAGACTGTAAAAACACCATCAAATCAGCTCCAAGAGATTTTAATTTGGAAATCTGTTCCCACGCACAATAGAGAGATATGTGAGCGTATACAAATGTAAGCAAGGTTTGAAATTATTATGTTTTAGTCAAGTATTATATCTGTTTGGGCTTATTGCGGTCAATTTACTGTATACAAAAAAAATCGTCCCACGGCTGAATCTAGTTGATGATCCCTGCCTTACGAGGTCCGGAGCCAGCTGGTTTTCTGTTCTACCTGATAATTAATTGCAAACACCTGGTGTCCCAGGTCTTAATCCCTGATTGAAAAAAATGCAGTGGAACTGGCTTTGAGGTCCAGAGTTGAGTTTGAGGGGCCTAGAGCATTACATACAGACATTACATAGATCTATTTGTTCTTTTCTTTGACTCACCCTCTCATCAACCCCAAGTTGCAGAGTTCATTGATGCGATGAGTTTGTTTATTTCAACATAACTGATCAAAGCTGTAACACTAGACGCGCTCCGCACAAGTTTACCGTAACCACATCCAATCAGTGATGGACACTAAACACTGTGCCACAGAACCTTACAGTGCCCCATATTGTCCCCCCAGGTGCCCATTCATGTGCCTGTGCAGAATCAGCCTGAGCATGGTGCCATTACCAGTACTGCCCTTTCAAATCCTTCTCACTAATCGACCATTGAGAGCCAAGGGCCCAGACCCAACTTCTATAATGAAGAAAAATCTGGTTAGAATTACTGTTAGGTACAGTACATCCCCTATGGAATTGGATCATATTTAGCTTTTTTTTCCTTTAGGGATTTATAAATATAGTTATTATTGTCATTTAATACGATCCTTTTTGGGCCTAAACTTGAATTGGAGCCAAAGAGTCTGCCATCTGCTGCAGTATAATTCACTCAGATATTAAACGTGATTTAACAAGCATGGAACCATGGTTAAAATGTTACACGAGGCAACTGTAAGCTGAAGATGTGCCACAGAAATGTGCCAATGTAGAACTACTAGGGTTTTGAGATTCCTCAAGTTCATTAAGCGAATAAAGGAGAAAGGGGTAGCTGGTGCCTAATATGGCGACCGGATTGTGGGCGAGTGGGTATGTCGAAAGGAAAGGAGTGGGTGTGTCGAAAGCACTCTGCTATATGTTCGACGGTTTGATTTAAGCTGTTTTTTGTTTGTTTCTTACCATGCCCCTACTGTATATTGAGCTACCGTACCGTGAGAGTTTGGACTTCTGTTTTGAAGCCAGAGGATGAGTCTGAGTTGTATTTCACACTTAGTTTTGCACAAATAATTGTTACATTTCAGTTATGAAACTGACTGTTTATTTGTTAATAAAAGTACTGATGATGGGTGTAGTGTAGCTTCATGCGTTGTATGGGTGTGCCTACTGTGACAGCCACCCTGATATTGGCTACTAGGTAACTACTTTGCACACCGTTGTCAGACAGTAGTGCCTGGCAAGCGTGTGCGAAGGGCACTGTGTCCCGGTGTTGTTGCCGTTCATTCCCTCCCCTTTGAGTATTAGACCGTACTGTATGTATCAAGGTGACATCTAGATGGTTATCAATATTATTTATTTATTGTGTAGGTTGCTATCCTACTTGAAATAGGTAGGCGGCAGGTAGCCTAGCGGTTAAAAGCGTTGGGCCAGTCGCTGTGGATAAGAGCGTCAACTAAATGACTAGTGTAAATAAAATAATGGGAGGAAATATATTGCCAAGTTAGTTACCGTCGGCGACATGACCATGAGACAGTAGCCCATGAGTAGGAAGCACCTCATGTTGGCAGGCAAGTCAATACAGCACTGGTCGCCGGCTAATTGACTCGTCGTGCAGCCCAATCATCCACGCAAAACGGTCTTGAGTGGCAACCAATCTGCCCAATTAGCTGATTCACTTTCCATACTTCCACTCCTTTCGACACACCCACTCGCCCATACTCTGGTTACCATATTTGGCTATAGCTTGAAATAAATAATACTTGAAATAAAATGTGAGCATTGACCAGTAGGCCCAATGTGGCCAACATAAGTCCTCCTAAGTCCCAAGGTGTCCTAGTTCTGCATCATGTGGAATTGGATCACATGGCTCCAGAATGTAATTCTCATTGTGTTTTCCCTCTCCCATGACCCCCCGTTGCCACCTAGGCTACACACATGCTTGTACTCACACACGCACACTCCGCCACCCCCTCTAGACTCACGAGGCCCAGTCCTGCTCTGCCACCCCTGCTAGCCTCACGAGGCCCAGTCCTGCTCTGCCACCCCTGCTAGCCTCACGAGGCCCAGTCCTGCTCTGCCACCCCTGCTAGCCTCACGAGGCCCAGTCCTGCTCCGCCACCCCCTCTAGCCTCACCAGCCCAGTCCTGCTCCGGCCACCCCCTCTAGCCTCACCAGCCCAGTCCTGCTCCACCACCCCCTCTAGCCTCACGAGGCCCAGTCCTGCTCCGCCACCCCCTCTAGCCTCACCAGCCCAGTCCTGCTCCGCCACCCCCTCTAGCCTCACCAGCCCAGTCCTGCTCCACCACCCCCTCTAGCCTCACCAGCCCAGTCCTGCTCCGCCACCCCCTCTAGCCTCACGAGGCCCAGTCCTGCTCTGCCACCCCTGCTAGCCTCACGAGGCCCAGTCCTGCTCCGCCACCCCCTCTAACATCAAGAGGCTCAGTCCTGGTCCACTGACTCCCAGGGATACATGGAGATAATGGGAATCATATGCCGGCAGTGGGCTGGGCTGGCCCACATTAAACATTAGGAGGCTACATGCCGTTATGGGGCCAGAGAGGAGAGCAGAGCCATTGGTCTCTTTGGCCCCTGTGGGTGGAGGACAGCCGCAGGGACCGGTGAAGCCCTCCTTATGTCACCTCCTTTGTTTCCCCACAGTTGGCAAGCACATTACCCCTTTCTTTGTCATGTAGTATATCAATGCAATCTCACCGTCCAGTACTTTCTATCCTCTCCAACTGGTCCCATCCTTTTTAAAATCATCAACCCTTTACATTTCTCTACCATATCTTATGGAGAACCCAGAGTGGTCATGGGGTTAGCTGAGGAGCGCTGAAGGCTGTGGTAGCTGTGTCTGTTGGCCCACAGTAGAATCTGAAAGTAGCCAGTAGGCTGTTGATTGGAGGAACAGGCCAGGCCCTCTCTAATCAGCTTTTTTACAGCGTGTGGTCGGGACAACCCCAAGGTCACTGCAGTGATTGCTATTCCTCATACAGCCTAGCTCTGTCTGTCTGTGGGATTCAACTATATTGTTTTGGATTAGCTCCCTAGTGTTGCGAGTTAAACATTTTGTAGAGGAGGACTCAGTACATACTACAGAGTGAGCCTGTGGTGTCCAAGCCCAGTGTGCTGTATGTGTTTAGGCCCGTCTCTCTCAGGGCCCTGCTGCCTGCCAAACAGACACACACAAGGAGCAATCCTGCTGTCCTCCTCACCCTGCGCCTGGGGACACACTGTTGTGGTTTGATAAAGGTCATCCTTGGCGTGCTCACACGTGTGCCCATGTCAAATCAAATCAAACTTTATTTGTCACATGCGCCGAATACAACAAGTGTAAACCTTACCGTGAAATGCTTACTTACAAGCCCTTAAACCAACAGTGCTGTTCAAGAAGAGTTAAGAAAATATTTACCAAATAAACTAAAGTCAAAAATAAAATATAAAAAGTAACACAGTAACATAACAATAACGAGGCTATATACAGGGGGTACCGGTACTGAGTCAGTGTGCGGGTGTGCAGGTTAGTTGAGGTAATTTGTACATGTAGGTAGGGATGAAGTGACAATGCATAGATAAATCTTCTTAGGGATAGGGGGCAGTATTTTCACGTCCAAATGAAAAGCGTGCCCAAAGTAAACTGCCTGTTACTCAGGCCCAGAAGCTAGGATATGCATATAATTGGCATATTTGTATTGGAAATACTCTACAGTTTCTAAAACTGTTAAAATAATGTCTGTGAGTATAAGAGAACTGATTTGGGAGGCGAAACCCCGAGGACAAACCATCCAGGGGAAAGAAAAATTGAGGTCACTGTGTTTTCCTTTGATTTTCTATGGGAAGCTCTATTTAATAGGAACCTGGTTGCAGTTCCTATGGCTTCCATTAGATGTCAACAGTCTTTAGAAATTGGTTGATGGTAGGGCTGTTCATTGTGAGTGTCAAGCCAAGTGGACTCTTCTGTTTGGTACGCGTGAACTGGAACGCGCTTCACGTTGTATTTATCTGGTGTCGAACACAGTATATTCCGTCTTACATTTTATCGATTATAAGGTTGGATTAGGAACGTTGTTTGAAATGTTTGGACCAAGTTTACAGGTAACTTATTAGATACTTTGTAGGCATGTTGGGCGAGTTGGAACCGGTGTATTTCTGAATCAAATGTGCCAAATAAATGGACAGTTTTGGGACATAAAGAAGGACATTATCGAACAAAAGGACCATTTGTGATGTTTCTGGGACATTTTGGAGTGCCAACAGAAGAAGATCTTCAAAAGTAAGCCATTAATTATATTGCTATTTCTACTTTTGTCACGCACCTGCCTGGTTGAAATCTGATTTTCATGTGATTGTATGCGGGGCGCTGTCCTCAGATAATCGCATGGTCTGCTTTCGCCGTAAAGCCTTTTTGAAATCTGACACAGTTGCTGGATTAACAAGAAGGTAAGCTTTATTTTGATGTATAACACTTGTATGTTTTTTATGAATTTTTATTATGAGTATTTCTGTTTTTGAATTTGGCGCGCTGCAATTTCACTGGATGTTGTCAAATCAATCCCGTTAACGGGATTCGAGCGTGAAGCGATCACTAAGAAGATAATAAACAGCGAGTAGCAGCAGTGTACAAAACAAATGGGGGGGGGGGGGGGGTCAGTCAATGTAATAGTCTGGTGGCCATTTGATTAATTGTTCAGCAGTCATGGCTTGGGGTAGAAGCTGTTAAGGGTCTTTTGATCCTAGACTTGGCGCTCCAGTACCGCTTGCCGTGCGGTAGCAGAGAAAACAGTCTATGAATTGAGTCACTGGATTCTTTTGCAATTTTATGGGCTTTCCTCTGACACTCCCTATTATATATGTCCTGGATAGCAGGAAGCTTGGCCCGAGGGATGTACTGGGCCGTAGTCACTACCCTCTGTAGCGTCTTACGGTCAGATGCCGAGCAGTTGCCATACCAGGTGGTGATGCAACCGGTCAGGATGCTCTCAATGTTGCAGCTGAATAACTTTTTGAGGATCTGGGGACCCATGCCAAATCTTTTCAGTCTCCTGAGGGGGAAAAGGTTTTGTCGTGCCCTCTTCACGACTGTCTTGGTGTGTTTGGACCATGATAGTTTGTTGGTGATGTGGACACCAAGGAACTTAACTCTCGACCCGCTCCACTACAGCCCCGGTGATGTTAATGGGGGCCTGTTCGGCCCGCTTTCTCCTGTAGTCCACGATCAGCTCCTTTGTCTTGCTCACATTGAAGGAGAGGTTGTTGTTCTGGCACCACACTGCCAGTTCTCTGACCTCCTCCCTATAGGCTGTCTCATCATTGTTGGTGATCAGGCCTACCACTGTTGTGTCGTCAGCAAACTTAATGATGGTGTTGGAGTTGTGTTTGGCCACGCAGTCGTGGGTAAACAGGGAGTACCAAGTACACACCCCTGAGGGCCCCAGTGTTCAGGATCCGCGTGGCAGATGTGTTGTTGCCTACTCTTACCACCTAGGGGCGGCCCGCCAGGAAGTCCAGGATCCAGTTGCAGAGGGAGGTGTTTAGTCCCAGGGTCCTTAGCTTAGTGATGAGCTTGTGGGCACTATGGTGTTGAACGCTGACCTATAGTCAATGAACAGCATTCTCACATAGGTGTTCCTTTTGTCCAGGTGGGAAAGGGCAGTATGGTGTGCAATTGAGATTGCGTCATCTGTGGAATTGTTGGGGCGGTATGTGAATTGGAGTGGGTCTAGGGTATCCAGGAGGATGGTGTTCATGTGAGCCATTACCAGCCTTTCAAAGCACTTCATGGCTACCGACGTGAGTGCTACGGGGCGGTAATAATTTAGGCAGGTTACCTTCGCTTCCTTGGGCACAGGGACTATGGTGTTCTGCTTGAAACATGTAGGTATTACAGACTCGGTCAGGGAGAGGTTGAAAATGTCAGTGAAGACACTTGCCAGTTGGTCCGTGCATGCTTTGAGTACACGTCCTGGTAATCCATCTGGCCCCGCGGCTTTGTGAATGTTAACCTTTAAAGGTCTTGCTCACATCGGCTACCGAGAGCGTTATCACGCAGTCTCGTGCATGCTTCAGTGTTGTTTGTGTCGAAGCGAGCATAAAAGGCATTTAGCTCGTCTGGTAGGCTTGCTTCACTGGGTGTCTCGCGTCTGGGTTTCCCTTTGTAGTACGTAATACTTTTCACGCCCTGCCACATCCGACGAGCATCAGAGCCAATGTAGTAGGATTCAATCTTAATCCTGTATTGACGCTTTACTTGTTTGATGGTTCGTCTGAGGGCATAGAGGGATTTCTTATAAGCGTCTGGATTAGTGTCCCACTCCAGCTCTAGCCTTTAGCTCGATGCGGATGTTGCCTGTAATCCATGGCTTCTGGTTAGGATATGTACGTACGGTCACTGTGGGGATGAGGTTGTCGATGCACTTATTGATGAAGCCGTTGACTGAGGTGGTGTACTCCTCAATGCCATTGGATGAATCCCGGAACATATTCCAGTCTATGCTAGCAAAACAGTCTTGTAGCGTAGCATCCGCGTCATCTGACCACCTCCATATTGAGGTGGTACTTCCGTCACTGGTACTTCCTGCTTTCGTTTTTGCTTCTAAGCAGGAATCAGGAGGTTAGAATTATGGTCAGATTTGCCAAATGGAGGGCGGGGGAGAGCTTTGTATGCATCTCTGTGTGTGGAGTAAAAGTGGTCTAAAGTTTTTTTGCCTCTGGTTGCACATGTGACATGTTAGTTAAAATGTGGTAAAACTGATTTAAGTTTGCCTGCATTAAAGTCCCCGGCCACTAGGAGCGCGCTTCTGGATGAGCATTTTAATGTTTGCTTATGGCCTTATAGACTTAGTTGAGTGCGGTCTTAGTGCCAGCTTCGGTCTGTGGTGGTAAATAGACAGCTACGAATAATGTAGATGAGAACTCTCTTTGTAGATAGTGTGGTCTAGAGCTTATCTCAAGGTACTCTACCTCAGGTGAGCAATACCTCGCAGAACTTAAAAATCATGTGCGAGCAAGGAGGCCTACAAACCTGACTCAGTTACACCAGCTCTGTCAGGAGGAATGGGCCAAAATTCACCCAACTTATTGTGGGAAGCTTGTGGAAGGCTACCGAAAATGTTTGACCCAAGTTAAACAATTTAAAAGCAATGCTACCAAATACTAATTGAGTGTATGTCAACTTCTGACCCACTGGGAATGTGATGAAAGAAATAAAAGCTGAAATAAATCATTCTCTGTACTATTATTCTGACATTTCACATTCTTAAAATCAAGTGGTGATCCTAACTGACCTAAGACAGGGAATTTTTACTAGGATTAAATGTCAGGAATTGTGAAAAACTGAGTTTAAATGTATTTGGCTAAGGTGTATGTAAACTTCCGACTTCAACTGTATATGTGTGTGTGTGCTCACCACATCTCTCTGTCTGTTGCACAGGGATGGCTGAAGAGTGAGAGACGCTCCCCTACCACCCGAGGACACTCTGCCGATGGAAGGTGGTCATCTGCCCATCCAACCTGCCCAAAAGACTGTCTCCCCTCCGCCCTCAACTAAGATGGCTTCCCCCGGCCTTCTCCTGCACTGGAATGGACTGGAGCAGAGCAGCGCCCTACCATGGTGATCATATTCTCAAAAACACTGGAAAAGAAGAAGGGTGTCGATGATGTAAGGTCCAAAGACACTGAATTGCTGCTGGTGAGTAAAACTCTGCTAGACCTATAACTAAAGCACTGTAACAAGTACCTTACAGGTGCCTCTCTCTCAACTGACCTTGGAAACATGAGACTTGGGCTCTCTGTTGGCTTCTCTACAATACAGCCTATTGTAGTTTTTGGCAGGGTGCTCACCATCAAGGTCTTAAATTCATTTATATGGCCTCTAGGTTGGCCCTTCTAAATAAATGGTATATTATTCTACCTCAGCAGTCAATGACATAGAAGGGCTGCTTTTCAAATCAAGCAATTTGGGTGAGTAGTTGTACCTCTTTATAGCCCCCAGTGTGTACTGTAAGGTGTCTAGCAGTGCTGTCATAACACTGTGTTGTTGTGACGATGAACCTAAGTTGTCTCCCAGCAATGTTAATGACTCTATCCCTTTGCCCTATTTCTCTATGAGCTTGCCTGCACCACCCTGTTTGTTCTCCTTTCTGAATTGTTCTGTACGTTCTAGGACAAACAGGGATTGTGTGTTTGTGTGTGTGTGATGCTTGGAGAGTTATGTACGGACATGTTTAGAGTCTGATAAATGAGCCTAGTCTAAGCCATGTCCTCTTTGTCTGTTTCCCTCCATCTGTCCATCAACAGCGGAAGCGCGGCACCATGAGCAGAGGGACTACCCTCTTCTCCTGTGGCACTGTGGGTGAGTGCATCCATCCCTCAGACCATGGCCTTTGCTCTGTTATCCTCACCATTAAGTTTCTTACCGTCTTGTATCAGGCTTTATCTTCATTTTCTTTGTGTTGTTCACCAGCTTTATGTCTTGTTATAAGCTCCCCTCCCCTTTAACTATTTCTACTGATCCCCTTCTGTCACTCTCTTTCTGTCTCACTTCTCTCTTTTACCATCTGTCTCTCGTCTCCCTCTCATGCCCACTGTGCACCTGCCTTCACACAGAGCTGTGCACTGCACTCATTGGACTTAAAAGTAATTGAGTGTTGTGTTGCCTTTGTCAATGATTTCCTTGGCTCAGCGACTATCACACTCCTTACTCCCCCCCTCCCCCCGTCATCTGTCCCATGTACCGGAGAGAGGGGAAACCAAAGGGATACACATTGCATATGTCCTACAACTACTGTATCTGTTGTTACAGCTGACATAAGACATTGTATGCTATTATATGGCTTTTGCTGGGACTGCAGTCCTTTGCTGAACACATTTTTCACTGGGCGAGGTTATTACTTTTAGATGCTTTCTCCTATTGTCATTTTGTATTCTTGACATTCTTGTCAGGTCATGTCGTAGCCCCCGTCCATTGTTCTTTGGGACTGAAACAAAGACTTCTGCCCACCAAAGAGAGGGCAAAAATGGAGAGAAGCATTTGAAGGAATGGATTTGGACAGAGATGAGCCCCTGGTTGCCAATTGGGAATCAATAGAGATCTGTGCTAGCTTTGAGATCAGTAGCGGCTACGTTAGCCAGAACCAGTGTGGTGTTTTGCCCACTGGACTGTCATATTCTTCCTTTGTGCCTGTGATGAATAATGTTGGCATATTAATTTGTCATGTTCTGTCTGAATTTAAACCAATCAAGTCAGGCTGCATTTCTGTCATTGTTGGAGGAAGCCACCCACCCGGACTAAGACATATTCCCCAGTCAGTGGACTTTTGGAAATTCTCCTTCAGTCTAAACTTGTCTTCATAGACCTGAAAGTCAGTGTTTGTTATGTGACTGATACTGTTGTTGGCCAAACACCACCGTGCCACTGTTGGTCTTAGGCCTCCTCGTGCCAAGTTTTGTTAACTAAGCGTTCTGTGACAACTGTAGTGCTATATAAAAAATGTGATTAATTAATGACGTATGTTGTCATTTGACATTTACATGTCTAGTAGAGGCTGCCAGGTTGCTTGTAGAATCTTGTAATACCAATAAGCTCAGACTATTTCCCTGCCAGCCATAATGCAACTGTTGATCTACCCAACTCAGGAGCTAGCAGCTCTGTTTCAGATAATGTACTGTCAAGCAGTGCAGCTTGGGTTGAACCAATCCCCTGTCTATAGCTAGCTGTTTTTTACTATCCTGTCTTAAACCACCATTACTGAGAATCTAGACCTTGAGTAATGTGCTCCATCTCTCTCTATTAGAGTTCCTACAGATGTGGTGATACTCACCAGGATACACTTTACTGTCTTACTAACCAAGAGCTGCTACTGCTTACTGTCTATTGTTTTCTGAAGTGTGCGTGTGCATGCACGTGTGATTATTTACTGGGTTGATCATCCTAAAGTGAAGCCCAACTCGCATACGTGAAGAAGATGCACACTGCACATTGAACCTCACCCTGGAAGCTTAGCCCTGCTTTCCCTGTCGTTTATTGTTTTACTTAAAGCTGCACTTTATCTTGACATAGCCTCTGTAGAGGAGATAAAGTGGGATTTCCAAAACTCCATGAGATGGCAAATAGGAGCTTATGTTGCCAGAGGGGGAGAAGTAATATAGGAGGACCATTATGAGGTTTTTGATAGTAATGATTTCAAATTAGGCCCCTGACACAAGCTTCCCATCTGTTATGTCCTGCTTTATATACCCACTTGAAAATTACATGTCAAATTAGATGATATATAAAGTATAAAACAACGTGTGTGTTCATGTATTTATTGTGTGTCCTTGTGTTCCAGAGGCAGACAGGTGGCTAGACCTGCGCAGAGGCTGTGCCATCCAGCCAGGGATTCCCTGCCAGTCCGGCGCCAGTCTGGAGAGCCTGTGGGACGTTCTGCCCGAGGAGTGTCAGCGGAGTAGCCGGGTCTGGAGCCGTGAGGTGGGCGCCGCCACCGCCATCACCAGCCTCATCCAAGACCTCAACCTGGGCGATGCCAAGCTGGCAGCCACCCAGTCCCTGGCCCTCGCCACCTCCACCTCAGCCGCCACGGCGCCCCCTAGCAAGCGCCAGTGCCGCTCACTCTCAATGTCCTTCTCCGAAGAGTTTGGGAGCTGCAGGTCGTCATGGAGACCTCAGGGGTCGCGAGTGTGGACGGCGGTGGAGAAGAGGAGGTGCCACAGCGGGGGGAGTGTGCAGCGCTGCTCTGGAGGAAGTGGAATAGGAGGTGGTGGAAGTTTTTCAGGGGTTCATTTTCCTGCCATGCAGCGGAGCTCCAGTTTCAGCCTGCCATCCCGCTCCAACAACCCCACAGAAGGCACCCTGGAGCTTCCTTGCTTCAACCAGCACCTGCCCCTTCACCCCCTGTTCACTGCCTCCCCTACCTCCCCCTCCTACCACCACTCCCTCAAGCCCCTCTCCTTGTCCCATGAGCAGATCAGCCTGCCAGACCACCACAGAGAGGGGGCCAGCTCACCGGACTGCAACCCACAGCTGGGGAGACGTGCTAGGCAGACAGCAGGGGGGACTGGGGGGCTGTCGCGGAGCAAGTCCCAGCCCTGCGTCTTGAACGATAAGAAGATCGGTATGAAGCGCAGGAGACCAGAGGATGCTCAGGAACCACGGCCCTCCCTGGACCTTGCAAAGATGACCCAGGTTAGTAACCGTGGACACACACACCCCTCAATAGTCTGCCGAGAGTGTCTGGCAATGCCAAATTACTGAAAGGCAACTTTAGATCAAAACATATTAGTGGAATCTGATTTTCCCACCTCGCCAACAGCCAGTGAAATTGCAGGGCGCCAAATTCAAACCACAGAAATCTCATAATTAAAATTCCTCAAACATACAAGTATTATACACCATTTTAAAGATAAACTTCTTGTTAATCCAGCCACAGTGTCTGATTTCAAAAAGGCTTTACTGCGAAAGCACACCATGCGATTATGTTAGGTCAGCGCCTAGCCACAGAAAACCATACAGCCATTTTCCAACCAAGGAGAGGTGTCACAAATGTCAGAAATAGCGCTAATCGGTATTTTCTCATCTTGATTAAGAATAGATCAAATGAAGATCTTACGAAGGACATGTATCACACCACACAAGTTGACAAACATGAAACAAAGCCTTTCACACTTGTTGGGATGGCTGTGGTGAGGTCGGTACACTAATGCATCAAATCAAATCAAATTTATTTTTATATAGCCCTTCGTACATCAGCTGATATTCTCAAAGTGCTGTACAGAAACCCAGCCTAAAACCCCAAACAGCAAGCAAAGCATGTGAAAGAAGCACGGTGGCTAGGAAAAACTCCCTAGGAAAAACTCCCTAGAAAGGCCAAAAACCTAGGAAGAAACCTAGAGAGGAACCAGGCTATGAGGGGTGGCCAGTCCTCTTCTGGCTGTGCAGGGTGGATATTATAACAGAACATGGTCAAAATGTTAAAATGTTAAAATGTTCATAAATGACCAGCATGGTCAAATAATAATAATCATAGTAGTTGTCGAGGGTGCAACAAGCACGTCCGGTGAACAGGTCAGGGTTCCATAGCCGCAGGCAGAACAGTTGAAACTGGAGCAGCAGCACGGCCAGGTGGACTGGGGACAGCAAGGAGTCATCATACCAGGTAGTCCTGAGGCATGGTCCTAGGGCTCAGGTCCTCCGAGAGAAAGACAGAAAGAGAGAAAGAGAGAATTAGAGAGAGCATATTTAAATACACACAGGACACCGGATAAGACAAGAGAAATACTCCAGATGTAACAGACTGACCCTAGCCCCCCGACACATAAACTACTGCAGCATAAATACTGGAGGCTGAGACAGGAGGGATCAGAAGACACTGTGGCCCCATCCGATGATACCCCCGGACAGGGCCAAACAGGCAGGATATAACCCCACCCACTTTGCCAAAGCACAGGCCCCACACCACTAGAGGGATGTCTCCAACCACCAACTTACCGTCCTAAGACAAGGCCGAGTATAGCCCACAACGATCTCCGCCATGGCACAACCCAAGGGGGGGGGGGGGCGCCAACCCAGACAGGAAGACCACGTCAGTGACTCAACCCACTCAAGTGACGCACCCCTCCCATGGACGGCATGGAAGAACACCGGTAGGCCAGTGACTCAGCCCCTGTAAAAGGGTTAGAGGCAGAGAATCCCAGTGGAAAGAGGGGAACCGGCAAGGCAGAGACAGCAAGGGCGGTTCGTTGCTCCAGCCTTTCCGTTCACCTTCACACTCCTGGGCCAGACTATACTTAATCATAGGACCTACTGAAGAGATAAGTCTTCAGTAAAGACTTAAAGGTTGAGACTGAGTCTGCGTCTCTCACATTGGTAGGCAGACCATTCCATAAAAATGGAGCTCTATAGGAGAAAGCCCTACCTCCAGCCGTTTGCTTAGAAATTCTAGGGACAATTAGGAGGCCTGCGTCTTGTGACCGTAGCGTACGTGTAGGTATGTACGGCAGGACCAAATCGGAAAGATAGGTAGGAGCAAGCCCATGTAATGCTTTGTAGGTTAGCAGTAAAACCTTGAAATCAGCCCTTGCCTTAACAGGAAGCCAGTGTAGGGAGGCTAACACTGGAGTAATATGATCAAATTTTTTGGTTCTAGTCAGGATTCTAGCAGCCGTATTTAGCACTAACTGAAGTTTATTTAGTGCTTTATCCGGGTAGCCGGAAAGTAGAGCATTGCAGTAGTCCAGCCTAGAAGTAACAAAAGCATGGATTAATTTTTCTGCGTCATTTTTGGACAGAAAATTTCTGATTTTTGCAATGTTACGTAGATGGAAAAAAGCTGTCCTTGAAACAGTCTTGATATGTTCTTCAAAAGAGAGATCAGGGTCCAGAGTAACGCCGAGGTCCTTCACAGTTTTATTTGAGACGACTGTACAACCATCCAGATTAATTGTCAGATTCAACAGAAGATCTCTTTGTTTCTTGGGACCTAGAACAAGCATCTCTGTTTTGTCCGAGTTTAAAAGTAGAAAGTTTGCAGCCATCCACTTCTTTATGTCTGAAACACAGGCTTCTAGCGAGGGCAATTTTGGGGCTTCACCATGTTTCATTGAAATGTACAGCTGTGTGTCGTCTGCATAGCAGTGAAATTTAACATTATGTTTTCGAATGACATCCCCAAGAGGTAAAATATATAGTGAAAACAATAGTGGTCCTAAAACGGAACCTTGAGGAACACCGAAATTTACAATTGATTTGTCAGAGGACAAACCATTCACAGAGACAAACTGATATCTTTCCGACAGATAAGATCTAAACCAGGCCAGAACTTGTCCATGTAGACCAATTTGGGTTTCCAATCTCTCCAAAAGAATGTGGTGATCGATGGTATCAAAAGCGGCACTAAGATCTAGGAGCACGAGGACAGATGCAGAGCCTCGGTCTGACGTCATTAAAAGGTCATTTACCACCTTCACAAGTGCAGTCTCAGTGCTATGATGGGGTCTAAAACCAGACTGAAGCGTTTCGTATACATTGTTTGTCTTCAGGAAGGCAGTCAGTTGCTGTGCAACAGCTTTTTCTAAAATTTTGGAGAGGAATGGAAGATTCGATATAGGCCGATAGTTTTTTATAATTTCTGGATCAAGATTGGGCTTTTTCAAGAGAGGCTTTATTACTGCCACTTTTAGTGAGCTTGGTACACATCCGGTGGATAGAGAGCCGTTTATTATGTTCAACATAGGAGGGCCAAGCACAGGAAGCAGCTCTTTCAGTAGTTTAGTTGGAATAGGGTCCAGTATGCAGCTTGAGGGTTTGGAGGCCATGATTATTTTCATCATTGCGTCAAGAGATATAGTACTAAAACACTTTAGTATCTCCCTTGATCCTAGGTCCTGGCAGAGTTGTGCAGACTCAGGACAATGGAGCTTTGGAGGAATACCCAGATTTAAAGAGGAGTCTGTAATTTGCTTTCTAATGATCATGATCTTTTCCTCAAAGAAGTTCATAAATGTATTACTGCTGAAGTGAAAGCCATCCTCCATTTGCGAAGGCTGCTTTTTAGTTAGCTTTGCGACAGTATCAAAAAGAAATTTCGGATTGTTCTTATTTTCCTCAATTAAGTTGGAAAAATAGGATGATCGAGCAGCAGTAAGGGCTCTTCGATACTGCACGGTACTGTCTTTCCAAGCTAGTCGGAAGACTTCCAGTTTGGTGTGGCGCCATTTCCGTTCCAATTTTCTGGAAGCTTGCTTCAGAGCTCGTGTATTTTCTGTATACCAGGGAGCTAGTTTCTTATGACAGATGTTTTTAGTTTTTAGGGGTGCAACTGCATCTAGGGTATTGCGCAAGGTTAAATTGAGTTCCTCGGTTAGGTGGTTAACTGATTTTTGTCCTCTGACGTCCTTGGGTAGGCAGAGGCAGTCTGGAAGGGCATCAAGGAATCTTTGGGTTGTCTGAGAATTTATAGCACGACTTTTAATGCTCCTTGGTTGGGGTCTGAGCAGATTATTTGTTGCAATTGCAAACGTAATAAAATGGTGGTCCGATAGTCCAGGATTATGAGGAAAAACATTTAGATCCACAACATTTATTCCATGGGACAAAACTAGGTCCAGAGTATGACTGTGGCAGTGAGTAGGTCCAGAGACATGTTGGACAAAACCCACTGAGTCGATGATGGCTCCGAAAGCCTTTTGGAGTGGGTCTGTGGACTTTTCCATGTGAATGTTAAAGTCACCAAAAATTAGAATATTATCTGCTATGACTACAAGATCCGATAGGAATTCAGGGAACTCAGTGAGGAACACTGCATATGGCCCAGGAGGCCTATAAACAGTAGCTATAAAAAGTGAGTGAGTAGGCTGCATAGATTTCATGACTAGAAGCTCAAAAGACGAAAACGTCATTGTTGTTTTTTTTTTTGTAAATTGAAATTTGCTATCGTAAATGTTAGCAACACCTCCGCCTTTGCCGGATGCACGGGGGGTATGGTCACTAATGTAACCTGGGGGTGAGGCCTCATTTAACACAGTAAATTCATCAGGCTTAAGCCATGTTTCAGTCAGGCCAATCACATCAAGATTATTATCAGTGATTAGTTCATTGACTATAACTGCCTTGGAAGTGAGGGATCTAACATTAAGTAACCCAATTTTGAGATGTGAGGTATCACAATCTCTTTCAATAATGGCAGGAATGGAGGAGGTCTTTATACTAGTGAGATTGCTAAAGCGAACACCGCCATTTTTAATTTTGCCCAACCTAGATCGAGGCACAGACACTGTCTCAATGGGGGAAGCTGAGCTGACTACACTGACTGTGCTAGTGGCAGACTCCACTAAGCTGGCAGGCTGGCTAACAGCCTGCTGCCTGGCCTGCACCCTATTTCATTGTGGAGCTAGAGGAGTTAGAGCCCTGTCTATGTTCGTAGATAAGATGAGAGCACCCCTCCAGCTAGGATGGAGTCCGTCACTCCTCAACAGGCCAGGCTTGGTCCTGTTTGTGGGTGAGTCCCAGAAAGAGGGCCAATTATCTACAAATTCTATCTTTTGGGAGGGGCAGAAAACAGTTTTCAACCAGCGATTGAGTTGTGAGACTCTGCTGTAGAGCTCATCACTCCCCCTAACTGGGAGGGGGCCAGAGACAATTAATCGATGCCGACACATCTTTCTAGCTGATTTACACGCTGAAGCTATGTTGCGCTTGGTGACCTCTGACTGTTTCATCCTAACATCGTTGGTGCCGACGTGGATAACAATATCTCTATACTCTCTACACTCGCCAGTTTTAGCTTTAGCCAGCACCGTCTTTAGATTAGCCTTAACGTCGGTAGCCCTGCCCCCTGGTAAACAGTGTATGATCGCTGGATGATTAGTTTTAAGTCTAATACTGCGGGTAATGGAGTCGCCAATGACTAGGGTTTTCAATTTGTCAGAGCTAATGGTGGGAGCCGTCGGCGTCTCAGACCCCACAACGGGAGGAGTAGAGACCAGAGAAGTCTCGGCCTCCGACTCCGACTCGCTTAATGGGGAGAACCGGTTGAAAGTTTCTGTCGGCTGAATAAGCGACACCGGTTGAGCATTCCTACAGCGTTTCCCTCCAGAAGCCATGAGAAAGATGTCCGGCTGCGGGGACCGTGCGAGGGGGTTTATACTAACGTTACTATCTGTACTTACTGGTGGCACAGACGCTGTTTCATCCTTTCCTACACTGAAATTACCCTTGCCTAACGATCGCGTCTGAAGCTGGGCTTGCAGCACAGCTATCCTTGCCGTAAGGCGATCGTTCTCCTGTATATTATAAGTACAACGACTGCAATTAGAAGGCATCATGTTAATGTTACTTAGCTTCGGCTGTTTGAAGTCCTGACGAACCATGTCCAGATAAAACCTCCGGGGATGGATGAAAAAAGTTGAGTGAGGAAAAAAGTTGAGTGAGGGAAAAAGTAAAAATATACGGTAATGAAAAAGTAAAAAACCGTCAGGTATCAAAGTAAGATCGGCAACAAAAACGCACAGCAGCGTAAACAGCGTAATGCATCTGTTCTGCAAATGTCCAGCTGTCAAAAGATTGGACTGAGTTAGTTGATATGTTGTCTGAAATCTTGAATGTATGTATCCCATTGTTTCCTGTAGTGTACCTACTAGGGAGTAGGGTAATATCCAACCTAGAACCCTGCTATGCATCATTGCTCTGGACCAACTATCAGTCAAACGGACAATACTTAGGAATTGGAAAGTGTGTAAACCTCAGTGTTTCAGCATGGACACTTGGTTAAAGGACTTCTTGGATTATGGAACGAGCAGCCTGATGACAATGGACTAGATGGTCTCTGGGACACTATCAGAACACATGTAAACCATAGAACAGGGGTATTCAACTCTTACCCTACGAGGTCCGGAGCCTACTGGTTTTCTGTTCTACCTGATAATTAATTGCACCTACCTGGTGTCCCAGGTTTAAATCAGTCCCTGATTAGATGGGAACAATGAAAAAACGCAGTGGAACTGGCTCCAAGGTCCAGAGATGAGTTTGAAGGCCATAGAACATAACCTAAATAAATCAAGTTGTAGACGGCATGTGTGCTGGTCCTGATGATTGTGCGTGCGTTTGCTTCCATGCCCGCCCGGGTGTCCAATGGGGCTTGGTTCTTCCCGTGCTTGGAAAATCCCTTTGGGCAGGGGGCAGGGGCATCACCCTGCCGGCGGTTCGGAGCGGGCGGGGGTGATGCACCCACTGATGAGAGCAGCTGTTTGTATTAAGACACCTTAACTCAATTGTTTTGTGTACTGTAAAAAAAATATAGCTCAACTTTCATCCAAGTCTTTAAACTCCTTAATACCTTTTAATAACCTGAATACATAAGGTTAGATCAGGCCAACAAAATTACCAACAAAGAAATACTTCTGTTCAGAGATGGGGAATGTTCAAGAGCTCTTCAAACATAATTTGGCTTCTTTCTTTGTGTCTGATCTGGGGGATTAAATCAGGCTGTATTAAGTTTTTCTGGGTCGATGGTTTGTAGTGTGGAGGGTAAATGTTTTCAAGTCTCCCCTTTGGGAAATGGCGTTAACTAAGGAGCATTGCTTGTGTTCGGTCATGCTTCGCACTGCCATGCTCTAACACACTTGGCTCTGGTTATCATTTCATTGACTCTGTTGGGTAAACACACAATGCAAATGTTGAACCCGCACAGTCCATTTCCCTCTTCCTCCCTCCCTCCTTCACTCTATCCCTCCCTCCAGTGGTTGACTGTGGGGGAGGGAGATTTGATGAATGATCAGGCTATTTAGTCACACAGGTTTTTATTTTTAGCTGGATCACATTATGTCTGGCCTGGAGGAGGCTTGTTTGTGCTTGTGGAACGCCAGAGGAAGTTGTGGAACTGCTCTGAGATTACTACTTGATGGCTTCATGTAGAATGGATGGATAGGATCATGGATACAGTCTAATTTTGCACATGAATCAGATGTTGAATGCAGCCGATAATGTTGATACAGCACTATATGCAGTCCCACTCTTAACTTTCCTACAGTGACACCACACTTGCCTGGCTCACTTAGCTCTATCCCTCTGACGAAGGCGTCTCCCTTGAGAATGTGCTGAGATAGCACAGTTTGGAATTAAATCCAGCACATATAGGGCTCCTCCAGGACTAGCACAGTGTAAACACTGATGTAGCTAGCTGATATCACTACTTTGTGCCTCTACTTCCTCCTCAACCCTGCCAGGGTTGGATCAACAAGTGTTCAGTAATGGAGCCTAGCATGTTTCCTGTGTCCATGCCAGCCACTAAAACCAAGGGCATTTTCGTTATCCGCACCAGTTACCTCCGCTCTCTGGAATGCCCAATGGCTCACAGGCTATTATTTTCGCATGGATAGCACCAATAATGAATGGAGGCTAGTTTTTTAAAATTATTTCGTTTTTGTTTGTGGTTGGGATTTCTCAACTGCGCTTTAGCATTGTGTGAGGAGGACTGATGGGATCGGGTGGTGCGGATTTGATCAGTAGTTTCAGCCACCACACACGCATGAAACCAGATATGCACTTACCAATTTACTCTCTCACAGCACAGAATACTGTAGGTCACGAAAGCACACTGACACATACACACACATTGTCACAGATGCACACACCCAAACTCAGTCACTCTTGATCAAACTCAGTCATGTTGAGTATAGTATGGCTTAGGTAAGGTATTGAGTCTGACTCAGTACTATAAACTTGGCTGCAATAGTGATACACAAGCAGAAACAGTCTGTATATAGCACTGCAAATGTACGGTAGCTCTATATAACCGTACTGTATGTATGAAACTATGAATATGGTTGTTCTATTTGTACTGATTATTGCTTTGGAACTTCTGTAATGCCGGCTTAGGGGTGAGGGGTTTGCCAGACGCAAAAGGGTGCGCTTCCTGTGTACTAACAAAAGCACAAACAGGAAGTACCCGTGACGCACTCCATAGGGAAATGGTCCTCCGAATTGAAGGCTATGTTACAGGACTGTTTTGCTAGCGCTGACTGGAATGATTCGGGACTCCGCCGATAGCATCGACGAGCTAACCACCTCCGCCTTGGGCTTCATCAGGAAATGCATCCCCAATGTTGTCCCCACACCCGCTTCCCCAATCAAAAGTCCTGGATTAACACAGAGGTACGCTCTAAACTAAAGGACAGGGCAACCACACACAGGGCTATCTCAGCCAACACAAAGGCTACGGCTGAGGAAACGAATGGTATTTCATGGTGCATTCTCAGAGCATGCACTGACCAGGTGGCAGGCATCTTCACATCATTTTCAACCTCTCTGTAATCCCCACGTCTCAAGCTGACCACCATCATTCACATTCCCAAGAACTGTAAGGCTACCTGCCACAATGACTACTGCCCTCTAAAGTGATTTGAAAGTTATGGCATACATGACCTCCATCATTCCAGACACCTTAGACCAACTCCAATTTGCATTCCGCCCCAACAGATCTACAGACAATTGCACTCCACACTGCCCTCTCCCACCTGGACAAGAGGAATATCTATGTGAGAATGCTGATAATCGATTACTGCTCAGCATTCAACACCATAGTGCCCTCCAAGCTCCTCACCAAACTCGGGACCCTGGGACTGAACACCTCCCTCTGCAACTGGATCCTGGACTTCTTGATGGGCCGACCCTAGGTGGATAAAGTAGGCGACAACACCTCCGCCATGCTGACCCTCAACACGGGGCCCCCCACACACAACTCCAACTCCATCATCATGTTTGCTGACTACACGAAGGTGGTAGGCCTGAACACCAACAGCGATGAGACCGCCTACAGGGAGGAGGTCCGAGAACTGGTAGTGTGGTGCCAGGACAACCACCTCTTCCTCAACTTCAGCAAGACCAAGGAGCTGATCGTGGACTACAGAAAACAGGGGGGATGCACACCCCTGTCCACATCGACAGGGCCGCAGTGGAGAGGGTCAAGAGCTTCAAGTTCCTCGGTGTACACATCACTGATGACTTAACATGGTCCTTTCACACCAGAACAGTCTTGAAGAAGGCACGGAATCGCCTCTTCTCCCTTAGGAGGCTGAAACAATTTGGCATGGCCCCTCAGATCCTCAGGAACTTTTACAGCTGCCCCATTGAGAGCATACTGACTGGTTGTATCAATTTCTGGTATGGCAACTGCACCACTCGGAACTGGAAGTCCATACAGCGGGCAGTGGGGACGGCCCAGCACATCACTTGGGGTGAGCTCCCAGCCATTCAGGACGAACATGCCAGGCGGTATCTGAGAAAGGCCAGAAAAATTGCCAAAGACTCCAGCCACCCGAGACATGGACTGTTTTTCATGCTCCCGGTCTGCGGTTGTGAGGCCGGTTGGACGTACTGCCAAATATTCTAAAACAACATGGAGGTGGCTTATGATAGAGAAATTAACATTAAATTCTCAGGCGACATCTCTGGGAGACATGCCTGCAGTCAGCATGCCAATTGCAATCTCCCTCAAAACTTGAGACATTTGTGGCATTGTGTTGTGTGACAAAACTGCACATGTTAGAGTGGCCTTTTATTGTCACAAGCACAAGTTACACCTGTGTAATGATCATACTGTTTAATCAGCTTCTTGATATGCCACACTGTCAGGTGGATGGATTATATTGGCAAAGGAGAAATGCTCACTGACAGGGATGCAAACAAATTTGTGCACACAATTTTAGAGAAGCTTTTTGTGCAAATGGAAGATTTCTGGAATGTTTTATTTCAGCTCATGAAACATGGGGCCAACACATTACATTTTGTGTTTATATTTTAGTTCAGTGTATATATCACCATTAGTATCTCCTACTACCAGTCACTTTATGTGTAAAACCACTCCAATACCCCTGCACATTGAATAAGGTACTGGCACTGATGTGTATATACTTCATTCTTGTGTTTCTTTAACTCACATTGTAGTTCTTGTGGTTTTAAATGTTTTTAATTATATTATCTATGGTATTATTAAAATTGCATTGTTGGGAAAGAGCTCTCAAGGTAATAATTTCACTGTACTGTTTTACACCTATTGTGCACGTGGTGAATAAACTTTTAAACTTTGGTCTTCGGATGAGGACAGATGAGGAGTATTAGCTGCTGGTTGGAAAAGGAAATGTGAATGTGGAAATTTGAGGCTGGTTACAACCTGTCTTCTGCCTGGCATCTAGAGAGAATTACTAGAAAGGAGGGAATGTTGGGAACAGATGAGGTTTTACGAATTGTTGGTGGAATTCTGTCCTCTCTAATCTAAGTAGGATTGGTGGGGGAATCATTTTATTTTCTGTTAATTGAGATGTTAGTTTGCCATTTCACTCTGTTCATGTTTATTGACATTTGACTTGTTAGTGTGGAGAGCAAATCCGATTGACTTTAACGAGCATAATTGCATGAGGATGTGATTTCCCAATTCTCTGAGGCTGTTTTTACATGTGAAATTGATTCAAAAGGCAAAATCCATCTTCAATCACAATGGGTGTGTATGCATATGTCCTGAAGGTGAGAATTAGATGTGAGTTAGGCCTCACCTTAGGATAATTAACCCAGTGAATAACCACACACACACACACACACACACGACTCTGTAGAGAAACTAGGTGTGAGGTGTCAGGACTATTGCGTAATAGCCTAGGTCTCCCATGGATTGCTTCGCACAGTGAAAAAGCTGAAATTCACTACTTTCATTCATCTGCTTCATTCATCTGCTTCATATTTAGCATCACATTGAAGTGTTTTACCATTTCCTTTTCAGCACAACCAGTGCTACAAGTAAAAAACAATTTGACATAAACAGCTGCCTTTATGAGTTTTATTGACAAATGTCAATAAACAAATATGGTCCGCCAAGCAAAAACCCGATAAAAAAATGATTTGTAAAAATACTGTAAGTACAGAAATTGTTTGCTGATGTAAAAAAAAGGGCTTTGTAAATACATTTGATTTGGTTTGCTAAGTGGGAAATGAATATCCAACTAGTCAGTGACAATTGTGTGTAGTTTAGCGTTTGTGACAGCAACTATGTGAGTTTATTACAGTATCATAGACACTATGTCCTGGGGCTTCCTATAATATTCTATGTAAAATAACTTCTTACCTTCTAACGACTCTTGTGTGGCTTGTGAGAGTGCAAACAGCAGTTCCGACTGTTTACATAAGACAAAGCATTGCACTTTTTTTTTACTTGCGAAATACTGTACCAAACACCTCAGATGTAAAATTGTGCAACTAAAACATCCTCGGCAAAAACGTCAAAATTAATTACCGATTTCTTGAGTTATCTTAGATTTGTTCTGAGGATTTTGAGGAACTGAAATGGGCTTCAGTGTCTCATGGGGG
The DNA here is from genome assembly GCF_965601325.2 of Salmo salar. Lineage (NCBI taxonomy): Eukaryota > Metazoa > Chordata > Actinopteri > Salmoniformes > Salmonidae > Salmo > Salmo salar. Next base: position 67,575,159 of record NC_138291.1, read on the forward strand.
ACAAGCATAATTGACCAAAAACTGAATCAGTCAGGAAACAAACCTCCAAGACTGAAATCAAATTGTTCTAATGAGCAACAGAAAAACATACGTGCCAATCGGTGTGTTCAGTGGCTCTTTAAATGTGTGGTGGTATTTAGCCTAGTGGATAAGAGCGCTGGACCAGTAACCAAAAGGTTGTTCGTTCAAATCCCCAAGCTGACTAGGTGAAAAATCTATGTCCCCTTGAGCAAGGCACTTAATCCTAATTTCTCCTGTAAGTCGCTGTGGATAAGAGCATCTACTAAAAATGGAACAAGGTGTTGCTGTAGGTTCCATGTAGGCCTAGCAGTGCTCCTGTGGCCTATGCCAAGACTACATCTAAAGGAACAATAGTGTTTGGCTACAGTGAGAATAAAAGGTTTCTGTTATTCAGCAAGTGTGTATGGTGTTAAAAACCACTCCCCTGTAATTCCCCACATAGTGTATATTGTGGTTGTGAACTATGTGTCTATCATTTCATCCATTCTCCCTGTAGTCATTTACAAGCTGAATTTAGGGCTCTAACTATATTGAGCTCCAAAAGTATTGGGACAGGACACATTGTTTGTTGTACCGGCCTTTGGATTTGAAATTATACAATGATTATGATGTTAAAATGAAGACTGTCAGCTTTAATTTGAGGGTATTTTTCTTCCATATCGGGTGAAATGGCGCCGGAAGAAATGGCAGCAGTTTTACAGGCGCCCAACCAAGTGTGCTATTATGCTTCTTTTTCTCGGGTTTTGTAACTTATTTTGTACATAATGTTTCTGCAACCGTATCTTACGGCAAAAATAGCTTCTGGATATCAGGACAGCAATCGCTCACCTCGGATTAGATGAAGATTGTTTTCTTCAACAAGCAGGACGCACACGACATTCTCTGTACACCCGACAAGGCCAACATCCCAGTTATTTGCAAGAGGAGAAAAGGAGGTACAGAGGACACAGAGCGGGGTGCCTCATAAGGATCCGCAGAAGGCGAGTTTGAAAGCTGCCATTACCGTCAATATTACTCGCCAACGTGCAAACATTGGACAATAAATTAGACAAGGTACAGTCACGAATATCCTACCAACGGGACATCAAAAACTGTAACATCCTATCTTTCACGGAATCATGGCTGAATGATGACATGGATATTCAGCTAGCGGGATATACCCTGCCCCGGCAAGATAGAACAGCACACTCCGGTAAGACGTTGGGGGGGGGGGGGGGGTCTGTGTATATTTGTAAACAACAGCTGGTGCACGAAATCTAAGGAAGTCTCTAGATTTTGCTCGCCTGAAGTAGAGCATCTTGTGATAAAATGCAGACCACACTATTTGCTTAGTTTTAAGCTATACTTTCCGTGGCTGTTTATTTACCACCATAGACGGATGCTGGCACTAAGACCGCACTCAGTCAGCTGTATAAGGAAATAAGCAAACAGGAAACCGCTCACCCAGAGGCGGCGCTCCTAGTGGCCAGAGACTTTAATGCAGGGAAACTTAAATCCGTTCTACCGAATTTCTATCAATATGTTAAATGTGCAACCAGAGGGGGAAAAAATCTAGATCACCTGTACTCCACACACAGAGACGCGTACAAAGCTCTCCCTCGCCCTCCGTTTGGTAAATCCGACCACAATTCTATCCTCCTGATTCCTGCTTAGAAGCAAAAATTTCAAGCAGGAAGCACCAGTGACTCGGTCTATAAAAAAGTGGTCAGGTGAAACAGATGCTGAACCACAAGGACTGTTTTGTTATCACAGACTGGAACATGTTCCGGGATTCCCCCGATGGCATTGAGGAGTACACCACATCAGTCACTGGCTTTATCAATAAGTGCATCGAGGACGTCGTCCCCACAGTGACTGTACGTACATACCCCAAACAGAAGCCATGGATTACAGGCAACATTCGCACTGAGCTAAAGGGTAGAGCTGCCACTTTCAAGGTGTGGGACTCTAATCCGGAAGCTTATAAGAAATCCTGCAATGCCCTCCGACGAACCATCAAACAGGCAAAGCGTCAATACAGGACTAAGATTCAATCCTACTACACCGGCTCCGACGCTCGTCTTATGTGGCAGGGCTTGCAAACTATTACAGACTACAAAGGGTAGCAAAGCCGCAAGCTGCTGTGACGACCCTCCCACTCTGTCTGCCTTATTCTCTCTCTTTGTTCTTGTTTCCTTATTAGGATGCCGGTGGGCGGAGTTGGGAGGGGCGTCAGCTACATGGGAAACACCTGGGCCTGGGTGTGTTCCATGATAAATAGACCTCTTCCACATTGATTGGGAAGATTCTCTCCATGCAGACACCTTTATTTGATTTCTGTTGTGGTAGTTTTGTGGCTTTTGGTTGTTTGCTTTGGCACCCTTCAACACCCTGCATTATTACATTCATGCATGCAAAACACTCACTTACACTACTGATTACACACACCATTGTTAATTGTAATTGGTTTACTTTAGTTAACCTCTATGGGACCGGCGGGACGAATTCGTCCCACCTACGTAACATCCACTGCCAGCCTGTGGCGCGATTTTCAAAATCTTCAAAATCCTATTACTTCAATTTCTCAAACATATGACTATTTTACAGCCATTTAAAGATAAGACTCTCGTTAATCTAACCACACTGTCCGATTTCAAAAAGGCTTTACAACGAAAGCAAAACATTAGATTATGTCAGCAGAGTACCAAGCCAGAAATAATCAGACACCCATTTTTCAAGCCAGCATATAATGTCACCAAAACCCAGAAGACAGCTAAATGCAGCACTCACCTTTGATGATCTTCATCAGATGACAACCCTAGGACATTATGTTATACAATACATGCATGTTTTGTTCAATCAAGTTCATATTTATATCAAAAACCAGCTTTTTACATTAGCATGTGACGTTCAGAACTAGCATACCCCCCGCAAACTTACGGGGAATTCGCTAACATTTTACTAAATTACTCACGATAAACGTTCACAAAAAGCATAACAATTATTTTAAGAATTATAGATACAGACCTCCTCTATGCACTCGATATGTCCGATTTTAAAATAGCTTTTTGGTGAAAGCACATTTTGCAATATTCTAAGTATATAGCCCAGGCATCACGGGCTCGCTATTTAGACACCCGGCAAGTTTAGCACTCACCATAATCATATTTACTATTATAAAAATGTCATTACCTTTTGTTGTCTTCGTCAGAATGCACACCCAGGACGTCTACTTCAATAACAAATGTTGGTTTGGTCCAAAATAATCCATCGTTATATCCGAATAGCGGCGTTTTGTTCGTGCGTTCCAGACACTATCCGAAATAGTAAAGAAGTGTCGCGCGCTTGGCGCAATTCCTGACAATAAAATTCAAAGTATTCAATTGCCGTACGTCGAAGCATGTCAACCGCTGTTTAAAATCAATTTTTACGTCATTTTTCTCGTAGAAAAGCGGTAATATTCCGACAGGGAATCTCCTTTTCGGCAAACAGAGGAAAAAATCCCAAAGGCGGGGGCGGTCGGGGTCACGCGCATAAGCTAGTGTCTCTTGATGGGCCACTTGAGAAAGGCGATAATGTGTTTCAGCCTGGGGCTGGAATGACGACATTCTCTTTTTTCCCGGGCTATGAGAGCCTATGGACGACGTGGGAAGTGTCACGTTAGAGCAGAGATCCTTAGTAAATGATAGAGATGGCAAAGAAGTTCCAGAAATGGTCAGACAGGCCACTTCCTGTAAAGGAATCTCTCAGGTTTTGACCTGCCATTTGAGTTCTGTTATACTCACAGACACCATTCAAACAGTTTTAGAAAATTTAGGGTGTTTTCTATCCATATGTAATAAGTATATGCATATTCTAGTTACTGAGTAGGAGTGGTAACCAGATTAAATCGGGTATGTTTTTTATCCAGCCGTGTCAATGCTGCCCCCTAGCCCTAACAGGTTATTAATAAATATATATTTTGGTATTCCTTGTCTCCACGTTGTCTCCCTTTTGTTACGAGCTTTGAGCCGGTTCGTAACACTGCCCAGTGACACGAGCCTACCAGACGAGCTAAATCACTTCTATGCTTGCTTCGAGGCAAGCAACACTGAGGCATGCATGAGAGCATCAGCTGTTCCGGACGACTGTGTGATCACGCTCTCTGTAGCCGACGTGAGTAAGACCTTTAAACAGGTCAACGTTCACAAGGCTGCGAGGCAAGACGGATTACCAGGACGTGTGCTCCGGGCATGTGCTGACCAACTGGCAGCTGTCTTCACTGACATTTTCAACATGTCCCTTATTGAGTCTGTAATGCCAACATGTTTCAAGCAGATCACCATAGTCCCTGTGCCCAAGAACACGAAGGCAACTTGCCTAAATGTCTACAGACACGTAGCACTCATGTCCGTATCCATGAAGTGCTTTGAAAGGCTGGTAATGGCTCACATCAACACCATTATCCCAGAAACCCTAGACCCACTTCAATTTGCATACCGCCCAAACAGATCCACAGTTGACACAATCTCTATTGCACTCCACACTGCCCTTTCCCACCTGGACAAAAGGAACACCTACGTGAGAATGCTATTCATTGACTGCAGCTCAGCTATCAACACCGTAGTACCCTCAAAGCTCATCACTAAGCTAAGGATCCTGGGACTAAACACCTCCCTCTGCAACTGGATCCTGGACTTCCTGACGGGCCGCCCCCAGGTGGTGAGGGAAGGTAGCAACACATCTGCCACACTGGAGCCCCTCAGGGGTGTGTGCTCAGTCCCCTCCTGTACTCCCGGTTCACCCATGACTGCATGGCCAGGCACGACTCCAACACCATCATTAAGTTTGCAGACGACACAACAGTGGTAGGCCTGATCACCGACAACGACGAGACAGCCTATAGGGAGGAGGTCAGAGACCTGGCTGGGTGGTGCCAGAAAGGGTGCTGCCAGAATAACAACCTACCCCTTAACATAACCAAGACTAAGGAGATGATTGTGAACTACAGGAAAAGGAGGACCGAGCACGCTCCCATTCTCATCGACGGGGCTGTAGTGGAGCAGGTCGAGAGCTTCAAGTTCCTTGGTGTCCACATCATCAACAAACTAGAATGGTCCAAACACACCAAGACAGTCATGAAGAGGGCACGACAAAGCCTATTCCCCCTCAGGAAACTAAAGATTTGGCATTGGTCTTCAGATCCTCAAAAGGTTCTACAGCTGCAATATCGAGAGCATCCTGACTGGTTGCATCACTGCCTGGTACGGCAATCCGACCACAAGGCACTACAGAGGGTAGTGCATACGGCCCAGTACATCACTGGGGCTAAGATGCCTTCCATCCAGGACCTCTACACCAGGCGGTGTCAGAGGAAGGCCCAGCCACCCCAGTCATACAGAGTTAATCAAATGGCTACCAGGACTATTTGCATTGTTTGCCGCCCCCCCCCCCCCCCCCCCTTTTACGCTGCTGCTGCTACTCTCTGTTTATCATATATGCATAGACACTTTAACGGGTGCATGTATATAGCCTCGCTACTGTTATAGCCTCGCTACTGTATATATTGTTTTCCGTTTTGTTAGTATACCTGACGGAACTGTTGGCTGTCGTTTTGTTGTTTTTTTGTTTAAGTGTTTTCATTAAAGTAAAGTAGGAGCACTCTACACGCTGCGCATTGGTCCCCTTTATACGACCCTCGTTACAGGACAAATTCACATATGTGTATTAAAGTAGTCAGTATTTCGTCCCATATTCCTAGCACACAATGATTACTTCAAGCTTGTGACTCTACAAATTGTTGGAGGCATTTGCAGTTTGTACGAGTGTGCATACGTCTGTGGGGGCAAGAGAAATTGCAGTGTAGAGAGAGGGGTTATTTATTTCTCCCTAAATCTCCCCTGCTGGTGGAGGGCGGAGTCTCATGGATTAATATCTTGTCATTGGCCTGGGTTCAGGCTCGTGAAGTGACGGGGGCACTTCTCCCCTCCTATCCACCTCTCCATTCCTGGGATGACAGGCATGGTGAGCATAGCTGAGCTGCAGCCCCTGTGGGAATACCTAAGTGGTTGGGTTGGTGTAGTGGCGTGGCGTGGGGCCCTGCTATGGCAGCAAACTGTGACACAAACACATGCAGGTACATATGTTAGACTTGTACTAGTCTCTGTCTACCTGCCAGTAATGGGTAAAGCTCCATTCTTTCCCCTCCTGTGTCAGTGTTTGTTCAAGGAGGTCCCTCTCTCTCCCATAACACACTCCTTTTTTTTATATGGGTATAGGAAATACGCTCTGATCAAGAGCTTTAGCTGAGTGAGGTGTGTGTGTGTGTGTGTGTGTGTGTGTGTGTGTGTGTGTGTGTGTGTGTGTGTGTGTGTGTGTGTGTGTGTGTGTGTGTGTGTGTGTGTGTGTGTGTACATTGTCTTCAGAAAGTATTCATATCCTCTTGACGTATTCAACATTTTGTTTTAGCCTGAATTCAAAATAGATATTTAGTCTCACCCATCTACACCCATAATGACAAAGTGAAAACATGTTTTTAGAAATGTTTATATCAGAAATATCTCTCTTCCATACGTTTTCACACCCCTGACTCAATACATGTTAGAATCACCTTTGGCAGCGATTACAGCTGTGAGTCTTTCTTGGTAAGTCTCTAAGAGCGTTGCACACAATATTCGCACATTATTCTTTTAGAAATTCTTCCCAGCTCTGTCAAGTTGGTAGTTGATCATTGGTATACAGCCATTTTCAAGTCTTGCCATAGATTTTCAAGCTGATTTAAGTCAAAACAGTAACTAGGCCACGCAGGAACATTTAATGTCATCTTGGTAACAGTGTATTATTTGGCCTTGTATTTTAAGTTATTGTCCTGCTGAAAGGTGAATTTGATTCCCAGTGTCTGTAGGAAAGCATACTGAACCAGGTTTTCCTCTAGGATTTTGCCTGTGCGTAGCTATATTCCAGGTTCTTGTATCATTAAAAACTCCCTAGTCCTTGCCGATGATAAGCATACCCATAACATGATGCAGCCACCACCATGCTTGAAAATATGAAGAGCGATACTCAGTGAAGTGTTGTGTTGGATTTGCCCAAAACATAATGCTTTGTATTCAGGACATAAATGTAATTTCTTTGCCACGTTTGTTGCACTTTTACATTAGTGCCTTATTCTGTACAGTCCTCCTTTTCACTCTGGCATTTAGGTTAGTATTGTGGAGGAACTACAATGTTGTTGATCCATCCTCAGTGTTTTCCTATCACAGCCATCAAACTCTGTAACTGTTTTAAAGTCACCTTTGGCATCATGGTGAAATCCCTGAGCGGTTTCCTTCCTCTCCGATAATTGAGTTAGAAAGGACGGCTGTATCTTTGTAGTGACTGGGTGTATTGATACACCATCCAAAGTGTAATTAATACCTTCACCATGCTCTAAGGGATATTCAATGCCTGCTATTTGTATTTTTACCCATCTACCAATAGGTGACCTTTGCGAGGCATTGGAAAGGGACCTTACAATTATCTGTATGTGTGGGTTGCAGAAATGAGGGTGTCATTCAAAAATCATTTTAAACACTATTATTGCACACAGAGTCCATGCAATGTATTATGTGACTTGTTAAGAGAAATTGTGCTCCTGAATTTATTTAGGCTTGCCATAACAAGGGGTTGCTTTTCATTTTTCATTAATTTGTAAGTTTCTAAAAACATAATTCCACTTTGACATTATGGGGTATTGTGTGTGTGTGTAGGCCAGTGACACAAAATATCAATTTAATACATTTTCAATTCAGGCTGTAACACAACAACATGTGGAAAAAGGTGGGTGCTCTACTGCAGATTATTAAAACCCCTTTCCCCAAATCTTGGTCTTAGCCCAATATGATTTAATAGGAAGCATATTGTAGAGAATACCACCCCCCCCCCCCCCCTCCCCCTTTCTGCCTCTCCCTCATTCCCCATCTCCTCTGTGTGTTATAATTAGAAGGGGGTACTACAAGGGTTGAAGAAAGAGGGAGAGGCCCTCAAAATATATCAGGTGACCACTGAAAGCATTGGCCTTCAGTGGTCACCTGATATATTATTGGTGTACCAGAATGTGTCTAAATGTTAGCTTTGTGCATGTTTTAGCCACAGAATGTAAAGCTGACATTGCCAAAGATAGTAAACATTAAAGTTATATAAACCCAGCACTTTATATTTTTATTTGATTTCTCTCATAACGTAGTGTATTTGGGAGCCCCAAACCAAAACATGTACGTTTTGTAAAAGCATTTGGTTAAAGTCTCTACCATTCCATTGTAACAGGAAGAAGTGAATGAGGGATTTGAGGAACATTAGAGTTGTCCATCATGTGTGCCGTGGGCTATAGAAACACACTCATCTCTATTCACCTCCATGCCTTCAACATCTGCTACTGGGAGAGAGGGACGCTTCACCCTTTCACTGCTGGAATGCCTCTGCTCTGGCTCTATTGTAAGGTTGAGGGAATGAATGGCTTGTTCCTCGCCATTCGTTCATTTTTGTAGAGCGTGTCCCTATTCTGATTATCAGCTGTTGTCAAACACACATGGCTGTGAAAATACGATTCTCTTCCTCAATAGTGTGCAGTGAATTCTAATAGATGAAAAGTCGAAATGAGTATGACATCCTGGCATTTAAAGCATACACATTTTTTGAAATTGCACATTATACTATAAAACGTTATATTTTTGCATAACCAAAAAGCCTACTGTTTAGAATGCAAATATGGGTATTCAGACACTGCCAGTCTAACTAGCCCTCTCTCGCGCTTTCTCTCTCTCATGCTTTCTCTCTCTCGTTAGTAAACACACACACGCACTCTCTTAAGCATACATGTAGTTGTCACCTAAATAGCCTGAATTACACACCTTGCATGGGCACCGTGTGTTTGTCGTGCACACACGTCTCTGGTCTCTGAAAGGAGAGATCACACCTAAGTAAACCCAGAGCTGCTCCAGAGTAATCTCTCCTCTCCTGAGGCCTTGTGACGTCCATTTGCTGGGTGTTTGCTCATTAGAGCATGCACGAACACACACACACACACACACACACTATACATTTTCCCTTTTGTCCAACACACAATTATTCATAAGTGTCAACTTGATGATGGGTGTGTGAGTTGGCCAGTGCAGTTCAAGAAGCTAGGTCAAGCTAAACAAGGAGGAGGAATCATATATAGAATATTATAAGTCTTCAGGAAAGCTTGCCGTTTTGCCTGGTGTGTGTTTTGGTGCTTCATCCCCTCAGTGCAGCAGGACAGGGGGAGACATGGGGTTGGGAGGAAGAGGATACCTTTATGGTTTGCAACTGATCTCACCATGTTGTCTTTCCGCTGTTTCCTCTGACTGTGAACAGACTAACCAGGACATTAACAAAACTAACTCCCTAGTGGGAGGGCGAATTCAGCTCCACCAGTGAAGCACAAGTCACACACCCACATGCCATAAAGACTTAGCTCTCAGGTTTCTCTGAACAACTCTCACAGAGTGTTACTGACGGGTTAATTAAGTTAGGTTGGTACATAGGTTGTGTGACCTGAATCAAGATTGAACAGTAAGACAACGATACTGTAAATGTCTTTTGTGTTATATCAATCAAAATCTCCCTTTCTCTTATTTCTTCTCTCAAACAGAAACTCCAGACTTTCCACAGCTTGAGCTGCCCTGGGTTCTCTGGACCGGACAGCTGTCAATCAAACATGCCCCCACCCTCCTCCAGGAGCTTGAGCCAATCGGAATCTTACTTCACCTGTGCGCCTGACCTAGGTGCTCAGACTCAACAGGAAGTGGATGAGGAGGAGGATGACTCTTCCTATGAGGAGCTGGACAGTGACTCTGCGTGTAGCCTGGACTCTAGGCCCTGGTCCCCATGCAGGGGAGTGGGGGAGAGAATGGGGGAGGGACACACCCTCTGGAAGGGTGAGTGTGGTACAGAGAAGGACCTCTACCAGCTGGGGGGAGAGCTGGACATCGACCAGATCGAGAGGAACTAAACGGAACATGAAGCCTTTGGATAAAGGATTGTCGTAACCTTTTGTGAATTTTGCAGAAAGACTGAGAATTTAGAACTTCATGACCACGCGAAGGATGCCTTACGTATGATAGGGGGATATTGAGCTGATTGGAACATTACAAGGATGTTTGCGAATACTGTGGGAGGCAAGGGATGTTGTACTGTATGTGATGTCAATGAAGGACAAAGCACGTGAAACGGTTGATAGAAAGTGTTGCATGTTGACTTTGGTTGAACTTTGAGGTCCTGCGGGACAAACAGTTGTTTTGAACTGTCTCGTTGTCTTTCTGAATTTAAAGGCAGTTGCTTTCGCTTGGTGACGTGCGGCCTAACTCTGGAGTGGGGATCGAGGGATAGTCTTTAACACCTCCAAAAACTCCTCTCTCCTCTAAAATTGAGTACTTCCATATACAACTGGACAGAACTAACGGTAAGGTTTTAGTACTGTAGCATTTGCAGCAGACGTACGTTACAACTTCTGCTTTTCTCTACCAGACTAGGGGGACATGATGGCCTGAGAGAGAGAGGGATGAATTAGAGCAGGAGAGAAACAATATGTTATTTTCATATATACCCCCCCTTGACCCTTTTCTTCAACTATTTTTACAGGAAGAATATCCCCCGCTGAATTCCAAGTTAACCCCTATACCATAAGCACTCCTGTAGATCTGAAAAAGTGAAAGTACCGGTATTACTTTCCTTCTGATTGGCTGTGTGGAGTTTTCACTATATATGCTTACATCTATCCAAGTGTTTCAGGTCTTCAGGAGTGCCTAGGGGATAGGGGTCAATTTGGAATTCATAAAGTATTCACACATCATCGCTGAATGTAAATAAGCTTTAAGGAGTTTGGAAATACCTGGCGATTTGTTCGGTCAGATACATGTCCTTTTCAACCTCAGAAACCCCTGCTCGAAACAAACCTTTTTGACTTTTTATAGATTCTAATATGCAAAATGTATATTTGAATAAACACAGAATTTTAAGTCTTCAGTTCTAATATCAATGTATATTTTTCTAAATGTATGTCTTTATGATCTGTTTGTGAAGGATCAGGAATAAGAGACCTTACTTTAATAGTACAGACATGAAATAAAAACGCAAACTGCCGTGGTCATGTTGTGTTTCATTATTATCAGGGTGCCATTATACATGATGGTACAGCTTGACATTAAGCCTTCATGTCATAAACATGACATAGTGTGTGTTTACATAGATGTGCTTCTGATCTGATGTCCTCTAATTGTTTATGAAGTCATTGAACTGCCATTGACTTTGGCATATCATGCCACGTAAGCCGTTTATACCCTGTGATAGATACAGTCAGGTAAACATCTGTGTGCTCTATGATGCTGTTACACAACCCACCGGCACCAAACAAAATGGCAGGAAGTCTAGACACAGAATACCCCCGCAACGCCACTGACCTCTGAGGCAAGAGGAAGTGATGTCACAGCCACCGGAATGCTTCTTCTCTCCTCAGTTCAGTTGGAAGGCAGACAGACACGTCGCCAAGGTGGGGCTGTTTTGCCTGGGGATATCCTGTCATGTGTATCTAATGTCTGTCCATGTCTGGGGGAGTTAAAAGAACCTGCTGCCACAGTGAAGAAAAGAAGACTTAAAATTAGGTTCTAGAGTTATGTCTACACTGTATTTTCTTCTGCCCCCGGGGTGCTTCGTTGTTCAAGTAAAGTCTTAGAGGAGTGTAGGTTTCCCACAGTGGACTCATAGGGAGAAGTGTGCGGACCTGTTTGCAACGTCTCTCACAACCAGGATGTTGCAACCAGCTGAATGCCCTATCCAAACTCTAACCCCAGCGGGGTGTTACCTTACCACATCACACACACACACACACACACAGCCAAAGGCCCTTGAATGAATGCTGACTGTCCACTCTGTCAGTAAACAGAGAGAACTTGTAAACTGGTCTGAAAATATTTGGACTTTCTCACATCCGTGAAGGGATGGGATGTACTCCCAATGATTCCATCTCTCCTCAGAGCTGTTGTCACAGCTGCCCACACAGTGCCAGAGGGGATTACCGATTCAATCAAAGGATGGATGGAAGCCCGGAGGTTTGAGGAGGGGATGCTGGGAGGATTGATGGGGGGTGAAATATTAAATGAAGGAAAGGCAGGCTGTCTTGGCTGTTGAAAGCAACAAACCTCCAGCTCACAGCCCATTTCTCTCTTCAGCACAATGAGCTTGGTAACACAGCATCACGTTGCCACGGACAACAAGTCAGTCGCTCGCTCAGACCCAAAGGTCACTGACCTCCCTCCACACACACATACACACTTCCTGTCAGACAGGAAGTAGCAGGCTGAGAGGAATAGATATTTAGAGTCTGAGGTAACACAAACACCCACTCACACTACTGGCCCAGGCCTATAAATAGGGGGCATTGTGTAGTAGAGGCTGTTAAATGTGGACATTACTGAGAAAGAGGGAAATAGCAGTGTTACTCAAAGTCACAGATCCTGGGCTATATAGCCTCGATTACTTGTGTGAAAACACTGGTGATATTTTCAGGGTAAGCAGATATTTTACTTAGTCAGCAGAAAAGGCTTTCGCCCTCAGAACTACTGAGGAGTAGCATACGATGCATTCATTGTTTTGTAAAGGGTCATTTCAAGACAGATTCAAAGAGCTTAGCCCAACCACTGTAATAAAGAATAAAGAAAATAAATCTGGTCTTCCATGTTCAAAACGTATTCACACCCCTTAACTTTATTCATTTTGTTTTGTTTTACAGCATTCATTTAAAATGTATTACATGTATATTTTGTGTCACTGGCCTATGCACAATACTCCATAATGTCAAAATGGAAGTATGTCTTTTGACATTTTTACAAATGAATTAAACATGAAAAGCTGAAATGTCTTGAGTCAATAAGTATTCAACCCCTTTTGTTATGGAAAGCCTAAATAAGTTCAGGAGTACAAATGTGCTTAACAAGTCACATACTAAGTTGCATGGACTCACTCTGTGTGCAATAATAGTATTTAACTTGATTTTTGAATGACTACCTCATATCCCACACATACTGTACCCCACACATACAATTATCTGTAAGGTCCCTCAGTCGAGCAGTGAATTTCAAATACAGATTCAACCACAAAGACAACAGAGGTTTTCCAATGCCTCGCAAAGAAGGGCACAGATTTTTTTTTTTAAGCAGACATTGAATATCCCTTTGAGCATGGTGAAGTTGGATGGTGTATCAATACACCAACTCACTACAAAGTTACAGGCATCCTTCCTTACTCATTTGCCGGAGAGGAAGGAAATCACTCAGGAATTTCACCATGAGGCCAAAGTTGACTTTAAAACAGTTTCATAGTTTGACGGCTGTGATAAGAGAAAACTGATTTTCCAGCATGGTGGTGGCTGCATCATGTTATTGGTCTGTTTGTCATCAGCAAGGACTAGGGAGTTTTTTAGGATACAAATAAATGGAATATTGCTAAACACAAGCAATATCCTAGATGAAAACCTGGTTCATTCTGCTTTCCACCAGACACTGGAAGACAAATTCACTTTTCAGCAGGACAATAACCTAAAACACAACACCAAATATACACTGGAGTTGCTTACCAAGACAACATTGAATGTTCCTGAGTGGCCTAATTACAGTTTTAACTTAAGTTGGCTTGAAAATGTATGGCAAGACTTGAAAATGGCTGTCTAGCAATGTCCAACAACCAACTTGACAGAGCTTGAAGAATTTCAAAAATAATAATGTGCAAATATTGTACAATCCAGGTGTGCAAAGCTCTTAGAGACTTACCCAGAAAGACTCACAGCTATAATTGCTGCCAAAGATGATTGTAACATGTTTTGACATAGGGGTGTGAATACTTATGTAAATGAGATATTTCTGTATTTCATTTAAAAAAAAAATGCAATAATTTTTAAATATTTCACTTTGTCGTTATGGGGTTTTGTGTATAGATGGGTGAGAAAAATCCATTATGAATCCAGGCTGTAAGACAACCCAATGTAGAATAAGTCAAGGGGTATGAATACTTTCTGATACTACCTCATACTGCATCATGACCAGGGCTTTAAATTCACTGAATGTCATGTCCTGTACCTTTCTCACTCAGTGGGTCATTATTAGTCTCCACTATGTGCTGGGCGAGCATCAAATCAAATCAAATTTTATTGGTCACATACACATTGTTAGCAGATGCGAGTATAGCGAAATGCTTGTGCTTCTAGTTCCGACAGTGCAGTAATATCTAACAAGTCATCTAACAAATTCACAACAACTACCTTATACACACAATGTAAGGGGGTGGAAAAAGAATATGTACATATAAATATATGGATGTGCGTTGGCCGTGCGGCATAGGCAAGATGCAATAGATGTATATACATATGAGCAGTAATGCAGGATATGTAAACATTATTAAAGTGGCATTATTTAAAGTGACTAGTGATACCATTATTAAATCCATTTATTACAGTGGCCAGTGATTTGAGTCTGTATGTTGGCAGCAGCCACTCTGTCAGTGATAGCTGTTTAACAGTCTGATGGCCTTGAGATAGAAGCTGCTTTTCAGTCTCTCAGTCCCAGCTTTGATGCACCTGTACTGACCTCGCCTTCTGGACGATAGCGGGGTGAACAGGCAGTGGCTCGGGTGTTGTTGTCTTTGATTATCTTTTTGGCCTTCCTGTGACATCGGGTGGTGTAGGTGTCCTGGAGGGCAGGTAGTTTGCATAGACACCTATCTGTGTCTGACAGGTGGCCAGTGTCATGTCACTGATTAACTATACCTCTCCACTCAAAGGTCAATGGGACCTGGCACCACGGCCCTACAGTTTGTCACCATTGTGTCTGCTAAGCCTTTCTCTCTATCTATTCATCTTAATCTATTTTATCTCCCTCATAAGGCCGGAATCTATGGATTTATGTGGTAGTGCCTTATACAGTTATACGGACCATTTGTATTGTATCAACCCCACATGCAACCAATTCATATACTTGCCTGTCATTGTCTTTGCTTAACCATGATATAAAACGTGGCATTCAAACATGGCAGCTAGCTCTCAGTGGGTCATATAAACATTGTAATTATTGTACACCGAACAAAAATATAAACGCAACATGCAACAATTTCTAAGATTTTACGGAGTTACAGTTCATAAAAGGAAATCAGTCAATTGAAATAAATTAATTACGCCTTAATCTATGGATTTCACATGACTGGGAATACAGATATGCATCTGTTGGGTACAGATACCTTAAAAAAATGTAGGGGCGTGGACCAGAAAACCAGTCACTATGTGGAGTGACCACCATTTGCCTCATGCAGCGTGACACATCTCCACCACATAGAGTTGATCAGCCAGTGGATTGTGACCTGTGGAATGTTGTCCCACTCCTCTTCAATGGCTGTGTGAAGTTGCTGGATATTGGCGGGAATTGGAACACGATGTCGTACACGTTGATCCAGAGCATTCCAAACTTGCTCAATGGGTGACATGTCTGGTGAGTATGCAGGCAATGGAAGAACTGGGACATTTTCAGCTTCCAGGAATCGTGTACAGATCCTTGCGACATGGAGCTGTACATTATCATGCTGAAACATGAGGTGATGGCGGCGGATGAAAGGCATGACAATGGGCCTCAGGATCTCGTCACGGTATCTCTGTGCATTGAAATTGCAATTGATAAAATGTGTTGTGTTTGTTGTCCGTAGCTTATGTCTGCCCATACCATAACTGTACTGGTATGGCAACTGCTCTGCCTCCGACCACAAGGCACTACAGAGGGAAATGCGTACGGCCCAGTACATCACTGGGGCCAAGCCTCCTGTCATCCAGGACCTCTATATCAGGCGGTCAGAGGAAGGCCCTAAAAATTGTCAATGACTCCAGCCACCCTAGTCATAGACTCTTCTATCTGCTACTGCACGCAAGCGGTACCAGAGCGCCAAGTCGAGGTCCAAAAGGTTTCTTAACAGTTTCTACCCCCAATCCATAAGACTCCTGAACAGCTAATCAAATGGCTACCCAGACCCCTCTTTTACGCTGCTGCTACTCTCTGTTTATAATCTATGCATAGTCACTTAACTCTAGCTACATGTACATATTACCTCAATTACCTAAACTAACCGGTGCCCCTGCACATTGCCTCTGTACCGATACCCCCTGTATATAGCCTTACTTGTTATTTTAATGCTGCTGTTTAATTTTTTTTAAACTTTTATTTTCAATTTTTTACTTAAAACACTTTTTTTTCTTAACTTCTTAAAGCATTGTTGGTTAAGGGCTTGTAAGTACGCATTTCACTGTTGTATTCGGCGCATGTGACAATTCAAATTTGATTTGATTTGTCTAATCAACAACCACCTGCTTTCAGAATTTACTCAATTCTTAGTCTCAATTGGTCTCAACTAGAGATGTTGTGGGCAGGAAATTTGTCAAGCAAATAACTGTCGGTCTCACGGTAATTGACTGTCAATTAACATAAACACATTTAGCATTTCCTGGCTTCCACACATAGCCTACAAGATACTGATGCAGACTTTTGGAACATCTACTGTACATTTAAAAGTCTAATAAATCCATGTAATATAGCCTACACCACAATAAATCCATTATTTATTTTAGACAAGTCTAAAGAAGCATGATATGAAGAAAATTTAGTTTATTTCAGAATAACAGAATAGCATACTCTGAGTTGTCCTAATGTTAGGTCCTGATCTGGCTATGCCAAATGGCTTTGGGCTACACTAGTTCATTTAGCAGACAAGATTTGCTTAGAATTCCGTGGCATTATTTTATAGTATGAAGAATACAATTGAGGAAAGCTGAATAAAATCGAAAGGATATTTACTCCAAACAATTTGTTGGAGTGCGCACATGCAGCTTTTCAGTGTTGAGCTTTTAACAAAGAAATAGCTACTCCTATATGCTTAATTTAGAGTTATTAATTTAACTTTAGTTGTTCTACAAACGTTGGGCTATATTAATTTATTTTCTAATACATTGTTCGGCTGCATGTTGCTTGAAAGTCTATGCACACTACATCAGTCACTCATTCACAAATTTGACAAGCACTTGATTCTTCCCCAAACTTGAAACTCACGCGTGGGTTATGTATGCAGAACAGGGCTCCGGGCAGCCGAGCGGAAATGGAGGAAAACTCGCCTCCCTGCGGACCTGGCATCCTTTCACTCCCTCCTCTCTACATTTTCCTCTTCTGTCTCTGCTGCTAAAGCCACTTTCTACCACTCTAAACTCCAAGCATCTGCCTCTAACCCTAGGAAGCTCTTTGCTACCTTCTCCTCCCTCCTGAATCCTCCTCCCCCTCCCCCCCCCCTCCTCCCTCTCTGCGGATGACTTCGTCAACCATTTTGAAAAGAAGGTTGACGACATCCGATCCTCGTTTGCTAAGTCAAACGACACCGCTGGTCCTGCTCACACTGCCCTACCCTGTGCTTTGACCCCTTTCTCCCCTCTCTCTCCAGATGAAATCTCGCGTCCTATGAAGGCCGGCCGCCCAACAACCTGCCCACTTGACCCTATCCCCTCCTCTCTTCTCCAGACCATTTCCGGAGACCTTCTCCCCTACCTCACCTCGCTCATCAACTCATCCTTGACCGCTGGCTACGTCCCTTCCGTCTTCAAGAGAGCGAGAGTTGCACCCCTTCTGAAAAAACCTACACTCGATCCCTCCGATGTCAACAACTACAGACCAGTATCCCTTCTTTCCTTTCTCTCCAAAACTCTTGAACGTGCCGTCCTTGGCCAGCTCTCTTGCTATCTCTCTCAGAATGACCTTCTTGATCCTAATCAGTCAGGTTTCAAGACTGGGCATTCAACTGAGACTGCTCTTCTCTGTGTCACGGAGGCTCTCCGCACTGCTAAAGCTAACTCTCTCTCCTCTGCTCTCATCCTCCTAGACCTATCTGCTGCCTTTGATACTGTGAACCATCAGATCCTCCTCTCCACCCTCTCTGACCTGGGCATCTCCGGCGCGGCCCACGCTTGGATTGCGTCCTACCTGACAGGTCGCTCCTACCAGGTGGCGTGGCGAGAATCTGTCTCCGCACCACGTGCTCTCACCACTGGTGTCCCCCAGGGCTCTGTTCTAGGCCCTCTCCTATTCTCGCTATACACCAAGTCACTTGGCTCTGTCATATCCTCACATGGTCTCTCATATCATTGCTATGCAGATGACACACAATTAATCTTCTCCTTTCCCCCTTCTGACAACCAGGTGGCGAATCGCATCTCTGCATGTCTGGCAGACATATCAGTGTGGATGACGGATCACCACCTAAAGCTGAACCTCGGCAAGACGGAGCTGCTCTTCCTCCTGGGGAAGGACTGCCTGTTCCATGATCTTGCCATCACGGTTGACAACTCCCTTGTGTCCTCCTCCCAGAGTGCTAAGAACCTTGGCGTGATCCTGGACAACACCCTGTCGTTCTCCACTAACATCAAGGCGGTGACCCGATCCTGTAGGTTCATGCTCTACAACATTCGCAGAGTACGACCCTGCCTCACACAGGAAGCGGCGCAGGTCCTAATCCAGACACTTGTCATCTCCCGTCTGGATTACTGCAACTCGTTGTTGGCTGGGCTCCCTGCTTGTGCCATTAAACCCCTACAACTCATCCAGAACGCCGCAGCCCGTCTGGTGTTCAACCTTCCCAAGTTCTCTCACGTCACCCCGCTCCTCCGCTCTCTCCACTGGCTTCCAGTCGAAGCTCGCATCCGCTACAAGACCATGGTGCTTGCCTATGGAGCTGTGAGGGGAACGGCACCTCCGTACCTTCAGGCTCTGATCAGGCCCTACACCCAAACAAGGGCACTGCGTTCATCCACCTCTGGCCTGCTCGCCTCCCTACCTCTGAGGAAGCACAGTTCCCGCTCAGCCCAGTCAAAACTGTTCGCTGCTCTGGCACCCCAATGGTGGAACAAGCTCCCTCATGACGCCAGGACAGCGGAGTCAATCACCACCTTCCGGAGACACCTGAAACCCCACCTCTTTAAGGAATACCTAGGATAGGATAAAGTAATCCTTCTAACCCCCCCTTAAAAGATTTAGATGCACTATTGTAAAGTGGTTGTTCCACTGGATATTATAAGGTGAATGCACCAATTTGTAAGTCGCTCTGGATAAGAGCGTCTGCTAAATGACTTAAATGTAAATGTAAATGTATGCCAGTTAGGCTCTACACCCTGTGTAAAGCGGATTAATGACATTATTTTTAAGAAGTGCCACTTTAGATGTGATACAAACTTTATCAAAACATTTAGGCCTATGGGCTAGGCTACATGAGATGTAGGACTATGATTAGAAAAAGTCACAACAACAAAAAGGCATTGTTTCTTATCCTGGGCATCATTCACAAGTGATAATATATCATTCACAAGTGATAGGCTGATATTGTCACCGATCAGACCATTCTTGATTGAATCTTGTCTTTACATATACTAAATGATATATGTGTGAAATGTATTTTGATTTAGAATGGACCGTTATCATGCACCTGTATTGAAACGGGGGCAGCGGGAAAAAATACATGTCATCAATGCACTTAAATAGCAAATGGAGGATGCTTTTCCCATGGTTCATTTTCATGCCAGCCAGGTAGGCTATACTCCTGTTGTAAATATAAGCAATGTGCCTAAAATTCGGAATGTCGAGAAATAAATATAGTAGACCTAGCCTATAGAAAGCAGATGGGATCCTCTGCTTTTTAGTAGAGGCCATCTCTCTGTTTTCTCGTGCAATTGCATAGCCTATAGAAATGTTGGTCAACATGAGCTCATGGACTCTCATGAAGTGTTTGATTCGATTTTTGATTACATTTGCATTGATGTCAGAGTGATTAGAGGGACAACAGAGTGCTGAGTACCAGGCAGTTAGCACATTTGGTAGGCTACTAATGACAAGCAGCAGCATCAGAGCTCAGAGCTTGGAGAAGCCTAATTGCCATCACCGTCATGTGGAATTTGACTGCCTTCATGACTCGTGACCACTAGAGTGGTGGTAATACGGTCACTACAACAGCCCTAGTCTCAACTTACTTTTGAGAGTTAGAATAGTAGAATACATCAGGTGTAATTTTGAAATGTGGTTGTGCATCATTCAGGACTTTTTCTCTTGCTATGTCAGTCACTGACAGTCACTCAAATAGCCATGTCAGTTAACAATGTTTAGATTAGTAGTTAGTCTAGCCAGTTCTCTAAACCATTGATTTTCTTAGTCACTCACACTGAGATATCAAATTAGAGGGGAAAATAACTTCTCACTCAATGTCAACAAAACAAAGGAGATGATCGTGGACATCAGGAAACAGCAGAGGGAGCACCCCCCTATCCACAGACAGTAGTGGAGAAGGTGGAATGTTTTAAGTTCCTCGGTGTACACATCACGGACAAACTGAAATGGTCCACCCACACAGACAGCGTGGTGAAGAAGGCGCAGCAGCACCTCTTCAACCTCAGGAAGCTGAAGAAATTTGGCTTGTCACCTAAAACCCTCAAACTTCTACAGATGCACAATCGAGAGCATCCTGTCGGGCTGTATCACCGCCTGGTACGGCAACTGCACCGCCCTCAACCGCAAGGCTCTCCAGAGAGTAGTGCGGTCTGCACAATGCATCACCGGGGGCAAACTACCTGCCCTCCAGGACACCTACAGTACCCGATGTCACAGGAAGGCCAAAAATATCATCAAGGACAACAACCACCCGGACCACTGCCTGTTCACCCCGCTATCATCCAGAAGGCGAGGTCAGTACAGGTGCATCAAAGCTGGGACCGATAGACTGATAAACAGCTTCTATCTCAAGGCCATCAGACTGTTAAACAGCCATCACTAACATTGAGTGGCTGCTGCCAACATACTGACTCAAATCTCTTGCCACTTTAATAAATGGATTTAATAATGGTATCACTAGTCACTTTAAATAATGCCACTTTAATAATGTTTATATATCCTACATTACTCCTCATATGTATATACATCTATTGCATCTTGCCTATGCCGCACGGCCAACACGCATCCATATATTTATATGTACATATTCTTATTCCACCCCCTTACATTGTGTGTATAAGGTAGTCATTGTGAATTTGTTAGATGACTTGTTTGATATTACTGCACTGTCGGAACTAGAAACACAAGCATTTCACTACACTCACATTAACATCTGCGAACAATGTGTATGTGACAAATTCAATTTGATTTGATTTGGTTTAATATGGCATAATTCATGTCTACACTTTTAGAATGGGAGGAAATTAGCTTTAAAACTGAAAGAAATTTTCTACACACCATGGAAAAATGTGTAGAATTACAGGAAATGAACTTCAATCAAGATATTTTGGAGCAAGGTGGGGGAGCCCCAACCAAATCTTGCTTAGTGCCCCCAAAAGGCTAAGCCCCCAAACAGCCAGGCCCTGTTTCCAGTCAGTGTATTAGTGAGATTGTATGGGAGGAAAGAGGGAAGCACAGCACTGTTACTCTGTGGAAGGATACGTGCTGAGAGAAAGGAAATACATGCTCTGTGTTTTTCCCATAAACTCTCCTCCTATCCTATGTGAGGCGAACTGGCCTGGCTGTTGACTGGCTGCTAGTGATGACTGAACGCTGAACAATGGAAAACTGAAATAGACGAACCATGGCAACTCTCCTCCACATCCACAATCCATAATTTCTGTCACATCTGCTTGTGGTGCTTTGATTGTTCCTCCTGTCCTGGATCCAGAATGGTTACCTTCTTATAGACCACCTTACATTGGCGTTGCATTGTAGATCCCTTTATGTAAATGGACAGAATTAAAGGGAAAATCCACTCAAAAACAATCTTTTGGTATTTTTTTAATTAGTCCACTGTTGATACAGTTCCAAAAGATTTTGCACTTTCAAGAAGCAAAGTGTCACCGGTCACATCATAATGATGCAAAATGCGTGTGTTTAGGAATCAATTTTCTTTAACATTATGCTCAACCTTTATTTGTCTACCGTCAGGATGAATACACAATTACACTTATACAACCGTTCCATTTGTACAATGACTACATGCCAGCCCAAATGAACCCTATTCATATGATCACCTACCCCACAGTATACACACAGCTAAATCCCCGGCTTACCTAAACAGATCTGTATCTCATCGACGGAGGGAAGGGTGGAGTGGAGTTGAGCTGAACCCTATGTTCTGTAGTATACTGTACTTTATGGGAGGGAGCTGCTTTAACCCATGACTCTGATGACCTCCCTGTGAGTGTTTGTTTTACCCAGGCATCTGAGGGAGAGGGAGGCAGGTTGGGAGGTTGAATGGGGCCGTCTGTGCTCTAATCGTACGATCCCTTCAATCTCCACTGTGTTAGGTAAATCTGATTTTAGCTTTTTTGTGGAATGATCTCCAAATCTCTCTATAGTTTGATGAATTGGTGCCTCTAGGAAGTCAATTCAAAAGGCTGATTAAGGACCTTTTTACTGAAGAATGTGTTAGTTTGCTATGATGGTGTTTTGCTTTTCGTGTATTGATGTGCATACAGGTCTCATCTGAGAAAGAGACCTTGTTAAATAATAAAATCAATCTGCAGTGATTAGAGTCAGTGCTATCAGAGGAAACTTCAGACCTGTGAAAACCATAAAGAATGATAGAGGCCTCTAGTGGCCAAAAAGCCATGTTAGCATGGGCAGTGCCATTGAGGGCTTCCACCATTATAATGTTGTCAACTGGGTGGGACTTTCAACTTCATTGGCTGATCCAGTTAGAGAACTGGCGAGCCTGTTGGAGTCATGTCCAACCGGGTCATCAGGAGGGATCAGCCAACTGTGAAGAAGAAAATTGACTACTTCAAAATGGAGATTGCCTCAATGGCGCTGCCCATGCTGTCACAGACACAAAGATGATACCTCTATCTATCTCTATGGTGAAAACACACAGAGACAATGCAGCTGCCATGTGGCCATGACCTTTGACCCAGCGTTCAGAACATAACGACTGGCATCGTTAGCAACTTTATCAACTGGCTAATGGAGGACTGGTTAGTGTGTTACTTAGCTACCTGGGTCATTTTGGGGTTTTGTCTAGAAGGGATACACATTTTTCAAAATTGACTTTTGTAGCAGGTTAGGATAACTTATGCAGCAGGTTAGGATAATTAACGTAGCAGGTTAGGATAATTGGGTTAAGGTTGTGTTATGGTCAAATATTGACATCAATTTGACAAAAGCTTTATCCCATCTAGACATGACCATGATTATGGGTGTTAGCATGGAAATTACCCTGCTCACTTTGTCATGTGTTTTTTTTTAACAGGAAATGATCAACAACTCTGAGCAGAGCAGTCTTCATAACTTGCAAGTCAGCAGGTAGACAGCTGCCAGAAATCCCCTTTAAAGACCTTACCCTTACAACACTGACAGCATTGAACCTTTGACCTTTGTCTTGATTTTGACATCCACCTGTGGGTGGGAGATCTATAGACTGGAGCTTTGTCTGAATCACAGAGAGGTAAAGTAGCCTACAATGGGCCTATACGGTGCATTCGGAAAGTATTCATACCCCTTGACTTTTTCCACATTTTGTTACATTACAGCCTTATTCTAAAATGGATTAAATTGCTTTTTTCCCTCATCAATATACACACAATACCCCATAATGACAAAGAAAAACAGGTTTCTAGAAATAAAAAACGAAATATCACATTTACAAAAGTATTCAGACCCTTTACTCAGTACTTTGTTGAAGCACTTTTGGCTGCGACTACAGCCTCGAGTCTTATTGGGTATCATGCTACAAGCTTGTCACACCTGTATTTGGGGAGTTTCTCCCATTCTTCTCTGCAGATCCTTTCAAGCTCTGTCAGGTTGGATGGGAGCGTCACTGCACAGCTATTTTCAGGTCTCTCCAGAGATGTTCGATCGGATTCAAGTCCGGGCTCTGGCTGGGCCACTCAAGGATATTCAGAGACTTGTCCTGAAGCCACTCTTGCGTTGTCCTGTTGGAATGTGAACCTTCGCCCCAGTCTGAGGTCCTGAATGCTCTGGAGCAGGTTTTCATCAAGGATCTCTCTGTACTTTGATCAATTTATCTTTCCCTTGATCCTGACTAGTCTCCCAGTACCTGCCACTGAAAAACATCTCCACAGCATGAGGCTACCAAAACCATGCTTCACCGTAGGGATTATGCCAGGTTTCCTCCTGACGTGACGATTGGCATTCAGCCCAAAGAGTTTAATCTTGGCTTCTTCAGACCAGATAATCTTGTTTCTCATGGTCTGAGAGTCCTTTAGCTGCCTTTTGGCAAACTCCAAGCGGTCTTTCATGTGCCTTTTACTGAAGAGTGGCTTCCGTCTGGCCACTCTACCATAAAGGTGTGATTGGTGGCGTGCTGCAGAGATGGTTGTCCTTCTGGAAGGTTCTCCCATCTCCACAGAGGAACTCTGGAGCTCTGTCAGAGTGACCATCGAATTCCCCTGATTGCTCAGTTTGGCTGGGCGGCCAGCTCTAGGAAGTCAGAGTGGTTCCAAATGTCTTGGTGGTTCCAAACTTCTTCCATTGAAGAATGATGGAGGCCAATGTGTTATTGGGGACCTTCAACGCTGCAGAACATTTTTGGTACCCTTCCCCAGATTTGTGCCTTGACACAGTCCTGTGTCGAAGCTCTACGGACAATTCCTTCGACCTCATGGCTTGGTTTTTGCTCTGACATGCACTGTCAACTATGGGACCTTATATAGACAGGTGTGTGCCTTTCCAAATCATGTCCAATCAATTGAATTTACCACAGGTGGACTACAATCAAGCTGTAAAAACATCTCAAGATGATCAATGGAAACAGGATGCACCTGAGCTATTTGTAATAAATTTGCTAACATTTAAAAAAAAAATGCAAGTGTTTTTGATTGTTTTATTTAATTAGCTTTTTTTGTTTTTGATAAGTCATTGAGTTGTTTGAGTTGGCTTTCCTGGTTTGGCTAGCTAGCTAGCTGGCTGGCTAATGGTTGCATTTAAACCATGCATCACAGCACTGGCTGCTTCTTGATCAATAAGACCTGACTGCATTATGGATAAGTAAGAGAGCTCGTAGTGAGGATGACTAGTGCTCTGGACTTTAGTTGTGGAGGAGTATGAAGTCCAGGCTACAAAGAGGCTGAGCTGAGGATGACATCAGGGCCAGCAAGCCAACTCCGACACCGTTACATGGCATCACAGGCTACGAAGAGGTCGAGAATAACATCAGAGCTGGCAAGCCAACTGCATCACCATTATCTGGCGTCAACTAAATCACCATCATCTAACTCAGTTTAGGTGCCTGAGATCAATGTTTACATTTTTTATTTTATGAAGATCACCATTAGCCGTCGCCAATTGCGACAGCAAGTCTTACTGGGGTCAGACAATTTACATGTATTTAAAAACATTAACACGTAGTGTGGTGTATGTGTGTGCATTTGTCAGTTACACATACAGTACATGTCAGTACATACACACAAAAAATGGGTCACATGGGGGTGAGGCGTTGTTCCGTGAGGTGTTGCTTTATTTGTTTTTTTAAACCAGGTTTGCTGTTCACTTGCACTATGTGATGAAAGGGAGTACAGTATAATACTGTACATTTCCTTGAATACCTTCTGGCCTGGGGAATGTGAAAAGACCCCTGGTGGCATATCTGGTGGGGTAAGTGTGTGTGTCAGTGCTGTGTGTAAGTTGACGGCCCAGTACATCACTGGGGCCAAGCTTCCTGCCATCCAGGACCTATATAATAGGCAGTGTCAGAGGAAAGCCCATAAAATTGTCAGAGACTCCAGTCACCCAAGTTATAGACTGTTTTCTCTGCTACCGCACGGCAAGCGGTACTGGAGCGCCAAGTCTAGGACCAAGAGGCTCCTCAACAGCCTCTACCCCCAAGCCATAAGACTGCTTCTACCCCCCCTCCTCCCTTTTGTACACTGCTGCTACTCGCTGTTTATTATTTACATTTACATTTTTACATTTTAGTCATTTAGCAGACACTCTTATCCAGAGCAACTTACAGTAGTGAATGCATACATTGTTTTTTTCTGTGCTGGCCCCCCTTGGGAATGGAACCCACAACACCATGCGTTGCAAACACCATGCTCTACCAACTGAGCTATCAACCAATGAATAGAGAATGTCACAGATCTGCTTTAGTGTTCAGTATAGACAGGTTTTACCTGATTTCCCTGGGGGTGATTTTTCAAGTAAAAACAGTGGTTTAATGCTGTATAGAGGTAGTTGTGTTCTATACTAGCAAACTCACATGCTGATGTTAGTCATACATACGTCTATCACATAATACACCACCATCTCAAAGACCTTACTTAAACTAAACCGCAGCGACCGGCAAGAATGATTTAAAACAAGTATGATTAAAACTAGATATTTGAAAAATTATCGATTCAGAACATTTCATAAAAAAAAAATGTCTGGTCTACGTTCCAGTATAAGTCCTCCGTTGATGTATCGACTTAAACACTGTTTCTTATGTGCCACTGATACCCTGTGGATGGGATTTGTCAAGACACTGTCTTGCAATACCTATGGTCCTCCATAATCCTATGAATTGAGTGGTTTAATATTATTCACTACAGACGTTTACCATTCACCTAGGACATAATCCCTCATTAACAAATTATATTTATATCTACAAAGAACTAGGATAAGTTTAAGCAATACTTTACCTTCTGATACGCTGGGTTGAATTTTCAACATATTGCTTAAAACCTATCCAATAATTTTAGATGTGCAGGAGGGCTAGGTAGAAGGTAGTCGATTTAGGCATCATCATACTAATCTCTTATTATCATCTTATTATCTATGCATAGTCACTTCAAACCCCACCTACATATACAAATTACCTCATCTAACCTGTACCCCTGCACGCTGACTCGGTACCGGTGCCCCCTGTATATAACCTCATCATTGTTATTCTTATTATGTTACTTTTTTATTAATACTTTTTATTTTGGTCTACTTGGTAAATATTTTCTTAACTCTTCTTGAACTGCACTGTTGGTTAAGGGCTTGTAAGTAAGCATTTCACGGTAAAGTCTACACTTGTTGTATTCAGCGCATGTGACAAATAAAGTTTGATTTGATTTGACTATACAAACAATTTGGAATTTCTTATAAAAACAAGAAGTGATGCAGTCAGTCTTTCCTCAACACTTAGCCAAGATAAATTGACATACATAGTAGCGATATTAGCCCTCTGATTACAATGAAGAGCAAAACATGCCGCTCTGTTCTGGGCTAGCTGCAGCTTAACTAGGTCTTTCCTTGCAGCACTTAACCATATGACTGGACCATAATCAAGATAAGATAAAACTAGAGCCTGCAGGACATGCTTTGTGGAGTGTGGTGTCAAAAAAGCAGAGCATTTCT
Organism: Salmo salar; assembly: GCF_965601325.2. Classification (NCBI taxonomy): domain Eukaryota; kingdom Metazoa; phylum Chordata; class Actinopteri; order Salmoniformes; family Salmonidae; genus Salmo; species Salmo salar. The sequence goes on from NC_138291.1 coordinate 67,602,566, forward strand.
TTATCACGGACAGACCTCTCCCCATCTTTACAACCATTGAATCAATATGTTTTGACCATGACATTTTACAATCTAAGGTAACACCAAGTATTTTAGTCTCCTCAACTTGCTCAACAGCCACAACGTTCCTTACCATATTCAGCTCAGGTCTAAAATTTAGGGAATGATTTATTCCAAATACAATGCTCTTAGTTTTAGGACCAGCTTATTACTAGCCAGCATTCTAAAACTGACTGCAACTCTTTGTTTATGGTTGTAGTGATTAAACTAGCAGTGGTTTCTGACGCGTATAGAGTTGAGTCATCAGCGTACATGAACACACAGGCTTTGTTTAATGCCAGTGGCAGGTCATTGGTAAAAATAGAAAAGAGTAGAGAGTCAATATAGCTGCCCTGTGGTACACCACACTTTACATGTTTATCATTAGAGATGCTTCCATGAAAGAAAACCCTCTCTGTTATACTAGATACAGTGCATTCAGAAAGTATTCACACCCGTTAACTTTTTCCCCATTTTGTTGTTTTACAGCCTACATTTTAAATTGATTACATTTAGATTTTTTTGTCACTGGACTACACACATTACGTTTTTCCGAAATGTTTACAAAAATGAAAAGCTGAAATGTCTTGAGTCAGTAAGTATTCAACCCGTTTTGTTATGGTAACCCTAAATAAGTTCATGAGTAAAAATGTGCTCAAGAAGTCACATAATAAGTTGCATGGACTCACTTTTATTAATAGTGTTTAACATGATTTTTAATGACTACCTCATCTCTGTATACTTCTACAAAGTGTGTGAAGGGGTGTGAATACTTTTGTAAAGGAGATATTTCTGTATTTAATTTTCAATAAATTAGCTAAAATGTCTAAAAACATGTTTTTACTGTCATTATGGGATATTGTGTGTAGATGGGTGAGACAAACAATCAATTTAGTCATTTTGAATTCAGGCCCACTTTGCCATTGAAGTTATCATTAAAATAATTGGCTACATCAAATGGTTTTGTGGTGAATAAGCCATCTGATTTGATAAAAGTTGTAGTTGAATTTGTCTTTATGTCCATCATTTCATTTTAAGTACTCCAGTTTTTTTATATGATTGAACTTGGCTTCATAATACAGTTTTTTCTTTTTGTTGAGTTTAGTCACATCATTTCTCAATAAGTCAACCAGTCAGATATGCAGGCAGACTTATTAGCCACTCATTTTGCCCTCATTTTCAACCATACAGTTTTTAAATTCCTCATCAATCCATTGAGCCTTCACAGTTCTGATCTACTGAGGGAGTCCTGCTCCATGGCTATGACATTGTCATCCTGTCCTTTTTGATATGTGTTATATTTATTTTACTAGGCAAATCAGTTAAGAACAAATTCTTATTTTCAATGATGGCCTAGGACAGTGCCTTGTTCAGGGGCAGAACGACAGATTTGTATCTTGTCAGCTCAGGGATTTGAACTTGCAACCTTTCGTTTAATAGCCCAACGCTCTAACCACTAGGCTACCCTGCCGCCCCAGTATATGTGTGACCTGAGTATGCCTAGTAGGCTAGGGCTACTGTGTAGCCTAGGCGTACGATGTTGAAATGTTTGTAAACATTTTTAACCATTTAAGAGGACCACAATGGAAATACATTTTCAAACTTTTTTTGTGTCATCCTCAATGATTTTAAATGCATTACCCACATGTGTGTTTGTATTCTTTTTAAAATGGTCAAATAAATATATCTATCTACAAAAACAACCGGGAACCTGGAATACTATTCAATCTGAAATGAGACTGGAATGTGAAGGGACTGAAGGGATTGTGGCTATTGTTTTCCAGGTTCCCACAATTGTGTATAACCCTCTTATCTGTTGATGTTGCTGACAGGTCTCTGTCAGTTATAATGCTATTTGGCAAAGGTCTCTGTCAATGATAGCCATAGGTGGGTTTGATCTAGAAGGAAGGACAATAAGAATGTTTGCAAAACTCTAAACTATTGGTGCTCTTCCTGTGCCTTACGCATCTTCGAAGTATTAGTGGGCTGAATGTCAATACAATTCTGCTTCTGTAGGGGTGTTATTATATTATTGTTCACTCTGACCGTAGCCCGGCTGAACAGTGGGAATAGAGAGGGTTGCTCTGAAGTAATCAGTCTGACAGTGCACTGAGAGAGGAGAGCCATTGTTGTGTTTATAGTTGTCTGTCTGTGGCTTGCACACACACACACACACACACACACACACACACACACACACACACACACACACACACACACACACACACACACACACACACACACACACACACACACACACACACACACTCACACACTCACACTTCAGTACAGTGCAGTAGGTAGGAGTGGTGTAACTGAATAATAATCCAGGAGGTTTTTTTATAGCAGAGAATCGTATACATATCTACAGTACCTGGAGAGATGAGCTGTCCTTGGAACCCACATACGTACGCAAGCCTGTACACAAACATGGTCCTGTGGCATCACAGAGATAGATAGATAGATAACTGGTCAGACTAGGACACAGCTGATGTCGGTGTTTGTGCTATGTGTGCGATTTTGTGTCAGTGGTTGAGAGACAGAGAGAGAGAGACAGAAAGCGAGAGTGAGAGAGAGAGATAATAAGAAAGTGTCTGTACATGCCAATGTTAACTGCATTTCAATTTTGTAGCTTACTGTACTGAACACTTTCTGTACAATACTGACTGTATACAGTAGTTCTATGATCAAACAGGCTGGCCTGTGCATGAGAGTCAATGTTTGTGTACGTGAGTGAACAAGTGAACACACTTCACACTTGCCTGAGATGTGAACATTGCCTCCTCTCTATCTCTTTACCCTTCCACCCGCCGTTTGATATACTCACCTAATCAGCAGTCTGACATAGTGGGAGGGTGTCGGGGGGGGGGGGGGGGGGGGTCGCATCATCAGCAAGATGTGCGACCTCTAACTCTGGAGCACGTGGCATCTCTTTCCCAAGGTTAGGGAGGGGGAGCCACTCTAAGGGGAGGAAGTTCAACTGTCACAGCTGCTCCGATTTATCAGCTTCCATTTGAAATTTACTGCCCTATCTGTCTCAACTCCCCAGCACTGGAATCCACAGGGTACTATAGAGACACACAGTCATACAGTACACTCCAACACAAACACACAAACAAACACACACACGGAACATAAGTAACTTTAAAAGGAATGTAGAAACTGGTTGAGACTTGAACTAAAGCTAAATAACAAAACATGGCAACAAAAAAACATAAGACACGGATGATTGAAAGCCTATCATAACAACTGTGTGAAGTGAAAAGGGCCACTTTAAAGTCAATATTTTTCCTCGTCACATGCTGAGGGTCTTGTGGTTTTTAAGCACAATAAAGCTTAGTAAAAGGCTCTGTATAGGGGTTTGGAAAGCTCCGTCCAATGCTACCCAATTCCTCCCTCTCTGTTCTACTTTGCTTTCCTCTCTACCCGTCTATTATTGGGGGGAGGGGGGCTCCCCCGGGACCCCCAGACCCAGAAGCTGATTTGGGCCAGCCTGCCTGGCTTTCATAAAAGAAAGGGAAGGAAAGAAAAAAGGGCAGAAGGGAGGGAGTACAGGGTTAGTGGCTGGCTGCATCTCCCTGTGTGTTTTCCAGTGCGAATGTAAACAAATAAAGACTTAAGAGGGCAAAACAGAGGATACAAAAAGAGGGAAAGAAACGGTCAGCGGCATATTTTGGCACAAGGCGTGAGACAGAAGTTACCCACTCTGTTATGTGTTCCACTGCCAAACACAAAGACAAAAACACACTGCACTGCTACAGGGCAAAAAGGCTACAGTCCAGAGGCATTGGCAGGGACATGCCAGTTTATGTCAGTTTATGACAGCGTTTGACATTTGAGTTGACACTCATTGGAACTGACATACTGAAATTACACAGCATGACCCAGTAAACAAATCAGTTTGATTGCTCGTGACCATTTATGACATCCAATCTGACACTTATGAAAATGTATATAAGACATGCCACACAGAGCTGTAACATCTGAACAGGGTCATGTTCTCTGAAAGTCCTCTCTGAGGTGATTGATTTGGTGTCAGGAGACGAGGAGGAAAGAGCTGTATAAGTTAAAGCTGTGGTTTCTGTTTTCAACATTATTCACTCGCCTCTCTCACTGTTCATGACTGAGGGATATCTATGCATGCTACATGGGTTATTTTTCACCTGTCAGCTGTGGACTGTTATTTTCCTTGGGAGCTGCCAAGCTGTGTGTTTTGTTTGGAATTACCTTCTGCTTTAAGGGCATGAGGGCCTGTAATGTAGAGCATGTGTGACTGGCAGACAGAGCGCGAGGGGAGAGAGATGGACTATTACTAGGGGATCTGGCATTGGTGGTGTGTGAAGTGTGGGTTTTTAGGGTGAAGGGCTTGATCCCTATTGATCAGCCTTGCCCCTCTGGATGGTAGAGTGAGGGGGGTGGGGGGGAGAAGTACTTCACTCTCAGACACACACTTTACTACGATTGTAGTGTGTTGACAAAAGACTGTCCGTACTGTAAAGGGATTGCTTCTGGGCCTCTGTGAGAAAGAAACATATTAATAATTTAATAATTTTGATATAAAAAGAGGGGGTTGTGCAAAAAACGTAACACGTACACTCCCCCCCCATATGTATTTGGACAGTGAAGTAAAACATGTAAAAGTTGTTCTATACTCCACCATTTTGGATTTGAGGTCAAATGTTCGAAGAGGCGACAGTACAGAATGTCACATTTTATTTGAGGGTATTTTCATACATATCTGTTTTACCGTTTACTGAAATGAATGCACTTTATGTATCTAGTCCCCCCATTTGAGGAAGTCATAAGTCTTTGGAAAAATTCACTTAAAGTGGATTAAAGTAGTCAAAAGTTTTGTATTTGGTCCCATATTTATTTCACTCAATGACTACATCAAGCTTGTGACTCTAAAAAGTTGTTGGATGCATTTGCAATTTGTTTTTGTTGTGTTGAGGATTCTGTTGTGTTGAGGATTCTGAACTGAGCGGTGAATCATGTATTGGGTAATTTTACCCATCTACCAATAGGTGCCCTTCTTTGCGAGGCATTGGAAAACCTCCCAGCTCTTTGTGGTTGAATCTGTGTTTGAATTCACTGCTCGACTGAGAGACCTTACAGATAATTGTATGTGGGGTACAGAGATGAGGTAGTCATTCAAAAATCATGTTAAACAATATTACTGCACACAGAGTGAGTCCATGAAATGTATTATGTGACACAATGTTATTGCGCACATTTTTACTTCTGAACTTATTTAGGCTTGCCATAACAAATGGGTTGAATACTTATTGCCTCCAGAACTTTTCATTTTGAATTAATTTGTAAAAATATCAAAAAACATAATTCCACTTTGACATTATGGGGTATTGTGTGCAGGCCAGTGACCCAAAAAAATTAATCTATTTTAAACTCAGGCTGTAACACAACAAAATGTATTCCAGTCAAGGGGTGTGAATACTTTATGAAGGCTCTGTACATACATGACCCACCTCTACATCTGAATGCCTTGGTGAGCAGTGATGTGCGGTGAGGTCTGATGCTGGTGTCTAACTTTTGTGACATTGTTTCAAATTGTTTGCAGCCCACTAAGCCAAGGAAATTAAGTTCACCAAAGAGGTTAAACCTAGCTCTCATCTGAACATTGATATTGTTCAGTATGTTGAAGTAGATTCACCCCCTCTTTACTCTGATCGGCAGTTCACTACGAGTTTCGCTTTCTGCCAGGCCCAGTTCATTGCATTTCTGCTCGAATCGCTCATAGAAACTATCAAAGTCTTGTTGCTGCCATTCCAGTGCTTTCATTGTGTCACTGATATGGGTACAGCAGAAATCAATATCCATCACTTTGTTCTGCAGAACACAGAAGAGCGTGTCAGTTTCTTTTAAAATTCCACAACAGGCCATGAGCAAAAAGCAAACAAGGTGGCGGTCTCTAAATGGGTTGGTAACTGTTAATGTTTTTCAGCCAATGCATGTAATAGTTCCACATCATTGCCCCTGGGCCTGTTTGATGAGCTGGCACTCACCGTTGCCACGAAATGCCGATTCCTGTTTACTTAGGTAGCATGTACCAATAATAAGCTTGGTATTTCAAAATATCATGGTTCTCCTTTACCTTTGCATTCCGAATGCTGATGTTCAATCTCCGTTGTTCGTTCAATGCCAGATCAATCGGTGAGCAGCCAAATGTCTTATGAGCTTTGAATGTGAGAAACAGATTTCTCATGCTTGTTGAGTGCTATAGGCAAGTTGTTCAAGTCTCAGTAACAGGCTCTGGTCCACAAGCTGTCGCTGGTGAAGAACAGCAGGCTACTAGCAGCGCAGCCACACAGCCAGTCTTTCCATTGTCTCTTCCTTTGATGTAGGTCCCTAAGCTCAGGTGTTGGTCTTCCGTCCTTTATCACCCCTCGTTTTGCTAGAAAATCCAACTTTAAAAACTGTTTCAGATGCAATGTTAGCCATCCTGATCAGCTTATTTTAGCTAGTAGTAAAATAAACGTACCGCCAAAAGGCATCAGACATCCAATCAGCTTGTTACCAACCCTTAGTAAACTTTTGGAAAAAATTGTGTTTGACCAGATACAATGCTATTTTACAGTAAACAAATTGACAACAAACTTTCAGCATACTTATAGAGAAGGACATTCAACAAGCACAGTACTTACACAAATGACTGATGATTGGCTAAGAGAAATTGATGATAAAAAGATTGTGGGGGCTGTTTTGTTAGACTTCAATGTGGCTTTTGACATGATCGATCATAGTCTGCTGCTGGCAAAACCTATGTGTTATGGCTTTACACCCCCTGCTATATTGTGGATAAAGAGTTACCTGTCTAACAGAACACAGATGGTATTATTTAATGGTAGTCCCTCCAACATAATCCAGGTATAATCAGGAATTCCCCAAGGCAGCTGTCTAGGCCCATTACTTCTTTCAATCTTTACTAATGAATTGCCACTGGCTTTGAAGAAAGCCAGAGTGTCTGTGTGTGCGGATGACTCAACACTATAAATGTCAGCTACTACAGCAACTGAATGACTGCAACACTTAACAAAGAGTTGCAATTAGTTTCAGAGTGGGTGGCAAGAAATAAGTTAGTCCTAAAACTAAAAGCATTGTATTTGGGACAAATCAATCACTAAACCCTAAATCTCAACTAAATCTTGTGATAAATAATGTGAAAATTGAGCAAGTTGAGGTGACTAAATTGCTTGGAGTTACCCTGGATTGTAAACTGTCATGGTCAAAACATATTGATACAACAGTAGTTAAGATGGGGAGAAGTATATCCATGATAAGGTGCTGCTCTACCTTCTTGACAGCACTTTCAACAAGGCAGGTCCTACAGGCCCTAGTTTTGTCGCACCTGGACTACTGTTCAGTCGTGTGGTCAGGTGGCACAAAAAAGGACTGGATGTACACAGAGAACTAATATTAATAATATGCATGTCAATCTCTCCTGGCTCAAAGTGGAGGTGATATTGACTTCCTCACTGCTTGAATTTATGAGAGGTATTGACATGTTGAATGCACCGAGCTGTCTGTTTGAACTACAGGCGCACAGCTCGTACACCCATGCATTCCCCACAAGACATGCCACAAGAGGTCTCTTCATAGTCCCCAAGTCCAGAACATACAATGGAAGGCGTACAGTACGACATAGAGCCATGACTACATGGAACTCTATTCCACATCAAGTAACTCATGCAAGCAGTAAAATTAGATTTAAAAAACAGATAAAAAAACACCTTATGGAACAGTAGGGACAGTGAAGCATCACAAACATAGGCACAGACACATGCATACACACACGATAACATACGCACTATACACACAAGTACACATGGATTTTGTACTGTATATATGTGGTAGTGGTGGAGTAGGGGCCTGAGGGCACACAGTCTGTGAATGTATTGTAATGTTTTTAAAATTGTATAAACTGCCTTAATTTTGCTGGACCCGAGGAAGAGTAGTTGCTGCTTTGGCAGCAGCTAATGGGGATCCATAATAAATACAAATACAAACAGGAGAGAGCTCTGCCTATCCCCCTGCCTATCCTCCTGCCTATCCCCCTGCCTATCCTCCTGCCTATCCTCCTGCCCATCCCATTACTTTTTTCACGCCAATACAAATGTGCATTTATTATTTGAATGCAATGAAAATGAACAGGACATATTGACACGACAGGCACCGAAGCTCTCTGCCTGGCTTTCAGCGTCTGTTAGCTGGCAGTATAAGGTAGAAAGACGCATGTCCAAGCCATGTCAATGCCTTGCATTGAGTTTGGAGTTTGAAGGGTGGAAGAAAGGTACACGGCTAGGCTGCCTTTCCCCTGGCCTCCTTGCGCATTTTGTACCAGATCATCGGAAATTTGGGAAGTACTAGTTTAGAAATCAATTTTATCATGCAGAAAAAACATGAAGATGACAAAATGATTATTGATGAAATGTATATTGATTGATTCTTTCTTTTTTCAATAAATTTTCACAGGGTAGGCACTGTTTACCCTGCCTGACCTGACCGCACTTCACTGTTAGTAACAGACACGTTCTTTGTTCTACAGCATTGTTTCACGTGAAGATCATGGCTCAGGAGGAAATGTCTCCAGTGATCCCAACCCACCGTTATCTGTCATGCAGAGGGAGATTTACGTGGTGGTGAAGGAAGCCTGACAGTAAAGTAAATATACCACACCTGACACTGTTACATCCTGTCAGGACCTCTGCTACATCAGTGCTACTGGGACACTGGGAAAGTCCACAGCATTTAAAGACCAGTTGGGGTTTAGACAGTCTGTACTGAAGAGAATGTAGTTCTGAAACCTGATTCCAACTAGCTGTATTCACATTGAGGAAATAGCAGAGTAACTACGCTGCAGGTGCCAACCAGTGACAAATGCCGCAATGTAATCTACACCCTCCTTCACACCACACAACACAGGCAGGCATGCAAACACACTTGCGTGTGAACTCACGTGTGCACTCACACGTGTACACACGCACACACACACACGCACACACGCGTACACACACGCACACGCACACACGCACACACGCACACACACACAATGGGGTGTTTACACACAAAGAAATGTGTTGCCACACAAACAATGCTCCCCTTAGATTATTTATAGTGCCCCTGCACATACAAAGGGTGAGGTATTGGCAACAAAGGAAAGAATCTGGATCCTGTTGTGTTCTTGGGGGGTGGTGAGTGTCTGTGTTTCACATTGGGTGGCCCGAGGGACGACTCAGCCACGGTTTTCAGGGGTTCCCCCTTGTTTTAAAAAGCAGGGCAACACAGGCTCAGAGCCCACTGGGCACAGACGTCAGTTCAACGTTTAATTTTGATTTACGTTTGGTTGAGTTGTCAACTAACGTGAATTTGACATGAAATCAACAAAAACGTTACCATGTTATTGGATTTAGGTTAAAAGTTAGGTGACAAAAATAACAAATTCCCTAACATTGATGACTTTTTGCAAATCCATTTAGTTTTCCGCCTTGATTCAACGTCATCACATATAACAATTGTTTTAGGAAATGATGTGGAAACAACATTGATTCAGTCAGTTTTTGCCCAATGGGAGAATGAGTTAAGATGAATTATAACATGTGCACAGGGAGGTCTCTCAAAGGACGGCCTGCAGGTAAGCAGTATTGTAGAACTAAAGTTAGTTTTTCCTGATGGGGTGACCTGACCAGAGTTTTTTTTGATCAGGGCCCTATGTATAGCCAAAGCACAGAGAGGCATCAAACACTCAATTCCAATAGAAAACCCCAGTACAACTGTACATTTTCTGTACAAGTCAAGTACATGGTGTACTTGACTTGAATCTTCTTTGTCATTTGCGTACCTACTGGTCAGCGAGCAAAGCCCAGTCTTCCTTAATGGGTTTTAGTTGACTCACCACTGGACTCAAGGATCCCTGGGAGAGAATGTCCTGTCGGTGGCAGCAGCCAACATAGGAACACAACATTTGGATCCCAGTAGTGTACTGCACAGACTGGAGTAACAGGACGTGTGTTATATGAACTGCATAATATGAAAGTGTGTGTGAGTCTGTGTGTGCTCTGCCTTTGGCATGCAACAATAACCAACTCCCTGAAATGTTGCCACAGAATAAAGTTCTGCCACTGTCTGCTGCGGAGTGTCCTCAAGGTGCAGTGATTGTATTCACTGCAGCCAAAGAGCTTTCGTAAGCGTGTGCAGAAACCCGGCAGACGAAAGCAATCTCAAAATAGACAGCTGATGACAAAAAACGGAAGGATGGAAAGTTTTTATTGACTCAGAGATTCTGTTCTGATTACAGTGGCAGGGCTGGGGCCAAGGCAGCATGCAACAATGGTGGCAGACAGCATGTACAAGGTTATGGAGTAAGCTTTCAAAGGCTCTAAAACTAAAATTCCATACAGGAACAGTTGACCTAATGAAACAAGTCTAACTACAGTTGAAGTCGGAAGTTTACATACACCTTAGCCAAATACATTTAAACTCAGTTTTTCACAATTCCTGACATTTAATCCTAGTAAAAATTCCCTGTCTTAGGTCAGTTAGGATCACCACTTGATTTTAAGAATGTGAAATGTCAGAATAATAGTAGAGAGAATTATTTATTTCAGCTTTTATTTCTTTCATCACATTCCCAGTGGGTCAGAAGTTTACATACACTAAATTAGTATTTGGTAGCATTGTTAAATTGTTTAACTCGGGTCAAATGTTTCGGGTAGCCTTCCACAAGCTTCCCACAATAAGTTGAGTAAATTTTGGCCCATTCCTCCTGACAGAGCTGGTGTAATTGAGTCAGGTTTGTAGGCCTCCTTGGTCACACACGCTTTTTCAGTTCTGCCCACAAATGTTCTATAGGATGAGGTCAGGGCTTTGTGATGGCCACTCCAATACGTTGACTTTGTTGTCCTTAAGCCATTTTGCCACAACTTTGGAAGTATGCTTGGGGTCATTGTCCATTTGGAAGACCCATTTGCGACCAAGCTTTAACTTCCTGACTGATGTCTTGAGATGTTGCTTCAATATATCCACATCATTTTCCTGCCTCATGATGCCATCTATTTTGTGAAGTGCACCAGTCCCTCCTGCAGCAAAGCACCCCCACACATGATGCTGCCACCCCTGTGCTTCACAGTTGGGATGGTGTTCTTCGGCTTGCAAGCCTCCCCCTTTTTCCTCCAAACATAACAATGGTCATTATGGCCAAACAGTTCTATTTTTGTTTCATCAGACCAGAGGACATTTCTCCAAAAAGTACTGTCTTTGTTCCCATGTGCAGTTGCAAACCGTAGTCTGGCTTTTTTTATGGCAGTTTTTGAGCAGTGGCCTCTTCCTTGCTGAGTGGCCTTTCAGGTTATGTCGATATAGGACTAGTTTTACTGTGGATATAGATATTTTTGTACCTATTTCCTCCAGCATCTTCACAAGGTCCTTTGCTGTTGTTCTGGGACTGATTTGCACTTTTCGCACCAAAGTGCATTCATCTCTATGAGACAGAACCTGTCTCCTTCCTGAGCAGTATGACGGCTGTGTGGTCCCATGGTGTTTATACTTGCATACTATTGTTTGTACAGATGAACGTGGTACCTTCAGGCATTTGGAAATTGCTCCCAATGATCAACCAGACGTGTGGAGGTCTACACATTTTTTTCTGAGGTTTTGGTTGATTTCTTTTGATTTTCCCATGATGTCAAGCAAAGAGGCACTGAGTTTGAAGGTAGGCCTTGAAATACATCCACAGATACTCCTCCAATTGACTCAAATAATGTCAATTAGCCTATCAGAAGCTTCTAAAGCCATGACATCATTTTCTGGAATTTTCCAAGCTGTTTAAAGGCACAGTCAACTTAGTATATGTAAACTTCTGACCTACTGGGATTGTGATAGAGTGAATTATAAGTGAAATAATCTGTCTGTAAACAATTGTTGAAAAAATTACTTGTGTCATGCACAAAGTAGATGTCTTAACCGACTTGCCAAAACTATAGTTTGTTAACAAGAAATTTGTGGAGTGTTTGAAAAACGAGTTTTAATGACTCCACCCTAAGTGTATGTAAACTTCTGACTTCAACTGTATTTGTAAAGAGACTAAGCCTCTACTTAGTGTATCAGTTTGAGATGACAATATGCTTCAATCCTATAAGTATGTTGAGGCAACCAAGTTCATCAATAACATGAACATACTGTAACATAAACAGAAGCCAAAAGGCATGATACGACCCATAGACACTCTAATAAGTGTACACTTCTGTATTTACCTTCCATAGTTTGTTTTCTCAAATGACCCCTCCTCCATCCTTGCGCGTGTGAAGGATAATTGCCCCAGTAAGCTGTGTGACTGAAAGACTGGCACAAGACTACAGGAAGTCACTACTTATTTGGGGTGTGGTCTCACCTCAGCCCAGCAAGACCAGGGGGACAAAGAACTCTCTAACAGGGGTGTAGGGGGAATATGTGTGTTTGTGAGTGGGGAGGGGGACGTGCATATTTTGTGTGTGATGCCTTGCTATACAACATATTTTAGGGTATGCTTGATGAGACAATCTAAGCTCTATGAAGAGAAATAGATGGGAAGGCTACTAGATGTAGCCTTCCCTGTAGCTCAGTTGGTAGAGCATGGTGTTTGCAACGCCAGGGTTGTGGGTTCGATTCCCACGGGGGGCCAGCAAAAAAAAATGTATGAAATTGTATGAAATGTATGCATTCACTACTGTAAGTCGCTCTGGATAAGAGCGTCTGCTAAATGACTAAAATGTAAATGTAAATGTTTTCTTTGAGGGATGCATTTCTGTCTCCACTACTGACACATTTGAATGTGTGAATGTCACTATGTGTGTCTACTGGGATATTTGTATTTTTTTATTTCACCTTTATTTAACCAGGTAGGCAAGTTGAGAACAAGTTCTCATTTACAATTGCGACCTGGCCAAGATAAAGCAAAGCAGTTCGACAACATACAAAAACACAGAGTTACACATGGAGTAAAACAACATACAATCAATGATGCAGTGGAAGAAAAAAAAGTACAAAATGTAAAAAAAAAAAAAAAAGAAAATATCAGGAGTAGTAGGTTAAGAGAGGGGTAGAAACTGGGGGACCAGAGTTCTGTGGCTTGGCTGGAATAGGGAAAGAGAAAGACATGCGGCATAGTCTGTCCAGTAGCATCATATAGTGATCTCACTTGCAGCTTATCCTTTTGAGGACTGAGAAAAACAAACAAAACACAGTTAAAGCCCACCCCTTCCCTCCATGAAGTCTCAATCTGTCTTTGTAAGGAGTAGGTAGGCGTACACACACATGCACGTGTCAGCAAGTGGATAATCTGTCTCTACCCTCCGTTCTACTGGCGAACGTGCAATCACTGGAGAATAAACTAGATTAGCTCCGTTTGAGACTATCCTCTCAGCGGGACATTGAAAACTGTTTTATCCTATGTTTCAGCGAGTCGTGGCTGAACAAGGACATGGATAATATACAGTTAGCTGGGTTCTCTGTGCATCCGCAAGACAGAACAGCAGCCTCCGGTAAGATCGGGGGTGCAACTATTTGCAACTAGATAGGAAAAAACTCTAGATCACCTTTACCCCACACACAGAGGCGCGTACAAAGCTCTCCCTCGCCCTCCATTTGGCAAATCAGACCATAACTCTATCTTCCTGATTCCTGCTTACAAGGAAAAACTCAAACAGCAAGTACCAGTAACGCGCTCAATATGGAAGTGGTCTGATGAAGTGGATGCTAAGCTACAGGACTGTTTCGCTTGTATTGAGGAGTATACCACATCAGTCACCGGATTCATTAATATGTGCATTGATGACGTCGTCCCCACAGTGACCGTACGTACATATCCCAACCAGAAGCCATGGATTACAGGCAACATCCGCACTGAGTTAAAGGCTAGAGCTGCTTTCAAGGAGCGGGACACTAATCTGGAAGTTTATAAGAAATCCTGCCACATCCTACGACAAACAGGCAAATAATCAATACATGACTAAGATCGAATCCTACGACAACAGCTCTGACGCTTGTCGAAGGTGGCAGGGCTTGCAAACTATCACGCATTACAAAGGGAAGCCCACCCGTGAGCTGCCCATTGACAAGAACCTACCAGACGAGCTAAAGGCCTTCTGTACTCGCTTCGATGCAAGCAACATTGAACCATGCATGAGCGCACCAGCTGTTCCAGATGACTGTGTGATCACGCTGTCCATAGCTGATGTGAATAAGACCTTCAAACAGGTTAACCTCTTGAGGATACCGTAGGATAGGGGGCGCCACAGCGCATTTTGAAAAAAAATCGTTCCCATTTTCAACGGCCTACTAATCAAACTCAGAAGATAGGGCATGCATATACTTATTATATATGGATAGAAAACACTCTAAAGTTTCTAAAACTGTTTGAATGGTGTCTGTGAGTATAACAGAACTCAAATGGCAGTCAAAACCCCGAGACCGATTGAAACAGGAAGTGGAATTCTGAATTGTGGACTCGACTTCTCATCTTTCCTTATTAATCACACCGTTAACCATGGTTCAGTGAGCACTTCCTATTGCTTCCACTAGATGTCGCCAGTCCTTTCACAGTGGTTTGAGCCTTATAGAGTCAAAACTCAGTGAATGACACGAGTTTGAAATTGGTCACAGGGGATGGGCCATCACCATTATGACGCCGGCGGCCATGTCTGCCCCCACCTTTGGATACGGTTTTAAAGGCCATGACATCATCCCCCTCGAATCTTATTGGCTCTCTTGGTGTTAGAGGCCCTGAAGATTTATTTTATACAACGTTTGACATGTTTGAACGAACCTACATGCGCGAGCATTGCATTTATTCTGAACTTCAGAGCTGCGCTTGGAGAGAGCCATAGGACGCGCTACCAACATCAGGCTAATGGAACGTGAAGTATGGACTTTTTGACCGAAAATACATCTGTTGTGGACCTGGGATGCTTTCTGATGAAGACAACTAAAGGTAGGCGATTATTGACAATATTATACAAGATGAGATGTGACATGCGATTCTTTCCAAGATGGCGCCGAGCTCTGTATATTAGCTAATTTTCTGAGTATCGCATCTCCTTTTATCGCAAAGTGTGATTACCCAGTAAAGTTAATTTAAAATCTGGTATGACGGGTGTTCTCAAGAGATATTCATCTATAAATGTTAGATTGACAATATACATTTAAAAAATCGTTATAGGATAGTAATTTAGGGAAATGTAGCATTGTTTACCGGGACGCTTTTGAGGGGAAATTATGTAGTCAACCTCAGACAGAGATGTAAAATGCTGTTTTTATATATAAATATGACCTTTATTGAACAAAAGAATGCATGCATTGTATAACATGATGTCCTAGGGGTGCCATCTGATGAAGTTTGTAAAAGGTTAGTGCTGCATTTAGCTGTTTTTTGATTATATGTGATGCAAGTGGTTGGTCGGAAAATGGCTATGAAGCTGCTTTTTACGATGGACTCATCTAATATAATTTAATGATTTGCTTTTCCTGTAAAACCTTTTTGAAATCGGACGACGTGGGTCGATTCAGGAGAGGTGTATCTATAAAAAAAAAAAAAAAAAAAAAAAAATTGTTTTCTTTTTTAAATTATATATTTTTTTTAATGCTAATTGGCGATATGATTTTTCGCTGGATTTTGATCCCGCTAACGGGATCAGACGCTGAAGAGGTTTTAACATTCACAAGGTCGCAGGGCCAGATGGATTACCTGGACGTGTACTCAGAGCATGCGCGGACCAGCTGACAAGTGTCTTCACTGACATTTTCAACCGCTACCTGACCCAGTTCTGTAATACCTACATGTTTGAAGCAGATCACCATAGTCCCTGTTCCCAAGAACACCAAGGTAACCAGCCTAAATGACTACCGACCCGTAGCACTCACATCTGTAGCAATTAAATGCTTTGAAGGCTGGTTATGGCTCACATCAACACCATCATCCCAGAAACCCTGGACCCACTCCAATTTGCATAACACCCCAACTGATCCACAGATGATGCAATCTCTATTGCACTCCACACAGCCCTTTCCCACCTGGACAAAAGGAACACATACATGAGAATGCTGTTCATTGACTACAGCTCAGCATTCAACACCATAGTGTCCTCCAAGCTCATTACTAAGCTAAGAACCCTGGGACTGAACACCTCCTTCTGCAACTGGATCCTGGACTTCCTGACGGGCCTCCCCCAGGTGGTGAGGGTAGGCAACAACACATCTGCCATGCTGACCCTCAATATGGGTCCCCTCAGGGGCGTGTGCTTAGTCCCCACCTTTACTCCCTGTTCACCCACGACCACGAGGCCACATGCAACTCCAATACCATCATTACGTTTGCCAATGACACGGCGGTGATAAGACTGATCACCAACGATGATGAGACATCCTACACACACCAACACAGTCGTGAGGAGGGCACGACATCACATATTCCCCCTCAGGAGGCTGAAAAGATTTGGCATGGGTCCTCAGATCCTCAAAAATTGAGAGCATCCTGACTGGTTGAAGCGGTACCGGAGCGTCAAGTCTGAGACCAAAAGGCTCCATAACGGCTTCTAACCACAAGCCATAAGACTGCTGAACAGTTAATCAAATGGCTACCTGGACTATTTGCATTGACCCCCTCATTTTATTTGTATCTATTATTATGTTTTGCACTGACTCTCTTGCACAGGCTCACTGGACTCGAACCACACACCCACATATACTACACGACACACACCACACACACACACACACACACACACACACACACACACACACACACACACACACACACACACACACACACACACACACACACACACACACACACACACACACACACACACACACACACACATTCACATTCCTTCACACACACTGCTGCTACTCTCTGTTTATTATCTATGCATTATCTATGCATAGTCACTCTAGTTTATTTATCACTTTTTTCTTACTTTTTTAAAACTGCATTTTTGGTAAGGGCTTGTAAGTAAGTATTTTCGGCACATGTGACAAATAAAATTTGATTTGATTTGACTCATGCTCACACACACTGAAATCAGCGTCCCCACAGGAAACTTCTAGCCTCACGCCCATGGCTTAGGTTAGAGAGCATCTTTCACACCCTTCTGAACTGGCCTTTTATTTCCTCTCTTTCCCTTCCTTATTCTCTCTATACCTCCCTTTGTGTATATATCTGACTCTCTGTGTCTCTGTCACTCGTGCTGTCTCCTCTTACCAGAGGTTGAGTGAGCTCAGCAAACACAGACATCACTATTTCAAAACACTCTAGTGGTACATTGCACAGTCCTGAACTTGTCTTGTCTGGTCCCCATTGACTATGTTATGATTGATTGCTCCCAAGCGATTATAGAGTCACCAGCAATGCAAACTGTTTATGCTCTGTCGAACACAAACTATGCAGCACTTCCATGTCTCAAAAACACTCCGTTCAGGCCTCCCGAGTGGCGCAGCAGTCTAAGGCACTGCATCACTACGGACTCGGGTTCGATCCCAGACTGTGTTACAAATGGCCATGACAATACCCAAAAACAAACACACCCCTATATATAGGACCTTCAATCAGAGGCAACGATAAACAGCTGCCTCCAATTGAAGGCCCAATCCCAATTAACTAAACATAGAACTAAACACCCTAGATCAGACATAGAAATACACAACATAGAACCTAACCAAAAACCCCGGACTAATCTAAACAAACACCCGTCTACAAAACATATATAACAACAAACCCCGAACCACATAAAACAAACACCCCCTGCCACGTCCTGACCAAACTATAATAACAAATAACCCCTTTACTGGTCAGGACGTGACACTTAAAATGCAAAACAGCTTATACTTTGTTGTTATTCTGGCTGCGCTGTTTGACGTGACAATAAGTTAGCTGTAGTTGGCTAGCTAGGAAGCAAGGGAAAAGAACGATGCCAGTCAGTATGGCTGGCAGTACACACACACACACACACACACACACACACACTGAACCCAGAACAGCAGTTGGTGTCTGTGCTAAAGTGTTAGAGAACATCTGTCACCTGGAGAAGTTCTTGACAGTTATAATGACCTTCTGTCAACTCCCTCCTTAAATGGCCAATACACCCTGGCAATGTTTAACAAGCACACAAGCCAGATAGATTGTGTGTTTGTGTGTGTGTGTGTGTGTGTGTGTGCGTGCTTCTGTATACTAGAGCCAGGACGATACCAGTATCGCAAACTCTTTGGTACTTTAAAAACCTGCTGTGTGTAAAATATACTGATGTAGCTTGGAAAATAAATAAATGTGACTTTGGATGACAACATAATGATGTTTGATTCAAACATTAGGACTGTTTTCCTAAAGTTATTAAATCCGCTTCGTGCTTTGTTTCCTTGCCATGATACTAGCGATTATTGTGATACTGGTATCGTCCGAGCCCTGTGCAAAACAGCTAGTAGCCTTACATATCCCTGACATGACCTTTTCACACAGAGAAGTGTACTAATAGTGTTCCTATTTTGTCAGCCCAGTAGTTGTTTCACAATGTTGCACAACGTCTATCATTGGCTCTAAGGAACAAACTGTGCTACCAATGACTCTCATATACTTAATGAAGGTATCCAGGACGTTCATGGTACGTGAACACATAAACACACACATTTTAAACACTTTCTTTGAAGACACAAATCACATTACATCATAAAGGATTCAAACATTTAAAAGGTGTGGAGAAAAAAGTATATTTTCCTCCACACAGCGAGGCTGCTCATAACGGCTGAAATCGAGCAGTACCTAGCCAGCTGTTTTGCTCTACTCTTAGGTAGGCCTGCAATCTGAAGACCACGTACCATAAGCTTATGGACGTGGCTGAGACTGCCAAATACTAATGCCACGAACTCACATTGGTATCCCGGGCTGTCCAAGCGTGATATGAGGGGTTGGTATTTAAGAGCAGCCCACTTCCAAAATCGACACCTCCCTCTCGACTCCCCCCACAACAACAATATCTGGCTTATTTGGCATACAAGAAAACACATCATCATCAACATTGAACCAGGCTCCTCTCAGAAGAGAATGTTTGTGTATGTGTGCTGTGGTGAGACCGCATGTCTCACCTCATTAGCTACTAGGTCGACAAGGTGGCCATGTCTATCAATATACAAGTCTTTGTATGAACGGCAACCATTAACAACAGCAGACTATATAAAATATAGAATGGATTATGGTTTGCAGGGTACCAGAGTGCCTGGTTATATTTTGTGGGTAGAACTTGCAACCTTGCCTTAACAGTAAAGGTTAGAATGTCCTCGCCAATGGCAGCATTCTGGTATATGGAATGGGACAGAGTGGTCAGCACAGTCCAAGGCAGGGAGTTTCTCCTTCAGCCTCAGGCCAATCCTATGCTTCCATAGCTGCATCTGTCTGATACCGACACACACACACACACACACACACACACACACACACACACACACACACACACACACACACACACACCATATGTTTCTGCTATTTGAAAGGCTTGCTGGGGGTGAATTTTATTTTGAGTGCATAGCGCTGTACATGAGTATTGTAAAAGCTGAACTAAGTAACCAGGATGCTATCGGTAGGAGTTGAGTCATCTGGAGTTTTGTCATCAGGAGTTATAGTTGATTCAAGAGGAATTTAAAAAATATATATTTTTATGGTCATTTAAAATATGTGCATGATTATAGAAAATAAGAATCAATGAACAAACAAATCTGTCTGTCTGTCTGTCTGTCTGTCTGTCTGTCTGTCTGTCTGTCTGTCTGTCTGTCTGTCTGTCTGTCTGTCTGTCTGTCTGTCTGTCTGTCTGTCTGTCTGTCTGTCCTTCCGTCTCTCTCTGTCTACAGTGTCTTCAGAAAATATAGAAAATAAGAAAATATAAAAAAGTATATTCACCCATCTACACACAATACCCCATAATGACAAAGTGAAAAAATGTTTTTAGAAATGTTTGCAAATTTATTGAAAGTGAAATACAGAAATATTTAATTAATGATTGGGGTGGCAGCGTAGCCTAGTGGTTAGAGTAGCAACCGAAAGGTTGCAAATTCAAGCTGACAAGGTACAAATCTGTTGTTCTGCCCCTGAACAAGGCTGTCATTGAAAATAAGAATTTGTTCTTAACTGACTTGCCGAGTTAAATATATTTTTTAAAGTATTCATACCCTGAGTCAACACATGTTTGAATCACCTTTGGCAGCAGTGAGTCTTTCTCGGTAACTTGCTAAGAGCTTTACGAACCTGGATTGTACAATATTTTCCCATTTATCTTTTTCCAAATTCGTCAAGCTCTGTCAAATTGGTTGTTGATTATTGCTAGACAACCATTTACAAGTCTTGCCATAGAAGGACCTTGGTCAAGGAGGTGACCAAGAACCCAATGACCACTCTGACAGAACTACAGAGTTCATTGGCTTAGATGGGAGAATCCAGATGTGCAAAGCTGATACAGATGTAACCAAAAGGGGTAAAAGCTGTAATCGCCGCCAAAGGTGCTTCTACAAAGTATTGACTCCAGGGGTGGGAATACTTATGTGAATGAGATTTATTTATTTAATTTTTAATAAATTATCAAAAATGTATCACTTTCGCATTATGGGGTATTGTGTGTAGATGGGTGAGACTAAACTATTTTTTAATCCATTTTGAATTCAGGGTGTAACACAAAAAATGAGGATGAATACTTTCTGAACCTCTACCCCTCTATCTATCTATCTATCTATCTATCTATCTATCTATCTATCTATCTATCTATCTATCTATCTATCTATCTATCTATCTATCTATAATTATGAAAATGTACGATGATAACGAATCAAGATGACGATAGAGATGACCAAGAAAACAATACAACTTATTGTTATAAAGCATATCTGTTTTCATGACATTTGGTCTTTGTCAGGCGGTCGGTCACGTCTGTTTTCGATCAGAGGACTTCTGGTTTGAGCCCAGTAATGGGACAGGGACTGTGGCTGAAGTGAAGCTGTTAGCAGCACAATGACACCAGCTACATAATGTAGCGGCCTTAACTCAACACCTAGCAACCTCTTCAAGGGGTTTGGACCTCTTGGCGTAAATCCAGATTACACAAGTCCCGATGATACAAATCCCAGTGACACAAATCTCGATGACACAACTCCAGATGACTCAACTCAACTTTATAATGTTTACAGCTAACATTTATGTTCAGGCTTTGACAGAACTTTCAGTGTTGTTCCTTCTAACGCTAGCTATAATGACGTTAGCTAGGCTACATAACGTTACTTACTGTAACATTCACACACGTCGCGGGGCAGGGGTGGTTGAACTTCTTTTCCGAATTCACATCTTCTTTGTCGCTAGAAGCCAATGGCTGAAAGATATACTGTGCCTTTAGAAAGTATTCATACCCCTTGACGTATTATACATTTTGTTGTGTTACACCATGAAATCAAAATGGATTAAACAGATTTTTTTTGTTACCCATCTACACAAAATACTCTTTAATGAAAAAGTGAAAACATGTTTTTAGACATTTTTGCTAATTTTTGCAAATGTGGTATTCATATCACAAAAAGATATAAAAAGATATAAAACCTCCACTCAATGAATTTCAATAGAAAACTAGTAAAAATAGATAAGATCCTTCAACCTGTCTATTTATGGAAAGAATTACACTGATTTAATCCTTACACAGAACCCAAACCGGCTGCGCGCATGCGCCATCGTGCGCCGTCATGCATAAATGTATTTTGTCCCCCCACACCAAACACGATCACGACACGCAGGTTAAAATATCAAAACAAACTCTGAACCAATTATATTAATTTTGGGACAGGTCGAAAAGCATTAAACATTTATGGCAATTTAGCTAGCTAGCTTGCACTTGCTGGCTAATTTGTCCTATTTATCTAGCTTGCTGTTGCTAGCTAATTTGTCCTGGGATATAAACATTGAGTTGTTATTTTACCTGAAATGCACAAGGTCCTCTACTCCGCCAATTAATCCACACATAAAACAGTTAACCGACTCGCTTTTAGTCATCTCTCCTCCTTCCAGGTGTCACGTCCTGGCCAGTATAAGGGTTAATTGGTATTGTAGTTTGGGCAGAGGGTATTTGTTTTATGTGGTTCACGGTGGTGTTTTTGTAGTAAGGGCATTTGATTTAGTATTCCGGGGTTTTTGGGCACTGTTTGAGATTCACGTATTTCTATGTTAATCTAGTTAGTTGTATGTCTATGTTTGGTTAATTGGGGTGGACTTCCAATTGAAGGCAGCTGTGTGGTGTTGCCTTTGATTGGAAGTCCTATATTAGTTGGGTGTGTTTGTCTGTTTAATTGTGGGAGATTGTTCTGAGTTTAGCCTTGTGCCTTGCCAGACTGTGTGTTGAGCGTTCGTTCTCTTTTGTTATTTTGGTGTTCATTTTGGAGTTAATAAACCTCAAGATGAGCTTACATATACCTGCTGCGTTTTGGTCCTCCTTAACCAACGACAACCGTGACACCAGGCTTTTTCTTCTCTTGACTTTATATTGCGATTGGCAACGTTCATAAATTAAGTGCATTACCGCCACTGACCTTGTTCGTCTTTCAGTCACCCACGTGGGTGTAACCAATGAGGAGATGGCACGTGGGTAGCTGCTTCTATAAACCAATGAGGAGATGGGAGAGGCAGGACTTAAGTCAGAAATAGAACTGACTTCTATTTTAGCCCTTGGCAAAGCAGATGCTCGTTGGCGCGCACAAGCAGTGTGGGTGCAATAATTGAATAATATAGATTTCTAAATTTATTTTGCAATGCTTGTGCATGCGACGCGAGTGGTGTAGTAAGGGTATTAGTCATATCTCAGTTTACTCACCTACATACTGCTGATGATTTGTTTTTCAAATCATATGATCAAAAAATATGTTGCTTTATCTGGGATGCTAAACCAGACAGGATAAAGCATGCCTATCTATCTATCTATCTATCTATCTATCTATCTATCTATCTATCTATCTATCTATCTATCTATCTATCTATCTATCTATCTATCTATCTATCTATCTATCTATCTATCTATCTATCTATCTATCTATCTATCTATCTATCTATCTATCTATCTATCTATCTATCTATCTATCTATCTTTTTAATGTAACCTTTATTTAACTAGGAAAGTCAGTTAAGAACAAATTCTTATTTACTTTGACAGCCTAGGAACAGTGGGTTAACTGCCTTGTTCAGGGGCAGAACGACAGATTTTTACCTTGTCAGCTTGGGGATTCGATCTAGCAACTTTTCAGTTACTGGCCCAACACTAACCACTAGGCTACCTGCCGCCCCAATGTTCCTCAATGTTTGGCTACCGAACGTGTTTGGCTACCGAATCTGTAGATAGATTCATTCATTCACGGACATGTTATTATTCTTATATCCTAGAATCATGCTCATATTTGAAATTAATATTTGAAATAAAATAAACTGACTTAACTTTAACTGACACAAATTTGCCTCAAGTCCTGATGACAAAACTCCTGCTGACACAACTCCTGATGACACAACTCCAAATGACACAACTCCTACTGAGAGAATCCTAATATGGACAACGCACTAAGTACATCGGGACTATGATGTAATTTGTGGTGTTGGAGTTATCTGGGAAAGCAATTTGGCTGTCATTTACATCAGTCGACTAGATGACACCATATAGCCAGAGGGGGGCACCAAAGCTCTTGTTATGACTGAGAAACCACAGTTCTGCTCATCCCGCAGTTCATCCTGTCATTTCAACAGGTCTATGGTTCATACAAATATCCTTAATAAGTCTAAAGTTGCAGCTTAGTTTTGCTCTGTGATATTTATAGTCTCCATTCATATGGATTTAAGATGTTCTCAATATCTTATTGTTTAAGTATTAAAGACTGTATAACATGAAAGCAAAGCATAATATTACATTTATTACATTGGTGTTCTTTGCCACCTTAATCATAAGGTGAGGATGTGTAGAAAGACATGGAAACGGACAATCGGTGTAGTATGAGGTCCTCTTTGGATGAGGAGACTGTGATCTCTGAAGTTACAGCACCCTCTTCTGACACAAAAACATAGCTCATGGATTTAAGCCTGGTTGACTTACCTGTCATTTGCACCTCTTATTTTCAAGAAGGTAGTGAAACAATTTAGAGAAGACGGAACAAGGTACAGTGGAATCAACAGAATTCTGCATCTCCAGAGTGTCTTAAATCATACATTTCATGAACTCAGTATTTATTTTAATTTTAATGTACTATTTCCCCTCTTGAAGCGTTGTCCAAACTTAACCCTGCTGTAAACCAACTATGCTGGAAATGTACAGATTTAAAGCTTAGTGGTCAGCAGAAGGAGAGTTATTTCACTTTGACCCTGCTAAAGGTCATACAGTTGACCCTCCAATACCTCAGTGTTTAATCCCTCCAGCCCTCAGCTGGGTTACTGTGAGATGAGGTCTCAGAGGTCCTGGTTGCAGTGCTGGCTGTCCCTATGGCCTGTTTGCTGTTTGCTGTCACCCCATCAGATAGATAGCGGTCTAATAGAGAGGCCTTGGTGCAGTAAAGTGACTGAGCTGTAAATCTAGATTGACCTGAACTGCCGCTATCTCTCATCATCTCTAAACTCATTCAGCGCTCACGTCCTCTCTCTCACACGACACGACACCCAGCTGGCCCACAGAAGCTATCATCACTCAACGAGTCATCTCCGTTCATCACCGGCCATCAGCTAAACGAGAAAGGGAGGGAGTCAGCGAGAGAGGGCGAGAGAGAGAGATAACAACGGAAGGAAGAGAGAATGTGTGGGTTTGTGTGAGAGGAAGAAAGACAGAGGTTAAAAGAGGGAGTAATAAAAGGGAGAGAGAGCACTGACGCGTCAAATGGCACTTCTAAGATGATCTCTTCATCCACTCAGAGTCTCCAGCATCCTGACGTGTTTAGTGACGTGGCCGTAAACATGAACACTACTGTAATGGGATCTGTCTATAAAAACCACGGCGACACGATTTATGGGAGTTTACTGAGGAGATGAGTGGCCAGGCTGTTAGACAACCGGGATCACATTTTCTCAACGTGAGCCTCTAACTCAACGGGCTAAAAGTCCCATAACTCACAAACACATCACAGAGATTTCTGAACTTCACTAGAATAGATAAGAGTAATCTAGACTCTTGAGAGTATTTATTGTAATGACATTGTGCCATTCTCAAATGAATGATAAACCTATCTTAACGGTATGTACCATTACTGTAAAATGTGCCTTATTTCTGTCACAATGGTGATGAGACGGATTATGAGGAACAGTTTATGATGAATGATTAGTAAGTGGAAGATTTAGAGTTCATATGTATGGCATGATAAATCAAATAAAATGTTGTCACATGTGCCGAATACAACAGGTGTATACCTTACCGCGAAATGCTACAAGCCCTTAACCAACAATGCAGTTTTAAGAAAAATAAGAGTTAAGAAAAATATTGACTAAATAAACTAAAGTAAAACAAATAAAAGAGCAACAATAAAATAACAATCACGAGGCTATATATCAGGGGTACCGGTACCAAGTCAATGTGCGGGGGTAAAGGTTAGTCGAGGTAATTGAGGTAATATGTACATGTAGGTAGGGGTAAAGTGACTATGCATAGATAATAGATAATAAACAGCGAGTAGCAGCAGCTTAAAAAGGGGGGGGGGTCATCAATGCAAATAGTCCAGGTAGCCAAATGAATAGCTGTTCAGTGGTCTTATGTCTTGGGGGTAGAAGCTTTTAAGAAACATTTTGGACCTAGACTTGGTACTCCAGTACCACTTGCCGTGCGGTAGCAGAGAAAACAGTCTATGACTAAGGTGGCTGCAGTCGTTGGAAATTTTTAGGGCCTTCCTCTAACACCGCCTGGTACAGAGGTCCTGGATGGCAGGAAGCTTGGCCCCAGTGATGTACTGGGCTGTACACGCTACCCTCTGTAGCGCCAGGGACAGGTTGAAAATCAGGGACAGGTTGGTCAGCGCATGCTCGGAGTACACGTCCTGGTAATCCGTCTGGCCCTGCGACCTTGAATGTTGACCTGTTTAAAGATCTTACTCACATCGGCTAATGCAAGCATGATGACACAGTCATCCGGAACAGCTGGTGCTCTCATGTATGCTTCAGTGTTACTTGCCTCGAAGCGCGCATAGAAGTAATTTAGCTCGTCTGGTAGGCTTGTGTCACTGGGCAGCTCGCAGCTGTGCTTCCCTTTGTAGTCCGTAATAGTTTGCAAGCCATGCCACATCCAACGAACGTCGGAGCCCGTGTAGTAGGATTCGATCTTAGTCCTGTATTTACACTTTGCCTGTTTGATGGTTCATTTGAGGACATAGCGGGATTTCTTATAAGCTTCCCGGTTAGAGTCCCGCTCCTTGAAAGCAGCATCTCTACCCTTTAGCTCAGTGGGGATGTTGCCTGTAATCCATGGTCACTGTGGGGACAACGTCATTGATGCACTTATTGATGAAGCCGGTGACTGATGTGGTATACTCCTCAACAGGGTTGGGTAGATTACTTTCTAAATATAATCCTTTGGTTACTAGTTTCCTGTCCAAAATTGTAATCAGTAACGTAACTTTTGGATTATCCAAACTCAGTAACATAACCTGATTACATTCAGTTACTTTTAGATTACTTTCCCCTTAAGAGGCATTAGAAGAAAACAAAAATGTATGTTAACAATTTAACTACATATATTGCAGGATAAATCAATATTAATGTTTACATAGCTGGCCATATATGAATGTAAAATTTTACTTTATGGGTTGGTTATGTTGGCTTCTTCTAACCTATCGCTTTCTACTACATATAATAATACGATTAAATTATATCTTTACATTAAAAACCAAAGTCTATGAGAATTCCAGTCATTCCAATAAATGTTATACCTCTTGATCTTCAAGAATAGGACTTGTTTTACCAGAGCATAAACCCAAGACTAAGGACTTATTAGCCAGCCCTACTCTGTTGTTTATGATTTTGTTGTCATGGAGGACTGATTCAAGTTGAAAAATAAATTCTGCGCTCACGGAATAGCATGCCTTGAGCGCTACTGAAAAGTGCTATCTACATGTGAAAAATGAATGCCATATGGTGCATTTGCTATAGGCCTATTGTTGACCTTTTTGTTGGTGACACTTTATCTTGATAATATGCAGCTGTTTAAAGGGCAAAAACACAGATGAAACAATAACAAAATGGTCATAAGGCATTTATAAGTTATATTCTTCAAGAATCAATATATACAGTATATTTAGTCCAAAAATGGACTAAGTTTGGACACACCTACTCATTCAAGGGTTTTTCTTTATTTGTACTATTTTTTACATTGTAGAAAAATAGTGAAGATATGAAAACTATGAAATAACACATATGGAATCATGGAGCAACGGAAAAAATGTTAAACAAATGAAAATATATTTTATATTTGAGATTCTTCGAATTATCCAACCTTTGCCTTGATATAACGCTCTTGGCATTCTCTCAACCAGCTTCATGAGGTTGTCACCTGGAATGCATGAAAATGAACAGGTGTGCTTTGTTAAAAGATAATTTGTGAAATGTCTTTCCTTCTTAATGCGTTTAAGCCAATCAGTTGGGTTGTGACAAGGTAGGGCTGGTATACAGAAGATAGGCCTATTTGGTGAAAGACCAAGTCCATATTATGGCAAGAACAGCTTAAAAAGCAAAGAGAAATGACAGTCCATCATTACTTTAAGACATGAAGGTCAGTCAATCTGGAAAATGTCAAGAACTTTGAAGTTTCTTCAAGTGCAGTCACAAAAACCAGCAAGAGCTATAATGAAACTGGCTCTTATGAGGATCACCGCAGGAAATGAAGACCCAGAGTTACCTCTGCTGCGGAGGATACGTTCATTAGAGTTAACTGCACCTCAGATTGCAGCCCAAATAAATGCTTCACAGAGTTCAAGTAACAGACACAAATTAGGCCTTCATGGTCGAATTGCTGCAGAGAAACCACTACTAAAGGACACCAATAAGAAGAAAAGCCTTGCTTGGTCCAAGAAACACAAGCAATGGAAAAAGACCGGTAGAAATCTGTCCTTTGGTCTGATGAGTCCAAATTTGAGAATGTTGGTTCCAACCGCCGTGTCTTTCTCCGCATGTGTGGTTCCCACCGTGAAGCATGAAGGCGGTGTGATGTTGTGGGGGTGCTTTGCTGGTGACGCTGTCTGTGATTTATTTACAATTTAAGGCACACTTAACCAGCATGGCTACCACAGCATTCTGCAGAGATTCGCCATCCCATCTGGTTTGCGCTTAGATGGACTATCATTTGTTTTTCAATAGGACAATGACCCAACACACTTTCAGGCTGTGTAAGGGCTATTTGACCAAGAATGAGAGTGATGGAGTGCTGCATCAGATGACCTGGCCTCCACAATCAACTGACCTCAACCCAATTGAGATGGTTTGAGATGAGTTGGACCGCAGAGTGAAGGAAAAGCAGCTAACAAGTGCTCAGCATATGTGGGAACTCCTTCAAGACTGTTGGAAAAGCATTCCAAGGAAGCTGGTTGTGAGAATGCCAAGAGTGTGCAAAGCTGTCATCAAGGCAAAGGGTGGCTACTTTGAAGAATCTTAAATATAAAATATATTTGGATTTGTTTCACACTTTTTTGGTAACTACATGATTACAGATGTGTTATGTCATAATTTGATGTTTTCACTATTATTCTACAATGTAGAAAAAAAGTTAAAATAAAATAAAAACCTTTGAATGAGTAGGTGTGTCCAAACTTTTGACTGGTACAGTAGCTTGGACTGTAGCCTACAAAAGCCTATTCCTGCTATTTTCCCGCGATCCATCAAACACATTTGGTATGTCATCATATTGGTCTCGGACTTCTGGCCAGACTCACTCAGGTGGAACAAACTTAAACTTGCGGCTTTTATCAATACTGATTTGAATGTCATTGAGAAAACAGAATCGTCTAAGATTTTTTCCCCGCAAACATCCTTTCTGAATTTAAAAGTAATCCTCAAAGTAGTCATCTAGTTTTTCAAAAGTATCTGTAATCTGATTACAATATTTTTGCTGGTAATGTAACAGATTACAGTTACTGTTTTTTGTAATCCCTTACATGTAACGGATTACATGTAATCTGTTACTCCCCAACCCTGCTCCTCAATGCCATCGGATGAGTCCCAGAATATATTCCAGTCTGTGCAAGCATGCGTCATCTGACCATGCGTCATCTGACCACTTCTGTATTGAGCTAGTCACTGGTACTTCCTGCTTTAGTTTTTGCTTGTAAGCAGTAATCAGGATGATAGAACTATGGTCAAATTTGACAAATGGAAGGCGAGATTTGTACGCGTCTATGTCTGAAGTGAAGGTGGTCTAGAGTTGTTTTCCCTCTTGTTGTACATGTAACATGCTGGTAGAAATGAGGTAAAACAGATTTAAGTTTCCCTGCATTAAAATCACCGGCCACTAGGAGCGCCTCCTCTGGATGAGCATTTTCTTGTTTGCTAATGGCTTTATACAGCTCGTTGATTGCGGTCTTAGTGCCAGCATTGGTTTGTGGTGGTAAATAGACAGCTATGAAAAATATAGATGAAAACTCTCTTGGTAAGTATTGTGGTCTACAGCTTATCATGAAACACTCTACCTCAGGCGAGCAAAACCTCGAGACTTCCTTAATATTTGATTTTGCGCACCAGCTGTAATTGATAAATAGACACAGACCCCTTGTCTTACCGGAGGCAGGTGTTCTGTAATGCTGATGCACGGAAAAACCAGCCAACTCTATTTTATCCATGTCATAGTATTATCCACGACTCTGTGAAACATAAGATATTACAGTTTTTAATGTGCTGTTGGTAGGATAGTCTTGAACGGAGCTCATCCAGTTTATTCTCAATTGTTTGCATGTTGGCCAATAGGACGGATGGTAGAGGCGGGTTACCCACTCACCGACGAATTCTCAAGGTACCCGAACCTACGTCCCTTGTATCGGCGTCTTCTCTTCAAGCAAATGACGGGGATTTGGGCCAGGTCGGGTATCTGGAGTAAATCCTTCGGTCCGACTCGTTAAAGAAAACATCTTTGTCCAGTTCGAGGTGAATAATCACTGTTCTGATATCCAGAAGCTCTTTTCGGGTCATAAGAGATGGTGGCAGAAACAATATGTACAAAATAAGTTACAAACAACGCCATCTCCTCCGGTGCCATTCTTAACCCTCTTCACCTTGATGTTGTGGGCTAATGTCATGTCATGTGGTGTGGTTTTTGTGTGTGTGAGAGTGTAGTAGAGTAGTGTGTGTTATAGCATAAGGAGAAATATGGGACAAACTCAACCCTGGACCTCAAAGCCAGTTCAACTGCATTTTTTTCATTGTTCCCCTCTAATCAGGGACTGACCTGGGACACCAGGTGTGTGCAATTAATAATTAAGTAGAACAGAAAACCAGCAGGCTCTGGACCTTGTAGGCTAAGAGTTGAGTACCCCTGGTGTAGGGGATTAGAAAAATCACTGGAGATACACATTCACACATACACTCACATAAATACACAGACACTGTACTACACACACATACACAACATTGGCCACGCAAGCACACAAATAAACACAGGCGCTGTCCAAACATTGTGCACACACTGTCCTTATTAGATAAACAAATAACATCTCTGATGGGGGTATTTTAGAATGGGAACTAGACCCCAGACATTCTTCCCAGACACACGAGCAGAAGTCAAAGGTTTAAATTCACGGATGGTATGAATGAATGAATGAATTCATTCATTTGTGAATTGACAACTTTTACACATACCACTCTTCTTACCAAATCTGTAGTGAAGGACCTCATCCACCACTAATGTTTGATGGTACCCACCTGGGTGTGCACGGTAGCCATTTTGTGTCACACATAATTTGTTGTTGAGTAGAGAGAGGGGCTAGAGGAGAGGAGGGGGTGGGGGCAAAGAAGAGGGGCGAGAGGAGAGGGGCGGGCCATAGGCGCTCCACATGAGTAGTGATGCCTGCAGAGGCCAGCCATGCTGTGGCAGGGGACTGAGGGGAGGCATCTGGAGGCAGCCGCCCGGCCCCCCTGGTCTCCCTTGAGAGAAAAGGAGGGGAGAGGAGAGGGACCATGCTGATTTACTATCAGTGAAGGGCAATAATGGCTAAAGGAGAGCAATTACACCCCAATAATTCTGGGTCTTTGACAGAGTCATGGACCAAGGGGCTGGGGATCCAGGGAGTGAAGGTTAGGGGGTGGAACGGTCACCCTTACCCTGTTAAAACACTTTATCCTGACTGGGTGGATGTGGAGTTATTACAGTTTGTTTGTATATGATTGTGAATGTCAGGTCAATTTACTTAAAAATAAATCTGTTTCTGTTACTTGTTCTTATGGCTGTGGTAGTCATTGTACTGTAAGTTGCTGTGGAGGAGTGCATCTGTGCATACTGCCTGCTACACAATTGGCGAAAAGCTCCCATGTTAAACCCTTTACTGTTTCTGGGGGTGGGATTTGTTCCATTCAATTGAAGTGTGCCTATTATTTTGAAAGGGGGGTTCTGTGCAAGTTTCTGTTGAATTCAAACAGCAGTGTGAAGTGTCAGAGGTGAGTGCATCTTGGGGCAGCTAAAGTGTGGATAGATCAACAATCCAGTGCACTGTCAAAGGTCACTGTCACGTTTGTTGTGAAAGGTTCCCTCGGCCATGTGTTGCCAAAGTTCCATTAGCAATCTGTTATCCCCAGTCCATTGAGAGGGAGGGGGTTGAAATGGAACACGGGCTAGAGGGAACAAACACACACCAAAAAATCTAAAACACACACACGCGTGCACGCACGCACACACACACACACACACACACACACACACACACACACACACACACACACACACACACACCACCTTGTTTGATGAAAAAGAACGATTAGGGGAGAAATGAGGGAGGACCATCGGGGGAAATGGCTGATGAAGACTTTATTGATTAGAAAAGCTTCACTGATCCAGCGCTTAGTGTAGTAATTACACTACCCTCAACAAGGGCCTCGTGGTACGGAACAGCCCGCGTGATAGGGTCTAGACCAGAGAGGGAAATACATAGACAGGATGATGGTGTCATCATTCAACATTTCTCACTCACATTTAACAGTTCCACAGTATGAAAATGTATGCACTCACTACTTACTGTAAGTCACCCTGGATAAGAGCGTCTGCTAAATGACTCAAATGTAAGTCTTTCAAATTATTTTATGTTTTCCTGAATTACTTATAACAACTAAGTTATACATTGTGGATGTACATTATAGTTTAAATTGAATGTGGAATTGTATTTTATCAATATTGTATTTCATAATACTTTGACACATTCATACATCATGGAATAGTCAAGTTTACCAATACATTAGACCAGCCTCAATGGGACTGGGACGAGTCAGTCTGTTTAGGTTAAGGAATGGGAAAAGAGGGAGGGGAGATGGGGGTGGGTGGCCTGTGTGTGTGTCTGGGGGTGGGAGGGGTCAGGTGTAATGTGTTTGTTGTGCAGGATCTGCCCTTCATTCCCATGAATAGTTCATCTTTCCCCGTCGTTCTCTCTCTTAACTCAGTCAAAGACCTTTGACCTCTGTAGACATTCAGCACACACACTGTGAGAGAGATGGGCTAGCTCCAAAACAGGAACATGACAGGGAATAAAGCAGTCAGACAACTTAACGGTACCACACACACACACACACACACACACACACGATTAATAAAAAAATCCCCCAGTGAAAAACACAATAAAACTCCAAGACTCTGCCATCTGAATCAACACACCTACCTTCCAGTATTGCATGGCTGATCTTTTCAATTAGTCTATTTGCACTGCCACCATGACAGGGGGGTTTATTCAAATCAGAATACTGTCAATTACAGTACATATGCAGTTGATTTAAGATGTAATCTCCAAAAGTTCACATCCGACAAGAGGTCAATCCAATGGATGATGAATTTGATACGTTACTTCTTCCTGTGTCACTGTCTCTCCCAATCACCGGCCATTACAAACCCAAGTGGAGGACTATAGTGGCAGTTTCTGAGTAGGGTTTGGACTAGCTTAGACGTTCTGACCCTCAGGGGTGCAGACACCAAGTTCAAAGGTCTTGAGCGTTGACCTTGAGAGAACACAGAGGTCAAGGCCACAGATTTCATTAGCACTTTGACCTGACTCAAATGACAGATGACACATGGATGAGAACATCTCTGATTAGTTTTCTATTGGCTGTTCAATGGACTAAACCAATATGACCCAACAGTCAATCAGGTAACTCCTGATGCCTGCATTCCAATGAAATCTCATTCAAGGTTGAGAATTCAATGGTCTGGATAGTCCATGATATAAGGAGGGAACATCAGTATTGAATTGTCAAAGACTCCAGCCACCCAAGTCACAGACTGTTCTCTCTGCTACCGCATGGAAAGCGGTACCGGAACGCCAAGTCTGGGACCAAAAGGCTCCTGAACAGCTTCTACCCCCAAGCCGTAAGACTGCTGAACAGTTAATCAAATTTACTGCATTGACCCCTTTTTTTGGCACAGACTCTCTTGCACTGGCTCAATGTACACTCACTGGACCCACACATACTACACTGACATTCCAAATCACACATACACACACACACACACACACACACACACACACACACACACACACACACACACACACACACACACACACACACACACACGCATATTAACTACACACACACTCACAAATAGACATACTTTCACACTCTTTACACATGCTGCTGCTACTCTGTTTATTGTCTATCCTGTTTGCCTAGTCACTTTTACCCCTACCTACATGTACATATTACCTCAATCACCTCAACTACATCATACCCCTGCATATTGACTATGTACTGGTAGTCCTTATATATAGTCTCGTTATTGTTATTTTATTGTGTTACTATTTCCTTTTTTTTGTGCTCATTTTTCAATTCTGCATTGTTGGGAAATGGCTCATAAGTAAGCATTTAGCGTTTAATTGCCACTAGGGCCTATTTATTGCCTTACCTCCCTAATCTTACCTCATTTACACACTGTATATAGACTTTTCTACTGTATTATTGACTGTACGTTTGTTTATTCCATGTGTAACTCTGTGTTGTTGTTTGTGTCGCACTGCTTTGCTTTATCTTGAACAGGTCGCAGTTGTAAATGAGAACTTGTTCTCAACTGGCCTACCTGGTTAAATAAAGGTGAAAAAAAATTGAAATAAAAAATACAATTTTAGGGTAAAGTCTAAACCTGTTGTATTTGGCACGTGAGAATTTTTATTTTATTTTATTTGATATTGCATCCTCGATGCGAACTTATCGACCGAACTGAGAGACACTGGACAGATGTCACCATGAGAAGAACAGATACAAAATAGTCCTCTTTTATAACTCACATTTGATTGTCATTCATACACATTGAATAATTTACAATGATAATACACCACAATTCAGTGTCATTATTCAATTCCAGGTGCAGTTTAGGAGCACTGTAGCTACCTGATGACATAGTATTTGGCAAGGACATAGAAACAAAAAGAGACAACGGTCAATGGAGAAATATAAAGGGACAAAAACAATCTGTTTCCACACTAGATATAGATAAATGTCACCTCGTCCCCAGACTTTACATCACGCATGCTTTACCTCATCCACCGCTGCTCCCCTTCAGCAGCTCAACGATGACAAATCCCATCCCCAGTATTTATATTTCCTAATTGTAATTAGTATGAATGATCAATTGTGGTTAGTGCTTAATTGCCCTTCATAAAGACAGTTCCCCAGGTTTAAACAGGCCCATTTAAATAATGTAACTAATAGCTCTTGCCTTTATATGGCGGATACACACTGTTTGGTGCACTGCAGCGTGATAGTCACTCGTTATTTCATGGGGCAATCGAGTGAAGGAGTGCAGGTGGCGTCGGGGGAATCATTATTGCTAATGAATTATGATGTGACCTTCTCAGAACAATGGCTAATCAATGCTAGCATTGACTGACAGTAGAGCCACCACAGCTGCCAGCTATTACACACAGACCTCTGCCTCTAGAAGGATGGCAGCAAGTTATCTGGCTTGGAACTGTGTGTGTCTGTGTTTGCATAGCCACCTTGGCTACTGAACCGTTGTCAGCGTTTAACCTCACAGTTTAGCCGCCAAGCCACAGAAGACACAATCCATGCTATTTTCTAAGCAAGAGTTGACATGAAATACTATTTCATGTTAGTTCAGAGGGCATGTTACTTACAGAGGTAAAACATATAACATAGACTAGAACCTTTACAGATGAATAATCGGTGATCTAAATTTAAAGGTTTTGGAAGAGCGAAATTGAATGAGATGATGTACAACTACTACAACTACTACTATCAACATAGATGTATTGGAGCAGTGCCTTGCAAATGATTTCTGCCTAATGCCATGTTACATACCTGCAGTGGTGTGAGGCTGTAAATGCCTGAGGAAAAGCATGAATATTTGTGTGTTTTCAGTAGGACAGAAGCCAATACAAATCAAGGCCTTCCTCATACATTGTCACTGCTTCTCCAGGGGGAAATGAGAGTGCATTGATAGAAAATGGTGGCAGCTTTGCTTCTCATCTCTATGGTCTTGCATATGGGGTCTGGCCCACATCTAAAGTGTTTTTGATCCTTACTTTATATTGTTCTAGTCTTATTGTGGTGGTCTCTAGACCCTGGTCCATTTCACTCACCTTGAAGGCTAGGTTGTTTGTTGTATCTACTCTGCTGAAGATACCCTGTTACTTGTTGTGGGGGATGCTTGGACATAAACTTCTATGATTATTTAGTCAAATAAGTTGAGGTTTTTCTATCTTTTTGTCCCCTTGTGTCATATATGTTGTTATTGCTAAACAGGACGAGTTGAACTGACCTTTACCTCACCGTTCCTTGACTGACAGTGTCCCTCATTGTAATTTACCCCTCCAACCCCCTCACGTCGCCCTCCGTCCCCTCCGACGATAGAGTCAACCCCATTACAAATCAACCCCAACTTTACACATCTGCTGCCTGTCAGCATCTGCCAGAGGCACTCACCCGTCCCGGCCGTAATGAAAAACTCTCATTCCTGCACCCCTCCGCCCCTCCCTCCCCCCCCCCAGACAGGTACAGAGGCCATTAGGACAATTACTGGGCAATGCCACTGACCTTGTAGTCACAGTCGAACTAAAGCAGAGATCTCCAACTCCAGGTCTGGTGGTGCCCATAGGTGTGGTGTGGAGACTAGGCATAACCAAACCTGTGCTAATGGAAGGTGTTGTACTATATTAATAAAAGGTCTCACTGCAGCCAACAGAGACATAGTGTTAGGGGAGGTGATATTTGTATGGCGCATGCCTTGCCTCGGTTTGGTTTGCTTGGGGAGGGGATTTTGCTTTGCACTCACATCAGAAAAGGTGCCAGTAACTTGGGAAGTATGCTGGGTTGCAGAATTGGGGAAATAACTTTCCTTGAATTTAGGGTTTTCTAAAAGCCATAATAAATCATACACAATCACTCACTTCCTGCATTTGTGTCTGCTTAGATGTACAGTGCCTTCGGTAAGTATTCAGACCCCTTGACTTTTTCAAATTTTGTTATGTTACAGCTTCCACTCCATTCCACTCATCTATCTACACACAATACTCCAAAATGATGAAGCAAAAAGTGGTTTAGAAATTTTTGCTAAATTTAAAATAATAAAATAACTGAAATATCACATTTAGATAAGTATTCAGACCCTTTACTCAGTACGTTGTTGAAGCAGCCTTTGGCAGCAATTACAGCCTTGAGTCCTCTTAGGTATGATGAAACAAGCTTGGCACACCTGCACTTAGGGAGTTTCTCCCATTCTTCTATTCAGATCCTCTCAAGCTCTGTCAGGTTAGATGGGGAGCATTGCTGCACACCGGTCTCTCGAGAGATGTTTGATTGTGTTCAAGTCCGGGCTCTGGCTGGGCCACTCAAGGACATTCAGAGGCTTGTCCCGAAGCCACTTCTGCGTTGTCTTGGCTGTGTGCTTCAGGTCATTGGCCTGGAAGGTGAACCTTCGCCCCAGTTTGAGGTCCTGAGTGCTCTGGAGCAGGTTCTCATCAAGGATCTCTCTGTATTTTGCTCCGTTCATCTTTCCCTCGATCCTGACTAGTCTCCCAGTACCTGCCGCTGAAAAACATCCCCACAGCATGAAACTGCCACCACCATGCTTCACCGTAGGGATGGTGCCAGGTTTCCTCCATACGTGACGCTTGGCATTCGGGCCAAATAATTAAATCTTGGTTTCATCAGACCAGAGAATCTTGTTTCTTATGGTCTGAGAGTCTTTAGGTGACTTTTGGCAAACTACAAGTGGGCTGTCATGTGCCTTTTACTGAGGAGTGGCTTCTGTCTGGCCACTCTAGCATAAAGGCCTGATTAGTGGAGTGCTACAGAGATGGTTGTCCTTCTGGAATGTTCTCCCATCTCCATAGAGGAACTCTGGAGCTCTGTCATAGAGACCATTAGTTTCTTGGTCACCGCCCTGACCAAGGCCCTTCTCCCCCAATTGCTCAGGAAGTCTTGCTGGTTCCAAACTTCTTCCATTTAAGAATGATTGAGGCCACTGTGATCTTGGGGACCTTCAATGCTGCAGAAATGTTTTGGTACCCTTCCCATATCTGTGCCTCGACACAATCCTATCTCAGAGCTCTACGGACAATTCCTTCAACCTCATGGCTTGGTTTTTGCACTGACATACACTGTCACCTGTGGGACCTTATATAGACAGGTGTGTGCCTACCCAAATCATGTCCAATCAATTGAATTTTCCACAGCTGGACTCCAATCAAGTTGTAAAAACACCTCAAGGATGATCAATGGAAACAGGATGCACCTGAGCTCCATTCCCAGTTTCATTGCGAAGGGTCTGAATACTTACGTAAATCAGGTATTTCTGTTATTTTTGTTTTATAAATTTGCAAAAAATTCTAAAAACCTGTTTTTACTTTGTCATTATGGGTTATTGTATGTAGATTGCGGAGGGTTTTTATTTATTTAATCTATTTTAGAATAACACTGTAATGTAACAAGGAGGCACAGTGGAGCTAACAAGTACCTCTGATAGTACCTAACACTCACTCATCCTCTTTGTGTGCTGCACTTTACATTGGGACAGTGGAGATAGGAGGACAAAAGAGACACAATAGCCAGTCTATGGAATCCCACCTCAAAATGTGACTCCTGCCATTAGACAAATTATCTGACATTTAGCAAACTGGGGCAGCCTCCCTGGTGAGGTAATGACTTTATTGGCCCTGGAAGGGAGATCCTGGATGGAAGCGAGCCCCCCCCCCCCGGCACCCCAGAAGCTCTGGCTAGGTCTGGGGTCCCTCTCTGATCTTTGGGTCTGCCCAATAGGCCAGCTACTGTCACCATCCGCTGATGTTTATCTGGTCCCTCTATGTCCCCGGGGGCGTGCTTTGTGTCCTGGCCTAACGCACACAGATGTTTAGCTACTGGGCCCACTTGCATCAAGTTGTGAACCTCTGGCGTGCAGTGCTCTATTCATATGGAGTCCCTACAGTAATAGCTGTTCCATCGCCATACCCATGCTAAAGTAGACAGGCTACTCAGCCGAGGCTGCTTTAACAAACGTTTGACTATGTAACTACTATGGATCATGCCAATCCACCAGACTACGACTGATGTATAGTTATAAACTACACAGGACCAGGGAGAAAATGGAAGATGGGGAAGAATTTGGGAAATCATTTAATAAGTGTGTAAACTTCATTTTGGTCCCCTTCCTCTCTAACAGACATGACCACAGTGTAATAGCCCTTCTGTTCGCCTCCTTCTGTCACGTCCTGACCATAGTAAGTTGTTATTTTCTATGGTAGAGTAGGTCAGGGCGTGACAGGGGGGTTTTCTAGTTTAGTTTTTCTATGTTGTACTGTTCTAGTTTTGTATTTCTATGTTGGGTTGTTCTAGTTTTTGTATTTCTATGTTGGGCTTTGTTTGAGATGATCTCCAATTAGAGGTAGCTGGTCATCGTTGTCTCTAATTGGAGGTCATATTTTAGTTGGTGTTTGTCCCACCTGGGTTCGTGGGAGATTACCTTTGAGTCAGTGTATGTTTCACCTCTGTGTCACGGTTTGTTGTTTTTGTCATTCAGTTTATTTATGTATTGCATAGTTTCACAGTGTAAATAAATTGTGGAACGACACACACGCTGCATTTTGGTCCGCTCCTCGTTTCGACAGCCGTGACACCTCCACCCATAAGAGTGCACTGGTAGGACCTCACATAAGTTTTTGTGATAGATACTGTCACGTGATATTCCCACCCGGAAGCGAGAGCTAAGGAATTTTCATTCCAAATGATCCCACTCACTCTTTATCAGCGACATTACTGCCCCTGATTTTTCCTGACATTTTCTATTAAGGCAGAAACAGTTACAGGACATGCTTTGTACTTACTGGGAAACACATACCAACCGTTTTGTTCACATTTAATAATTTATTAACTAAGACCCCACTGCACACAGATGTCAGTTCAATGTCTTTTTTATTTTTATTTGGTTGATTTGTCAACTAACCTGAATTCAATGCGGAATCAACAAAACATTTCACCATGTCATTGGCTTTAGTTTAAAAGTTGGGTGAAAAAAAGACTGATTCCCTTATGTTGATGACTTTTTTCAAATCCAATCAGTTTTCCATGTTGATTCAATGTCATCATGTTTAATTTTTGATGTTGAAATGACAGTGAAATGTTCAAGCCAATGTGATGCATGTCCCATAGCTTCAGTTAGATCAGATGCAACTTCTTCTGCAGTTGTGGCATGTGTATAATGGAATCATTTGCATATATTTGTATATAAACACCATCACACACGAGGCAGGTTTTCTATATAAGCTAAAAATATTTTTTCCCTAATGACAAGGTTTTCAAGCCTTATCACTACACTGCGATCTCTTAGATTTCAAAATGATTTTGCACACATCTAAGACCATCTCCTTCCCAGGAGTATAGACATCTACAGTGGGGTCTGAAATTATTGACACCATTGGTAAAGATGAGCAAAAAATGATTGTATAAATTAGTTGTATGCTCCAAAAAATTGGGAAATTATGTTATAGTAATATAATTGCTCAGAGAAAGAGATTTTGTTTAACAATTAATACTTATTTTACTCAAAAAGGTAGGGGTCAGAATTACTGACACCCCTGTTTTCAATACCTGACCTGGCGAGGATAACGGCACTGAGGCTTTTTCTCAAAGGTTTTATGAGTTGGAGAACACATTGGCAGGGATCTTATACCATTCCTCCATACAGAATCCTTCCAGATCCTTGACATCCTTCATCTGCACTTATGGACTGCCCTTTTCAATTCCACCACAGGTTTTCAAGTCCGGAGACTGGCCATTGCAAAATGTTGTTTTTTGTTGGTCTTTGTGGATTTGATGTGTACTTGGGTTTGTTGTTTTGCTGAAGGATTCACTTGCGGCCAAGTTTCAGCCTCGTGGCAGAGGCAACCAGGTTTGTGTCTAAAATGTATACATTCAGTTGTTCTGAATTCACTTCACTCGCGCTAAAGAGGGAGGCCCGTTCCGCTGGTGCAAGCACATGCGCAGGAAAAATTTGAAAGATTGCTCATAAAACCAGATGTTTTAATCGGCATATATATATGCATGCTTCAATTTTGATTAAGATAAGCAGAGTAAGATTTTTACATGACTATTGCATACTGCCATAATCAGTTTAATATTGAATTATTACTGTGCATGTAAAAGTACTCACTATAATTCAGGCGAGTCAAATTCATTCAATGGAGGCCTAGTGTCTTTGTTTTTTCCTTTCAGTTAGGACCAAGACAACCAGGTGAGGAGAGTTATTTACCTATTAGTGACCTTAATTCATCATTCAAGTACAAGGGAGGAGTGAAAACCCAAAGACACTCGGCTCTCTGTGGAATGAGTCTGACACCTGCTGTAAATGGACAGGGTCACCATAGGTGGGGCCGCTTTGCCTAGTTTGAAGTAGTATCATTCGTTGCATTGAGCCTGGTTCATATTTTGCACTTGTGTATCGCCAAAACATGTTGTGTGCGTATTAACCTGGGGTAACCCAGATAGGAAGAGGCAAAGCGAGGGGATTCACTCTCACCAAAATCTGTCCAAAATAAACCCAATACGTTTCCATTTTAGACATAAACTAGGGCGGAGACATGACCATCTCGTCACTATATACAGATCTCTGGGTAAACTCTGCCCATTTCGGCGTGTCTGCATAATTTGGCACTCGCATACCTTGAACTGAAAGAAGCTACCAAATGGGCACACACTGGTTGAATCAATGTTGTTTCCACGTCATTTCAAGCAAAAACAACCTGACAAATGGACACTAATGGACTGCACCTCAAACAATTTTCCAATTTGGAATAATGTAACACGCTGTTTGAACCCAGCTAGCAATGAAGAATCGGCCCAGAAGCGGCCCTCTTCCGGGGGGCCGGAACTGATTGAATCAGCCTGGAATTGGGTGTCGGACTCAGCCCAGAATCCAAATGAATGACTGCCCAGAATCGGCCCGTTTCCGTCAGAAGCGGCCCGATGCAAATTGAAATAAATGTATACAAAATTACCCAATTTAGTAATTTTAAATATTACTATTATACATTTTATACATACGAATTATACCCATACAAAAAAAAACATCTTGTGTCGGACGAAACACCATACACCAGGTGCCTGTGTATGTGCCTGGCCCGGCACAGGAGTCGCTACAGCACAATGGAACAAGGACATCCCGGCCATCCAAACCCTCCCCTAACTCTTACTCCTCATGGCTCTCCAGGTCATGGCCGGCACGAGTCTCAAACCAGCATCTGTAGCAATGCAGTTTGCACTGCAATGTAGTGTCTTAGACCACTGCGCCACTCAAGAGGCTCCAGATACAACGTTTTTAATGCTTATCAAGTATCAAAATACTAAAATACTACTTAAACAGGACTCTTAAAGAATTTCATTTAAATGTAAATTGTATTTTTTGATCACAGAAACAATGGGAAAATATGGAAAAATAAATAATGAAATGTTAATTATATAAAGCAGCTCGTGTAATCATCTGCCAGAGAGCAGCCCCAATCAGCCCGAGCCCCAAGTAATACATTTGGGCCAGATATCTCACACCGGGATCGGCCCGAGCCCCAAGTAATATATACATTTGGGCCAGATAACTCTCACCGGAATCGGCCCGAGCCCCAAGTAAATCATTCGGGCCAGATAACTCACACCGGAGTCGGCCCGAGCTCAATCCCCGCATCCTAGCCATAAGTAATACGGCTGTAGGCGGCCCAGACTTGGACCACATGTCGTCGGCCGAGTCTGACTCTCAGCCAGAATCGGCCCAGATCCACTTTTCTAGCTGGGAAGTATTCAAAGAATGGAACGTCAACTATAATGAAAGTGTGTTTCCTATAAGTGACAAGAGACTAACATTTCTAAGTTCCTAAATAATTACTGTGCCTATAGTACGGTAGTAGGAGGTAACTGCCCCCCCCCCCCCCTTTAAATCACATAAACCATCTACAGGACGCAAGATGTCACCAAATTATTTTCCCAACACTTTCCCTGGCTGTCACTGTTCTTGCTGATCA
Organism: Salmo salar; assembly: GCF_965601325.2. Taxonomy (NCBI): domain Eukaryota; kingdom Metazoa; phylum Chordata; class Actinopteri; order Salmoniformes; family Salmonidae; genus Salmo; species Salmo salar. The sequence goes on from NC_138291.1 coordinate 67,645,303, forward strand.
AAATATGTCCTCTGTGTCATCACAACTTTTGGAGATATTTCAACAAAACAATTTTTTTGGTAAGTTGATCAATTTTTTTTACATTTTTCAAAAGTTGTAGATATATTCCAATGAAGTTAGATGTATATACAGTATCTCACAAAAGTGAGTACACCCCTCACATTTTTGTAAATATTTGAGTATATCTTTTCATGTGACAACACTGAAGAAATGACACTTTGCTACAATGTAAAGTAGTGAGTGTACAGCTTGTATAACAGTGTAGATTTGCTGTCCCCTCAAAATAACTCAACACACAGCCATTAATGTCTAAACCGCTGGCAACAAAAGTGAGTACACCCCTAAGTGAAAATATCCAAATTGAGCCCAAAGTGTCAATATTTTGTGTGGCCACCATCATTTTCCAGCACTGCCTGGGCATGGAGTTCACCAGAGCTTCACAGGTTGCCACTGGAGTCCTCTTCCACTCCTCCATGACGACATCACGGAACTGGTGGATGTTAATGACCTTGCACTCCTCCACCTTCCGTTTGAGGATGCCCCACAGATGCTCAATAGGGTTTAGGTCTGGAGACATGCTTGGCCAGTCCATCACCTTTACCCTCAGCTTCTTTAGCAAGGCAGTGGTCGTCATGGAGGTGTGTTTGGGGTCGTTATCATGTTGGAATACTACCCTGCGGCCCAGTCTCCAAAGAGAGAGGATCATGCTCTGCTTCAGTATGTCACAGTACATGTTGGCATTCATGGTTCCCTCAATGAACTGTAGCTCCCCAGTGCCGGCAGCACTCATGCAGCACCAGACCATGACACTCCCACCACCATGCTTGACTGTAGGCAAGTCACACTTGTCTTTGTACTCCTCACCTGGTTGCCGCCACACATGCTTGACACCATCTGAACCAAATAAGTTTATCTTGGTCTCATCAGACCACAGGACATGGTTCCAGTAATCCATGTCCTTAGTCTGCTTGTCTTCAGCAAACTGTTTGCGGGCTTTCTTGTGCATCATCTTTAGAAGAGGCTTCCTTCTGGGACGACAGCCATGCAGACCAATTTGATGCAGTGTGCGGCGTATGGTCTGAGCACTGACAGGCTGACACCCCACCCCTTCAACCTCTGCAGCAATGCTGGCAGCACTCATACGTCTATTTCCCAAAGACAACCTCTGGAAATGACGCTGAGCACGTGCACTCAACTTCTTTGGTCGACCATGGCGAGGCCTGTTCTGAGTGGAACCTGTCCTGTTAAACCGCTGTATGGTCTTGTCCACCGTGCTGCAGCTCAGTTTCAGGGTCTTGGCAATCTTCTTATAGCCAAGGCCATCTTTATGTAGAGCAACAAATCTTTTTTTCAGATCCTCAGAGAGTTCTTTGCCATGAGGTGCCATGTTGAACTTCCAGTGACCAGGCCGTATGAGGGAGTGTGAGAGCGAGGACACCAAATTTAACACACCTGCTCCCCATTCACACCTGAGACCTTGTACCACTAACGAGTCACATGACACCGGGGAGGGAAAATGGCTAATTGGGCCAGTTTTGGACATTTTCACTTAGGGGTGTACTCACTTTTGTTGCCAGCGGTTTAGACATTAATGGCTGTGTGTTGAGTTATTTTGAGGGGACAGCAAATTTACACTGTTATACAAGCTGTACACTCACTACTTTACATTGTAGCAAAGTGTCATTTCTTCAGTGTTGTCACATGAGTGTCATATATTCAAATATTTACAAAAATGTGAGGGGTGTACTCACTTTTGTGAGATACTGTACACACATACACACACACACACACACACATATATATATACACAAGTAGGAAAGCCTTAAGATAAATCATCCACTTGTTTAGAGAGAACATTTTTGATAATTTTATGTAATATGTTGGATGAGTGTGTAACTCGCACCCCCTACCAGGGGGTAACTGGCCCCTGGGGGCTAGTTACCCCTTTATGGTTATGAATGTGTTTCTACCTATCATTTAGACAATGACTAGCCCAGTTAGCGCTAGTTTATTCTAACTTGCTAGCTAGCAACTTCACTAGCAATAAATGCTAGCCAGCTAGCAAGTTAGCATAAGCTGCTAGGAGTACTAGCTAGCAACCTTACTACCAAATCGTCTGAGGTAAAATACATAAAAAGATAACTTAATTTCAGTTTTAAATGTTTCGACAATTGACTGATTTCTTTAGTTAATGCAACTTTATAGCCGTTTAGCTATTTTACACAGCATTTTATGTCATATAGCCAGATAGCTATCTATGTTTTAAGAGAGAGCTTTTCAATTGGCATCTCTCCCCCTGTTTTCAGTCACAGGTGGGGACTGGATTAGGTGTGAGCAGTGCAGGAGGTGGGCTCATGAATTGTGCTCCAATGTTACTGGGGATAGCTTTATTTATGACCTACAGGTACAAAATTAGAATCGTGCAATAGCAGAGCAGAAGAGAGTTGCCACATCAATGTTACACTGAGTTAAGTAGTTAAGTTATTGTTATTAAATGTTATTTTCCAATGTTATTTAATGTTATTATTTATATTATATTCCAATATTACATTCCCCCCAAAATTATTATGAATTAAAAACAACTATTGAAAACCTTTTGCTCCTGAATGTAATTTTAAATCTTTCATTATTCCAATCATATTTAGTGCAATTGTACATAATGGATTGTATGGAAAGGAACAACAAAGAAAGAACAAAGAAAATGAATGTGCAGGTGAGTTAAAAAGAGATGCTTTACATCACATCTCCTCATAGTGCGGATATTAATGGTGACATGTGCAACACCCATATCCCCCATATTGTATTTAAATCACTAATGCTAATGCTAAATTGTAATTATTTGGCCTCTATGGCCTATTTATTGCCTTACCTCCCTACTCTTCTACATTTGCACACACTGTACATCGATTTTTCTATTGTGCTATTGACTGTACGTTTGTTTATATTGTAATGACCTGACTAGATCATGAAGGAACAATTGTCCAGACAGAGGTTTGAGTTTACGAATTGGCGGTTTATTAACCCAACTTTACACAGGCTACTGTTTGGCCGTAGCCCACGCCAAATGAATGAAAGATACCCCATAAACCAACCGTGACCTTCTCTTGTGAAGCCCAGACGTAAGAGGAAGAACAATGGCTAAACCTGGTCTTAACTTCCAATGCTCCATCCCCCTGCCCAACCCCCCTCCACGCCACTCCGCCAACCACCAGGATGCCTGGCATCAGAACATTCCAGGCATTCCCGTGATTGGCAGATAGCAGGTTGATTGGCATGTCGGACCCCGCGAACACTGGGTACTGGTAAGTACAACACAACCAACTAATAGCCTAACACATAACACACAGCTGTCTTTGCGGGTCGCTACAATATGTAACTCTGTATTGTTTTTGTCGCACTGCTTTGCTTTATCTTGGCCAGGTGGCAGTTGTAAATGAGAACTTGTTCTCAACTGGCCTACCTGGTTAAATAAAGGTAAAATAAAAAAATATCTAATTAATTAAAATAAGACAACTAGACTTAGCTTTTAAGTATTAATTACTAAATAATTTCTAAATAAACCAGATTAAATGGGGTGGGGTGGGGGGGGGCAGCCCCATTTATAAAAACAACATATCATGAATTAACTAAAAAAGTGTAAACTGTAGCCATTTATTTCCCTTAATAGTTTATTTGTTTAAGCATGACCTTCATCCACATACCAATTTCTTCCCTAAAGGTTGCTTTTTTTGTGTCAGCAATTAGACATTGTTCTTAGGGGCTAGTTACCCCCTAGTACCCTAATTAACTAGCATTCATTATTTCAATATCATATAAAATATGTTTCTAAAAGGGCCAATAAAGCAATAATACTTCTAATAGGTTACATTTTAGCTATGGCTTGGCCTCCTAACCGAAGCGACGCTTTGTAATGATTTCCAGTTTTATCAGTGGGGGACACTCGCTGGGAATATTGATCCAGTGATGGTTTCACCGTTTCGGTCATAGGCATCAATGTTTAAAACAAGCCTATGTATGTGCATTAAATTCTATAGAGCAGGTGTGTCAAACTCAATCCACAGAGGGCCGAGTGTCTCGGGTTTTGGGTTTTTCCTTTCAATTAAGACCTAGACAACAAGGTGAGGGGGAGTTTCTTACTAATTAGTGACTTTAATTCATCAATCAAATACAAGAGAGGAGCGAAAACCCACCGACACTGTGGAATGAGTTCGACACGCGCTTGAGAGCCCATCGATTGATTGTGAACATTAATCTATCACAAAACCAGAGTAAATAATCAGACAACATACATACTGCGTTTGCTCATATTGTGGCGCAGACCTGCCTGTAATCATGTGGATCATATAGTTAATTTGTATAATATATAATCCACATCAATATATAATTATAATACAGGACTGTTGGGTTATCCAAAACTATTAGTATTGGAAATCTATTCCAAACAAGCCAAACTATGTACCTATTAGATGCGTAATGCTGAATGAGGTCTCGCTTTATTTTTGTTGTGTGCACTGTGCATAGGCTATCCTGGTGTCCCTTTTGAATACAGCAACAGAAACATTTGCCTACATGGCAAAAATGACTAACCAACATTTTAAAACTCTCAAACACTCAAACTTTTTACAGATAATAATTTAAAAAACGAATTATAGAGTGCAAATCGAGGATTGTATCACCTATTCTTTACATTGCAGCAGAGTTGCTCGTACAGTTTTATTTAGCAACCTGTCAACTATTCACTTTGGGTAAAGGAACGGATGTCATTGGATTTAATAATATGGGTGATTATCGACGAACGCTTTAAACCAACTACGGGACGTTGTGTGAAACGCTAACGGGGCTGTCACGTGGGAGCCAGAAACCGCGTCTCTTCGAATCGAGCGGAGAGGACAGATGCTTTAAATATCTCACTAACCTCCCTCACCGACCACTACTTGTCCAGACTGACAGAGACATCTGAGGGCAGGTGCACTTTGTGTGACTGCCATTTGACCAGTTTAACCAACGTTTAAAGTGCAGAAAGTATGCCAAGTGCTTACCCAGACGCGTAATATCAAGCGCGAGTTCCCACCTCTTCTCTTTGATCAATTTAGAGGGATTACAAAGGATGCTGGATTCCAAGGATCCTAATGTGAAAATGACATCTAGTCATAGGATTTCTTTTTCTATAATTGACATATTGGACCCAAAGAAATTTAATAGCAAGAAGAAAAGCGAACTTTCTCCAACAAAGGACAAGCTTCCTTTGCTGAACGCAGGACTGGCACATTTAGAAGCGGACACTGGCGCAGATGGAGAGCCACTTGAGCGCATGGAAGCAGGTAAAGATGCCACAAAACTACAGACAATAACGCCTTTTTGATATGGCTATATCTTCTGTTCTTTTTTGTTTTAAGGGAACGTTGTGGATCAAACGTATGAAGCCAATGTAGTGTGCTTTATTAATTCAGTTCAGCATAATTTGTGTTTTGCATTATTACATGACTTATGTCCATACAAATTTAAACATAAGGGATAAAATAAAATACATACTATGTCCATAGTTTATACGATATAGGTCCAATGGCCAATATAAGAAACCCCTATAGCTTATTGGTTCACTGACCAACTAAGAGTGGCTATTTTATATCAGATAAAATGTTGTCATCTCTTTATGACCTTCCCTTAATTTCCAAGGCTAGGTTTCCTTTTCAGAAACCCACAAAGGGTAGCGCCCACAGCCCGGTGTGTGATTGGCATTGGGACAGACTGGCCAGATAATTGTTTAAATCGTCCCATTGAGGATGCCTTCGCTCGCTTTGATCGATATCCCATTACTGCATCCTGCATATCTCCCTCCAGCACCTTGCAGGTACAAACTCCAAACCCCATCCATGTCTGATCCTAAATATCGTTCGATTAAAACTTCCCTTTAAATAGATGACATTTATCGATCCACCCACAAATATGAAACTCCATTAGGACGTCATGGGTAGATGGTGGAGCAGGATTTAGCTGGGATTTCTCTCCGCAACATGACATTTGAGGCGATTTGTGATTTATAAATTATTTAGGGATTAGAGGCCAAGCCACCCTAGTCCCCTTCTTAACCCTCGCTTCGTTCCACTCGCACAACTCCCAGATTTGAATCAAACACATTTTACAGTTACGCTATTAGGTAGGCCTATTTTCGACTATTTATTGGTGTTACGGATTTCACACAGTGGAAATGTTCAGAGTCTTTAATTAATATACTCATATTTTCCATTTAAGGGATCATACTTTATTTTTTTCATTCTTACTTTATGCATAGATCTCAAACAAGCTACTGTAAACATAGTTTAAGTGGGAGTTATGGCTCTAGAGAAGAGGGGCGCTCAGGTGGCACTGTCCATTCAGCACCACTTTCCACTTGGCACATGCATGCACTTCCTCATCAACATGCTGCTGCTTTTTGAGATCTTATTTCCCTATGTATGAGATCAAAAACATGAACATTTGCAGGGAATTGGATTAGCTCTTGAAAAGCCCATTTACAGTACTAATGTTAATGTCTGTGTTCACAGGCGAAGACACAAAGACTGACCACTCAAGTAGCGCAGAGCACCAGGTAACCGTCAGCAACCCACTTTTAGTACACTCAGCGACTGAGCCAGAGGAGCAAATAGAGGGGGACGTGGACAGCATCAGCAGCACCCCCGAAACTTCAGCCACGCATGACCTCTTGCCCCACAAACGGCGGCGCTCGGATCTTGGTTGTGCCAAGCCGCGACGCGCAAGAACTGCCTTCACCTATGAACAACTGGTGGCTCTGGAGAACAAATTCCGCTCTACGAGATACCTGTCCGTGTGTGAGAGACTCAACCTGGCTCTGTCCCTCAGCCTCACTGAGACGCAGGTCAAGATCTGGTTCCAGAACAGAAGAACCAAGTGGAAGAAACAGAACCCGGGTGCGGACAGCACGATGCCTCCCGGGTCCAACTCTTTGGTCAGTGTCAACCCAAGCCCTGTGACTTGTGTGTCGAGTTCAGCCAATTACCAAACTTTCCCGTCTTTCAGCTCTGGGAATATGATCTTTCATACTGATGGTGCGGTTCCTTTGTCGTCCACTGGAGGGATGTTACATCCCTTCTTACCCAATGGTTATCATCTCCAGCCGTCCTACTTTACTCCACATTTATGAGACATGCCCTGCTTCATCTATTGCGACTTGGTCACATTGTGATAGGAGGGTTATAATTATTGGACTCTCACAAAAGTGTAATTTTTAAAGCTGTCTGTCCATAGACCTAATGACAGACATCAGTCTGCACCCTTAAATGGTTTGTTCAGATGATGGAGAAAAATGTTCTGAAGGAGCCTGATATGTAAGGCTTCATTTCAGATATATGGGTGGTGAACAAGACTATTTGTTATTAGTTTAAATATCTGATGATGTTGATAAAGCTGCTTATCATCGATTTCCTCTGCAGCAATGTAATAAGAAAAAACTGCTGCATGCAGATATGTAGAGTGTATGTACTATAGAGATTGTTGGCCTGAATAGTGAACTGAATAGTGAACCAATATCCTGTTTTCTCTTTCCCTGTATTTAAATCTATCTGGAGCAAAATGTGGCATGATAAAAAACCCATCTCTCCTTACTGTAGGTTTGTAGGGTCTCACTCACATGCTTTCACTGTTCATATCTGTCAATCTTGAAATGAAAACATTTAAATTAAAAACATATGTACAACATATAGTCCTAATATATTATGAAATATGTTTTTGGTTTGGGTGGTTAGAAGCAAGATGGAATTAATTGTGCAAAAAACAGAGATCATTTAGACTGTCACAGAATGAACTAGGATCATGGATGCCAAGCTGGTGAAGGAGGTTTAATCGCAGATCAGATTAATTTGATTCGATTCTGTATCTCCTTCAGGCCAGTATAGCTCCGTGTTATTGATGTCAAACATTAGATTTTTACACCACTACAAAAAAATATTTAATTTGCAAGGACTGACTCAATTGCGCAATTCAGGATTTATTTTTATTTTTTATTACTAGTGGTGTGGTGATGATGTTTATTACTTGTGGTGATGATGCACTTGAGATGAGTGTTGTTGAAATGCATTTTGGATCACAAAAAAAGGTGGATTATTTTGTTTTAGTAAAAGAGCAGCTCTGTTTAGTGCAGATAATTGTAATTGTTTTTATCAACGATGCCTCCATCCAATAAATTCAGAATGTTTTTTGTATACTGCCATCTCTTGGATAAAAAAGGTCAGACTTCAAGGGTCCTACTACATACATAAGCACTGACAGAAATATGCTTCAACTACACACTATAACCACAGAGAGTCGCCATCTCCTCACTTTGTGCTGTATACCTAATAAGTAGTGAGTGCATGAAGATCAAACACTGATTCAACTACATATCTTGGTTTCACAACACTGGTACTACTGAGGACCTAGTTTGTATGCTAGTAATATTGGTCATCTAATAATGGTTTGTTGACCGTAAATACACAAGTTCAACTCAAATGTATGTATATTAGAGTAAATGCATAGGCTCATTTGTGTTCAGTAGCCAGTCAACTTCCATTTAGTTTATTGTATAACCGTGTGCCTATGGTTCTATTTAGTACTTTTCCCTCGTGTGCTTTATTTTGAATTTATTTACTTAGTGATTTAATGTTAATTTATTCCTAGCTTGTGCTGTGTTTTGGTTTACTTATTTACAGGACTTCCTTTCCTTTGAATTCGGTAACCCCTTTTGAGTGCTCGTCTTGTTGTGTCAATGAGGGAATGAGTGTGTTAATTAGGGACCTGAGCTACGACCCCCACAGCTGAGGAGTATTGGGATTAATGATCTGCCCCTGCACAAAGGCAGCTCTCCGACAATGTTCAGCAGAGATTCAAGCCAGCAACGAGAGAAGACAGGTGCAACAGGCTGTTCAGCCACACCACTACCATTTTTTTTTTTTATAAAATAAAGTGGGATACATTAATTGCACTATACCGCTGCTACACCTGGCTATCAGCGGAGCCTTGTCTGGCAGCAAAACAGTTCATTCCGCCTCATTTACTGCCTTTAAAAAAAACATTGCTGATATGGCTGACTTGCTTAAACAAATGTGGTTTCTACTGACAATTGAGATGTACAAACTATAGCATAAGGGGACAACAAGCGGATAAGAGGCAATCCGTTATTTCGATTAAGACATTGAGCGAGCTAGGACGGACATAGTCAATATAACTATTTGTTCAGCACTTTTGAAATGTACAGCTACAGAATTAAGAACATGGGGTGTTCTTACAGTGTTCTCCCTGTACCCTTAGTCAGAACCATAGGATAAATAAAGGGGGCATATAAGCAGACAATGAAAGCTCTTACAACATTCAATGATTACATTTCTCAAAAACAGGTTATAGGCTACATGTGCACCACAGTAGGCAAAATTAAGAGGTGAAAGTAGACCAAATTATTAGGGTGAGGCACATGGGCTACTAACAGCTTACACAACATACATTTAGTATCACTTTCTTAGCTACATTATACACATCTCCCTGGCATATTACGTAATTTATGCAGCAGCATACAAGACATTTTTGGACTCAAGTGTGCTGTGCTCACTTGAACAGGAAGGTGGTGCGGCGGTCCATCGTGGGCAAATTCTGTCATCAAACTTTGTCATCAAAGTCTGGCATTCTCTGGATTTATGGTGCTTTCAAGACAACTGGGAACTCAAAGAAAAAAAAGGTTGAATCATGATGATGTCAGTGATCTTCAGGTCGTAGCTCTAGTAAGAGGCAGATTTCCTGATTTACAATTCAGAGTTGGATGAAAGTTCAAAATGTATTTTCCCAGTCGTAGTTCATTTTTCCTGAGTACCCAATAGGGGGGCTATAGCCACGTCACAAATCTGCGTAGCCCCAGTTAAGCCCCCTCAAGCATTTTAGTATTTTTTTTATTTTTAAATAAAGAAATATGTAAAAGTTAATAACCAGCCATTCTGTTCCCAATCTGATCCCTGGCTGCGTGCTCGTGCCGCGCGTTTATCCTATGACTGGTGTGTGTGTGGGGGGGGGTGTCTGGTGTGTGTGCTTGTGCACGTTAGGCTACATTATGTGAGCTAACTTCTAGCTAGCTAGTCGCCCATCTCACCCCATTGCGATGGACCATTTTCTGATCAAGAGATGAGTGTGGGTAGAAAATGAAAATCCAGACCCTGTCTCCGAGGGGGCCAAAGAAGAAGAGGGAGATAAGGAAGATGAGTCGGAGAGAGAATCTTGTGAGTCACGACGTGAGGGAGCACCAGAGCAGTTCGTCGCTGCTAGCTGCTCCACAGCCACCATTAGCTGCACTGTTAGCACAGCCACCGCACCCTCTGATTTAAGCCAGTCACCTGTTGAAGAACCAGGGCACCCTCTTCTTTGGCTTTATCCAGCCACAAAAGTTGGACAGCAGGATCGCTACTTCAATTGTAGCTGGTATGAGGATTACCAATGGCTGGAATATTCTATTTCAAAGGACTGTGCTTTCTTCTTTGCATGCTGCCACTTTCAACGTCCAGGAAACCATGGTGGAGAGAAGGTGGCATTTACCCACAAAGGCTAGTAGAACTGGAAGAAGGCGACAAGTTCGTTCAAGACACACAATGCTAGTGTGGAGCATAAATATACAATGCTCTAAGTGATGGAGATTCAAAAATAGTTTGAGAGAACAGAGAGTATATGAGAGCAGTTGTGGAGTCATTGCGTTACACCGCATACCAGGGACTTTCACAGAGGAGACATAGAAAACGACATGGCTGTCAACCAGGGAAACTTCCTTGAACTTTTACAGGTCATAGGCAAATTCGACAAAACAGTTACACAGAAAATCTCAGATAATCCTAGAAATGCTAAGTACACGCATCATGATATACAGAATGAAATACTTAGCAAACTCTCGACTCAGCTACCTTGCCTGCCTGTCCATACATGCAGAAAGAACCAAGGCCCTGGATGTCCAGAAGATTATAAACTAATTTGCACTGAACCACAACAACAGACGCATCGTCCTTCTATAAAACAACACTTGCGTGCGTCACGTGCGTAACTGAAAGACCTTTTATTTATTGACAGAGAGCGCCTGTCCGGTGGTAGGAACATGATTCAATCGCACTGATCTGGATCTGGATGGAACAAGAAGACGCATGCATATTGTCGGCCAGTCTTCCTACAAGTATTTTTTGCAAAAGGAATATAATTGCTAAGATTGTGATGACAGCAGCTCGTTTTACACCATGTGTGCACAGTTGACTGGCATAGGTAGGCTAAATTCACTTCTCATTGTGGCTGTATTGTGGATATTATTCCTTTCATTTCTGTCTTTGTGATAGACATTTCATCCAAAACATTATTATCAATGCACAGTTGTCTGATTATGCATATGGGATAAATGCACTTCTAAATAGTCATTAACTATTTTCTTAGCACCCCCATGTATTGGTCAAGCCCCCCCTTAACACCGGGAGAGAAAAAATCCTGGTGCAGTGCCTGTCTAGGCTATGCTTCACAAATTTGAAGATCACAGTACAGTACGGCACAGTCTAGTACAGTAGAGCACAGAAGAGTACAATATGGTACGGTACAGGACAGTAGAGTTTTATTTAGTAGACTACAGTACAGTATTATTTTAGGCTAGCTAGCATTAGTGTGTCAGCCTAAGCTTTAGGGCCTAACTGTACATGTGCAAATTGCCTACATGGCAATCGTCAAATGTTTTTGGGAACTGGCAAAATAGGTGAATGTTGATCCACGGAGGCAAAAATGTGAACGTTGATCCATGGAGGCAAAAAGGACAATGTCAGAGTTTCATTCAATAAGAGAAAATGGAGAGTTGAAAATAAAGAGAAGGGAGGGACAGAAAAGTAATGTTTGGGAAAGATTTGGTGAAATGCTAAAAGAGGATGCATCATGTGTGATTGTGAGGCGCTATACACATTTGACAGTCACAATATGGGGACTTCAAATAGGCCTATGGCACATCAAGGGAACTGTAACCTACCTGTTCAGATGGGTTAAATGGAAACTGAAACCTGGACACTGACTGTATGTCTATAACCTCACACATAGCCTTAATATGAATTCCTGCAGAATTAAGCATTTCCTGAAGTAAAATTATACACCAAATGCAGGCAAAATTTTGACTGGGGAACAGGAGTGGAGAAATGTGATTTCTTTCTTTTAGCATCTTGACAGAATGCAAATGCGTAGTTAGATACCCTCTGTAGAGTTGCTATCTTTATCAGCATCATAAAAGCTGATAGTATTTTACCACATAAAATATGTAAACAAGCAGAACTGAAATCTTATCAAAAACATGTTGGGTCGTATATACAGCTTTCTATTTCCTTACAAGGTCAAACTGAGTTTTTAGAGATATTGCATTTTCTCCCTGGTCCTTAAATGTCATTGCTCTGCGAAGAAGCAAAGATGACCAAAAAAACTTCACAGATCTCAACTAGATTTAAGCATTCATTCTATCGATTCATTACATTATTCTGGTGAGCAAGGGTTTATTTAGTCTTCTAGGGCAACATACAGTGCCTTCAGAAAGTATTCAGACCCCTTGACTTTTTCAATTTTGTTACATTACAGCCTTATTCTAAAATGTATTAAATAAAAAATATAAAAAAATCCCTAGCAGTCTACACACAATACCCTATAATGACAAAGCGAAATCAGGTTTTTGGAAAACAGAAATACATTATTTACGTAAGTATTCAGACCCTTTGCTATGACACTCGAAATTGAACTCAGGTGCATCCTGTTTCCATTTATCATCCTTGAGATGTTTCTAAAACTTGATTGGACTCCACCTGTGGAAAATTCAATTGATTGGACATGATTTGGAAAGGCACACACCTGTCTATATAAGGTCCCACAGTTGACAGTGCATGTCAGAGCAAAAACCAAGCCATGAGGTCAAAATAATTGTCCGTAGAGCTCCGAGACAGGATTGTGTCGAGCCACAGATCTGGGGAAGGGTACCAAAACATTTCTGCAGCATTGAAGGTCCCCAAGAACACAGTGGACTTCATATTTCTTAAATGGAAGAAGTTTGGAACCACCAAGACTCTTCCTAGAGCTGGCCGCCCGGCCAAACTGAGCAATCGGGGGAGAAGGGCCTTGGTCAGGGAGGTGACCAAGAAACCAATGGTCACTCTGACAGAGCTCTAGGGTTCCTCTGTGGAGATGGGAGAACCTTCCAGAAGGACACCCATCTCTGCAATCAGACCATCATGGTAGAGTGGCCAGACGGAAGCCACTCTTCAGTAAAAAGCACATGACAGCCCGCTTGGAATTTGCCAAAAGGCACCTAAAGACTCTCATACCATGAGAAACAAGATAACCTGGTCTGATGAAACCAAGATTGAATTCTTTGGCCTGAATGCCAAGCGTCACGTCTGGAGGAAACCTGGCACCATACCTACAGTGAAGCATTGTGGTGGCAGCATCAGGCTGTGGGTATGTTTTTCAGCGGCAGGGACTGAGAGACTACTCAGTGCAGCAACGCTTCCCATCTAACCTGATAGAGCTTGAGAAGGATCTGCAGAGAAGAACAGGAGAAAATCCCCAAATATAGGTGTGCCAAGCTTGTAGTGTTATACCCAAGAAGAACTCAGGCTGTAATCACTGACAATAGTGGTTCAACAAAGTAGAGTAAAGGATCTAAATACTTATGTAAATGTGATAAATTAGCGAACATTTCTGAAAACAAATTTTTGCTTTGTCATTATGGGGTATTGTGTGTAGATTGATGAGGGAAAAAAACGATTTAATCAATTTAACAATAAGGCCAAAACGTAACAAAATGTGGAAAAATTAAAGTCGTCTGAATACTTTCCGAATGACCTGTATAAAGACAGAAGAGAAGCTTCTATCTAATTGTAGACAAGTTGACTAACAAATAGCATGCCAAAATGTCAGAAGTAATAAACAGAAACATATCTAAATCAGGCAACAACCAAAAAATCCTGCACCCCCTGTTAAAAAATCGTTCCGCCGTCCCTGTCTGTAGCCTTCAGCGCATTTTCTATTAGCGGGTTAGGGTCGGGTGTGGGCCTCAGATTTTTACATCTATTCCAGGGGTTGCTCATGGGTTATTAGCAATTGCGGGCAGGTGCGGGTGAACAAATAGCTGACCACGCACCACTACAGTAGAGTACAGTACAGTTTAGTTTAAATCTGTAAAGTACAGTAAAGTTTAATTCAGTACATTAGAGTAAAGTAGGGTACAATACAGTACAATATATGAATGAATGAATTACATTTTATTTTCGTGTCAAATCACCAATTGGCAACTCATCCCTTATGGGATTAATTAACACATAAACAAACCATTTTGTTAATTCAACAATACAATAATTCACTATGGTAATTAAACTATAATTATTTTCCGGTGTTCTCTGCATTGCGCATCGAATAAAGAGTGAAAAAAGAAAAGGTAAAAATCAATACATACAGTTCAAGTCGGAAGTTTACATACACCTTAGCCAAATACATTTAAACTCAGTTTTTCACAATTCCTGACATTTAATCCTCGTAAAAATTCCCTGTCTTAGGTCAGTTAGGATAACCACTTTATTTTAAGAATGTGAAATGTCAGAATAATAGTAGAGAGAATGATTTATTTAAGCTTTTATTACTTTCATCACATTCCCAGTGGGACAGAAGTTTACATACACTCAATTAGTATTTGGTAGCATTGCCGTTAAAGTGTTTAACTTGGGTCAAACGTTTTGGATATTCTTCCACAAGCTTCCCACAATAAGTTGGGCGAATTTTGGCCCATTCCTCCTGACAGAGCTGGTGTAACTGAGTCAGGTTTGTAGGCCTCCTTGCTCGCACATGATTTTTCAGTTCTGCCCACACATTTTCTATAGGATTGAGGTCAGGGTTTTGTGATGACCACTCCAATCACTTGACTTTGTTGTCCTTGAGCCATTTTGCCACAACTTTGGAAGTATGCTTGGGGTCATTGTCCATTTGGAAGACCCATTCTCAACCAAGCTTTAACTTCCTGACTGATGTCTTGAGATGTTGCTTCAATATATCCACATATGGATAAATGCCATCTATTTTGTGAAATGCACCAGTCCCTCCTGCAGCAAAGCACCCCCACAACATGATGCTTCCACCCCCGTGCTTCGCAGTTGGGATGGTGTTCTTCGGCTTGCAAGCCTCCCCCTTTTTCCTCCAAACATAACGATGGTCATTATGGCCAAACAGTTCTATTTTTGTTTCATCAGACCAGAGGACAATTCTCAAAAAAGTATGATCTTTGTCCCCATGTGCAGTTGCAAACCGTAGCCTGGCTTTTTTATGGAGGTTTTGGAGCAGTGGCTTCTTCCTTGCTGAGCGGCCTTTCAGGTTATGTCGATATAGGACTCGTTTTACTGTGGATATAGATACTTTTGTACCTGTTTCCTCCAGCATCTTCACAAGGTCCTTTGCTGTTGTTCTGGGATTGATTTGCACTTTTCGCACCAAAGTACGTCCATCTCTATGAGACAGAACGCATCTCCTTCCTGAGTGGTATGACGGCTGTGTGGTCCCATGGTGTTTATACTTGCGTACTATTGTCCTGAGGGGGACACCAAAAGTAGTGCTGTAACACATAGCCTACATTGTAATATGGTAAATGTATATTGAGGAACCAAAGAAATTACATTTTCATTTACGTCATTTAGCAGACGCTCTTATCCAGAGCGACTTACAGTAGTGAATGCATACATTTCTTTTCCCATACTGGTCCCCCGTGGGAATCAAACCCACAACCCTGGCGCTGCAAACACCACGCTCTACCAACTGAGCCACACGGGATAAGGTGTTTGCCGTACTCCTAACTACCGGTACCCAAAACTACACAACTAATCACAACAGCAATACCATTGCCTTTAACAAATCTTAGTTCAGTCACCAGTTTAAGTTGAGAGTGGGGGTATCCATGGCATTTTCCAATTATGTTCCTATTTTACAAGTAAAAAAAATTGAGAACCTTTCATAATGTTGCCAAACAAAGACTCAATAAACTTACCTGTGACTCCCTGTCTCTGCCAGTCTGTCCCTGCATATCTGTCCCCAACTCTGCTGTCTGTGTGCCACCTGTTGCCTGCTCTGCCTAATGACATCATTGTGAAACATTTCCATTAGAATTGAATTTCTTTCTTCTGAACATTTTATCAACTAGTCTTTGAGATATTAGGCTACTAGGGTTCTTACTATGCGTTTTGGTGTATTGAAAAATACTCTGATGTCCGTCTTTTATTTTTCTGCCATTTTTCTACCTGGCTGGCTGGCTACACACACAGTGTGTAGGTTATTTACAGTAGGAGATGGGCTTCTATCATCTTCAATCATTCTATTTGGGCTTCGATCTAAAAGGTAGCTAGCAAATGTGAAACGGATTAAAATGACAAGAGTTGACAGCTGTATGAGTTCACCATTTACACAACATATGCTGCAACCTTTTGTAATTTTAATAGTTTGTTTCATATTGGCTGGCTTCCAACAATAGCTGAATTTGCAAAGCTTGCGAGCACCAATTCAGTTTCAGTGGTGTTTGCTATAATCTTTGCTACCCGGGTTAAATAAAGGTGAAATAAAATAAATAAATAAAAGTTCCCTTGCGACAATTTAGCTTTTGCAACGAGACCATTAAATATATTTAAGACAATGGTAGAAGAGAGTGTAGTTCTGTTCAGTTTGGATTTCAGTTTATCGCTAACCTTATCACAGGGACTTTGAAGCACTAACTTACATCATCTGCATGCTGATCTTGGAATAAATTGACGATAGCAAAGATTCCATCTTTGACGACGCCACATAAATGGAATAGGTACTAGCTAGCTTAATAGTTAATATTTGCGCGCTAGCTCTGCATATTCAGCTAGTGTGTGCGCAATTGACTGGATTAACCTCACGTCAGTTATGTGCATTGAGTGCCTTTCAGACAGTAGATACGACCTCTCTGTTACCTAGCAAGCTAAGGAACTGGCAGGGGATCTAACCATTGTGAGGCAAAGGGTGGGGGGGTCGCAATCTTTTGAAACTTAAAAACGCGCTATTAAGTGTCTATAATCAGCACAATTGCTTTCATTGCGTATTATTAATATTATTTAAATTACATAGTTATGTTTCAGTGATATATTGGGGGGGACAAATCATATTTTTCCCAGGATGGGGGGGTCGTGTCCCCCCCGTCCCCCCCGGGATTTCCGCCCCTGATTGTTTGTACAGATGAACGTGGTACCTTCAGGCATTTGGAATTTGTTCCCAAGAATGAACCACCATTTTTTTTTCTGAGGTCTTGGCTGATTTATTTGGATTTTTCCATGATGTCAAGCAAAGAGGCACTGAGTTTGAAGGTAGGCCTTGAAATACATCCACAGGTACACCTCCAATTGACTCAAATGATGTCAATTAGCCTGTCAGAAGCTTCTAAAGCCATGACACCATTTTCTGGAATTTTCCAAGCTGTTTAAAGGCACAGTCAACTTAGTGTATGTAAACTTCTGACCCACTGGAATTGTGACACAGTGAATTATAAGTGAAATAATCCATCTGTAAACAATTGTTGGAAAAATTACTTGTGTCATGCACAAAGTAGATGTCCTAACCTACTTGCCAAAACTATAGTTTGTTAGCAAGACATTTGTGGAGTGGTTGAAAAACAAGTTTTAATGACTTCAACCTAAGTGTATGTAAACTTCCGACTTCAACTGTAATAGTAAATAAGGTTATCCGAACAACAATAATTACATCCCTTGAGCAGTACAATAATATACACTACCGTTCAAAAGTTTGGGGTCACTTAGAAATGTCCTTGTTTTTGAAAAAAAATAACATTTGTCTATTTATTAAATAACATCAAATTGATCAGAAATACAGTGTAGACATTGGTAATGTTGTAAATTACTATTGTAGCTGGACATCTGGTGTGGCCACCAGCTGCATTAAGTACTGCAGTGCATCTCTTCCTCATGGACTGCACCAGATTTGCCAGTGCTTGCTGTGAGATGTTACCCCACTCTTCCACCAAGGCGCCTGCAAGTTCCCGGACATTTTTGGGGGGAATGGCCCTAGCCCTCACCCTCCGATCCAACAGGTCCCAGACATGCTCAATGGGATGGAAATCCGGGCTCTTCGTTGGCCATGGTAGAACACTGACATTCCTGTCTTGCAGGAAATCACGCACAGAACGAGCAGAATGGCTGGTGGCAATGTCATGCTGGAGAGTCATGTCAGGATGAGCCTCCAGGAAGGGTACAACATGAGGGAGGAGGATGTCTTCCCTGTAACACACAGTGTTGTGATTGCCTGCAATGACAACAAGCTCAGTACGATGATGCTGTGACACACCGCCCCAGACCAGACGGACCCTCCACCTCCAAATCAATCCCGCTCCAGAGTACAGGCCTCGGTGTAATGCTCATTCCTTCGATGATAAACGCAAAGTCGACCATCACCCCTGGTGAGACAAAACCATGTCTCGTCAGTGAAGATAACTTTTTGCCAGTCCTGTCTGGTCCAGCGACGGTGGGTTTGTGCCCGTAGGCAACGTTGTTGCCAGTGATGTCTGGTGAGGACCTGCCTTAGAACAGGCCTACAAGCCCTCAGTCCAGCCTCTCTCAGCCTATAGTGGACAGTCTGAGCACTGATGGAGGGATTGTGCTTTCCTGGTGTAACTCGGGCAGTTGTTGTTGCCATCCTGTACCTGTCCCGCAGGTGTGATGATCGGATGTACCAATCCTGTGCAGGTGTTGCTACATGTGGTCTGCCACTGAGAGCATGATCAGCTGTCCGTCCTGTCTTCCTGTAGCGCTGTCTTAGGCGTCTCACAGTACGGACATTGCAATTTATTGCCCTGGCCACATCTGCAGTCCTCACGCCTCCTTGCAGCATGCCTAAGGCACATTCACGCAGATGAGCAGAGACCCTGGGCATCTTTCTTTTGGTGTTTTCCAGAGTCAGTAGAATTGCCTCTTTAGTGTCCTAAGTTTTCATAACTATTACCCTAATTGCCTACCGTCTGTAAGCTGTTAGTGTCTTAATGACCTTTCCACAGGTGCATGTTCATTAATTGTTTATGGTTTAAGCATGGGAAACAGTGTTTAAACCCTTTACACTGAAGATCTGAAGTTATTTAGATTTGTAAGAATTATCATTGAAAGACAGGGTCCTGAAAACAGGACATTTATTTAATGAAGCTGCCAGTTGTTGACTTGTGAGGCGTCTGTTTCTCAAACTACACACTAATGTACTTGTCCTCTTGCTCAGTTGTGCACCGGGGCCTCCCACTCCTCTTTCTATTCTGGTTAGAGCCAGTTTGAGCTGTTCTGTGAAGGGAGTAGTACGCAGCCTTGTACGAGATCTTCAGTTTCTCGGCAATTTCTCGCATGGAATAGCCTTCATTTCTCAGAACAAGAATAGACTGACGAGTTTCAGAAGAAAGCTTTGTTTCTGGCCATTTTGAGCCTGTAATTGAACCCACAAATGCTGATGCTCCAGAGACTCAACTAGTCTAAAGGCGGCCAGTTTTGTTGCTTCTTTAATCAGAATAACATTTTTCAGCTGTGCTCACATAATTGCAAAAGGGTTCTCTAATGATCAGTTAGCCTTTTTAAATGATAAACTTGGATTAGCTAACACACGTGCCATTGGAACACAGGAGTGATGGTTGCTGGTAATGGGCCTCTGTATGCCTATGTAGATATTCCATAAAAAAAAGTAAAAAGCAATTTCCAGCTACAATAGTCATTTACAACATTAACAATGTCTACTCTTTTTCTGATCAATTTGATGTTATTTTAATGGACAAGTGCTTTTCTTTCAAAAACAAGGACATTTCTAAGTGACCCCAAACTTTTGAATGGTAGTGTACATACATACTGTAGCAAGACCAAGGGTGTGGGGTTCTCGTCACCAAGATCAACAGAACAGGCACCAGTAGCACAAATAAAATGCAAAGGGGAAGTTTATTAGGGATTTTTGTACACGGGAAAAGAAGGGGGAATTCACCAATCACCTCACAGTCCACAAGCCGTTCTCTTTGCCGGTTCCTTTTTCCAGGGGTACTCCTCACAATCCGGTCTGGTACACAAGGGGGTTAGTCCGACAGTCCAGGTCACAACATGTTATCTCACAGATAGTATTCTCTCTTCTCCTACTCTGCCCTGTTGTGCATGCTGCTTCCCCCCTTTATCCCCAAACACTCCCTGGCTTAAGGAGTTACAGTCTTGCCGAATTGGGGCAGGAAGTCCATATAAGGCCTGGGGGTTGAGCCAACGGACTGCCAGATATCTCCCCTCACCTCTCTCCGCCAGCTACCACAGTACATACACACACACTGTATATATACACATACATACATACATACATACATACATACATACATACATACATACTGATTAATAAATACAAACAAGCCTATACACAATCTATATACCGTACACACGTGCCATTCACCACATAGAAGCTAAATATTTTAGCAGTTTAATTATAGGTAGCCCTTTTTCTTTTATTCCAGGCTTTATCTAAATATTCCGCAAATGGAAAACATAGTGGACAAAAAAACATTTCAATTTCTCCTCATCACTCAGCTACATAATGCCAGGGTATATCTGGTGTGCTTTCTGGAATAAGAGCAAGCGTATATCGGGGTAGAAAGGGAAAAAGAGGATAACATTTGTTTCATTCTCTATTTCTTCTAGGTCACAATCGTTATAAAGTCTATCCTCTTCCATTTCATCACAATACCAACCTGTTTCAATACGCAGAGGCAAGATCCCTGATCTTAACTGTGCACATAGCGATCTCTTGCTTTTAGGTAGGTTATACATAATATATCTCTCACACACAAATTCACCCTTAATCAATCCAAAGGTTCTCAATTTGGGTTTATGATTAATCTCTTCCACCCATTCCTTTTTCATATTACATCAACAGTTGTTTTTTAATCATATCTATGTCTCCCTTAATTTGGTTTTTGTACAGATGTTCAGTCAGACTGTTGAAAAAGGTCAGACATTTCAGTTGCCCAGGCTCCCCTTATGGATAGATTGAAAAACTTTACTAGCTTTTCTGGCAGTTACTTTTCTTCACTATACCCTTACTGTGCTCTACTGTATTGTACTGTACTCTACCATACTCTAGTTTTCTTTATTGTACTGTGTACTGTAATCTACTGTACTCTGCTGTGCTTTACAGTACTGCATTGTTCTGCACTGTGCTGTCCAAACATGTGAAACATAGACGTCTATAATTGGTCCGGACCAGACCAAATCTGAACCAATTAAAGACTTCTGGTCATCCATCATGATTTTCAAGAGAATAAGAAAACCAAGGCCATCCCTCTTTTCCCGTCCCTTTTTTATTCACCATACCTTCCATAGCTCTCCATTAAACTATTAGTATCAAATGTATAGGACATGTATCTCCAGAAGAATATGCACTGACAATGTGTGTCTGCCTTTATTATGCTGCTGGTGGTGTGTTTGTGCCTTTATTATGGAGGATGAAAATGGCACTCTTTGTAGAGCAACCAGAGGGTATATACTGTGGTAGACCACCCATTTACAATATTCTGTACGTCTTCAGCCACCGTTCCATCCACTGCAGGGAATCTCATATGCACGTACTATCATTAATAACCGTGGCTTTAGTACTGTGATACACGGCCACAGCAAGAGAAAAACCTTCACTTAGCTTTCAATTACAGGATGCTTCTACCACACTGACTGCTTTGATCTGTTAGTTCTCTTTATGTGGGCGAGTGGGAGAGGAACTCCCTTAGACTTTGAATGAATGCCATGTCTTCTGACAGCAGTGGAGATTGCTTTCTGTGTCACTGCGACCCCACTATCTGCCCCGTGACATCCCCCAATTGTTTGTTACCGTTGTGTACATTCAACCAAAAGCTAATATAGCAAAAGCATCAGAGATGATTTATAATCTGTCACAGAAATTGGAATCTATCTCCCCCAAAGCACCCAAATGTATTTTAGGGGATTTTAACAACTGTACTTTGCACAAGGTCCTGCGGACATACCACCAGTATGTGAAATGTCACACTAGGAAAAATAAGACTCTTGATTTGTGCTACAGGACGATACCAAATGCTTTCTCTGCCACCATCAGGCTTCCCCTGGGGACATCAGACCACAATGTTGTCTACCTCCGGCCAACCTACTGTCAGCTCCTGAAGAGGGAGAAACCCACAGTTAAAACTGTCCAGATCTAAAATGACAATAGTATCACTCGTCTCCAAAGGTGTCTTGACTGTACTATGTGGGAGGTATTTGAGGACAGCAGCTCTGATCTTGATGAACGTACAGATGTTGAGTCAGTTGTGCCTACTAAAACCTGTAAGATCTTCCCTAACAATAAAAGCCTTGGGTGTCAAAAAATCTAAAATCTCTACTTAATAGGAAGAAGGCAGTTCATGCTGAGGGTAATAGACAGGCTTTAAGAGATGTACAACGTGAGATCAAAAGACCGATACTGGTGAACAAGGAGGCATAGAAGCAAAGGGTGGAGAGGACCCTCTCAGGAAACTCAAGGCTGGCCTGGCAAGGGATTAAATCCATGGCTAGTGCCCCCCACAGGGAAAAAAACAATACTGATCTTGGGAGACATGAGGGCCAGAACATGCAGTGGATGGAATGCAGTGGATGTAGTGGATGGAACTCAGTGGATGCAGTGGATGGAACTCAGTGGATGCAGTGGATAGAACGCAGTGGATGCAGTGGATGGAACTCAGTGGATGCAGTGGATAGAACTCAGTGGATGGAACTCAGTGGATGCAGTGGATGGAACTCAGTGGATGCAGTGGATGCAGTGGATGGAACTCAGTGGATGCAGTGGATGGAACACAGTGGATGCAGTGGATGGAACTCAGTGGATGCAGTGGATGGAACTCAGTGGATGCAGTGGATGGAACGGTGGCGGCAGCTAATGAACTGAATGTTTTCTTCTCAAGATTTGAATCTGACGACCTTGTGTTGGAGGTAAAACCAATGGAAGCATCATTACAAATGTTTGAGAGGGTTGTTGTTAAATAGGCTGATTGTTGTGAAGTTGTTCAGGGGATGTAACTAACACAAAAGCACTGTGCTGAACAATTGGTTTGTGTTTTTACAGACATTTTCCAATCCTCGCTCGACCAGCAACACGTGCCAGTATTGTGGAAAAAAATCTATAATCATACCCATTCCTAAAGCATCTAATCCCTCTGTGATGGATGACTACCGGCCTGTCGCCTTGACATCCTTAGTAATGAAACGCTTTGAGAAAATTGTGAAAAGTCATATTCTCAGTGCCACCCAGAAGCTCCTCTTCCTGTTTAGTTTGTCGATCAGCCCAGCAGATGAGTTGATGATGCCATTCTTACTCTCCTCAACATGGTCTAGAGACATCTAGAGGGTGTACTCTCCTCAACATGGTCTATAGACATCTAGAGGGTGTACTCTCCTCAACATGGTCTAGAGACATCTAGAGGGTGTACTCTCCTCAACATGGTCTAGAGACATCTAGAGGGTGTACTCTCCTCAACATGGTCTATAGACATCTAGAGGGTGTACTCTCCTCAACATGGTCTATAGACATCTAGAGGGTGTACTCTCCTCAACATGGTCTACAGACATCTAGAGGGTGTACTCTCCTCAACATGGTCTATAGACATCTAGAGGGTGTACTCTCCTCAACATGGTCTACAGACATCTAGAGGGTGTACTCTCCTCAACATGGTCTATAGACATCTAGAGGGTGTACTCTCCTCAACATGGTCTACAGACATCTAGAGGGTGTACTCTCCTCAACATGGTCTACAGACATCTAGAGGGTGTACTCTCCTCAACATGGTCTACAGACATCTAGAGGGTGTACTCTCCTCAACATGGTCTACAGACATCTAGAGAGTGTACTCTCCTCAATATGGTCTATAGACATCTAGAGGGTGCCAAATCCCATGTCAGGGTTTTGTTTGGTGACTTTTCTTCTACTTTCAACACAATCCAGCCTTACATTCTGGCACAGAGACTCATTAGGGACTTCTCCTCAGATGGGGGGGGGCACATTTTGTGACTGTTGGACTTCCTGAGTCAGAGGTCACAGTGAGCTAAAGTAGATCCCCATGTGTTGGACATACGCACCACCAACACAGGCTCTCCTCAGGGATGTGTTTTGTCCCCACTCCTGTACATCTTGTACACTAATAGTCAAACTAGTTAAGTTCGCTGATGACACTGCCTTGATCAGCCTGTTGCATGATGATGAGGAACACCATGGCCCGGTCCTAAATTACTTTGTAGAGTGGTGTGACCAATCACACTTTGTCCTAAATACCAACAAGACCAAAGAGATGTGCATAGACTTCAGAAAGTGTACAACACCTACCACTGTAACATCTATCAGATGTTACATAGAGATTGTAGAGGTATACACATATCTGTGTCTCCTCTTGGACAATACGTTTCAGTGGAATAAATGTAAAGAGTCAGCAGATTGTACTTTCTCAAAAAGCCGGGATCTTTTAATGTTGACTGTACTATGCTGACTCTGTTTTACAAATCTTTCATTGAGTATTTCAACTTTTGTATTGTTTGTTGGTTTGGCAATGCCAGTGTCAGCCAGAGAAATATGCTGAGAAGGATTATCACCACAGCAAGCAAGGTACTTGGAGTCAAACAGACAGGCCTGGATGAAATCTTTAAGGACAGGGCCCTCCGCAAGGCTCACAAAATAATTTTAGACCCAAGCCACCCCCTGTACCTGGACTTTGAACTACTCCCCTCTGGGCGCAGGTATAGGGAACCCCTCAGCAGGAAAAACACAACTAGACAATAATTTGTGACAGGGGTGATATCCCTCCTAAATAGCTCGGGCTAATGTTCCTATCGACCCAGTAAGGCCACCAGGCTCGTTTATTTTTATTGGTATGTAAAGTTGTATTGTCAATTTGTTTTGTTTTGTATTTAAACGCCTCCTTAAATGTGTACATGACACTGCAACAAAATGTCCCCATGGGGACAATAAAGTCAGGAAAGGAAAGTAATGCGAAGGGAAGGGGAGGGAGGTAACTGTGAAATGTGTCAAATTTCCTCTTGACATCAGCTTGACATCTGGAGGGCTGAGGACTGGCAACATGTCACCAAGGGGCTGGTATCTATGTCATCCTTCTACCTCTCTTGCTTGCTCTCCTCTGTCTTTCTCTCTCTCTCTATCTCTCTCGCTCTCTCCTCTGTCTGTTTCTGTCTCTCTCTCTCTGTCTGTTTCTATCTCTCTGTCTTTCACTCTCCTATTATGCTTCACAGCAAGCAGTCTTGTTGCTATGTACATTGCTGGTAAATGATCAGTCTCTGTCATAGTGCACAGTGTTTCATTCCAACACATTCACAAAACCAAGTTGAACATGTATAGTCAACACTTATAATCTATATTTGATGAAAGGCAGCATAATTCAAGTTTCCATTGGCTTTTTGATGGAGGCTCGCCAAGGACAATGCACTTAATCAAATACAATACGATTTTATTTGTCAAATGCTTCGTAAACAACAGGTGTACACTATCAGTGAAACACTTACTTACTGGTCCTTTGCCAACAATGCAGGGTTAACACATTTTGGGTGAAAGCCAGGCAGGCTGGCCCAAACCAGCATCTGGCTCTGGGAGTCCTGGGGCTTTCCAAATCCCTATACTGTACAAAGCCTTTTCCTATGCTTTATTATGCTTTAATAACACACATTCCCTTGCTTAAAAACCACAAGACCCTCAGCATGTGATGAGGAAAAATATCTACTTTAAAGTGTCCCTTTCACTTCAATGGCATCTTAGCTTTTTGAAAGTTTTTATTGTCGTAGTTAGCATCCCAACACAGTTGTTATGATAGGCTTTGAGTTATCTGTGTGTTTTATGGTTTTCTTGTTTCCATGTTTTGTTATTTAGCTTTAGTTCAACTCTTAACCAGTTTCTACATTCCTTTTAAAGTTACTTATTTTCCAAGAAACTAATGTGTGTGTGCTCGATTGTGTGTTTGTGTTGGAGTGTACTGTGTGTCTCCATGGTACCCTGTGGATTCCAGTGCTGGGAAGTAGGGACAGATGGGGAAATACATTTCAAAAGGAAGCTGATAAATCGGCGCAGCGTTGACGGTTGGACTTCCTCCCCTTAGAGTGGAATACCACGTGCTCCAGAGTTAGTGGTCACACATCTTGCTGATGAAGACACTCATGTCATGTTACCCTCGCCCCCCTTTTAACCCCCCCCCCCCCCCCCCCCACACTATACCAGACTGCTGATTAGGTGAGTATATCAAATGGCGGGTGGAAGGGTAAAGACACAGAGGAGGGAACGTTCAAATTTCAGGCAAGTATGAAGTGAGTTCCCTTGCTCACTCACATACACAAACATTGACTCTCATGCACAGGCCAGATTGTTTGGTCATAGAACTATACAGTCATACACGTATTGTACAGAAAGTGTTCAGTACAGTAAGCTACACAATTGGAATGCAATTAACATTGGCATGTACAGACACTTTCTAATTCTCTCTCTCTCTCTCTTTCTCTCTGCAGACTTAGCCTATACTTGCATTGCAGGAAAATATCAATGTTCCTGTGCCAACAAAATGCATTATTCTGTCTTTCTAGTTATTTACAAAAACTCACATATACAGTATAATCTCAAACATCCACTAAATACTGGAGACTTAATTTATCATGGTGGCCTATAGGAAAAAATCGAATAACTTTCACTCTCCTGTTATGCTACAAAGCAAGCAGTCTTGTTGCTATGTACATTGCTGGTAAATGATCGATCCCTGTCATAGTGTACAGTGTTTCATTCCAACACAGTCATAAAACCAAGTTGAAGATTTACAGTCAACACTTATAATCAATATTCGATGAAAGGCAGTATAATTCAAGATTCAGTTGGCTTTTAGCTGGAGGCTAGCCAATGACAATTTTATTTGTCAAATGCTTTGTAAACAACAGGTGTACACTAACAGTGAAATGTTTACTTGCTATTCCGTTTCCAAAAATGCAGAGTAAAAAAAATGTTAGAATAAAAAAATAATAATAAAATAAAATATATATATATATATATATATATATATATATATATATATATATATATATATATATATATATGACACAAGGGATAAATACACAGTGAATAACGAATAACAATAAAGAGTAAAAATAACATGGCTATGTACAGGGAGCACCAGTACCAAGTCGATGTGCAGGGGCAGAAGGTAATTGAGGTAGCTATCATAGGAGGCTTGTGAGTGGAGCTATAGGAGGACGGGTATTCATACGTATTCAGACCCTTTGCCATGATACTCGAAATTGAGCTCAGGTGTATCCTGTTTCCATTGATCATCCTTGAGATGTTTCTACATTTTGATTCGAGTCAACCTGTGGTAGATGTAATTGCTTGGACATAATGTGGAAAAGCAAACACCTGTCTATATAAGGTGCCACAGTTGACAGTGCATGTTAGAGCTAAAAACCAAGCCATGAGGTCGAAGAAATTGTCAATAGAGTTCCGAGACAGGATCGAGGCACAGATCTGGGGAAGGGTACCAACAAATTTCTGCAGCATTGAAGGTCTCAAAGAACACAGTGGCCTCCATCATTCTTAAATGGCACAAGTCTGGAACCACCAAGACTCTTCCTACAGCTGGCCGCCAATCGGGGTACAAGGAAAAACAAGATTCTCTGGTCTGATGAAACCAAGATTGAACTCTTTGGCCTGAATGCCAAGCGTCACGTCTGGAGGAAACCTAGCACCATCCCTACAGTGAAGCACGGTGGTGGCAGCATCATGCTGTGGAGATGAACGGAGAAAAGCACAGAGAGATCCTTGATGAAAACCGGTTCCAGAGCGCTCAGGACCTCAGACTGGGGCGAAGATTGACCTTCCAACAGGACAAAGGTGGCCCAGCTAGAGCCCAGACTTGAACCTGATCTAACATCTCTGGAGAGACTTGAAAATAGCTGTGCAGCAACACTCCCCATCCAACCAGACAGAGCTTGAGAGGATCTGCAGAGAAGAATGGGAGAAACTCCCCAAATACAGGTGTGCCAAGCTTGTAGTGTCATACCCAAGAAGACTTGAGGCTGTAATCGCTGCAAAAACGTGCTTCAACAAAGTACTGAGTAAGGGTATGAATACTTATGTAAATGTAATATTTCAGTTTAAAAATAAAAACCTGTTTTTGCTTTGTCATTATGGGGTATTGTGTGAGATTGATGAGGGAAAAAAATGTTTGATTCATTTTGGAATAAGGCTGTAACGTAACAAAATGTGGAAAAAGTCGAGGGGTGTGAATACTTTCTGAATGCACTGTATATCCATGGTGTCTGTTGGGGTCATTTGGGTCTGAGGGGGTGGAATCCTGTTTAAATTCATCTGATAGTATTCTATTGGGCAAGGTCAGATGCTAATGTTACCTGTGCCCTTACATGCCTGAGGTGGTAAAGCGATAAAATTCCATCCACAGTCCCTGTTTACTTTTCTTATCTATTCGACGTTAATGGGTAGGCAGGACAGTGAAATTAACCATGATAACAGGTGGCAGAGAAGTCAAGGCGAATTGTGTATGCCTCTGCCTATATTCTCCTGGCATAAAGGTCCATAGGTCCGTAGCATTTCTATTGAAGGCCATGGGGCCAAAGGGAGAGGCAGAGGCAGACAGTATTGCTAAATTGTAATTATTTTCGCCTCTATGGCCTATTTATTGCCTACCTCCCTACTCTTCTACATTTGCACACACTGTACATAGATTTTTCAATTTTTCATTTATTTTGTGTTATTGACTGTACGTTTGTTTATGTGTATCTCTGTGTTGTTGTTTTTGGCGCACTGCTTTGCTTTATCTTGGCCAGGTCGCAGTTGTAAATGAGAATTTGTTCTCAACTGGCCTACCTGGTTAAATAAAGGTAAAATAAAAAAATCTACAAAGATGAAAAATTGGATGTCTGAGTGCCTGATTCTCATCTTGAACTCAGTCTTTGGTGTGGAAGGTCTTTGTACTATGTAGTAACTATGAAGAGATGGTGATTGGGTCTAAACAGGTGTTTAGTATTTGGTAGTCGAATTTCAGTGTACTTGTCTTTAACTGCCATTTCCCGAAAGTCAGGCTCTACCCACACGCCCAAAAAATGTTCTCAGCCTCAGAAGCATATGCATTCACCACATTCTGTTTGATTATCCTTAGACGTATTCTCCAATCTAATAGGGAATTGTTGATACAGTATGTTGTAAATGTTTTATTCGAGATGGTATTTTCTTATCTTCCAAAAATGCATTTTACGTACCTTTCTTAAGTATTTTACAGATAGAAAGAGGAAAAAAGTATTTATCCACACAATCTGCTATGTACAGTATAAGTCCGCTCCTGGAGTGTCTTAACAAAATGAAATATAATATGCTGATTTCATCCACTGTCCAAAAAAAAAAAAGATTTGTGTGAAGCAAATATATAATGGTATATTTCAGAAAAATTTGAATACAAGAAAGTATTATATTTGTGTCCACATTCAACTGGTAAAAGTTGTGTGTGCCTGGCCTTAAAGTATCTGGCCAGTGTTCCAGATTAGAGGTTTACACGGGAATAGGACTCCTGCGTATCCAGGATTCAGGCAGGAATGGGAGTGAAATTCTAGAGTCAAGTTCGAGCCAGGACGGGACAGGACGGACAGTCCACAGGAACTGGCAGTACAGGAGTAGTTATAAACTGAGGGGTTTTTTCGAGGAGGGGCAGGGGTAGAAATATATAATGTGTGGATCATTTCATTAAACAACTCTGAAGGCCTAATATAGTTTACTTAATACAAATCTATAAAAAAATTAATGTTAATGTCCCCCTTCCCCTTTTTTCGTCGGCTCATGCCTTGCTCCAGTTGTAGCCACGGCCACTGTGCAGTCACTACTTTACCTCAGATACCAACGTACGTTAGTGAATGATGAAGCCTTCAAGTGAGCTATTGAGTTCATCTTATTCTGGGTAAGTAGAAGAGCTGCCTTCATTGCCAAATCTCCTAATGTGGATGTTATCAGCTGTGTGAGCAGGCAACTGTCTTGTAAACGCTGAGCAGGAGCCAAACATAGCCGTTGCTATGGCTACTCAAACGCAGAGTGTGGGACAGACAGGCAATCATCTAACGGAGGAAGTTAACTATAATAATTTTCAGAAATTAGCATGACACAGGACGGGAGTGATTTTTTTTTATTGAGACAGGAAAGTTCAATGGTTAAAGAACTGTTGCGGGATCAGGACAGTATGGTAAAACGTTTGACTGGAATAGACGGGATCAGGAATGGATTTTCACTCCGGTGTCAACCTCTATTCCGGATTTCTATGAAATATGATCTAAAATGAATTACAATACGAATGAAATAATGTTCTTCCATAAAATGATAATTAAGGATGTCCCAGCCTGTTAGGAAACAAGAGTGGTGTGGGCGTATACAGGTCAAAAACAGCTCATTTGCCAGCTCAGCCAATGAGAAGATGTACACCAAAATGTTCTACCCCACCAGGGGGCAGGGCAGGTTGCCCCAGGAACTACCCAGCAGCCTTGCCTTGGCTTGTTTACCCATGCCAAGGGGATGGATAGATGCAGGATTTGGAAACACATAATGAAACTACTAGGGCACTTTACTATAATAGCAATGAATGCAGACTGATTATTTTACAAACGTGAGTCGTTTCTGGCCATTGCTTGTTCACTATTCCTGATTTTTGTTGTTGTTTGCTAGCTAACTAACTAGCCAGCTAGCTACGATTGTTAGTTGTTAAGCTAGCGAGCTTACTGCTGCTACCTACTGTACAGTGCCTTCAGAAAGTATTCACACCCCTTGACTTGTATCACATTTTGTTGTGTTACAGCCTGAATTTAAAATGTATTAAATTGAGTTTTTTTTTGTCACTGGCCTATACACAATACTCCATAATGTTAAAGTGGAAATATGTTTTTAGAAAGTTCTACAAATTAATTTAAAATTAAAACCTGAAATGTCTTGATTCAACCTCTTTGTTATGGCACGCCTAAATAAGTTCAGGAGTAAAAATGTGCTTAATAAGTCACATAATCAGTTGTATGGAATTTATTTGACATATACAATTACCTGTAAGGTCCCTCAGTCATGCAGTGAATTTCAAACACAGATTCAACCACAAAGACCAGGGAGGTTTTCCAATGCCTCACAAAGGAGGGCACCTATTGGTAAATGGGTAAAAATAAAAAAGGAGACATTGAGTATCCCTTTGAGCATGGTGGAGTTCTTAATTACACATTGGATGGTGTATCAATACAACCAGCCATTACAAAGATACAGGCGTCCTTCCTAACTCAGTTGCCGGAGAGGAAGGAAACCGCTCAGGGATTCCACCATGAGGCCAAAGGTCACTTTAAAACAGTTACAGACAGTTACAGAGTTTAATGGCGGTGATAGGAGAAAACTGAGGATGGATAAAAAACATTTTAGTTACTCCACAGTACTTACCTAACTGACAGATTGAAAAGAAGGAAGCCTGTACACAATAAAAATATTCCAAAACATGCATCCTGTTTGCAACAAGGCACTAAAGTAATAATGCAAAAAATGTGGCAAAGCAATTCACTTTTTATCCTGAACACAAAGTGTTATGTTTGGGGCAAATTTCATACAACATATTACTGAGTACCACTCTTCATATTTTTCAAGCATAGTGGTGGCTGCATCCTGTTATGGGTATGCTTGTAATTTTTAAGTTTTTCAGGATAAAAAATACATGGAATGAAGCTAAACACAGGCAAAATCCTAGATGAAAACCTGGTTCACTCTGCTTTCCACCAGATGCTGGGAGATTAATTCACCTTTCAGCAAGACAATAACCTAAAACACAAGGCCAAATCTACACTGGAGTTGCTTACCAAGAAGGCATTGAATGTTCCTGAGTGGCTGAATTACAGTTTTGACTTAAATTTGCTTCTAAAAATTTGATTCAGGGGTGTGAATACTTATGTAAATTATGTCGTTTTGGATTTCATTTTCAATATATTTGCAAACATTTCTAAAAACATGTTTTCACTCTGTCATTATTGTGTGTAGATGGGTGAGAAAAATGATCTATTTAACCATTTTGAATTCAGGCCGTAACACAACAAATGTAGAATATGTCATGGGGTATGAATACTTTCTGAAGTCAACAACAGCCTTTATGAACAAGGTTTCCTCTTGACATCCAATGTTTTTGCTAAACCACAGGATTTGAAATAAGGGGAAGGCGAGATGGTTGTTGGGTGGATGCTCTGCTTTGACTTGCTTTCTTTTTGGCTAGCCAGCTAGCTAAGTTAGCCACAATAGCCAGCATGCTAGCTTACAATTTCTAAACAGCCAACATATCAACTCTTATAAACCACATAATTTGAAATAGAAGTGACTAGAGATATAGTTTTTGCTAACACCAGATGTGCATTGTTTGACTTGCTAGCTAGCATGTGTGCAGTGTGCACTCCAGAGCCAATGCCTCCCCAGTCTCCTCCTCCCCACCTGACAATTAGAAAAAAAGAAAAAAGCTGCCAGACATTTGCATAATACTGGTCTTCAACAAATCACAGACACGCAAATGTAAAGCTTTTTCGAAATGGTCTGTTTCAAAAACAAGTTTGAGATAGGGTTTTACTGAGTGTTTTTTCTCTAATTTATGCTTGGCCACAACATCAAGTAAAGGAACAACATTATTTGGGTATGGTTAAACAGAATATTAACTATTAAAAATGAGATTTTCACTGGACAGTTACTTTAAAGCACCCACACAAACACCTTTCTAGACTGCCCCAGCCAATAGGTTTATTATACCGGTGTGGAATTGGTGTCAGTGGTACATCATGGATTAATTCACACTAGATTTATAAAATTGATTGACTGCATTGGAATAACTTAAAAGGCACAGCTGGTTTGGTGGGGTTTTATTTAAATGTGTTCACCCTGAAGAAATGTAGTGCTTTTCTATCACTATTAATTAATTCAGTTTATGTTTAACTATTGCATTTGCAGTAGACTCAAGGGTAGACATTCCTCCTCCTCAAAAACCTAAAATGGTTTGACCAACTCGGATTCCCTACCAATCTAACACAGCCAAATGAAAATAGTAGTTTATTTTAATAATTTTACCCCCTTTTTCTCTGCAATTTCGATCTTGTCTCATCACTGCAACTCCCCAACACGCTCGAGAGGCGAATGTCGAGTCATGCGTCCACTGAAACATGACCCGCCAAACCACGCTTCTTAACACCCACCCGCTTAAGCCGGAAGCCAGCCGCACCAATGTGTCGGAGGAAACAATGTTCACCTGACAACCGGGGTCAGCCTGCAGGTGCCCAGCCTGCCACAAGGAGTCGCTAGAGCGTGATGAGCCAAGTAAAGCCCCGCCGGCCAAACCCTCCCCTAACGCTGGGCCAATTGTGCGCCACCCTATGGGACTCCCGATCACGGCCGGTTGTGATACAGCCCGGGATCGAACCCAGGTCTGTAGTGACGCATCTAGCACTGTGATGTAGTGCCTTAGACTGCTGCACCACTCGGGAGGCCCTCAAAATAGTAGGTTTGATAAGGATACATGCATTTTTTCTTTGCATCTGTTCAGCACAGAGGTGCGCTCCTTTAGACCAATCCCAGTGTGTGTAGCCCTTTACCAATCAGGCACTGATCTGAGAGAGGTAGTTACAATACGTCACACCTTCATCCATCTCAAAAATAGCCCACGAATCCAACCCTCTCTCACTGACCCCACTGCTGAAACCCTCATTCACACCTTTTTTTATAAGGCATGGACTACTGCAACGCCATTCTCTACAGACTCCCCGCCAAAACACTGGACAGACTACAACATTAATAATTCAGCTGCACAAGTCCTCACACACACCAGACCTTGGGACCACATCACCCCCATCCACAAACTCCTCTAGCTCCAGGTTTAATACAAAATTATCTTTAATTTGCTCACATACTAAGCAGTCAATGGTTTGGCGCGCACATACCTTACTGACCTCCTGCACCCCTACACTCCCAACTGTTCATTACGCTCCTCTGACACTGGCCTCCTCACCATCCCTCGCATAAGGCTTCGCTCCATGGGAGACCGTGCTTTTAGCAGTGCAGGTCTCCAACTCTGGAACTCCCTCCCCCTCCATGTCAAAACCTCCCAATCAATACACATATTCAAATCCACACTAAAGACACATCACTTCAAACAAGCTTACTCAGATTCTCTGTTGTCTTAGCTTTTCTCCTCTGTCTAGTTCACTTCCCTGTCATCATGTGTAGTGTTCTCCATGGTTAGTCTGTCATCCTTTTTATTGTTCTCCATGGTTAGTCTGTCATCATGTTCAGTGTACTTTTATATACTTACTTATTTATCAATATGTGATTTTATAGCTTTTTATCCTGCTGATTTTGTTGTGTATGTTAAGTGACTTTGGGTGTCGTGAAAAACGCTCAAAATAAAATGTCTTATTATTATTAAGGCCAGATCTAATATGCCTCTGTCTGATAAGCTGTGAAATTCCCCCTGGTTTTTCTTCAATCACAAGGCACTGTGAACAGATTACAAACAACGTTCATCACACCCCAGGTCATTATATCACACCCACACAAGCCTTAAATGCCAGAGCCTGCTATCCTACAGTTATCACATGATCTACTACAGCTTATTACAGCACAAGGAGTATGGGGTGGTAGTGTTTGAGTCCCTTGAAAATCCATACTGTGGCAATTCATGTCACCTTACCACTGCATATATAACATGTTGCAAATATGTTTTGTCTTTCAACTTGCGGAAGTATTATGATCATGTCTGGTTGCTTACAGTAAAAAATATAGCAAGCATTTATACATCAATAAAATGTTTTAAAGCCACCAACAAATGACACCTTGTGGCTATAGCATGCATTCAGGCATCCCAAATCCATCTCTTTGCATTGTTCCAGTTCTCTGTCACAGTATCTCTGATTCTGCTTCATCCTCAACACAGAAGGACCTCCCATCTTAGCATGAGAAGATCAACACTTGTTCCCCAAAACCAGACAGCAGCCAGCACGGTTCAAAGAGAAAGCTCAATCTCTTTTCATCAGCTAGTGAGTTACAGTACCTTCCCTGGAAGTAAAGATGTGCTTGAAATGAGGTATATTCATTCGTTTTTCAAGTATTGAGTAAACTGTAGTCTGACGTGTTTAAAAAAAGTGATTGAGGCTCCGATGACTCAGGTATAAACTTGAGGGTGACACAGACCAGCTCTCAACTTAATTTTTTAAAAGTAGAAATGTCAAAATGTTGATTATATCCTCAGATGCTATACACATAATACTGTGCTATAGATACAGAAAGACTATCTTAGAGTGAAGGTCTATACAGTATATAATCATAGACCCATATGGTTCTCTGTTACCTGTTGACATACTGTATCTCTCTCCATCCACTTACAATAGAGCGTCCCCTAGCCTGATACTGTGACTGTCATTAAAGTGAAAAGGGTGCCATGGTCACAACAGCTCAAATACTCCCTTGTATGAGCCCATGGCCTGTCATGCCTTGAGCTTCCAGCCACAGCTGTCTCTGTACAAATAACTGGAATGAGGAATCTCTAAGCAGCATTATCAATCCATTCTCCTTGGTCATAACAAAATGAGTTGTATTTGGAATAACCAATCCCATTTTCAATGGTGGCTAGATACATTTGACATTTTAGTCATTTAGCAGACACTCTTATCCAGAGCGACTTACAGTTAGTACATTCATCTTAAGATAGCTAGGTGGGACAACCACATATCTCAGTCATAGTAAATCCTTCTTCAATTAAGTAGCTATACGCAAAGTCAGAGGTAGGGTTTCCGTTTTTAGAAAAGATTGGCAGGGACTCTGCTGTCCACAACCCATGTGGAATTCCTAGTCTCCGGCAGCATTTGGAACTGCCGATCTGCAGTCAAGAACGTTGAGTTCATCTCAGCCTATGTTTCCCTTCAGTCCCTAGACTTTTTGGCCCTCCAGTGAAGACTGCTTCCAGGAATTCCATATGGGTTGTGCGCGCAGGGTACACTAAATTAGAAGGGAGCATCTGTAAAACCTACAGTGACCTACAGGGACAGGAGCGAACCGGTATAGAAAACACACACATAGTTGACAAAGCTACAAAAAAAACAAAATTAGATCATCTGAAATTAACTAGGTAAAATACTGAAGTGATAGAGTAGTGTGGAGCCTTCCTCTCATTCCTTCCTCAATCAACTCCACCGAACAACTCAGCAGAACCATATTTGTTTCAACGACATGACCACCGCTGATTAAACAGGGCAGACTGAAGTTCTAACACTAATTGTTAATTGCCTAGCAGAGGAGAAACCACTCCCCCTCCAATACAGCCACTGATTACCAAAACAACTGTCACGACTTCCGCCGAAGTCGGTCCCTCTCCTTGTTCGGGCGGCGTTCGGTGGTCGACGTCACCGGCCTTCTAGCCATCGCCGATCCACTTTTCATTTTCCATTTGTTTTGTCTTTGTCTTACACACCTGGTTTCAATCCCCCAATTACCTGTTCATTATTTAACCCTCTGTTCCCCCATGTTTGTTTGTGAGTGATTGTTTCTATGTAGGAAGGTCCGTTATTGTGGGCTCTGTTCTTGTATTGCATTTATTATATTATGTTGAGTAAAATACAGTTATTTACTCATATCTGCTGTCCTGCGCCTGACTCCTATACACCAGCTACACACAGACTTCCTTACAGAATCACTGACCCCATAATAATGGAGTCAGCAGGAGCAGACGGCCTCCCTTCAGAGATAGAGGAGCGCGTCCAGCAGAACGCGAACATATTGCAACATCTGGGCATCACCATGGATCGCGTGCTGCAGAAGATGGATCGTTGGGAGAGAGGAGGAGGTCATCCAGCACCTCCACCAGCCCCACTACAGCAGGTCCCACTGTCCACCCCTCCTTCACCCGGTTCCAGCGGGATCCGGCTCGCGCTCCCGAGGGAGTATGATGGGACGGCTGCCAGATGCCAGGGGTTCTTACTCCAGCTTGAGCTCTATCTGGCGACCGTCCACCCGGCTCCGCCCTCATCACCTGCCTCTCAGGCAAAGCCCTGGAGTGTGCCAACGCCGTATGGAGTGAGGGAGACGCGGCGTTGGACCATTACGCAGAGTTCACCCGCCGCTTTCGGGCAGTTTTCGACCACCCGCCTGAGGGTCGAGCGACGGGTGAACGACTGTTCCACCTAAGGCAGGGGACGAGGAGCGCGCAGGATTTTGCATTGGACTTCCGGACCCTGGCTGCCAGCACGGGATGGAACGACAGGGCCCTGACCGATCACTACCGGTGCAGTCTGTGCGAGGATGTCCGTCAGGAGTTGGGCTGCCGAGACACCACCCTCACATTGGACCAGCTGGTGGACAAGTCAGCAGTTAACACACCAAGGAGTCTACTGGGAAGACAGACAGCACTTAGATTGCCCAAGTTAGTAAAAAGACAGTACAAGACAACAATAGATTAAGAAAAAAATACACTACCGGTCAAAAGTTTTAGAACACCTACTCATTCAAGGGTTTTTCTTTATTTTTTACTATTTTCTACACTGTAGAATAATAGTGAAGACATCAACACTATGACATAACACATATGGAATCATGTAGTAACCAAAAAAGAGTTAAACAAATGAAAATATATTTGATATTTGAGATTCATCAAATAGTCACCCTTTCCCTTGATGACAGCTTTGCACACTCTTGGCATTCTCTCAATCAGCTTCATGAGTCACCTGGGATGCATTTCAATTAAAACTTCTTCAGGATTGGTGGGTCCCCTGCGGGACGGTTGAGCTAATGTAGGCTAATGCGATTAGCATGAGGCTGTAAGTAACAAGAACATTTCCCAGGACAGAGACATATCTGCTATGGGCAGAAAGCTTAAATTCTTGTTTATCTAACTGCACTGTCCAATTTAGTGAAGCTATTTCAGTGAAAGAATAGCATGCTCTTGTTTGAGGAGAGTGCACAGTTCTAAACATGACAAGTTATTAATAAACAAATTAGGCACTTTTGGGCAGTCTTGATACAACATTTTGAACAGAAATGCAATGGTTCATTGTATCAGCCTAAAACTTTGCACATACACTACTGCCATCTAGTGGCCAATATCTAAATTGCATCTGGGTTGGAATAATACATTATGGCCTTTCTCTTGCATTTCAAAGATGATGGTACAAAAAAAATACAAAAAACAGTTGGTTTGTTCTTTGTATTATTTTTTACCAGCTCTAATGTGTTATATTCTCCTACATTCCTTTCAAATGTCCACAAACTTCAAAGTGTTTCCTTTCAAATGGTACCAAGAATATGCATATCCTTGCTTCAGGGCCTGAGCTACATGCAGTTAGATTTGGGTATGTAATTTTAGGCAAAAATTAAAAAAGGGGCCGATCCTTTAACAGGTGTGCCTTGTTAAATGTTAATTTGTGGAATTTATTTAGTTCTTGATGCGTTTGATCCAATCAGTTGTGTTGTGACAAGGTGGGGGGTGGGGGGTATACAGAAGATAGCCCTATTTGGTAAAAGATCAAGTCCATTTTATGGCAAGAACAGCTTAAATAAGCAAAGAGAAATGACAGTCCATCATTACTTTAAGACATGAAGGTCTTAAATTAAATTAAGGCTTAAATTAAGGTTAAATATGTTGTTTTGCAGTAAGCTGGATGGATAGGGTTTTAGCAGGATTAGTTCATACTGTACAACCCAGAATTACTTCTACTTTTACAGTATAGGTCATTACCACTCCTGTAGATGTTGTGGAGTCACGGAATCATTAAGTCAAAATCAACATGATGTCAGAGTTGAATGTGATTTAGAACAGGGCTTGGAGTCTAATCTGACATTTGGGAAAACAGTTTGATGGTTTCCCAGGCAGGGAATGGCATGTCAGTGTTTGAGTGATGCTAGCAACAAGGCTTAAATAAATTCATGGCAAGCCATGAAGATTAATCTTGTCCACTCCATATGTTTCAACTCCCCTCTCCCAAGTCTTTGGGAGGACATTGATATGTTTCTACTGCCAATGAAAAATAATATTGTATGAGAAAGCCTTTCAGCTAGGGGATGTGTGTGATCTAATCATGGCTAGAGGAGGAGGAATTCCGTATCTTTGAATTAAAGGGGAATTTCACCCTGGCTCTGCCACGGCATATACGTAATCTTTACATTTTTGTCATAAACATCAACATTATCCAAACCACAAGCTACAAGGAACGCATTTTCATTTCACTGGTAGAATCAGGAAGTTTTGACTCCCTGTGTATTCGTCTGCTCATAGTGAACCACAAAGTCCAGCATTCATAGCGAATGCAGACACGCCCCGCTTGAGCGTGCCCACAAACTTGGTTCATGGCGTTGTTCAGACGACCAACACACAACACACAGTAACCAACTTCAAACAACAAACACACAGTAATCTCAGAATTTCTCTACAAATTTTTTGGGGGGGGTTTGTTTTTCACTAACATTTGTCATCATGCCCGTGTTGTGCTCTGTATGTCTGTGCTAATTAAAAACAAACTAAAAATGAGTTACTGTATCTTTCACCGTCCTACCGACCAGAGATTTACCCACATGCTGCCAGCGGTTTGCGGCTATCAAGAATGATGCCTTCTGTGACCAAAGATTATCAGTGGTATTTTCAGGCTGAACGGATGGGGAATCCATTTAGACAACAGCTGAGAAGTGATGCGATACCATTGTTTTCTCCCTTCACAACAAAACTGAAGATTCTCAATTAGAGGTAGGGCTGTTGCGGTGACAGTATTACAACCACACCGGCGGTCACGAGTCATGAAATTCCATGTGACCGTTTAGTCACGATAATTAGACTTTTCCAAGCTCTGATGCTGCTGATGGTCTTTAGTAGCCTACCAAACTTGCTAACTGCCTGATACTCAGCACTCTATTGTCCCTCTAATCACTCTGACATCAAAGAAAATGTATTCAAAAATCGAATCAAACACTTCATGAGAGCCCATGAGCTCATGTTGTGCAACATTTCTATAGCCTATGCAATTGCACGAGAAAACAGTGTGATGGCCTCTACTAAAAAGAGGAGAATCAGCTTTAAGGCTTACTATATTTATTTCTCAACTTTCCTAATATGAAGCACATTGACTATATTTACAACAGGAGTATAGCCTACCTGGCTGGCATGAAAATAAACCATGGGGAAAAGCGTCTCCCATTCGCTATTTAAGTGCATAGATGACATGTATTTTTTCCCGCAGACCCTGTTTCGATAAAGATGCATGATAATGGTCCATTCTAAATCAAAACTAATTTCACACATATATTATTTTGAATATGTAAAGACAAGATTATATCAAGATGATGGATGACAATATTAGCCTATCACTTGTAAATGATATATTATCACTTGTGTATAAGAAACAATGCCTTTTTTAAAAACTTTTTCGAATCATAGTCACACACCTTATCCTGATATGGATAGGGGGCAGTATTTTCACGGCCGGATGAAACAATGTACCTGATTTAAACGGGTTACTACTCTTGCCCAGAAACGAGAATATGCATATTATTAGTAGATTTGGATAGAAAACACTCTGAAGTTTCTAAAACTTTTTGAATGGTGTCTGTGAGTATAACAGAACTCATATGGCAGGCAAAAACCTGAGAAAAAGTAAACCAGGAAGTGTAGGATCTGAGAATTATTGTTCTTCT
The DNA here is from genome assembly GCF_965601325.2 of Salmo salar. NCBI lineage: Eukaryota > Metazoa > Chordata > Actinopteri > Salmoniformes > Salmonidae > Salmo > Salmo salar. Next base: position 67,686,079 of record NC_138291.1, read on the forward strand.
TTCTAGTCCCTTTCAAAACTACAGTATCTGTGCTGTTACGTTGCACTTTCTAAGACTTCCATTGGCTGTCTAAAGCCTTCAGAAAGTGGATTGAGCCTTCTCCTGTCTCTGGGCAGAGTATAGGAGTTCAGTTACTGAGTGGTCTGCCTGAGGACAAAGGGATTGGATATGCATGTTCCCGCGAGCATGCTGTTTTTTCTATTTCTCCTTGAATGAATATACAATTGCCTGGTTGGAATATTATCGCAATTTTACGTTAAAAATACCATAAAAATTGATTTTAAACAACGTTTGACATGCTTCTAAGTACGGTAATGGAACATTTAGACTTTTTGTGTCTCGAATTGCGCTCGCGCGTTACCCTTTGGATAGTGACCTGATCGCACGAACAAAACGGAGGTATTTGAACATAACTATGGATTATTTCGAACAAAAACAACATTTCTTGTGGAAGTAGCAGTCCTGGCAGTGCATTCTGACGAAGATCAGCAAAGGTAATACAATATTTCTAATACTAATTCTGAGTTTAGGTTGCCCCGAACTGGGCGGATGTCTGAATAGCTCGCCGTGATGGCCGAGCTATGTACTCAGAATATTGAAAAATGTGCTTTCTCCGTAAAGCTATTTTAAAATCTGACACAGCGGTTGCACAAAGGAGTTCTGTATCTATAATTCTTAAAATAATTGTTATGTCAACGTTTATGATGAGTATTTTTGTAAATTCACCGGAAGGGTTTGGTGGGAATACATTTTCTGAACATCACGCGCCAATGTAAAAAGCTGTTTTTGGATATAAATATGAACTTGATTGAACAAAACATACATGTATTGTATAACATAATGTCCTAGGAGTGTCATCTGAGGAAGATCATCAAAGGTTAGTGCTTCATTTAGCTGTGTTTTGGGTTTTAATGACATATATGCTTGCTTGGAAAATGGCTGTGTGGTTATTTTGGTCTATGTACTCTCCTAACATAATCTAATGTTTTGCTTTCGCTGTAAAGACTTTTTGAAATCGGACAGTGTGGTTGGATTAAGGAGAAGTGTATCTTTAAAATGGTGTAAAATAGTCGTATGTTTGAAAAATTGAAATTATTGGATTTTTGAGGTTTTTGTATTTCGCGCCACGCTGTTCCATTGGATATTGGCTAGCGGAATGTCTGTCCTCAACAGGTTTTATTAAGCAGCCTAACCCATAAGTCTATACGTTTTAATAAGGTTTGTATCGCCACAAAAGTGGCCAAATAACTTCTTAAAATTAAGCACATTAATCCGCTTTACAAGGGGTGTAGAGATAACTGGCATACATAAGCAGCGTGTGAGTTTCAAGTTTCGGGAAGAATTTTCACCATAAAAATGTACCTTTTATAATAAAAGCATTACATACATACAGTTGAAGTCGGAAGTTTACATACACTTAGGTCAGAGTCATTAAAACTCGTTTTCAATCACTCCACAAATTTCTTGTTAACAAACTATAGTTGGCAAGTCGGGTAGGACATCTACTTTGTGCATGATACAAGTAATTTTTCCAACAATTGTTTACAGACAGATTATTTCACTTATAATTCACTCTATCTTAGTTCCAGTTTGTCAGAAGTTTACATACACCAAGTTGACTGTGCCTTTAAACAGCTTGGAACATTCCAGAAAATTATGTTATGGCTTTAGAAGATTCTGCTAGGCTAATTGACGTAATTTGAGTCAATTGTAGGTGTATTTCAAGGCCTACCTTCAAACTCAGTGCCTCTTTGCTTGACATCATGGGAAAATCCAAAAAATCAGCCAAGACCTCAGAAAAAAATTGTAGAACTCCACAAGTCTGGTTCATCCTTGGGAGCAATTTCCAAACACCTGAAGGTACCACGTTCATCTGTATAAACAATAGTACGCAAGTATAAACACCATTGGACCATGCAGCCATCATACCACTCAGGAAGGAGACGCCTTCTGTCTCCTAGAGATGAATGTACTTTGGTGCGAAAAGTGCAAATCAATCCCAGAACAACAGCAAAGGACCCTGTGAAGATGCTGGAGGAAACAGGTACAAAAGTATCTATATCCACAGTAAAACGAATCCTACATCGACATAACCTCAAAGGCCACTCAGCAAGGAAGAAGCCACTGCTCCAAAACGGACATAAAAAAGCCAGACATTGGTTTGCAACTGCACATGGGGACAAAGATCGTACTTTTTGGAGAAATGTCCTCTTGTCTGATGAAACAAAAATAGAACTGTTTGGCCATAATGACCATCATTATGTTTGGAGGAAAAAGGGGGAGGCTTGCAAGCTAAAGAACACCATTCCAACCATGAAGCATGGGGGTGGCAGCATCATGTTGTGGGGGTGCTTTGCTGCAGGAGGGACTGGTGCACTACACAAAATAGATTGCATCATGAGGTAGGAAAATTATGTGGATATATTCAGGCAACATCTCAACACATGAGTCAGGAAGTTAATGGGTCTTCCAAATGGACAATGACTCCAAGCATACTTCCAAAGTTGTGGCAAAATGGCTTAAGGAATGTCTGACTAGTCTCTTATCTCCCCCACTCCCCTGCAGAGCTCCTTCTTCACAGTCACACATTTCTCAGAGGGGCCTCTTTCTAATGAGGCAGAGAGAGAGAATTAGAAAACAACTGTGGAACAATATTAAAACCTCATAATGTATATATATTGTTAATCTGTAGTCTAGGACCCTATAAATGTAAGGAAGGAGGGGTCTTATAACTGCTCCCCTTCTATTAATATAACATAAGCATAATAAATTATTCTAATACATCAAACATTTGTACAGTCCTTATCATGACCCCTAGGTGAACCCGACACCACGATGTGTCTGTCTTCACTTGTAGCCTGTGAGAAAGACCTGATCACATGATGGAGCGGGCAGCACTCAGGGAGAAGCGCACAACGGCCACTGGCCACAAAAGGCATGGATTGTTTTAGGGTGCATTATGGACACGCAAAGGGGATGCCGCTGTGAAATTCTAGGCATTATCAAGTGCTTGTCAAATTGTGAATGAGTGACTGATGTAGTGTGTACAGCCAGCGCAAAAAACAATGCAGAGCTCATGCCTTTCAAGCAACTTTTTTCAAATCATCGCTAGAGTCGCATCATGCAGCCTTACAATGTATTAAAAATCAAAACATTTAGCCCAATGTTGTAGAACAACTAAAGTTACATTAATAACTCTAAATGAACAATATAGGAAAACCTATTTATTTGTTAACTTCCCAACACAGAATACCCACATGTGCGCACTCCCTCAAATCGTTTGGAGAAAATATCCTTTCTATTTTATTCAGCTTTGTTCAATTGTATTCTTCATACTCTAAAATAGTGCCATGGAATTATAAGCAACTCTTGTCTGCTAAATGAACTAGTGTAGCCCACAACCTTTTGACATAGCCAGATCAGGACCTGACATAAGGACAACTCAGAATATGCTATTCTGTTCTTCTGAAATAGACGACCTTTTCTTCATATCATGCTTTTTTTCTTTAGACCTGTCTAAAATAAATATTGGATTTATTGTGAAGGTGTAGAATATATTACATGGATTATTACTTTTAAAATGTATATGTTCCAAAGGTCTGGATCAGTGGCTTGTAGGCTATGTGTTGAAGCCAGGAGATGCTAAATGTATTTATGTTAATGAACGGTCAATTACAGTGAGACAGAGAGTTATTTGCTTGACAATCACCAGCTGACAAAATTTTCACATCCCTAATTAGAGGTAACATAATGTTAGCTAGACTAGGTAAATTACCTACGTTAGCTAATGTTACACTCCTGTATTGAACTCTGAAAGCCATCAGCCAAATCATATAGCTTGCTATCTGTTGGATTCACACTGCCAATCAATTTCGCCTATGCCATGGTAGTCACTGCTAGACTGGTAGCTACCTTCAGCAGAGTAAACATGTTTGTCTGTTCGTTCTAGCTTTGACTAACATTAGCTAACGTAAGCTAGCTAACTTTAGCAAATAAGAGTAAATCAACCTGGTAGCCATCTATTCCACCTTTGTCTGGAAAACACTCTGTTACTAAAAATAGAATTGCTGATATATCTAATTCACTCTTGGTGTGTTGGTAGCAATGATGAATGCGTATACATTGTCTATGGTTGGTTAGTTGGTTCCCAACTGGCTAGCAATCTTTCTACCAATTTAGTGACACTAAAAAGCTAACAGCAAGCTGACAATATTAAAGTGTCCATGTTAGGTGTGCTAAATTAGCCAGTCTAATAGAGATCAATACAATTTGCGGGGTGATTAAATTGTGTATTGTTGTGTGTTTTGTTGTAGGTGGTACATACTCTGATTACACTAGCATGTGTTTTCAACCCCCAGCTCTACACAAGGTGAAGGTAAGTTGGCAAAAATATTTATAAGCTGATGGCTAAGATAGCTCAATTTACAGTAAGCATGCATGAAACATGAATTGGGTGGTGTTTGTATGAGTTTGTGTTTGTGTTATGGGATTAGATGTAGCCTGTGGACCACAGAGTACCTTCCAGACCATTAAATCAATTTAGTCTCCCCTTTTTCTCTTTTCTCTTTGTAAAACTCAGGTTTTCTGTATTCCTTCCACAGGCCTCGCTGAAAAATACCCCAAAGCGGGAACATTTTTGGTACACAAGCATGAGGGAGGGGACACACCTTGCGGTTATAGAGCACAGGGACAAAAATGAGCAAGGGACACTGAAAGGTATAAAATCAAGAGAACAGTAATGACACAACCACCTCATTCTTCACTTTGCAGATTCTCAGAACACAATACAAAGACACGTCTACAAAAAATCCCCTGCTACTATTGACATGAGTGATCTATGAAAGTCAATGGCCTAAGGTAGGTTTACAGATAGGTCTTTGAGAAGAGGGAAGGGGTTTTGGTTGTGCTTAGAGACAGTAAATATATTGTTGTGTATGTGAACAATTGAAAGGTATCATTTCTCCTCAGCCTCCCATACACAACAATAGATACTGTGTAAGAACTGCCATCCTAAGACTTTTGACACCTTCTGCAGCCCCCCCAGCCCATTCACTTTGTTAACTGATATTTCCTCTCAAAAGCAACTCCCAATGTCCCTCATTGTCCATAAACAATACACTAGTCTGTCTCTAAACACTTAGGTCCCAATCGGTTGACACCTTTACAAACAACGGCATGTTGCCCTACGTCCGTTACACAAAAAGTCAAAAATGGTAACACCACAACCATGTCTTTCCAGGAGACGTGTAGTACCAGCAAATCTTCTGCAAGAAGTCCAAACAGTTGGTGGTTAAGGTCTACGAGCCCGACACAACTTCCAACAGTCTTATCCAGCTGGCCATACACTGCAGGCGGGACAAGACCATTCGCTACAAGCACTCTGCTTCCACAGCTTACTATGCCAAACACCATTGACAGTGTATCGAAGCCAGATAAAGGACCATAAAATAAATATTAATATTTTCGATCAATCCTCAAAATATGTCTGCCTTTATGGATACACAGAATATATTTATATAAGCTGTACAGGGCTCTGTAGCATCAAACATATGTGAGACATTCAAATAAATAAAGTTTATTTGTCAAAATCAAAAATACAGGAGAGTGTACAATAGTTAATGCTAACTCAAAAAGAGAACTGGGTATTCAACAATAATGTTACATGGTAAAATAACAAAAACATACAGTATGAACAGTGTAGTACAGTTCAGTGTCTCATGTGTAGTAAAGTGCAGAGAACTGTAGCTACAGTTCTCTGCACTTTACTACACATGAAAATGGCAGCGTACACATTGTTGGATTACTTCATGGAGGAAAAACATTTTTGATTTTAGTAACTGAGCGTTTTCTAAATTCAAACTGAACTTTGAACGGATTGTGCTGTTAGTGTCCGCCTTTTTTTAAAAGCCTGCTTTGCGGGAGGGACGAGACCAGAGCACGAAGCACCACCCCACATTTGACACTGGAAAAAATGTGTCAGCTTGTATATTTAGCAATGACCTGCTGATAGGAACATCGCTGAAAGACGTCCAATGGCTCTATCGAACAAGGACAACCAAATATACACACACAAAAACATAGAGCCTTTGTGACATGCCACAAAGCAGGACTACATTTATTTTCAGATCTCACCCCCCCATCAATAAACCGGAAGCCATCATAGGGTGTATCTTTCAGTGCGCAAAGCCCAGACCTGCCTTCCTTCTGGGCAATTACAGTGTATGTGGCGCAGCGGTCTAAGGCACTGCATCTCAGTGCTAGAGGCGTCACTACAGACCCTGGTTTAATTCCAGGCTGTATCACAACTGGCCGTGATTGGGAGTCCCATAGGGCGGTGCACAATTGGCCTAGCGTCGTCTGGGTTAGGGTATGGCCGGTGTAGGCCGTCATTGTAAATAAGAATTTGTTCTTAACTGACATGCCTAGTTAAATAAGGGTTAAATTAAAAAATCTCACTGACCAAGAAAGGCCCCGGACATGATGAATGAAAACAAACCCAGATTACCCCGGGGTGAAATTCCCCTTAAACCTGACATTCAGCCTGAACCCAGGCAAAGTTGAGAGGAATATGTTTCTCATTACTCATAATGGGGACTTGGCCAAAAACTGACTATGCATAGGCCCTCTCTATTTAAACACATCCTACTGTCTGAGTACAGCCACTCGGAGAGATTGTGGTCATTGGCCACATTCTGTATGTCCTTCGGCATGTACCCTCTGGGAAGACCCTCATAATAAAATTTTGGCACGTCCTCTCCAGGAAAGATAAATACAACCTCAATACCCCCACAATATTCATCAGGTTGAAACATGAACCTCCTCTCTATATTAGGCTACATATTCTCCTAATTTCTCCACTCACAATAGCAACAATGCTGTCATGTTTTTCCTACAATGCATTTTGTTGTTTTTGGTTTAATCTAATCAAAGGTCAACTGCACAGATAACACTCAACAGAACACAACAGTGTTAATTACATACTGTCAGAGTCAAAGACCTCAGTGCCGCACATTTCTAACACAATCCTTTGTAGACATGACTTCAGAATGGCTTTGCCAATAAACTAATGGGATTCAGTGTTATTCTTAGAGGCCCAATGGGGACTGGAGATGCACCAGGCTAGCTCATTTCCTCTAGAAGAGGGTAGCACTAGCAGCATCCTCTGAACCAAAGTCGACAGGGTTCCCAGAATTCTGAGGCATGGTTTCAAATATGAAATACTGACAATCAATGCTAGAGATGAAAGTGTGAAATGAGCAGAGATTCAGATTGTTTTGTGATTGATTACATGCAGAAAGGCAAATACTGGTCGCAGTGTTTGTGCTGTGTAGAGAGCATTAAGGCAACATGCTCTCCCAGCTCCATCTTTCCAAGACATATAGGGACTCTCACCACAGAATCGAAATATCACTTCACACACACTCTGTTCTTTATTAAAAAGTCTTATCTCAGAGGTGGTAAGGTTACTTGAAGGGGCAGGATAAACCCAGGTATTAGTTATGTTATGTCTTGAGGAGCAAACAGGCATGTACATTTTTCACAATAATGCTCCAGTTTGAAAACCATTTTCATTCAGAGTGAGAGGGATTTATGTTCCTTGTATGATGTCGTGAATAATCTGAAATGTTACTTGAGCTCTTAATGAAAAAGTGTAATGGGTATCCATGTGAAAATGGAGTTGCCTATCTTGAGCCGATCCAGATGTGTTTGTGTTGATAGTCATTTAATTGTGTGTGCATGAGTGCATCAACCCCCGTCTCAAAAATAGATTCAATAACAAACCAATTACATATTGATCAGAACTGATTGTCCAGTTAGTAGGACTTGGAGGCTTGAGAGCCTGAGCGAGCTGGCAGATTATGTGATCCCTTCGGCATGCAGACCCAGCCTTCCACAGGGAGATGTGTATAAATCTGTATCGCTCAAGCAGGGAATTATCAGCAATTAGACACAGCCTCTCATGAATATGGATTTGCTCTGGGGGGATATGATTTATTCAAATGAGTCTTTATCTCTGTTCGCAGTGCCATGGGTCACCTCAGGTGGGCTTTTTCACTTGTTAAAAATGCCACAACTGCTGGAAATTTGAAAAAAAAGCTTCCTATTTCGCAACAAAGCATCTTTCACTCATGCCGCCAAACATACCCTCGGAAAACTGACCATCCTACCGATCCTCGACTTCGGCGATGTCATTTACAAAATAGCCTCCAATACCCTACTCAATAAATTGGATGCAGTCTATCACAGTGCCATCCGTTTTGTCACCAAAGCCCCATATACTACCCACCACTGCGACCTGTATGCTCTCGTTGGCTGGCCCTCGCTTCATACTCGTCGCCAAACCCTCTGGCTCCAGGTCATCTACAAGACCCTGCTAGGTAAATTTGCCCCTTATCTCAGCTCGCTGGTCACCATAGCAGCACCCACCTGTAGCACGTGCTCCAGCAGGTATATCTCTCTGGTCACCCCCAAAGCCAATTCCTCCTTCGGCCGCCTCTCCTTCCAGTTCTCTGCTGCCAATGACTGGAACGAACTACAAAAATCTCTAAAACTGGAAACACTTATCTCCCTCACTAGCTTTAAGCACCAGCTGTCAGAGCAGCTCACAGAGTACTGCACCTGTAAATAGCCCATCTATAAGTTAGCCCAAACAACTCCCTCTTCCCCTACTGTATTTATTTATTTATTTATTTTCCTCCTTTGCACCCATTATTTCTATTTCTACTTTGCACTTTCTTCCACTGCAAATCTACCATTCCAGTGTTTTACTTGTGTCACGTCCTGACCAGCAGATGGAGCTGTTGTTGTAGTTTTGGGGTCAGGACGTGGCAGTCTTGTGTGTGTGATTGTTCTGTGTTGGTCTTGTGACTCCTGATCAGGAACAGCTGGGGATCGTTGTTCCTGATTGGGAGTCATATATGTAGGAGTATGTTTGTCACTTGGTTTTGTGGGTAGTTGTTTTTGCACTGCGTGTTGTGTGCCTGCAAAACTGTTCCTGTCTTATATATTGTTTGAATTGTTAAGTGGATGCTCTACTCCTTTATTTTAATTAAAGATGAGTATTCACATACCTGCTGCGCCTTGGTCCATTTTTACAGAAGACAGCCGTTACAACTTGCTATATTGTATTTACTTCGCCACCATGGCCTTTTTTGCCTTTACCTCCCTTATCTCACCTCATTTGCTCACTTTGTATATAGACTTATTTTCCTACTATATTATTGACTGTATGTTTGTTTTACTCCATGTGTAACTCTGTGTTGTTGTATGTGTCAAACTGCTTGCTTTATCTTGGCCAGGTCGCAATTGTAAATGAGAACTTGTTCTCAACTTGCCTATCAACTTGCCTACCTGGTGAAATAAAATAAAATAAAAAATATAATTTAGTTTTCAGCTCAAGAAACAGATGTTGCAATGGATGAGGTGAGAGCTCGATCTCGACAACAGAATACATTATCTCCCCCCTCCAAAGTAGAGAAAACTCTAGAAAACGTATCCGAAAATGTTGTATTCCACATCTCAGTCTATTAACTCCCAACCCTGCATAATAGAGCAGTTCTCCCTATCATCACAATGACTCACCACAGTTAATTTTAGCAGTCTTTTAACAACAACAGACTGTCATTTACCCTACAATCATCCACTTCTACATAACCTTGGTTGTTAGAGAACGTAATATTATCTGAAGAGGATTGTCCTTGATAGAGTATAGTTCTGTGAAAAAGTTATTTTTCTCCACTTTCTCCACTTTTGCATATTTTTGATACTTAATGTTGTCAGATCTTCAACCAGAACCTAATATTACATAAAGGGAACCTGAGTGAACAAATAACACAGTTACATATTATTTCATTTATTTTGTAAACAATGCAACACCCAATGCACCTGTGTGAAAAAGTACTTTCCCTCTTACACTCAATAACTGGTTGTGGCACCTTTAGCTGCGGTGACTCCAACCAGTCTCTTGGTCTGTCTCTCACATCGCTTTGGAGGAATTTTGGCCCACTCTTCCATGCAGAACTGCTTAAACTCAGCGACATTTGTGGGTTTTCAAGCAAGAACTACTCGTGTCAAGTCCTGCCACAACATCTGAATTGGCATTTAGTCTGGACTTTGACTTAGCCATTTCAAAACTTTGTCATCCAAGAAGTTATACTTTGGACTCATCTGTGCATAGAACAATCTTCCAAGAGTCTTGATGATCATCCAGGTGCTTCCAGGTGCTTTTTGGAAAACTTGAGTCAAGTTTTTGGATGAAATGGGTCCCATTATGCCTGGAGAAAATCAAACACTGCATTCCACTGTAAGAACCTCATATCAACGGTCAAGCATGGTAGTGGTAGTGTGATGATTTGGGGATGCTTTGCTGCATCAGGACCTGGACGACTTGCCTAAATAGAAGGAACCATGAATTCTGCACTGTATCAGATAACTCGACAGGAGAATGTCAGTCCATCCGTCTGTGAGCTGAAGCTGAAGTGCAGCTGGGTCATGCAGCAAGACAATGATCCAAAACACACAATCAAGTCTACATGAAAATGGCCAAAAAGCAACAAATTTGAAGTTTTGGAATGGCCTAGTCAAAGTCCAGACCTAATCCCAATTCAGATGTTGTGGCAGGACTTGAAATGAGCAGTTCATGCTTGAAAACCCACAAATGTTGCTGAGTTAAAGCAGGTCTGCATGGAAGAGTGGGGCAAAATTCTTCCACAGCAATGTGAGAGACTGATGAACAACTACAGGAAGGGGTTGGTTGCGGTCATTGCAGTTAAAGGTGGCACAACCAGTTATTGAGTGTAAGGGGGCAATGACTTTTTCATACAGGGGAATTGGGTGTTGCAAAAATGTGTTCATTAAAGAATAAAATAAGCATATATTTGTTTTTTATTTGTAAACTTATGTTCCCTTTATCTAATATTAGATTGTGGTTGAAGATCTGATAACATTCTATCAAAAATATGCAAAAATAGAGAAAATCAGAAAGGGGGCAAATACCTTTTTACACTACCATATATGTCATTCTGGAAAAACTATGTGAAGTGGTCTCTGATTCCATTAAAAACCAGGGGAGTCGGTGGCTATTTTCAATCTTATTAGCCATTTTACTAGTTCTTTCTCTCCAAAAAAAAACAATACAAACATTATTAAAGAATCAGTTAGAGTTCTAATGGAATTCAAAACACAGATGATGATGATGATGGTCCTCTTATGGTCAAAGGTCATTGCCACTTCCTCCTCTAATGTCTCTATTCACCTGATTTAGTCTCGTAGATTTGTCATGTCCAAGAATGTGAGTGGTAAATTTAGCATTTTATGCAAGGGACCTTAACATGCTCTCTATGTACATTTCAGAACCCAATCTCAATTAGACCCCTGCTCAGTAAACCCTGCCTGTTAAAAAATGGAACCTGTCTTCATTACAAGCCAATGCATTCTTTACATTGAGTTCTTTTCAGCTAGTTGTGCTTTACAGTTGCTGATATTTTGCTCATTGCTTCTTTGCACACTAGAGTCTTTTGACATCTAATGATGGAATAAAATGCTAATCATATCATTAAAAAGGTCCTAATCACATATGTATGATACAGTTCATAATTCAGTAGATATCCCCATGTCTTCTGTAATCATGTAGACATTCTAAGCAGTAGAGGAAATGTGTGGGTAGTGAATTCTCTCTTTTGTTCCCTGAAAATCAGTTTCAAATAGCTGCAATGTGATGTGACGTACACTTCATATGACGGTTGAAGGTTGTTTGTAATTTTTCAGGCAGTAGAGATCCTAACAGATGACCATTACGGGAACATGACTCTATCCAAACGGACACCAGCTTCACTGAGTCCTCTAAAATATGTTATTTGCTTGATACAGATTCATAAGTATGTCCTCCATCATCTGTGCAAGACTACATTGACATCTGAAGAGATTTCATTATATGTTCCCCTTCATTTAGTAATGATACATTACGGTCATACAATATCATAAGAATTAGAGCACGTATAGTATCATAAGTCTTAGACGGTGGTACAATACAAATTGGATAAAGTAACATATCATACATTTAAGTCATTTAGTAGACACTCTTATCCTGAGTTAATACATTTTCATATTGGTCCACCTTTGGAAATGAACCTACATCCCAGGCGTGGCAGTGCCATGCTCTACCAACTGAGTCACACAGGACCTTGGAGGAACGTCCTTGGAGGAAATAGTCTTTATCTGAGACCAGGTTGCTTGTTGCATCATTCTAATCTAATCAACCTAATAACTATGACACACCCCTCACTATTGTCATTGGTTGCACTAATTTCACTGTTTGTCTACTTAACCTGTTTCAAGCATTCATGACATCACCGTGAAGAAGGCACAGTGATGTCGAAACATTGGTGGTTTACACAATAAATTACTGGGAGTTTATATATACAGTGCCTTGCGAAAGTATTCGGCCCCCTTGAACTTTTCGACCTTTTGCCACATTTCAGGCTTCAAACATAAAGATATAAAACTGTAATTTTTTGTGAAGAATCAACAACAAGTGGGACACAATCATGAAGTGGAACGAAATTTATTGGATATTTCAAACTTTTTTAACAAATAAAAAACTGAAAAATTGGGCGTGCAAAATTATTCAGCCCCTTTACTTGCAGTGCAGCAAACTCTCTCCAGAAGTTCAGTGAGGATCTCTCTCTCTCTCTCTCTCTCTCTCTCTCTCTCTCTCTCTCTCTCTCTCTCTCTCTCTCTATCTCTCTCTCTCTCTCTCTCTCTCTCTCTCTCTCTCTCTCTCTCTCTCTCTCTCTCTCTCTCTCTCTCTACTCTGAGAGAGAGAGAGAGAGAGAGAGAGAGCGCGCGAGCGCGAGAGAGAGCGCGCGCGCGCGCGCGCGCGCGCGCGCGCTGCGCGCGCGCGCGCGCGCGCGCGCGCGCGCGCGCGCGCGCGCGAGAGAGAGCGAGAGAGAGAGAGAGAGAGAGAGAGAGAGAGAGAGAGAGATATTGAGAGATATTGAGAGATATTGAGAGAGTTAAATGCAGAAGACACATTTCGGTTTAATGCATTCAGCAACTGACTAGGTATCTCCTTTCCCAATCTTTGGAATGCTAGACAGTTGTGGTATGTTTTTTTTACTACACTCATATAGCAGTCAATATAAACTGAAACCCATGAGCATACAACATATTAAAGGATAAGAGCAACACAATACAAAAATAAGAGTAAAAAATTGCATCAATAATGTCCTGAAGTCTTAAAGCGACTCATTAATCAATGAGCAGAAATATGGGACTGGTGACCTCATGTACTTTTCAGTTCTAGACTTGAATATAGTCAGTTTGTTTTGGTTGCGGGTGTTCCTGCCTGTCACCATGATTCGGGCAGGGGGTAGCCAAGCTCTGAATTTAGATTTTAGGAGGCAGGAACATTACACCCACCCATCCTCCCCGACCAACCTCCTATTGTTTCTGTCTTAAAGGAGACGTTCACTTTATTTCAACCAAATCTATATTGTAAATGGCATGCTATTTAAGTGCCCAGATACTTTCTTTGCAATCTCACATGTTTTTGAGAAACTTTCCCCATCAGTGATATACTTCCTCATGCTCGTTCAGCAGTTCTAGGGGCACAGAAAAACACCAACAAAGGCTCCAAAAACACCCAAGTACGTCATTTTCAAAACGGCAACGCTATTAGTATAGTGAAGCAGGTCTTTATAGATGTTTTATTAATCAAATTGTGTAATTTCGAACATTATCTGCAATGTTATTTTCCATGGCTTTAGATATGTGATTATAAGAGCGTTGTACTGTCGAGGTACGCTATTTTGCCTGATTATGCCTTTTCACTGAAGGTAATTAGACGTTCTCCACTTAGATAGTGGGCCATGGTATAATCCAAGTTGTGGCAAAGAGGGAAGATCCTATAACGCTGCGTTCATGACATCTCATATACCAGCACACGACAAGGAAAGAATCCACTTGAACACCCCTCCAACTGGTAATTACTAGTGAGAAACTCGTCATTCATCCTCGTGCTCTGAGTTTCCCAATTCCACCTCTCTGATGTAATTTGTCAACAAAAAAGACAGCAAGCATGGCAGCATATTCAGTAGTTGTTGTTTATTGTAATTGATTTGATTCCCATTGGGGACCAGTATGGAAAAACGTATGCACTTGGATAAGAATGCCTGCTTGAATGGTAAAAATGTTTGCTTTTTATGTGTGTGGTCAAAAAAGAGCCTTCTAATGCCCGTGATGTTTGATGATATTTCCTAGTTCAAGCACTAACTCGTATTTACGACTTCACAACTGTTAATTACCACCTTCACACTTGGTTATGAACGCGGTTTAAATATGTTTGGTAACTTTTGCCAGTTTTGGAATTGCTCTTGGGGAGGCTGGTCAGAGCCTGGTAGACCCTGCACCTGTGCCAACCAAGTATGCTAGGATACAGTATATTGGCATATGGCAGGAATAGCTGTTTAGGCCTAATCCTTTTTATTTTGGACTCTTTCAGGGTTTTTGTTTGTTTTTTTGAAAGTGTTCCAAAATATTTTTGCCAACCTCCATTTTGTATCACTTACCAATTAATAAACCTAACTTTGTCTCATGACTAGATTTAAACAGTGTGCACCTTTTCAAGGGATGATAGGGCGCTAGCAATGTAGACACTAGTGTAGGGACCTACAGTAAGAACTCACTAGGCAAAAACTGGTTAAATCAACATTGTTTCCACATCATTTCAACCCCAAAAAATCTATCTATGTGATGATGTTGAATCATTGTGGAAAACTGATTGGGTTAACAAAAAGTAACTAATGTAAGGGCATTTCAGGGTTTTTCCACTCAACTTGTAACCATCTTTTTTTATTTCACCTTGAATTCATGTTAGTTGACAATTTAACCAAATGTAAATGTTGAACTGATGTCTGTGCCCAGTGGGGATGTTCATTGTATTGCTCTGATTATTGTGGCTGTCCAGTATACTTTATTTCTTCCCTTGGTCCCTCCCTCTCTTCAGTCTCCCTGACTCGGTTGCAGCGCGAGAGACGAGATGGATAGTCTCTGAACGTTTGCGATCAATCCAGTGGTAGACTATAATGGTTGAGAGCTATCCAAAACAACGCAGTTGTGAATTCATTATAATGTTCCTGTGTAAACTTGTCTACCTTACCTCATTGAGATAAAACTTAGTAAATGTTTTATTACCAGAATGGATATGGAATGGTCATGAAGAGCGCGCAAAGGAGTCGCATTGATTGATTCATCGGATCGTGAATGTGAGTAACATCAATATAATTTATTGCTCTGTGAGAATATGTTAGTGGATGTAAATCAATTCATGGGTACATTTAACAGTTTTTACCCAGATATGTAAACCAAACTATGTTTGTTGTCTTACTGTGGCATAATCATGACAGCATTATCTCGTAGGCTACTTCTATTCCACCTAGAAATATGAACCCTATTCAGAAGTTGTACTATAGCTTTCACTCCAACTTGTGATGTATTTTATAAAAAATATAATGGAACCTGCACTTGCTTCTGAGAACCAAAGATTTAGCAGAAATTACGTTTTTTATGAATTTGCTTATACTGAATTGATTTAATTGATTTCAATGCCCCTGCCAGTATTGATCATTTAGTGACAGTGACCAATTTGGTGAGCTATTAACATTTGAAAGTAATTTTCTTGGAATTGAACTAGAGTTTCAGCACATGAAGAGGAGCTAGTTAGTTTAAGGATTTGTGTATGTACTCCAACAAGAGATTGCATTAGAAGACATCTAAAGACAAATCGCTGCTCTTGGGTTGAACTAAAAGTATACAGATTCAATGAATATTACATCCACTAACATATTCTCACTTTACACTATCAAGCCCAAGTTAAATGCCAAATTGCACTTTTACCTCCACAACCATGATATATTACAGTGGTGCCTGGTCAAATAGGAGCTGTGTCAGAGTTGTTTCTAAGCTCTTCTCCTGAGGCAGACTTATTTTTCCTCAGTGAACAGCTGCAGAATATCTCTCAGTGCCATTCCTTGGGATTTAATCCACTCCTAGTCCACCAGACACCAAACTACAAAAGGCTATTTCATGAGGCGAAATTAACAAGTTAACTAAGAAACAGTTCAGAATGTCCTTATTGTCCTCAGCAAATCTTCTTTCTCACAATAATTGTTTACTTTATGTCGGACTGCACAGGCTTAGGGTAAACGCACGCACGCACGCACGCACGCACGCACACACACACACACACACACACACCCACACACACACACACACACCACACACACACACACACACACACACACACACACACTGCTCTGTCAGGCTGCTAGGCAGGATGGCAATACCATATCGTATTACAGTAATCACCCACCAGTATCCAGAGGTGTTTGATGTCTGAAGCAGGGGTACGATCTGCCAGATGTCAGCGCAAAATGTCCTTCTGACATTTTGTCCACTTCTTCTCCCCCTCTTGTTCGGGAGCTGTGGTAGACTATTGCTCAGGGCTCTGACATGAGGCCATGGCAGATAGACAGATGACCTTTGGATAAACCTGTCTCTGTTGACTCATGTTGACATACACTTAATGTACCTTTGAGCAAAGAATACAAAAAGTTGTGTCTTGCTCAAGTGCGCATCCACAGAGTTTTCCACCTTGTCAACTCGGGTATTCGAACCAGCCCCAATGCTCTAACTGCTAGACTACCTGCCGAGAGGGGGGTGGGGAAGTTGGTGGACCTCACCTTAACTCTGTCTCCCCAGACCCTGTTTTTCCCAGTATGTGTCATACCCTGGAGGATGACTCACTATACTAGAGGTTTCGTGGTCATCCATAGGTTGAGCAAAGGTCTGGAGCTTTTGAGATGCCAAGGCTATGCTTCTCTTGGCACTTGTTTAAAGCATGCAAAGAAAGATTGCTATGGTGAAGCTTACCCTGCCATCCAGGGCAAATTGGGGGAAAATACTTCCAGTCATTTTAGGAATAGCTTTTGTTTGTGTGCGCCCGCCAGTTTGCCTTGGAGGACCACACTCAGAACCATAGCAGTGGTGATGACGGTGTGTGTCTCTAAGCAGTTTCACAGTGAGACCAGCCAACCACACCGCTGACACCAGTCCAGGGAGGAGGAGGTGCCAGGTGGAATGATAGACTATCTGATAGAAGCTTCAACATCACTGTTACTTTATATCTTTGGTGTGAGACTTTGCATCTACACAGTGCCACCTTCGTCGAGTACAGTAATACGTACAGTAGACCTCCTTGGAAAGCTTCTACTCTTTTCAATCCTCCATGTACTGTAGCTACATCCTGGGATTGATTCACTCTTAGAAAAAAAGGGTTCCAAAAAGGTTCTTCGGCTGTCCCCATAAGAGCAACTTTTTTGGTTCCCGGTATAACCCTTTTTGGTTCCAGGCAGAACTCTTTCCTACATGGAACCCTTAAAGCTTCTATCTGGAACCAAAAGGGTTCTACATTACCTAGAACCAAAAAGGGTTCTTGAAAGGGTTCTCCTATGGGGACAGCCAAAGAACCCTTTAAAAGAAAATTCTAAGAGTGTACCCAGCAAACTGGGAACGTTCCCATAACATTAGCTAAGATTCCCATTAAGTTCTAGTTAGGGCTTTATCAAACATTAGGATGATAATGTCCTAAATATAATTTTTCTTCAAAAAATGTTTTGAATGAAACATCCTTGGAATGTTCTCCTAACATTCACTAAAATGTTGTACACAACATCTGTAACAACCACCACAGAACATTCCCAAAAATGTTATCATTAGGCTTCTAGGTAATGTAATAACACAATGTACAGTAATGTTTTCCCAGTAAACCAAAATTGGTTCTGTGAAAGTTCCCAAAACATTCGTTAGGTTACGGAAAATGTTCTCATAACACAAAAACTGTCCAGACGTGCTGATGATTATACAATGTTTGTATAAAACATTCACCTGATGTTGCAAGAACGTTTCTAGAACACATTTAATCTGTTCTTTAAAAGGTTCCCAGAATGTTTCATTAGGTTGTGGGAAATGTCTGGTGAGAACATTGTGGGGACTTCACATAAGATATGTTCCCAAAACATTAAAACCGTCCAGTTGTGTGGATGATTCTACAATTTTCTTTTAGAGTGCAAAACACAAAAACAAAATCAACATGTGAAGTTCATAGGAGCATATCATATTGGATGTCAAATGAAAGCTAATAGTTTTAGATACATCTTTCAACTATTCTCTATCTTACAAATGAGGCTTCAATAATGGCTTTGATTTCTGGTCAAACAGATGGAAAAGGGGTCTGTCACGGTTGTGTGGAGAGACGGACCAAGGTGCAGTGTGTTCGGAGTTCCACATAATTTATTACTGAAACTTACCAACAACAAAAGATTTAGATGCACTATTGTAAAGTGGTTGTTCCACTGGATATTATAGGTGAATGCACCAATTTGTAAGTCGCTCTGGATAAGAGCGTCTGCTAAATGACTAAAATGTAAAAATGTAAATGTAACAAAAGGAGACAAACAACGAACCATGATGACAGAGGTGCTACATGCACTAACTCAAAACAAGATCCCACAAAAACCAGTGGGGAAATGGCTGCCTAAATATGATCCCCAATCAGAGACAACGATAAACAGCTGCCTCTGATTGGGAACCATACCAGGCCAACATAGACATAAAACAACCTAGATAACCCACCCTAGTCACACCCTGACCTAACCAACATAGAGAATAAAAGGCTCTCTATGGTCAGGGCGTGACAGGGTCTTAAAAAACATCTACCAGGAAAAGTCTTAAAAGGTATCAGAAATACATCAAAATACAATATTATTGACTTAAAGACCCCTGGCAACTAATATCAACACATATTTAATTTTGGAGAAATTGTTTACCTTCTGTAAATGTAAGAAATATTGCCATGTGCATTGTAATTCCGTTACCAAAAACCCACATATTTTAAAGTTATTTTCTCATTTCTCTCCCTCATGAGGAAGGATAATAATAGTTCACAGAAGTAACACATATGGTAGACCTACCAATTAATTATAGTGATTTTACTGATATAAATGTTGTTTATTAAATATTAAGTGATTAAAACTCATGATAACCAAAAACTCTGAAACAAAATTACTGCAACTGAATTACTACAATGGGAAATCATAATAGTCACAAACCACAGTTGGGTCACCAGTAGTAAAATCACTGTGGAAACCAAGCCAAGCCAGTAAAAAAGCCATATTACAAACTATGTTTTGATATTTGCATTGTTTGCTATATAGCCCATTCGTTCATTTGCCATCGTGATATACAATAAGGCCGTGACAACAAAAAGTCCACAGCCCCACAGTGGAGGAATAAATTCAACTACACATACGTTTGTTTCATCACAAAACCGGAGAGCAACATCTGTCCGGTGAAGTCCACAAAGCAAATGTTGCATGTAACAAACAGTTATATGACCTGCAGCATGGTCAAGCAAGTTAATGTTTTTTGCAGTTTACTGAACATCTACTGATTTAGAACCACAGTTACCCCAAGTCAGCAAAAAGACACCAGGAGCACTGCCTCTGATATTCCAGCACCATTTCAACTTTAACCATTTTAACAACAAATATGCTTAGTTTAATACACTGAAAACAAACGTAAAGATACCTAAAACAATTTAGTCCAATTAATGTTGCTAATGTGGCTGTCCATGGTACTGATTTCTGTCGGTCTGTGAGTGTCTGTGTATGTGTGTGTGTGCGCAAGTGCAAAAGTAAAAAAAAAAAAAAGTGGGACTAGTTTAATGTCAATGCCTTCCTCCTCTCTTTCATGTTGGCATAACGGTCTATGGTTCTATACACTTTTACTTTTTGTTTTCATAGGCTGCCTAGCTAAAATGCTTGCAAGCCTAACTTACTCGCATGGGCAACAATGACCAGTTAAGTTAGCTAGCTAGTTAACGTGAGCCTACTAGGCTACATCTAAGCTACATATTGAACTTCAATTGTCTCAGGCCAGTGGCACAATATATAAATGTATGGTTAGATCAGAATCGCCGTCATAATCATAAGCCTGTAAAGAGAAATAAGTAAAAGAAAATCTGCATCTATGGCTTAGGAAAGGGACGATTTAGCAAGGTAGCTACTGCAGGACCAGAAACAGACAAGTTTTTCTGACAATTATGAAGTTTTGCTCAGGATGAGATTTAATTGGTGTGAAGCCAAATCCAAACTGGCCTCCCTTGGGGGAGCATTTTCATGCGCCAGGACAACACACAGTTGAGCTCAGCTCAATTATTTTGTAAATTTTTTATCAAAGTTGTATTGCACTGTATCCAATGACTTATGAAAGCTTACTTGGTAGGTCGATGTCCTCATTGTGGTTTTGCAGACGTGTTTAATACATTTTATGTACACATTTTATTAGACTACTTATGAAATGCACATTGTTATATTAAGTAACACATGCTTATGTTCCCTCGACTCCAACCTCATTCAATGCATTGAACGGATGTGGGTGGAGCAATGTCTACTGTACATAAGGGTGCAAATTATAAACACTCACAAAAGCTCTGACGAAGGCCTTGAGGCCGATACATAAAGCTTAATAAAGAGCAGTGATATTAGCAAGAGCAGTGTGCAGTTTCTTCTTTTTTCTCATCTTATTCAATTGTTGCCATGCAACTGCGGCAGAGATAGCTCAGATGTACGAGTGCCTTTAGAATTGTTTTGCACGGGAGGCCAAATGCTTGATTGCATGCATCAAACGCTACTGCGGCAAAATGTCATACTCTTTTGTTCCAGACAGCATCAGATACATGAGCTACACATTCTGAGACATAGGGGTGCTCTTTCCCTCACTCGGATGATTTCTACAGTGAGATTTAGCCACTTGTGAATTGACGGAAAATTATGAAAACACAGACGAAAGAGCAATTATTATAAAATAAAAGATATTGGTCAAATATTTTGGGATGCCTGGCTTCCCTTGTCATCCATGAATACACACAACTGTGGGTCACCTGCTACAGTCCGCTCTTCCACTGGCATACTTATGTTCAGCTCATAACTGTTTTCTTTGTCTTTTTGTTGCCTGGTGGTCAAACCTAGAGTGTTAGAACAGTCTGGACAACCCCTCCCTCTCTCTCTGCCTCTCCAATAAATGTCACCTCGCCCAGCTCTTACTGACACCTACCCATGAGCCTCCTCTTTTTCCATTTACTGTAACCAGCATTCTCACCCACTGAGAACCAATCGACACCGGACATCCACAGACGTTGAACATTTGGACCGGATCTATCACAAACGTATGTTTCACAAGTTTGGATAGCACAGTATATAGTACAATACAACAAAGAGAAGTAGAGTATTGTAGAGTAGATTACAATATATTGTACTGTATGCTACTGATTTTATTTTCATTTTATTTCACCTTTATTTAACCAGGTAGGTCAGTTGAGAACAAGTTCTCATTTACAACTGTGACCTGGCCAAGATAAAGCAAAGCAACACAACTACAAAGAGTTACACATGGGATAAACAAACGTACAGTCAATAACACAATAGAAAAGGTTTATGTTTAGTGTGTGCAAATGTAGTAAGATTAGGGAGGTAAGACAATAAATAGGACATAGAGGCACATTAAAGACAATTTAGCATTAACACTGGAGTTATAGATGTGCAGAAGATGATGTGCAAGTAGAGATACTGGGGTGCAAAATAGCAAAATAAAAAAATAAAACAATATGGGGATGAGGTAGTTGGGTGTGCCATTTACAGATGGGTTAGGGTTAGGAGTGGAGTGTTGTATGGCATTGAAGCTCGTGTGGAGGTTTGTTAACACAGTGTCCAAAGAAGGGCCAGATGTATAGAGAATGGTGTCGTCTGGGTAGAAGAGTTGGATCAGAGAATCACCAGCAGCAAGAGTGACATCATTGATATATACAGAGAAGAGAGTCAGCCCGAGAATTGAACCCTGTGGTACCTCATAGAGACTGCCAGAGGTCCGGACAACAGGCCCTCCAATTTGACACACTGAACTCTGTTTGAGAAGTAGTTGGTGAACCAGGCGAGGCAGTCATTTGAGAAACCGGGGCTATTGAGTCTGCCGATAAGAATGCGGTGATTGACAGAGTCGAAAGCCTTGGCCAGGTCGATGAAGATGGCTGCACTGTACTATCTTTTATCAATGGCGGTTATGATATTGTTTAGGACCTTGAGCGTGACTGAGGTGCACCCATGACCAGTTCGGAAACCAGATTGCATAGTGGAGAAGGTACGGTGGGATTCGAAATGGTCGGTGATCTGTTTGTTAATTTGGCTTTCGAAGATTTTAGAATGGCAGGGCAGGATGGAAATAGGTCTATAACAGTTTGGGTCTAGAGTGTCTCCCCTTTGAAGAGGGGGATGACCGCGGCAGCTTTCCAATCTTTGGGGATCTCAGATGATATGAAAGAGAGGTTGTACAGGCTAGTAATAGGGGTTGCAACAATTTCGGAGGATAATTTTAGAAAGAGAGGGTCCAGATTGTCTAGCCCAGCTGATTTGTAGGGATCAAGATTTTGCAGATCTTTCAGAACATCTGCTGTCTGGTTTTGGGTGTAGGAGAAGGGGGGGGGGGGAGTTTCTGCGGGGAGTGCAGAACTGTTGGCCAGGGTAGCCAGGTGGAAAGCATGGCCAGCCATGGAATAATGGTTATTGAAATTATTGATTATCGTAGATTTATTGGTGGTGACAGTGTTTCCTGCTGGAATAGTGCCTCAGCAACCTGGAGAGCGGAAGTTAGAACAGAAAGAGGGATAAAGCGGACATATTTTGAGAATCTGTCAACAACCAGAATAGTGGTAAAACCATCAGAAAGGGGGAGATCCATTACAAAGTCTATGGACAGATGTGACCAAGGCCGCTGAGGCACGAAAAGGGGAAGAAGTTTAACTGCTGGAGCGTGCCGGGGAGATTTGGATTGAGTACATACCGAACATGAGTTGACATAGTGGGCGACATCATGCACCAAGGTGGGCCACCAGTATTTATCGGAGAGTGATTGGAGGGTGCGGGTGATACCTGGATGTCCAATGGAGAGGGAAATGTGTGCCCAGATCAACAGCCGATCTCTCACCTCCGTGGGTGGGTAGATGCGCTCTGGAGGGCAGGTGGCAGGAGCGGGTTCCCTCTCCAGAGCCTGGCGGATGTCCACATCTACGTCTCATAACACGGGGCCAACGATACGGGAGGACCGCTTGATGGGTTGGAGGACACTCACAGGACCCTCCACCGACGTGGAACCACAGGGTGCAGGAAGCAGGTCTTCCGTCCCCAGGCGGTGATTCTCATCTTTGACCAGGTGATAGTGGGGTTATGAAGTTGGAGCCACGGGAGGCTGAGGATGACTTTGTGTACGGGTGCGGTGATAATTAAGAAGGAAAGGCTTTCCTGGTCCTTGGGCCCCACGCTGAGGGTGAGTGGTGCTGTGATGTGAATAATTGTGTCGGATCTCAGCTGTCTGCACCCCGGAGAGGTGTGTGGCCCCCACCTCCATGGTTCAGGCTCTGCCTCAGGATAGCCAAAGGAGGGAGGCGAGTGGCTAGGTGGCCACTGGCGCTCCTGAAGAATGTTATCCAGACGGATGGCCATCGAGATGAGAGCATCCAACAATAGGTTGACATCTCAATATGCCAACTCCGTCTGGACCTCCTTGCAGTCTACTGTGGAATAGAGTGCAGAGCACCGGCTCATTCCATTCGCTGGCCCTCTGAACAAAGGTCAAAGACCACCCTGAACAGAGCCATGAACCTCTCATAGGAACCCAACTCATCCTCTCCTCTCTCCCAGACAGCCTTAGCCCACTCCAACGCCCATCCAGTCAGCAGGGAAATGACGGTGGCAATCTTGGACCTCTCGTGGTGGGGGCTCCCGTCTGATAGGCTAATTAGAGGGAGCACTGGAGTAGGAAGCCACAGCATTTCAATGGAGTACCGTCATACTTCTCCAGAAGGGAAAGTCGGGCATCGCTGACCTGGGTGGATGACTGAGTAGGCTGGGGGACTGGCTCACTGTGACGACCTTTGGTAGGAGGCCCTCCGTCAGAGGTATGAAACACCTTGCTGGTGGTGTCGAGGCGGTGGAGAACAAAGAGGACCTCTTTCATGGTCGTACCCAGTTGAGCCAGCTAGTCATGGTGTTGGTGGAGTAGATGACCCTGTTCCTCAACCGTCTAGAAGAGGTTGTAGTCATCTGCTGCTTCTGTAATTTCTGAGCTAGTATTCTGTAAAGACAACGCATGGAGTCAGGAAGCAGGTGCAGATGGTGAGTTTAATAATAATGAACATAGAGCATTACAAAACAAGAGAAGTATCTGGTCATGAAAATAGAACCAATACTGCCTGATGACTGAGGTTTGTGAGGGCTATATGAAGGGAGAGTAATCAGTGTTCTAGGACCGGTGGTTAGTAGACCGGCGACATCTAGCGCCGGAGGGAGGGAGCAGGAGTAGGCGTGACAACTGTACTGTACTCGACTGTACTCTATTGCAATTTTAGAGTAAAAACAAAAAAGATCACAAAGCATAATTCCGTTACCTTGGAATTGCCCCAATGGATTGTCTGTTGCCTTCTTATGCTTTCCACATTCAGTTGTACTTTCACTGCTTTGGGATACCCCCTGTCCCCATCTGTCCTCTTTCCCCTGTTTTCTTCCCCCTGTCCTCTTCCCCCCTCACTGGAAATGCACATGTTAAACAGTAGTAGGAACCTTTCAACATTTCTCTGCTTGTTATGATGTGTCACGGTCCCACACTTCAACAGAAACATAGAGCTCAGCTCAAAACCACAGCTGGGTGCCAGATGTCTCAGTACTGGACTGCAATGACTGGTCCTGAACTAGTCAAGACCTCATAGATGAAAATAGTGTCCGTTGGGAATTACTCTATTTACACTAGGCTAATTCTCCTTATCGCTCAAGTTATGGGAAATGGAAAACAACATGGCCCTTTAGTCACCTTCAAGCCCCCAAGTTCTTTGTCGTGTCATATGTTATGTTATAGTTGCTGCCGGTAAGTCTTTAGTTGAATAAATATTCAAGCCATATCAATGGGGTTGTGAGTTCATTAAAACCTCTTAAGGATCTACGGGATCGGTGTCCCTATACCTGGATGGTTGTTGCTAATGTGCGCTAATGTGACTAGAATGACATTGTAAGTAACAGCAAACTTTCCAGGACATAGACATGTCTTATATGGGCAGAAAGCAGTAGCTATTACAGTGAGAAAATAGCATACTATTGTTTGAGGAGAGTGCACAACAACAAAAACGTTTTATCGCAGCAACTGGTTTGATACATTCACCTCTGAAGGTAAATAATGCACTTACATTCAGTAAGTACATTGCTCTGATTTGTCATCATGAGGGATAAAATTATCTCAGAGATAAAATGTAGCATAGTTTTGTTTGATAAAATACATTTTCATATTGAAATGTAGGAACTGGGTTCTACAGTTTGAACCCCTGATGTCTTTCTCTTGTATTTCAAAGATCATGGAACCAAAAAAATATAGAAAACATTTATATATTTTTTAATCTTTTACTGGATCTAATGTGTTAAATTCTCCTACATTGATTTCACATTTTCACAAACTTCAAAGTGTTTCCTTTCAAATGGTATCAAGAATATGCATTTCCTTGCTTCAGTTAGATTTGGGGTATGTCATTTTAGGCGAAAATTGAAAAGAAATGTCCAATTGTCACGCCCTGACCTGATAGAGACGGTTTATTTCTCTATTTTGTTAGGTCAGGGGGTGGGGTGGGCATTCTATGGTTTATATTTCTATGTTTTGGCCAGGTATGGTTTCCAATCAGAGGCAGCTGCCTATCATTGTCTCTGATTGGAAACCATACTTAGGCAGCCCTTTTTCCCTCCTTGAGTTGTGGGATCTTATTTTTGTACTGGTCGGTATAGCCTGCAAGACGTGATTGTCGTTTATCATTGTTTATTATTTTGTTTAAGTGTTCTGATTTAAAAGAAATTCAAGATGAACATTTACCACGCTGCACCTTGGTCTGCTCCTTTGGACAGCCGTTACACCAATCCTTAATTAATTTACAGACACAACAATCATACTGCACATGTCAGGAGTTCAAATATTGAAGATTATTGTTGTTCTATCTTCCTTCAATTATCAGACATGACAGTGAAACCCATATTTCAGTAGAGAATCACTCTTTTTCTGTAACTAAAATAATGGTGGGAAAAGGTAACCAAATCTGACCCAATGAGGTAAATTAATCAGACTTACAGATCTCTGTGTTCTTCTAAGAACACATTTTGATTTCCCTGCCAACATCTAGTCAGACTGGCTGTGGGCCAGGCCTACAACTAAGTACACTACCTGGATGCACTTATTCTCAATGGAGGATGATGAATGCTGTTATTCCAAAGCACTTCATGCCTTATTACCACTGCGCCTAGTTTTTACTTATGGTTTTGCTCTTGTGCAATGGTTCAGTGTTTTTATGCTGTCTCTTCCCCATTTCCAGAGAATAAAACTCTCTGGTCTACTGCCAATAGCCCCTCACAGAGTCTACTGTACCAAGACATTCCTCTGGAAGTGGTAAACATGTAGATAGCTATATAACTCTTCTGTCTGACTGCTCTGCTAAGTCTCTGGAACAACAGAGTATTAACAGATAGATGGACTGCACAACAGTCAGGCAAGAGTGATCTACATTCAGTCAATGGGAGAGGAAGGAGAAATGTAGAAGGGGTACAGTATATGGGGTATAAGGGGAGAGAGGGAATCACCTTGGCCTGGGCTTTGTGGTGGAAAAGAGAAGACTGCTAGATATTGGAGGCAAAATTTTTCATTTAATATTATATCTGAAATAATGACATTATTTATAACCTACTCTCTGTAACATTTTATTTCCTACATCTTTTTAGAAGTCAATCCTCCCCAAAGCAGATCTTTGTGAAGGCTGTGAATACTGAATATATAATATTTTTCACACTCCTATTCAAGAACACGAAGATGGATGAAGTCGAATACTTTAAAGGAAGGAGACATCCACTATGACAGCACATTTTGTATTTGAAAGCCTACCTAGGAATCCCTCTGGGCTGCTGCCTGTCACATTGTCCCACAGCACAGAGAAGGGGTGAAGAGGGGTGTGTGTGTGTGTGTGTGTGTGTGTGTGTGTGTGTGTGTGTGTGTGTGTTTGTGTATGGATGTGACTTGACTTTTTGGAGATTTTGTTATGTTACATCCTTATTCTAAAATGGATTAAATAGCCCCCCCCCATCAATTTACGCACAATACCCCATAATAAGCATAAACTCTTCATTTTAAAATTTCTGCAAATGTTTAAAAACAAAAAAAACGGAAATATCACATTTACATACGTTTTCAGACCCTTTACTCAGTATTTTGTTGAAGCAAATTTGGCAGCTATTACAGCCTTGAGTCTTATTGGGTATGACGCTACAAGCTTGGCACATGTGTATTTGGGGAATTTCTCCCATTCTTCACCGCAGATTCTCTCAAGCTCTGTCAGGGCCACTCAAGCTCTGGCTGGGCCACTCAAAGACATTCAGAGACTTGTCGCGAAGCTACTCCTGCGTTGTCTTGGCTGTGTGCTTAGGGTCGTTGTCCTGTTGGAAGGTGAATCTTCGCCCCTTTCTGAGGTCCTGAGCGCTCTGGAGCAGGTTTTCATCAAGGATCTCTCTGTACTTTGCTCCGTTCATCTTTCCCTCGATCCTGACTAGTCTCCCAGTCCCTGCCACTGAAAAACATCTCCACAGCGTGATGCTGCCCCCACCATGCTTCACCGTAGTGATGGTGCCAGGTTTCCTCCAGACGTGACGCCTGGCATTCAGGCCAAAGAGTTTAATCTTGGTTTCATCAGACCAGAGAATCTTGTTTGTCATGGTCTGAGAGTCCTTTAGGTGCCTTTTGGCAAACTCCAAGCGGGCTGTCCTGTGCTGTTTACAGAGGAGTGGCTTGCGTCTGGCCACTCTACCATAAAGGCCAGATTGGTAGAGTGCTGCAGTGATGGTTGTCCTTCTGGAAGGTTCTCTCTCCACAGTTTCTTTATCTGTTAATCAGTTATGTGGAATAGAGTTCCATGTAGTCATGACTCTATGTAGTACAGTACGACTCCCATAGTCTGTTCTGGACTTGGGGACTGTTAAGAGACCTCTGGTGGCATGTCTTGTGGGGTATGCATGGGTATCTGAGCTGTGTGCTAGTTGTTTAAAAACTTCTTAAGGATTGGCGTTCCGTCAACGGGACAGTTGTAAATCACGCAGTGCATTATATCAAGATTGCACATTTTAGAGTAACAATAAATGTCGGTACATAGAAGTGTCTTATATCAGCTGAAAGCTTAAATTCTTGTTAATATAACTGCACTGTCCAATTTACAGTAGCTATTACTGTGAAAAAAGACCATGCTATTGTTTGAGGAGAGATCCTAACAACAAAACAGTTTCTTCAACGCGATAGGTTTGATGAATTCACCTCTGAAGGTAAAATGTGTACTTACTTTCTGAAATCTTGCTCTGATTTATCATCCAAAGGGTCCCAGAGATAACATGAAGTGTTGTTTTGTTAGATAAAATCCTTTTTCATGTCCTAAAAAGGTCCATATAGCACGCACGATCGCTTTTGTATTTCCACTCTTTTAATTTGCTAAGAAAGGAATCTGGGAAAATCTCACCCTAAACATTGATTGAACGAGTCAAATCACATTCGTATCTATTCCTCAGAGATCCTAGAATGTAACAAGACTTCACCATTTCATTAGCCGTATCCTATAGGACACCATATTTGGTCAGAGAGCGATGCCTTCATGTCACGCCGATGACGCGGGCGGCCATCACTTGAACAACTGTATCTTTCTGAAATAAGCACCAATCGGGGTCAAGCTAGATAGCCAATGAGCTGGGCTTTACAGGACTATCCCGAAACCATATATATGTCGTAAAATGTAGCTTCTAACCTTCTACGACAGCATGCCTTTTCATTTTGGACAAAAATTACAAGGATATTCAGAGTTATGAAGTTATGAAAACTGGTTGTTTTGCAAATGTTGAACTTATAATATGGCTACTAATACTTGGAAAGCAAAATCAAACTCCAAGAATACAGATTTGACGATATTCTTGCAGAAAAATGGAATATGAATGCGAACGTCTCCTTCACGATTTGCCCAAATGTACCTGGGGACTTCACACTAAAAGTCTTGAGGATCAGTCATACTCCAAGTTATCCATCTGAAACTTTGCACATACACTGCTACCTTGCTTCAGGGCCTGAGCTACAGGCAGTTAGATTTGGGTATGTCATTTAGGCGAAAATTGGGAAAAAAAGGGTCTATCCCTGTCATGTCCTGACCAGTATAAGGGGTTATTTGTCATTGTAGGTTGGTGAGGGCGTGGCAGGGGTGTGTTTATTTTGTGTTGTCGGGTTTTTGGGGTATTGTTCTATGTTTTGTATTTCTATGGTTTTTCTATGTTGTATATTTCTTTGTGTTGGCCGGGTATGGCTGTCAATCAGGTACATCGTTGTTGCTGATTGGGAGTCAAACTTAGGTAGCCCTTTTTCACCTGTCGTTTGTGGGAAGATGTTTTTGCATAGCTGTGTGTGTGTAGCCTGCAATACTGTGCGTTCGTTCGTTCGTTTTCTTGTTTTGTTTTGTTAAGTGTTCAATAAAAGTTAAGATGAGCACTCAACCCGCTGCGCCCTGGTCTACTCCGTACGACACGTGTTACAATCCCTAAGAACAGACAGCTCAGTGCTTTCAACAGCTCAATACCTCTCACAAAGACAAGTAATGATGAAGTCAATCTCTCCTCCACTTTGAGCCAGGAGAGATTGACATGCATATTATTAATGTTTGCCCTCTGTCTACATCCAAGGGTCAGCCATGCTGCCCTGTTCTGAGACAATTGCAATTTTACTATGTCGCTCTTTGTGGAACCTGACCACACGACTGAACAGTAGTCTAAGTGCTACAAAACTGGAGCCTGTAGGACCTGCCTTGTTGATAGTGCTGTGAGGAAAGTAGTGCAACACTTTATTATGGACAGACTTCTCCCCATCTGAGCTACAGTTGTATCAATATGTTTTGACCATGACAGTTTAGTCACCTCAACTTGTTCAATTTCCACATTATTTTTTACAAGATTTAGTTGGTTTAGGGTTTAGTGAATTATTTGTCCCAAATACATTGCTTTTAGTATTTGAAATATTTAGGACTAACTTATCCCTTGCCACCCATTCTGAAACTAACTGCAGCTCTTTGGGGATCTTATCCCGATATCGGGATTCATTGTCAAGAGACCACGGCGGGAAATTCAAAAACTGCAAGAATCTAATAATTTCAATTTCTCAAACAATCAACTATTTCTCACAATTTGAAAGATAAACATCTCCTAAATCCAACCACATTGTCCGATTTCAAAGAGGCTTTACGGCGAAAGCATAAAGTTAGGTTATGTTAGGAGAGTACATTGAAAATAGCTGTGTGTAATGTTTTGTCAATTCAAAGACAGGCGTCACCATAAGCGGATAACCAGCTAGAATTATGCACCAACCTTTGACAATCTTCCTCAGATGACACTCCTAAGACATTATGTTACACAATACATGCATTTTTTGTTCCATCAAGTTCATATTTATATCCAAAAACAGCATTTTACCGAAGCGGTGAAAATCAGATTTTTTTTTCTCTCAAATGCTTCCGGTGAACAACGTTACAAATCACAAAATTACTATTCGATAACATTGGTAAATTATATTATTGTCATTCAAATATTCATAGTTTAACATTTCGTAAATGCTACTGTAATGCCAGATTTCAAAATAACTTTACTGGGAAATCACAATTTGCAATAAACCGGGTGCTGTGCTAAGAACAATAGGCTAGGCTATACAGGTTAGCACCATCTGTAACCATGTAATATCAAAATTACTATTGTCAATATTCCCTTACCTTTGATTATCTTCATCCATTGGCACTTCTAGAAATCCCAGGTCCACTACAAATGTGGTTTCTTTTGACAAAGTTCATAATTGATGTCCAAATAACTCCAAGTTGTTCCATGTTGTTAGCGCTTCGGTAGGCTACTAAAAAGTAGCGCGGGGGGGGGGGGGGGGAGTCACGGCGAAAAGTAAAAAAAATAATCTATTTACATTGTTCAAACATGTCAAACGTTGTTTAGCATCAATCTTTAGAGCCATTTTTAACGTGAAACATCAGTAATGTTTCAACCCGACCTCTCCTGTGTCTTGAAAAACGTCTTTGAAAAATGTATCGCATCACATGATTGCGCAGGTGCAGCCAATAATGAAGTGACGACATCCCAGGGAGGTCAACTTCTCTTCCTTGTCATCCGGTCTCTGTTCATCATAGACGCTTCAAACAACTTTATAAAGATCGTTGACATCTAGTGGAAGCCGTAGGAGTTGCGAAATGAATCCTTTCTCACTATGGTATCTATAAAACAATGACACTAAATAGTACAGTCACAAAATTCATTTTTTTTTTGATCTATTTTTCACAGGTTTTTGCCTGCAATATGAGTTTTGTTATACTTACAGACACCATTCAAACTGTTTTAGAAAATTCAGAGTGTTTTCTATCCGAATGTGTTAATAATATGCATATCCTAGCTTCTGAGTTGGTGTAGGAGGCAGTTAAAAATGGGCACATATTTTTTTCAAAATTTCTCAATTTGCCCCCGAGCCTCAACAGGCTAAATTTTGCAGTAATTTAAGTTGCTGTAGTAGCTGACGTGTATAGTGTTGATTCCTCTGTGTAAATAGACACATTGGCTTTACTCAAAGCCAGTGGCATGTCGTTAGTAAAGATTGAAAAAAGTAAGGGGCCTAGACAGTTGCCCTGGGGAATTCCTGATTCTATCTGGATTACGTTGGATAGGCTTCCATTAAAGAACACCCTCTGTGTCCTGTTAGACAGGTACAGTTGAATTTGGAAGTTTACATACACTTGTTGGAGTCATTAAAACTTGTTTTCAACCACTCCACAAATTTCTTATTAACAAACTATAGTTTTGGCAAGTCGGTTAGGACATCTACTCTGTGCATAACACAAGTAATTTTTCCAACAACTGTTTACAGACAGATTATTTCACTTATAATTCACTGTATCACAATTCCAGTGGGTCAGAAGTTTACATACACTAAGTTGATTGTGCCTTTAAACAGCTTTGGAAATTCTAGAAAATGATGTCATGACTTTAGAAGCTTCTGATAGGCTAATTGACATCATTTGAGTCAATTGGAGGTGTACCTGTGGATGTATTTCAAGGCCTACCTTCAAAGTTAGTGCCTCTTTGCTTGACATCATAGGAAAATCAAAAGAAATCAGCAAAGACCTCTGAAAAGAATTGTAGACCTCCACAAGTCTGGTTCATCATTGGGAGCAATTTCCAAACGCCTGAATGTACCATGTTCTGTACAAACAATGGTACGCAAGTATAAACACTATGGGACCACGCAGCCGTCATACCGCTCAGAAAGAAGATGCATTCTGTCTCCTAGAGATGAACGTACTTTGGTGCGAAAAGTGCAAATTAATCCCAGAACAACAGTAAAGAACCTTGTGAAAGATGCTGGAGGAAACAGGTACAAAAGTATCTATATCCACAGTAAAATGATTCCTATATCGACATAACCTGAAAGGCCGCACAGCAAGGATAAAAGCCACTGCTCCAAAACCTCCATAAAAAAGCCAGACTACTGTTTGCAACTGCACATGGGGACAAAGATCGTACTTTTTGGAGAAATGTCCTCTGGTCTGATGAAACAAAAATAGAACTGCTTGGCCATAATGACCATCGTTATGTTTGGAGAAAAAAAGGGGGAGGCTTGCAAGCCGAAAAACACCATCCCAACCATGAAGCATGGTTGTTGTGGGGGTGCTTTGCTGCAGGAGGGGCTGGTGCACTTCACAAAATAGATGGCATCATGAGGTAGGATATATTGACGCAACATCTCAAGACAGTCAGGAAGTTAAAGCTTGGTCACAAATGGGTCTTCCAAATGGACAATGACCCCAAGCATACTTCCAAAGTTGTGTCAAAATGGCTTAAGGACAACAATGTCAAGGTATTGGAGTGGCCAGCACAAAGCCCTGACCTCAATCCTATAGAACATTTGTGGATAGAACTGAAAAAGTGTGTGCGAGCAAGGAGGCCTACAAACCTGACTCAGTTACACCAGCTCTGTCAGGAGGAATGGGCCAAAAGTCACCCAACTTAATGTGGGAAGCTTGTGGAAGGCTAACCATAACATTTGACCCAAGATAAAAATATTTTAAAAGGCAATGCTACCAAATACTAATTGAGTGTATGTAAACTTCTGTCCCACTGGGAATGTGATGAAAGAAATAAAAGCTGAAATAAATCATTGTCTTTAATATTATTCTGACATTTCACATTCTTAAAATAAAGTGTTAATTCTAACTGACCTAAGAAAAATATTTTATTGTGAAAAACTGAGTTTAAATGTAATTGGCTAAGGTGTATGTAATCTTCCGACTTCAAATCAAATCAAATTTATTTTTATATAGCCCTTCGTACATCAGCTGATATCTCAAAGTGCTGTACAGAAACCCAGCCTAAAGCCCCAAACAGCAAGCAAAGCATTTGAAAGAAGCACGGTGGCTAGGAAAAACTCCCTAGGAAAAACTCCCTAGAAAGGCCAAAAACCTAGGAAGAAACCTAGAGAGGAACCAGGCTATGAGGGGTGGCCAGTCCTCTTCTGGCTGTGCAGGGTGGATATTATAACAGAACATGGTCAAGATGTTAAAATGTTAAAATGTTCATAAATGACCAGCATGGTCAAATAATAATAATCATAGTAGTTGTCGAGGGTGCAACAAGCACGTCCGGTGAACAGGTCAGGGTTCCATAGCCGCAGGCAGAACAGTTGAAACTGGAGCAGCAGCACGGCCAGGTGGACTGGGGACAGCAAGGAGTCATCATACCAGGTAGTCCTGAGGCATGGTCCTAGGGCTCAGGTCCTCCGAGAGAAAGACAGAAAGAGAGAAAGAGAGAATTAGAGAGAGCATATTTAAATTCACACAGGACACCGGATAAGACAAGTGAAATACTCCAGATGTAACAGACTGACCCTAGCCCCCGACACATAAACTACTGCAGCATAAATACTGGAGGCTGAGACAGGAGGGATCAGAAGACACTGTGGCCCCATCCGATGATACCCCCGGACAGGGCCAAACATAACCCCACCCACTTTGCCAAAGCACAGCCCCCACACCACTAGAGGGATGTCTCCAACCACCAACTTACCGTCCTAAGACAAGGCCGAGTATAGCCCACAACGATCTCCGCCATGGCACAACCCAAGGGGGGGGGCGCCAACCCAGACAGGAAGACCACGTCAGTGACTCAACCCACTCAAGTGACGCACCCCTCCCATGGACGGCATGGAAGAACACCAGTAAGCCAGTGACTCAGCCCCTGTAAAAGGGTTAGAGGCAGAGAATCCCAGTGGAAAGAGGGGAACCGGCAAGGCAGAGACAGCAAGGGCGGTTCGTTGCTCCAGCCTTTCCGTTCACCTTCACACTCCTGGGCCAGACTATACTTAATCATAGGACCTACTGAAGAGAAAAGTCTTCAGTAAAGACTTATAACCTCTTACATCTAGACGTTCCGCTAGCGGAACACCTGCTCCAATATCCAATGATAGGCGTGGCGCGAATTACAAATTCCTCAAAAATACAAAAACTTCCATTTTTCAAACATATGACTATTTCACAGCATTTTAAAGACAAGACTCTCCTTTATCTAACCACACTGTCCGATTTCAAAAAGGCTTTACAGCAAAAGCAAAACATTAGATTATGTCAGCAGAGTACCAAGCCAGAAATAATCAGACACCCATTTTTCAAGCTAGCATATAATGTCACAAAAACCCAGAAGACAGCTAAATGCAGCACTAACCTTTGATGATCTTCATCAGATGACACACCGAGGACATTATGTTATACAATACATGCATGTTTTGTTCAATCAAGTTCATATTTATATCAAAAAACAGCTTTTTACATTAGCATGTGACGTTCAGAACTAGCATACCCCCCGCAAACTTCCGGAGGAATTTGCTAACAATTTACTAAATTACTCACGATAAACGTTCACAAAAAGCATAACAATTATTTTAAGAATTATAGATACAGAACTCCTCTATGCACTCGATATGACCGATTTTAAAATAGCTTTTTGGTGAAAGCACATTTTGCAATATTCTAAGTACATAGCCCATCCATCACGGGCTA
Organism: Salmo salar; assembly: GCF_965601325.2. Classification (NCBI taxonomy): domain Eukaryota; kingdom Metazoa; phylum Chordata; class Actinopteri; order Salmoniformes; family Salmonidae; genus Salmo; species Salmo salar. The sequence continues at coordinate 67,721,372 of NC_138291.1, forward strand.
GCTATTTAGACATCCGGCAAGTTTAGCACTCACCAATATCAGATTTACTATTATAAAAGTTTGATTACCTTTCGTTGTCTTCGTCAGAATGCACTCCCAGGACTGCCACTTCAATAACAAATGTTGGGTTGGTCCAAAATAATCCATCGTTATATCCGAATAGCGACGTTTTGTTCGTGCGTCCCAGACACTATCCGAATGGTAAAGAAGGGTTGCGCGCATGGCGCAATTCGTGACAAAAAAATTCTAAATATTCCATTACCGTACTTCGAAGCATGTCAACCGCTGTTTAAAATCAATTTTTATGCCATTTTTCTCATAGAAAAGCGATAATATTCCGACAGGGAATCTCCTTTTCGGCAAACAGAGGAAAAAAATCACAAAGACGGGGGCGGCCAGGTCACGCGCCTAAGCCCACAGTCCCTTGATCGGCCACTTGAGAAAGGCGATAATGTGTTTCAGCCTGGGGCTGGGATGACGACATTCAGGTTTTTCCCGGGCTCTGAGCGCCTATGGACGACGTAGGAAGTGTCACGTTAGAGCAGAGATCCTTTGTAAAAGATAGAGATGGCAAAGAAGTTCCAGAAATGGTCAGACAGGCCACTTCCTGTAAAGGAATCTCTCAGGTTTTGACCTGCCATTTGAGTTCTGTTATACTCACAGACACCATTCAAACAGTTTTAGAAACTTTAGGGTGTTTTCTATCCATATATAATAAGTATATGCATATTCTAGTTACTGGGTAGGATTAGTAACCAGATTAAATCGGGTACGTTTTTTATCCAGCCGTGAAAATACTGCCCCCTAGCCATAAGAGGTTAAAGGTTGAGACTGAGTCTGCGTCTCTCACATTGGTAGGCAGACCATTCCATAAAAATGGAGCTCTATAGGAGAAAGCCCTACCTCCAGCCGTTTGCTTAGAAATTCTAGGGACAATTAGGAGGCCTGCGTCTTGTGACCGTAGCGTACATGTAGGTATGTACGGCAGGACCAAATCGGAAAGATAGGTAGGAGCAAGCCCATGTAATGCTTTGTAGGTTAGCAGTAAAACCTTGAAATCAGCCCTTGCCTTAACAGGAAGCCAGTGTAGGGAGGCTAGCACTGGAGTAATACGATCAAATTTTTTGGTTCTAGTCAGGATTCTAGCAGCCGTATTTAGCACTAACTGAAGTTTATTTAGTGCTTTATCCGGGTAGCCGGAAAGTAGAGCATTGCAGTAGTCCAGCCTAGAAGAAACAAAAGCATGGATTATTTTTTCTGCGTCATTTTTGGACAGAAAGTTTCTGATTTTTGCAATGTTACGTAGATGGAAAAAAGCTGTCCTTGAAACAGTCTTGATATGTTCTTCAAAAGAAAGATCAGGGTCCAGAGTAACGCCGAGGTCCTTCACAGTTTTATTTGAGACGACTGTACAACCATCCAGATTAATTGTCAGATTCAACAGAAGATCTCTTTGTTTCTTGGGACCTAGAACAATTATCTCTGTTTTGTCCGAGTTTAAAAGTAGAAAGTTTGCAGCCATCCACTTCTTTATGTCTGAAACACAGGCTTCTAGCGAGGGCAATTTTGGGGCTTCACCATGTTTCATTGAAATGTACAGCTGTGTGTCGTCCGCATAGCAGTGAAATTTAACATTATGTTTTCGAATGACATCCCCAAGAGGTAAAATATATAGTGAAAACAATAGTGGTCCTAAAACGGAACCTTGAGGAACACCGAAATTTACAATTGATTTGTCAGAGGACAAACCATTCACAGAGACAAACTGATATCTTTCCGACAGATAAGATCTAAACCAGGCCAGAAGTTGTCCATGTAGACCAATTTGGGTTTCCAATCTCTCCAAAAGAATGTGGTGATCGATGGTATCAAAAGCGGCACTAAGATCTAGGAGCACGAGGACAGATGCAGAGCCTCGGTCTGACGTCATTAAAAGGTCATTTACCACCTTCACAAGTGCAGTCTCAGTGCTATGATGGGGTCTAAAACCAGACTGAAGCGTTTCGTATACATTGTTTGTCTTCAGGAAGGCAGTGAGTTGCTGTGCAACAGCTTTTTCTAACATTTTTGAGAGGAATGGAAGATTCGATATAGGCCGATAGTTTTTTATAATTTCTGGATCACGATTCGGCTTTTTCAAGAGAGGCTTTATTACTGCCACTTTTAGTGGCAGTAATAAACTGTAACTCTTTATCCACAATTTTTCAGGGGTTGTAAAACCATAACACATACGTTTTTCCAGCAGTAGACTATGATTGGTAATTTCAAAAGCCACACTGAAGTCAACAAAACAGCCCCCACAATATTTCTATCATAAATTTCTCTCAGCCAATCATCAGTCATTTGTGTAAGTGCTGTGCTTATTGAATGGCCTTCTCTATAATCGTTCTGAAAGTCTGTCATTTTATTAATTGTAAAATAGAATTGTATCTGGTGAAACACCATTTTCCCAAAAGTTTCTAAAGGTTGGTAACAGAATGATTGGTCGACTATTTGAGCCAGTAAAGGGGGCTTTACTATTCTTAGGTAGCGGAATTACATTTGCTTCCCTCCAGGCCTGAGGGCACACACTTTCTAGTAGGCTTAAATTGAAGATATGTCAAATAGCATTGCCAATATCATCCGCTATTATCTTCAGTAATTTTCTATCCAAGTTGTCAGACCCCGGTGGCTTGTCATTGTTGATAGACAACAATACTTTTTTCACCTCTTCCACACTGACTTTACGGAATTCAAAATTACAATTCTTGCCGTTCATGATTTGGTCTGATATAGTTGGATGTGTAGTTCAAGTGCATTTGTTTCTGGCATGTCATAACTAAGTTTGCTAATCTTGCCAATTAAAAAATCATTAAAGCAGCTGGTAATACCATTCGGTTTTGAGATGAATGATGGAGCTAAGTTAGCCTTTTTTCACAAAGTTTCACTGAAGCGTTTTACTTTCATTCTTTAAGTAATATATCTTTGTTTCATAGTGTAGTTTCTCTTCTTTTTATTCAGTTTAGTCACATGATTTCACAGTTTGCCAATCGGTTGTGCAGCCAGATTTATTTGCCATTCCTTTTGCCTCATCCCTCTCAACCATAAAATGTTTCAATTCCTCATCAATCCACAGGGATTTAACACTTTTTTCAGTCATTTTCTTCATGGGTGCAAGCTTATTAGTAACTGGGATATGCAATTTCATAAATGTGTCAAGTGCAACGTCTGTTTGCTCCTCATTACACACAACGAACCAACAAGTATTATTTACATCATCAACATAGGAATCACTACAAAACTTATTTTATTACCTCTTATACACTATATTATGCCCAGCCTTTGGAACTTTGGTTTCCCAAGATATTATTTGTCATCTCCCGTCTGGATTACTGCAACTCGCTGTTGGCTGGGCTCCCTGCCTGTGCCATTAAACCCCTACAACTCATCCAGAACGCCGCAGCCCGTCTGGTGTTCAACCTTCCCAAGTTCTCTCACGTCACCCCGCTCCTCCGCTCTCTCCACTGGCTTCCAGTTGAAGCTCGCATCCGCTACAAGACCATGGTGATTGCCTACGGAGCTGTGAAGGGAACGGCACCTCCATACCTTCAGGCTCTGATCAGGCCCTACACCCAAACAAGGGCACTGCGTTCATCCACCACTGGCCTGCTGGCCCCCCTACCTCTGAGGAAGCACAGTTCCCGCTCAGCCCAGTCAAAACTGTTCGCTGCTCTGGCACCCCAATGGTGGAACAAGCTCCCTCACGACGCCAGGACAGCGGAGTCAATCACCACCTTCCGGAGACACCTGAAACCCCACCTCTTTAAGGAATACCTAGGATAGGATAAAGTAATCCTTCTAACCCCCCCCCCCCCCCCCTTAAAAGATTTAGATGCACTATTGTAAAGTGGTTGTTCCACTGGATATCATAAGGTGAATGCACCATTTTGTAAGTCGCTCTGGATAAGAGCGTCTGCTAAATGACTTAAATGTAAATGTAAATGTATATGGCTACTATATTGTGATCACTACATCCGATGGGTCTGGATACTGCTTTCTAGCACATTTCTGCAGCATTAGCACAGATGTGATCAATACATGTTGTTGATTTCATTCTTGTGCTGTTTCTAACTACCATGGTAGGTTGACTGATAACCCGAACCAGGTTTCAGGCACTGGTTACAGTTTGAAGCTTTCTCTTGAGTGGGCAGCTTAAATGAAAGCCGGTCAATATTTAAATCACCCAGAAAATATACCTCTCTGTTGATATCACATACATTATCAAGCACTTCACACGTTATCCAGATACTGACTGTTAGCACTTGGTGGTCTATAGCAGCTTCCCACTAGAATGGGCTTTAGGTGAGGCAGATGAACCTGTGGCCATATTACTTCAACAGTATTTAACATGAGTTCCTGTCTAATCTTTACAGGAATGTGGAAAAAACAGCAACACCTCCACCACTGGCAATTCTGTGGATTGGGCATGGAGAGAGACCAGGGGGAACAGTCAGAGGGACAAACACTGACAGTTGGAATATGTGATGGAATGGAGTAGGGAGTGGTGTGCGTGCGTGCATGTGTGTACCTTGGTGGAAAAATGTGTGTGGGCAGTGACACAGGGAGAGAGACCTACTCTAATGGGATCCTGGAAGCTGAGAAATTAAAACATGAGATTTGGGGCTGAAGGGTTTCGATGGCCCTGAGTCTGTAGGCATCTGGCTTGTCACTGCATATCATTAAAAGGTGGAGATCTGCTGCATCCCTCATGGCTGAGCTATTTTTTCAGTTTTCGGTTGTGTATTCAGGTTCATTCAGTGCCCTCCTTTGTGTGGTGGGTCAGGCGGGTTTTACATTAACTCATTCCTCAGCAGCAGGGTTGAACTCTAACCCAGATGGAGTGGATCATAGGGATGCCTGTCCACATCCCATTAATCACACTTGCAATGTCGAGTGGTAACAACCTCTGTGTGTGTGTGTGTGTGTGTGTGTGTGTGTGTGTGTGTGTGTGTGTGTGTGTGTGTGTGTGTGTGTGTGTGTGTGTGTGTGTGTGTGTGTGTTATTTTACCAGGGAAGATATTGAGACCTAGGTCTCTTTTTCAAATGTTCCCTGCACATTACAAATATACACATACAAAAACACAGTAATGGGAAGCACATGTAAAACATCACAAATCACGCAGAAAAACGAACATTCCTCCACAAATAATTCCCAAATCAATACTCTAAACTGCCCGAACGGCACCAGAACATTAAGATGAAATGTATCTAGAATGTTGTTATTGTAACAATGACGCCGGGAGTCAGGTGGTGGAGTGACACCATAAATTCTGAGCGTACTCCGCCCAGAGAAGGAATTGGGCCCACTCCCCCTGCCAGTGACTCCTCAGGAACCTCCCCAGCTCCTGTTTAATCCTCTCCACCTGCCAGTTAGACTGAGAGAGATCGGGATAAAATGTCAGGATTTTGAGAATTTGTCCACAACCACCAAAATGGTGGTGAAACCATCAGAAGGGAGATCAGTGACAAAATCAATGGACAGATGAGACCATAGACGCTGAGGCACGGCAAGGAGTTTCCCTGCTAGAACGTGCCGGGGAGATTTAGTTTGTGCACATACGGAACAGGAGTTGACATAGCGAGTGACGTCCTGCGCCAATGTAGGCCACCAGTACTTTTCGGAGATAGATTGAATAGTGCGGGTGATACCTGGATGTCCAGCGATGATAGCTGTGTGTGCCCAGGTCAGCAACCGATCCCTTATCTCCGTAATAATGTATATTTCCTCAGGAGGGCAGGTAGCGGGTGCGGGTTCCCTCTCCAGGGCCTGGCGAATGTCCACATCTACGTCTCAGACCACAGGGGCTACGACTCGAGAGAGGGGAATTATGGGTGCACTCAGGGCAGGAACCTCTCCCGAATTGTAGAGATGGGACATCGGCTTTGGTGTTCTTTGAACCTGGGCGATATGTCAGAGTGAAGTCAAATCTAGTGGAAAAAAAGGGCCCACCTTGCTTGGCGTGGGTTCAGCCGCCTCGCTGTCTATATGTACTCCAGGCTCCGATGGTCAGTGAGCATGAGAAATGTGTCCTTGGCATCCTCAAGCCAGTGTCTCCACTTCTCTAATGCCAACTTCACCGCCAGGAGCTCCCATCGCCGTCATCATATCATAGTCCCTCTCTGCAGGGGACAGTTTTTTAAAGTAATATGCACATGGAAACAATTATGTGGATTACCTTGTCGTTGGGACAGGAAATCCCCCACACCAACTTCTGTAGGAGCCACTTTCACCACAAAGCGTAGGATCTGGGTGTTTGAGCAACGGGGCAGAGGTGAAACGTCCCTTCAGTAGGCAGAAGGCTTCGTCAGCTGCAGAACTTCACCCCAATTTACAGGGACCACCCTTGAGGAGAGAGGTGAGAGGAGAGCGCTAATGTTCTCGATGAAGTGGCGGTAGAAGTTGGCAAACCCCAAAAACCATTGTAACCCCTTTATTGTGGTTGGGACTGGCCATGACCTGGCAGCATCTACCTTCTTACCATCCATCATCACTCCTTGCGGGCTGATCTGGTAACCCAGAAAGGAGACAGCCTTCTGATGGAATAGACCAGGATGTCGTCGATATAAACGAACACCTGGCATCCGAGCATGTCCCGAAACACCTTGTTAATGAATGCCTGTAACACTGACGGAGCAGTCTGGCCATCCTGCCGTAGTTGGAGTAGGCGCTCACTCCCCTCTCTGCCCTCTGGTGGATGATCAAAGATTCCTCTGAACAGAGCCATTAACCCCTCATAGGAATCCAGCTCCTCCTCTCTCCATGACAGCCGTAGCCCACTCCAACACCCGTTCCGTCAGCAGGGAAATAACCATGGCAACCTTGGACCTCTTGGTGGTGGGGGCTCCCATCTGATGAGCAAAATAGTGGGATCCCCGCTGTAGGAAGCCACGGCATTTGGATGGAGTCCCGTCATATTTGTCCGGGAGGGACAAATGGGCATCGCTGATCTGGGTGGACTGCTGGATCAGCTGGGGTGCTGGCTCGCTGGGTCGACTCGTGGTAGAGAATCCTCCGCTTGTTGGATGTGACGCCCCACGGGTAATGTCGAGACGTTGAGGAACGCGGAGGACTTCATCCATAGCCGAACCCCTGATGCTCCAGCTGGTTGCGGTGTTGACGAAGTAGATGTCCCTGTTTGCCGACCATCTGGGAGGTCTTGATTCCCCGCTGCTTCCATTTGTTGAGGCAGTATTCTGTAACAATGACGCTGGGAGTCAGGAAGCAGGTGCAGTTGGTGAGTTTAATAGAGAACATAGAGCGATACAAAACAAGAGACTCGTCTGGACATGAATACAGAACCAATACTGCCTGAACGGTGATGCTAGGGAGTGCTAGATAAAGGAGAAGTAATCATGGTAGTGATGGGGCGCAGGTGTGCGTAATGAGGGTTGCCAGGACCGGTGGTTAGTAAACGACGTCGAGCGCCGGAGCGAGGGTAGAGTTGACATTTATAGCAATACGGTGTATTAAAACTAAACCTTGTAAACAAAAAGGGAGTAATGTATAGATCTACGGGTCATTAGCAAAGTCCAGCCAACCTTTTGATACAGGTTGCAGTGATGACTATCGAAATTGTAATGCGTGCGTGCATACGTGTGTGTGTTAGCAGAATCTTAGAATCAGGACAGCAGCACACAGCCAAACTATGAATGAGATGCTACGGAGTATGCCACCCCGCACTGACCCTCAACCCTCCAACAACACAAACACACAGAAGAGAGCAGTTGGTGAGTGCCAACTCTCAAGCTGTGTTTGTGTGTGTAGACTAAACAAACTCTTGGATTTGACTCCCTGAAATCTCTGCAAAGGAGGCATGCCAAATCATCACCTCACCAAAAGACTCACTCTGACCCAGATATCTGCCAAAGACAGGACCAAGCAGGGTTGAATATTCCAGCTTTCATCTTTAAATCTCCTCTCCTTCCACCATCCCCACCAGTACCAGTACCACCACTGTCCTCTCATCCCATAGACACAGTTTATGTATGCTCTGCTTGCTTGCTGGATACTGCATACTGGACCTACACCTTGTGGAGATGACCTCAAACACATAGCATTGTTTGAGTCGTTGTATTTTTAACTCAGCTCAAAAGCATATAGACATTGTGAGTAATATTGACTCACATAAACTTTTGGAACATTGAGCACTCATGGGGGATACAAACATATGTTAGGATATACACAAGGATTTTAGGTTATGGTATAAATCACTGGGGGTGTGTGTTACTTTATCAATCGTTCCATTCCACACTCTGCCTGTTTCCCACACAAGTTCCGTCACAGATCGATTCCAGACGCTTTTATTCCCATGGGGTTAATAATGCTGGTCTTGCCCTCTCCCCCCTCTTCTTGTCGTCTCTCTTCAGAAATCAAGCCTACAGTTTGGGATGTTGGCTGCTGGCTCTGGCAGACAATAACCTTCCACAAGCTTTAAAGAGAGGACAGGAGACCCCCTTCCTTCCTTCATCAGCAACAGCAGGACCAGGAGAAGAACACATTCAGCTGAGACCTTGAAAATAGGATACAAACCTTCATAGGCTATAGACCATCACATAATGATAGGGGAGAGTGGGGTAAGTTGAGCCAAAGGGGTAAGTTGAGCCAAAGGGGTATGTTGAGCCAAAGAGGTGAGCTGAGTCAAAGGGGTAAGTTGAGCCACTCTTGTTTCAAGGACACTATGCACAGAATTAATTATTTGACCAAATATTTAGGAAGAGGTCATCATTTCATGGAGTATGTGAAGGAAGAAACCACACAGAAAAAGTGGTAAGCAAGTTAGATAAAAAAATTATTTTTACCAACTCAAATGAATGTATTGTGTTAGAGGTTTCATGATACTTGTATCTAAACCAATGTAGATAATTTTAAGATTGTTCTATACATCAGTTGGGGTCTCAATATGAGGTTCTAAACCTAGCATGAAAGTGCATTATTGTGGCTGTGTGGGCTAATATAGTAAAAATGATTGCTTGGTATAAGTTGAGCCAATGGTTGAGCAAATTGAAGTGTTTTCTTCCAAGGCGTAATGCAAGGCATTATCCTTGGGATATGAGATAACAAAAGGGCCTGGACTATGTTAAAGGTGTAAAAAAAATGACAGTGTTTGTTAGGTGTTAAGCCTGTGTTAAAAGATGCTTAAAATTATTAAAAGACAAAAAAGTGATTGTGGTTGTGATGAATTGTTTTTGGGAAATAAAGATAGATATTGTTTTATAAAGGTAGTGGTCATATTTTATTCAGTACAGATTTGTAGGTGGCTTAACTTACCCTGCCCCGTGGCTCAACTTACACCATACCTGTGGTAAATTGTGCCAAGTGGCCACTTTTTTTGGACAAGATATGTTCTCAAAACTAATATTTACACAAATTCCGATTATTTCTAGGGATGCACAACATCCTGAAATATATGTAGAAATCTTTGTTAGAAAGGATACTATATATCCCTTGAGGGAGTGATGCTGAATGTAAGAAATTGCTCAACTTACCCCACTCTACCCCACATTGAATAAGCCTTTTAACTAAATCTATTTATAATTGCTGTATGTTATAGGTTGTATGATGACACATCGCTCAAGTAGAGTGTAACCTAACATTTTTGACAGCCAGTGCTAGAAATATGTGACTATTTAAAATCACTGAAGTGTTTAGTGGCCTCTGTTTAATGATAGAACAACCATAATGCAATGAGGAATAACACTGTAAATTCATTGAATGTACCAAGTGTAATTCACTGTTACTGGGCTGGGATTTCATTTCAACATCCAGAGGGATTGTTCATTTGTATAAACTCTGGAAAGAAAAGAAAACAGAATGATTTATGGTTCCAGGAAGTGTGATGGAAGTGTTTTTAAAGAATTTTGTCAGTCCTGTGTCTGGAATGATTCAGCACACAGGTCCAGTAATAATACTTGCATTCTCTATCTAAAAGACTGCCGCGCTGCTTGTCCACCTGTATCAATAGTACTGTTGATGTCACAAGAAAACCTTTAATCTCCAAATCATAACATTTTCTTGGATCAACCTTTCATTTACCCGTAGAATAGAGGGAAATGTGTTCTAAAATGTTAAGGTTTATTTTAGCCTATAGGCAAAGGACTTTGATAAATAAGCCCTAAATTCAGAAGATGAAGGTACAGACAGACCATTTTGCTTTCACCTTGGAAGCTTTTGTACCCACTGTTTGATCCTTATACCTAAAGCAGGAAAGCATTACCCGACAAGAACACACTCTCTGCTATGAGCTTCCTGAGAGGTTGTGATAAGTAATTAGAGGGGTCAGACTTGCTAGTGGAGGACGCAGAATTAATGTTACATTAATTCAGCTGTGAGCTGTTTATGACAAAGTCCACAAAACACTACACCATTGAAGGGGAAAACCAATCACAGAATAATTGACCATTTCAGTGTTCAAAATGTTCCTCTGTTTTAAAAACGGTTAAAAAAGAAATATAATTATCTCTGGTTTGACAGGAGAACACTACTGAAGGCCAGACTGTGGTGCTACAGTACCTGTTGTGCCTACAGCAACATTTGGAGCAGCCATGATGGATAAACCCTCTACTGCTCCTCCACACACCTCCCATCCCACAATAGATGTGCCTTGACGGCCCCGATCCCTCCCCTCTGACATCTGCATCCCCCTCTCCACAGCCCTGTTCCATCCTGTCTACATAATGTCTCTTACAGACTACAAAAATGGTGCCATTCTTCAAACGGACTACAAATATGGCCAACTCTGCCCAATGGAAGTTGACAACTACAGGAAAAGACCCACAATGCCTTGTTTGGACGATGTGGATGACGGTCACATAAGCCTGACCAGTGTCCTGGAGGTGAGCCGGGTTCCTCTGTGGCCATTGGGCCCCCTGAGGAGTGTCACAAAGGTCAAGGTTATCAGCTTCCTGCTCGGACTGACGTTGACCTTCCTCATCATGGCTTCTTACGTCTTGACCTTGGATAAAAAGGGTCTGATGCTGACACCGCCACCGTTCCACCTCAGTGCTATAGTCAACCCCAGCAGCACCATCTCCCCTAACCTGTCCTCTACCAAGGACTATGTCAACATTAAGCTCCTGGTGAAGTGCATTACAGCTAAGCTTGAGTTCAGCCCAAGGAAGCTGCCTCTTCTGAAGGACGTTGTCAATAGTGACTCTCATGTGAGTATGTGTCTGGCCTGTTGTTTCATGTGTGCTATTTTGTTTCAGTGCAGAAATTCTTTCAATCATAATATCAATTAAGATAATAGCATCATTACATTGTCTAGGACTGTTTGAAAAGTATTTGACGTTGTATCTGTTTTGCACTTCCCAGTTGTTTTCCATTATTCCTCGTCAGTTCCTCCCCAATATCAAGAGTCCATGCTGGTATGAGGAGCTCTCTGGGAAAACCAAAGTGGATCCTTACAGGAAAAACTTGTATGCAGTTCGCTCCAAGAGCTTCCGGACTGTCTGTGACTACCTGAGGAATAATTTCCAGGAACACTTGTCCCACAGTGTCGACGACAAGCAATACCGCCTGCGCTGTCTGCCCTATTTCTACATCATTGGCCAGCCCAAATGTGGCACAACGGACCTGTTTCACCGACTGCTGCTACACCCGGAGGTCAAGTTCACCACCATGAAAGAGCCCCACTGGTGGACAAGGAAAAGGTTTGGTAAGCCCTAGTCCCCCTGTCTTCACGTAGATAGAGCTGCCCAAAGAATTTGACTTCCATTGATTTGGATGGAAAACCTTTACATTGGCCTCAACAGACTTTTCACCCTGCCAAAATACATTTCCAGGGGGAACCACCAGTAATGTGTGGATGAACTTATTTCTATTAATATTCATATTACATATATTTTGAGATAATACATTGTGCCTCTTTTCCCAATGACTGTGCCTAAATGTACATGATGTACACTAGTAACAATATAACTGAATGAAAACCCAAAGAGTTCCCTCTGTTTTGATCATCTCCGCTTATAATTTCCCCTACAGTTATTTTTCAATACCTTTGTACAGGGTGAGTAAGTGTTGTTCTAGGCCTCTACTGTAGTGTGCGGGTGATAGATGAGACCAGGTCCAGCCCCTCCAGCCTAGTGTCTGTTGTAATTCCTTTAATTGAATAGAATGCTTCATGGTAGAGTCTGAGAGGCAGCGTAGGTGTCGGATCACACTCTAAGGAGAGCCATACTGTAGATCACACAGAGTGCATTGATTGCCGACTCCATCGCCAAGTGGATATGTGGGCGTTCAAAGCAGTGGGGGAAATGGTTGAAGATGTTGATCTTTCTGCTGACAATGGATCAGAAAGGCAGCTACATCGGGTCTCCTGTGGCGACATAGTCGGAGGTCTTAATCTTCTCTGAGCTCTGACTGGTGTGAAAATATGGAAGGAACTTACAGTCAAAATTATCACCTTACGCTGGCAGAGAAGTTTTGTTGAAAAATATGATTTGCTTTTGAGAGGGTCTAGAGTTATTATAGATCATAGATGGAAGTGGTAGTAAAATAAGATTGAATGATGAAGTCATTGACCATGATGTTGTTTTCCCTTGTTGTGCAGGTATCATCCATCTTAAAGACGGCCTCCTGGAGCGCTTCCCTGTGGAGGACTACCTGGACCTTTTTGACCTGGCTGCCTACCACATCCAGCAGGGAATACTGGGGAATACCTCTGGAGACGACAGCCAGCGACACCTCATCACAGGTAACACACAGGTCGTCATATATGTACTGTAGGTCATTTATATATACAGGACACATCTTGAATAATAATTTAGATAATTTGAAAGTCTTTATAAACTCTTGGGTTGCACTCAACAAAGTTAATCGTAGAGGCTGGCATCTTCACTCTTTTCAAGAAAGTTAGTCATGGAGGATGCCGTCTTACTCTCTCTCTCTCTGTGTGTGTGTGTGTGTGTGTGTGTGTGTTTGTGTGTAAATAAAAAAAATAAAGAGAACACTTAAACAGCACAATGTAACTCCAAGTCAATCACACTTCTGTGAAATCAAACTGTCCACTTAGGAAGCAACACTGATTGACAATAAATTGCACATGCTGCTGTGCAAATGGAATAGACAACAGGTGGAAATTATAGGCAATTAGCAAGACACCCCCAATAAAGGAGTGGTTCTGCAGGTGGGGACCACAGACCACTTCTCAGTTCCTATGCTTCCTGGCTGATGTTTGGTCACTTTTGAATGCTGGCGGTGCTTTCACTCTAGTGGTAGCATGAGACGGAGTCTACAACCCACAGAAGTGGCTCAGGTAGTGCAGCTCATCCAGGATGGCACATCAATGTGAGCTGTGGCAAGAAGGTTTGCTGTGTCTGTCAGTGTAGTGTCCAGAGCATGGAGGCGCTACCAGGAGACAGGCCAGTACATCAGGAGAAGTGGAGGAGGCCGTAGGAGGGCAACAACCCAGCAGCAGGACCGCTACCTCCGCCTTTGTGCAAGGAGGAGCAGGAGGAGCACTGCCAGAGCCCTGCAAAATGACCTCCAGCAGGCCACAAATGTGCATGTGTCTGCTCAAACGATCAGAAACAGACTCCATGAGGGTGGTATGAGGGCCCGACGTCCACAGGTGGGGGTTGTGCTTACAGCCCAACACCGTGCAGGACGTTTGGCATTTGCCAGAGAACACCAAGATTGGCAAATTCGCCACTGGCGCCCTGTGCTCTTCACAGATGAAAGCAGGTTCACACTGAGCACATGTGACAGACGTGACAGAGTCTGGAGATGCCGTGGAGAACGTTCTGCTGCCTGCAACATCCTCCAGCATGACCGGTTTGGCGGTGGGTCAGTCATGGTGTGGGGTGGCATTTCTTTGGGTAGCCTGACTGCCATTAGGTACCGAGATGAGATCCTTGTGAGACCATATGCTGGTGCGGCTGGCCCTGGGTTCCTCCTAATGCAAGACAATGCTAGACCTCATGTGGCTGGAGTGTGTCAGCAGTTCCTGCAAGAGGAAGGCATTGATGCTATGGACTGGCCCGCCCGTTCCCCAGACCTGAATCCAATTGAGCACATCTGGGACATCATGTCTCGCTCCATCCACCAACGCCACGTTGCACCACAGACTGTCCAGGAGTTGGCGGATGCTTTAGTCCAGGTCTGGGAGGAGATCCCTCAGGACCATCCGCCACCTCATCAGGAGCATGCCCAGGCGTTGTAGGGAGATCATACAGGCACGTGGAGGCCACACACACTACTGAGCCTCATTTTGACTTGTTTGAAGGACATTACATCAAAGTTGGATCAGCCTGTAGTGTGGTTTTCCACTTTAACTTTGAGTGTGACTCCAAATCCAGACCTCCATGGGTTGATAAATTGGATTTCCATTGATTATTTGTGTGATTTTGTTGTCAGCACATTCAACTATGTAAAGAAAAAAGTATTTAATAAGATTATTTCATTCATTCAGATCTAGGATGTGTTATTTTAGTGTTCCCTTTATTTTTTTGAGCAGTATATATATATTATGTATACGTTTATGTGAGGAGGAGGTGTTGTGTGATTCAAATCAAATGTTATTTGTCACATGCGTCAAATACAACAGGTGTCAACCTTACAGTGAAATGCTTACTTACAAGCCCTTAACCAACAATGTAGTTGCTCCCTTGTGGCTCAGTTGGTAGAGCATGGTGTTTGCAATGCCAGGGTTGTGGGTTTGATTCCCACGGGGGACCAGTATGTAAAAAAGAAAAAAAATGTATGAAATTTATGCATTCACTACTGTAAGTCGCTCTGGATAAGAGTGTCTGCTAAATGACTAAAATGTAAAAAAAAAATGTAGTTTCAAGAAAAACCCCCAAAAAGTAAGAGGTAAGACTAACAAATAATTAAAGAGCAGCAGTAAATAACAATAGTGGGGCTATATACAGGGGGTACCGGTACTGTGTCAATGTGCAGGGGCACCGGTGTTGAGGTAATTATGTACATGTAGGTAGAGTTATTAAAGTGGCTATGCATAGATAATAACAGAGAGTAGCAGTAGGGGGGGCAATGCAAATAGTATTGGTAGCCATTTGATTAGCTGTTCTAGAGTCTTATGGCGTGAGGGTAGAAGCTGTTTAGAAGCCTCTTGGACCTAGACTTGGTGCTCCGGTACCGCTTGCGAAGCGGTAGCAGAGAGAACAGTCTATGACTAGGGTTGCTGGAGTCTTTTACAATTTTTAGGGCCTTCCTCTGACACTGCCTGGTATAGAGGTCCTGGATGGCAGGAAGCTTGGCCACGGTTATGTACTGGGCTGTACAAACTTCCCTCTGTAGTGCCTTGCGGTCGGAGGCCAAGCAGTTGCCATACCAGGCAGTGATGCAACCCGTCCGGATGGTCTCAATGGTGCAGCTGTAAAACCTTTTGAGGATCTGATTACCCATGCCAAATCTTTTCAGTCTCCTGAGGAGGAATAGGTTTGTCGTGCCCTCTTCACGACTGTCTTGGTGTGCTTGGACCATGTTAGTTTGTTGGTGATGTGGACGCAAAGAAACTTGAAGGTCTCAACCTGCTCCAATACAGCCCCGTCAATGAGAATGGGGTCGTGCTCGGTCGTCCTTTTCCTGTAGTCCACAATCATCTCCTTTGTCTTGATCACGTTGAGGGAGAGGTTCTTGTCTTTGCACCCGGTCTCTGACCTCCTCCCTATAGGCTGTCTCATCGATGTCGGAGATCAGGCCTACCACTGTTTTGTCGTCAGCAAAGTCAATGATGGTGTTGGAGTTGTGCCTGGCCGTGCAGTCGTGAATGAACAGGGAGTACAGGAGGGGACTGAGCACGGGGACCCCGTGTTGAGGATCAGCATGGTGGATGTGTTGTTTCCTACCCTTACCACCTGGGGATGGCCCGTCAGGAAATCCAGGATCCAGTTGCAGAGGGAGGTGTTTAGTCCCAGGGACCTTAGCTTAGTGATGAGTTTTGAGGGCACTATGGTGTGGAACTCTGAGCTGTAGTCAGTGAATAGCATTCTCACATAGGTGTTCCTTTAGTCCAGGTGGGAAAGGGCAGTGTGCAGTGCAATAGAGATTGCATCATCTGTGGATCTGTTGGGGCGGTATGCACATTGGAGTGGGTCTAGGGTTTCTGGGATAATGGTGTTGATGTGAGCCATGACCAGCCTTTCAAAGCATTTCATGGCTACAGATGTGAGTGCTGTGGGTCGGTAGTCATTTAGGCAGGTTACCTTCGCTTTCTTGGGCACAGGGACTATGGTGGTCTGCTTGAAACATGTTGGTATTACAGACTCAGACAGGGAGAGGTTGAAAATGTCAGTGAAAACACTTGCCAGTTGGTCAGCGCATGCTCGGAGTACACGTCCTGGTAATCTGTCTGGCCCAGCGGCCTTGTGAATTTTGACATGTTTAAAGGTCTTACTCACATCGGCCGTGGAGAGCGTGATCACACAGTTGTCTGGAACAGCTGATGCTGTCATGCTTCTGGTTGGGGTATGTACGTACAGTCACTGTGGTTTGACGATGTCCTCGATGCACTTATTGATAAAGCCAGTGACTGATGTGGTGTACTTCTTAATGCCATCGGAAGAATCCCGGAACGTATTCCATTCTGTGCTAGCAAAACAGTCCTGTAGTTTAGCATCTACTTCATCTGACCACTTTTTTTATAGACCTAGTCGCTGGTGCTTCCTGCTTTAATTTTAGCTTGTAAGCAGGAATCAGGAGGATAGAGTTATGGTCAGATTTGCCTAATGGAGGGCGAGGGAGAGCTTTGTAAGTGTCTCGGTGTGTGGAGTAAAGGTGGTCTAGAATTTTTTTCCCTCTGGTTGCACATTTAACATGCTGACAGAAATGAGGTAAAACGGATTGAAGTTTGCCTGCCTACTAGGAGCGCTGCCTCTGGATGAGCGTTTTCCTGTTTGCTTATGGCAGAATACAGCTCATTGAGTGCGGTTTTAGTGCCAGTCTTTGTCTGTGGTGGTATGTAGACAGCTACGAAAATTACAGATGAAAACTCTCTCGGTAGATAGTGTGGTTTTCATCTTATCATGAGATACTCTACCTCAGGCGAACAAAACCTTGTGACTTCCATCGATATCATGCACCAGCTGTTGTTTACATAAATGCATAGGCTCCCGCCCCGTGTCTTACCAGAGGCTGTTCCGTCCTGCCGATATAGTGTATAACCCGCCAGCTGTATGTTCTTAATGTCGTTGTTCAGCCACGACTCGGTGAAACATAAGATATTTAATGTCCCGTTAGTAGGATATACATGCTTTCAGCTTGTCCCATTTATTTTCCAGCGATTGAACGTGAGCAAGGGCAGATTAGCCACTCATTGCCTGATCCTCACAAGGCATCCCGATCTCTTTCCGCGAAACCTACTTCTTCTTTTCCAGCGAATCACGGGGATCTGGGCCTGGTCGGGCATCCGTAGTATATCCCTCGCGTCCGACTCATTGAAGAAGAACTCCTTGTCCAACTTGAGGTGAGTAATCCCAGTTCTGATGTCCAGGAGCTCTTTTCGGTCATAAGAGATGGTAGCAGCAACATTACGTACAAAACAAGTTACGAACAACACGAAAAGACAAACAAAATAGCATGGTTGGTTAAGAGCCAATAAGACACCAGCCATACCCTCCGGCGCCATCTTTGAACCCTTTTACAAACGTCATTCAGTATTCACTGCCAATTCAGAACCTTTTAACATATTGGAGCAGGAATGTGACCCTGATTAACACCAGAATACTTATTTTCTCCTCTCCTATGGACATTTAAGATTTTGACATATTTAATTTGATAAAGCCAACATAAGATTCAGTGTTATGTAGGAGGCTACTACTGCTGTGTTATATTCACTTTTAAGTGATATGACATTATACAACAGGTGGGTCTAATCATGGATGCTGATTGGTTAAAACCATGTTCTAGCCGGTGTCTTTTCCACAAGGCTATGATTTTCAAATGCCTATTCACTGTTGCATCTCACTGCACAATCCATTGTCTCATCAGTCCAGCCAGACAATTTCTAAAGTTGATCTCCTCTATAAAAAGCATATAGACATTATCTCCCATGTCTTTTAGACTAGAATTTGGTTTTCAACAGCAGAGATTTCTATAAACCTTGCTGTCTGTTTCTCCGACATTTGCAACATTGTTTCAATATTGAAATTTGATCTCCAGCTGTCCCAGAGTAATGAACTTGCCGGGAGTCAGGATGAGACAGACAGGCAAGAGGATTTTTTTAGCCAGTCGAAATCATGGATCAGCATCCTTTTTATGGATATATACAAAGACATGTCAATACAAAAGCAGAAAAAAAAGAAACAAACTGCATCTAGTTTGCTATCTTTCCAGCTTCAGTTTGAAGTGATTGTGTTGTTGTGTAGTTGGCTAGCTCCTCTGAACAGTGTCCTGGCACATTTTCTATGCCAGGTGCAAATCAAGTCTGAGCTCATTAAGCACATTTTCATCAACAGTTTTTACTGTAAAAAAGAAAAATCACGACAGCTGTGATAGAAGCAGGAAGTTTCGGTACAATTGCATAAATGCAGACAGATAATTTGTTTGTTCGACATGGTGGGATCTTTTTGTGTCGGTAAAATGTTTTATGCGAGAAATGGTGGTGGAAATGCCTTTATGTGCAAATACTGATATATTAACCATCATATCGAAGTAAACTGAGTTACATGATGACATGGTGTGTGGTCCTCCTCCCACTACGACTCGAGAAACCATGCATTTATTAGGCTATAGATTAAATAAATGATGAACTTCACAGGGTGGTGAAAGTGCACAGTATGAGCATGATGCTGATTTCCAATAAATGTTGAGGGTCTTATTCTGGTGACATGAAGATCGATGCTTGAGTGCTGTTTGACAAATACAAATATTCTTGCTCTTATCCATAACAATCTCATCAAGTAGATTAACCTACCCGCAGAGCCTACCCACACTGTATCTGCAAGCTGTTGGCTAGAGAGCACGGGACAAGACTAGATTAGGTACATTTGCTATTTAACGCAACAGTTTGTGAAAATGCGATTTAAACACATTGAACTTTAGATTTTTTTCCGGTACATGAAAACATAAAGCTGCAATATGTTACTTTTTGGGCGACCAGACCAAATTCACATAGAAATGTGTGTTCTAGATTTATTATTCTCATTGACAGCAAGTCTAAGAAGCGGTAGATCTGTTCTTAGTGCACTATTTATTTCTATGATTCCAGTTCTTAAGTTTTGTTTTTGCATCTTTACTTGCGGTTTTGAACACCAGCTTCAAACAGCTAAAAATACTATATTTTTGGTCATGGAACATACACTTCTCAGCAGTTTAGATGGACCAATAATGGCGCTGGAGGGGATGGCTGCTGTTTTACAGCTCCGAACCAATTGTGCTATTTTGTTAGTTTTTTCGCAGTGTTTGTAACTCATTTTGTACATAATGTTGCTGCTACTATCTCTTATGAACGAAAAGAGCTTCTGGATATCAGAACAGCGATTACTCACCTCGAACTGGAAGAAGAGTTTTTTCTTTAATGACTCCGACACGAAGGATATACTGCTTTGTCAAGACAAGGCCCAAATCCCTGTCATCAGCGTGAAGAAAAGGAGGAAAAGGGGGAAGAGGGCAGGGTGCCTCGTAAGAATTCACAGACGAGTAGGTAAACCACCCCTACCCTCTGGAAAACAAACAGGATGATCTATGATTAAGACTATCCTACCAACAGGAGATTAAAAAGTATAATATCTTATGTTTCAACGAGACGTGGCTGAACGACTAAATATTATAGAGCTGGCTGGCTTCTCTGTGCATCAGCAGGACAGAGCAGCTACGTCTGGTAAGACGAGGGGTGGGGGTGTGTGTCTCGAGGTATTGCTCACCTGAGGTAGAGTATCTCATGATAAGCTGTAGACCACACTATCTAACAAGAGAGTTCTCATCTATATTTTTCGTAGCCGTCTATTTACCACCACAAAATGAAGCAGGAAGTACCAGTGACTCGCTCAATATGGAAGTGGTCAGATGATGTGGATGCTACGCTACAGTACTGTTTTGCTAGCATAGACTGGAATATGTTCCGGGATTCATCCAATGGCGTTGAGGAGTATACCATCTCAGTCACAGCTTCATCAATAAGTGCATCAGCGACGTCGTCTCCAAAGTGACCATACGTACATTTCCCAACCAGAATCCATGGATTACAGGCAAAAGCCGCACCGAGTTAAAGGCTGGAGCTGTTGCTTTTAAGGAGTGGGACTCTAATCCACATATAAAAAATCCCACTATGCCCTCAGACGAACCATCAAACAGGCAAAGCATCAATACAGGACTAAGATTGAATCTTACACTGGTTCTGACGCTCGTCAGATGTGGCAGGGCTTGAAAAATATTACGGACGACAAAGGGAAACCCATTCGTGAGCTGCCTAGTGACGCGAGCCTACCAGATGAGTTAAATGCCTTTCATGCTCGCTTCGAGGCAAGCAACACTGAAGCATACATCAGAACACCAGCTGTTCTGGACGACTGTGTGATCACACTCTCCGTAGCCGATGTGAGCAAGACCTTTTAACAGGTCAACATTCTCAAAGCCGCAGGGCCAGATGGATTACCAGGACGTGTACTCAAAGCATGAGTGAACCAACTGGCATGTGTCTTCACTGACATGTTAAACCTCTCCCTGACCGTGTCTGTAATACCTACATGTTTCAAACAGACCACCATAGTCCCTGTGCCCAAGAAAGCGAAGGTAACCTGCCTAAATGATTACCGCCCCGTAGCACTCACGTCGGTAGTGATGAAGTGCTTTGAAAGGCTGGTCATGGCTCACATCAACACCATCATGCTGGAAACCCTAGACCCACTCCAATTCACATACCGCCCCAACAGATCCACAGATGACGCAATCTCAATTGCACTCCATACTGCCCTTTCCCACCTGGACAAAAGAAACACCTATGTTAGAATGCTGTTCATTAACCTCTCTAGGAGGTGTGGGACGCTACCGTCCCACCTGGCCAACATCCGGTGAAATTGCAGAGCACCAAATTCAAAAACAGAAATACTCATAATAAAAATTCATAAAACATACAAGTGTTATACATTGGCTTAAAGATGAACTTCTTGTTAATCCAACCGCAGTGTCAGATTTCAAAAAGGCTTTACGGCGAAAGCATACCATGTGATTATCTGAGGACAGCGCCCAGCACACAAAACATTACATACAGTTACCAGCCAAGTAGACTAGTCACAAAAGTCAGAAATAGCAATAAAATGAATCACTTACCTTTGATGATCTTTGTATGGTTGCACTCACAAGACTCCCAGTTACACAATAAATGTTAGTTTTGTTCGATAAAGTCCCTCTTTATATCCAAAAACCTCCGTTTTGTTGGCGCGTTTTGTTCAGTAATCCAATGGCTCAAAGGCAGTCACAACAGGCAGACAAAAATCCCAAATAGTCCCGGTAAAGTTTTTAGAAACATGTCAAATGATGTTTATAATCAATCCTCAGGTTGTTTTTAGCCTAAATAATCGATAATATTTCAACCGGACAATAGCTTCGTCAATATAAAAGAAAAACAAGAAAGGCGCGGTCTCGGTAGCACGCAGACACAACTCTGGGGACATCCCACTATCCACTCACTCAAAGTGGTCATTCTCCCTCATTTTTCAGAATAAAAGCCTGAAACAATGTCTAAAGACTGTTCACAACTAGTGGAAGCCACAGGGAACGGAATCTGGGTCCTATCCCTTTAAATGGTGGATAGGCTTTCATTGGAAAAACAGCCTTTCAAAATAATGGCACTTCCTGGATGGATTTTCCTCAGGTTTTTGCCTGCCATATCAGTTCTGTTAACCTCTTACATCTAGATGTTCCGCTAGCGGAACACCTCGCCAATATCCAGTGATAGAGCGTGGCGTGAATTACAAACTACTCAAAAATCCCCAAACTTCCATTTTTTAAACATATGACTATTTTACACCATTTTAAAGACAAGACTCTCATTTATCCTCTTACATCTAGATGTTCCGCTAGCGGAACACCACTCCAATATCCAATGATAGGGCGTGGCGCGAATTACAAATTCCTCGAAAATCCCAAAACTTCAATTTTTCAAACATATGACTATTTTACACCATTTTAAAGACAAGACTCTCCTTTATCTAAACACACTGTCCGATTTCAAAAAGGCTTTACAACGAAAGCAAAACATTAGATTATGTCAGGAGAGTACCCAGCCAGAAATAATCAGACACCCATTTTTCAAGCTAGCATATAATGTCACAAAAACCAAAACCACAGCTAAATGCAGCACTAACCTTTGATGATCTTCATCAGATGACACTCCTAGGACATTATGTTATACAATACATGCATGTTTTGTTCAATCAAGTTCATATTTATATCAAAAAACAGCTTTTTACATTAGCATGTGACGTTCAGAACTAGCATTCCCACCGAACACTTCCGGTGAATTTACTAAATTACTCACGATAAACGTTCACAAAAAACATAACAATTATTTTAAGAATTATAGATACAGAACTCCTCTATGCACTCGCTATGTCCGATTTTAAAATAGCTTTTCGGTGAAAGCACATTTTGCAATATTCTGAGTAGATAGCCCGGCCATCATGGCTAGCTATTTTGACACCCACCAAGTTTGGCACTCACCAAACTCAGATTTACAATAAGAAAAATTGGATTACCTTTGCTGTTCTTTGTCAGAATGCACTCCCAGGACTTCTACTTCAACACCCAATGTTGTTTTGGTTCCAAATAATCCATAGTTATATCCAAATAGCGGCGTTTTGTTCTTGCGTTCAAGAAACTATCCGAAGGGTGACGCGCCGGCGCGTATCGTGACAGAAAATTTCAAAATATTCCATTACCGTACTTCGAAGCATGTCAAACGCTGTTTAAAATCAATTTTTATGGGATTTTCCTCGTAAAATAGCGATAATATTCTGACCGGGAGACGTATCCGTTCAAAGACTGAAAGAAGTAAAATGGAGTCGTCACATGCACGCGCACGCCCGTGTCATTGTTCTCAGATCGACCACTTTCCAAATCCCCTACTGTTTTTCGCCCAGGGACTGCAGAGCCATCATTCCCCGTTCTGGTGCCTTTTGAGAGCCTATGGGAGCCTTAGAAAATGTCACGTTACAGCAGAGATCCTCTATTTTCCATAAAGAGGCTATAGAAGGCCAAGAAATGGTCAGAGAGGGCACTTCCTGTATGGAATCTTCTCAGGTTTTGGCCTGCCATATGAGTTCTGTTATACTCACAGACACCATTCAAAAAGTTTTAGAAACTTTAGGGTATTTTCTATCCAAATAAAATAATTATATGCATATTCTAGTTTCTGGGCAGGAGTAATAACCAGATTAAATTGGGTACGTTTTTTATCCGGCCGTGAAAATACTTCCCCCTATCCTAAACAGGTTATACTCACAGACATTATTCTAACAGTTTTGGAAACTGTAGAGTGTTTTCTATCCACATCTACCAATTATATGCATATCCTAGCTTCTGGGCCTGAGTAGCAGGCAGTTTACTTTCGGCATGCTTTTCATCCGGAGATGAAAATAGTGCCCCCTACCCTAGTGAGGTTAACTACAGCTCAACATTCAACACCATAGTGCCCACAAAGCTGATCAGTAAGCTAAGGACCCTGGGACTAAACTCCTCCCTCTGCATCTGGATCCTGGACTTCCTGATGGGCCACCCCCAGGTGGTAAGGGTATACAACAATACACCTTCCATGCTGATCCTCAACACGGGGGCCCCTCAGGGTTGTGTGCTCAGTCCCCTCCTGTACTCCCTATTCACCCACGACTACGTGGCCAAGCACAACTCCAACACCATCATTAAGTTAGCTGACGACACAACAGTGGTAGGCCTGATCACCGACAACGATGAGTCAGCCTATAAGGAGGAGGTCAGAGACCTGACAGTGTGGTGCAAGGACAACAACCTGTCCCTTGATGTGAGCAAGACAAAGACGCTGATCGTGGACTATAGGATAAGGAGGACCGAACAGGCCCACATTAACATCAACAGGGCTGAAGTGGAGCCAGTCTAGAGTTTCAAGTTCCTTGGTGTCCACATCACCAACGAACTATCATGGTTCAAACACACCAAGACAGTTGTGAAGAGGGTACGATAGCACCTTTTCCCCCACAGGATACTTAAAAGACTTGGTATGGGTAACCAGATCCTCAAAAAGTTCCACAGCTACACCACCAAGAGCATCCTGACCGGTTGCATCACCGCCTTGTATGGCAACTGCTCGGCATCTGACTGTAAGGCACTACAGAGGGTAGTGCGTACAGCCCAATACTTCACTGGGGCCAAGCTTCCTGACATCCAGGTCCTATATACTTGGTGGTATCAGAGGATGGCCCAAAGAACTTTCAAGACTCCAGTCACCCAAGTCATAGACTGTTCTCTCTGCTACCGCACGGCAAGCGGTACCGGAGTGCCAAGTCTAGGACCAAAAGGTTCCTTAACAGCTTCTACCCCCAAGCCATAAGACTGCTGAACAATTCATCAATTGGCCACCCAGACTATTTACATTGAGCTGTTACTTTTGTATTTTATTTTGTATTTTTTTTACTTTAGTTTATTTAGGAAATATTTTCTTATCTCCATTTCTTGAACTGAATTGTGGGTCAAGGGCTTGAAAATAAGCATTTCACGATAAGGTCTACAACTGTTGTGACAAATAGAATGTGTTAGCTGAAATTGGCTAGCTAGCAAGCAAGGGATAAGAACGTTGCCATGCTGAACATTTAGAACAAATTACTGGGTGACATCCAAAGACATACAACAAAAAGACTTCATAACTGGGTTGCATCTCTGGCAACCTAACCGATATAATGAACAACCAGCTGGCTTGGTTAGCAACCCTACATTTGTGTCGGGACTATATCTTGTGGAAGGATGAAATAGTTTAAATAAATTCATAAAAATGACGTTTTTAATGAAAATAGGAATATGTTGGTAATCCGTTGTATGAAAGTGATAATTCCCTCAAATCCGGTGTCTGGAGGATATATTTGCACAGTTTGCCTCCAAACACCAGCTTCTCTGGCATTATCACTTAAATGGGCATCACACTTCTGTTGGATTGACAGGTGAAGCAAGCGCATCCACGATGTGGGACAACCAAGCCTGGAGCTATCTCTATGACAACCGGGTCGATGGGGAGCCTCCTTTCCTGGCCCAGGACTTCATCCACACTGTTCAGCCCAACGCTAAAATCATCGTCATGCTCAGAGACCCAGTAGAGAGGTACAGATGTGGGATCATAATTTTACCAGTTTCTCACAGTAGGAAATAATCCTGCAGCAACTGCAGTACACTATCATGTGGATTATAATTAATAGACATTTTTGTCAGGGTTGATCCGCTTTTGTGTTTGTGCAAATCAAGTCTGAAATGTTAAAGTGGAAATTACAAACCTTAGTATCCTTTTTAAACATTGAATACACTATTCTCACACACCAGGGTGATCAAATTAAGTCCTACATCTGTAGAACTCGAGAATGTCTGGGCTTGCTGTCACATAGTTTTCACTATAGGAATGTCTGTGCATTTGGTCAATGTATCTGATGAAAGTATGTTTTCTGGATTGTGTCTCCCTGTGGTTTAGGTTGTATTCAGACTACCTGTACTTCAACATGGCTAACAAGTCAGTGGAGGACTTTGACCAGAGGGTCTCAGAATCCTTACAGCTGTTTGAGGCTTGTTTAGCAGAGAGCTCAATGCGTTCCTGTGTCTACAATACTAGACTCTCCAATGCCATGCCGGTGAGTGGAACATATAAATGAATAAAATAATACATATGCCATTTAGCAGACACTTTTATCCAAAGCGACCTGCATGCATATTTTTATTCCTGGCATTGGAAATGTACAACAGTCTCTTACCATAGGTAGTCAAAGTAAATGCATTGGAATGCAATATTCTGTTTATTGTGTCACTATCTTTGGTGGATAGTGTATTGTCTAGATGGGAAGTAATGTGCAAGAGCAAGAAGAAACACTCATTTTGACCGCATTTATTAAAAGAGCATTATCCCACAGGGCACAAAGGGCAGTTCAATGTCTAGTTTTGATTTACGCTTGGTTGAGTTGTCAGCTAATGTGAATTCAATGTGAAATCAACCAAAAATGTCAGCATGTCATTGGAGTTGGGTTAAAATGTGGGTACAAAAAGTACTAAATCCCCATTATGTTGATGACTTTTTACAAACCCAATCTTTTTGCAAATCCTCGTTGATTCAGCATCATGACATTTTTTTGTTTTGTTGAAATGACATGGGAACAATGTGGATTCAAACCGTTTTTGCCCAGTGGGATGTCATCAAAGTACTTACAAAGTTATTCAGAGATGGCTTTGTCTATGCCAAATTGTGATACATTTTCCAGGCCTTAGCTAGATTGATTCCATGCCAAATTGTGATCCATAACTCAGGCCTTTATTTTCCATGTCTAATAGGATATTTTATTCAAATCACGGCTACTTCCTCGAGGCTGGTGAAACTGTGTTGTGACATATGCCACTGATTTGATTAGTGAGGAACTGTGAAGTTTCCTTTCAGAACTGATTGAACTGAGATGCACTTACTGGAAGTTATTTAGGAAGTAGTCTCTAGAAATATTGTCATTTATTTTCAGAAAATACATTTTCTTGCTGTTTTAACTATTTTACTACATTGACATTGGCTCAGTTTTATACAGGTATGTGTGCTTTGTTTAGTTTATGATGATCCCCATTAGCTGTTGCACATGCAGCAGCTACCCTTCCTTGGGTCCACAAGCTTTAATGCTGTAAATATTTCCTTATTGGACAGAGTACAGCAATGCGAAGTAAAGGCTTGCCAAATGACCTCTGTAAATTATAAACCGTCCAGATGCTGTAATGTACCGAGCAGCATTTCCATGGGGTTGAGCTGAGCTAGCTCTGTCTGTACCCTCGTCACTCAGTAGCATACCAGGTTGGCTGCAGCTGTCACAGCCTGGGGCACAGCTAGTTTACATAGGAAAAGCACAAATCATGATACCCACAGCCAGAGATAAACACTACTGTTCACACTGTTCTACATACCTCTCAGCCTGATTTGTGGTAGTAATGTTATTATATTGGTGCCAACATGGTGTTCAGAGGAGTACCTTTGGAGATCCGTGTGTACCTATTAAGGTAAATAAATATGAACAAAGTATAAGTTCTTTGACATACAGCAGCGTCATGGATGTCGACCTAAAGTAGCTCCCTGTTTACATTTGACTTCTGAATCCATGCTGTTGAGCTTATGATAATTAAAAAAATATTTCAGCCTAACTCGATGTCAACATGTAGTTAATCTCAGACAGTGCCTCCTCTCTCGCTGCTGTATCTACAAAGTATAATTACTTTTGTCGGTTGGTCTCTAGCACTCTCTGCAGGTAAGCTTGTGTACTTCTATTGAGTCATGCTGTAACTCTTTATCACCAGTATTCCTATAGCATGTAGCTTGTTCTCCACCTTAACAATGTAGCCTTGGTAGAATAGTTATGTAAATGGAATGATAGTCTAATGTTCAGTGTTTGTTGTGGTCCTCTCCAGGTCAGACTGAACCTGGGACTATATATTGTCTTCCTGCTGGACTGGTTGACTGTCTTCCACAGGAATCAGATCCTAGTTCTGCAGTTAGAAGACTACGCTGCCAATCTGAGACTCACCATAAATAAAGTCTTTGACTTCCTAAACGTGGGTACGTACTGGAAAAACACAGTTATCAGCTTGAATTCTACATCAACATCCTAGGTTTGTTCAGCGCTAGGACACAATATTGTTGATGCATGTACATGTCTGCTTCTTCCTCTGTGTGCATTTCAACATCTGGGGCCTCATTTATCAAAAGTGTGTGTGGATAAAAAATACTCTATACCTTGACTGCGCCACAAAGGTTGGTATATATTAATGTTGAACATGATGGGAAAGTGTGCATATCTCCGCACAAATCTCAAATGATGTGTGTACACAACTTCTAGAAGGTTGATCAACTGAATTGCAAGAAAATAAGCTTTATTGTTCATTTGGGGGGAAATGGGGAGGTGTTTGATGCTTGAGAATTATTATAATGGTAAGCAAATAAAAAATATTAAAACAGATGCATCTGCCGTTGGTAAGGAGATCGCATTGCAGCATGTCATCTAATATGTTTATTTTACTTGTATTACATAGGCCTGAATCATAATCATATTGCAGTACATGTCTCTCCCTACTGGGCAAAAACTGGTTGAATCAATGTTGTTTCCATGTCATTTCAACCAAAACATTCAATGTGATGACATTGAATCAACGTGGAAAGCTGATTGGATGTAAATCAAAACTGGTATTTGAACTGACATCTGTTCCCAGTGGGTCCTTTTCTGACATAATTGGTTTAAATTATTCCTGCTACACAACAAATAGTAGGCTACCATTTATCAATCAAGCATGCTTGAAAGTAAATAGAACGGTAGCGTTGACAGTATGTGAAAGTATGGTTATACTACAGTATTGCTGTGCAATAGGATTAGGAGTGTGACATCATAGCCTATTTAATCTCAGAGCCTATACCAAGGCAGACGATAGAAACACAATAATCTATTTATAAACAAAATATTGAACAACAATTTGTCTTTTGCATAGGGCCTTTATCTGAGCAGATCGAGGCAGCGCTCACCAAGAGACCCATGTCCAACACACGGAGGGCAGCAGACAGGAGCTTGGGCCCCATGTTGCCCAGCACCAGGGACCTCCTCAAGGTGTTCCACCAGCCATTCAACCACAAACTGGCCACAGTCCTGGACAACAAGGCCTTCCACTGGACAGAGACATGAGGAATGTCTTAATCAGAGATGGATACAGTCCTGAGGAGTAAGTTCCTCATGGTCCTATGAGTCCTATGAGATAAACTGTCAAGTGGGATAAACCATGGACATGGCATGTCACAATGGGCGAATGTATAGACAATAAAATGGCTGAGGTACTGAACAATGCATCTGTTTAGTACTTTTTAAAATAACCTCTATTTAATTAGGCAAGTCAGTTAAGAACAATTTTTTTTTTTTACAGTGACAGCCTACCCCAGCCGACGCTGGGCCAATTGTTCGCCGACCTATGGGACTCCCAATCACTGCCAGTTGTGATATAGCCTGGAATCGAACCAGGGTCTCTAGTGACACCTCTAGCACTAAAATGCAGTGCGTTAGACCTCTGTGCCACTCGGGAGCCCTACTTGAAGTTGAAAGGATATCATTTTTGTGTGGTTTCCCTCTGTGATTTCCTTTCGCTTGCCGTTCGTGATGATGCATTTGACGGCGGTGCATTTACATGCTGGTGAAGAGTTCGCTTTTTGTAGGAGACTCCTGGAAAATGACTGGGATAGAGCCAGGTGGACTACTCCCTCTAGTGGGGAAGCTTTGACATGACACATACTGAGAGTGAAAAGAGAGCCTTCACAATGCTAATGATTGATCATTTTATATACTGTATGCCCATGTTTCCCATCTCCAGTCCTTGAGTACCCCTCCTCAGCACACATTTTTGTTATAGCCCTCGGCAAACTCAACAGATTCAAATAATTGAGGGCTTGATGATTAATAGACAAGTTGAATCAGGTGGGCTTGTCCAGGTCTACAACAAACGTGCAGTTGGGGGTACTTGAGGACTAGAGTGGAAAACACTGCTGTATGCCACTGGGCATTTCAATTGCAGTCACTGTGAAATAATTCTGTAAGAAACAATATTGGAGCAAACAACACAATGGATTTTATCAGATGACGTTGCCTTCAAGTAATGGAAGGTGATGCCAAAGAAACATTTCCATCCTGGATGGACAATAAAGTTTTATTCTATTCTATTCTATTCTATTAATCTTTAAAAATAAATATGAAACACCCTGTTTCTATGGCCATACAATGTTCATTTTAACTACATTAAATGTATTAAATGTTGAAAACGTAAACAAATGGTCATAAGCTGCTTTTTTCATATGAAATTAGTGTTTGAGCATAGACGCCATTCTATACTGTACTCCCCTAGACACACATTGGTACACGTCCTCACACCAGAGGGCAGCAGAACCACAGTATGGAATCTATAATTTCCCAACATCATGTAAACATATCTTCTTAACCAAAGTCTGGCCTGTTTGTTTCTAACAGATATTTTCCAGTATTTTCTATGTTTTTACACACTCTGAACATGGACAGATTTTACGTAAAATCAAGCATTAAGCCTAGCTTACCAGCCACCCACTTCAATCTCTAGTCAATTTTGAGTGTCTCAGCACAGGCGTTGAAGTGTTTTTGAAGTGTTCATTGTCATATTAGAGTCCTTGACTTAATGCTTAGGGACAGTTAGAAATGTACACCCCCTCATAGAATTAACTCAAAATAATGTTTACGACCACAAATAACAACAACTGTAGTGACCCTGTGTTTATAAACGTGGATATCGATTGCTGCTTCAGCATGCTTTTGTGGCACAGTGGATGCCACGCAGGGTTACGGGCCAGAAGGTTAAGGGTTAGCCGACCACCACGGATGACCTCACTCTCCCTGCCTGTTTCATTAGGCCTACACTATGATCAGAGCCAGGTGCAGACAATGATCAGCTAAGGGGAAATCAGATTTTAAACATTTTGATGCCATATTTATAATTACAGTAACAGGTTTCTGTGCCACACTAAAAGAAAAGGTTCCTAGAGGCACCTTTAGGGGTTACTCAGATTGCAACACTGACAGAACCCCTAAAGGTGCTTCCGGGAACCTTTTTCCATGAGGAACCTTTCAAATGACCTTTTAGGGTGTTAAGGTTCCTGTAGGAACCTTTTTTATGTCCGATGTATTCCACTATGAATAATAATAATAATATTGACAATAATAATAAAAATAATATTGAGTGGAAAACTTGTAGTCACATTCATTTTATTGACTTTAAAAGTCACAGAAAAATCTGGTCCCTCTCTTCAGTGTCACGCCCTGGCCATAGAGAGGGTTTATTCTCTATTTTGGTTAGGCCAGGGTGTGACTAGGGTGGGCATTCTATGTCCTTTTTTCTATGTTTTGTATTTCTTTGTTTTGGCCTGGGATGGCTCTCAATCAGGGACAGCTGTACATCGTTGTCGCTGATTGGGAGCCATACTTAGGTAGCCACCCACAAAACCCTTTGGTTTTGTGGGTGGTTAATTTCTGTTTAGTGTTTTGTAGACCTGCCAGAACTGTTTGGCTGTCATTTTCTCTTTGTTTATTGTGTTCTCAGAATATATATTAAATGATGAGTACTCACCATGCTGTGCCTTGGTCTACTCCATTCAACAGCCGTTACAGAACCACCCACCATCAACGGAACAAGCAGCATGGGAAAAAAGGAGTCGTGGACCTGGGAGGAAATCCTGGAAGGGGCAGGACCATGGACAAGGCCGGGAGAATACCGCCGCCCGCCGGAGGAGATAGAGGCAGCGAAGGCTGAACGGCGTTTCTGGGAGGATCAGCTGGCACGGCAAGAGGAGGCTGAGAGGCAGCCCCCAAAACATTTTTGGGGGGAGGGCACACAGGGAGATTGGCGGAGTCAGGTGATAGACCTGAGCCAACTCCCCGTGCTTACCGGAAGCAGCGTGGTACTGGTCAGGCACCGTGTTATGCGGTGAAGCGCACGGTGTCTCCAGTGCGCGCTCATAGCCCGGTGCTCTATAGGCCAGCCCCTCGCAAGTGCCATGCTAGAGTGGGCATCGAGCCAGGGCGGATTGTTTCAGCTCAGTGCGTCTGGTCTCCAGTGCGCCGTTTCGGCCCAGGGTATCCTGCGCCGGCTCTGCGTACTGTGTCTCCGGGGCGCTGGGAGGACTCAGTTCGTCCTGTGCCTGCGCTCCGCCCGTGCCGGGCGAAAGTGGGCATTCAGCCTGGAAGAGTGGTGGCAAGCCTACGCACCAGATCTCCAGTGCTCCCCCACAGCCCGGTCGATCCTGTGCCTGCTCCCAGAGCCATGCCTCTTGCATGTCTCCCCAGCCTGGTGAATCCTGTGCCTGCGCCCAGAGCCAGACCTCCTGCAAGTCTCCCCAGCCTGGTGAGTCCTGTGCCTGCTCCCAGAGCTAGGCCTCCTGCATGTCTCCCCAGCCTGGTGAATCCTGTGCCTGCGCTCAGAGCCAGGCCTACTGCAAGTCCCGCCAGTCCGGAGCCACCAGAGCCGCCTGCCAATCCGGAGCCGCCAGAGCCGCCCGCCAGTCCGGAGCTGCCAGAGCCGCCCGCCAGTCCGGAGCCGCCCGCATGTCCGTCGCCGCCAGAGCCGCCCGCCTGTCCGGCGCCTCCAGAGCTGCCCACCTGTCCGGCGCCGCCAGAGTCGCCCGCCTGTCCGGGGCCCGCAACGAGGGTCCCCGGTCCGGGGTCGGTGGCGAGGGTCCCCACTCCAGAGGCGCCACCTAAGTGGGCCTAGCCGAAGGTGGACACGGAGTCCACGTCCCGCACCAGAGCCGCCGCCGTGAGGAAGGACCACCCGGACCCTCCCCTTTAGAGTCAGGGTTTTGCGGCCGGAGTCCGCACCTTTGGGGGGGTACTGTCACACCCTGGCCATAGAGAGGGTTTTATTCTCTATTTTGGTTAGGCCAGGGTGTGACTAGGGTGGGCATTCTATGTCCTTTTTTCTATGTTTTGTATTTCTTTGTTTTGGCCTGGTATGGCTCTCAATCAGGGACAGCTGTACATCGTTGTCGCTGATTGGGAGCCATACATAGGTAGCCTGTTTTTGCTTTGGGTTTTGTGGGTGGTTAATTTCTGTTTAGTGTTTTGTAGACCTGACAGAACTGTTTGGCTGTCGTTTTCTCTTTGTTTATTGTGTTCTCAGAATATATATTAAATGATGAGCACTCACCACACTGCACCTTGGTCTACTCCATTCAACAGCCGTTACATTCAGCAAAACGTTTGGCATTCGTACAACATTTGTTGGTCATTTACACCCCTCATCAATTCCCAGAACACATTTCTGAATAAACAGCATAGTGCTTTTCACTGATGCTGCATACTCAATATCAAAAAGAAAGTGGACCCCCCATTGCTACTCCCAATTGCATGGAGATGTAGCTCCTCTCCATCCAGGAAGAGTTGGATGTGGCTCTCATCTGCAAAGGGATTCCCCCCTATTCTTATTGTAGGTGATGAGAACTTTACACACTGTAAGCACATTTTTTTTATAAAATGAAGGTTACTCAAGTCATATTTCAAACAGTAAGTTAACAACTGAGCACTCCTTACATAGTACTACTAACTTTGCATTTATTTATTTGTCTGCTGGGAAACATCCTGTCTGTGATGTACAGCCCACTTGGATCTTCTTTGAGGAAGTAGGGGAGGAGAAAAATGGCTGCAATGATCTTCAGACCTTAAATTGGACGGTGTGTAATAATAAGGCTGGATTAGAACAGCTCCATTCTGTTAAGGGTACATTTTACATGCAGTAAAAAATATTTTTGTGAGCCTCCTCCGTGTGTGAGAGAAGTGGCGTCTTGTAAAGATTCAGCAACTCCAAGGCCATACCACTCCTTTTTCTGTCCGCATCCATACCGAATTTGCTTATCATATCAGAGAAAATTTGACAATCAATTTGTTTATTATGCATCATCAATATATCTTGGACTCAGATGACAGTACTGAGCTATGTTACATTAGTTGACCTTTGTTGGTGCCTTGTTGTTGTCTCTTTTTCAGTCCTTTTCATTTTGTGTTGTAGGGAACTTATGTTTGGTCAAATTTTCTGCCACTCCACCTGCATCTTTTCAACATGTAATTTCTGACTGAAGGAATCCGCATCAGACTCAATCTGAAAAACGAATATAAATATGATCAAATATTGATACATACAGCATCGAACACGATCAAAGTCTATTGAAAAAGGCAAAATGATCTAGGATCAGGTCCCCCACCTGTTCATGCAATCTTATTTATGATCTTAAAAACGGATCCGGGATCCATTTTTGAAACGCTGAATATGGGCTGTTATCTGTATACATTTACAGTACATTTACATTTTTGTGCCATCTGGGCTTATTTTTATCCCTTGCCTCCCAAACCTCTTCTGCATTTCCTGTACTTGTGAAACGTGAGCAAGCGGCTGCCATTCTTTTTTGTATTTATTCTTTATCATGCCATGCCATGACTCCTTAAAACATTTAATGTGGAGAGGAGAGGAGAAATGTCATGACAGATTATTGGGACTGAGGTCAGAGGAGCAGACTAGAGATGGTCTTGTTATGCTGCTGGAAATGTGAAGGTTTAACAATGGGAGAAGAAAATATCCAAGCCAGCACATTATGGTCTGGGTAGGCAAAATGGTGTAAAAAGTTTATTAGTGTGAATTAATGTGAGTAGGAAAACTGAAGAGTTCTTACACACTGTATCCCTTCCTGTTCTGGTCTCTCAATGAGGGGTACTTTTGAATGAGCGCTGTGCACACATCCATGTACTGCCAGGTAGTGGGGTACCTAAAGCAAACGAGAAACATACAACATTACATTTAGACTAACAATTCAGTTTGTAATAAAAATTACATTGATCGATTACGTTGATTATCATCATGTAAAAGTTGAGCATGTGCTATGCTATCAGCTGCAGTGATTATAACAACAGTATGGAGGAGAGTATGGAGGACACGGACAGGAGAAGGGCTCAGGGTGACGGACACACATTATGATTCATAATTGAGGAGCTTCTAACATTAACATGAAGCTAAGATCAGTATACTACATAACTATACTCACCAAGTGTAGGTACACATGAAGTCGACCAACACCTGCACAATCTGAGACCTCCACATGCGAGCGCACAGTAGCGCAATGGAGATCATCCATTTTTGTCCCTCAAGTTTTTCTTTTAATACGGCTGGAAATTGTGGAAGTCTAAACACAGATGGCCAGACTCTTTGGCTGACTGATGTGTCCTGTTGCTGGCCATGTGAGATGTCATGCTGAAGGCCAATTTGTGTGTCATTTTGATGG
This sequence comes from Salmo salar, assembly GCF_965601325.2. Classification (NCBI taxonomy): domain Eukaryota; kingdom Metazoa; phylum Chordata; class Actinopteri; order Salmoniformes; family Salmonidae; genus Salmo; species Salmo salar. The sequence continues at coordinate 67,756,378 of NC_138291.1, forward strand.
ACAGGTGCTTGGTCATTTTGCTGGGCTGTTTGCTGCATCTGTGAACTAACAATAACATAGTTTCTTTGTGCTTTCAGGCTCAGAAAATATTAAATAGTCTAAAATTGGAATAGGATCAATGTGATAGAATCAATGATGCAGATAACAATCATAAATTGACTTAACAATTTATAGCTTTTAGATTCTCAATTCATTTTGTGCATTTTTTTAAACGTTGATTATTGGAACGAGTTGCTCTACCATTTTTTGGTCCAATGACATCAACGTCTCTCCATCAACGTGGTCCAAAACGATCACGGTTCTAGTCAGTGCATATCAGAATAGGAAACACATTTGAAAATGTGAAAACAGAAGTGTGTTGTGCTTAATAAATTAAGAAATCAATGCATTTCCACTAACTGCAATCCAGTGGTGGAGTGAAATGGACACTCTTCCCGCTGAGACCCTGTATCCCTCTATCCCATGGAAATCGATCTCCTCACCCACCGGGCCGTATAGCAATCCATTGTTGACTGTGTTGAACCATGTATGCATGGTGATGGCTGTTGAAATGGCTGTTGAAACTTGAAAAGTTATGAAACTTTTAAAAAGACAATATAGACAGATATACGTTCTATAGATACTCAATAAGTTATGACACATTTAAAAAGACAATATAGACAGATATACATTCTATAGATATACAGTAAATACCAAGGAAACGGTATATTCCACACACTTCTATGAACACAGGGATCTCTTCAGAATGAGCTGTGTTGATGACCAGATAGTCTCCTACATTGTATTGCGTGTTGTTCACTGCAATGGACTTCCTCTGACAGCTTCTCCGAATCTGGCACTTAGTACTGCAAGGCCAGAGTTTGGAAGTGCATGCAGTGGGACATCTCTTGTGTCTGCACAGTGTGTTGTTGTGTTTCCAGAGCAGTTGTTTTGGGGGAGTAAACATAGAAATGTAAATTTTCCTGATTGCTATTCTTTCTTAGGACTCTCTCAGATAGTGGCACAGGTTTAGAAGACATATCTCGTTTGCCATAAAACAAGTTCTCAATCTCATAGTTAATCTGGGTAAGAGTAATTTGCCTCTCTTGAACCAGTTGTTGCAGCACTAGTCTGAGCACTGTGGGTATGGTGCCCTTATGAAGGTCATGCATGACGTCTGGTAGAAACAGATAGGTAATTGGAGATGGCACATGATTCAGCAGAAAGAAGCAACAGGCTTTTTTGATGCCATACATCGATGCGTTGTCTGGATTTTCTTCCACAGTCTGCAAATGGTACTTGCAGTTGTCTGGGTCACGCATGGTGAAATTCCAATTCCTGGATGTCACGTATCAAAGGCTTGAATACCTATTTGTAAGTGTGACTTGTTGTTGATGAACCAGTGTGGAGAGGTATATAGTTTGGAGATGGGAAGTATCCTTGTGGTCAACATTTCCTAATCTAAAGTACACTGTGGTCAATTTGTGCTTGCCAATTTTTAGAATCCATTGGATTGACAACTTCAAATTAATTTACATAGAACTGCAGACAGAGGCTCTTCTTTGTTAGGTTAGGATTTGATTTGAACAATTCACTGTCAGTAAAGTCTTCCATAATTTCATCATTATGTGGCTTTTGGGCTTGATTCAAGGTGGCTAGTTCTGAACGTCACATGCTAATGTAAAAAGCTGGTTTTTGATATAAATATGAACTTGATTGAACAAAACATGCATGTATTGTATAACATAATGTCCTAGGGTTGTCATCTGATGAAGATCATCAAAGGTTAGTGCTGCATTTAGCTGTCTTCTGGGTTTTTGTGACATTATATGCTAGCTTGAAAAATGGGTGTCTGATTATTTCTGGCTTGGTACTCTGCTGACATAATCTAATGTTTTGCTTTCGTTGTAAAGCCTTTTTGAAATCGGACAGTGTGGTTAGATTAACGAGAGTCTTGTCTTTTAATAGCTGTAAAATAGTCATATGTTTGAGAAATTGAAGTAATAGGATTTTTAAGGTATTTGAAAATCGCACCACTGGATTAGACTGGCTGTTGCGTAGGTGGGACGAATTCGTCCCGCCTAGCCCAGAGAGGTTAATTCACCATTCAGTTGGTATTTGAAAAGACAAAGACATCGGACTACCAAAACAAACAATAATCACACTGCAAATCCATCCAAAGACGTTATAGAGGTTAACCTGTTTGAAGATCCATAGTGAGCTTTAAAGGTAATTCAACACATCAGGTATCCACTTCCTGTCAGAATCTGTCTCAGGGTTTTGCCTGCCAAATGAGTTCTGTTATACTCACAGACACCATTCAAACAGTTTTAGAAACTTTAGGGTGTTTTCTATCCATATATAATAAGTATATGCATATTCTAGTTACTGGGTAGGATTAGTAACCAGATTAAATCGGGTACGTTTTTTTATCCAGCCGTGAAAATACTGCCCCCTAGCCCCAACAGGTTAAACATCGTCTTGCTTTGGTCTGAAATACAGACGACAGAACAGGCCGCCCCAATACACCAACCTGAAAGACATGAATTAGACACAAACACAACATAAATAGCAGTTTTTGATCATGCTGACTGGGATATGTTCCGGGTAGCCTTAGAGAATAATATCAACGTATACGCTAATTCGGTGAGTGAGTTTATATGGAAGTGTATAGGAGATATTGTACCCACTGTGACTATTGAAACCTACCCTAACCAGAAACTGTGGATAGATGGTGGCATTTGCTCAAAACTCTCCTCCTACAGTGACAAGTGAGTGGGGAGTGAAGAAGCAGAATTGAAGCGTGGTTGATTGCCCTCTCCTTGTGCTATCGACAGTAATCCTCCCCTGTATATGATCAGTCCAAATGTTTTCCTATGACACTGTAATGCAAGAGTGATTCATATGTTAGTGGTTGTCATAAAATGAGGCTGTCATTAGGTCATCAAACAATACTCATGTCTCGTACCAAGGGTGAGGAGTCACAATTACTGCACATCATTATGTTGGTCATGTAAAATGTCATCCCTGTATGTGGTGGGGACAGGTACATTATGCACTGCTAGTGAAGGACTTATTGTCTTGCTTATGCATAGGGACAAGAGTTTTTCCAGACCAAGTGTCCAGGAGGAAAAAACTTAAGGCCCACAAATAGGGCCAGGAGTTTTTCCTGGTCAGGTCACATGGTCAGTTAAAAAAATCCTGGCTACACTTCTAAATGTCCCATGGCATCCTTACTTAGGATCCTTGCTGTACAGTATTTTCAAAGACTGGTGCCAAAAAAACATAACAATTATTTTAAGAATTATAGATACAGAACTCCTTTGTGCAATCGAGGTGTCCGATTTTAAAATAGCTTTTCGGTGAAAGCACATTTTGCAATATTCTGAGTACATAGCCCAGCCATCACGGCTAGCTATTTAGACACCCACCAAGTTTAGCCCTGACCAAACTCCGATTTACTATTACAAAAGTTTGATTACCTTTGGTGTTCTTCGTCAGAATGCACTCCCAGGACTGCTACTTCAATAACAAATGTTGGTTTGGTCCAAAATAATCCATCGTTATATCCAAATAGCGGCGTTTTGTTCGTGCGTTCAAGACACTATCCGAAGTGTAAATAAGGGTCACGAGCATGGCGCATTTCGTGACAAAAAAAATCTAAATATTCCATTACCGTACTTCGAAGCATGTCAACCGCTGTTTAAAATCCATTTTTATGCAATTTTTCTCGTAAAAAAGCGATAATATTCCGACCGGGAATCTGCGTTTAGGTAAACAGACGAAAGAAAACAAAGCATGAGGTCGACTCGGGCACGCGCCTGAGTCTCACAGTACTGTAACCAGCCACTACCCAAACGCGCTACTTTTTTTCAGCCAGAGCCTGCAAAGCCACGATTCAGCTTTTTGCCGCCTTCTGAGAGCCCATGGGAGCCGTAGGAAGTGTCACGTAACAGCAGAGATCCTCTGTAATGGATAGAGATAATCAAGAAGGGCAAGAAATTGTCAGACAGGGCACTTCCTGCATGGAATCTTCTCAGGTTTTGGCCTGCCAAATGAGTTCTGTTATACTCACAGACACCATTCAAACAGTTTTAGAAACTTTGGAGTGTTTTCTATCCAAAGCTAATAATTATATGCATATTCTAGTTTCTGGGCAGGAGTAGTAACCAGATTAAATCGGGTACTTTTTTTATCCGGCCGTGTCAATACTGCCCCCTAGCCCTAACAGGTTAAATCTAGAATTGGCTTCCTATTTCGCAACAAAGCATCCTTCACTCATGCTGCCAAATATACCCTAGTAAAACTAACTATCCTACCGATCCTCGACTTCGGCGATGTCATTTACAAAATAGCCTCCAACACTCAACTCAGCAAATTGGATGCAGTCTATCACAGTGCCATCCGTTTTGTCACCAAAGCCCCATATACTACCTACCACTGCAACCTGTATGCTCTCGTTGGCTGGCCCTCGCTTCATATCCGTCACCAAACCCACTGGCTCCAGGTCATCTATAAGTCGTTGCTAGGTGAAGCCCCGCCTTATCTCAGCTCACTGGTCACCATAGAAGCACCCACCCGCAGCACGCGCTCCAGCAGGTATATTTCACTGGTCACCCCCAAAGCCAATTCCTCATTCGGCTGCCTTTGGGTGAGTTTGACGGGAGTGCAGGGCAGTTGACGGGGATAGGGGTAGCCAGGTGGAAAGCATGGCCAACCGTAGAAAAATGCTTATTGAAATTCTCAATTATAGTGGATTTATCAGTGGTGACAGTGTTTCCTAGCCTCAGTGCAGTGGGCAGCTGGGAGGAGGTGCTCTTATCCTCCATGGACTTTACAGTGTCCCAGAACTTTTTTGAGTTTGTGTTAAAGGATGCAAATTTCTGCTTGAAAAAGCTAGCCTTAGCTTTCCTAACTGCCTGTGTATATTGGTTCCTAACTTCCCTGAAAAGTTGCATATCACGGGGGCCATTCGATGCTAATGCAGAATGCCACAGGATGTTTTTGTGCTGGTCAAGGGCAGTCAGGTCCGGAGAGAACCAAGGGCTATATCTGTTCCTGGTTCTACATTTTTTGAAAGGGGCATGCTTATTTAAGATGGTGAGGAAGGCACTTTTAAAGAATGACCAGGCATCCTCTACTGACGGGATGAGGTCAATATCCTTCCAGGATACCCGGGCTAGGTCGATTAGAAAGACCTGCTCGCTGCAGTGTTTTAGGGAGCGTTTGACAGTGATGAGGCGTTTGACAGTGATCATTTGACCGCGGACCCATTACAGATGCAGGCAATGAGGCAGTGATCGCTGAGATCTTGGTTGAGAACAGCAGAGGTGTATTTGGAGGGCAAGTTGGTTAGAATGATATCTATGAGGGTGCCCCTGTTTATAGATTTGGGGTTGTACCTGGTAGGTTCATTGATAATTTGTGTGAGATTGAGGGCATCAAGCTTAGATTTTAGAATGGCCGGGGTGTCAAGCATGTCCCAGTTTAGGTCACCTAGCAGCAAGAGCTCTGAAGATTGATGGGGGCAATCAGTTCACATATGGTGTCCAGGGCACAGCTGGGGGCAGAGGGTGGTCTGTAGCAAGCGGCAACGGTGAGAGACTTGTTTCTGGAAAGGTGGATTTTTGGGTGGATTTTTTTTCAGTTCTCTGCTGCCAATGACTGGAACGAACTGCAAAAATCACTGAAGCTGGAGACTCATATATCCCTCACTAGCTTTAAGCATCAGCTGTCAGAGCAGCTCACAGATCACTGCACCTGTACATAGCCAATCTGTAAATAGCCCATCCATCTACCTCGTCACCATATTGTTATTTATTTTACTCCTTTGCATCCCAGTACCACTACTTGCACACTCATCTTCTGCACATATGTCACCCCAATGTTTAATTTGCCATACTGTAATAATTTTGCCACTATGGCCTATTTATTGCCTCACCCCCCTTATCCTAACTCATTTGCACACACTATATAGACTTTCTCTATTGTATTACTGACTGTATGTTTGTTTATTCCATGTGTAACTCTGTGTTGTTGTTTGTGTCGCACTGCTTTGCTTTATCTTGGCCAGGTCGCAGTTGTAAATGAGAACTTGTTCTCAACTAGCCTACCTGGTCAAATAAAGGTGGGAAAAAAAGAATAATAATTATCCTTTTATAGAGGTATGTAATACATTGGTGACTGTGCTGTACCTTCTCAGGACAAAATGGAGGCCCTGTTTCCTCTTTCTAATCCATTAGAAATACCCATTCTAATTTACCCAAGTAAGTATGCAAGTACCTTAGGACCAAATGTCTGTATTGTTGTCTATGTTTGGACTCACCTGTAAATGTTACTGTATGTCTTGAAGAGAGACTACTCAAAGTTTTCTTGCCCAAATGTCACACAATTCTATTTCTGAAAGTACCACTTACTCTCCATCCTGTCTCATCCAGTAGTGTACTGAAACATACAATTAAGTGCTTTAAGAACAGGAAAATCTTTCAAGTAATTTGAAGGCCACTGAAGATCAATTGATAGGAAGTCTAGACTGCCATTACAGAACAATTTCTAACTTCATACTCCTCTTCAAAACGTTTAAGATTACTTGATAGCTGCTGACAATTTTAAAGAGACATCTAGGACTTATAACAGATCCAGAGAAACAAGAGAACTGAGCACTGTGGTGCGAACAGAGAAAGATTAAAATTGAAAACATCATACAATACAATACCATACAGATTCACAATAAATGTGAATCAGAATTTTGGAAAATTATTAAATAGATATTTATTAGACCATGTTTAATATTTTATGACCAGTCATCTGCCCTCCATGTTACATGAGTGCATCCCTTCAGCCCATCCAAGTCCAAGCAGCAGCTTAGCATGTCTTCTCCGGCTATTATCATGTAATGGTCGATATTCCACTTCTTAACACTATCAGAAATATGGTGTAGCATAGAGCAGGCTAAAGGTGTTGCCATGGGGATAGGAACCACACAATGAGGGGGGAAAACCAACATAATTGATCCAGCTAATCAAACATCAGGCTTCCTTTTGTTTTAGAGTTGTTAACAACTAAACAAACAACCACATTAGTACTGCTTTAATTGCACGTGAAAAAGTGTATGAAAGTGAGTTTCTATCTAGTTAGGTTTAGGATGAGAAAGGCATCAAATACATATCATGATGATGATGATGACGGTGACGATCGTGATGATGATAATGATGACGATTGTGATAATGATGATGGTGATGATGACAATGACAACAATGTTGATGATGATTATTATTCCCCTGCTATACTGACATTAATTATGATAATGATAATTATCAGCAACAAATAAGAATAAAAAACCTCTTTGACAGGCACTACAACGACAGTGTGCCAAAAATGATTTTTACAAGGTTAGGAGGCATATTATGTTAGTCATCAACCAAATTCAAATTGAATTTGAAACAATTCTTTGTTAACATTTTAAGTATGACGTCATACATGCTGGGATCAGCCCAACGTTTCTATCTGGTTCAGTGATTCAGATAGCAGTCAGCCCTATTAATTAAATTGTATGGCCCATCACCAGAAGGCTAAGAGCGAGAGACAGACGTGAATCTGACTAATTTTGACAATTGCTATTAGTTTATTACAAAACATATGGAAGTCCCATTCTTTGCATTGGGAAATGTAGTCACGTTTTGAAAAAAGTGATTAGAATTGTGATTTGTGACCATAGTTATATGATATATCACAGATTCATTTCAGGTATTTGGGATATCAGTTATTTGTGCAGTCAAACTGGGGACCCTTGAGTAACCAGTGGTCTGGTGCTTAATTATAACCATAGACCCAGGTAGACTCAGGACAGGAACAGAACAGCCTTTGATTAGGACAGTCAGGTATGGAAACAGGATTGGTCCCAATTATGTCTGTGTTTGCTTTGATTACCCGCCTCGACCACACATGACTTGAAGTAACAATATTCTCATCAAAAGGCAGCATGTCTCATTATCAGGGACAAACAGAAAGAGATAAATCTTTGTATCCCACTGGTCCAGAGCAGAAGTAATCTGTCATGGTTGAACTGTGTGTATGACTTAAATTTCAGCCTAAAGGAATCCCATCGTGCTTCTTAATTTGACTGCACAACAGACCCCAGTCCCAGCGCTGGGTCTGTGTTCATTCTGCTCTCACGTAACATAAAAATTCTGGTAGTGTTCCCCATATCAGATGTACTTATTGTATGAATACACACCATTTTGGGGTGGCGAACTCGTGTGGAAGCTGTCATAGTTGCTCAGCCAGAATCACTTCATCTTAAAGCTAGAATCCTTAGTTGCTTAGTTAGTTGCTACATACATGTTTTGGACTAATACATTCATTATATATACCCATTGATTCTCAAAGAATATAACTTATAAATGCCTCATGAGATTAGTTCAACTGTCGTTTCCCATCAGATCCCAATATATAAGCTTGTTTTACTCCAATGTTTGTAAACAATTCAAATGTAACTAAACACTGTATAGCCTCAAAACATGGTTAAAACTATAATTTTGATATCATGAAGGGTCAGTCCTTACATCCATAGGTCTGTCTATGAATTTGAGAGTGGTTACATTTCTCAAGGCCCATCCCTCAGCTTTTTACCAATACAGAGACGGTTGCCCGCTTTGTAATTGTTTCAATTAAGGATTCTAGCTTTAAGCTTTGTTGAAATGACTCAAGTTCCAGACAAATATTTACACAAAGCCTTTAGGATTTAAGAAGGGTCAGGCATTCTTTGCACAATTTTTTTTTTTGGAACTCCGATAAGAAAAATGACATGTACTTTGAATAAAATTAAAAGCTTAATTCTATTCAAATTTTCTAACAGTAGAAATGTTTCCAAAGCCTCATTAATTTTAATCAGCTCATACTGTCACACAATCTAACTAAAATGAGGACACTCGGCTGTCTGGTATATGCACTACAACAAGATCAACAACTAGTGTTAGCCAGAGCTAGATAAAATCTAATGAGGGAAGAGTAGATAAACCCTCTCAAACTTTTTCAGTTTGTAGTCGTTCATCAAAATTGCACTGATAAACAATGGGGAATAGTAGCCTGCTCTTCTGTCTGCAGCTTGCCTACAACGCATGCTTGTCCCAACCCACATTTTGACAACTGAATGGGAACTTGCCTGCCTGCCTGTCTGCCCATTTGAACAATGCCAAATACATTTGATTGAAAACTAAGAGATAACAGTTGTTCAAGTTCAATATAGCTAGCTAGCAAAGTTATTCACATTTCATGCTAGCTAACCAAATGACACATCTCTAGCTGTAGCCATAGAAAAATTCTGTGGGGGAAAAAGTCAGCCATTCACCTACTCGCCCAATGACATAACATCCTCCCAGCTGCTAGCTAGCTAGATAACTTTATGCTCTGTGTTTTTAGCTTGGTAAATAAATAGCTTCATAAATATATGAGCTAGAATATTAGCCACATTATTACTGACTTGTGATCATTGTCCTTGCTTGTTTCATTGTATTGGACATTCCCATCCGCCCATTTTTGTCCAAAATATTGAGCCATTGAAACTGAAACAGTGCATCCCGAATGACTGGAGGATGCAAAACATGTACCAGGCCAGCTGTGATTTACAACCTGCTAACAATATTTGTTGGACTTCCAAGACATTTATTGGTGAATTATATTAACCACGCATTGAACTGCATCCATCTATTCAGCCAACAATGCCTTACTCTACGACATGGAATTTTCAGTCAAATATAACCTATTTTTTAAACCTATTATGAAGTTGGTTTTGTAGAATAAAGATATATTTTTTTTGTTACTGATGTTATGATTGTCTGTTTGTTTCATATCTGCAAAGTAGTTAAAACTCTGTCTGTTCCACTTTACATTTTGGGGTGGTTGTCATGGTAACATCAGATCGTGTGCAAAAATAAAATGGGCAATAAAATCTGATCTGAGTGTCCAGAGGTCGCATATAGAGTATCAGAATTGTCTCAGGGTTGAGATCCACATACCCTCAGATCTCAGTAAAACAGTATCAATGTCATGATTCCAAGAAGCCTGTGCTTAAATAGCCTACTCTACTGTAACTGGAAGAGTAGGAGCAGGATTTTTCTCACATGTACATGTACCTCAGGATGCATAATATGTGCATGTTAATCTGAGAGTGAGGAATCGAGATGAATAGAGATGGTTAGCGATTGAGGTTAATTGGCTTGGCAAGGGCTGTAAAACAATTCACAGAGCCATTTTAAAGTGCTGCACATTGACATTAAAGGGGTCTTTCAGGTGCAAGGGAATTAACAGAGATGCATGACTGCCTATTCTCTCCCCTGAGTTAAGTCACTCAGTGATTCGCGTGCTTCGTTGTAAATATTGAATGGGGCTGAGCTAAATCTAGCCTATCTACTGAATCATTTGAATATCGCTGCCAGGAGAGGACAGCAAGAACAATCGGAATTTCTCAGTGTATCTGTGGTCATACAAGAATCCATTATGGTAATCTCGTGAAATGTAAATTTGTGCACAGTGTTTGTGTGTGGAAAGTAGCACATATGACACTGCTTTACAGTAGTTAGAGTATGTCAAAGCTTTCTCTGTTACAAGTAGTGGGTCCATGTCAAAACAACCTTTCTTGGAACAGATTCTGATTGTATTTTGTCAATCATTTGAGCCAATCAATTGTATTTTGTCAATCAACACAGACCATCCCCAACGGCAGTCTTAACAGGTATGTGGCAGTCACGGAGTCTACACCTAAACTCACTGTTCAGTAAGCCCATTACTGAGAGTGGCTTCAGAACTAAATAATGGCCAGCCCAGCTTTTATCCTTGCCTCTCTTATCTGTTCATACATATGAGAGTAAATAGAGCTCTGTCTGTGCCAGATCTGTACCTGGAGCATCACAGATGCTTCAATACTATTGTAATGACCTCAATACATCATAAATGAGCGAATGTCCACAACAGTTCTTGAGTTCTCAAATGAAAATGGTTTATTGAACCAAACTCTTACAGGCTACTGTCTGGCCATAGCCCATGCCAAACAAAACCCTAAAGAAACAGCAACAACTAAACACACAGTGTCGAAACAGCAAAAGAGAGAGAACAAAGGAAAAGCCTGGTCTTATAACTTGTGGTGCCCTACACCCTTCGCTGTTCTATTCACATACTGTCATAATGTCTATACACACCATTCACATACTTATTATACAGTGCATTCGGAAAGTACTCAGACCTCTTCCGTTTTTCAAAAATAAATTACGTTGCAGCCTTATTCTAAAATGGATTAAATAAAACAATTCCTAATTAATCTACACACAAACAGGTTTTTAGATTTGCTTGCAAATATATTCCAAATTAAAAGCAGATATACCTTATTTACATAAGTATTCAGACCACAAGGGGGCAAAAGGGGGCAATGCCGCCTTAGTTGGAATATTCTGCCCTCTCAGTTTTGTATCCCTATTCTGTCCCACAATCTGGCCCCGCCGTCATGCCCAACCGATTTGCTGTGTATGCTTCATTCATGCAATTCCCTTGCACGCATCATACACATTTGCACGCATCATACACGCATAGACATTTTACCAGTTGAAAAAAAAGGATTTTTGATTGGCCTTCACAGTAGATTTGACCGTTTAGGTTTACTTTCAAAGTTCTGTACCACAAAGATTTTTTTTTTTAGCTAATGTTAAAAGTTACAGTTGAAGTCAGAAGTTTACATACACTTAGGTTGGAATCATTAAAAAAAAATTGACCACTCCACAAATTTCTTGTTAATTTCTAGTTTTGACAAGTCGGTTAGGATATCTACTTTCTGCATGACACAAGTCATTTTTCCAACAGTTGTTTAAAGACAGATTATTTAACTTATAATTCACTGTATCACAATTCCAGTGGGTCAGAAGTTTACATACACTAAGTTGACTGTGCCTTTAAACAGCTTGAAAAATTCCAGAAAATTATGACATGGCTTTAGAAGCTTCTCAGTGCCTCTTTCCTTGACATCATGGGAAAAACAGAAGAAATCAGCCAAGACCTCATAAAATAAGTTGTAGTGATCCTAACTGACCTAAGACAGGGAATTTTTACTTGGATTAAATGTCAGAATTGTGAAAAACGGAGTAAATGTATTTGGCTAAGTTGTATGTAAACTTCCGACTTCAACTGTATATACAGTCGTGGCCAAAAGTTTTGATAATGAAACAAATATAAATTTTCACAAAGTTTGCTGCTTCAGTGTCTTTAGATATTTTTGTCAGATGTTACTATGGAATACGGAAGTATAATTACAAGCATTTCATAAGTGCCAATGGATTTTATTGACAATTACATGAAGTTGATGCAAAGAGTCAATATTTGCAGTGTTGGCCTTTCTTTTTCAAGACCTCTGCAATCCACCCTGGCATGCTGTCTTTTAACTTCTGGGCCACATCCTGACTGATGGTAGCCCATTCTTGCATAATCAATGCTTAGAGTTTGTCCGAATTTGTGGGATTTTGTTTGTCCACCCGCCTCTTGAGAATTGACCACATGTTCTCAATGGGATTAAGTTCTGGGGAGTTTCCTGGCCATGGATCCAAAATATTGATGTTTTGTTCCCCCGAGCCACTTAGTTATCACTTTTGCCTTATGGCAAGGTGCTCCATCATGCTGGAAAAGGCATTGTTCATCACCAAACTGTTCCTGGATGGTTGGGAGAAGTTGCTCTCGGAAGATGTGTTGGTACCATTCCACAAAAGGTACAGGGATTGGAGAGCTGAGGACTGGGGTAAAGCCATTTTCTCTGATGAATCCCCTTTCTCATTGTTTGGGGCATCCGGAAAAAAGCTTGTCCGGAGAAGACAAGGTGAGCGCTACCATCAGTCCTGTGTCATACCAACAGCAAAGCATCCTGAGACCATTCATGTGTGTGGTTGCTTCTCAGCCAAGGGAGTGGGCTCACTCACAATTTTGCCTGAGAACACAGCCATGAATAAAGAATGGTACCAACACATCCTCATAGAGCAACTTCTCCCAACCATCCAGGAACAGTTTGGTGACGAACAATGCCTTTTCCAGCATGATGGAGCACCTTGCCATAAGGCAAAAGTGATAACTAAGTGGCTCGGGGAACAAAACATCAATATTTTGGGTGCATGGCCAGGAAACTCCCCAGAGCTTAATCCCATTGAGAACGTGTGGTCAATCCTCAAGAGGCGGGTGGACAAACAAAAACCCACAAATTCTGACAAACTCCAAGCATTGATTATGCAAGAATGGGCTGCCATCAGTCAGGATGTAGCCCAGAAGTTAATTGACAGCATGCTAGGGCCTATTGCAGAGGTCTTGAAAAAGAACGGTCAACACTGCAAATATTGACTCTTTGCATCAACTTCATGTAATTGTCAATAAAATCCTTTGACACTTATGAAATGCTTGTAATTATACTTCCGTATTCCATAGTAACATCTGACAAAAATATCTAAAGACACTGAAGCAGCAAACTTTGTGAAAATTAATATTTGTTTCATTATCAAAACTTTTGGCCACAACTGTATATCTCACTCACTAGGTCGGGTTTTTTTTGTCTCCAAAAATCCACTATTTCCAATGTGTCCATAATATTTGTGATTTCCTTAAGGGCACGGTGATGATTGTTTGTAGAGTGATTACCTTTATGTTCCATTGAGGTACTTAACATTGTGTTCTAGTCTCCTACCATAATGATTTGATCATTTTTTGCCTGTAAGTTCAATAAATTGGTATAAATATTTTCGAAGAAGTATGGATCATCCTGATTTGGACCATATAGATTAATGAGCCAAATCTCTTTTTCGTCCACTTTCATATTAAAAAAGATCCACTTTCCTAGCGAATCATTACTGACTATTTGCACATTCACTTTTTGTTAATTAATATTATCACACCTTTTGAGTTCCTTTGTCCAGAAAATTATTTTACCACCTCAGTATTTTTTCCACGCAACTTCATCTAAGGATGTAGAGTGAGTTTCCTGTAAACAGTATATGTTATATTCCTTTTCTTTTAGCCACGTAAAGACTGATCATTTTTTATAATCTGCTAAACTGTTACAATTATAACTGGCTATACTTATTTCACCCCTTACCATAACTAGATACTATTCTCAGTCTAAATTGACCATAATTCGTGCTTGTAAAGTTATTGCCATCAGAGGTATTATGGAGGTCAAAATTAGAGCTTTCAAATGTCTGATATTTAGATTTAAAAAAATAGGTTCAAGCAATATTTGTTTTACTCCCTTGCCTGTTTGCCTGTGAGCCAATGTCACAGATGTTAGAACATTGAGACAAGGTGCTATGTGTGTTGTAAATCTGAGTAGGTTGATGTGTATGACATTGGATGCGATTTAGTGAGAGTGTGTACGATGTCTGTATAAGAGTAAGACTATAATGAGTGCTGTTCAAATAAATAAAACTCCGTCATTTGCATCGTTGAATGTCTATGTGTGTAACATGTAGTGCATATATCCTTAACATTCATGATGATAATTGTAATCCGTATCGTATTACTGTCATAGTTGCAACATAATTACCTTTAACCATCAATGAAAAACACATCCCAGCATTTCCATAGCAATTGACGTTTCACATGATCATGAAAGAGACCTTGCATTACTCTAGAGATGGCTTCACTACAGTACAAATGTATTCCGTACAATATGTTATTATTCCCCAATGCCCCTATTGTGATATCTTCCCCTTGCTTGTTGTAAACATATTTAAACTTGTCGACAAATACATAAAAAAGATAGACAAACAAGAAAATATTTAATTCTAAAACAGTTCTCGACAATAGAGAGAGGTGAGAGAGAGAGAGAAGAGAAGAGAAAAGAGAGAAAGTGAGAGAAGAGAGCGAGATTAGGAGTGTGTGTGTATGTATAAGTCCATATGTGTAAGCGAGCAAGTAACTGAGTACGCGTGTGTTCATATCCACTTCATAGTGTTAAGATATTTTTACAGTTGCCATACTTTCTTTTTTTCATAACCTGAAGTCCTGGTAGAATTTAGTACAGTAATGGTGTTATGGAGCTGTCTCGGAATAGCTGAACATCTATAAAGAGTTTGTCCACAATGAGAAAGGCACGCTTACCCTTCTCCCTCTGTTGCCTCTGTACCAGATAGTCTCTTACAACTTTCGTTTATCTCCCTTGGAAATTGGTCATTGAAACCGAATTTGGTCCCTTTAAGCTCCCTTCCCCTGTTTTTGATCAGCTCCTTTTGTTGGTAGTGTTAAAATTTTGCGATGATCGGTCGGGGACCCTTGGTCTTGTCGCTCCGAGCTCCAAGTCTGTGTACTCGGTGGAAAGCCACCTTGTTTATAATCTCTATAGGAAGTTTCAAGGTGGATTGCATGAATTCCCTGATCGCTCCCTCTGGATTATTGGATGCGTCCTCAGGAATCCCAGAATTGTTTTTATTTTCATGCATGCTACGACTTTGTATGTCTTGTAGCGACTCCTTCATTACCCTGTTTTCCCTGAGTAAACAATCCGTGTTGGAATTGTGGATTTTAACCTTGGCTGTGAGTGCTTTATTCTCTCCTTGGAGCATGAGAATTTCACTCTGGCTAAACTCTAAACTCCCCCTCAGCCCTGCTACCTCCTCACACAACTTTTCCAGTGTTGCATGGATTCCAGCCATAGCACTAGCCTCTACTTCAACGGTGAGTAAATTGTCCGTGTCTGTAAATGAATCTGTTTTTCTTTTTTTGTTGAGTTAAAGTTCTTTTGTGAGGTAGTCGGATCTTTCCATGACGGAGTATGTTGTTCCTCCATAGCGTAAAGCTGTTGGTACTCGTCGATTTCTCTCAGGATCTCCTTAGTATCCAGGTTGTCTCTTTACTGCAACCAGTTGTTTATTGAAAAGATATCAATGAGCCTTTCGCACGACGACGACAGGTGTCTGTAGTACAGCCAGCTAGCACTCGCGGAATCCACGCAAAAACAGGTTTGGTATTCGTATTTAATTAATAGCTGTTTCGTTTTAATCGACACTAACAAACCAAGTGTTTTTCCAGCATACAGTGTTCCGCTGGAGTTTGCAAAAGGCACCTAAAGGACTCCCAAACCATGAGAAAGATTATCTGGTCTGACGAAACCAAGATTGAACTCTTTGGCCTCAATGCCAAGTGTCATGTCTGAAGGAAACCTGGCACCATCCCTACAGTGAAGCATGGTGATGGCAGCATCATGCTAAGGGAATGTTTTTCAGCGGCAGGGACTAGGAGACTAGTCAGGATTGAGGGAAAGATGAACAGAGCAAAGCACAGAGAGATCCTTGATGAAAACCTGCTCCAGACTGCTCAGAACCTCAGACTGGGGCCAAGGTTCACCTTCAACAGGCCAACGACCCAAAGTACATAGCCTAGACTACGGGACAAGTCTCTGAATGTCCTTGACTGGCCCAGCCAGAGCCCAGACTTGAACCCGAGCGACGCTCCCCATCCAACCTTACAGAACTCGAGAGGATCTGCAGAGAAGAATGGGAGAAAATCCCCAAATACAGCTTGTAGCGTTATACCCAAGCAGACTCGAGGCTGTAATAACGACAAAAGGTGCATTGACAAAGTTCTGAGTAAAGGGTCTGAATACTTACAGTACCAGTCAAAAGTTTGGATAGAGCTACTCATTCAAGGGTTTTTCTTTATTTTTACTATTTTCTACATTGTAGAATAATAGTAAAGACATCAAAACTATGAAATAACACATGGATTCATATAATAACCAAAAAAGTGTTTAACAAATTAAAATATGTCATAGATTTTAGATTCTTCAAAGTAGCCACCCTTTGCCTTGATGACAGCTTTGCACACTCTTGGCATTCTCTCAACCAGCTTCACCTGGAATACTTCGGGTGATTGTGGAGGCCAGGTCATCTGATGCAGCACTCCATCACTCTCCTTCTTGGTCAAATAGCCCTTATACAACCTGGAGGTATGTTGGGTCTTTGTTCTGTTGAAAAACAAATAATAGTCCCACTAAGTGCAAACCAGATGGGATGGCGTATCGCTGAAGAATGTTGTGGTAGCCATGCTGGTTAAGTGTGCCTTGAATTCAAAATACATTATCGACAGTGCCACCAGCAAAGCACCACAACACCATAATATCTCCTCCATGCTTCACGGTGGGAACCACACATGCAGAGGTCATCCGTTCACCTAGTCTATGTCTCACAAAGACACAGAGGTTGGAACCAAAAATCTCAAATCTGGACTCATCAGACCAAAGGACAGATTTCCACCTGTCTGATGTCCATTGCTCGTGTTTCTTGGCTCAAGCAAGTCACTTTTTCCTATTGGTGTCCTTTAGTCATTTGAATTCAAGTTAAATAAATGTTAAAGAAAATAAAATTAATAGTAGTGGTTTCTTTGCAGCAATTCGACCATGAAGGCCTGATTCATGCAGTCTCCTCTGAATTGTTGATGTTGAGATGTGTCTGTTACTTGAACTCTGTGAAGCATTTATTTGGGCTGAAATTTGTGAGACTGGTAACTCTAATTTATCCCTTTGATGAGGGATAAAAACATAGAATTTAGAATAAGGCTATAACGTAAGAAAATGTGACTCACCACCTGGATTCGGTCTTATGTAGCAAAATGTGAAATGCTGTTTTTTCACATTAGATAAAAGTAGAGATTCAGAGCTACAAAATGGTATATCATACACTGCATTTGAGGAACAATGGGAAAGTGATTCTGCTTTGAAAGGTGATCAACTTGTAAACTTATTCTTTAGAAAATGGCCTTTGAATGTTTTGGTATCTAGTGAAGAGCTCTTCTTTGTCAACACCCATTCAGCATCGTTCACACACTCTTAAGCTTTAGCCCCACCCATCTCATTTTGCTCTGAGCGCACACTTGACGCTCTGGCCGATGATTTGTTTACCTCTGGATAACAATTTCATTATTCTTTGTTGCAGATGTTTACTGACACCGGCCATATTCAACGGATATTGTACACACGTCATGTAACGTTAACTAACGAGCCAGCCAGCTAACGTTAGCTAGTTAAACAACAATGAACAAAGTGCCAAACTGCCTAACATTAGGCTCTAACCAGAAAAGCAAACAGCTCTGGGAAACGAATAATAACGTTGGCTAGGGAGCCAGCCAGCTAGCTAACAGTATACTTTAGCTTAAGACATATAGCTACCTGGCTAGGTAAACAATGAACATAGCTATCTAAACAATGTTTAAGACCACACACACATCACCTAATGTTAGCTAATGAGCCAGACAGCTAACATTAGCTTCTGTCTATTTGAGCTTGTCACTCTGTGTTGGTAATTCTGTCGAACGCAGATTTTTAAAACATGTATTGTGTGATGGAGCTGCATACGTGTTTCTCTCCACTTTCTGGAGGATCAAGTTTTGAAATCAGTGGAATTAGAGTATGACAGCTAAAGAGATGGAGAAAACACCTGTCTCCGGATTACATCTTCAAACTAAGGGCAACCGTAGTATGGCATTCCTGACAGGGAGACGCGTCCATCATGCATGATGATGTATACAGGTAAGATAGTCTAGCATTAGCTAGCTACATTTTCAGATATTACACGTTTCTAATTTTGACAGAAAGTGGTGTCATTTCAAGCGTAAGTTAGCTAGCTAGCTAACATTAGCTAACTGGCTCCCTAGCTGACATTATTATTTGTATCCTAGAGCCATATTCATGCAGGGTAGTAATAACATTATTTGGTACTGTGTTCGTTGTTGTTTAACTAGCCAATGTTAGCTGGCTCGTTAGCTAATGTCACGTGACATGTGATCTTAAATGTTGTTTACCTAGCTAGGTCCATTGTTTACCTAGCTAGCTACATGTCTTAAGCTAAAGTTTACTGTTAACTGGCTGGCTCCCTAGTAGACATTATTTTTCGTTTCCCAGAGCCGTTTGCTTTTCTAGTTAAAGCCTAATGTTAGCTAGTTAACATTGAACCTGGCTGGTTAGCTCCCAGCACTGGCATTATTTGCACTGTGTTCATTGCTGTTTAACTAGCTAACGTTAACAGGCTGGCTCGCTAGCTAACGTTACGTTACGTGTGTGAACTTACACTTTGTTTACCTAGTTAGGTTCATTGTTTACCTAGCTAGCTATATGTCTTAAGCTAAAGTGTACTGCTAGCTAGCTAACGTTAGTTTTCTAGTTAGAGCCTAATGTTAGCTACCTAACATTGAACCTGATTGGTTAGCTCCCTGCACTGTGGCATTGTTGGCACTGTTTATTGTTGTTTAACTAGCTAACGTTAGCTGGCTGGCTCATTAGCTAACGTTACATGATGTGTGTACAACATCCATTGAATATTGCTGGTGTCAGTAAACATCTGCAACAAAGCGTAATGAAATTGCTTCGAGAACGAAACGAGATGCGTGGGGCTAAAGCTTAAGAGGATGTGAACGATGCTGAATGGGTGTAGACAAAGAAGAGCTCTTCACTAGATACCAAAACATTCAAAGGCCATTTTCTCAAAAGTGAGTTTTCAAGTTGATCAACTTTCAAAGCAGAATTACTTTCCCATTGTTCCTCAAATACAGTGTATGATATACCATTTTGTAGCTCTGAGTCGGTACTTTTATCCAATGTAAAAAATACAATTTCAAACATTGCTACATAAGACTGAATCCAGGTGGTGTGTCACATATGTGACTCATTTCAGGAAACTTGGCGTAAGTCGCGGGTCACTACTTCACACGAGAATCATTTGAACTTAATAAAAAAAAATTATCAAGAGATGAGTTCGAATTGGTCTGCCATATAGCACATTTCTGTCTATTTGAGCTGGTGTGATGGCGCCGGAGGAGATGGCCACCGTTCTCCTAACCAATTGTGCTATTGTGTTTTTGTTTCGATATTTGTAAATAATGTTGTACATAATGTTTCTGTCACCGTATCTTACGGCAGAAAAGAGCTTCTAGATATCAGGACAGCGATCACTCACCTCAGATTAGACAAAGATTTTTTTCAACAACAACAGCAGCAAGCAGGACTCACACGATATTCTCCAAACACCCCACAGGGCAGACATCCCAATTATTCGCAAAAGGAAGCGACGCAGAGGAAGAAGAGCTGGATGCCTCGTCCGGACCCGCAGAAGGCAACTAGGAAAGCTGCCATTACCGTCAATATTACTCGCCAACCTGCAATCATTGGACAATAAACTAGACGAGGTACGATCACGAATATCCTTCCAAAGGGACATCAAAAACAGTAATATCCTATTTTTCACGGAATCATGGCTGAGTGACGACATGGATATTCAGCTATCAGAATACACGCTGCACCGGCAGGATAGAACAACACACTCTGGTAAGACGAGGGTGGGCGGTCTGTGCATAGTTGTAAACAACAGCTGGTGCACGGAATCTAAGGAAGTCTCTAGATTTTGCTCGCCTGAAGTAGAGTATATTGTGATAAATTGCAGGCCACACTACTTGCCTAGAGAGTTCTCAGCTATACTTTTCGTGGCTGTATATTTACCACCACAGACAGATGCCGACACTAAGACCACACTCAGCCAGCTGTATAAGGAAATAAGCAAACAGGAAAACACTCACCAGAGGCGGCGCTCCTAGTGGCCAGAGACTTTAATGCAAGGAAACTTAAATCAGTTCTATCAAATCTCTATCAACATGTTAAATGTGCAACCAGAGGGAAACAATTCTAGGTCACCTGTACTCCACATACAGAGACGTATACAAAGCTCTCCCTCGCCCTCCATTTGGTAAATCCGACCACAACTCTGTCCTCCTGATTCCTGCTTACAAGCAAAAATTAAAGCAGGAAGCACCAGTGACTCGGTCTATAAAAAAATGGTCAGATGAAGCAGATGCTAAACTACAGGACTGTGTTGCTATCACAGACTGGAACATGTTCCGGGATTCTTCTGATGACATTAAGGAATACACCACATCAGTCACTGGCTTTATCAATAAGTGCATTGAGGACGTCGTCCCCACAGTGACTGTACGTACATACCCCAACCAGAAGTCATGGATTACAGGCAACATTCGCACTGAGCTAAAGGGTAGAGCTGCCGCTTTCAAGGAGCGGGACTCTAACCCGGATGCTCACAAGAAATCCCGCTATGCCCTGCGACGAACCATCAAACAGGCAAAGCGTCAATACAGGGCTAAGATTGCATCATACTACACCGGCTCCGACGCTCGTCGGATGTGGCAGGGCTTGCAAACTATTACAGACTACAAAGGCAAGCACAGCCGCGAGCTGCCCAGTGACACGAGCCTACCAGATGAGCTAAATCACTTCTATGCTTCCTTCGAGGCAAGCAACACTGAGGCATGCATGAGAGCATCAGCTGTTCCGGACGACTGTGTGATCACGCTCTCCGTAGCCGACGTGAGTAAGACCTTTAAACAGGTCAACATTCACAAGGCTGCGGGGCCAGATGGATTACCAGGACGTGTGCTCCGGGCATGTGCTGACCAATTGGCAGGTGTCTTCACTGACATTTTCAACATGTCCCTGATTGAGTCTGTAATACCAACATGCTTCAAGCAGACTACCATAGTCCCTGTGCCCAAGAACACAAAGGCAACCTTCCTAAATGACTGCAGACCCATAGCACTCACGTCCGTAGCCATGATGTGCTTTGAAAGGCTGGTAATGACTTACATAAACACCATTATCCCAGAAACCCTAGACCAACTCCAATTTGCATACTGCCCAAACAGATCCACAGATGACATTTACATTACATTTACATTTACATTTAAGTCATTTAGCAGACGCTCTTATCCAGAGCGACTTACAAATTGGTGCATTCACCTTATGATATCCAGTGGAACAACCACGTTACAATAATGCATCTAAATCTTTTAAGGGGGGGGGGGGGGGGGGGTTAGAAGGATTACTTTATCCTATCCCAGGTATTCCTTAAAGAGGTGGGGTTTCAGGTGTCTCCGGAAGGTGGTGATTGACTCCGCTGTCCTGGCGTCGTGAGGGAGCTTGTTCCACCATTGGGGTGCCAGAGCAGCGAACAGTTTTGACTGGGCTGAGCGGGAACTGTGCTTCCTCAGAGGTAGGGGGGCCAGCAGGCCAGAGGTGGATGAACGCAGTGCCCTTGTTTGGGTGTGGGGCCTGATCAGAGCCTGAAGGTATGGAGGTGCCGTTCCCCTCACAGCTCCGTAGGCAAGCACCATGGTCTTATAGCGGATGCGAGCTTCAACTGGAAGCCAGTGGAGAGAGCGGAGGAGCGGGGTGACGTGAGAGAACTTGGGAAGGTTGAACACCAGACGGGCTGCGGCGTTCTGGATGAGTTGTAGGGGTTTAATGGCACAGGCAGGGAGCCCAGCCAACAGCGAGTTGCAGTAATCCAGACGGGAGATGACAAGTGCCTGGATTAGGACCTGCGCCGCTTCCTGTGTGAGGCAGGGTCGTACTCTGCGAATGTTGTAGAGCATGAACCTACAGGATCGGGTCACCGCCTTGATGTTAGTGGAGAACGACAGGGTGTTGTCCAGGATCACGCCAAGGTTCTTAGCACTCTGGGAGGAGGACACAAGGGAGTTGTCAACCGTGATGGCGAGATCATGGAACGGGCAGTCCTTCCCCGGGAGGAAGAGCAGCTCCGTCTTGCCGAGGTTCAGCTTGAGGTGTTGATCCGTCATCCACACTGATATGCCTGACAGACATGCAGAGATGCGATTCGCCGCCTGGTTATCAGAAGGGGGAAAGGAGAAGATTAATTGTGTGTCGTCTGCATAGCAATGATAGGAGAGACCATGTGAGGATATGACAGAGCCAAGTGACTTGGTGTATAGCGAGAATAGGAGAGGGCCTAGAACAGAGCCCTGGGGGACACCAGTGGTGAGAGCACGTGTTGCGGAGACAGATTCTCGCCACGCCACCTGGTAGGAGCGACCTGTCAGGTAGGACGCAATAGATGACGGTAGATGACGCAATCTCTATTGCACTCCACACTGCCCTTTCCCACCTGGACAAAAGGAACACCTATGTGAGAATGCTATTCATTGACTACAGCTCAGCGTTCAACACCATAGTACCCTCAAAGCTGATCACTAAGCTCAGGAACCTGGGACTAAACACCTCCCTTTGCAACTGGATCCTGGACTTCCTGACGGGCTGCCCCCAGGTGGTGAGGGTAGGTAGCAACACATCTGCCATGCTGATCCTCAACACTGGAGCTCCCCAGGGGTGCATGCTCAGTCCCCTCCTGTACTCCCTGTTCACCCACGACTGCATGGCCAGGCACGACTCCAACACCATCATTAAGTTTGGTGACGACACAACAGTGGTAGGCCTGATCACTGACAATGACGAGACAGCCTATAGGGAGGAGGTCAGAGACCTGGCCGGGTGGTGCCTGAATAACAACCTATCCCTCAACGTAACCAAGACTAAGGAGATGATTGTGGACCACAGGAAAAGGAGCACCGAGCACGTCCCCATTCCCTTCGATGGGGCTGTAGTGGAGCAGGTTGAGAGCTTCAAATTCCTTGGTGTCCACATCAACAACAAATTAGAATGGTCCAAACACACCAAGACAGTCGTGAAGAGGGCACGACAAAGCCTATACCCCTCAGGAAACTAAAAAGATTTGGCATCGGTCCTGAGATCCTCAAAAGGTTCAACAGCTGCAACATCGAGAGCATCCTGACCGGTTGCATCACTGCCTGGTACGGCAATTGCTCAGCCTCCGACCGCAAGGCACTTCAGAGGGTAGTGCGTACGGCCCAGTACATCACTGGGGCAAAGCTGCCTGCCATCCAGGACCTCTACACCAGGCGGTGTCAGAGGAAGGCCCTGAAAATTGTCAAAGACCCCAGCTACCCCAGTCATAGACTGTTCTCTCCACTACCGCATGGTAAGCGGTACCGGAGTGCCAAGTCTAGGACAAAAAGGCTTCTCAACAGTTTTTACCCCCAAGCCATAAGACTCCTGAACAGGTAACCAAATGGTTACCTGGACTATTTGCATTGTGTGCCATCCCCCTGCCTCCCCCCCCCCCTCCCCCCCCCCGCTACTCTCTGTTTATCTTATATGCATAGTCACTTTAACTATACATTCATGTACATACTACCTCAATTGGCCCATCCAACCAGTGCTCCCGCACACCGGCTAACCGGACTATCTGCATTGTGTCCCACCACCTGCCAACCCCTCTTCTTACACTACTGCTACTCTCTGTTCATCATATATGCATAGTCACATTAGCCATACCCATGTGTACATACTACCTCAATAAGCCTGACTAAACGGTGTCTGTATATTTTACATTTTTACATTTTAGGCATTTAGCAGATGCTCTTATCCAGAGCGACTTACTGTAGTGAATGCATACATTTCATACATTTAAAAAAAAAAAAATCCCCGTACTTTTTTTCCGCCTTGCTACTCTTATTTTCAAATGTCTTTTTACTGTTCTTTTATTTCTTTACCTACCTACACACACACACACACACACACACACACACACACACACACACACCTTTTTTCGCACTATTGGTTACTATTGGTTACTGGTAAGTAAGCATTTCACTGTAAGGTCTACACCTGTTGTATTCGGCGCACGTGACAAATAAACTTTGGTTTGATAAACTTTGATTTGATTAGTATGTGTAGGGAATCCTGTTTAAAGTGGCTTTAAAAAATATATATTGCTTAGTAGAACTGCATAAGTGTTGCTCTCCACCTTCTGGTGGACCGAGTGTTGAAATCAGTGGAAATAGAGTATGATAGCTAAGGAGACAAAGTCATATTCATTTGAAGTTAATGTGTACTGTTAGCTAGCTAGCCAACGTAAGCTGGCTGGCTCGCTAGCTAACGTTACGTGTCTGATCTTATTATTCATATCTCAGAGCATATTTGCTTGGCTAGTTATAGTCTAATGTTAGCTAGCTAACATTGAACCTGGTTTGTTAGCTACCTGCAGATTAACGCATGGTAGTAACGTCATGAGTTGGTATTATGGTTCATTGTTTACCTAGCTAGCTAGCTAGCTAGCTAGCTACATGTCTTAACAAAAGACTTCACTATGCAAGTATCCCTTTCAATAGAATGTCATTCCGACAACTGTTGATAGATGTAACTTAGCTGGTAAATTCGCTCTGGCTATCTACTCCAATTTCAGACCATGGGTAATATAGTCTAGCTAGCGACATTTTCAGATTTTACTATGCAAGTAACCATTTTGGGTGCGTTCGTAAATTAAGTCTGGCCATCTACTCCGATTTCAGAGCAGAGGGCTGATTAATTTAACTGATTAATTTAGGAACGCTCAACCCACCTTGAATATGGCCGGTGTCAGTAAATGTCGGCAAAAAAGTCTAATTCAATTGTTGCCAGTAGCACATTTACAGTCACCAACGCTCTGGATAACATGAAAACAGCCTAACCAGCTCTGCTAGGAAGAGTAAAATGGTCAGAGTGGGGTGTTCTCTCATTTGTATCTGGATGTAGCTAGCAACCTAGCCCATATTAGCCAGTTAGCTTGGGTGCTTGACTGCCGTTGTAAGGTCAGAATGTTCAGATCAACTCTACTCATCGGCCAGAGCGAAACGCTTTGAATTTACAAACGGACAATCTGACAGCACAGTTGTAATCACCAACGCTCTGAATAACATACCGGCCTAACCAGCTCTGCTAGGGTGAGTAATGTTCAGTGAACTGTTACATGATTCCATATTTGTTATTTCATAGGTGAGCAGGTGTGTCCAAACTTTGACCGGTACCGTAGATATTTAGTAGTCTTGTTCAGAACTCTTATGGCTTGGGGGTAGAAGCTGTACAGGTTCCTGTTGGTTCCAGACTTGGTGAATTGGTAATGCTTGCCATGCAGTCGCAGAGATACAGTCTTTTAGCTTGGGTGGCTGGAGTCTTTGACAATTTTCTTTTCCTTCCTCTGACAGCGCCTGGTATAGAGGTCCCGGATGGCAGAAAGCTGGACCCAGTGATCTAATGGGCCGTACCCACTACACTATATAGCGCCTTGCGGTCGAATGCCTAGCAGTTGCCATACAAAGCGATGATGCAGCCAGGCAA
Organism: Salmo salar; assembly: GCF_965601325.2. NCBI lineage: Eukaryota > Metazoa > Chordata > Actinopteri > Salmoniformes > Salmonidae > Salmo > Salmo salar. The sequence goes on from NC_138291.1 coordinate 67,782,401, forward strand.
GGTGCTCTCGATGGTGCAGCGGAATAACTTTTTTGAGGATCTGATGGCCCATGCCAAACCTTTTCAGCCTGAGAGGGAAGAGGCATTGTCGTGCCTTCTTCAAAACTGAGCTGACCTCCTCCATATAGACTGTCTCATCGTCGTCGGTAATCGTTCCTACCACCGTTGGATCATCGGCAAACTTAATGATGGTGTTAGAGTAGTGCACAGCCATGCAGTCATGGGTGAACAGGGAGTACAGGCGGGAACTAAGCACGCACCCCTGAGGGGCCTCCATGTTGAGGGTCAGTGTGGCAAATGTGTTGTTGCCTACACTCATCACCTGTGAGCGGCCTGCCAGGAAGTCCAAGATCCAGTTGCAGAGGGAGGTGTTTAGGACCAGGGACCTTAGCTTAGTGATGAGCTTTGAGGTTAATATGGTGTTGAATGCTGAGCTGTCATCAATGAACAGCATTCTCACATAGGTGTTCCTTTTGACCAGGTGGGAAAGGGCAGTGTGGAGTGCAATGGAGATTGCGTCATCTGTGGATCTTTTGGGGCGGTATGCGAATTGGAGTCAGTCCAGTGTGTCTGGGATGATGGTGTGGATGTGAGCCATGACCAGCCTTTCAAAGCATTTCATGGCTACAGATGTGAGTGGTCTGCTTGAAACTTGTAGATATTACGGACTGAGTCAGGGAGAGGTTGAAAAAGTTTGTGTAGATGCATGCTCTGAGTAAGCGTCCTAGCAATGTGTCTGGCTCTGGGGCCTTGTTTAACCTGTTTAAAGGTCTTACTCACATTGGCTATGGAGAGCATGATCACAAAGTCATCCAGAACAGCTGGTGCTCTCACTTACGGTTCAGTGTTGCTTCCCTCGATGCGAGCATAGAAGGCATTTAGCTTGTCTGGTAGGCATTGGAAAGCTCGTGGCTGCCCAGTGTCTACCAGAGCGCTGCCACATCCAACAAGAGTCAGAGCCTATTCATATCTGCTGTGGTATGATGTTCTGTGTATGTTGATGCTTGCATGTGTGCATGGGTCTGTGTGTGTGTATGTGGGTGTGCGTGCGTGCGTGCGTGCGGGTGTACATTGTGTACATTGAGGAGGGGAGTTGCTGCAGGCTCAAATGTGTCTCAAACTCATCATTGTCCAAAATTTTGCTACATCTACATTTCAATGCAAATGACAGCAAACCAAAATTAATTTTGTGACAGGATGACTTAGTCATAGTAAGTATATCCAATGTCCCCGTGACGTATGCTCTCTTTTAACTTAATGTAACAGATGTATGCTTCAGTTGGTCACGTGAGTAATAAAATACACTATCCAGAATATGTTCTTCTGAGTTCGTGCTGTGCTGCTGTTGCAAGAAACAGTTAAAGTTGTGGAGACATCAGGACTTTACGGTCAACAGTACCTTTGGATATTATTCAATCATGTAATGTGAATGATTTAAACAAAAAAAGGTGCATTCAATGGGTGTCCTTTTTGGGTCCAGTTGTGACATTAATCCTGCCACACAATTCAGTGACTAGAATCGGTATCTGAAAGTGTTACTTCCTCCATCTGTATCTTTATTCTTTTCTCTCCCAATTAGGAGAGGAGATGTGGCCAATAGACCAGACGAAATGCAAGAGGAGCCTTTGTAGTTCACTGCAGGAGATTATGTCTCCTGTTTGTCAGATGCAATGTCATGCCGCCCCCGTTTCCCCAACCCCCCCAACACACGCACTCACACACACATGTACAAACCAACAAACACACACACACACACACACACACACACACACACACACACACACACACACACACACACACACACACACACACACACACACACACACACACACACACACACACACACACACACAATGTGTCCAATCCTCACTCCATGCCTCCCCTCATCCAGTGTCTTGCCTCCCCCAGCCCAAAGCTCCCTCACACCCAGCTGGGCGATAGTGTGGTAGGGAGAAGGCTTGTCAGGAACATGGTCTCTCCCACTAATTATCCCAGAGCGTATCCGGCTGGCTGCAGACTTCACACACAGACTAACTCACTGAGGTGGTCAATTAGTTGGTTAGTAGCAGGTCTGCTATTGGGCTCTATCATACATTGGTATCGTACGGGTTTCTTACCCTATACCTTCCCAGTGGGCAAGACTGTTTGAAATTACACCATAAAAATGCCATTCTAAACAGTTTTGCCTGCTGGGTTGGATGTTAACAATGGGAAATAGAGAGAGAATCCATATTTGTAGTCTCTTTCTTTGTTTCTTTCTTTTTTTGCAGACCCATTTGCTATCTTTGAGTCACATTTTTATATGATGTATTTCAAGTTTTTCTTCCCCATTGTGACGATTTCTCAGTCAACAATACAGATAAAACCTTTACCTTACAGTAAAATATTTGACATCTATCGTTGCATCTGTCTTTTTTATTCATGGTCTGTATCTGTAAAGTATTAGTATTTTATTAGGATTCCCATTAGCTGTTGCCAAGGCAGCAGCTACTCTTCCTGGGGTCCAAACAGAGATAAAACATGACATCATACAAAACATTGTGTTATTATACAAATTTACATTGCTCCATTATTACATTACAATATTACAATATATTACTAAGAATAATGTGTGGGTGTGTGTAAAATGTGTGTTTTAGCGTGCCTCTTCACTGTCCGTGTTGTGCTGTGAGGTGTTGTTTTATCTGTTTAAAAAGAAATCTGATTTAACTTCTAGCTTGAGTTAACTGAGGTCAGTGGTGATTTTAGCATGTCAGTCTTGGTGGGGGGAAAAAAAATAAGTGGGATGCATGCCAGCAAAGTCACTACACAACACAACACTAAACAATACATGAATTGCACTATAATGGTGACAAATGGTGCCCACAAACTGTTAGGGCCTACATAAAGCTGTATCAACAGCATAGTCTCAACAGCAGTCCCAAAACCCGCTACACCTGGCTATCAGCGGAGCCTTGTCTGGCAGTGAAACAGTTCATTCAGCCTCATTTACTGCCTTTTAAAAAAACATTGCTGATATGGCTGACTTGCTTAAACAAATGTGGTTTCTACTGACAATTGAGACGTACAAACTATAGCATAAGGGGATGACAAGCGGATAAGAGGCAATCCGTTATTTCGATTAAGACATTAATGAGTGAGCCAGGACAAACGTTGTCAATATAACTAGTTGTTCATAATTTTTTTAATGTACAGCGACAGAATTCAGAGCATGGGCCGTTCTTACATTGCTTTCCCTGTACAGCAAGTCAGAACCATAGGATAAATAAAGGGGGCATATAAGCAGACAATGAAAGCTCCTACAATATTCGATGATTGGATTTCTCAAAAACAGATTATAGGCTACATGTTCATCACCGTGTCAGAATAGTAGGTGAAATTAAGAGGTGAAAATAGACCAAATTATTAGGGTGAGGCACATGGACTAATAACAGGTTACTACACAACATACACTTAGTATTGCTTTCTTAGCAACAGTATACATATCTCCCTGGCATATTACATTATTTATGCAGCAGTATATAAGACATTTTTGGACTCACCTTGTTGTGATGTGCTCACTTGAACAGGAAGGTGGCGCGGCAGTCCTTTGTGGTCACATTTTGTCATCAAGGAAAGAGAAAGAGGACGGATTTACAATTCCTAGTTGGATTTGGATGACCGTTTAAAACATATTTTCCCAGTCTGAGCTCGTTTATTCCCGACGTCCCAGTTACAGTGCTTGCAGTTAGCCACTGTAACCGATTCCTTCCAAACCACTCATCGTTGAATTTGCGATTTCCAATAGTTTTGTAATGTTTATGTCCAATGGCCGATGAGCACTGATACATTTTATCTATAGTTTATCTTCATTGTTTCTCTTCATATGACAAGTATTAAAAAGGATTTGCAAGTAGATTGTCGAATTGATTCATGATGATGACCGCAAGCTAAGATTTTGAAAGTAAGATGTTGACACGATCAGTCCAATCAAAGCTACTGTACATATAACATGATTTGACGTCATTTTATCTTTGGCCAATGATCTTGAGCCTTCTTGGAAGGGCACTACTAATGTAATTATATGGCAGGAACCAAAGGGCTACCCTTACTACTTGGGCATGACGTAGTGTCCCCATGAGTGACAGAACACTGAGCCAATCATGGGGCAATGTTCCTATTTTCTGGTGGCTTGCCCCACCACAGAAAGCACTGAGCTAGGCTGAAAGATCTGCATTTTGGAGCTGCCTTACTCAATAAAACAAAAAAGAGACCATGTTTGTATGCGGCTTTATTAACTCAATGATATATATTTTCTTTACATTGTTTGCAAACTGATATATGACTCGTATTAATGCCAAAATAACATGCAAAACAGGCAAAGCCTTTTATTTCTTTTCACACCTGCCCTGAATGACACCATTCTGTATACTTCTGGCCCTTCTTTGGACACTGTGTTAACTAACCTCCAGACGAGCTTCAATGCCATACAGCTCTCCTTCCGTGGCCTCCAACTGCTCTTAAATGCAAGTAAAACTAAACGCATGCTCTTCAACCGATCACTGCCCGCACCTGCCCACCCGTCCAGCATCACTACTCTGGACGGTTCTGACTTAGAATACGTGGACAACTACAAATACCTAGGTGTCTGGTTAGACTGTAAACTCTCCTTCCAGACTCACATCAAACATCTCCAATCCAAAGTTAAATCTAGAATTGGCTTCCTATTTCGCAACAAAGCATCCTTCACTCATGCTGCCAAACATACCTTCGTAAAACTGACCATCCTACCGATCCTCGACTTCGGCGATGTCATTTATAAAATAGCCTCCAACACTCTACTCAACAAATTGGATGCAGTCTATCACAGTGTCATCCGTTTTGTCACCAAAGCCCCATATACTACCCACCACTGTGACCTGTACGCTCTTGTTGGCTGGCCCTCGCTTCATACTCGTCGCCAAACCCACTGGCTCCAGGTCATCTATAAGTCTCTGCTAGGTAAAGCCCCACCTTATTTCACCTCACTGGTCACCATAGCAACACCCACTCGTAGCACGCGCTCCAGCAGGTATATTTCACTGGTCACCCCCAAAGCCAGTTCCTCCTTTGGCCGCCTTTCCTTCCAGTTCTCTGCTGCCAATGACTGGAACGAACTGCAAAAATCACTGAAGCTGGAGACTCATATCTCCCTCACTAGCTTTAAGCACCAGCTGTCAGAGCAGCTCACAGATCACTCCACCTGTACATAGCCCATCTGTAAACAGCCCATCCAACTACTTCATCCCCATACTGTATTTATTTATTTATCTTGCTCCTTTGCACCCCAGTATCTCTACTTGCATATTCATCTTCTGCACATCTACCATTCCAGTGTTTAATTGCTATATTGTAATTTACAACGCCACCATGGCCTATTTATTGCCTTACCTCCCTTATCTTACCTAATTTGCATTCACTGTATATAGACATTTTGTTTTCTTTTTTTCTACTGTATTATTGACTGTATGTTTTGTTTATTCCATGTGTAACTCTGTGTTGTTGTATGTGTCGAACTGCTATGCTTTATCTTGGCCAGGTCGCAGTTGTAAATGAAAACTTGTTTTCAACTAGCCTACCTGGTTAAATAAAGGTGAAATAAATGAATAAATGACAGGTTGCCACTGCCTGAGGTGTAAGAGAGTTCCATGTTGTCATGGCTCTGTCTAGTACTGTGCGTTTACTAGCCTCTGTTCTGGACTTGGGGACTGTGAAGAGACCTCTGGTTGCAAGTGTTGTGGAATATGTACAGTATAAGTGTCTGAGCTGTGTGTTAACCGATTGAACAAACAGTTTGGTACCTTTAACACATCAATACCTCTCACAAAGACCAGAAGTGATCAGTCAATCTTTCTTCTACTTTGAGCCATGAGATATTGATATGCATGTTGTTGATATTAGCCCTCCTTGTACATTTAAGGGCCAGATGTGCTGCTCTGTTCCAGTCCAACTGTAATTTGCCTATGTTCCTCTTTGCAGCACTTGACCGTATAACTGGGCAGTACTCCAGGTATGATAAAACTAGGGCCTGTAAGACTTGTTTGGTCGATTGTGATGTCAAGAAAGCAGAGCAGTGCTTTATCACGGACAGAACTCTCCCCATTTGAGCAATCATTGAATCAATATATTTTGACCATGTCAGCTTACAATCTAGGCTTACAACAAGCAGTTTAGTCCCTCAATTTGCTTAATAGCCACTTTATTTATTACTAGATTTAGATCAGGTTTATGATTTGACAAATGATTTGTCCCAAATACAATGCTTTTAGTTGTGGATATATTTAGGACTCGCTTATTGCTAGCCACCCATTCTAAACTGACTGCAGCTCTTTATTAAGGGATGCAATGATTTCATTTGCTGTGGTACAGTAGCTGACATGTATGGTGTTGAGTCATTGGCGTACATAGACACACAGGCTTTATTCAATGCTAGTGGTCGGTCATTAGTAAAAATAGAGAACAGCAGTGGGCAAAGACAGCTGCATTGAGGAACACCACACTCTACCTGGTTTACGTTAGAGAAGCTTCCATTAAAGAAATCCCTCTGTTCTATTAGATAGGTAGCTCTCAATCTACGATATGGCAGAGGATGTAAAGCCATAACACATACGTTTTTTATTATAAATAATATCAAACGCTGCACTGAAGTCTTACAATACAGCTCCCACATGTTTCTTATTATCAATTTAATTCAGCCAAGCATCAGTCATTTGTGTCAGTGCCATACATGTTGAGTGCCCTTCCCTATAAATATTCTGAAAGACTCTTGTTAATTAGTTTACAGTGAAATAACGTATCTGGTCAAACAATTTACTAAGGGCTGGTAGTAGGCTGATTGGTCAGCTGTTTGAAGAGGTAAAGGGTGGTTTGCTATTCTTAGGTAGCGAAATGACTTTTGCTTCCCTCCAGGTCTGAAGGCACACCCTTTCTTCGAGAATTAGATTGAAGATATGGCAAATAGGAGTGGCAATATAGTCCGTTACCATCCTCAGTAATTTGTCAGTACCAGGTGGGTAGTCATTATTGATAGACAGCAATACATTTTTTCACCAATTCCACACTCACTTTACAGAATTCTAAGCTACAATGCTTGTCTTTCATTATTTGGTCAGTCAGTAATGCATGAATATGACGGCTCAGAGTTTGTTGTTTGAATGTCATCCCTGGGTTTGCTGACCTTGCCAATGAAAAAGTAATTAAAGGGCCATTCCAACACTTTTCAATATCATATTCATTATCTCCAGCCCCATACCAGTGTCTTAATATGTGAAAATTAACTAAATTACTCACGATAAACGTTCACAAAAAACATAACAATTATTTTAAGAATTATAAATACAGAACTCCTTTATGCACTCGCTATGTCCGATTTTAAAATAGCTTTTCGGTGAAAGCACATTTTGCAATATTCTCAGTAGATAGCCCGGCATCACAGGGCTAGCTATTTAGACACCCACCAAGTTTAGCCCTCACCAAAGTCAGATTTACTATAAGAAAAATGTTATTACCTTTGCTGTTCTTCGTCAGAATGCACTCCCAGGACTTCTACTTCAATAACAAATGTTGGTTTGGTTCAAAATAATCCATAGTTATGTTCAAATATCCTCTGTTTTGTTCGTGCGTTCAAGACACTATCCGAAGTGTAAAGACGGGTGACGAGCCCGACGCGTTTCGTGACAAAAAAATTCTAAATATTCCATTACCGTACTTCGAAGCATGTCAACCGCTGTTTAAAATCAATTTTTATGCCATTTTTCTCGTAAAAAAGCGATAATATTCCGACCGGGAAACCGTGTTTACGTTCAAAGAGAGAGAAAATAAAAACATGGGGTCGCCTCGTGCACGCGCCTCAGTCTCATTGTCCTCTGATAGACCACTTACCAAAGGCGCTAATGTTTTTCAGCCAGGGGCTGCAAAGACATCATTCAGCTCTTTCCCGGGTTCTGAGAGCCTATGGGAGCCGTAGGAAGTGTCACGTTACAGCAGAGATCCTAAGTTTTCAATAAAGAGAGTCAAGAAGCCCAAGGAATGGTCAGAGAGGGCACTTCCTGTACAGAATCTTCTCAGGTTTTTGCCTGCCATATGAGTTCTGTTATACTCACAGACACCATTCAAACAGTTTTAGAAACTTTAGGGTGTTTTCTATCCAAAGCCAATAATTATATGCATATTCTAGTTTCTTGGCAGTAGTAATAACCAGATTAAATCGGGTACGTTTTTTATCCGGCCGTGCAAATACTGCCCCCTACCCTCAACAGGTTAACGTGCGTCAAGAGGCTAGACACACTGACCAGCTGAAATAGACAGAAGCGTGCTATATGGCAGACCAATCCAAACTCATCTCTCGGCATGTCCAGTCCACTCATTATCTCAGCCAATCATGGCTAGCGGGAAGGTTGCTGACTTTATGTGGCTAAACTAACTAGGCTCGTAATTTAACTATTTTATTTGTATTTACAGATGGCATACACGTTTATTATTAAGGCACATGAAAGTTCACAGGTTTGAGAAGGCATTTCTTCCAAAAAAACACATTTGTAATAAAAAAAATGTATGTTCAAACGGTTCTCCTGTGAAGTAATGACCCGTGACATACGCCTAGTTTCCTGAAATGGGTCACATATGTAGACACTGGTATTGTGCTGTAGATAATGAAAATAAGTTTGGAAAGTGAAGGAGTTGCTCTTTAAAGTCGTCGGCAATATCAGAGTCTTTGGGATGAATGAGCCATTTGATTCAATGAAGGATTGAACTGAGTTTTCCTTTTTGCCTGAAATGTAATTTAAGCTACTCCAAAGCTTTTTACCATCATCCTTTATGTAATTAGTCTTTGTTTTGTAGTACTGTTTCTTCTTCTTTTTGTTCAATTTAGTCACATGATTTCTCAATTTACTGTACGTTTGCCAATTTCATAAACGCTTCAAGTGCGACGTCTGGTTGCTCCTCATGACAGACAACAGACCAGCAAATATTTTTTTACATCTTCAACATAGCAATCTCTACAAAACCTTTTGTATGACTTTTGTATGATTTAGTTCCCGTACTGTTTGTAAATACCCCTGTAGGTCGACTAATAAACTGAGCCAGATTGCAGGCACTTGTTACAGTTTGAAGCTTCTTCTTGAGTGGACAGCTTGATGAAACCAGTGAATATTTTATTCTCCCAGAAAATATTCCTCTCTGTTGATATCACATACACAATCAAGCATTTCACAAATGTTATCCAGATACTGACTGTTAGCCCTTGGTGGTCTATATGTTACGACCGTCGTTCAATGAAGACCAAGGTGCAGCGTGGTAGGAAAAGATTTTCTTTAATTTTAAATGTACCACCAAAAAACAATAAACAATACAATGAACGTAAAGCTAGGAGTGCAAACACATGCAACACAAAAGACAAGATCCCACAACTGAAGGTGGGAAAAAGGGCTGCCTAAGTATGATCCCCAATCAGAGACAACGATAGACAGCTGCCTCTGATTGGGAACCATACTCGGCCAACAAAGAAATATAAACATAGATTTCCCACCCTAGTCACACCCTGACCTACCAAATAGAGAATTTAAAGGATCTCTAAGGTCAGGGCGTGACACTATAGCAAATTCCTACAAGAATAGGCTTTAGGTGAGGCAGGTGAACTTGTAACCATATTACTTAAAAAGCATTTGATCTGACATCCTCTTTAAGCTTTACAAAAGTTTGACTTGAATATATACAGCAACAACTCCCTTATTGGCATTCCTGTCTCTTCTGTAGATGTTCTAACCATGTATTGCTACCATTGTGTCATCAAAGGAATTATCTAAGTGAGATAGCCAGTAAAGTAATCTTGTCTGATGTTAGCAAGTTATCAATTTCATGAACCTTAGGCATGAAACTTATATTTGAGCCAATAGTACAAGGAGAGCTGCCTACAGTGGGCTTCCTACTAGGGCAAACAGTCTCACTGCTAACAGTGAAAATCAGGTTTATAGGCACAAGACCACTGATATCAAGAAGGTCCTTTTTTTAATCAAACTCTGCACGTTTAAGTGCAACAGCCCAAGAAGTTTACAAAATTTTGAAACTGAGGGGATATCCATTTTTATGGAATTCACTTTTGAACTAATAGCACTGGTTGAGGTTATGCTAGCCACAGTGAGCTTTCCATTTCATCTAATGGTAATAGAGCTAACAACGGGATTCAACTTTATGGGTACAAGATTATGACTGACAACACATCTTGGATATGAACATTTGTAACAGTATTATGATAGCGCTGTGATATAATTTACATTTACATTTACATTTTAGTCATTTAGCAGACGCTCTTATCCACGGTAGGGATTACCTAAGACAGCACTGATTTCTCCTGTTGTGGCGGAGGTAGGGCGATAGACTTCTGAGGGCTGTGAGAGTGTCATTGAGTAAGCAACTGTTTTATGTCCGAAGAGAGTCTCTGTGCTCCTCGGTAGTTGGGATGTATACCTGAGACCTGAAGACTCATGTTAGCTCAGTGGGCTAACAACACAGTCTTCAGTCGCACAAATTACATGCGTTCCCAACTTTATTGGTCACATGAGAACAACACACAGTCAAAAATACATACTCTTAATTAACACTCGTTCTCACAATAAAATCCTTATCCCTTCTCATGCTGACAATGTTAGAGTCCAGCCAACGTACAGAACACATTTAGAATAAACTTTTATCTGCAAAAACAAAACTAAGAAGTTCTTTATATGCTATTACATTTGCATGATGCATGTTGTTACGAAACTGATTAACTTGCCTGCTAATATTGTTGAACTCGCTAAGTCTAGGTGCTCTATTTTAACAAACCTAATGCAATGGTAAATCTTAGCACTAGCAGTAGATTTTTAGGTTCTGGGGTGTGTCAGAAATATATTTGCTATTTTTACAACTAGAATAATGGGCGCAGTAGCTGGTGGTGGAGTTGGGAAAGGACTGGGTTTTAATGAATAAACAAATTGTGTGTTTGTTGTGGCTTGGCCCCTCTCTGGCCAATCAGAACATGCTCCAAGACTAAATATGTGGTTGCTTCAAATTGTGTATTTATGGTATTTTATCCTATTGCGTTTTCATTTACTAGTTAGATAAATAGCCTCCCCCATATTTGCTAAATATTTTGCACATGTTTGCAGTCCACATTGTTCTAATTGCTTTGCTTCAATATGTAAATACATTGTTAAACATAGGCTACAACATTCACACTGATATAGGGGCTAGGCCTACTGTAAATTGCAGTCAGGGCATGGACATGCCAAACATAGTCAATAAGCAAGATTATATTCACTAAGCTATTGACAAGGCCTAAAAAGACAGTGTATAATTCAAATAAAAAATAAAATAAAATGAAACATGAACTTGTTTTCAAAAAGCTATGTCTAAGTACAGTTACAGGCACCATACCAATACAGACAAGGCAACTTAGACTCTGAAGGGTTTTACCCATGTCAAACCTTTCATAGGAGCTGGATAAAGATCCAATATAAAGAGAAAGGGGGAATGTCCACTCATCGTTATACTGCTCACAGTCACAAATATAATGTTTTTATACACATCATGGAACCATTTTTACAGATTATATTTTCACTTCTCCAGAAATAGCAGAATAAATTGCATTGGATGCGAGCCATGTATGTTCTCTCCAAACCCATGGACGATGAATCTTTTTAATGAGTTTGGTTTTTAAATCAAATTAAACAAAAAACAATCAATCTGTTTTTTGAACCAACAACACTATTTCTAAATGGAATCAGGTCAGAAGCATAATATCATAAATCACATCTCTTGTTCCATAAGCATAAGGCTATGTGTGCACACGTACAGTAGGCTCAGGGGCTCTTGGGCAGGAATCATGGATGTTTGTCCTATCCATTGTATATAGTTTATTAAATAGCGTACACTAACCCTACGATAGGCGTTGTTATCTCAAACATGTAGCCAATCTAGTTTTGTATTTGTCTACAAACATTGCATTCGCATTTCGAAAAATTCCCTGCATGTTCGAGCCATGGAAAAATAGACTTTGTCCGAAATGTTATAATAAGATTAGCCTACCATCGCCTGATATGGCCTGTTAGTGACTTTGCCACGTGAAAGGTAAACAAACAAACAGGCAAATAAACTAGGCTACAAGCGGATTCAATACCAAGGACATTGATCAGAATTCCTGTGATTTGACAGTTAAGTCCAACAAATGAAAGTGGAAGATGCATTTTTTTTTACAAAATGATAAAGGAAAAACAATAAGCAGTCTATTGTAATAACTTGATGTTCCTAAACACACTTCCTACTGTCACGGATACCTTTCATTCAATGGGCATTGCACATACAGTAGGCCTAATGAGTTCAAACTTGCATGGACAAGAGTAATGTTCAATATAAAGAAAAAACTGATATTTCTGTTGTCTGTTTTGCTGCTCATGATATTTTAATAAAATATTGGTTGTAGGCTACTGATTAGGCTACTCTGAGCCTCCGCAGATTCTATAACCAATTGCGTTACCGCTAAGACCAGCTTAAATATCATCAGTAGGGCTGGTGGAAATTGGCCAAGTTTGGAAAATAGCAGAGCGCTGGCTTGTACAAGTCAAAATTGATTAAACATAAATATATACAAGAAGGAAAAATATAAAAATGCATGCCCGTACGAAAACAATCTAAACCAAACGAAAGGCCTCATGGCCACCAAAAACCAGAAGCCTCACAGCTCTGCCAGCTTACAGTACACTCTGACTGAGGATCACCTTAATTGGCATGTGGAAGTGTATCCTGGATAGTGTGTTGCCTAACTGTGTGCTAACACTAAACTACCCCATATCATATCATATCACCTCCCCCCAACATGAAAATAAAGTAAAAATCCTCACATGTCCCCAATATCTATTTTCAAACTTGTATATACTTTTTGCAATTTCTTTTCTATAAATCTTCCTTAACTGAAGAGACCATTATGTACAGTATAAACACTAGAGCTGCAGCTATGAGACCTGCCTAGAAAAACCAGAAGCCAGACAAAAACCAAAACTGACTGCTCTGCAGTCAGGTAATATCTTCTTGCCAAAAGTCTCTGACTTGAACGAACCAAGGAACCTGTGACCCCTCTGGTTCTAAACTGAGAGACCAACTCCATTCCCTAGGCCCATGGTCACAAGCACCAAGCTCCATCTGATATATAAGCACCACCAGTGACAAGTGAATGTTGACCACAAACTCACTTGGAACACAATGCATGTTCCCAAACACCTCTTTGCTCCAGGCCTAAGCACTCACTGGAAGAGAACAGCTAGTCACATCCTCCACACTTTGACTTCCAGAGAACCTACTGAGACCAATCTCCACCTTCCCCTGAGTCTCAGTGTCCATCACACAAGCATTACCAACGGGGAAAACACTAACCGTATTCTCCTCACCTCCCTACAACTTAATAGGAGACACTACATGCTTCAGGAACTGTTGACTGCTCCTCAACAACAGGAAATAGCACAGGTGGATCTGGCTTTTCCACCAAACTTACTTCTTAACTTCTCTAGGGCCAGTGGGACGATTTCGTCCCACCTACGTAACAGCCAGTGAAATCCCGTGGCGCGTTAATCAAATACCTTAGAAATGCTATTACTTCAATTTCTCAAACATATGACTATTTTACATCATTTTAAAGACAAGACTCTCGTTAATCTAACCACACTGTCCGATTTCAAAAAGGCTTTACAACGAAAGCAAAACATTAGATTATGTCAGCAGAGTACCCAGCCAGGAATAATCAGACACCCATTTTTCAAGCTAGCATATAATGTCACAAAAACCCAGAAGACAGCTAAATGCAGCACTAACCTTTGATGATCTTCATCAGATGACAACCCTAGGACATTATGTTATACAATACATGCATGTTTTGTTCAATGAAGTTCATATTTATATCAAAAACCAGCTTTTTACATTAGCATGTGACGTTCAGAACTAGCATACCCCCCGCAAACTTCCGGTGAATTTACTAAAAATTTACTAAATTACTCACGATAAACGTTCACAAAAAGCATAACAATTATTTTAAGAATTATAGATACAGAACTCCTCTATGCACTCGATATGTCCGATTTTAAAATAGCTTTTCGGTGAAAGCACATTTTGCAATATTCTAAGTAGATAGCCCGGCATCACAGGGCTAGCTATTTAGACACCCAGCAAGTTTAGCCTTCACCAAACTCCGATTTACTATTAGAAAAGTTTGATTACCTTTGGTGTTCTTCGTCAGAATGCACTCCCAGGACTTCTACTTCAATAACAAATGTTGGTTTGGTCCCAAATAATCCATAGTTATATCCAAACAGCGGCGTTTTGTTTGTGCGTTCAAGACACTATCCGAAAGGGTAAAGAAGGGTGACGAGCACGGCGCATTTCGTGACAAAACATTTCTAAATATTCCATTACCGTACTTCGAAGCATGTCAACCGCTGTTTAAAATCAATTTTTATGCAATTTTTCTCATAAAAAAGCGATAATATTCCGACCGTGAATCTGCGTTTAGGTAAAAAGACGTAAGAAAATAAAGCACGGGGTCGACTCGTGCACGCACCTAAGCCCATTGTCCTCTGATCGGCCACTTGCCAAAAGCGATAATGTGTTTCAGCCTGGGGCTGCCTCGATATCATTCAGCTTTTTCCTGGGCTCTGACAGCCTATGGGAGCCGTAGGAAGTGTCACGTTACAGCAAAGATCCTCAGTCTTCAATAAACAGAGACAAGAAGAACAAGATCTTGTCAGAGAGGGCACTTCCTGTAAGGAATCTTCTCAGGTTTTTGCCTGCCATATGAGTTCTGTTATACTCACAGACACCATTCAAACAGTTTTAGAAACTTTAGGGTGTTTTCTATCCAAAGCCAATAATTATATGCATATTCTAGTTACTGGGCAGGAGTAGTAACCAGATTAAATCGGTACGTTTTTTATCCGGCCGTGTCAATACTGCCCCCTACCCCCAACAGGTTAAAGCTCCTGATTCCATCACAAGATACAGCTGTGTCACCCCACAAATACCCAGACCAGGCCTTCCAGCGGATCCTCACTAACCTCACAACATTACAGAGAAGAATCTCCTCCCTCCATCACTCTGATCACTGGTGATCTTTTTGCTAACCTTTTCCCTAACCCTAACCTTAACCTTAACCTTTTAACCTAACTCCTAAACGTAACCCTAACCTTAACCCTAACCCCTAGCCTAGTTAATGTTAGCCAGCTAGCTAACGTTAGCTTCCTAGCTAGAATTCCTAACATATCATACGTTTAGCAAATTCTTAACATATTGTACATTTTGCAAATTCGTAACATATTGTATGTTTTTGCAAATTCGTAACATATAATACGAATTGTAATCCGTAACACATCAGACCGAAATGGGCGATGGACATCCACAAATTAATACATACCATACAAAACATATCATACGAAATGGAGAAGCTTGGATTTATGTAGAGAATGATACAAAATGCTCTGAGACCAGGTTGCTACCCTAGTATGTGCACCTTCTGGCAACACATTTCCTCTCTCTATGCTTCCCTTCGCTCATCTGCTTTTTCAATAGTGCTATTTCCTAGCCTCGCCACAAGTGTTCTTATGGTCTCTACATGGTGGTCTGAGAAAAATGTTTACATTCAAATCAATTAATTCTGCATTTCTATGCAAATCATGGGTTTCTGGCTACTCCTAGACGTGTCGACTCTGTATTGTAATTAGAAAGAGAGGACAAAGATTTTTTATGATTTATTTTTAAATGCATGTATTTGGATTCCCTCCTTCAGACTTTCTTCTCTGTTGTTGTTTGATTCGGGGGCATTACTCAGCATTGGCTCTGACTCACCCATGTAAAGCAGTAATGCTTGGTCTGGCATCTTGGTGCAGCAAATGCCACTCCAGTTACTATTAAAAATAACCTTTTCCATCTGCATTGCGTTTCTGTGGGTGATGGAGTTTTAAAATAATGTGTCTCAAGGCACTAAGTTATCAGAACAAGCTTTCTGCAATGCTTATTTATGTTTCGTGTGTGTGTGTGTGTGTGTGTGTGTGTGTGTGTGTGTGTGTGTGTGTGTGTGTGTGTGTGTGTGTGTGTGTGTGTGTGTGTGTGTGTGTGTGTGTGTGTGTGCACATGCTAGGGTAGCAACCTGGTCTCAGAACGGTTCATATTATTCTGTACGTAAATCCGGGATACAACCTTTAGTATGATATGTTATGTTTTGTATGGTATGTATTCATTTGTGGATGTCCATCACCCATTTCGTATTATATGTTACGAATTCCAATGCGTATTACATGTTAAGAATTTGCAAAATGTACAATGTTACGAATTTCCTAAACATATGATACGCTACATATTCTAGATAAGAGGCTAATGTTAGCAGGCTGACTAATGTTAGCTAGGCTAGGGGATAGAGTTAGTGGTTAGGGTTAAGGTTAGGGTTAAATTTAGGAGTTAGGTCAAAGGGTTAAGTTTAAGGTTAGGGTTAAGGAAAAGGTTAGCTAAAAGTGTTAAGGTTAGGGTTAGGGGAAGGGTTAGCTAACATGCTAATTAGTTGCAAAGTAGCTTAAAAGTGGTAAATAGTTGGTTCGATCCCAGGCTGTGTCACAGCCGGCTGTGACCAGGAGCTCCATAGGGCGGTGCACAATTTTCCCAACTCCGTCACGCTCTAGCGACTCTTTGTGGCGGGACAAGCGCCTGCAGGCTGACTACAGTCATCAGTTGAACAGTGTTTCCTCTGACACATTGGTGTGGCTGGCTTCCAGGTAAAGCGATCAGTGTGTTAAGAAGCATCGCGTCTTGGTGGGTCATGTTTCGGAGTATGCATGACTCAGCCTTTGTCTCTCCCGAGCCCGTTGGGGAGTTGCAGCCATGAGACAAGATCGTAACTACCAATTGGATATCACAAAATTGGGGAGAAAAAGGGGTACAATTTATATATATATATATATATATATATATATATATATATATATATATATATATATATATATATAGTACCAGTCAAAGGTTTTAGAACACCTACTCATTTAAGGGTTTTTCTTTATTTTGACTATTTTCTACATTGTAGAATAATAGTGAAGACATCTAAACTATGAAATAACACATATGGAATCATGAAGTAACCAAAAAAGTGTCCAAATATATTTTATAATTTGAGATTCTTCAAAGTAGCCACCTTGATGACAGCTTTGCACACTCTTGGTAATTTTCTCAACCAGCTTCACCTGGAATGCTTTTCCAACAGTCTTGAAGGAGTTCCCCTATATGCTGAGCACTTGTTGGCTGTGCTCATATGCTGAGGACTTGTGGTCTAACTCATCCCAAACCATCTCAATTGGGTTGAGGTCAGGTGATTGTGGAGGTCAGGTCATCTGATGCAGCACTCCATCACTCTCCTTCTTGGTCAAATAGCCCTTACACAGCCTGGATGTGTGTTGGGTCATTGTCCTATTGAAAAACAAATGATAGTCCCAATAAGCACACATCAGATGGGATGGTGCATCGCTGCAGAATGTTGTGGTAGCCATTCTGGTTAAGTGTGCCTTGAATTCTAAATAAATCACAGGCAGTGTCACCAGCAAAGCACCCCCACACCATCACACCTCCTCCTCCATGCTTCACGGTGGGAACCACACATGCGGAGATCATCCATTCACCTACTCTGCGTCTCACAAAGACATGGCGGTTGTCCATTGCTCGTGTTTCTTGGCCCAAGCAAATGTCTTATTATTATTGTTGACCTTTAGTTGTGGTTTCTTTGCAGCAATTCGACCATGAATGCCTGATTCATGCAATCTCTTCTGAACAGTTGATGTTGAGATGAGTTCAGGAAACTTGAACTCTGTGAAGCATTTATTTGGGCTGCAAATTCTGAGGTAACTCTGGGTCTTCCTTTCCTGTGGCGGTCCTCATGAGAGCCAGTTTCATCATAGCGCTTGATGGTTTTTGCAGCTGCACTTGAAGGAACTTTCAAAGTTCTTGAAATGTTCCGTATTGACTGACTTTCATATCTTAAAGTAATGATGGACTGTCATTTCTCTTTGCTTGTTTGAGCTGTTCTTGCCATAATATAGACTTGGTCCTTCACCAAATAGGGCTATCTTCAGTTTACCACCTCTACCTAATCACAATACAACTGACTGGCTCAAATGAATTAAGAAGGAAAGAAATTCCACAAATTAACTTTTAACTGTCAATTGAAATGCATTCCAGGTGACTACCTCATGAAGCTGGTTGAGAGAATGCCAAGAGTGTGCAAATGGGTGCCTACTTTGAAGAATCTCAAATATAAAATATATTTTGATTTCTTTAAACACGTTTTTGGTTACTACAAATGTGCATTTCATAGTTTTGATGTCTTCACTATTAGTTTACAATGTAGAAAATAGTAAAAATAAAGAAAAACCCTTGAATAAGCAGGTGTGTCCAAACTCTTGACTGATACTGTATATAAAAAAAAGTAGTAGGTAGTTGAAAAGTTGCTAATTAGGCTAAAATGCTAAAGTTGTACATGATGATATTCGGATTTGCAAACTTTGGGTTGCTAGACATTTTAATTTTTTTACCTTTATTTAACTAGGCAGGTCAGTTAAGAACAAAATCTTATTTTCATTTGCATTATACCCCAACTTATCCACCTCAACCAACAACCCTACTTTAATTGTTGCCCTAAATAACCACCTATCTCATGTAGCATACCAAACGTAGCATATCATACTAATTTCAGTGTCAAGAATTTACGTTTACTATGTTACGTCTAGTGTATGAGACCAGGCTGAGGGTAGAGAACCTATGAGAAGACCCAGAAAGAAGAACCCTGAATCAGGCGTATGTGCATGCCCTCAGATGTGCATACACACACCCACACATTCACACTGAAAAGTAAAAAATGCATCACATTTTCTTCAATCGTCAACAAAGAAAGACAACAAAGCAACAACAAAGCTATTTACAGGGCATGCTTTAACAGACTGAGGCCAGGATTCAATCAAATGAACGGTAACCCGCGGTAATCGATAAACACATATAGCTTATGTCATTGCTTTTGTTTAGGCGGTGTCGGAGGTGTAACTGTGTTGGAGCCATCAAATCGTTGAGCGGCTGCTCTTGTGCCCATTGTCATAAAACCACACCCACCTAAAATCCCACCAAGTTAGAAGTTCAGAACGAGAAATTGTAGGCTATGTAGAAATAATGACACTCATTCCATTGTTCAAACTTGTAAAGCAGCTGCATTGAGATTTCTACTAATGCGAATCGATGCATCAAATAGCAATGTCAGTAATAGGTATAACGCCAGGAGCCGCTTGTGTATTTGACAGCTCCAACGCAGTTACACCTCACACAAGCCTAAACAAAAGCAATGATAAGCTACTCTGCGTTTTGTCGTTTACCGTAGGTTACCAATGATCTGATTTAATCCTGGCCTGAGTAAACAAACTGACTCATATCTCTCATTATATTCCCCAGGTGTGCACTATCTATGTGATGGTGTCGTGAAATAATTATCTTGAAAGGAGATTACAGGTTGGGCCACTTTAATGGGCAAATTGAATTAAGTTCTCCCATCTCTTATTTCTTTATTACCTGAACAACAAGCTGAACACCAAACACACACATTCTGTAACAGACACAAACAAAGGTTGCGTCTCAAATGGCTTGACTCTTGTGTTATATTAGTTTAGCCCACAGACAGTTTCTTTGGGAAGCTGTTTTTGTTCTATGAGAGAGAGACAGTTTCCTGAGGACATTGGGAATACCATGGCATGGCATTTGGATGTCACCTCGTCGTTCTGAGTCACGTCCACAGCCCAGGGCTGGTCCTGTTCCTATGACAGCCACGTTATGCTGTCACGGCCGATAGGGAGTCAGAAGAAATGTTATGGGTTTAGGGAG
The DNA here is from genome assembly GCF_965601325.2 of Salmo salar. Classification (NCBI taxonomy): domain Eukaryota; kingdom Metazoa; phylum Chordata; class Actinopteri; order Salmoniformes; family Salmonidae; genus Salmo; species Salmo salar. Next base: position 67,802,333 of record NC_138291.1, read on the forward strand.
AGAAACAATGTGCCTGACAATATTTGAATGAGAGACAATATAATATTCTCAATTATAACTGAAGGCCTGACTTCCACTCAGACATGGCCTGCTGGGCCTGCTTCAGGCCTTCCCTACTCTCTGGGGTCTTCTCTGTACTCCCTGCTTCCCAAGGCGTAGGTGCCTCCTCATTCATATTCGGTCTTATCTATCCACTGGGACACAGAAAATGAGAAATACATATAATGAAAATAACATTTAACAGTAGTAGGCTACATTAAAAAAAACATAATATTGAAGGTCGTAATGAGTAAACTATTGATGTAAATTATTTGTAAATGCTTTGTGACTAACTGCATTATCCTGTACTAAAGCTCCTGTAAATCACTCTAGATTAGAGTGTCTGCTAAATGACTAAAATGTAAATATAATTACCAATAAGATAGAATCTGTCAATGTCTGGATGGGTTGTCACACTGGTAGAATACAGTATAGGAATGACATCAAAAATGAACAAATCTATCTAGACCTAATCTGGGATAACTTTTACTTCTCCTAACGAGGAGCGCCAGGTCTCCCCCGAGGTGGGGTAGTGTGAAGTCGGATGCTGTACGAGTCTGTTCTCCCTCGCTCCTCCACTCGTATTCTCTTTAGCTACCTACGCTCTGTAGTTTAATCACAGGTTAGGTATTCACTGTGGCTGCTGTAGGTTTGTTTCCATCTTTCGCCCACTCCATGACTCTCATAGGGGTGAGGAGGCAGGTACCGCTCCAGCCTGAAAATTCAACAAGATGAACTGCCTATGTGTAATGCATTCATATGAATGTATTTGTATAACCCTTTATAACCCCAAAGTACATTATAAGACTTCATAATGGATATCCATATAAACTACGATTTTACAGTGAACTATTCAATTATGAACGCTCCAGGCAAGTTGTATCATCATGACATATGAACAAGCTCCCATAGAGATAATGGAACAGAAATAACTTTATTTGAAGTTCACTTTAATTTCTTTCCTAGTTTAGACCGTTTTGTGAGGTGGTGCTAGGAAGGGGGGAGGAGGAGTCACTACCCATCATCGTTTGGTTCTGTCAGAGCTGCCTGCGTACTGTAGCACTGCTAGAGATACGGGCTCCCCTATTTTTCATTTATCCTCCATTCTCTTTCTTATTTTTCCACCTCTTTTCTCATAACTATGCAATTACCAAGGCCTTTAACTCTCAACCCGTTTCTATTGTGAAATCCCAGGGTTAGAGAATGTAGCTGCGCTGTCATCGTTTCAGCAGGAGAGCGGTGGGTGGAACATATATTAAACGATAAATCCTCAAACTAATTATCCTACCTACGTTCTCTTTTCCTTCTCACTGTGGGTGTAGTATTACAATATAAAGTTTGGTCCTTTGAGATATACGGCAGTTAAACATTAAAAGTAAAACAAAATCGGGTAGTGTTACAGTGCATTTGGAAAGTATTCAGACCCCTTGACTTTTTCCACATTTTGTTACGTTACAGCCTTATTCTAAAATGTATTAAATAGTTTTTTTCCCTCATCAATCTACAGTCGTGGCCAAAAGTTTTGAGAATGACACAAATATTAATTTCCACAAAGTTTGCTGCTTCAGTGTCTTTAGATATTTTTGTCAGACGTTACTATGGAATACTGAAGTATAATTACAAGCATTTCATAAGTGTCAAAGGCTTTTATTGACATTTACATGAAGTTGATGCAAAGAGTCAATATTTCCAGTGTTGACCCTTCTTTTTCAAGACCTCTGCAATCTGCCCTGGTCTTCTGGGCCACAACCTAACTGATGGAAGCCCATTCTTGCATAATCAATGCTTGGAATTTGTCAGAATTTGTGGGTTTTTGTTTGTCCACCAGCCTCTTGAGGATTAACCACAAGTTATCAATGGGATTAAGCTCTGGGGAGTTTCCTGGCCATGGATCCAAAATATCGATGTTTTGTTCCCCGAGCCACTTAGTTATCACTTTTGCCTTATGGCAAGTTGCTCCATCATGCTGGAAAAGGCATTGTTCGTCACCAAACTGTTCCTGGATGGTTGGGAGAAGTTGCTCTCGGAGGATGTGTTGGTACCATTCTTTATTCATGGCTGTGTTCTTGGGCAAAATTGTGAGTGAGCCCACTCCCTTGGCTGAGAAGCAACCCCACACATGAATGGTCTCAGGATGCTTTACTGTTGGCATGACACAGGACTGATGGTAGCGCTCACCTTGTCTTCTCCGGACAAGCTTTTTTCCAGATGCCCCAAACAATGGGAAAGGGGAGTCATCAGAGAAAATGACTTTACCCCAGTCCTCAGCAGTCCAATCCCTGTACCTTTTGCAAAATATCAGTCTGTCCCTGATGTTTTTCCTGGAAAGAAGTGGCTTCTTTGCTGCCCTTCTTGACACCAGGCCATCCTCCATAAGTCTTCGCCTCATTGTGCGTGCAGATGCACTCACACCTGCCTGCTGCCATTCCTGAGCAAGCTCTGTACTGGAGGTGCACCGATCCCACAGCTGAATCAACTTTAGGAGACGGTCCTGGCGCTTGCTGGACTTTCTTGGGTGCCCTGAAGCCTTCTTCGCAAAATTTAACCGCTCTCCTTGAAGTTCTTGATGATCCGATAAACGGTTGATTTAGGTGCAATCTTACTGGCAGCATTATCCTTGCCTGTGAAGCCCTTTTTGTGCAAAGCAATGATGATGGCACGTGTTTCCTTGAAGGTAACCATGGATGACAGAGGAAGAACAATGATTCCAAGCACCACCCTCCTTTTGAAGCTTCCAGTCTGTTATTCGAACTCAATCAGCATGACAGAGTGATCTCCAGCCTTGTCCTCGTCAACACTCACACCTGTGTTAACGAGAGAATCACTGACATGATCTCAGCTGGTCCTTTTGTGGCAGGGCTGAAATGCAGTGGACATGTTTTTGGGGGATTCAGTTCATTTGCATGGCAAAGAGGGACTTTGCAATTAATTGCAATTCATCTGATCACTCTTCATAACATTCTGGAGTATATGCAAATTGCCGTCATACAAACTGAGGCAGTAGACTTTGTGAAAATGTATATTGTGTAATTCTCAAAACTTTTGGCCCCGACTGTACACACAACACCCAATAATGACAAAGGAAAAATCTATTTTGTTAATTTTACAAACATTTTCAAATTGTAAATTAAAAAACTGAAATATCACAAGTATTCAGACCCTTTACCCAGTTCTTTGTTGAAGCACCTTTGGAAGCGGTTACAACCTTCTTGAGTGTGAAGCTACAAGCTTGGCACATCTGTATTTGGGGAGTTTCTCTGTCAGGCTGGATGGTGACAGCTATTTTCAGGTCTCTCCAGAGATGTTCAATCGGAATCAAGTCCGGACTCTGGCTGGGCAACTCAAGGACATTGAGACTTCTCCCAAAGCCGGTCCTGCGTTGTCTTGGCTGTGTGCTTAGGGTTGTTGTCCTGTTGGAAGCTGAACCTTCACCCCCCAGTCTGAGATCTTTAGCGCTCTGTTGCAGGTTTTCATCAAGGATCTCTCTGTACTTTGCTCCGTTCACCTTTCCCTTGATCCTGACTAGTCTCCAAGTCCATGCCGCTGAAGAACATCCCCACAGCATGATGCTGCCACCACCATGTTTCACCGTAGGGATGGTGCTAGGTTTATTCCAGAAGTGATGCTTGGCATTCAGGCCAAAGACTTAAATCTTGGTTTTTATCAGACCAGAGAATCTTGTTTCTCATGATCTGAGAGTCCTTAGGTGCCTTTTGGCAAACTCCAAGCGGGATGTTATGTGCCTTTTACAGAGGAGTGGCTTCCATATGGCCACTTTACCTTAAAGGCCTGATTGGTGGAGTGCTGCAGAGATGGTTGTCCTTCTGGAAGGTTCTCCCATCTCCACAGAGGAACTCTGGAGCTCTTTCAGAGTGACCATCGGGTTCTTGGTAACCTCCCTGATCAAGGCCCTTCTCCCCCGATTGCCAGCTCTAGGAAGAGACTTGGTGGTTCCAAACTTCTTCCATTTAAGAATGATGTAGGCCACCATGTTCTTGGGGACCTTCAATGCTGCAGAATTATTTTGGTACCCTTCCCCAGCTCTGTGCCTCAACACAATCCTGTCTTGGAGCTCTACGGACAATTCCTTTGAACCCATGGCTTGGTTTTTGCTCTGTCATGCACTGTCAACTGTGGGACCGTATATAGGCTTGTTAGTAAGCATTTCACTGTAAGGTCTACACCTGTTGTATTCAACGCATGTGACATATTCAATTTGATTTGATTTGATTAGACAGGTGTGTGCCTTTCCAAATCATGTCCAATCAATTGTATTTACCACATGTGGACTCCAGTCAAGTTGTAGAAACATCTCAAGGATGACCAATGGAAACAGGATGCACCTGAGCTCAATTTCGAGTCGCATAGCAAAGGGTCTGAATACTTTTGTAAATAAAGTATTTATGTTTTTTGTTTTTTATTATTAGAAAAAAAATTCTAAAAACCTGTTTTAGCTTTGTCATTATGGGGTATTATGTGTACATCGATGAGGATAACATTTATTTAATCCAGTTTAGAATAAGGCTGTAAAATGTGGAAAAAGTCAAGGGTTCTGAATACTTTTCCGAATGCACTGTATAGCCTAACCAGTTTTTAGTGGTATTTTCACATCAAATATGCCATATAATATCACATCCTGGACATTGAATGTGACTGTTTCTTTATGATGTCCATACTGCTAGATGGCTAACAATTTGACCCCATCAAGGTTCTGTGATTATCAAACAGATTGTGAGGGTCAGTCTTGTTATAGCAACGAAATTCACACAGATTTCAGCTGTCAAACCCTGCTTTTTCCACTTCATCAGAAGCAGGACTAGTAGTTTTCACTACTTATTTTCCAGTAACATGTTTTGAACTACAATGAAACTGATCTCCTTAGCTTATTTTATATGAGTGCAATGGCCAATTATGAAAACTTTAAAAGAGACTTGATTGTCATGTCACGGTAGCAAATACGAACAGCTATACTGTTTGATACCACCAAAAGCATTATGCATACAAAATAACCTGAGTGAGGCATTCTCCCTTTTTTGAAATGCACAGCATTTATTTTAATAAAGTTACAAACGTATTTAGCAAAATTGAACACTGCTTTGACGGCTTTTAACAAAATACATATACTTTTTCATCTATCTACTGTAGGGCGTCACAGATTCAAAGGAAATGAAAGCAATACACTTACCCTGGTTGCCAACATCACCAAAATAAACTTTACAAGTGAAAATGTAATCTACAGAATGCTCAGGTGACTGCTCTATAGATGAAGTAGTCATACTGAGGATGTTAGTAATGTAAAAATAGAATGTGTTAAAACACATTTTAAAGGTACGGATATGACTGCTGTACTATCACATAAAAAAAATGAAATACCCTGTTTTATACATGATATGATAATACAATATAATAATATTCAAAAACAGTTTGATAACTCCACATTACACGCCTACCAGGCTCTACCATCATACACGACTATGACGCTGAGTCACTGTATTCACTTTGCAGCTACAGTATTTCACACAAGTCATCATACCAAAGAAAATAATTATCACACACTTTATATTCCCATATATAGTAGTTATTCATCCAGATGTTCCAATTGGTGATACAGAGACATGTTATCTGTGATTTGATCTTTAGTTTGAAAGGCACTCAATTGTGTAGGGGAGAGTGGGGTAAGTTGAGCCATTTTTTACATTCAGCTTCACTCTGTCAAGGGAAATATAGTATTCGTTCTAACAAAGATATACCAAACACTAGGAACACATTCCTAATATTGAGATGCACCCCCCCTTTTGCCCTCAGAACAGCCTCAATTCGTCAGGGCATGGACTCTACAAGGTGTCGAAAGCGTTCCACTGGAATGCTGGCCCATGTTGACTCCAATGCTTTCCACAGTTGTGTCAAGTTAGCTGGATGTCCTTTGGGGGGGTGGACCATTCTTGATACACATGGGAAACTGTTGAGTGTGAAAAACCCAGCAGCGTTGCAGTTCTTTACACAAACCGGTGCGCCTGACACCTACCCTGTTCAAAGGCACTGAAATATTTTGTCTTGCCCATTCACCCTGATTGACACACTTACACAATCCATGTCTTAATTGTCTCAAGGTTTAGCAATCCTGTCTCATCCCCTTCATCTACACTGACAGAAGTGGATTTAACAAGTGACATCAATAAGGGATCGTAGCTTTCACCTGGATTCACCTGGTCAGTCTATGTCATGGAAAGAGCAGGTGTTCTTAATGTGTTGTATACTCAGTGTATTTCAGGATGTTGTGTATCCCTGAAAATAATCAAAATGATTGTAAACATTACAGTTTTGAAAACATCGCTTGTCCAAAACATTTTGGTCTCTTGGCAGCGGGACAGTGTAAGTTAAGCCACCTACAAATTTCTGTACTGAATGAAATATGATCACTACCTTTTTATAACCATGTCTATCTTTATTTCCCAATCCTAATTCAACACAATCACAATCACTTTTTGTCTTTGAAACATTTTAAGCATCTTTTAACACAGACTTTCCACCTAACAAACACATTGTACTTTTTAAAAACATTTTTAACAGATGCCAGGCCCTGTTGTTACGTCATATCCCAGTGATAATGCCTTTAATTAAGCCTGGGAAGAAAACACTTCAATTTGCTCAACTGGACATTGGCTCAACCTTTGGCCCAACTTACCCCATGGCCATTGGCTCAACTTATCCCAATGCAAATATGTTGACAATAATATTATTAGCCCACACAGCTAGGATGCACTTTCATGCTAGGTTTAGGACATATTGATGCTTATCGAGACCCCAACTGATGTATAAAACAATTTTAAAAGTATCTACTTTGGTTTATATACCATGAAACCTCTTAACACAATTAATTATTTTGACTTGGTGAAAATGCTTTTTTTTTGTTGCTTACCACTTTTTCCATGTGGTTTCTTCCTTCACAGACGCCATGAAATAATGACCTCTTCCTAAATAGTTGGTGAAATTATACATTTTGTGTATGGTTTCCTAGAATCACATTTGCAGTTTCACTTAAAAAAAAACTCCACGATAAAATCTCACTTTCACTTGTGGAATTGCAAGTTCACATAAAAAACAATCTCGTGATTATCTAATTAACAGTTTCACATGGAAGAAAAGTCCAACTTTGAAAATGTCACTCTATGGGGTACAAATAATCTTGTTCTCCTCACATGTGAAAAGCTTGTGTTAACATGTTGCAGTAACAATGTTTCCACAAGTGGAATTAGGGTGACCACATCTAAAAAGCCCAAAACAGGAGAAAGTGTGACAAGGGAATGATTTTACGGGACATTTGCAGAACAGTGAACCAAATCCATTTTTGGGGGCAGGTTAATGGATCACGTTTAAATGGTGACATAGTTCTGCTATACAGTATGAAGGTCACTGCCTGTTAAAGGGGCAATCCTTAGTTGCTACATAATTTTTTTTTACTTATAAATGAATATGTACTCATAGATTCGTAAAGACTACAATGTACAAATGCCTCATGAGCTCAGTTCAACTGTCGTACCCCATCAGAACCCAAAATATAAGCTTGTTTTACTCCAATTTTTGTAAACAAAGTAAATGTAAACAACCATTGTGAAGCCTAAAAACATGGTTAAATCTATAATTCTGATATCATGAATTGTCCTTGCATCCATAGGGTAGGCTATGGATTTGAGAGTAGTTGCATTTCTACAGCCTCCTCCCACAGATTTTCACTGAAACTGTGTCGGGGAGTAATAGTGTAACTGAGTAATACTGTTATTATATGGTGCAATCCTCTATTGATTGAGTTACTTTTGTGCCATTAATATCAAGGAAAACTTCTGAAGTTGAGAACAAAATTATTACTATTGCAAAAAAAAAAACGTTTCATATTTTTTATACTGAATGTTATAAGATCTTCATCCAAAACCTAATATTAGATATAGGGAATATGAGTGAACAAATAACACAACAATTACATACTTATTTCATAAACAAAATTATGCAACACCCAATGTCCCTGTGTGAAAAAGTAATTACCCCCTTACACTCAATAACTGGTTGTGCCACCTTAAGCTGTAATGACTCAAACCAAACGCTTCCTGTAGTTGTTGATCAGTCTCTCACGTCGATATGGGGGAATTTTGACCCACTCTTCCATGCAGAACTGATTTATCTCAGAGATGGGTCCCATTATGTCTGGCAAGAACCAAACACTACATTTCATGGTAAGAATCTTATACCAGCGGTCAAGCATGGTGGTGGTAGTGTGATGGTTTGGGGATGCTTTTCTGACTCAGGACCTGCACGACTTGCCTAAATAGAAGGAACCATGAATTCTGCTCTGTATCAAAGAATTCTACAGGAGAATGTCAGTCCATCCGTCTGTGAGCTGAAGCGCAGCTGGGTCATGCAGCACGACAATGCACAATCCACACAATCGAGTCTACATAAAAATGTCTAAAAAGCAACACATTTTTAGTTTTGGAATGGCTTAGTCAAAGTCCAGATCTAATCCCAATTGAGACGTTGTGGCAGGACTTGAAACGATCAGTGCATGCTTGAAAACATACAAATGTCGCAGAGTTAAAGCAGTTCTGCATGGAAGATTGGGTCAAATTTCCTCCACACCGACCTGAGAGACTGATCAACAACTATAGGAAGCATTTGGATACAGTCATTGAAGCTTAATGTGGCATAACCAGTTATTGCGTGTAAGGGGGCAATTACATTTTTGTAAATTAAATAAATAAAATAAGTATAAATTTTTGGGGTTATTTGTAAACTCAGGTTCCCTTTATCTAATATTATGCACTATTATAAAAATATGAAAAAATGTAGAACATTTGAAAGGGGGCAAATACTTTTTCACTGTAGAACCCTGCATCCCACTACTGCTTTGCCTCTAAAACTAAGCAGGATCGTTCACTGGGTGGGAGACCAGATGTAGCTGGAAGTGGTAAATAAAATTGACAGTTGGGGATATTCTTTTTATGTGAAATATTAACATGCAAATCTTCACAGGTGTCCGAAAACCACGTGTTTTTTCATGTTTTTTCATGTGATTTCTTTTTTTAAGGGCACTCTCCCCTAGGCTTTTGGCCTGCAGCTACATCATCTTAGCTAGCTGAGTCATAATTAGGGCATGCTACTGTGCACACCAACTAATTGGGCTCAGACTTCAAACAGGTGGCAATATCTTCTAACCAAGTTATGACTAATCAACCAGTTCTCGACTTGGACATAAATAGGTGCTGGTACTCATTTGGGGTTCTGGTACTGTTTATATGGTGCAGGCACTCCACAATACTTTTGAGCTAATATTCTGTATATTCTACAAGAGGTGTAGGAACTCAAGCAATAGAACATTTGAGTTCAAGCACTGCAATCAACTAAACAATGTTATAAAATATGAGCGCGGGTTGTAATGAAATGTTACAATAAAAACCATCAGGAATAGTGAATCCTGGTGGTGTTGCTAGACTAACAACATATGTTAAAATCTAAATTGTCTTATCTAAAGTCATATGTGGTACAACTTGACATCACTCTGTCAAAACCACTCAGTTGGAATGAAAACATTTTACACTAATTAACATACTTAAATGAACTACAAGTGACTCACTGGCTTAGCAACAGTAATTCATGACCCATATGACGCTCTGCCATATCTTCCCATTTAATGACTTGTCACGTTTTCTCACTCATGTCACACCATGAGAAAACAGAGCAACACTTAACCACACTCAAAATTGCAAAAGTACGAAATCGATACATAGCAGCAATCTCTTCTAAGGTCTGTTCAACCCTCTCCACTCTCCAACCATGACTCAGTACTTAGGTATGTAGGTACCTCAATGTCTCCATCTTGCCATAGTCAGGCAGTAGCAAGGCCCTTCACTGGGTGGGATTGGTGTTGCTGGTATCGGTAGCCCTGCCATTCTCCACCCTGCGGACGGAGGAGTTAAAGGAGCTCCTCTTCAAGATCTTGTTGGCCAGGTCACTGCATGTCTTCCTGTACTGGTTTCGGAGCAGTGAGTAGACAAAAGGGTCACATGCTGCCTTGCTGTAGGCCAAACACTTGGACAGGACACCCCAATGAGGGCTTATGTGTCCTGGGGTGGAGAGCTCCACAATTCTGCCATGACAGACAAAGAATAAGTTATATTATTAACAGTGTTTAGCTTAACAGTGCTGGTCTATGAAACAACTCATGTTTCATAGGCCAGCGTACAGTAAAAAAACAACACAGATGTCAAAAAACCTAATGTCCTGAGGAAACTCTTTATTAATAAGCTTTCAAAAATGTCAACATTTCGCTTCAAAATGCCATGGCTCTGATTCGATAGTGAATGTTATGGGATGTGGAGTTGCTCTTGTTTACCTCATTGTGCTTACCACGCTGTATAGTGGTGGTACACAAGGACAAGGCTTATTCTCAGAATGTTTATGTAAGGTCACTGGCCGTATGAGTCACAGCAGCTATCAAACTCACAATGGGGATCTCACTATCATTATACCCACTGATGTGATCTTCTTCTTCACGGTTATTTTGTATCCGCTTCTGAAGGGTTGGAGCTGGTTGAATGCAGGTTTAATGCGAAGTATCGTCATGGTCTCAGACTTACTCATAATCACACGTCCACTCATGGTAATTCTCTCATGGATTCTCTTTCTCTTATATTCTTTCTCCCTTCCCTGGGGTTTCATCCTATACCTCATGAAAAAAATGAACCTCTCCTTCTATGGTCACAACAAAATCACCCTCAAGCTGATTGATTAGTGATTTAGACACCGGATCAATTTAACATAATAAGATGATGATGTAAAAATTGACTATGGCCGACTCCAGTCTGAATTGAAATTCATTAGCACAAAGCAGTTGTCCTCATTGCAAATTCGACAATTTTACCCACTGGGCTAAAGCACAAGTCTTTGGTCAGGCAGTAGACAACTTTCATTGGTCTCAGATGGGGAATTGACGTCATTGCAGCAGCCAATCTCACAATGTAACACTACCACACATGCACAGTGGTGTTGAGGATAGATCTGAACCTCTGCTCACCTCGTAATGACGTAGGGGGCAAAGCACACCACAAACGTTCCAATGAATGTGCTGATCTTCTTGGTGGCTCTCTGCCTCCGCTGTCTCTGCTCATCCAGGCATCGCTGGCGCACACTACCAAAGGACAGAGGGGACCATTATCACCCCAAGGGACGTATAGGAGCACAGGTTTAAACATGGCCTCTCAAGTGGGATGAAGGGTGATGGAGAAAACAGCATGCTTCTATGGACAGTATCAGAACTCATCCTCAGGTCAATGCCAATGGATTGTTCAAGATATATGAACAGTAACACATCCATTATGTAAATCAAGTCCAATTCCAGGTCCATACTTATTCATTAATAGACTGGTAATAACATGGATTTGACCTCAGCATATCTTAGAAAGATGAAGGAAAGATAACGTAAAAGAAAGCAATGCTGACAGTGAGTGCACATTAATTGACTGATTTGAGGCTAATTTAATTATTTTAGCTATGTAATATGGAGGTGATTGAAAAGGGATCATCAAATACAGTAAACCATTCAAGACATGGATCTTAACTATATCCAGAAATAATTACACATGCTATTATCCTAACATCTATGATGTAGATAGAAAATGCTTCAGGGTGATTCAATCATATCTCTCCTCACATCTTTCTCATCCCTCTCACTGAACAGCTCTTTGAATGTTTGAGGTAAACTGGGCAGAGTAGGCCTAAAGTGATCTAATATGTAATCTCAAAGGATGTCAAGAATGCACATCAGAGCGTTTTGATGTATTACATTTTATTAAAACTATTGTTAAAATGCAGAATGATTTTTGCTTTTCTGTATGTAGATTATTGTAATGTTGGCATGACCATAGTATTGCCTATGACAAAATATCAAAATGCAAGGCAAATTTAATGACAATTGGTTAACTAACTGCCAATAATGCCTGTCTGGGCTATTCAACTCATAAATATAAATCACAATGTATAATGGTTTTGATCTGTATGTGAATAGTTTTGGTGTTGGAATATATTTGTGTCATTTTAGTTTTGCTAAAGAGGCCTGAGATCTGAGACCGGAACATTGGACCAAACCTGTGGTGCTGAAATCGCATTGTGCAATCACAATTTGTGGGCAACATTTTTAGCGGGTAGATTAGCTTTAATAATACAGATAGACCATGGCTTCTAGCAATGTAATTGTGTTCATCATTTCTAATCCCTCATATATATATATTTTGTAAATATACTGTATATTTTCACCTTACCACCCCACCACTAATTGAAGTAAACTAATGGACAACAATACTATTTTACATGATCTTTTTTGTTTGATCGATTGATGATTGACTATGATTTTTCAAATCACCCTGCAGTGCTATTTGCAGAGTTGGCTATATATGTAAATGTTGCAATTCTTCAACCATTCCTGAACCTGCGACCAAAAACAAGCTACACATGGGCAGTACCAAAACAATTGTAAACATGGGCTAACCTTAAAATATGTAACAAGTAAATGAATCAGACAAGGACACCTCAACAGTAGGCTAAACAGCTTACCTCGGGTGAATATCCACAAGCAGCAATACGGTCTGCATAGTGATCACGTCGATGCGTTTACAGTGAAAACGCGCAACTTTCAGCACTTTCAGGTACGTTACACACAACACAATCAAGGTCATGAGAAAAGTGAGCGAGTGTAAAACCACAGTGTAGATGATGAACTGCGTCTTAGTGTCACTTGCTCTCACATTGCAGAGCGTACAGGATGCGTAAAGGTGATGGTACCCAACCCAGGAGAGGCAAGTGGCCACCGTGGAGAAGGAGAGCGAGTGTAACCACGTGTATGCCAGAGCTATCACTGCGTCCCGGTGTCGTATTCTGGAGTGGTAGCTTAGCGGAAAAACCACCGCCACCCATCTATCGATGCTCAAAGCCCCCATACTGAGCATTGAGTTCGTGGTGAGAAAAGTGTCCAGGAAACCCACAGTTTGACAGAACCCACCGCTTCCAGGGTTTCCTTGGTTGATAACTCCGACCAGAGTTAGAGGCATGGTAGAAACGGTAAGAAACAGGTTGCAGAAGGTAAGGTTGAGGATAAACAACCCGGGAACCTGCTTTCGAATCTCCGGGTTGTACAGAAAGCAGATAACCACCACCACGTTGGACAGCAACGATACAACGATGATCACTACTACAAACAGAAATACAGCTACGTCCGCTATGTGCATGGTGCGTGCGTCCCGCTCAAAAATACGGACTTTTGACAATTGAATCCACCGGCCAGCTTCGGAAATAAATTAAAGATAGCATCGTGCTGGAACTACGAGGTCCAAATACAAACATCCGACACTGTCACAATTATAATTCGTTGTCCTTCTCGTGTCTCCATGTAAGGATACAGCCGGCTCACTATGTGGAATCGCAAAGAAGGGCATCCAAGTATTATGGATGTTATATGATGCGGACTGAACCACTGTCTCCGGGGACGGGTGATAAACAAATAGAGACACCCCTGCACGTCTGGCTGCAGTTAGTTTCCAAGTATTTCTACCTTGCCATTGCTCGCGCAATGATACCTCATTGCGCAATCGCGCAGTGCACTGATGGACAGCTTTGCAAACACGCAGCGCAGTCTCTCCTATGGTCTGTCTCCGGGGAAGCTTTTGTTCTATATATATCACCCCTCACCTACACTCACATGCTGCACACTCGATCGCCTCCCCAAAGCTACCAAAAATAGATTTATTTAAAAATAGAACACCATGCATAAAGTGTCGACTCATGTCACTGACACCTACAATTTGATGAACGTGCAACATATTGATCTTTGTGTTATCTCCATATGATGTAAATTCCATATATCTGGGGGTGTTGAGAAAGGCCAAAGACACTGCCAGAACGTTGCTGATTCAAGCCCCCATGCCAGGTGACGCAAAAATGGGAATGGAACTGAACTGATAGCTACACCTACTCATTCATGGGTTTTTCTTTATTTTTACTATTTTCTACATTGTAGAATGATAGTGAAGACTTCAAAACTACGAAATAACACAAATGGAATCATGTAGTAACCAAAAAAGTGTTAAAGAAAATACAATTTTATTTTATATTTGAGATTCTTCAAAGTAGCCACTTTGCCTTGATGACAGCTTTGCACACTCTTGGCATTCTCTCAACCAGCTTCATGAAGTAGTCACCTGGAATGCATTTCAATTAACAGGTGTGCCTTGTTAAAAGTTAATTTGTTTGAGCCAATCAGTTGTGTTGTGACAAGGTATGGCTGGTATACAGAAGATAGCCCTATTTGGTAAAAGACCAAGTCCATATTATGGCAAGAACAGCTCAAATAAGCAAAGAGAAATGACAGTCCATCATTACTTTAAGACATGAAGGTCAGTCAATATGAACAAATTTCAAGAACTTTGAAAGTTTCTTCAAGTGCAGTTGCAAAAACCATCAAGAGGTATGATGAAACTGGCTCTCATGAGGACTGCAACAGGAAAGGAAGACCCAGAGTTACCTTTGCTGCAGAGGATAAGTTAATTAGAGTTACCAGCCTTAGAAATTGCAGCCCAAATAAATGCTTCTGTCACGTCCTGACCGTAGTAAGATGTCATTTTCTATAGTAGAGTAGGTCAGGGCGTGACAGGGGGTGTTTTGTGTTTTTCTATGTTTTGTATTTCTATGTTTAAGTTCTAGTTTTTCTATTTCTATGTTGTTTCTTTTGGGGATGATCTCCAATTGGAGGCAGCTGGTCCTCGTTGTCTCTAATTGGAGATCATATTTAAGTAGGGGTTTTTCTTCCTGGGTTTTTGTGGGTTATTATATTTTGAGTAGTGTTTGTTTCTCTCTGCGTCACGGTTTGTTTTGTTTATTCAGTTATTTATGTATTGCAACATTTCACAGATTAAATAAAATGTGGAACTACAACCACGCTGCACTTTGGTCTGCTCCTTTCGACAGCCATGACAGCTTCACAGAGTTCAAGTAATAGACACATCTCAACATAAACTGTTCAGAAGAGACTACGTGAATCAGGCCTTCATGGTCCAATTGCTGCAAATAAACCACTACTAAAGGACATCAATAAGAAGAAGAGACTTGCTTGGGCCAAGAAACATGAGCAATGGACATTAGACCGGTGGAAATCTGTTCTTTGGTGTGATGAGTCCAAATTTGAGATTTTTGGTTCCGACAGCCGTGTCTTTGTGAGACGCAGAGTAGGTGAACGGATGATCTCCGTATGTGTGGTTCCCACCGTGAAGCATGGAGGAGGAGGTGTGATGGTGTGTGGGTGCTTTGCTGGTGATACTGTCAATGATTTATTTCGAATTCAAGGCACACTTAACCAGCATGGCGACCACAGCATTATGCAGTGATACGCCATCCCATCTGGTTTACGATTATTAGGACTATCATTTGTTTTTCAGCAGGACAATGACCCAACACAACTCCAGTCTGTGTAAGGGCTATTTGACCAAGAAGGAGAGTGATGGAGTGCTGTATTAGATGACCTGGCCTACACAATGACTTGACCTCAAACCAAATGAGATGGTTTGGGATGAATTGGACTGCAGAGTGAAGGAAAAGAAACCAACAAGTGCTCAGCATATGTGGGAACTCCTTCAAGACTGTTGGAAAAGCATTCTAGGTGAAGCTCGTTGACAGTATGCCAAGAGTGTGCAAAGCTGTCATCAATGCAAAGTGTGCCTACTTTGAAGTCTAAAATATAAAATATATTTTGATTTGTTTAACACTTTTTTGGTTACTACATGATTCCATATGTGTTATTTCATTTTTTAGATGTCTTCACTATTATTCTACAATGTAGAAAAAAGTAAAAATAAAGAAAAATCCTTGAATGAGTAGGTGTGTCCAAACTTTTGACTGGAACTTTATATGTATATATATATATATATATATATATATATATATATATATATATATATATATATATATATATATACACTGCTCAAAAAAAATAAAGGGAACACTTAAACAACACAATGTAACTCCAAGTCAATCACACTTCTGTGAAATCAAACTGTCCACTTAGGAAGCAACACTGATTGACAATAAATTTCACATGCTGTTGTGCAAATGGAATAGACAACAGGTGGAAATTATAGGCAATAAGCAAGACACCCCCAATAAAGGAGTGGTTCAGCAGGTGGTGACCACCGACCACTTCTCAGTTCCTATGCTTCCTGGCTGATGTTTTGGTCACTTTTGAATGCTGGCGGTGTTTCACTCTAGTGGTAGCATGAGACGGAGTCTACAACCCACACAAGTGGCTCAGGTAGTGCAGCTCATCCAGGATGGCACATCAATGCGAGCTGTGGCAAGAAGGTTTGCTGTGTCTGTCAGCGTAGTGTCCAGAGCATGGAGGCGCTACCAGGAGACAGGCCAGTACATCAGGAGACGTGGAGGAGGCCGTAGGAGGGCAACAACCCAGCAGCAGGACCACTACCTCCGCCTTTGTGCAAGGAGGAGCAGGAGGAGCACTGCCAGAGCCCTGCAAAATGACCTCCAGCAGGCCACAAATGTGCATGTGTCTGCTCAAACGGTCAGAAACAGACTCCATGAGGGTGGTATGAGGGCCCGACGTCCACAGGTGGGGGTTGTGCTTACAGCCCAACACCGTGCAGGACGTTTGGCATTTGCCAGAGAACACCAAGATTGGCAAATTCGCCACTGGCGCCCTGTGCTCTTCACAGATGAAAGCAGGTTCACACTGAGCACGTGACAGACGTGACAGAGTCTGGAGACGCCGTGGAGAACGTTCTGCTGCCTGCAACATCGTCCAGCATGACCGGTTTGGCGGTGGGTCAGTCATGGTGTGGGGTGGCATTTCTTTGGGGGGCCGCACAGCCCTCCATGTGCTCGCCAGAGGTAGCCTGACTGCCATTAGGTACCGAGATGAAGTCCTCAGACCCCTTGTGAGACCATATGCTGGTGCGGTTGGCCCTGGGTTCCTCCTAATGCAAGACAATGCTTGACCTCATGTGGCTGGAGTGTGTCAGCAGTTCCTGCAAGAGGAAGGCATTGATGCTATGGACTGGCCCGCCCATTCCCCAGACCTGAATCCAATTGAGCACATCTGGGACATCATGTCTCGCTCCATCCACCAACGCCACGTTGCACCACAGACTGTCCAGGAGTTGGCGAATGCTTTAGTCCAGGTCTGGGAAGAGATCCCTCAGGAGACCATCCGCCACCTCATCAGAAGCATGCCCAGGCATTGTAGGGAGGTCATACAGGCACGTGGAGGCCACACACACTACTGAGCCTCATTTTGACTTGTTTTAAGGACATTACATCAAAGTTGGATCAGCCTGTAGTGTGGTTTTCCACTTTAATTTTGAGTGTGACTCCAAATCCAGACCTCCTTGGGTTGATAAATTTGATTTCCATTGATTATTTTTGTGTGATTTTGTTGTCAGCACATTCAACTAGGTAAAGAAAAATGTATTTAATAAGATTATTTCTTTCATTCAGATCTAGGATGTTTTATTTTAGTGTTCCCTTTATTTTTTTGAGCAGTGTATAAAGAATAGAGTTGAAGTCGGAAGGTTACATAGACCAGTTTTTCACAATTCCTGACATTTAATCCTCGTAGAAATTCCCTGTCTTAGGTCAGTTAGGATCACCACTTTATTTTAAGAATGTGAAATGTCAGAATAATAGTAAAGACAATGATTTATTTCAGCTTTTATTTCTTTCATTACATTCCCAGTGGGTCAGAAGTTTACATACACTCAATTAGTGTTTGGTAGCATTGCCTATAAATTGTTTAACTTGGGTCAAATGTTTCGGGTAGCCTTCCACAAGCTTCCCACAATAAGTTGGGTGAATTTTGGCCCATTCCTCCTGACAGAACTGGTGTAACTGGGTCAGGTTTGTTGGCCTTCTTGCTCGCACACGCTTTTTCAGTTCTGCCCACAAATGTTCTATAGGATTAAGGTCAGGGCTTTGTGATGGCCACTCCAATACCTTCACTTTGTTGTCCTTAAGCCATTTTGCCACAACTTTGGAAGTATGCTTGGGGTCATTGTCCATTTAGAAGACACACTTGTGACCAAGCTTTAACTTCCTGACTGATGTCTTGAGATGTTGCTTAAATATATCCACATACTTTTCCCCCCTCATGATGCCATCTATTTTGTGAAGTGCACCAGTCCCTCCTGCAGCAAAGCACCCCCACAACATGATGCTGCCACCCCTGTGCTCCACGGTTGGGATGGTGTTCTTCGGCTTGCAAGCCTCTCCCCCGTTTCCTCCCAAAATAACGATGGTCATTATAGCCAAACAGTTCTATTTTTGTATAATCTTTGTTCCCATGTGCAGTTGCAAACCGTAGTCTGGCTTTTTTATGGCGGTTTTGGAGCAGTGGCTTCTTATACTGGCGTACTATTGTTTGTACAGATGAACATGGTAACTTCAGGCGTTTGGAAATTGCTCCCAAGGATGAACCAGACTTGTGGAGGTTTACCATTTTTTTTCTGAGGTCTTGGCTGATTTCTTTTGATTTTCCCATGATTTCAAGCAAAGAGGCACTGAGTTTGAAGGTATGCCTTGAAATACATCCACAGGTACACCTTCAATTGACTCAAATTATGTCAATTAGCCTATCAGAAGCTTCTAAAGCCATGACATCATTTTATGGAATTTACCAAGCTGTTTAAAGGCACGGTCAACTTAATGTATGTTAACTTCCGACCCACTGGAATTGTGATACAGTGAATTATAAGTGAAATAATCTGTCTGTATGTAACACCCTGGCCATAGAGAGGGGTTTTTAGTTCTCTATTTTGGTTAGGCCAGGGTGTTACATGGGTGGGCGTTCTATGTTTATTTTTCTATGTTGATTTGTTTCTTTGGTTTGGCCGTGTGTGGCTCTCAATCAGGAACAGCTGTAGTTCGTTGTTGCTGATTGGGAGTAATACATAGGCAGCCTGTTTTTCCTTTGGGGTTTGTGGGTGATTGCTTTCTGTTTCGTTGTGAGTACCTGACAGAACTGTCGGCTGTCGTTTTTTTGTTCATTTGTATAGTGTTCTATTTTCGGTTTATTAAAATCTTGAATATGAATACACATCCTCCGCTGTACCTTGGTCTCATTGCGATGACAGTCGTTACAGAATCACCCACCAAAAAAACGGACCAAGCAGCGGAGGAAGGAGAAGCACCAGGAGAGGGGCAGTATGGACTCGTGGACATGGGAGGAGATACTGGACGGTAAAGGACCATGGGCTCAAGCTGGGGAGTATCGCCGCCCACAGTGGGAGATGGAGGCAGCGAGAGCGGAGAGGCGCTGGTATGAGGCAAGGGAGCGCAACAGACACGAGAGGCAGCCCCCCAAAACATTTTTTTGGGGGCACACGGGGAGTGTGGCAGAGCCAGGATCTAATTCTGGGCCAACTCCCCGTGCTTACAGGAGGCAGCGCAGTACTGGTCAGGCACCGTGTTATGCGGTAAAGCGCACGGTGTCCCCAGTACGCGTTGATAGCCCGGAGCGCTACATGCCAGCCCCCCGCAAGTGCCATGCGAGAGTGGGCATCGAGCCAGGTCGGAGTGTTCCAGCTCAGCGCATCTGGTCTCCGGTGCGCTGTCTCGGTCCAGGCTATCCTGCACCGTCGCTGCGCACTGTGTCTCCGGTGCGCTGGGAGGGCTCAGTTTGGCCTATGCCTGCGCTCCGCCTGTGCCGGGCAAAAGTGGGCATTCAGCCTGGAGTATGGGTGGCAAGCCTACGTACCAGAACTCCAGTGCTCCCCCACAGCCCGGTTTATCCTGTGCCTCCTCCTCGGACCAGGCCTCCAGGGGGTCTCTCCAGCCTGGTCTATCTTGTGCCTCCTCCCAGGACCAGGCCTCCAGTGGGTCTCCCCATCCTGGTACATCCTGTGCCTCCTCCTCGGACCAGGCCTCCTGTGGGTCTCCCCAGCCTGGTGAGTCCTGTGCATGCGCCCAGAGCCAGGCCTCCTGCATGTCTCCCCAGCCTGGTGAATCCTGGGCCAGAGCCGCCCGCCAGTCCGGAGCCGCCAAAGCCGCCCGCCAGTCCGGAGCCGCCAGAGCCGGCCGCCAGTCCGGAGCCGCCAGAGCCGCCCGCCTGTCCGGAGCCGCCAGAGCCGCCCGCCTGTCCGGAGCAGCCCACCAGCCGGGCGCAGCCAGAGTCGCCCGCCAGCCGGGTGCAGCCAGGGTCGCCCGCCAGCCGAGCGCAACTAGGGTCGCCCGCCAGCCGGGCGCAGCCAGAGTCGCCCGCCAGCCGGGTGCAGCCAGGGTCGCCCGCCAGCCGAGCGCAACTAGGGTCGCCCGCCAGCCGGCGCAGCCAGAGTCGGCCGCCAGCCGGGCGCAGCCAGGGTCGCCCGCCAGTCCTCCGGCGCAGCCAGGGGCGCCACCTAAGTGGGCTAAGCCGAGGGTGGAGCGGGGTCCATGGCCCGCACCAGAGCCGCCGCCGTAGGAAGGCCCACCCGGACCCTCCCCTTTAGTGTCAGGTTTTGCGGCCGGAGTCCGCACCTTTGGGGGGGTACTGTAACGCCCTGGCCATAGAGAGGGGTTTTTAGTTCTCTATTTTGGTTAGGCCAGGGTGTTACATGGGTGGGCGTTCTATGTTTATTTTTCTATGTTGGTTTGTTTCTTTGGTTTGGCCGTGTGTGGCTCTCAATCAGGAACAGCTGTAGTTCGTTGTTGCTGATTGGGAGTCATGCATAGGCAGCCTGTTTTTCCTTTGGGGTTTGTGGGTGATTGCTTTCTGTTGCTTTCTGTACCTGACAGAACTGTCGGGGTTCGTTTTTTTGTTCATTTGTATAGTGTTCTATTTTCGGTTTATTAAAATCTTGAATATGAATACACATCCTCCGCTGCACCTTGGTCTCATTGCGACGACAGTTGTTACACTGTAAACAATTGTTGGAAAAATTACTCGTGTCATTCACTATGTAGATGTCCTAACCGACTTGCCAAAACTATAGTTTGTTAACAAGAAATTTGTGGAGTGGTTGGAAAACGAGTTTTAATGACTCCAACCTAAGCGTATGTAAACGTCCGACTTCAACTGTATGTCTGGGGGTTTGGGAAAGGCAGAAGACACAATTCTGTTCTAATCAATGGACTATAAAGTTGTATTATATTAATTGTGTGGACAAACACTGTGTGACTATCTACAAAGGGTAATTGCCATCATTTGTATGCCATACAGTGAAGCTTGAAGCTTCCATTCTTTAAAAAATACTGCTTTTCCAATTACTAATGCACAGTTGGTGCCCGTCCACATTTGTATGGTCATTGCACAGATGCTACGCTGGCTCCTTAGGCACACATACACTATTTACAGCCCACAATCTAGAAAGATATCTGATAACATCCCATGACCTGTAAGCATGGGTTTGAATTCCTACCACATGTGGTTATATGAGGGGGTATCAAAGTGTAGCTTTTATTTCTGCTAAATGTTGAATGCTAGGAAAGCTAATGAATAATACAAGAGGACGCAATATAGAGGTCACTGTGCAGCTGTACTGAATTATTTCTCCATAAGACAAGACAGGATGGTTCATGTTGCAATGCTGCTGGAGTGGACAACAGGTGATTGTACTAATTCATGTCAATGACAGTGACAGGGAAGATCCAGATGGCTTTGGCAGATGCTGTATCTACTGTGGAACCCCCTGACATCCTCTTTACAATGGTCTGGGGAGGGGAATCAGCGGGGGGACTTGTGCATCTGGTAAACACTGAGTAGAACAGACACCGACAGATATAGTCACGTCTCAATCAATGGAGGGATTATTTTGTATTTATTGAGAATTTAAATGTACTATGAGTTGGGATGGATATCTTGTTGTTTCAACTAATTATTATTAAGTAACTGGTTCCACAGTCTTTTTTGTGTTACCTGAACAAAAAATGTTTTGTTGGCCCAAACTTAGCTCCAAACTTGAGAAAACTGAAAACGGTCAATTTAAAATGATGTTTCCTCAACTTGTAACAACAAGTTCATTCAACTATAAATTATTATTTGGGCATCTTAACTAAAAACAGCTGTCCAACTGGTTACACACACAATCAGTGCTTTTAACATGCAATATTTTCTGCTTACATATTTGACACACATTGTGCACGTTCATTTAAATATTAATTATTATTCAACATGTCGTCATCTGGGATTTGAACTCACAGCATTGGGATCTTCCTGCTAAACCAACACATCTGTGTCAATTATCAGTTAATCTGACTGTTCTCTCATTCTTGATTTGATTTACTTATTTAATACATTTGAGGTTTTTCTGGATAGTTGTCCATGGGGCATATTACTCTGTTTTAATTTTACTCCTTAATCACTATGATGAATAAAATAGCCTTTCTTGATTACAGGTGAAATAAGTTATTGACACAGACATGGTGGCGTAGCAGGAAGATTGGACTGCTGTGAACCTAGAGGTTTTGAGATCAAATTCCAGATGAGGATATGTTGAATATTAATTACTGTATAAATGAACATGCACAATGTAATCTTCTGTTTAAAACGATGTATATAAGCTGAAAACGTTATGTGTTCAAAGCACTGCGTGTGTAACTAATTCCACAGCCTTTTTTTCGGGCGAGATGCCCAAATAACAATTTCTAGTGGAATGAACATATGAGACAATTTGAGCAACACATAATTTTAAGATGTTGCCTACCTTTTCTCATGTTGGAGCTAAGTTTGGGCCAACTACAAATTCTAAGTCACAGTGAGCTCCAAAATGATTTGGACAGTAACACATTTTTGTTGTTGTTTTGGCTCTGTACTCCAGCACTAGACACACACACATCATACCCCCAAGACATGGTAACCTCTCACCATCACAATAACAGGGGAGGCTAGCATTTTTGTGGGGTTATGATATTTATGCGTCTATAACTTTCTCACACATAATTATTCATGGTTCATTCAGAATTATCTGTAA
This sequence comes from Salmo salar, assembly GCF_965601325.2. Taxonomy (NCBI): domain Eukaryota; kingdom Metazoa; phylum Chordata; class Actinopteri; order Salmoniformes; family Salmonidae; genus Salmo; species Salmo salar. The sequence goes on from NC_138291.1 coordinate 67,825,357, forward strand.
TCATGGTAAAATCCACATTATTGTAGAAGTGTTTATAAACATATTCTATTATTTAAAATAAAAGTGACTCCAAATTGGCACAATACATTACTTAATATTAATTTCTACTGGGGACAAAATAATCTTAAACACAACCAAAACAAACAGCAAATGCATCCAACAAATGTGTAGTCACAAGCTTAATGTAGTCACTGCATGCTATGGGACCCTAAAATGGGGGACAATGTATAAAGAGTGCTGTAACTTCTAAACCCGATATGGATGAAAATACCCTCAAATGAATCCTGACAGTCTGCACTTTAAATCATGTTGTATCATTTTGTATCATGTTGTATGATTTCAAATCCAAAGTGTTGGAGTACAGAGCCAAAACACCCCAAAAAGTGGCACTGTCCCAATACTTTTGGAGCTCACTGTATATGTTAGATTAATTTCTGGGCTGAATTAAAAGCATGTATATTATCTAATTAGATTTAAAGTGATTCTCCACCACCAGAGAGGATGGCTAAATATGACTGATAACGTACAAACAAAGGTTGATGCTAGCTGATATGATGTATACTACTACAACATCTAAACATGGATCCTTTAATGATACTATGGCTCATCTCTTTGTTGATATGTCTAGTCAGTAGTTGGCGGTGTTTTGAGGTACTCTATTATCCATTAGCTGTGAAAGCTTGGCCAGAAATGGCAGCACATGTAAATTATCTATACCCTATCACAACATAACATACCTTTAATTAGACACCATCACCATGGTGTTTTTTCTGTAGATGTGTGGCTGGCTGGCTGTAACACATCACCAGTCTGAGCCAGCTAATCATGCTCTCCCATCTGCTTTGATGTGTTGTCCCTGGTAATGAGCGTGATATTACAGTATATACTGGCATGGCAGTCAGCAGCTCTCTGCTTTTGAAGATGGAAGGAGATGAAATGTTAATGAGCGAGTGTGGTGTTGGATGTAAGTGCTCTTTTGGTGCAGGTATGTGTGTTTGTATATGCGTTTGTGTGGGTGTATGTGTTTTAGGCCATCAAGTCTGTCATAATTTATGGCATGATACAGGGTTATGAGAGGAATATGATATTGGGGCAGATTAGATTATCATGGGGGACAATGCAGCAAATTGGTATGCAGAGGAGGTAGATTCTTTCATCAAATTTTGTTGATAGTTTCATATGACAATAATCAATAATACAATTGTTGATATCAGACTTTCATCACTTTTGAAGCGTGCGGTGTGTGTGTGTGTGTGTGTGTGTGTGTGTGTGTGTGTGTGTGTGTGTGTGTGTGTGTGTGTGTGTGTGTGTGTGTGTGTGTGTGTGTGTGTGTAGTGTTGCTGGTGAGGGGCGACTCATGCCCGTAGCAGAATGAACACACGCCTGGCTAGGCTATGCAGCCCCTACTGGCTTATGCACAATTTCAGATGCTGTCTTTTCACATTAGCCTTTGTTTGTTTGTGCTTGGTTAGCCATCTCCCTTCTCGAGGCATGGAGTCCAACGTGCATACATGTCCTCGCCTCTTCCTCCTCACTCTCAACCCTTGGGAGACTGATGGTGAAACATCAGTGAAACACTGGCTATTTCATATCTATCAGAGATCTCAGTAAATCCCAGGGAAATAGTGCACACTTGAAACACCTCAGTTTATACAGTAGTTGCTGTGTGTGAGTGCAATTGTTTGTCTCGTGATGTTTCTATACCTCTGTATGTGTTCTCCAATCATCCGCTTACCTGGCTGTCATGGAGTGTGTGTGTGCGCGTGTGTCTGTGTGTGCCACAGGAGGCTGCTGAGGGGAGAACGGCTCAAAATAATGGCCGGAACAGAGTACATGGAATGGCATCAAACACATGGAAACCATGTGTTTCATGTATTTGATACCATTCCACTGATTCCGCTCCAGTCATTATCACAAGCCCGTTCTCCCAATTAAGGGGCCACCAACCTCCTGTGGTGTGTCTGTGTGTTTGCATGTGTGTGTGTGTCTGTAGGATGCACCCATCACGTCTATGATGTAAACAAGACCCCACAACTTCACAGTCACAGCTGGAGTCCTCTGAATCACATAATAAACAAAGCCGCCTAACTTTCTCTTGAAGAGTGAGTCCTGGAGTATGACAGAATATTTGCAGTAGGTGAGTCGTGATGGAGTTTCTGATTATCAACTAGCAGCAGAGACAGCAAAAATAGATACACTATACATACGAAAGTATATGAACACCCCTTCAAATTCGTTGATTCGGCTAGTTCAGCCACACCCGTTGCTGACAGGTGTATAAATTTGAGCACACAGCATTGCAGATTCCATTGGCAGTAGAACGGCCTTACTGAAGAACTCAGTGACGTTCACCTTTGCACCGTCATAGGATGCCACCTTTCCAACAAGTTAGTTCGTAAAATTTCTGCCCTGTTAGAGCTGCCCCGGTCAACTGTTAGTGCTGTTATTGTGAAGTGGAAATGTTTAGGAGCAACAATGGCTCATCCATGAAGTGGTAGGCCACACAAGCTCACAGAACGGGACAACAGAGTGCTGAAAATCGTCTGTCCTCAGTTGTCTTCACTACCGAGTTCCAAACTGCCTCTGGAAGCAATGTCAGCATAATAACTGTTCGCCAGGAGCTTTATGAAATGGGGTTCCATGGCCGAGCAGCCGCACACAAGCCTAAAATCACCATGTGCAATGCCAAACGTTGGCTGGAGTGGAGTAAAGCTTGCCGCCATTGGACTCACGCTTCACCATCTGGCAATCCAACAGACGAATCTGGGTTTGGTAGATGCCAGGAGAACGCTATCTGCCCCAATGCATAGTGCCAACTGTAAAGTTTGGTGGTTGAGGAACAATTTTCTGGGGCTGTTTGGCCCCTTAGTTCCAGTGAAGGAAAATCTTGATGCTATAGCATACAATGAATGACATTCTAGACGATTCTGTGCTTCCAACATTTTGGCCACAGTTTGGGGAAGGCCCTTTGCTGTTTCAGCATGACAATGCCCCTGTGCACAAAGCGAGGTCCATACAGAAATGATTTGTCGAGATTGGTGTGGACGAACTTGACTGACCTGCACAGAGCCCTGACCTGAAACCCATCGAACACCTTTGGGATGAATTGGAATGCCGACTGCGAGCAAGGCCCAATTGCCCAACATCAGTTCCCGACCTCACTAATACTCTTGTGGCTGAATGGAAGCAAGTCCCCGCAGCAATGTTCCAACAGAAGAGTGGAGGCTGTTATAGCAGCAAAAGGGGGACCAACTCCATATTAATGCCCATGATTTTGGAAGGAGATGTTCAATGAGCAGGTGTCCACATACTTTTGGTCATGTAGTGTATTTTCCATCAACATGTCAAATCGTGTCAACTTATAATTTTATATTATCCCAGAGACCATGTCTTACTAACACATTCATTTTCTCACAATGTCACAAGTTATTAATTTGAAATGTGGGTCCCAACCAGTAGTGCGTAAAATCACTGAGGAAGCCAAGCTAAGCTAGTAAAAAAGCAATATTACAAACTATGTTGTGATAATGGCGTTGTTTGTTCTATAACCCATTTGTTTATACACCACCGTGATATACAATAAGGCTGTGACAACAAAAAGACAACAGTGATGGAATAAATTAAACTACATATAGGTTTGTTTAATCACAACATCTGTTTGGTGAAGTCCACAAAGTAAATATTGCATACAAACAGTTACATCACCTGCAGCATTGTCAAACAAGTTCATGTTTTCGACAGTTTACTAAAAAACTACTGATTAACAGTGCCTTACAAAAGTGATCATCTGCTTTGCGTTTGTCCTATTATGTTGCATTACAACCAGTAATTTAAATTGATTTTTATTTGGATTTCATGTAATGGACATACACAAAATAGTCGAAATTGGTGAAGTGAAATGGAAAAAATGACTTGTTAAAAAAAGAAAAAAGAAAGTGAAACAGAAAAGTGGTGCGTGCATATGTATTCACCCCCTTTGCTACAGTATGAAGCCCCTAAATAAGATCCGGTGCAACCAATTACCTTCAGAAGTCATATAGTTAGTAAAATAAAGTCCATCTGTGTGCAATCTAAGTGTCACACGATCTGTCACATGATCTCAGTATATATACACCTGTTCTCAAAGGCCCCAGAGTCTGCAACACCACTAAGCAAGGGGCACCACCAAGCAAGTGGCACTATGAAGACCAAGGAGCTCTGCAAACAGGTCAAGGACAAAGTTGTGGAGAAGTACAGATCAGGGTTGGGTTATAAAAAAAGTATCCGAAACTTTGAACATCTCACAGAGCACCATTACATTTATTATTAAAACATTTAAAGAATATGGCACCACAACAAACCTGCCAAGAACGGGCCGCCCACCAAAACTCACGGACGAGGCAAGGAGGGCATTAAACAGAGAGGCAACAAAGAGACCAAAGTTAACCCTGAAGGAGCTCCACAGCGGAGATTGGAGTATCTGTCCATAGGACAACTTTAAGCCGTACACTCCACAGAGCTGGGCTTTATGGAAGAGTGGCCAGAAAAAAGCCATTGCTTAAAGAAATAAGTAAGCAAACACGTTTGGTGTTCGCCAAAAGGTATGTTGGAGACTCCCAAAACATATGGAAGAAGGAACTCTGGTCAGATGAGACAAAAATGTTGCTTTTTGGCCATCAAGGAAAATGCTATGTCTGGCACAAACCCAACACCTCTCATCACCCTGAGAATACCATCCCCATAGTGAAGCATGGTGATAGCAGCATCATGCTGCAGGTATGTTTTTTAACGGCAGGGACTGGGAAACGGGTCAGAATTGAAAGAATGATGGTTGGCGCTAAATACAGGGATATTCTTGAGAGAAACCTGTTTCATTCTTCCAGAGATTTGAGACTGGGACAGAGGTTCACCTTCCAGCAGGACAATGACTCTAAGCATACTGCTAAAGCAACACTCGAGAACCTGTTATGGCTTGATCCCGTTAGCGGGATCGATATGACGACAGCCAGTGAAAGTGCAGGGCGGCGAATTCAAAACAACAAAAATCTCATAATTAAAATTTCTCAAACATACAAGTATTATACACCATTTTAAAGATAAGATTCTCCTTAATCCAACCACAGTGTCCGATTTCAAAAAGGCTTTATGGCGAAAGCATAACATTAGATTATGTTAGGACAGCGCCGAGACAAGAAAAACCACACAACCTTTTTCCAAGCAAGGAGAGGCGTCACAAAAAAAACCAGAAATACAGCTAAAATTTACTTTTTAGGTTATAGGGGGCAGTATTTTCGATTTCGGATGAAAAGCGTGCCCAGAGTAAACGGCCTATTACTAGGGCCCAGAGTCAAATATTCGCATATTATTAGTAGATTTGGATAGAAAACACTCTAAAGTTTCTAAAACTGTTTGAATGGTGTCTGTGAGTATAACAGAACTCATATGGCAGGCAAAAACCTGAGAAGATTCCATGCAGGAAGTGGAAATCTGATTTGTGGAATCACCTTCAACACATTGCCTATGAAACACACCGTGAGTTAATATTCATTTAGCACTTCCTAAGGCTTCCACTAGATGTTAACAGTCTTTACAAAGTGGTTTGAGTCTTCTCCGGTAAAAACTGACCAAATGAGAGGCCTGGAAATTTGGTCATGGGGGAGGGCCATTACTACTATGACGCAGGCGCCCGTGGGTACCCTTTCGTTCCGAAACATTTAGTAAGACAATGCAATCGTCCGCCTTGAATATTATTGAAGCTCTGGTTGAAAAAGGCCCTAAAGATTTATGTTATCCTCTCTGGGCTAGGCGGGACGAATTCGTCCCACCTACGTAACACCCAGTTGAAGCCTGTGGCGCGATTTTCAAAACCTTAAAAATCCTATTACTTCAATTTGTCAAACATATTACCATTTTACAGCTATTTAAAGACAAGACTCTCGTTAATCTAACCACACTGTCCGATTTCAAAAAGGCTTTACAACGAAAGCAAAACATTAGATTATGTCAGCAGAGTACCAAGCCAGAAATAATCAGACACCCATTTTTCAAGCTAGCATATAATGTCACAAAAACCCAGAAGACAGCTAAATGCAGCACTAACCTTTTATGATCTTCATCAGATGACAACCCTAGGACATTATGTTATACAATACATGCATGTTTTGTTCAATCAAGTTCATATTTATATCAAAAACCAGCTTTTTACATTAGCATGTGACGTTCAGAACTAGCATATCCCCCGCAAACTTCCGGGGAATTCGCTAACATTTTACTAAATTACTCACGATAAACGTTCACAAAAAGCATAACAATTATTTTAAGAATTATAGATACAGACCTCCTCTATGCACTCGATATGTCCGATTTTAAAATAGCTTTTTGGTGAAAGCACATTTTGCAATATTCTAAGTACATAGCCCAGGCATCACGGGCTAGCTATTTAGACACCCGGCAAGTTTAGCACTCACCATAATCATATTTACTATTATAAAAGTTTGATTACCTTTTGTTGTCTTCGTCAGAATGCACTCCCAGGACTGCTACTTCAATAACAAATGTTGGTTTGGTCCAAAATAATCCATCGTTATATCCGAATAGCGGCGTTTTGTTCGTGCGTTCCAGACACTATCCGAAATGGTAAAGACGGGTCGCGCGCATGGCGCAATTCGTGACAAAAAAATTCTAAATATTCCATTACCGTACTTCGAAGCATGTCAACCGCTGTTTAAAATCAATTTTTATGCCATTTTTCTCGTAGAAAAGCGATAATATTCCGACCGGGAATCTCCTTTTCGGCAAACAGAGGAAAAAATCACAAAGACGGGGGCGGCCAGGTCACGCGCCTAAGCCCACAGTCCCTTGATCGGCCACTTGAGAAAGGCGATAATGTGTTTCAGCCTGGGGCTGGGATGACGACATTCAGGTTTTTCCCGGGCTCTGAGCGCCTATGGACGACGTAGGAAGTGTCACGTTAGAGCAGAGATCCTTTGTAAAAGATAGAGATGGCAAAGAAGTTCCAGAAATGGTCAGACAGGCCACTTCCTGTAAAGGAATCTCTCAGGTTTTGACCTGCCATTTGAGTTCTGTTATACTCACAGACACCATTCAAACAGTTTTAGAAACTTTAGGGTGTTTTCTATCCATATGTAATAAGTATATGCATATTCTAGTTACTGGGTAGGAGTGGTAACCAGATTAAATCGGGTACGTTTTTTATCCGGCGGTGTAAATACTGCCCCCTAGCCCTAACAGGTTATACAACGTTTGACATGTTTGAACGAACGTAAATATCTTTTTTTTGCACATTCGTGATGACAAGTCCCGCGTGCCTCGTACATTATGAGTAGCCTTTGGAATGCGCTAACAAGAAGGAGCTATTGGGACATAAATTATCAACTTTTTTGAACAAAACTACATTTGTTGTGGACCTGGGATTCCTGGAAATGCCTTCTGATGGAGATAATCAAAGGTAAGGGAATATTTACAAAAGTATATTTGATTTTAGATGGTTCCAAGATGGCGCTAACCTGTATCACCTAGCCTATTTTTCTGAGCATAGCACGTCGTTTATTGCAAAGTGTTATTTCCCAGTAAAGTTATTTTTAAATCTGGCAATGCGGTTGCATTCACGAGATGTTAATCTATAATTCTTTGAATGAAAATATTACATTTTAACAATGTTTTCGAATAGTAATTTTGTAAATTGTAGCGCTGATCCACCGGAAGCATTTGAGGGAAAATATTTTGTGAACGTCACGCGCCGATGTAAAATGCTGTTTTTATATATAAATATGAACTTTATCGAACAAAAAAATGCATGTATTGTGTAACATGATGTCCTAGGAGTGTCATCTGATGAAGATTGTCAAAGGTTAGTGCTACATTTAGCTGTGTTTTGGGTATTTGTGATGCATGCTAGTTGCTTTGAAAATGGCAGTGTGATTATTTTTGGAAGGGTACTCTCCTAACATAATCTAATGTTTTGCTTTTGCTGTAAAGCCTTTTTGAAATCGGACAACATGGTTCGATTCAGGAGAGGTATATCTATAAAATGGTGTAAAATAGTCATATGTTTGAGAAATTGAAGTTATAGAATTTATGAGGTATTTGTGTTTCGCGCGACGCGATTCCACTGGCTGTTGACTAGGGTGGGACGTAAACGTCCCAGGTTCCCAGACAGGTTAACGAAACACGGCTTGTAACAAAAATAAAAAATTTGCAGTAAGCTTTAGTTGTCTTTTTGCACTGAGTCAATTCCACACGCTGCTGTTTCCAATGTCTTGTCATCGACTCATTAAGACCAAGCTCCCGTGCAGCAGCTCTATTTCCTTTTCCAACAGCCAGATCAATGGCCTTCAACTTGAAAGCTGCATCATATGCATTTCTCCGTGTCTTTGCCATGACGAGGGTGACAAAATGACTACCGTAATCAGAATGATGGGAAGTTTGAGAGCGCTCGATTTAATCTAAACAGTAAACTAAAAAGTTGTTTGACTTTAACCCGTTCGGCAATTTCATTGGTCTAATGAAAGCTTCATTCCGCCCAAAAACTGAGCACGTCACAGAATGTGTTTTTTTTTTTGGAGAAAAAAAATTGAAAGCGGGAAAAATCCATATATTAGCCGCGTCATTGTTTAAGCCGCGAGGTTCAAAGCCTGGGAAAAAAGTTGCGGCTTATAGTCCAGAATTTACGGTATTTAGATTTCAAGGCATACAACCATTGCTACCACAACATATGCAGCAATACGCCATCCCATCTTGTTTACACTTAGTATCATTTGTTTTTCAACAGGACAAAGACCCAACACACCTGCAGGCTGTGTAAGGGCTATTTGACCAAGAAGGAGAGTGATGGAGTGCTGCATCAGATGACCTGGCCTCCACAATCACCCGACCTCAACCCAATTGAGATGGTTTCGGATGAGTTGGACTGCAGAGTGATGGAAAGCAGCCAACAAGTGTTCAGCATATGGGTGAACTCCTTCAAGACTTGGAAAAGCATTCCAGGTGAAACTGGTTGAGAGAATGCCAAGAGTGTGCCAAGCTGTCATCAAGGCCACAGGTGGCTACTTTGAAGAATCTAAAATCTAAAATATATTTTGAATTGTTTAACACTTTTTTGGTTACTACATGATTCCATTTGTGTTATTTCATAGTGTAGATGTCTTCTCTACTTTTCTACAATGTAGAAAATAGCAAAAATAAAGAAAAACACTTGAATGAGTAGGTGTGTCCAAACTTTTGACTGGTTCTGTCTATATATTTGTGTTTTATTGGTCAAATGAATGGTCCCAACTGCAAAAGTTCAGAGGGTTTATGTGAGTCTTGTGGTTTATTATGACAAAGAAAATGTTCTCTCCCGTAGCTCTCATCAGCCGTCCCCCAATTTCTTTGAGGTAGCATGCACCACTTATATTGCATCATGCATTGGCATTTTCAACAAAACATCTGTAAAAGACCTGCAGAATTGTTGCTAAATTTACTTTCAGTCCTGGTTTACTGTAAAAACAAAATCAAATCAAGACATGGGAAAATATTTCCTCCCAAATGTATTCACTCCAAGGACTGGCACTTTAGCTATAGGTCACGGCCCGGGGTTTGGTTTCATTCAGTTGGTCTCACAGTCAGCCAATAATTATATTGGTGGCTCACTCAGAATTCTTTGTCAACTGTAACAATATGCTATTTTGAAAGTGCTTTGACTTTAAACCAGATTTGATTGGATGTCTGTTTCACCCTCATGTTGGCCTCGTGAAAGCTCTTTAGAAGCTCTCTGCCGACACAGAAAGTCACTGTGGTACAGGAAATGAATAATGTTCTCATGATTTGTCTGCTCTTCCTGATTCAAGTTCTCTGTTGTCACCTCTCCTCATCACACCTCTCCTCATCATGGGCACAAGCTCATCTGTCTGTGTGTCTGTCGGCTCCACTATCCTGTCAGAAAGACTGTCCTTCCTCGCTGCTCAAATTCATTATATTCACACTTTGTCAACAACAAAGAAATGACTGCAAACAACGAACACTGTTCATTTTTTCACTCTGACATTGCACGCGTGATAGAAAAGTAGAATATGTCCTGAAAATGGTTTTACCATGTTGGGCGACGCTCCTCACCTCCACTTTGTCAACAAAACAAAAATAATAACGGCTGTGGGACGGACAGTGGCGTTGTTTCCCGTACTGCCGATTCCATATTTAAGCAAACATTCCTATCTAGAGAAATGGAATGCATACTTTCTAATACTGTGTTTCTGTGGTTTGTTCTGAATGAGGATTTGAATGACTGAGTGACGATGGCTGAATAAAGCTGCTGAAGTACATTTATGCACTAATGTATCGTTAATAGATTTGCTACCTTACATTCTTGGAGTGATTATGGTCAATGTTGATCATTAGTGAAACAGTGGCACCCCCTGCTGCCTAAACATAATAAATGAACAATTGCTTGAACGCTTATTGGAAAAACTAGTGTGCCTGGTAGGGTTCCTACATTATTTCTCAATGAAAGCAGTAGACAAGGAGAAATCAAAGTAATCCAATTCAGGGCATTGGATCATAGCCCTTGTATGCATCTCATATTCTTTCCTCATCTTCTTCTCTGCACTAATTTAGCAGAACTGTACCAGGAAATTCAGTGGGTTTCCCCTGTTGTCGTGTCATCTATTCAGTTCCTCTCAGATTAGTAGTCGAGAAGTGAAGGAGACAAGGAAGGAGACAAGAACAGTGATGGTATTTACGAGTATCAAAACCCAGCCCACGACTCCTTGCAACTGCAATTTCCCATTCTAACCAGCAGAGGACAATCCTTACCCTCCAAACAGAGCAATGCTGCTGAGATCTGGGTTTTCATTACATTATCAGTAGCACTTTATTAGTGGCTCAATGAACAGCTGTTTGGCCTCTGGGAAACTCAACTGATCTTTGACAGGTCCATAAAGGACACACTCTGTTAGGTTAACCTGCTCTATGAGGACAGATACTTTGAGGATAGAACACTTGGTTGTTATCATAGTGATTTTCATGTCCGTTTTGTTGGGTTGACTATATCTGATATTATGTATGCAGCTAGTCTGTAACCTAATCACCAGTGTTTCTGCTCATCCTGACTGAAATAGCATTTTTTGAACACTTCTTTAAAGGGGCAATGAGTAGTTGCTACAATCATTTGGACTTATCAATTAAGGATATGTACCAATTGATTCTTCAAGAATATAACTTACAAATGCCTCATGAGCTCAGTTCAACTGTCGTACCCCATCAGAACCCAAAATATAAGCCTATTTTACTCCAATGTCTGTAAACAAAGTAAGTGTAAACAAACACTGTATAGCTTAAAAACATGGTTAAAAATATACATTTGATTATCAATGGTCAGTCGTTGTATCCATAGCTCTGTCTCGCTTTTTACCAAAAAAAGTGGTGAGGAGATCATATACGTGTATGTATGTATGTATGTATGTATGTATGTATGTATGTATGTATGTATGTATGTATGTATGTATGTATTAGGGATTGATTGTTTATATATTAAGGATATGTGAGACAAGGAAGATGTACCTGATCATAGTTGTTTATTAGGAACAGAAATTATATAAATTATTGGATCCTGTGAAACAAACAAAAATTGTGTCTGTCATTGTCTGTTGTCATTACTATTGCCGCCTAACCCTTCCCCTTTCACTCTTCAAAGGACCAAAATGGAAATAAGCTGTTATCCTTGAGGATTTTCTTAAATTATATGTGGAGGCGTCACAAGCTGGAGCGCCCTTATGTATGGATTCTACAAATTGTCAACTAAACTAAATTCAATCAATCTTTCCCTCGATCCTGACAAGTCTCCGATTCCCTGCCGCTGAAAAACATCCCCACAGCATGATACTGCCACCACCATGCTTCATCAAAGAGATGGTGCCAGGTTTCCTCCAGATTTGATGCTTGGAATTCAGGCCAAAGACTTCAATCTTGGTTTCATCAGACCAGAGAATCTTGTTTCTCATGGTCTGTGTCCTTAGGTGCCTTTTGGCAAACTCCAAGCGGGTTGTCATATGCCTTTTATTGAGGAGTGGCTTCCGTCTGGCCACTCTACCATAAAGGCCAGATTGGTGAAGTGCTGCACAGATGGGTGTCCTTCTGGAAGGTTCTCCCATCTCCACAGATGAACTCTGGAGCTCATTCAGAGACCATCGGGTTCTTGGCTACCTCCCTGACCAAAGCCCTTCTCCCCCGATTCCTCAGTTTGGCCAGGCGGCCAGCTCTAGGAAGAGTCTTGGTGGTTAAAAACTTCTTCCATTTAAGAATGATGGAGGCCACTGTGTTCTTGGGGACCTTCAATGCTGCAGAAATGTTTTGGTACCCTTCCTTAGATCTGTGCCTTGACACAATCCTGTCTCGGAGCTCTACGGACAAATACATCAACCTCAAGGCTTGTTTTTTTCTCTGACATGCACTGTCAACTGTGGGACCTTATATAGACAGATGTGTGCCTTCCAAATCATGTCCAATCAATTGAATTTACCACAGGTGGACTCCAATCCAATTGTAGAAACATTTCAAGGATGATCAATAGAAACAGGATGCACCTGTGGTCAATTTCATATCTCAGAGCAAAGGGTCTGAATTCTTATGTAAATAAGGTATTTCTGTTTTTGTTTTTAATACATTTGCAAGAATTTCTAAAAACTTGTTTTCACTTTATCATTATGGGATATTGTGTGTAGATTGAGGAAAACATTTTATTTCATACATTTTAGATTAAGGCTGTAACGTAACAAAATGTGGGGGAAAAATCAAGGTCTGAATAGTTTCCGAATGTTGCGAATGTATTCACCCCCTTGGCATTTTTTCTATTTTGTTGCCTTACAACCTGGAATTAAAATAGAGTTTTGGGGGGTTTGTATCATTTGATTTACACAACCTGCCTACCACTTTGAAGATGCAAAATATGTGTTATTGTTAAACAAGAAATAACACAAAAAACTGAAAACTTGAGCATGCATAACTTCTCTCGCCCGAAGTCAATACTTTGTAGAGCCACCTTTGTAAGCTTGGTACATCTAGCCACTGGGATTTTTGCCCATTCTTCAAGGCAAAACTGCTCCAGCTCCTTCAAGTTGGATGGGTTCCACTGGTGTACAGCAATCTTTAAGTCATACCACAGATTCTCAATTGGATTGAGGTCTGGGCTTTGACTAGGCCATTCCAAGACATTTAAATGTTTCCCCTTAAACCCCTCGAGTGTTGCTTTAGCAGTATGCTTAGGGTCATTGTCCTGCTGGAAGGTGAACCTCCGTCCCAGTCTCAAATCTCTTTAAGACTGAAACAGGTTTCCCTCAAGAATTTCCCTGTATTTAGCGCCAACCATCATTCCTTCAATTCTGACCAATTTCCCAGTCCCTGCCGATGTAAAACATCCCCACAGCATGATGCTGCCACCACCGTGCTTCACTGTGGGGTTGGTGTTCTCGGGGTGATGAGAGGTGTTGGGTTTGCGCCAGACATAGCATTTTCGTTGATGGCCAAAAGCTCAATTTTAGTCTCATCTGACCAGAGTACCTTCTTCCATAAGTTTGGGGAGTCTCCCACATGCCTTTTGGCAAACACCAAACGTGTTTGCTAATTTTCTTTCTTTAAGCAATGGCTTTTTTTCTGGCCACTCATCCATAAAGCCCAGCTCTATGGAGTGTACGGCTTAAAGTTCTGCTATGGACAGATACTCCAATCTCCGCTGTAGAGCTTTGCAGCTCCTTCAGGGTTATCTTTGGTCTCTTTGTTGCCTCTCTGATTAATGCCCTCCTTCCCTAGTCTGTGAGTTTTGGTGGGCGGCCCTCTCTTGGCAGGTTTGTTGTGGTGCCATATTCTTTCAATTTTTTAATAATGGATTTGATGGTGCTCTGTGGGATGTTCAAAGTTTCAGATATTTTTTTATAACCCAACCCTGATCTGTACTTCTCCATAACTTTTTCCCTGACCTGTTTGGAGAGCTCCTTTGTCTTCAAAGTGCCGCTTGCTTGGTGGTGCCTCTTGCTTAGTGGTGTTGCAGACTCTGGAGCCTTTCATAACAGGTGTATATATACTGAGATCATGTGACAGATCATGTGACACTTAGATTGCACCAGACCTTATTTAGGGGCTTCATACTGTAGCAAAGGGGGTGAACACATATGCACTCACCACTTTTCTGGGGTTTTGTTTAAAATAATTTTTTTAAACAAGTAATTTTTTGTAATTTCACTTCACCAATTTGGACCATTTTGTTTATGTCCATTACATGATATCCAAATAAAAATCAATTTAAATTACAGGTTGTAATGCAACAAAATAGGAAAAGCGCTAAGGGTGTGAATACTTTTGCAAGGTATTGTATAGGGGGAATCTTGAACAAGTGCCAGAACAAGGAGTTAGGTAACTGATGCCTACCTCCTCTCTCCAGCCCTACCTCATCTCCCCTGCTTAACTAAATTTAGGTAACCCAGGCCTACCTCCTCTACCATATGGCTCAGTAAAGGTGAGGTAAGCCAGGCCTACCTCCTCTCCCCTTTGGCTTAGTAAAGGATAGGTAACCCAGGCCTACCTCCTCTCCCCTTTGGCTCAGTAAAGGTAAGGTAACCCAGGCCTACCTCATCTCCCCTTTGGCTCAGTAAAGGTAAGGTAACCCAGGCCTACCTCATCTCCCCTTTGGCTCAGTAATGGTAAGGTAACCCAGGACTACCTCCTCTCCCCTATGGCTCAGTAAAGCAGTAAAGTTGAGGTGACCCAGGTGATTGCCCTCCACTTGACTGGGGCTGTGGCTGCTTCTGCAATGAGCCTTTCACACTCAATGTGATCTTTGCTTTTGAAATCAAATCCCTAAAAACAGACTAGCCGAACCAAGACCTAAGGCCCAGGACGTTAATATGGCGGTAGAGAAGAGGGGGTTGTGGGCTAGCATTCAAAGCATTATGAAAGGCACCTTTCACCTCCTTCAGGGAATGTTTGGGCACACAATCACATACATACGAATGGTTGCCGATACACACACTCACTCGCACACACAAACACATTGATGAGGAATGCATGTTTAAAGTGGAAAACCTTCTAATTGCTGTATACAGTAAACATGGTAATAGGTTTGTCTTGCTTGCAGCATTTCACTTTCATGCATTGAGTGCATTCTTTGCAGAGTGGCTACACAGACCCTAAACCACTAATTGACCTTGAAATATTATACTTCAGCTTTTCCCATCAATGGACATTCTGTCACACCTAAAAAACATTCAATGTTACTATTCATATTCTATTTGATTGTACTCAATGACAGGACTGACATACATTTGAAAGTACAAAAGAACACGCTCAAAAGAGCACACACACACACACACACACACACACACACACACACACACACACACACACACACACACACACACACACACACACACACACACACACACACACACACACACACCTGGAGGTCATGGTCCACAGGATGCCACAGAGTACACAGTAGTTGCTAATCCCTTCTGTAGCCTGAGGCAGTGTAAGGCAGCATAAGCCCTCTCCTCCCTGCTATCACCTGCCTATTTACTACTCTAGGATCCCTCCGGTCCATTCATCCTCCCTCCTTCCCTCCCTTCCTCCTTCTTCGTTCCATCCCTTAATCCTCTTTAAGGACATTACCCGCTAATATATCCAGTCATTGGGTATAAAAGCTCAGCTATCTCTTTACCGCCATCGGCAGTGTGCTAAAGAGCCCATTTATGAAGGAGAGCAACCGGGGATTTCACTGTTTTGACCCTAAATACCGTTGAGTTATCTGTCTGAGTGTGTATCAGGGGAAGAGATGCTCCCAGTCTCCAGAACTATTGGATGAGAAAGGGGATCCTGGTGGTACAGATATGGTGGCACAATAGGCTATTTAAGCAATAAGGCCTGAGGAGGGGTGGTACTGTATATGGCCAATTTACCTCGGCCAAGGGCTGTTCTTAGCACGACGCAGCACAGAGTGCCTGGATACAGCCATTAGCCATGGTACAGGGCCTTCAGAAAGTATTCAGGCACTTTGACTTTTTCCACATTTTGTTAGGTTTCATCCTTATTCTAAAATTGATTACATTGTTGTTGTTTTTTCTCCAATCTACACACATTACAACATAATGACAAAAAAATCTGTTTTTTAGAAATGTTTGCTTATATAAAAAAACAACCTGAAATATCATATTTACATAAGTATTCAGACCCTTTACTTAGTACTTTGTTGAAG
This sequence comes from Salmo salar, assembly GCF_965601325.2. Taxonomy (NCBI): domain Eukaryota; kingdom Metazoa; phylum Chordata; class Actinopteri; order Salmoniformes; family Salmonidae; genus Salmo; species Salmo salar. The sequence goes on from NC_138291.1 coordinate 67,841,573, forward strand.
CACCTTTGGCAGTGATTACAGCCTTGAGTCTTCTTGGGTATGACGCTACAAGCTTGGCACACCTGTATTTGGGAAGTTTCTCCCATTCTTCTCTGCAAATCATCTCAAGCTCTGTCAGGTTGGATGGGGAGCATCGCTGCACAGCTATTTCAGGTCTCTCCAGAGATGTTCGATCGAGTTCAAGTGCGGGCTCTGGCTGGGCCACTCAAGGACATTCAGAAACTTGTCCCGAAGCTACTCCTGCGTTGTCTTGGCTATGTGCTTAGGGTCGTTGGCCTGTTGGAAGATGGACCTTCGCCCCAGTCTGAGATCTTGAGCGCTCTGGAGCAGGTTTTCATCAAGGATCTCGCTGTACTTTTCTCCGTTAATCAATAGTGAGTGGTAAGATTAAAGTAGGTGGCAGAGAGGGAAATGCCCAGGATAGCATATGGTTTGCCTTTTTGGTGCCTGTTATTTATTGTAATGTATTTGTCTTGTGTGTGTATGTGTAGATTGATGAGGAAAAACATTCATATAATCAATTTTAGAATAAGGCTGTAATGTAGCAAAATGTGGAAAAAGTCAAGGGGTTTGAATACTTTCCAAATGCACCGTAATTATCAGTCTGCTCTAAAAAAAAAATCAGGATCATACATCTTGGTGTTATTAACCCTACAGTGAGGGGTAGGATGTGCTGTATGAAAGGAGCATTGCGAGCCATTGATTTTACTCCACACTCCATAGCCAATTGACTTCTCTTCCCATTACTCAAATGCACTGTTTGCCTAATCTTTCATAGCATTTCAAAAACATTAAAACTAAGGGTATTATCTTCGCATTTCTAAGTGTGTACTTTTACAATACTTCAGGTAGAGGTAACTTTCTCTCTTTCACACTTCCGTCTCTCTCTCTCTCTCTCTCTCTCTCTCTCTCTCTCTCTCTCTCTCTCTCTCTGTGCTATCCATCTCTTTCAAAGGATTAGTTTCTGCATGAATTAAACTATTTAAAGCGCAACAGCATCTCACCATTAAACAATTGTACTTTCCACTCTGAATAAATAAAGTATTATTGTCTGATTAAAGCAGATTAAGAAAATGGGAAAGGACTAGGTCTGAAATTGGGTTTAAGGCTGTACTTATAGGAATTCTTGACTGCTTTAATAGTGTACACTTTTGTGTCTTTGAGCAGGAAGTTGGTGTGGGTTAGAAGGGGTACATTTCTAGAAGGTTGCAGGATATCTTACTGTAGGGCTAAATTAGGAATTTGTGAGTTGAATTGCACTTAAAACCTCTCTTTGTAAAACAAGACAGATTGCAAAGTGTATTCACATGCCAGAACAGTTGCACTGGATTTGTAGGTGGGTATCAGTTGCAACTCGCTATGCACTGTGTGTTTTCCTGTCTTTTAACAGCACTGCTCCAATGTTATTTGATTGGTCCTTGCCTCACAAATGGCCACAACCTACCAAAATTTGAATACACCACATGTAGCCTACTTGTGGTTTGTTATTCTGTATCAACAGATTGTGGCAACGTACTGTCGTTGATTCCAGTTGAAAAATATGGAGGTATTCTGTTTTAGTGCCAACAAATTGAGGGTGTAAGTGAAAGGCCATGTATTGAGCATGCCTGTGCTTGACTACCAGTCCTCTCACATATGGAAATGTGATATTGATAGGAATAATTAAATTGTTCATGATGAGATGAGTTCACACGCACACACACACACACACACTTGCTGATCGAGTAGATGATGATGACTGGGGGGGTAGCTCATTCGGATTGTCCATTGCTTTACCAAAGAGGCCATCTTAAAAAGGGAAATTAAATGTTGTTAGGCTGTTTTCAACAGTCACTTATTGAATTCAGTGTGCATCTTATTTACAGTGTAGCTGATAGGGACACTGGTGTTCTGAGTGTGGGCTGTCAGGCCAAAGTTAGAATAACTGAAGTTACACAGGAAATACCAGTGTGTCAATCAAATTTATAGTTAAAGGTTTCTTCATACAGTATAGACCTTAGACACCACAGACCACAAGTTCTAAACTATTTGATATCAAGTTAAAAAATATATATGGAAAACCATAACACTTAAAAGATCTGCCAATCCTCTTGTCTCTGGATACAAAGAGAGGGAATTAAATTAAACTAATGAAAACTAATAACATCTTTTCTAGGTAATTTCTGAGTGGCCAGGGAGTTGACTGTACGTTTAGATGAAAGAGATGTGGTTTAATTGGAAATGATAAACCGCTGACTGAGGGGATCTTTCTACCCACAAGCCCTGGCTGTCTATCTGCCAGTACTGCAACAATATCCACAGGGAGATTGGCAGATAGAAGGTGCTGTCAACGCCTCAAGGCAAAGGGTTGCTCCTACACAAGACCACCACTTGTGTTCGACCCAGGCCATGGCCACTGGCTGAGGTGAAGCACACTCATACACTCATAGGCCTTCACAAACACACAAGATAACGCTGACAGTTTCACCAGGGTTGGACCTTTGGGTCTATATTTTTATAGGCATTACCAATAAACAGTGGAGGGCCATGATGCATCTTTGGAACAGGCACTCACTAGTTGCTTGTCATGTTTTGTATGGTTTGGCACTATTTCATATGTAAATATACTGTAATAAGTGACCATGTCTGTTGGTTAATTTTAGGTAACATATTATATCACAGTCCTGAATGAGAGAGAGAGAGACAGAGAGACAGAGAGAGAACCAGAGAGAGAGACAGAGAGACAGAGAGAGAGACAGAGAGAGAGAGACAGAGATCATGAGCAGATGGGCTTCTGCATTTTTCAGCATGTTTTTACAAAAATATAGATTTTTCCACAAGGACATATACGGGATTCTACCCTCCAAAACATAACCGTCACTCCAACTCAAAACTACAAACCTACAACCTGATTTTGAACAAAATTACCTGGAAGGATTCCTACTACAAAAAATTCTTATTACCAAGGTCTATACAGCAAATGCTCTAGCAAACCAACGACTAGGAAAATAAGTACAAGAAACCTGAAAACACCATCCAAACTGGAACTGAGTGAGTAATGTTTAGTCTGAAGTTACTTTTAGAGCCAAGAAGAAAAATAAATTACAAGGATAAATTACAAGGACTGACTGCTAAGTTAAAACCTGTTGAGGACAGACGTTCCGCTAGCGGAACCCCGTTCCGCCTGTGGAACCCCGAGCCAACAGCAAATGGCATCGCACGGTGCGAAATACAAAACCAACTAAAATACCACAATTAAATTTTCTCAAACAATCAACTATTTTACACCATTTTAACCTCTCTTATTCTAGTTTCTGGGCAGGAGTAATAACCAGATTAAATCGGGTACGTTTTTTTATCCGGCCGTGAAAATACTGCCCCCTATCCCAAAGAAGTTAAGGGTACCAAGCTTGCTAGGACAGAACAAAACAGATCAGATCAACTATCACAGGTGTGAAGTGAGAGGTGTCAAAGCCCTTGAGCCCAGCAATGGCATGAAAGTTTCACAGCCTCCCCCACCCAAATGCAGAGGCCTTTGAAACCCCCTCCATATGTGCAGATGTCATTACAATACAGTACCCTCTGGATTCATCTCTATTTTGAACTGATATGCAGCCAGGACACTTCAATTGTAAATTACCTAAAAAAGAAACAGTATTGTTGCTTTGATCACATCAGAAAATATCCTCCTCACAATCTCCAAATACAACAGCCACATGACAACTTTGTTTGGACGTCGTAAAGGACCATTTGCCGAAACTGAAGAGATATAGCTATGTAACAACCTCCTTTTCCACATGGAAAAAATGGTGGACAGAGATTTGCAAGCTACGATATACAAGGAATCTGCCTCCCGAAAAAAGCTTCTCCCAAGTGGGTGTGACACCTACTCCCGTTGCCTGCTGCACTGCTGCTTGGATTCCACCGTCTGCACTGGTCTGCCTCCCCATGTCTGGTACAGGTATTCATGTTACATGATGAAATTGCTGTACAATATGATTCAACACTGCAGAGCTCTCCCTGTCCTCTGCCGTGCCTTGCATGTACACCCTGGCCCATCTACTGTTGCTATCCCCAAATCTGACTTGTGGTCTGATATCTGCTTCACTGATTTCTTCTCTCGTAAAAGCATGTGATTTCTGCACGTTAACACTAGAAGCTTATTACCTAAAATGTATAAATTGAAAGTGTGGGTTCACACCTCCAATCCAGATGGGTTGGTCATTACTGAGATGTGGTTAAGAAAGAGTGTTTTGAATACTGATGTTAACCTTTCTGGTTATAACCTTTTTTGGCAAGACAGATCTTCTAAAGGTGGTGGAGTGACAATCTTTACCAAGTAACACCTTCAGTGCTCAGTTGTCTCCACCAAGTCTGTCCCCAGACAAATTGTTTTGCTGGTTTTAAGCATTACACTTTCAAATAGCTCTTTGTTGACTGTTCCTGGGTGTTATTGTTCACCATCAGCACCGGCCTGTACCCTAAATGCGCTCTAAGCTCTCTCCTGGCCCCTTACACTAAGTCTGAATTTGTCCTGATAGGTGACCTAAACTGGGACATGGTTAAACCACCTAACCAAGTCCTAAAGCAATGGGATTCCCTAAATCTTTCTCAGAGTATGACCAATACCAAAAGCTATGACTCCAAACTCCCAGAAAAGACTACTCTCCTAGATGTTATCCTCACAAATAATCCTGATAGGTATCAGTCTGGTGTTTTCTGTAATGACCTGAGTGATCACTGTTTTACAGCCTGGGTTTGTAGTAGTCAGATGTGCTTCATTTACATTTTTACATTTAAGTCATTTAGCAGACGCTCTTATCCAGAGCGACTTACAAATTGGTGCATTCACCTTATAATATCCAGTGGAACAACCACTTTACAATAGTGCATTTAAATCTTTTAAGGGGGGGTTAGAAGGATTACTTTATCCTATCCCAGGTATTCCTTAAAGAGGTGGGGTTTCAGGTGTCTCCGGAAGGTGGTGATTGACTCCGCTGTCCTGGCGTCGTGAGGGAGCTTGTTCCACCATTGGGGTGCCAGAGCAGCGAACAGTTTTGACTGGGCTGAGCGGGAACTGTGCTTCCTCAGAGGTAGGGAGGCGAGCAGGCCAGAGGTGGATGAACGCAGTGCCCTTGTTTGGGTGTAGGGCCTGATCAGAGCCTGAAGGTACGGAGGTGCCGTTCCCCTCACAGCTCCGTAGGCAAGCACCATGGTCTTGTAGCGGATGCGAGCTTCGACTGGAAGCCAGTGGAGAGAGCGGAGGAGCGGGGTCACGTGAGAGAACTTGGGAAGGTTGAACACCAGACGGGCTGCGGCGTTCTGGATGAGTTGTAGGGGTTTAATGGCACAGGCAGGGAGCCCAGCCAACAACGAGTTGCAGTAATCCAGACGGGAGATGACAAGTGCCTGGATTAGGACCTGCGCCGCTTCCTGTGTGAGGCAGGGTCGTACTCTGCGAATGCTGTAGAGCATGAACCTACAGGATCGGGTCACCGCCTTGATGTTAGTGGAGAACGACAGGGTGTTGTCCAGGGTCACGCCGAGGCTCTTAGCACTCTGGGAGGAGGACACAAGGGAGTTGTCAACCGTGATGGCGAGATCATGGAACGGGCAGTCCTTCCCCGGGAGGAAGAGCAGCTCCGTCTTGTCGAGGTTCAGCTTGAGGTGGTGATCCGTCATCCACACTGATATGTCTGCCAGACATGCAGAGATGCGATTCGCCACCTGGTTGTCAGAAGGGGGAAAGGAGAAGATTAATTGTGTGTCATCTGCATAGCAATGATATGAGAGACCATGTGAGGATATGACAGAGCCAAGTGACTTGGTGTATAGCGAGAATAGGAGTGGGCCTAGAACAGAGCCCTGGGGGACACCAGTGGTGAGAGCACGTGGTGCGGAGACAGATTCTCGCCACGCCACCTGGTAGGAGCGACCTGTCAGGTAGGACGCAATCCAAGCGTGGGCCGCGCCGGAGATGCCCAGCTCGGAGAGGGTGGAGAGGAGGATCTGATGGTTCACGGTATCAAAGGCAGCAGATAGGTCTAGAAGGATGAGAGCAGAGGAGAGAGAGTTAGCTTTAGCAGTGCGGAGAGCCTCCGTGACACAGAGAAGAGCAGTCTCAGTTGAATGCCCAGTCTTGAAACCTGACTGATTAGGATCAAGAAGGTCATTCTGAGAGAGATAGCAAGAGAGCTGGCCAAGGACGGCACGTTCAAGAGTTTTGGAGAGAAAGGAAAGAAGGGATACTGGTCTGTAGTTGTTGACATCGGAGGGATCGAGTGTAGGTTTTTTCAGAAGGGGTGCAACTCTCTCTCTCTTGAAGACGGAAGGGACGTAGCCAGCGGTCAAGGATGAGTTGATGAGCGAGGTGAGGTAGGGGAGAAGGTCTCCCGAAATGGTCTGGAGAAGAGAGGAGGGGATAGGGTCAAGTGGGCAGGTTGTTGGGCGGCCGGCCGTCACAAGACGCGAGATTTCATCTGGAGAGAGAGGGGAGAAAGAGGTCAAAGCACAGGGTAGGGCAGTGTGAGCAGGACCAGCAGTGTCGTTTGACTTAGCAAACGAGGATCGGATGTCGTCAACCTTCTTTTCAAAATGATTGACGAAGTCATCCGCAGAGAGGGAGGAGGGGGGGGGGAGGGGGAGGAGGATTCAGGAGGGAGGAGAAGGTAGCAAAGAGCTTCCTAGGGTTAGAGGCAGATACTTGGAGTTTAGAGTGGTAGAAAGTGGCTTTAGCAGCAGAGACAGAAGAGGAAAATGTAGAGAGGAGGGAGTGAAAGGATGCCAGGTCCGCAGGGAGGCAAGTCTGCTTCCTTGCCTATCCAACAGTTTCTCATCTTCCACCCCTTCTAATGTGACTACCCCGATGCTCTTTTTCCCCTGCCCTGCAACAAAGTTTCTCCCTGCAGGCGGTCCCTGAGTCCGAGGTGCTAAAGGAGCTCCTTAAACTTGACTCCAAAAAAACATCTGGGTCAGATGCTTTAGACCCTTTATTCTTTAAGGTTGCTGCCCTTATCATCGCCAAGCTTATCTCTGGTCTTTTTAACCTGTCTCTCCTCACTGGGGAGGTTCCCATTGCTTGGAAGGCAGCCACAGGGCATCCTTTTTTTAAAGGGGGAGATCAAGCTGATTCTAACTGTTATAGGAAATTTCTATTTTGCCCTGTTTATCAAAAGTGTTGGAAAAACTTGTCAATAATCAACTGACTGGCTTTCTTAATGTCTATAGTATTATCTCTGGTATGCAATATGGTTACCGCTCAGGTTATGGATGTGTCACTGCAACTTTAAAAGGTCCTCAATGATGTCACCATTGCCCTTGATTCTAAGTAATGTTGTGCTGCTGTTTTTATTGACTTGGCCAAAGCTTTTGATATTGTAGACCACTCCATTCTTGTGGGCCGGCTAAGGAGTATTGGTATCTCTGAGGGGTCATTGGCCTGCTAACTACCTTTCTCAAAGAGTGCAGTGTATAAAGTCAGAACATCTGCTGTCTCAGCCACTGCTTGTCACCAAGGGAGTACCCCAAGGCTCGATCCTAGGCCCCACACTCTTCTCAATTTACCACAACAACATAGCTCAGTCAGTAGGAAGCTCTCTCATCCATTTATATGCAGATGATACAGTCTTATACTCAGCTGGCCCCTCCCCGGATCTTGTGTTAAACCCTCTACCACAAAGCTTTCTTAGTGTCCAACAAGCTTTCTCTGCCCCTTAGCCTTGTTCTGAACACCTCCAAAATAAATGTAATGTGAATTTGGTAAGAAGTTTGCCCCTCTCCCCACTGCTGTGATTACTACCTCTGAGGGTTTAGGGTAGTCACCTCATACAAGTACTTGGGAATATGGGTAGATGGTACACTGTCCTCCTCTCAGAACATATCAAAGCTGCAGGCTAAGGTTAAATCTAGACTTGGTTTCCTCTATCGTAATCGCTCCTCTTTTACCCCAGCTGCCAAACTAACCCTGACTCAGATCACCATCCTACCCATGCTAGATTACGGAGAGGTAATTTATAGATCGTCAGGGAAGGGTGCTTTCAAGCGGCTAGATGTTCTTTTCCATTCGGCCATCAGATTTTCCACCAATGCACCTTATAGGACACTTCACTGTACTCTATACTCCTCTGTCATCTTTGTATAGCCGTCGCAACACCCACACCTATCTGCTAAACATGTGTATGTGAATAATAATGTTAGATTTGATTTGAGATTTGATGATAATTTATAAAATCCTCTTAGGCCTCACTCCCCCCTTTCTGAGATACTTACTGCAGCCCTCATCCTACACATACAACACCCATTCTGCCCGTCACATTCTGTTAAAGATCCCCAAAGCACACACATCCCTGGGTCGCTCCTCTTTTCAGTTCGCTGCAGCTAATGACTGGACTGAGCTGCAAAAAAACACTCAAACTGGCCAGTTTTATCTCCATCTCTTCATTCAAAGACTCAATCATGGACACTCTTACTGACAATTGCTGTCGCTATCGTCTTTCCTTTTGTGCTATTGTCTGTGCCCAATAATGTTTGTACCATGTTTTGTGCTGCTACCATTTTGTGCTGCTGCCATGTTGTGTTGCTACTATGTTGTTGTCATGTTGTGTTGCTATCATGCTGTGCTTTCATGTGTTGCTGTCATGCTATAGTGAGGGGAAAAAGTATTTGATCCCCTGCTGTATTTGTACGTTTGCCCCCTGACAAAGAAATGATCAGTCTATCATGTTAATGGTAGGTTTATTTGAACAGTGAGAGACAGAATAACAACAAAAACATCCAGAAAAACGCATGTCAAAAAATGGTATAAATTGATTTGCATTTTAATGAGGGAAATAAGTATTTGACCCCCTCTCAATCAGAAAGATTTCTGGCTCCCAGGTGCCTTTTATACAGGTAACGAACTGAGATTAGGAGCACACTCTTAAAGGGAGTGCTCATAATCTCAGCTTGTTACCTGTATAAAAGACACCAGTCCACAGAAGCAATCAATCAATCAGATTCCAAACTCTCCACCATGGCCAAGACCATAGAGCTCTCCAAGGATGTCAGGGACAATATTGTAGACCTACACAAGGCTGGAATAGGCTACAAGACCATCGCCAAGCAGCTTGGTGAGAAGGTGACAACAGTTGGTGCGATTATTCGCAAATGGAAGAAACACAAAAGAACTGTCAATCTCCCTCGGCCTGGGGCTCCATGCAAGAACTCACCTCGTGGAGTTGCAATGATCATGAGAACGGTGAGGAATCAGCCCAGAACTACACGGGAGGATCTTGTCAATGATCTCAAAGCAGCTGGGACCATAGTCACCAAGAAAACAATTGGTAACACACTACGCCGTGAAGGACTGAAATCCTGCAGCGCCCGCAAGGTCCCCCTGCTCAAGAAAGCACATGTACATGCCCGTCTGAAGTTTGCCAATGAACATCTGAATGATTCAGAGGACAACTGGGTGAAAGTGTTGTGGTCAGATGAGACCAAAATGGAGCTCTTTGGCATCAACTCAACTCGCCGTGTTTGGAGGAGGAGGAATGCTGCCTATGACCCCAAGAACACCATCCCCACCGTCAAACACGGAGGTGGAAACATTATGCTTTGGGGGTGTTTTTCTGATAAGGGACAGGACAACTTCACCGCATCAAAGGGACGATGGACGGGGCCATGTACCGTCAAATCTTGGGTGAGAACCTCCTTCCCTCAGCCAGGGCATTGAAAATGGGTCGTGGATGGGTATTCCAGCATGACAATGACTCAAAACACACAGCCAAGGCAACAAAGGAGTGGCTCAAGAAGAAGCACCTTAAGGTCCTGGAGTGGCCTAGCCAGTCTCCAGACCTTAATCCCATAGAAAGTCTGTGGAGGGAGCTGAAGGTTCGAGTTGCCAAACGTCAGCTTCGAAACCTTAATGACTTGGAGAAGATCTGCAAAGAGGAGTGGGACAAAATCCCTCCTGAGATGTGTGCAAACCTGGTGGCCAACTACAAGAAACGTCTGACCTCTGTGATTGCCAACAAGGGTTTTGCCACTAAGTACTAAGTCATGTTTTGCAGAGGAGTCAAATACTTATTTCTCTCATTAAAATGCAAATCAATTTATAACATTTTTGACATGCGTTTTTCTGGATTTTTTTGTTGTTCTGTCTCTCACTGTTCAAATAAACCTACCATTAAAATTATAGACTGATCATTACTTTGTCAGTGGGCAAACGTACAAAATCAGCAGGGGATCAAATATTTTTTTCCCTCACTGTATGTTGTTGTCTTAGGTCTCTCTTTATGTATTGTTGTGGTGTCTCTTCTGTCGTGATGTGTGTTTTGTCCTGTATTTAATTTTTAAAATGTTTAATCCCAGCCGCAGTCCCTGCAGGAGGCCTTTTGCCTTTTGGTAGGCATCATTGTAAATAAGAATTTGTTCTTAACTGACTTGTCTAGTTAAATAAAGGTTAAATATTACAATCATGTGTAGGGCTTGCATGCATGTGTGTCAATGGGTAGGCAGGGAGGAGACAAGGGTGCCTGGAGTCCAGTGTGCATGGTCCATCAGCACAATTCAACATGATCCCGGACATCAAAGCCACTTAAATATTTTTCATTCTTGGGGCCGCAATAAGCAGGACATTATGACAGATGCACAGAAGAGCCACAGTTTCCTCTTGGCCCCAGTGCTAGTGTTGACATGAGTAGAAATTAAGTTATCACCCCTTTTTAAAGTCGAGACGGCAGTCAGACAAGCCCCACTGACAGGGAGGATGGGGGGGGGCTCCAGGGGGCCATATCTTATAGAGAATAGAGAACTGAGCCTCAATACAATATTTCATTTATACAAAGTAAACCGCATTTAGTTCTATATCTATCCAATTAATATAGAGAATGTCCAATGACATTGCATGGCCTGTTGTGTGGTATAGTAACAGGGTCCCTGGCAAATGTTTGAAGCAAGTGTATTTGCTAATGAAAATAAAAGTTAATATAATACTACATAGAAAGCAAAATGTTGGTCTTCTCAAAGTGTATGTAAAAGGAAAGTCTATTTAGTTGGGCAGCAGCACAAATGTGACATGACGAGTCAGAGGGTGCTCTCCATCCTAGATCATCCCTCTGCATGAAACCAAAGAGGATCTTGTTTTAAAGGGGAGTCACTCGCCATCAGAAAGCCACCATTTAATTACGACACACAGGAAATTACCCTTAGAATGGGCCTGGTGCTGATAAGAGGGCTGAGCCCCAGGGATGACAGCTCTAGGAACCTGAGACGACTTATCACTACAGAGTGGCCCCTGCGGTCTGGGCGCCTATCAATCTGATTGGACTGTCATTCCCAGGTCATAATTAATATATTTATCAAATTAATTACTGAAAAAGGAATCTCGATGTCAATGCCGCTATCACTGAGGCTCGCCCTGCCTGGCCGAAACAGTGGCCAAATTCATAGGCATCTTGTTTCGCTTGTGGCTAATATGGGTGCTGTCAGTTTAATGGAGTTAGGGGGCGGTGGAAAGTGGGATGCTATTTTGGAAGGCCATGACAGACAAATTGCCTCCCCCTGTGCGGAATAAGAGAAAGAAAATAAATATGTTATTGTTCGGTGACAACCACATCCACATCCACAGCGACTGAAAAAGTCCACAATTAAGTTGGAGCGCCCTACACGTGGCACCTTACAGGTTTTCTAGTCATGGTTAGGCCATCTGTATAAAGATATTTAAACATTGACATAAATTCGAAGTATTTCAAGCATTTAACGCTGTAGGATTGATTATATAATTGCAATATAGGATGATCTATGAAGCATTGACATAGATCTCCCAAATCTAACAGATCAACCTGCACAAAGGTGTTGTTATACTCCTATCCCAGATGGGATTGACAGTGCAGTACCCTCCTGTTGGCTAGGGGGCAGTGCTCCGATATGTTGCCTGCCTGATGGTGAAAGGATGGTGAAAGAAGCACTCTCATACCTCCCTGGTAACAAATAACATGTCACAGTCTAAAGGGACCTGTCTGAACCTCCCTGAAGTAAGTTATCCTTTAGTAAGAACATTTTAAATAAACTGGAGGCCAATTACTCTTACCTGTACATATAAGGAAATAATGGTCAAATTAGAGAAACATTTTTATAGGGAACACATAAGCTGTTGCCACACCCATGGTTAAAGCTAGACCATGCTTGTCCAAATTCAGTGGGTTGTGCACTGGTTGTTGTTCAACAGTTGAATTCTTATGGGTTGAGAAACACAGTTGTTGATAATTTTGCATGTGGCAACTTTTTACTTTTAGAAGGCCCAGAGCAGTCATACACTTGATTTTCCTGTGTTTTATATATATTTCCAAACTATTAGGTTGGAATAATACTGTGAAAATGATAATGCCCTTTTAGTGTAAGCGCTGTTTGAAAAGTGTCTGAAATATCAGCCTGTTTAGGTGGGATGGAGTGTTGGCCTGCCTGGTGACATCACCAGGCTATAAATGAGTTAATAGACCAATAACAAAGAGAGTTCCAAACCACTCTGCCAATAACAGCTAGTTTTCAGTTTTCCAGTCCCCACTCAGACCACTCCCAGACAGTCCTAGTAAAATTATTGCTTGAGAAATTGCCCTTTGCTAATAAGCTATTTTGTTTTTGACAATTTTAATTGAAAACAGTCACAGTAAGGTATTTTATTTGATATTGAGATAAAAATGGCTGCATTGGACCTTTAAACACAGTTTAAAAACTTTGTTTGAGGAAACAGCATTCAAACATTATCAGTGAAGGGAATCTAGAATAGCCGGTGTGCTAATAGTGAATATGTTAGCTACAGTTCTAATGTTTGCTGACATTCAAACTTAATCATTTGTCCAAATAATGATCAATACTATCACTATCTGTGGTATAACCATTCCTTGAAAGCCAGTTTATTAACTGCCTCAATTTCCCCTTGCGCTCTTCAATCAACATGTATTTAACTCCTCAATCTGCCCTTTCTTCCTGTATATACAAATGCTGCCCTATTCAAATGTTCTATTCCTTTACCTGCTGCGGACCACTCATGACGGCTTAGACTGTGAATTGCTCCAGTCACACATCACCATCTCTATGGAGAGGTGATATAATGGGTGGATTAAGAGGGAAGAGGAGAGAGTACAGTCGATACCGTTTTGGTGGTGGTACCCACTGACCATCATAATGGATTGTGCAGTCAACATTAGGGAAGTGAGACGGTGTTACGCACGCCTCTAGAAAGAGGGAACGCAACACCCTGCTACAACTTAACTCTCCGTGGTGTGAAAAAGGTATGGAAGTGTAGGTGTGAGCAAGGATGACAAAAAGGCAGAGAATACCGTTTACTGGGAATTTATTCCTTCACACGGTAAGTTTGGGGAAAAGGGGCTGGACGGAACCAAAGCAAAGAAAGTAAATATCAAAGCCCCCTCTCCTACCTTACCTGCCTACCCACTACTTACCTGGTCCGCCCAGGTCTTTCCTAGTGTGCATATACAATAAATTACTACAGGTAATGTATGCCCGCGGGCCTCTTGCCTAAGCACTCCCTAGGTGCCTTCCCCTTCCCCCCTGGGAACAAATGAAACGAAATATTCCAAATGACTTCACAACAAACTGAGAAAAACAATTAACTCAGGACATTAAAGAAGCTCTCTCTGAGCAACAACTACACAGTACATTACAATCAGCTCTCACAGCAACAACTACACAGTACATACCAAATGTCTTAGCAACCACCAACATGCTATAACTCTCAACCATTATCTCTGGGTCTCCATTCTGAGCAACAGAACTGGGGCTTATATAGCTTCAGAAGAAGTTAGTAATTGGAGACAGCTGCGTCCTTAGAGGGGGCGGGGTCCGCTCTCCAATCATCAATGTTGCTTGACCAATCAGCTGCTTGTAGAGAATTTCAGGAATCGATTTCCTGAAATACATACATGATAATACACAAACCACAACACAGAAACTGGGGAACGTAACACCCGGTTATTGCATTATCCTCCATTATTGTTGCTCTAAAACACTTGCCTACATCAGCAAATGTAGACTATGTAGTATGTACAGTATATAGGGTATGTAGACTTTCTGAGGGCCTTATGTCCCTCGAGAGAAGTATGTCCCTTGAGCAAAGTGTGTCTAAGATTTTTTAACGGTTCTGTGTCCCCATCCACTCCCCTTTTCCCTCCCCTGCAGAACAGGTGGAAACACACAGTAGGGCTAGCTTTATCGGGCATTCCAAAGGTAAAAACAGGAAGGGGGGGAGCCAAATTGTAAAGGTAACACAATCACTGCTAAAGTAGTCACAGGAGTATCAGTTTCTTTAAGCTGCGCTAAACACGGAGGAAGATTAAGACGTGGATTACTGAACATTTACTCATGTCACACTGAGAGTGGCATGTGGTTACTGTCTGGAAGGAGACATCCTTCTAAGTGAGCTCTGCCATACCTTTGCATAATCAATAGGCCTACTATCCTATCTCTCAGTATTGGTGATTGATTTGTTCATCTTTGAGATGGGTTGTGGAACTTTTGAATATGTTTTCACAACGTTTTATTTGGTGCTTTGTCATTTAAACATCTAAGACGTGATGATGTTTAATCTCTTGAATCTCTAGCGAACAATCTGGCCCATCTTTTAGATGTTTTCAAAAGATCAGAATCTGATCCCAAGGGGCAGAGATCACCTTTAACACTTGCACTTGACCCCTGACCTTGGGAATGAGCCGGTGGAAGTCAGGCCCACTCAATCTCTGACCCACGGTGCTGTTTGACCAATCTCAGGTTGGGGGGGGGGGGGGGGGGGGGGGGGGGGGCAGAGAGAGAAAGAGAGAGAGAGACAGAAATAAAGAGAGAGAGAGAGAAAGACAGAGAAAGAGAGAGCGAGAGAGAGAGAGAGAGAGAGTGGGTGGGTGGGTGGGTGGGTGGGTGGGTGGTTGGGTGGAGAGATGTGGAGGGAGAGAGAGGTCTGCATTGGTTTCTCTCCTGCTACAAACTGACAAAAGATGGGTGATTGATGATGACTGATTGATGGATAAAATCCACTAATCTTATACATTCTGATTAAAAAAATTCAAGCAAACATTGCCTTTCATCCACATTTTTTCTACCATCCAAAATATTGTCCACCATCCAAGGAAGCAATCAAACACAGAGTATTCCCAAAAATGGAATCCACATTGGGGGAAACAGCGCCACTGTTCGCCCCCAGCACATTTTTAATTGTTTTTGTTTTGTTTATGAAATGGAGGAGTATCCAGCAATGTGGTAAATGTGCAATACATACGCTGCTTTTCTATCGCACGTGCAATGATGTGCAATGATTTCCGAGGGGGAAAACATTCTTGTTTGAAGTAATTTCTTTGTTGTTGTAACAGACGAGGCAGTTTCACTATTACTGATTCCAGCTTTAAGATGATTAATCACCAACACATTCATTTGGATAGTTGGATAGTTGATGTGTGTGCTGTGTTAAATTGTGTGTTTTACCTGGAAAGAATGACTTATCTGATGTTGAGAGATAAACAGAGAAAAGGGCATAGGGCCTTAGAATCAATAGTAAAATGCTTCAATAGGACATTCATCCAATTGGTTCACAACTTGTTACCATATAAAATGCATCAGAATTAAATCAAATACAAAATAATACCAATTTCATATGTCAATCACTATCAGTTATGTAGCCCCTGGGGTTTTGCCCCCCACCCCCACCCTCTGTGAATTAGTGACTGTGTGGGTAGAACAGGTGCACGCTGGTACACCGTTACATAGCTACCTCCTGCCTCTCCGTGCGTTGTGTCCTCTTTAGTTCTATGTTCCATAGGGGCAACAGCATGTGTTTCCTGTAGTCGAAAAGGCCTTTGAGATCAACCTTGTGAAACACCTGCATCCTTCCTTACCCCCCTTAACCCACCCCTTGTTTCAAAGAAATACACTGCCTCTCTCCAACCTGAGCAAGGGGGGATAGAAGGACGGAGGTAGGTGGGGAGTGGTGAGATCGCTGCTACCCTATAAGGCTCTCTTTCAGGGCTTTAGTGTAGAGAGAAGTTGGCTTGCTGTCCCACTGTGTTTCGCCCCCCTGAGCGCGCACAAGACGCCCATTCATGTCCTTCACCCCACTCCTTTATCCGCCCCCCACCACCTTCCCCTTTCCTCTCTTCTACCCCAGCTGAGGCAATTCAACTCGGGCCAGAAGCAAGGACCTTTAATCTAACAGAATGTACCAGGTACGTGAACTATTTAACTGCTATGCTTGTTCAAGGGGGTGGACAAGGAGGCTAAGGTAACCAATGTGTAACCAAAAGCCCCAACATTTATCCTTGGCCAGGATGAGTACATTTCCTTTCTGTTGTTCCCAACAAAGGCCAGCAGGCACAAATGGTCTGCAATCTGTGTCACCGGGAAGTGGAGAGCAAATTGTTTCTACTAAACAGGACAGTCCCCCTTCTTGATTCTGTTGGCTTTTGTCCTGCCAGGTAACCTGTGCCAGTCATGGTCTTCAATGTGAGCTTCCTTTGACTAGCGCCCCCCCCCCCCCCCCCCCCCCCCCCCCAAAAAAAGAAGAAACCCTGCTTACACACACAACCCTGCTTACACACACAACCCTGCTTACACACACAAACACACATGAGTGTGCTCAAAATCCCCCAGTGGTGATAAAGAAAGTCAACTTCAATGCGACATTCAGGGAGAGGCCTGTTAGGCTGGCTGCTGCACCTGGTGGTGATTTGTCTCCTCCAGTTCATGGTGGGGTCACTGCAACACACCACACCCCCCAACATCCCTCCCAACCCCCTAATCATCCACCCCCCACCCCCAACATACAACTCCCCTCAACAACCCTTTGCCCTCCCAAACCATAAGCCATCTCCCAGGCCTCTGTACCGTGCCACATCTGTGACTGCTTGACCCCTCTGATTTATCCTGGTCCCTACGAGGCAGAAATACAATGCTGGCCCACTGTAATTCATCCACACTGCTCCCCATGCTATACAGGCTCATTCACACACTGTGACAGAAACAAGAAGGCTGCTTCCACAAGAGGGTGTTTCTCTTTTATATTTAAACCCCAGTGTGAGCCATCCATTCAGACAGTGCTTCAGATATGATGGTTATTGAGTGTGACTGTATGTCAGTCAGGATACTGTAATGCATGCCAATGGATAAGGACAGTTATTTTACCACACAATAAATGTGTTTATGCTTATTAAACAAAGTGACATGGTTATTGGTGACTGTTTCGTATTTTTTATACAGTATATAAATATTTTTATATAAAGGACTCCTCTTCCCTTAGGAGGATGTTTTTCTGTGTATTTTTCAATACATTTAAAAATTATATATATAAAAGATTTACCTAAATTTGTGTAGGTGTAAATCCTCCTCTCCAGGATTGGAGAGAGTCTGTATGGTGACCGATACAGTAAGTAAACAGCTCAAATATGTGGTAGGCTTACTTGGGATTTGCATAGCCCTGATAAGGTATTCAGGTATGGAGCTCATCTGAGAAAACATCTCAGTTGTCATATCTAATTAAAATCCAAATAGGGAAGTTGTGGCCTCAATAAATTATACTATACGATTTCACTAGAAAAAAATCATCCTCTCTTTACTTTCCTCTACTATCTTCCCTGTTTGTCTCGTCTCTTCCTATAACCTATCCCTATTCTCTCCTCTCGTGCAGTTAGCCACTGGACACATATGCTTCAATTAATTTAGCTAATGAGTACCTCTAAAAGACATGCCCCCCTTCCACTCCATCTAACACCCCCCACCGCAACCCACCCCAACCTCCTCTTCCCTCCTCCTCCTCTCTTTGTATTGACGCCCTGGGACCCCATCTGGGGTCTTTTGGAGGCATGAAATGCACAGAAATTATTAGTAATCATCACACACCATCAGAAACTGATCCTAGAGCTGTAATTACATGATAAATGTCTGCCTAACACATGCCCCCTATTTAGCAGCACCCTGGAGACTGGGGATAATAGACAGCTAACAGGGATCTGCAGAAAGGGCCTTTCAGCGCTGGCCTGGCCTATTGTCTACACGCCAATACACCTCTGCCTCCGTTTGGCAACAACACAGACCCCAATCAATCCTCCCTCGCCCTGTTTAATCCTTCATCCCCAGCCACCTTTAAGTAGACAATTATTAGCGCCACAATGCTGATAGTACAAAACACTTTCACATTAAAGAAATATATTAATATTTACTAATTTCAGGTAATGTAGCAACATTTTGAACGCAGCTGGCTGTCTTTGCCCTATTTACTTTTTGGCTTCCTGTTTTCTTTTATCATTCTATTTAAAGCTGTGAACCTGATATGAGCACAATTATTTTAAAATAATGACTCTTTATTGATTACCTGTCAACCAGGCCTGGGCTGCATGACACACATGCCATGGTTGCAGTTAGAGTTTCAACTATAACATACAGGAAGAAATGTGTCTATTTCTATCACTCTTTCACCAGTATGCTACCACAGTTGCATTGGGGCGCCCGCAATGTCTGAGCAAGGAATAATTTTTTGGGAAAACAGCTAACTTCCTACATTTCTACGCATTATGCCATGGGGCAAAGATAAAAATGTGTAGTTTTATAGCTAGTCTCATGCTATTCTACACATTTTTACATGAGGCTAAGAGAAAATGTTGCTGTTTTAAAGCTAATATCCTGCAATTCTACACATATTGCCATGGGGCTGACAGAATTTAGCATTTTTAAAGGTAATTTACTGTAATTGATTTTTTTTGCCATGGCTTATGACGTGTTCATGTGCTATTTGGGGAATGCACTTTTTTGGTGGGTGTAGGGGGCCTTGCGTGAGCTGCAGGGGTGAGTGGTACGCCAGTGTCTTTCACTGAGGTTATGTGTTGTTTATGTTCCAAGGAATAAGGTCATCTGTAGGTGTGTCACACCTTTCAAGACAGATACACTATTCAAAAAGTATTCTATTCAGAGGCACAGCATACTGTATTAGGTATGACTTTATGCATTCTGTTAATTACCAACACATGTGATTCGTCTTTGTTATGGCCCAAGTTTGATCCCGGACGAGCCTTAAAATATGTGCATTTTGGGGATTAGTGTCCTAGAAAGTGGATTCTCACAATAGCAGTCATGGGGATGTGAAACATGGTTCAACTAGGCCTTGCAGTATAACTGATACCTTATTGCTCTGCAGTTTTAATGCAAATAAGGAATACATGAACAAATAATGGTTCATATGTTGTGGCATTTTGCCTCATATTTGTTTTTGGATTTTCCAATAAACTGCTTTGGACTGAACATTGCAATGAGCAGATGTTGACTTCAATACCTTCAGCGCCTCTATATCAGATATGCATGCAAAATAGTATGTTTTTATCTTAATACTGATACCAAATGAGGAATTCATGTTTGTGAAAAACAAGCTCTATTTGCCTGAGATTTGCCTACCTGGCTTCAAACAATGGCCGAGTCGTTGGGAATATGGTATAAGTTAGCCAGGTGGCCGGGTGCTTTCAGGCCGTTAAACAAATTTGATTTCTACCGTACGCTCACCTTGTAAGAATAATAACACTGATCCTTTTTACAATGTGTTGATTCATTACACTTCTCATTCAAAGTCATATAACTGATTTAAAGGACTTGCATGACAGTTACTTTTGTGGGAAGACTGTTTTATCCCCCTCCCTGGCAAAATGACAGTTGAAATGAAAAATTGAAATAAATAAGATCATAATAACCAAGTGACTGCTCAGTTTGAGTTAAAAAACAAATGTGACATCAGGCAGACCAGACGTACTGCATATGATAAGAGCATGATGAAAACTGTCTAATAGGCCTAACAGTACTTCAGTTTGCCTCTAGGTGGCAACAGTTGACCTTTTCTCTTATATTTGAATGAAAACAAATGTGCCTTTATTTAACTAGGCAAGCCAGTTAATAACAAATTCTTATTTTCAATGACAGCCTAGGAACAGTGGGTTAACTGCCTTGTTCAGGGGCAGAACAACAGATTTTTACCTTGTCAGCTCGGGGATTCAATCTTGCAACCTTTCGGTTACTAGTCCAATGCTCTAACCACTTGGGTACCTGCTGCCCCTAATCTGAAATTGTACTGATGTTTACACAAATGCCAACTGAAAATCATCAATTTCACTCACTATATACATTTGTATTTACATTAGCCCCATGCACAACACTTAATGGTAGATCATTGTATTATGCAAACAACAACTGGGCAACTCTGTTGGTAGGCGATACTTTGTCTACATAATAGCAATTAGGCCCATCTTATTTGTGTCAGAGGACCTCCTTAAAATGACCAAACACACAACTGTCTTTTGAAAAAAAAACTAAAGTAACCAAGACGCACAAAGAATCAAAAGCACAGGGATTTGAGTGAAACCACACAATGTCACAGACATGTCAGCTATTTCCTAATTGATATATCCAGCCATTCAGTCAGTCAGTCATTCATTCAGTCAGTCAGTCATTGAGTTGCTAATAGCTCTCAGCAATGCCCTGAATGACAGGGACAAGAATTCCCCCTGGGGATGGGCTGTCAGGAGAGTCGTGTGGACAGGGACACTTCTCATTAACGTCTGTTAATGAGGAGGACTGCCTGGTGATTGTTGGATCTTGTCGCCCGCCCAGAGAGACTAGGCCTGCATGTGCTTTTCCATGAGCTGGCCTCTTAGCATCAGCTCTTTGACTGGCAGTAATGGAGACTTGGTCACAGAGAAAGAGCATTCCACTAGGCCAACACTGAGCAACACAGTTTCTGTGGCACTCTGACATTCTGTTCCTCAGGACCTCAGCTACATGAATACTGCAATTAAAGAAGTACTGGTGCCAGCATAGAATATATTATACCGTTACAATAAACATATGGGTAAGAATGTCTATAGGTAAAATATAACACACAATTGCAAAGGTATATTTGGTATTTCATTAGGATCCCCATGACATAATACAGAACATTAATAGACAAAAACAGCTCAAGGACAGAACTACATCAATTTAAATATGGCACACGTAGACTACACATGCACACAAACATTCTAGGTCAAATAGGGGAGAGATGTTGTGCATTGAGGTGTTGCATGTTTGCTGTTCATTTGAACAATATGATCTGGAAGGGAGTTCTTTGCTATAGAGGCACTATATAATACTGTATGCTTTGTTGAATGTGTTCTGGATTTGGGGACTGTGTATGTCAGAGCTGTGTAAAAGTTGCAAACAATTTGGAATATTCAACACGTTAATGTTGCAATCAGGCTCTCCTCAACTCTTAGCCAAGAGAGACTGCCATGCATAGTATTAATATTAGCCCTCTGATTAGAATGAAAAGCAAGACGTGCCACTCTGTTCTGGGCCAGCTTAACTAGGTATTTCCTTGCAGCACTCGACCACATGACTGGACAATAATCAAAATAAGACACAATTACAGCCTGCAGGACTTACTTTTTGTAGTGCAGTGTCAAAAAATCTCTTTATTGCGGACAAACCTCTCCCCATTTTTACAACCATAGAATCTATATGTTTTGACCATGACAGTTTACAAGCTAAGGTAAAACCAATGAATTTAGTCTCCTCAACTTGTTCAACAGCCACACCATTCATTACCTTAATATAATTTAAGGAATGATTTGTACCAAATACAATGCTCTTAGTTCCTCAAAAAGATCCTCAAAAGTTCTACAGCCACACCATTGAGAGCATCCTGACCGGTTGCATCACCGCCTGGTATGGCAAATGCTCGGCATCCGACCGTAAGGCGCTACAGGGTAGTGCATATAGCCCAGTACATCACTGGGGCCAAGCTTCCCCCCCTCCACACATTGTATATAGCCTTGCTATTGTTATTTTATGGTGTTACTTTTTATTGCATTTTTTACTTTAGTTTATTTAGTAAATATTTTCTTAACTCTATTTCTTGAACTGCATTGCTGGCTAAGGGCTTGTAAGTAAGCATTTCATTGTAAGGCTTACACCTGTTGTATTCGGCGCATGTGACAAATCAAATTTGATTTGATGTTTAGGACCAGTTTATTACTGGCCACCTATTCCAAACAGACTGCAACTTTGTTAAGGGTTTCAATTACTTAGTTAGCTGTGTTTGCTGATGTCTATAAGGTTGAATCATCAGCATACATGGACACACATGCTTTGTTTAATGCCAGTGGCAGGTCATTGGTAAAAATAGTAAAGAGTAGAGGGCCTAGAGAGCTGCCCTACGGAACACCACATTTTACATGTTTGACATTAGAGAAGCTTCCATTAAAGAAAACCCTCTTAGTTCTATTAGATATATAGCTCTGAATCCACAATATGGCAGAGGTTGAAAAGCCATAACACATAAGTTCTCTCAACAACAGGTTATGGTCAATAATGTCAAAGGCTACACTGAAATCTGACAGTACAGCTCCCACAATCTTCTTATTATCAATTTCTTTCAACCAATCATGAGACATTTGTATCAGTGCAGTACAAGCATGCTCTATAAGCATGCTGAAAGTCTGTTGTTAATTTGTTTACAGAGAAATAGCATTGTATTTGGTCAAACACAATTTTCTCCGACAGTTTGCTATGAGCTGGCAGCAAGCTGATTTGTCTGCTGTTAAAACCAGTAAAGGCCTCTTTACCACTCTTGGGTAGCGGAATCACTTTGCCTTCCCTACAGGCCTTAGGACAAAGACTTTCCTCTAGGCTCAGATTACAGATATGACAGATAAGAGTGGCTATAGAGTCAGCTACCATCCTCAGTAGCTTTCCATCTAAGTGGTCAATGCCAGGAGGTTTGTCATTATTGATCGATAACAATTATCTTTCCACCTCTTTATTTATATTTTTTATGCATGAGAACTATGGTTCACTGTTGTTGGCATTTCCTGCTTAAGTTTGTCCACTTTGCCAATGAAGTAATCATTCAAATAACTGGCAACATCAAATTGTTTTGTGTTAGACCCAAACTGTTACAGACCTATATCTATCCTGCCCTGCCTTTCTAAAGTCTTTTAAAGCCAAGTGAACAAACAGATTACCAACCATTTTGAATCCCACCATACCTTCTCCGCTATGCAATCGGGTTTCCGAGCTGGTCATGGGTGCACCTCAGCCACGCTCAAGGTCCTAAATGATATCACAACCGCCATCGATAAAAGACAGTACTGTGCAGCCATCTTCATCGATCTGGCCAAGGCTTTTGACTCTATTAATCACCGTATTCTTATCGGCAGACTCAACAGCTGTAACGGCTTTCAAATGGAGTAGACCAAGGCGCAGCATGGTTAGTGCTCATGTATTTATTTTGATCTGAACACTGAAACACAGAAACCAATAACGACAGCCAAAGAGTTCTGTCAGGTAAGCAATACAAAACAGAAAATAACCACCCACAAAAAAAAATGAGAAAACCCCTACATAAATATGGTCTCTAATCAGAGGCAATGAGATTCAGCTGCCTCCAATTAGAGACCAACCCCCAAACAATTCCAACATAGAAACAGAAAAACTAGATATTTAAACATAGAAATAGAATAACATAGATCAACCCCCCAAAAAAAAACACACAAAACAAACACCCCCTGCCAAGCCCTGACCAAACTATCATAACAAAATGACCCCTTACTGGTCAAGACGTGACAACAGCCTTGGTTTCTCTAATGACTGCCTCACCTGGTTCACTAACTACTTCTCTGACAGAGTTCAGTGTCATCTTGCTGCGGGTGATTCTTTGATCTACCTCTACGCAGATAACACCATTCTGTATACATCTGGCCTTTGGACACTGTATTAACAAACCTCCAAACGAGCTTCAATGCCATGCAACACTCCTTCCGTGGCCTCCAACTGCTCTTAAATGCTAGTAAAACGAAATGCATGCTCTTCAACCGATCGCTGCCCGCACCTGCCCGCCCGTCTAGCATCACTACTCTGGACGGTTCTGACTTAGAATATGTGGACAACTGTAAATACCTAGGTGTCTGGTTAGACTGTAAACTTTCCTTCAAGACTCATAGTAAGCATCGCCAATCCAAAAATAAATCTAGAATCGGCTTCCTATTTCGCAAAACAAAGCCTCCTTCACTTATGCTGCCAAACATACCTTCGTAAAACTGACTATCCTACAATCCTTGACTTCAGCGATGTCATTTACAAAATAGCCTCCAACACTCTACTCAGCAAATTGGATGCAGTCTATCACAGTGCCATCCGTTTTGTCACCAAAGCCTCATATACTACCCACCACTGCGACCTGTATGCTCTCGTTGGCTGGTCCTCGCTACATATTCGGCGCCAAACCCACTAGCTCCAGGTCATCTTTAAGTCTTTGCTAGCTAAAGCTCCGACTAATCTCAGCTCACTGGTCATCATAGCAACACCCACCCATATCACACGCTCCAGCAGGTATATTTCACTGGTCATCCCCAAAGCCAACACCTCATTTGGTCGCCTTTCCTTCGCCTTTCCTTCGCCTTTCCTGCTGCCAATGACTGAAACGAATTGCAAAAATCACTGAAGTTGGAGAGTTATATCTCCCTAACTAAATTTAAGCATCAGCTGTCAGAACAGCTTACAGATCGCTGCAGCTCTACACAGCTCATCTGTAAATAGCCCATCCAATCAACTACCTACCTCATCCCATTTTATACTTTTTTCCTGCTCTTTTGCACACCAGTATCTCTACTTGCACATCCTCATCTGCACATCTATCACTCCAGTGTTAATTGCTAAATTGTAATTACTTCGCCACTATGGCCTATTTATTACCTTACCTACTTATTGCCTTACCTACTACGCCATTTGCACACAATGTATAAAGATTTTTCTATTGTGTTATTGACTGTACGTTTTTTATTACGTGTAACTCTGTGTTGTTGTTTTTGTCGCACTTCTTTGCTTTGTCTTTGCCAGGTCGCAGTTGTCAATGAGAACATGTTCTCAACTGGCCTACCTGGTTAAATAAAGGTGAAATAAAAAAAAAAATTAAAAAAATGAATAAGCCGTCTGATTCGATGAAGGATGGATTTGAATTTGCCTTTCTACCTTATAATTTCCTTTAAGTACTCCATTTTTTTTTCTTTCCATCATTCTATATACCATTGATCTTGTCTTCATAATACAGTTTCTTCTTGATTTTGTTGAGTTTAGTCACATAATTTCACAATTTGCTGTAAGCCAGCCAGTCAGATGTACAGCCAGACTTATTAACCACTCCTTTTTGCCCCATCTCTTTCAACCATACAGTTCTTCAATTCCTCATCAATCCACGGAGTCTTAACAGTTCTAACAGGCAGTTTCTTAAGAGGTGCATGTGTATCAATAATTGGAAGAAGCAATTTAATAAATTCATCAACTACAGGTCTGGATGCTCCGTAATAATCACAGACCAACAAATATTCTGAACATCATTCACATAAGAGTCACAGCAAAATCTTATGTACAATCTCCTATACACCATTTTAGGCCCAGCTTTCAGAACTTTGGCTTTCCTGCATATACGGTGCATTCAGAAAGTATTCAGAACCCTTCCCTTTTGAATAGCTTAATTACATAAGTATTCAGACTCTTTGTTATGAGACTCGAAATTGAGCTCAGGTGCATCCTGTTTCCATGGATCATCCTTGAGATGTTTCTACAACTTGATTGAAGTCCACCTGTGGTAAATTCAATTGATTCAACATGATTTTGAAAGACACACACCTGTGTAAGGTCCCACAGTTGACAGTGCATGTCAGAGTAAAAAACAAGTCATGAGGTCTATGGGATTGTCCGTAGAGCCCCTAGACAGGATTGTGTCGAGGCACAGATCTGGGGAAGGTACCCCAAAAATGTCTGCAGCATTGAAGAGCCCCAAAAACACAGTGGCCTCCATCATTCTTAAATGGAAGAAGTTTGGAATGACCAAGATTCTTCCTAGAGCTGGCCGCCCGGCCAAACTGAGCAATCGGGGGAGAAGGGCCATGGACAGGGAGGTGACCAAGAAGAACCAGATTGTCACTCTGACAGAGCTCCAGTGTACGTCTGCGGAGATGGGAGAACCTTCCAGAAGGACAACCATCTGTGCAGCACTCTATAAATCAGGCCTTTATGGTAGAGTTGCCAGACAGAAGCTACTCCTCAGTAAAAGACACATGACAACCCTCTTGGAGACTCTCAGACCATGAGAAACCGTATTCTCTGGTCTGATGAATCCAAGATTGAAGCATTTGGCCTGAATGCCAAGCGTCATGTCTGGAGGAAACATGGCACCATCCCTACGGTGAAGTATGGTGGTGGCAGCATCATGCTGTGGGGATGTTTTTCAGCGGCAGTGACTGGGAGTCTAGTCAGGATCGAGGGAAAGATGAACGGAACAAGGTGCAGAGAGATCCTTGATGAAGTCCTGAGCGCTCTGGAGCAGGTTCTCAGACTGGGGTGAAGGTTCACCTTCCATCAGGACAATGACACTAAAAACACAGCCAAGACAATGCAAGAGTGGCTTCGGGACAAGTCTTTGAATGTCCTTGAGTGGCCCAGCCAGAGCCCGGACTTGAACCCGATCGAACATCTCTGGAGAGACTTGAAAATAGCTGTGCAGCAAAGCTCCCCATCCAACCTGACAGAGCTTGAGAGGACATGTAGAGAAGAATGGGAGAAACTCCCCAAATACAGGTGTGCCAAGCTTGTAGCGTCATACCCATGAAGACTCGAGGCTGTCATCGCTGCCAAAGGTGCTTCAACAAAGTACTGAGTAAAGGGTCTGAATACTTATGTAAATGTAATATTTCAGGTTATTATTTTGTATAAATTTGCCTAAATTTAGAACACAGCATTGTACGAGATCTTCAGTTTCTTGGCAATTTCTCATATGGAATAGCCTTCATTTCTCAGAACAAGAATAGGCTGATGAGTTTCAGAAGAAAGTTCTTTGTTTCTGGCCATTTTGATCCTGTAATCGAACCCATAAATGCTGATGCTCCAGATATTCAACTAGTCTAAAGAAGGCCAGTTTTATTGCTTCTTTAATCAGTATAACAGTTTTCATCTGTGCTAACATAATTGCAAAAGGGTTTTATAATGATCAATTAGCCTTTTAAAATGATAAACATGGATTAGCTAACACAACTTGCCATTGGAACATAGGAGTGATGGTTGCATATAATGGGCCTCTGTACGCCTATGTAAATATTCCATTAAAATCAGCTGTTTCCAGCTACAATAGTCATTTACAACATGAACAATGTCTACACTGTATTTCTGATCAATTTGATGTTATTTTAATGGAGAATTATTTATTTTTTTCTTTCAAAAACAAGGACATTTCTAAGTGACCCCAAACTTTTGAATGGTAGTGTACATTCAGCAGTCCATTAATCAGTTGGTGTGTGTAAGTGTGTGTGCTGTGGGGTTGAAGCTACAAACCCCTAGGGCTGGTTTTCTCATCCCTTCCAGGCTTTTGTGAGGGAGGGTGGACAATGAGCCTGTCATAGAGGATGTAACAATGTTCCCATGCGCTCTGGCAGTTATTATGGCTTGGATAAGTTCTTTCCTTTTCTGGCGCACAGCTTCCGGATAGTGCTCATTGAGGAAGATTTACACTCCTCTCCAGTTCGTGGCTCTTTCCAGAACAGCTACCTTGTCCTTGAGCCTCAGGAACGGCCTGGGCCTGGGCCTGTCACCTGGGCCAGGGGTGAGTTTTCCAGTTCTGTCGACACGCTCCACCTTAATCTTCCTGTGGTCCATCTTCAGTTTCTCCGAGATCAATTCCCTCACTTTGTCCTCAGGCTCCGTCCAGGTCTATGTGGAGATTCTGAAATTCCGCCCACAACCATGTTGTTCCGCCTTGATTGTCCCTTGAGATAATTCGATTTCTCTGTCATTTTTACAATGGATTCACATACAGAACTGATGTCCTCTCTAAGTATGGCTTCCAATCAGAGACAACGATAGACAGCTGCCTCTGATTGGAAACCATACCCGGCCAAAACATAGAAAACAAACACATAGAATGCCCACCCCCATCACACCCTGACCTACCTAAACAGAGAAAAAACAGCTCTCTTAGGTCAGAGAGTGACAAGTTGTCTCCACCAGTATATGGACAAAACACTTGTTGTTGTAACAACTGCTTGTAGAAATGTTTTTCTTAGTTTAAAAGATCCTTCACCTGTGATAGAGAGACACCACTGTCCTCAATGGTACTCTTGCCGGCTTTGGTCTTTGTCATGGTAGCAATGTAGGTTATGCTTTTAATCCTCACAGGTCCAGACAGGGCAGGTTGCAGGGAAGACTGAAAACAACAACAAGCAGCAGGGATCTAGACAGCCACAAGCCCGGAACAATCTGCGGTCCCAGCCACAATGGCTAACCGCGTCGCGGGCTGCATTCAAGCCCTCAAGAAAACCTCACTAGCTTGATAGGCAGCTAGCTGGCAGCTAGGCTAGCTGCTACGCCAAACAGCTCCTTAGACCAGGGCTTGGTCGGCAGGATCACTGGACAGATAGTAGCAGTCCCAGCAATTGATGTCAACCGCGTCACGGGATCCAAACTCACGAGGTAACTACTAACTTTCAAAACTTTCTAAAACAATAAACTGAGCTCTCCCTCGTTCCACATTCAACAGGAAGTGACTGTATATTAAATAATGAGGTAAAAAAAAGTGTGCTATGCAAAAAATACATTAAATCCATACTCTATGATAGACCAAACTTTGTCTTTTTTAGAGTATTGGAAAAAACACAGGATTTTGGAACTTTTCCTCCCTAATGTAAACACCTATTTCTGTTAGCGGGATCACATTGATTTAAATTGATCAAAGTACATAAGCACAATAGCGTCACACTACTCAAAATCTAAAAGATGATTGATAAATCACATTTCACCATGTGAGCAAATTTCACCCCTCTTGTGTATAGCATGAGTAGATATGTAATTTGTCTTAATGCAATGCTGCTAGCTAGCGTAGCCCTTTGCGTGACCCATAATTTGCCACTAACAACTGCTGTGGGCTGGGTAATGATGGCTTTTCATTAGTGCTAGTGGCCTAGACCAGGATTAGTTTAGCAAAAGGGTTCTTCCTGTAATTGCGTACCATTACAAATATAGTAGGTAAAGTGTACAGGGGCCATCCGTGCCCCTTTGCTAACCGTTAATAGTAATTGAACAATTAAACTTTAGCGACTCAATTACCTCTTCACAACAACAGAGCTATGGAACATAGAGGCAGTAATCATGGTAGATATTGTTTATGGGGAAAAGGATTTAACTGGATGATAGATAATGCTGATATTATCTACCAGTGCCTGGATGCTACTGTAGAACATGACAAGTAAACAGAAAATGAAGATGGATGAGGAAAACCTGTAAAGTGAATTTGGTTTCAGGTTCCATTGTTCAATTTTACTTTAAAATGTAATCTAATGTTAATAGCTACATTTTGAATTCAGAAATGAATGCCTATTTTTATGTTTTAATAATAACCAATTAGGTATCAACTTCTACTGATTAGTTATATAGTTAACTGAAAAGTAATGATTCAGCCTGGTCCTCATTCTTGAATGTGGAAACAAAAACACCAGACCCAAATCACTGGGAGGGAAAGAGTGCTCTTCAGCAAGCCCATATTCACTCCAAGTAGGAAACACACTATGCAGCTCCTCATTAAGTGGAATTAAAACTGTGCAGGTTTATAATTATCAAATAAATCCTGATCCACATGAATGAATTAATGTGCGTGCCATAATTCTCCCTCACTCAGTGGAGCTCTGGCAGTGAATGAGTCTTTTGTGTCCCACAGTAGGGAAGCTTTTGTAAAATTACACCCGCGCATAATGACGCTAATCATAAATTAGCATTTCAAGATAGGGGACTGTGTGCTTGTGTGAGTGTGTGTGTGTGTGTGTGTGTGTGTGTGTGTGCGTGCGTGCGTGCGTGTGTGTGTGTGTGCATGCATGTATGTAATAATTACCACCCCTCTTGATTTCAAAGTATGGCCTAAGCAGTGTAGGAAACATGTAGGAAACATCCAATAACAAGCAAGCATTGGTAAACATCACTTCCTTTTGCTCTGGGCTGCCCACTTTCTCCTTGTTTGATGACAGACTCAAGAGAGGATTTGATTCTAAGGAGTGACCTGTCCTTTTACTCAGAACACTCCTTTTTTCTACTATTTCTCTCACTCAATGTTTGCTTGTATATTTGGATCAGAATTAATAAGATTAGTGGTTGTTTGGGTGTACCCATCAATCAGTCATCATCAATCAGCCACCTTTTGTTAGTTTGTAGCAGGAGAGAAAGCCCTCCCTCTCCCTCCATCTCACTCCACCTCTTCTCTCTCTCTCTCTCTCTCTCTCTCTCTCTCTCTCTCTCTCTCATAGCACAAACATGCACACATACACGAAACTGAAGGACAAGACACACGGTGATGATACTAGATTCAAGGTTCAATTCATGACTGAAAGTAGCAGGTGTGTGTTTCATTCCCCACCATTGAAAGAGGCCCTGCAGTGTGGGCTTCTTACTGTAGGGGGTTGACCTCTAATCAAAAGAGACAAAGAGACCAATCTAGAGATAGGGCCCACTCAGTGTCCACTTATCACCAGGCTGGAACCCTAGACAATTAAAACCTGCTTGTTTGATGTCACAATTAACATTGGACTGTTTGCTTGGTCATTAATCTCAATATGGTTTCAATTCCCTTCTATTCATTGGTGCATCTGGGCTCTACCCACTTGGTTATGTTCATGGAAACATTGGACATGATGAAAACAAGAAGAACCAGCAACAATTCCCCCTCTGTTTATCCTCTTCTATCGATCTTTAACCATTTTTCAATGATTATTACTCAACTTGTGAGTGTTACTGATTTTGTGTTTTATGAGGACTGAAGTGATGTTATTACCAAGATGTTGTGAACATACTTGTAGAAAGCGATGAGCCACGAGGGTCTTAGAATTGTGTCAGTCTGGTGCTCATAGGTCTTGTCTGTCACGATAACTATAATCCTTTCAGTTGCCAGACAGTGACTTTCTAAGTTGTGTAGTTGTATACTCTTTGCATGAAAAAGACTGTTTATTTCATTGAGTGAAGCACATATCAAAATGATAACTGACCTAGTTTGTCTTCAAACAATCGACTATGATTATAACCATCCAGGCACCATAGCTATCGTGTCATTGCATTTCAATACCATTGTCCTAACCACAGGATTTCTTTGTTGGAGAATGACTTCCTGTAAACAGCTCCACTGTTGTTGGACCTCCAGGTAAATGCTTATCGGTTGTTCTTTTTACAGACCGTACGTAGCCGTGTTGATTTGTATTAAGTTTAGCCCTGCTAAACAAATTGAGTTTATGTTTACAAAGCTTATGACATTACTGTGAAAGGGATATATAGCTTTATACACCAGGAAACTAGCCAGTTTCCTCAACACGAATACCCCTAATGGTTTCTAATCTGGTTCCTAGCTGAAACCAGCGCCTGTTCTGGTCTGGAACAAACTGGGGGTTGTTCTTCTAAGCATCTTCCCCTTTTGGTTGTGGTATTAACATGATCCGTTTTTCTTTCCTTACAGTTTCACTGTTGTTACAGAGAAAGCACATTAAGCAGACAGTCATGCGAGACTTTCAGTGATGTGTAATATCAACACATAACACAGGAAGGGCAAGGACCTAGATCTGGCTCATTCACAGCTGTGAATCCATCTGTACACTAGGTGGTGCCCCATCTCTTTAACCAGATAGTGTAGAATCAGGCGGCGCCTCTCATACTTACTGTAGTGCTCAGTAGGAAGGTGCTAGATTTATTCAAATGTTTAGGCTACTAGTTTAGCCCTCTGTTCAATCTGCTAATATGCTTGTGTTTGTATACGGGTTGGTTGTTTAACAACAAAGCGGACCCGTGCGCAACTATGTGGCAAAACAGACGGGGTTGGCTTAGATTGTTGACATGTAAACTATATTTCGCTTCCAAATGTTTATTGAAAACATAAATGCATTTGCACAATGAGCGCTTGTTGCCTCTCAAATACATTGTTATAGTTGTTGGTTAGCTAGATAGCGAATTTTAGCTATATTAGTATAGACATGGTATCAATAACAAGACACAATGAGCTGAAATGAGCCACTTCTTGTCATTGTTGCAAGCTATCTTGCCATCCAGAATCACAACGACACGGACTTCTGCCCCATTGAATTGTGTGCATTGTTTTGTGACGTTGTCAGCTAAGCCATCTATTGTTTATTCAACATGACTGCCCTCAGAAGCATTACATCTGTATGCTAGAGGGTTTTAAGGGTGTCCTCATTGCATCCACCACCCAAGGAAAGGCAAGCTATGCGTATAAGCAGATCCAAGATATCTAGCGTAATACGTATTAAAATTGTACTTATAAATATGTATGTTCACCTGAACAGAGAATGGCTTTCTGTACTACACACTCATGCACACATACAGTACATACAGTTTATGCTCTCTCTCTCTCTCTCTCTCTCTCTCTCTCTCTCTCTCTCATACATGCACACACCCATATACACACACATTCCCCTCCCTCCTTTGCTCCGTTTGTCTGTATCCCTATAGAGGACTATTCTTCCTCTCACTAACTCATAATAATGTGAACTGAGGAGAGAAAACGAATGATAGTTGATTAAAAGTAATTCAGTTGATGAAAGCCCCTGTGCCACTGCTAAGAGCCTCCAGTTTCGGGCTTAGGAGGGCCGCAGCTGGAAGTGTAATTACATGGGTTGATTTATACGTGATTAAAGCTCCTATATAAGTCACCCGTTTTGAAAAGAGCAGTTAGCTACTTATACTTTTCCCCAAACTGCAGCAATTTCGTATAAAATGAATGTATGTAGCTCCTCCGAGAGCATATGGTATATTTCTCAGCGATTAATAATTCAAGGCGAATGAGCAAAAATTAGTTGGCTCGGTTACTGCCACGTTTGTCCCACATTAATTCCGCCAACGTTTTGTAAATGGAGCTATTAGGCTTAAAACAAAGCACGGTGAATGGCCACGGTTTGCCATGCTTAGGAAAAGAGAAGGCCTCATTCGTACACCTGTCATTCTCTAACAGTGCACTATTAGGGGTTGCAGGGAAAAGACATCATACCTATCATACCTTCTGTAACTGAGAAAGCAATGGGAATTGAGATCTTTAAACAGCCCTTCATCATTTTATAAAGGTAGTTTGGTGTCTGTGCGGCAATCATATCTATCCTCTAGATAAGAATATTTGTTACACTCTTGGAGTTTTTCATTTGTTTCAAGATTATAAATATATTTTGTGTAGATTGTAACATATCATTTGGTTGCAATATACCATGTAATTTCTTGTTATCCCCTTCAATATCTATGGTCTTTTTTGGGAGGGTTAATGTGAATCGTATCTCTTCGATTAGCCTCTAACAACACTAGATTAATGAACAGGTGTCCTTTGAGAGGTGTAGCAAAACATGACACCTTGCACACACACTTTCAGTTTTTCCATTCAAGTGGGCTCTATACTACTCACAAACAAGCACGTACGCGTAAGAATGCACGCGCACACACATACACAACCACACAAGCCGCTCAATGGGACTGAGCACATTGTTGCTTTAACCTTCTGTGCCAGTCATTCCTCTCAGACATCCAAGCCTTGGCAGCCAGCTCTATTGGTTTTTTGTCATGGAGCTTTGGCTCCTACGGTCGGGAGAACAAAAAGGTGAGAAAATAATCCTCCCTTTCAGGTCTTTTCCTCCTCAAGTGGTGGTTGTGAGAGTACAGAGGAGGCTGGGGAGTGTGGGGCCCCTCTGCTCAGGGGCTGTTAAGCCCAGCAGATCATTAGGGTCTGAAGAGGGGCCACACGTCAGAGAGTCTGGGACCTTCACCTCTGGCCACTCCAGAGCATTCACCGGGGGTGAACTGTGAGTAAATGGCCTGACCTACACAATAGCCCAATGCCCTCCACTGGATGCTTGTAGTTGGACACTGATATGGTGGACTGATGGAGAGAACAGGACTGAGGGAAGCTATAGATTTCCTTTCCAATCTCCAGGACAATGTTGAGTTTTAATGGCAGGGTAAAGAGGGATCAGGTGCGCACTCTTTTACCTCTGTATCCTTCCATCTTCAGTGGCTGTGCAGGACTACTGGTCTGGTAGACTCTCTGGCAAGACAAAGAGCTGTGTAGCTAGAAAAGAGTGAGGTGTGTGCTCTTTGGTCGGGGACGAAGTCATTCAACTAGCTCTGACAGAGGCCATAGTCAGTAATATAGTACATGTAGTTTCTTCCGTTGCGTCCCATTATGTGATGGATATGCATTATAATATATACATTAGCCCACAGGAAAAGATCAGTCATAGTGAGGTCATAGCTCTTAACTAGTTCATCATCGTAAATAAACGGCCAATGACAAGGGAGATTAGTACGTTCGCATTGGCTGATTCATTTATAAAGTGTGCATTCTCTCTCTCTCTCGCTCTCGCTCTCTCGCTCTCTCGTTCTCTCTTTCTCTCTCTCTCTCTCTCTCTCTCGCTCTCTCTCTCTCTCTCTCTCTCTGGTTTGAATGTCACCACTCAGCAGGAGGATTTAACGTTGCTTTTAACCCTCACTGCCACTTAATTACCTTGACATTTACCCAGCATTCAATCAACTCTCTACCAGCAAATGTATCTCCATCACTTTTTTTGTATTTCAGAAGGCCACAGTAATTATGCATGTTGTTAAGAGTCTCTGCTAAATGGAACTATACATCGACAACTATGTACAGTATACTGCAGGTATTCTATTTTTCCTGTTTCACCTACAATACAATCGTGTCCTTACAGTGACACAGGAATGGACAGAAATACTATTCATGGAAGTATCAGATGAGTACGGTATTGAGGAGTGGAACACGCAGCACTCTCTTTCTCCTTCCTTTATTGCCCAGGTTATTATCACAACTGCAGTAGAAATGGCATGATGGTGTGATAGGAGTGGAACATGCAGCAGGGACTCGTCCATCACAAGCGACCGCAACCCGAATTGAAATTACATCTGCATTTGAATTAGTAACATTATTCGCCAATTTGGCTCAGAGTGAACATTGTTCCATTGAAGATGGAATTAAATTAGAAACTGAGTGAGTCTTTAAATTCCAGATTATAAATCACGGAATATAATTCACCTCCTCGTACCTTAAGGGCAATCACATTATCCTAAGCGACATTTTATCCTCAGACCCGGCAAGTGATATCATCATGGCGCTCAGTCACACAAATAATGTTTTCTGGGGAGCAGGAAATACTTATTTCCCTCCCGAATTAGACATAAAATATGAGTATTGTCTCCTGCATGAAAGCTTATTTTACATAAAATGTAATAGTCCTTTGGAGCTCATAAACATTGTACCAAATTACTTAATCTAAGTGATAGAACTAGTCACCTTTCAACAATATGAATCCTGTCAGTTGAAAGAGTTGAGATTTAAAGAGCTGCTTCTCCTTTATCTGCTTATACCTGATGGGGAGGTTCTAGGGGGAGTCTATGGTGAAGGCCTATCACGTTGAGTGTTCAGTGTTGTTCACTTTTCAAATGGAAGCCGTGAGGAAATTCAGGAAGAGAATAAACCATTGTAAATAGGGCTCCAGAGCAGGGTTCACTCTGAATGACTAGCCCTTAGTAGTTCATTTCCAAAAAAGATGTTGTATTTGTTTAAGGGATAGTTCCCCAAAATTACGAAATGACGTATTGATTTCCTTACCCTGTGAGCAGTCTATGGACAAGGTATGACAGCAATCCATGCTTTGGTTTAGTTTCCCTGGCACTGTTTCCACCTGCCACCATTTAAGCATTTATGGCACAAATCAAATCCAAGTCATGGGACCGATATTAACATTTTCCTCGCGTCATGTTCAAATCAATGTACACAGCTTCTCGTTCAATTTTATATACTTTTGGATGATTTGGTTGTAACTATTCATGATTGTAACTACTCATGGGTGCACATTGCTTAGTTAGATAATACAATATAAATTGGCCTTAGATGCATACTGTGGCCAAACTCTTAGTCTATTCATCTGAGTGGCTATGTGCCCACTGCCCAGGCCGTATTCATTATAAATACACTCCCCTAAACCCAAATACTATGGTGTTTCCATAAGCAGGAGAGATCTGGGGGTGATAAAAAAAATGTGTGATCAGATATGAATCACGTGAGGATTGGGTGCAGTATTGAAAGGCCATAGAGAAGTGATTGTGCTTGAATTTCCCTTTCAGTTTTATATCGCTACTGCTTAATTTGATTTCTATTTAGTTTTGGCCATTGTTGTGGTTTTATTGAGGTGGGCCGTTTCATCTACCCAATCGGAACTTCTGTTATTCTGTTATTCGGTTAAACTGTGTTGATTCCAGGCTTATTGCACATTTGCCAGATACAATCTCAAGTATTCAGAAATCTTACATTTAATTACTACTATCTATTGTTGCGCTAACATGGCGCTATGTGTGATGGCGTGCTTATGTGTGTTCGCGCGAATGTTGAATGTGACTGAACCCCTGCAGCCTTCATGATATACAGCCATATTTTCATGGAAACAATGCTTTGGTGCTTTTCCCATTAAAAGCAATAAACCTTGACAGTCCATTGGAGATTCACCCCAGAGCACTGCACATACTGTATAAGATCCCAGACATGTACATGCAATATTCCTCTGGATGCCTATTGAGTGATTGATTTCGGGGGCCATGTTTAATGTCATCATCAATACTAGCCTTTGGACCTAAAGAAAGGATTAGTAATAGCCATGCCATAAACACAGTGCTATTGCATATCCATTGGTGTGTGCAGCACAATCCCATGCCATGCCTTGCAGTGTGTATTTGTATGTGTTTGTGTGTGTGTGTGTGTGTGCGTGCGCGTGTGTGCGTATGTGTGCGCGTGCGTGCGTGTGTGGGTGTGCGTGCGTGCGTGTGTGGGTGTGCGTGCGTGCGTATATGCATATGTGTGAATACGATGTGTGTCTCCGTGTGTATATGCATGCGTGTGTGCATGTGTGGGTTTGCTTGGGAGTTGAATCCATACATGTCCTGTAAAGTGAAAAACACACACGCAGATCCAGTTTTATTCATCTTCTCATCTTTGCATTAAGCCATGTTGGGAATCTTATGAATTAAGAGGAGTTTGATCTGAATGACCCTGGCTGTTTGACCTACCTGCGTAGAGATATTCCTGTCCTGGGTTAGCATGGCTCTGTTAGTCAGAGCAGGATGGTAATGACCACTCTCGGATACCCGGAGCCACAGGGCATGGATGTGATGGGCTCCAGCTCAGGCACATATTAATATTAATACTAATAAAAGCAGTCTGTCTGGCTTGGAAACATCAGCTAGTCTCATGCACAGGTAAAAGCCCATTATAACTGTAACCGGGCTGTGTTTGCGGACAGACCCTTTCCCAAGGTCAGTTTGAAACGTTTGCCAACAGGAAACCTACACAGAGGGATGGTTGTTCACACTGTTAAGGAAAAACATGCATTATGTAAATTCTTCTTCTTTTGGAATGGAATAGACAACTACAGACAGCGTGCTAATGGCTGTAATATGGAAACATTTTAATGGTTTGCGATGTGTGTGTGTGAGCGCGTTTACATGTGTGTAACCTCTGCGTTTGTGGTTTTAGCCTTTGCCAAGCCATCTATTTGTTTAATCCCTGGGATGTGGGAAAACAGTGGACCAGGAAATGTTTTTTTTGTGCTGAACCATTACCAGTTAATTTCCAAAAGTGGTTTGTTAAATGTTTGTGTACACACACAGCCAATACAATGTCAGTTGGGTAAGGTCGCTGTTGCAAAGGAACACAATGTCATCCATGTCTCTCTGCCACCTGTGGGAGGAAGTTAGCTTAGAAGTAACAGCCAATTGTAATTTGCACATTTATAAATTGGCCCATGATGCAGTATCACTACCTGGAAGCATTCTGAATGTATTATCACACAACAGACAGCGAATTTGCAAATTGCAAGATTCTAAAGCTTCAGGACGTGCCTTTCTATGTTTGTGTAGTAGCCATGACGTTCAAGCACAAGGGCAATGAGGAAATAAAACAAATATGATTTTAAGTTATAGTTATTGAGCTGTATCAAAGTCAACACTATCACAGCTTATTGTGAAATAGTGACATTTGTGACAGGCACACAAAAAAAGTCATCACAACACATTTTGTGTGTATCACACAATTTTCTTTCTTCATAATGCATTTGTGTACATTACAAAAAGTAGTAAGTAGTTGCAAAGTAGCAAAAATGCTAAAGTTATCCATGATGAGATTCAAACACACAACCTTTGGTTTGCTAGACATTCACGTTATACGCCCACCCATCCTCCCTGACCAACTTCCCTCCCATCGTTTCTGTCTTAAGAAACCTACTGTCTTTACCTGTGATTGAAATGCACTGTATACAAAATCGTGTAATGTACACAAAAAAATATATATACTTTTTCATGTGCCTGTCACAAATGTCCAACAAGCAATTCCTGTCTATTTCACAATAATCTGTGATACTGGGTTGATTAAAATCAATGAAATAAATGTAGAGGATGTTGACAGAATGGAATGAAAACCAGATTTCAATGTTAATAGCCATGATGTCAGTTGGATGGCCTATTCTTAGAATTTCGATGGAATGCAACAGAAAGGTAGAAATAAGGAGGAAATGAGCCAACAATGGGCAATATGGTTTCATCTGTATTTGCCACTACAAGAAATGTATATAACTACTGGATGCTTTGGGTTGAGATGCGTAGAGGCACTGTACAATTTGTGCTTATATTTCTGTGTATCAGGCCTGTGTATCTGTGAACAGGCATGACGATATCTATCCTGGTTTACTACAAAAGAGAAGGCGGAGGAGCAGCCCAAAAGTCGTTCCAAAAAGTGTAGAGGGGCCGAAAGAGTAGAGTGCTAGCAGTTTCCACACCCACCTGGACTTCCTTGAACCAAACAGAACCTTTCTGCGTCAATACTCTGAACAAGAGGGCGGCTGAAGGGATAAAGGACTCT
Organism: Salmo salar; assembly: GCF_965601325.2. Lineage (NCBI taxonomy): Eukaryota > Metazoa > Chordata > Actinopteri > Salmoniformes > Salmonidae > Salmo > Salmo salar. The sequence continues at coordinate 67,880,532 of NC_138291.1, forward strand.
ATTCTCCTACTACACAGCCTATTAGGCTGAACAATACAGTCATGTATCAAGAGATTTTTTATTTGAGCAAATTAAACTCTGAGCCCCTGTGGTTTCATGCAGGAGGATACTTGACACTGTCACTCACCCCAAACAAAGACACTGAGACACATGAATGCCTTAGAAGATGGCTCCCCACCATGAATATTACCCAGAGAGGAAGAGAAACAAATGCAGGAGTGAGTAAAGAGATTGAAAGAGAGAAGCCCTAAGCTCAGATCTCCTATCGTGTTGTGAAGATGTACTGTATACAAAGTAGAAAGCTTGTAATGATCTGGGGCGTTAACGCACACCACAGTTCAAGGAAATGATTCAACTAAAAGAAAAAAGGGGGGAAGGAGAATCTAAATAGTTGCTGGGAGAGAGTTAAAACAAAACCTCCAGACTAAAACAAGTTTGTGCCTCTCCTGAGGGGAGAGCAACGCCTGGTAATATTTCACCGCTGATGTGCCCAACAATACACGCCAGGTGACAAATAACCCAGGACATGATTGAAATCTGACAAAATAACACTATGTTTTATAATAACGTCCTCCAGCAGAAATATGGTTGTAGTAACTAAACAGTGCTTCATCACCCCATGCCACTCTCAACGGTTCCCCATTAAGGGCCAGATCATTGTGTTATGCCTCCTCCTCTCCCCAGCTGACCGCTGGACTGACAGTATAGGCTTGGCGCTCTGACATTGACAAATATTTGCACTGACAAGGCTACAAATCACACTGAGACAGGTTTTAAAACTCAATATTCACTCAACGTGCATCTGCTATATTCTCATTAGAAGTGTAATAATATGGTAGTCTCTCTCTCCACTTTTTTATTATTACGCTATTGACAGCGACCATAATAACGTTGTGCTGCTTTTATGCCATGGAGTGAAGAAAGGGTGATAGAGAGAAATGGAGGACAGGGATAATGGAGGCCTTGGAATAACTGAGACGGTTGAATGCTTACATGGTACAGTAGCAAAATACTGTTTTTTTATTTAAAAAAATACAGTACCATCCACCCCTTTTAGCTTCCACCACTTACATTATTCCTACATCTTTCTTGTTTATTAGGTCAAAATTGTCTTCATATTTACCTAAACCACGACTTTTATCATAGAATATAATATTGATCAATCTTGTTCATCACTATTATCATTATTATGATTGGATGCTGGTTCCTTTGTCATGCTGGTTCCTAGTCCCATGTTCTGTGTGTTCATCAGTGCAATCTGAACCCATAATTATAGTCTAATCTCTCGTTGTTTTCAGCTTTGTCAACTACGTAGGCCCTAATATGTGCATGATACGTGCCAGTGCGTGTGCTTAAGGGCCTTTGTTAACATAAGGCCAAATCTGTAATGTAGCACAGACAATTAAGTGCAAAATATAAATACAAAATCCCTCACTGTGAATTATTTAATCCCTCCTCTCCAGTTCATTTAATAGAGCTCTTTCGGCTGCAATTTGAGTCACAGAAAACTAATTTCATTCTGCTGTTTGATTTAATTAGATTTTATGATATATGGTATTGCTAATTCGGTGGCTCACCATGCATTGTCTGGGCCTGTCCCGTGCACTGGCAGAGAGCTGTCAGAACCCCATTTTTAACAGTATTGAAAAATTCAAGCTTTATTATTGCCCCCTCACTCATTTTCTCCCATCAGGAGGAAAGTAATGAGCTTTCCCCATCTTGTCTCTCTTTCCTTCAATTGCTTTACCGCGTCTCCTTTTGTCTCTCATTCTCTCACCCTCTCTCGCTCTCTTTCTCTGAGACTACCAGTGAGTGTTTCAGAGAGAGACAATACAAGGACAGGTACAGGAGAACAAGGGAGAGCAATATGAGATAGGAATAGACAGTATCAAGGAGACACATAAAATGAACATAAGTACAGGAAGAGGGTAAGGAGGAAAGAGAGAGAAGGAATGGAACAAAATGAAAGGGTATGAGAGAGAAGTGGAATGAAAGTGGAAAGAGAGTGAAAGAGAGATGGACAGAGAGAGAGAGAGAGGAGGGGGTGGGAAGAGAGAGAGGGATGGAGAGCTTGCCATAAGCTCACAGTGCTCGGGGCTTGCTGCACTTGCATTAGCTCTCTGATTCATGAGTTAAGTTTCCCCAACTGCCCGCAGCTATTAGCTTTCTGTTCCTTTGGCTGTCATTTAGACTCCAAAGAGTCTTTTGGTTAATGCACTGTTTTAATGAGAGCGCAGCGCACGCTAATATATTTGACTGTATGAAAGGTCACAACAGAAAACAAAACAGATTGGGGGGAATGTAGCACGACGGCGGTGCTGTCAAGACGCAAGGCAGGTTTTCAGGGTGCGGGATTGAGGGGTGGGATGGAGAAAAAGAGGGGATGGAGGGAAGAGGGGGAGTGTCAGCCTGGCAGGCAGCCCACAAAGCACCGTTCCACGGCTCACGCCACCTATTCCCAGCATCCCGATCTCCCTAATAGGCCCAAAGAAACTGATGGGCTGCCACTCACCCCAACAGTTGCACCCCATCCATCACAGGCCTTAAGGAGAGAAAGGGAGAGAGATGGAGCTGGAGAGGGGAGAGAGTGGGGCCATGTAAGGGGCAGACACCTAAAGGAGGCACGTGTTTTATTACCCATATAATCACCAGTCTGATTGCCATACAAGCAATGGAGTTACACCTCAGACAATTTATGGCCATCCAGGTACAAGATTCCCACCAACCAGTTAAATATCCTAGTTGGAACGCCAGCCAGAGACAGGAGGTGGGCAGCTGGCTAACAGGGACGGAGACCTGTCCAATATGGTGGAACAAAATTCCATAAAACTTTACTAATGTGAAGTAATTTCATAGAAAGATTCCATCCAATTTCCCACTAACTTAGAACACGATCTTATTTGGATTCCCTTTGAACATGTTGTAATTTGTCATTCAGTTTGTGGATATTATCCTTCATTTCAACTATCTTCAATTTGATCATACGATTTATCAGCTTGAATTACAATTATTTGTATGTTTGTGACTATTGGCTGTTAGCCTTGGGAACCTAATATACTGTATGTTGTTCGGTTAACTTCACATTCACATAGGAAAAGGACAGGCAAGGCAAAGTTATCACAGGTCTAATGAACAGTGACTCAATTGTGCATCAACAAGCACCACTCTCCCTTCACTTTGCATAAAGTAAACATGTCGTTGGCGTGTCATCATGGGAAGACGGCGTGGGGCCATCACAGGAAGCAGAGTGGTGCAGACGTTTAGGCCCCAAACCCCATCATCCATTCATAATCAACGGTAATCCATAAAAAATGAATCAAACATTTACAGAGGTGCTATGGCAGAGAGGGAGGCCTATTCATCATAACCTCCCTCTACCACCACCACCACCACCCCACCTCGTTTCTTTCCCTCTCGTTATACTCTCAATCTACCTATGCAAATGAGGCCAGGGAGTCGAGCTAGCTGACACTGAGACTTGTGTACAGAAATTATCAACAAATATTCATCCATTATGAGGAGTGGGCAGAGTAGCATGCAGCTTGAAAAGCCTGGCGGTGAGCTGAACTCACAACACCCCCTCCACGTAGCACTTATTCACCAGGCAGGAAGTGACAGAACTGTCAAGGTGAATTAACAGCATATGTCAAGCTTTTGTTATAAATCCTGGCCTACTGTAACCCTCATTTTCAGGTGCTGTGTATGTACACGGCTGATGATATATCAACACTACTTCCAGATGAATCATTCAGAGGGGTGATTTCACCAGTAGAGTCAGGACGGGGTGCGGATTTGGACACATTGTTGAGGATGTGGTGTTTTGGGGGCGAAAAGTGTCTATACTGTTCATTGTAATCCTTTGTTGGTGCCTGTAGGGCCCTGGGCCCAGACTACTTCCTCAGTCCCCCATTACTGGAACCATTTGTTTATTGGGCAGTAATTACAAACTTCAAGCCAGGAGGCAAACAAGCAGAGACCAATAACCCTGTAATGATGTGTACATTGGTAACAGAATATGATAACTGCAAAATAATAGAAAAATGAGTTCGCGTCACAAAAAATCAATATGACCTTACAACAGAACACCTGATATTGTAACGTTAGAGTCTAGTTACATGCTGTGTTCATGAAGGTGTCTTATAAAGCCTATATGAAGTGTCTGCGAGATAAAACAGCATGTTTTATTTAGCTGTTTCATGCGTGTTTTCTCAACACAAAGAAGGTTTAAAACCACAACCTTATCTGAATAAAAAATATCCCATTTCCAGCACTCCAGAACCCATCTACAGCTCCTAGTGTAAGAAAGGCAATCCCTATTACTGCTGAATAAAGTGTACCCTTTTTTATTTGAAGTGAAAATGTCAGTAATTTCTTGGAGATTGATGACTCCTTACATGCAGGCCCAATAAATGAAAAATAGATGAGGCTCAGTTCTCTCTTTTAATATTTAAGGCAATATTAAAGTCTTCTTACATCTCATGGAAATAGTTTGATTTTAAAGGAATAAGACCATTGCGCATTGTTTACTGAACACCTCATGCATATTTGATGTGCCCGGACGGTACTTAGAGAAATTCAAAGGCCCTTGAAATCGTTACTGTTTTGTAAGTATAAAACGACTTAAGAGGACGTAAAATGCCATTGCTGTACTCCCTTGTTGCTTGATGGGGAAATGCTCTGATGAAGGTGGTGGTGCTGGTGCTAAGATGAAGGGAGGGGGTCGTACAATAGATGGCTGAGATTTTTACTTCTTCTATTGGATCGTAACGTGGAAATTGATGTTTAACGTGGCAGAGCGGATGAAAGGGATTAATTGACATTTAAAACCAAGGTGCATGGGTAGAAAGAGAGGGAGGAAGTTAGAAGTAGGACGAGGGAAGGAAGCCACTAGAATTGCTTTGGAGATTTGAAACAAGCCAGAGGGGAAGGGAGTTCGATGCAGAAACAGAAAATGATACTGTGGTATTACCGGGTAATTGTCTTGGTTAAGGAGCTTACATATAAGACACACAAAGGGCAAAATCAATCAAAAAATCAACCAAAAAGCCTGATCCGCCATCATGACTTTGTGCGTGATGTGCTTTCAGATGATACAAAAGTGTAATGTTAGTAGTTTAGACTCAAGTTAAATGACTGACCCCAAAATCTAACTGTGACAACTTGGAGAGGACAAAGTTATATATCGTTCATGATGCATTCATAATGACAGTAAGGTATACACTAGGGGTGAAACGGTTCGCAAAACTCACGGTTCGGTACGATACAGTACAGTGGTGTCACGGTTCAGTACAGTTTCGATACATCGACAAAATAAATGCCTGAGAAATATGTAATTTGTATTTCGATTTTCCATTTATTTTGGGTAGCTTGAATTCCCAGGAGCATACGGAAACAAAGGGACAACAAAAAACAGCAGTGCCTGCCTTATAACATGAAATAAAATGGTCATTTAAAACAGAACTTCAACAAGAATGCATAGTCCAGCAGCATATATCAACATTAAGTCACATAGCAGTGATTAAACAAAATAGGACCACTTGAGACTGGTTACTTGAAAAAAAATAAAAACGACATTTTAAAATCAGATGTTCAAATTTTTCTTTGAAAGATTGGTCTATCCAGATTATCTGCAGTGAGCACAGATCGGCTTGCTGTGACAATGCCAGCCGCTGTGGAGAATACCCTCTCGCTAGGGACAGAGATCCCAGGCACTGCCAGGTAGCGCCTTGCTAACATGGCAACATGCGGGTAAATTAAGTCTTTGGTCTTCCACCATGTAAGTGGATCAGCATCCAGGGGAATACAGTCCCCTTCCCTGTATGAGGTCACCTCGTCCTCTATGACCTTGACCTTTGACTTGGTTCCCTGCTTCTGGGTCGTGAATAACTCCCCAAAAAGCTCAGCCATGACACATTTCTTTTCTGGAGGAGAACCCCTGTCGTCTGCTGTCTCTGGAGAGGGGTTGGCTCCTGTGGTATCTGTGCAGAATTAAATTAGAATGCAGAATTAAATTAGATGAAAATTACTATCTCTGAAGTGGCTTTAAATATACTGCTCCAAAAAATAAAGGGAACACTTAAACAACACATCCTAGATCTGAATGAAAGAAATAATCTTATTAAATACTTTTTTCTTTACATAGTTGAATGTGCTGACAACAAAATCACACAAAAATAATCAATAGAAATCCAATTTATCAACCCATGGAGGTCTGGATTTGGAGTCACACTCAAAATTAAAGTGGAAAACCACACTACAGGCTGATCCAACTTTGATGTAATGTCCTTAAAACAAGTCAAAATGAGGCTCAGTAGTGTGTGTGGCCTCCACGTGCCTGTATGACCTCCCTACAACGCCTGGGCATGCTCCTGATGAGGTGGCGGATGGTCTCCTGAGGGATCTCCTCCCAGACCTGGACTAAAGCATCCGCCAACTCCTGGACAGTCTGTGGTGCAACGTGGCGTTGGTGGATGGAGCGAGACATGATGTCCCAGATGTGCTCAATTGGATTCAGGTCTGGGGAACGGGCGGGCCAGTCCATAGCATCAATGCCTTCCTCTTGCAGGAACTGCTGACACACTCCAGCCACATGAGGTCTAGCATTGTCTTGCATTAGGAGGAACCCAGGGCCAACCGCACCAGCATATGGTCTCACAAGGGGTCTGAGGATCTCATCTCGGTACCTAATGGCAGTCAGGCTACCTCTGGCGAGCACATGGAGGGCTGTGCGGCCCCCCAAAGAAATGCCACCCCACACCATGACTGACCCACCGCCAAACCGGTCATGCTGGAGAATGTTGCAGGCAGCAGAACGTTCTCCACGACGTCTCCAGACTCTGTCACGTCTGTCACGTGCTCAGTGTGAACCTGCTTTCATCTGTGAAGACCACAGGGCGCCAGTGGTGAATTTGCCAATCTTGGTGTTCTCTGGCAAATGCCAAACGTCCTGCACGGTGTTGGGCTGTAAGCACAACCCCCACCTGTGGACGTCGGGCCCTCATACCACCCTCATGGAGTCTGTTTCTGACCGTTTGAGCAGACACATGCACATTTGTGACCTGCTGGAGGTCATTTTGCAGGGCTCTGGCAGTGCTTCTCCTGCTCCTCCTTGCACAAAGGCGGAGGTAGCGGTCCTGCTGCTGGGTTGTTGCCCTCCTACGGCCTCCTCCACGTCTCCTGATGTACTGGCCTGTCTCCTGGTAGCGCCTCCATGCTCTGGACACTACGCTGACAGACACAGCAAACCTTCTTGCCACAGCTCGCATTGATGTGCAATCCTGGATGAGCTGCACTACCTGAGCCAGTTGTGTGGGTTGTAGACTCCGTCTCATGCTACCACTACAGTGAAAGCACCACCAGCATTCAAAAGTGACCAAAACATCAGCCAGGAAGCATAGGAACTGAGAAGTGGTCTGTGGTCCCCACCTGCAGAACCACTCCTTTATTGGGGGTGTCTTGCTAATTGCCTATAATTTCCACCTGTTGTCTATTCCATTTGCACAACAGCATGTGAAATTTATTGTCAATGAGTGTTGCTTCCTAAGTGGACAGTTTGATTTCACAGAAGTGTGATTGACTTGGAGTTAAATTGTGTTGTTTAAGTGTTCCCTTTATTTTTTTGAGCAGTGTATATGATTTGTTGTTGGAAATATATATCAGACACTATTATGACAATTACTATTATGACAAGTATTACTTTAAAATTCATTGTTAAATCAGTAATTAATAAAATAATAAATGTCACATTAACAAAATAAATACAATACCTGTACAACACCAATCTCTGCTGTGAGTTCATTGTAGACTCTCAGACGAGCAGCAGCATCCAGGTTCCACAGGGACTTGAACCGGGGATCCAAAGCAGTGCTCTTGTGTAAGAAGTCTTGGACACCAGGGTCAGCATATCTGGTCTCCAGGTTAACTCTGATAGCAGTCTTGACATCCCTTACTGCGGGTTCATCTTCATCAGATGCCACCGTTGATTTCAGGATCATTGTTTCCATAGGCAGGACCATGGAAACTGATGGAATGCTCTCAGTGCATGTCAGTGTTGTGACTGTTTTGAGAGGTTGCACACTTTGATAACTTCCTCTGCTAGTCTTATGTCATTTTCAGACAAAGTCACACTATCTTTGACATTCTTCCTCACAGCTTGATCAGTCAGTGTAGAATACACCACAACTTTCTGTTCTTGGTATTTCTCAACCATGTCTTGGCTTGAACTCCATCTAGCAGGGACATCTTGGATTAGTTTGTGGTTTGGCAGCTCCAGCATCTCCTGTTTTTGCTTGAAAACATGTGCAGCACTTGTGCTTTTATGAAAGAAGGATACCACCTTCCTGGTCTTTGCTAGGAGGCGAGAGGTTGGATTCACTGACATTGCTTTTTGAGATGCTAGATTAATAATGTGAGCAAAGCATCCTATCTGTGGCCCCAAACCAGCTAGTGCAACTGCATTTATAATATTTATAGCGTTGTCAGTGGTCATAGGAATCGTTACATTATCCCTCTCCAACTTCCACACTGCAACTACTTCCCTTAGCTCTTTCCCCAAGTTTACACTGGTGTGACTATTCTCAAGGGGACGTGTTTGAAGGACATGGCTTTTTATCTCCCACTCTGCCGTAATGAAATGAGCCGTTACAGTAAGGTAGCCCTCTTTAGCTCTAGATGTCCAACTGTCTGTTGTTATAGCAGCAGACCGCGTTTCTGACAACTCGCTCTCAAGTTGTTCTTTCGTTTTTTTGTATTTGGCAGGTATTAATGTCTGGGCAAAATGTGTACGGGAAGGAATAGTGAAGCGTGCCTCGACCACTTAAAAAAAAAATGTAACCCTGCATTCTCTACCACAGAGATAGTCTCATATCTGCTGCTATGAATTTTGCTATTGCTGCGTTGATTTCTTAGCCCTACCAGAGTCAGCCACATATTGTTGCCTGAAGGCTGTGGGGAGAAGTGGCTGCCGACTGGTTGTTTCTTAATTTCTATCGTTTTGGATATTCTTCCACAAGCTTCCCACAATAAATTGGGTGAATTTGGGCCCATTCATCTTGACAGAGCTGGTGTAACGGAGTCAGGTTTTTAGGCCTCCTTGCTCACACACGCTTTTTCAGTTCTGCCCACACATTTTCTATAGGGTGGAGGTCAGGGCTTTGTGATGGCCACTCCAATACCTTGACTTTGTTGTCCTTAAGCCATTTTGCCACAACTTTGGAAGTATGCTTGGTGTTATTGTCCATTTGGAAGACCCATTTGTGACCAAGCTTTAACTTCCTGACTGATGTCTTGAGATGTTATTTCAATATATCCACATAATTTCCCTCCTCATGATGCCGTCTATTTTGTGAAGTGCACCAGTCCCTCCTGCAGCAAAGCACCCCCACAACATGATGCTGCCACCCGCGTGCTTCACGGTTGGGATGGTGTTCTTCGACTTGCAAGCCTCCCCCTTTTTCCTCCAAACATAATGATAGTCATTATGGCCAAACAGTTCTATTTTTGTTTCATCAGATCAGAGGACATTTCTCCAAAAAGTACAATCTTTGTCCCCATGTGCAGTTGCAAACCGTAGTCTGGCTTTTTTATGGCGGTTTTGGAGCAGTGGCTTCTTCCTTGCTGAGCGGCCTTTCAGGTTATGTCGATATAGGACTCGTTTTACTGTGGATATAGATACTTTTGTACCTGTTTCGTCCAGCATTTTCACAAGGTCCTTTGCTGTTGTTCTAGGATTGACTTGCACTTTTCGCACCAAAGTACGTTCATCTTTAGGAGACAGAACGTGTCTCCTTCCTGAGCGGTATGATAGCTGTGTGGTCCCATGGTGTTTATACTTGTATACTAATGTTTGTACAGATGAACGTGGTACCTTCAGGCATTTGGAAAGGATGAACCAGACTTGTGGAGGTCTACATTTTTTTTCTGAGGTCTTGTGTGTGTGTGTTTTTTCCCCTAGCTATAGTATATGATTAATGTATTGTTTGGTTCGCAGTGTGTACCAAACCGTGCACCGTAAACCCTGTACCGAACGGTTCAATATGATTACACGTACCGTTTCACCTCTAGTATGCACTGATTGAGTGATAAGTGTCCACTGAATATTTTTTATGGTTTGTGCTCGAGATTTTAATGTAATTATATAGTGTTTACATATACTACATTACTCATCTCATATGTTGCTACTGTACTCTATACCATCTACTGCATCTTGCCTATGCCGTTCGGCCATCGCTCATCCAAATATTTTTATGTACATATTCTTATTCATTCCTTTACACTTGTGTGTATAAGGTAGTTGTTGGGACTAGTTGAGTATCTGGAGTATCAGCATTTGTGGATTCGATTACAGGCTCAAAATGGCTAGAAACACAAAGAACTTTCTTTTGAAACTCATCAGTCTATTCTTGTTCTGAGAAATGAAGGCTATTCCATGCGAGAAATTGCCAAGAAACTGAAGATCTCGTACAAAGCTGTATACTGCTCCCTTCACAGAACAGCTTAAACTGGCTCTAACCAGAATAGAAAGAGCACATTAGAGTGTCTAGTTTGAGAAAGATGCCTCACAAGTCCTCAACTGGCAGCTTCATTAAATAGTACCCGCAAAACACCAGTCTCAACGTCAACAGTGAAGAGGCGACTCTGGAATGCTGGCCTTCTAGGCAGAGTTGCAAAGAAAAAGCCAAATCTCAGACTGGCCAATAAAAAGAAAAGATTAAGATGGGCAAAAGAACACAGAGGAAGATTGGAAAAAAGTGTTATGGAGAGACAAATCTAAGTTCGAGGTTTTCGGATGACAAAGAAGAACATTCGTGAGACGCAGAAAAAATGAAAAGATGCTGGAGGAGTGCTTGACGCCATCTGTCAAGCATGGTGGAGGCAATGTGATGGTCTGGGGGTGTGTTGGTGGTGGTAAAGTGGGAGATTTGTACAGGGTAAAAGGGATCTTGAAGAGGAAGGCAATCATTCCATTTTGCAATGACATGCCATACCCTGTAGATAACCCCTATTTGGAGCCAATTTCCTCCTTCAACAGGACAATGACCCAAAGCACAGCTCCAAACTATGCAAGAACTATAAGTTTTGATACATTTTCAACTGTGCTATGATGTTTCACAAATGTTCTGAACCTTTCTATTCTCATAGATCCTACATATCGTAAATTAAATATAACATTTTTTGCTAAGAGTATTATTATATTATTTATTTATTGACTATGACTTTTTAAATCACTCGGAGTTAGTGTGATTGGCCTGATTCACACAGTCTCCTCTGAACAGCTGATGTTGAGATGTGTCTGTTACTTTTACTCTGTGAAGCATTTATTTGGGCTGCAATTTCTGAGGCAGATAACTCTAATGAACTTATCCTCTGCAGCAAGTAACTCTGGGTCTTCCATTCCTGTGACGGTCCTTGTGAGAACCAATTTCATCATAGCACTTGATGGTTTTTGCGACTGCACTTGAAGAAAATGTCAAAGTTCTTTAAATGTTCCGTATTGACTGACCTTTTTGTTTTAAAATAATGATGGACTGTCCTTTCTCTTTGCTTATTTGAGCTGTTCTTGCCATAATATGGACTTAGCCCTATTTGGTAAAATACCATCTTCTGTATACCACTCCTACCTTGTCACAACACAACTGATTAGCTCAAACGCATTAAGAAGGAAAGAAAATCCACAAATTAACTTTTAACAAGGCAAACCTGTTAATTTAAATGAATTGACTACCTCATGAAGCTGGTTGAGAGAATGTCAAGATTGTGCAAAGCTGTCATCAAGGCAAAGGGTGGCTATTTGAAGAATCTCAAATATAAAATATATTTTGATTTAACACTTTTTTGGATACTACATGATATGTGTAATTTCATAGTTTTGATGTCTTCACTATTATTCTACAATGTAGAAAATAGTAAAATAAAGAAAAAGCTTTATAGCACCATTTTATCTTAAAAATGTCAACATAATCTAATCGCCCTCAATGCTTTCAGAAAGTATTCAGACCCCTTGAATTTTTCCACATTTTGTTACGTTACAGCCTTATTCTAAAATTGATTCAATATATTTGTTTCTCATCAATCTATACACAACACCCCATAATGACAATGCAAAGTTTTTAGAATTTGATATGAGACTCAAAATTGAGCTCAGGTGCATCCTGTTTCCATTGATCATCCTTGAGATGTTTCTACAACTTGATTGGACTCCACCTGTGGTAAATTCAATTGATTGGACATAATATGGAAAGGCACACACCTGTCTATAAAAGGTCCCACAGTTGACAGTGCATGTCAGAGCAAAAACCAAGCCATGAGGTCCATCATTCTTAAATGGAAGAAGTTTTGAACCACCAAGACTCTTCCTAGAGCTGGCCTCCCATCCAAACTGAGGAATCGGGGGAGAAGGGCCTTGGTCAGGGAGGTGACCAAGAACTCCGATTGTCACTCTGACAGACCTCCAGAGTTCCTCTCTGGAGATGGGAGAACCTTCCAAAAGGACAACCACCTCTGCAACACTCCACCAATCAGGCCGTTATGGTAGAGTGGCCAGACGGAAGCCACTCCTCAGTAAACGGCACATGACAGCCTTCTTGGAGCTTTTCAAAAGGCACCTAAAAGACCTTCAGACCATGAGAAACAAGATTCTCTGGTCTGATGAAACCAAGATTGAAGCATTTGGCCTGAATGCCAAGCGTCACATCTGGAGGAAACCAGGCACCATCCCTACGGTGAAGCATGTTGGTGGCAGCATCAGGCTGTGGGGATGTTTTTCAGTGACAGGGACTGGGAGATTAGTCAGGATCGAGGGAAAAATGAACGAAGCAAAGTACAGAGATATCCTTGATGAAAACCTGCTCCAGAGCACTCTGGACCTCAGGCTACGGTGAAGGTTCACCTTCCAACAGAACAACGACCCTAAGCACACAGCCATGACAACGCAGGTGTGGCTTCGGGACAGGTTTCTGAATGTCCTTGAGTGGCCCAGCCAGAGCCCGGACTTGAACCCGATCAAACATCTCTGGAAAGACCTGAAAATAGCTGTGCAGCGACTCACCCCATCCAACCAGACAGAGCTTGAGATGATCTGTAGAGAAGATTGGGACAAACTCCCCAAATACAGTTGTGCTAAGCTTGTAGCATCATACCCAAGAATACTCAAGGCTGTAATCGCTGCCAAAGGTGCTTCAACATAGTACTGAGGAAACAGTCAGAATACTTATGTAAATGTGATATTTCATTATTTTATATTTTATACATTTGCAAAAAATTCTTAACCTGTTTTTGCTTTGTCATTATGGGGTATTGTGTGTAGATTGATGAGAAACAAAAAATATTTAATACATTTTCAAATAAGGCTGTAACGTAAACAAAATGTGGAAAATGTCAAAGGGTCTAAATACTTATAGAAACAAATGCATGCTTAGTCTAATACATTGACAACTAAAAGATATCAAAAGCAATATAGTCCAATCAATGTAAGCTCAATATGATGTGGCTGCCCATGGTACTGATGTGTGTGTGTGTGTGTGTGTGTGTGTGTGTGTGTGTGTGTGTGTGTGTGTGTGTGTGTGTGTGTGTGTGTGTGTGTGTGTGTGTGTGTGTGTGTGCGTGTAAGTAAAAAAACATGTGGACTCACCCTACTTGCAAAGAAACGCCAATGCCATCCTCCTCTCTCATGTTGCCTAAACGGTCTATGTCATGATACAGTACAAGTTTTTGTTAAAATGCCAGGCAAACAGGTTAACATTAGCCTACGACATCTAGCTACATGTTGAACTTCCATCCTTTCAGGCCAGGGGCACAATTTTTGAATTTATCGTTGATCAGAATTGCTGCTATACAGTAATCATTGGCCAGTATGGAAAATTAAGTTAAACCAAATCCTTATTTCCATCCATAGCTAATTTATGAAAGAGACAATTTTCACTAGCTGGCTTGCCACCGGAGGACAACACTACAAGATGCAACAATTCCATTTTTTTCTGTAAATGACATTTGGCTTTTGGGGTGATGTGATTGGTCTGAAGCCAAATCCAAACTGGCTTCCATTTTTTTTGGTGTGCCAGGACCATTCACAGTTGAGCTCACTCAGTTTAGCTCAACGCTGATTGTCTATAATTGTCATTATTATTTTTTTATCAAGGGAGGCACAATGCCCACTGGCTTCCCTTGTATTCAATATAATATTATTTTTGACCAGACAGGATCAGATAGATGGGCGCTGTTTCTCTCACTCAGATGATTTCTCTGCTCTTGCGAATTAAAGGAAAATGATGTAGCACAGAGACACGAAAGACAAATAAATTAATGTTTTTTTTCTTTTTGGGGGGGGGGAAGCCTGGCTTCCCTTGGCATCCATGAATACACGCCAGTGGAATAGCGATAGCATTAATCTCACCATTTGGATCACGCTGTCGCTGTTTTTATAATCAGAAATCAACCAAAAACCTTCCCACTAGGCTATGTAATTTGTTGTCATTATGTCCAGAACAATTAATAAAAAATAGTGTTCGTGGTTGCACAATTGTCTATCCTGCACAGTAGATCAACATCAATTTGCTAGGGGTATTAGATCCAACATGGATCCAGGCACAACTGTCTTTACCAGTGTAACGAATGAGACACCAACATCTGGACATTCCTCACGAACACCTTATTTCCAGCATTTGGGCTGTTGTTGCATCATCACTTGACTGTCATTCCGAACATTTGTCCTGGATCAGATGAGGATGTGTGAAAATGCCACTATGTAATTAATCAGCTGGACACGAAATGTGCATCCAACAAGTATTGTGCATCATTATTGAAGAACCACGTAAATGATTTAGGTTTTAAGTATCAAGGTAAGGTGACTCTTGGTTAGAAGCATTCGATTTTGCTCTATTTTGGATTTGTGTGCCCATGAAAACTGTTTTCAACCAATAACATAAGGAGACACGAAATGTTGTGTAGTTACACTGTATTTCTGAGATCTCTATACAAAAAAACAGGATTCTTAAAGGGTTCAAGTTCAATGTCTAATTTAACTGATTAAAGCTTAATATATGATATAACGACAACTTACACTGCCATAAACTTAAGGACAGAAAAGTAATATTATGTAGGCCAAACGCTACAGACGATTTTGTGAGAAGACCGATTTTCTGGATGTCTCATGATCTAACAAACACTGCTCTAGCTCTGTCACCTTTCCCCGCAGATGCGGAAGTGCGACATCGGCGACATCGGCCGAGCAGCCACTCGGATGTAGTGGATTAAGACGCATCCAATGCAAAAAACATATACTGTATATCTCTAGCTTAAACTGATGGATTTCTATGGGGATTTTTGAATTATGTTCATTCGATTTCCATGGGGGCACAGACCGACTCTAGGGGGTTAAATAAACGTATGCATTTTTTTAAATATAGCTATGATCCCCCTTATATCTTAATGCAGGGATGGGCAACTTTGATGGCGGTGGGGTCCACAATCTGCACTCATCACAAGGGGCTGCAGTTGGGCTAATGGAGTGACATGGGCTAATTAAGTGACTATCAGTGACTGACATAACAAGAGAAAAACTGTTGATGCACAACCAAATTTCGAAATTGCACCTTGTCTATTCTACTATTCTACCTTGCAACAGTAAGTTGAGACCCAGACTGAGTAAAAAATAAATAAATACACACAAAATGTTTTATCCAAGGTCCTTCAAAAAGGCCAGTTGCCCATCCCTGTCTAAATGTAATGACATGAATAAAAATGGCTGATTATTATCAATTACTCATCAACAGCTGTAAGACGTTGTCCAGCGTAGGAAATCCTCACTGGTACCCTAGTTTATAGGAAGACCCTTACATGTGTTGCCTGGATGACACAGCAGAGCAAACCCGGCCATGACGGAGAGGGAAATTAAGCCTTTTATCTGACAACAGGGAACTTCTACCTGCGGAGCGTTATCAACGGCACTGGTTTCATAGTCCTCCCATATTTTTGATTGATCTAAATTTACACGTCCATGAGTGCTTCTGTAACATGATATATTCAGAGATAGTGACTACTTGTACATTATTAAACTCTCCAAGTGGCTGCTCTGCTTTTGGAATGCTGTAATTATGCGCAATGGAGGCACAACAAGTGGCCCAAACACAGCTGTTGGCCTGCCTGCATACTGGTAGAATAGATAGTATTAATTGTTTCTGAACTGTAGCTACATTTGGCAGAGGTTGGCATTAAATGGAGTGTGGCTCATATGTCTTGATGGAGGATCTAAAAAGAAGCAAAGGATGTACTTCCGTACTCAACAAAGAAGCAAGGGTCCTATTCAAAACTGGGATTCCAGATCTCTGAAGATAAGATAAGACAACATTATTTATGTACAGTGAGGAAGTGTACTTGAATCAGTGTCCAATATGTACTGTACGTGCATTTTCATAAGGACAAGTCTCATTTTAATTTTGGCTATTCAAGTAAGTTTAGCGGCTCTAATAGTATGTGTTCTTATGACACCTAGTGAAATCAGATCCTGTAAGCAGGAGGAGGGCCGGAGAGAGATGGAAGTCTGGGAGAGCCCAGGGACCTCTGTGGGACTTTGTCCAGAGTCATGTGACCTGTGTGTCCGACACTCTGGCACCAGTGTGGCTTTGTGGCAAAGCGATGCTGCTGTGGTGAGAGAGACAGTAAAAATTTGTTATTCTGAAGTTCTTAATTGTACTGCGTTATAGGTTATTTTTGGATAAGTAACTGCATGGTTGTATGTGACAAATATTCTATAAAATATGTCATGTAGTATTAATCTCCTCTCTGCCTTCTTCATGTTAACAGTACTTTATATTTTTTATGCTTTACCTCTTTGGGTATTGTTGGAGAGTTGAACAGCTGTAGATGCAGGCATCTAATACAGATTCATACAGAACCAGACACAATATGAGGCAATATAGGAGCGGACTGAAAAGCTATTGAAATGCAAATAGCCTGCTGAGGCAGTAGCGGCTTGGAAAAGAAATTGGCTGCGATGACAATACAAGTAAACCACTCCAGTTTGTCAAGAAGGCCATGCTTTGTCATCGGACATGGAATGGATTTCAATACAAATGCTACTTCTATACTAAAAAAGAATGATAGTGATAAAAAAAGAGAGGAGAAAGGGAAATAAAATAGTCACAGACAGTACACAACTCATGTGATAAGATTGAGAAAGCGCTGTAAAGTTTGCGCTTTTTAGTTTATTGCTGTGTATTTTCCAAGCTACCCCTTCAGGTCTGTTGTTTTATGGTAAGCCATGAAAGTGAGGGATGTTGGCAGGGTGTGTGTGTGTGTGTGCGCGTGTGCGTGTGTGTGTTAACGTATGTGTGCATGTGTGCGTGTCGTTGGTGAGGTTGGCACGCTCAATTAGGGGGACGCTGGCAGAAAGGGACGGGGAGACCTCATCGGGACCCCAACCATAATAAATTACCTACAAGTGCTGCAGAACAATAACACAAAAAGGTGCAAGCCATCCATTTCGCCAGCATTTACAAGAAATCAATATCAATACTTAATGCAATACGAGTGAAAAATGAGCAGAGATATAGGGGTATAATATACGCTGAAATGAAAGACCTTGGAGTGTTACCCTCCCCAGGGTTGTGGGTTATGGAGACTAAAGGTGTGAGGTGTAAACAACAAGCAATAGAAGAGAGAATTTATTTTAGCCTGTGTTTTTGTGTCATTTTTGTGTGTTGAGCTACGTGGAGATGTTTCTCACTGTGGGTCGTTTCACGCTACATCCTTCCGTTTGGGTTGCACTGTGCTCTGGGTAGAACGTGTATTTATGCAGGGGAAATTACGCTATTTTGTAGATACATTTTGTTGTGAAAAAAAAGACCTTGGATGTGGGGAGATACAGTACATGGAGGAGATAAACTGTAAACTGCTAAAACAATAAGAAGTTGTTTAGTCAATAGAGTCCAACGGAAATCTTAGACGTGCTACAAAGGAATCATCCTCCGAAATAAAATGATTTATATTCCTTAGGGAATGATGTCAAAGCCATAATGTCCAGTTCATTGTGTTAGTCAATGAACTGATGTTCTTTCTTCTGAAAGGTGGAGCTGAGTGGAGCTACTGTATAGGCCCACTGAGGAGTTCAATCACAGTGTGTGAATGTAGTTAACGATGTACATAGCACGGGGAATTGTTTGTTCTGATTACATTTTCAAATTACATTTGAAATGTATTACAGTGGATATTGTAGTGCTAATGGTTCAATGTCTGCAAAAAGATAATGTATGACCAATATCACCAAATCATGTAAGCACAATGGCAAAATGCTAGTATGTTGTGTGTATATGTTTGCATCTAACTCTCACATACTATCAGTTCAAATAAATGTCCAGTATCACCGTTAGTGTATTCACAGTTTTAGTCGATACTTTAGAAAATGGTTGTTGGTCTACTTCTACTGCCAGGTGCATCACCGTACCGCGCTCAATTGGACTTGTCATCGTGTTGAAAGGCCATCTAAAGGCTGCTTTGTGTTGGATTCCCTCACGTGTTCTGGTTTTGGTCAAGTTCAAACTGCACCCCTTCCCTGGAGGGATAGTTGTTTAGTGGAAGTTTCAATTATTTTGTTGTTACTCCCTCTTTCAGCCCCAGAGGCAGAGGTCTTAGTCACTCCTTTTTAGACGTGTTCCCCTACACACTTTGTCCACACCAAAATGTATCCTTAAAATCCTAAAATAATTGTACAATCACTACCATACCTTTCTCGACACAGTGTCATCTTAGCAAGTGCTGTAGGTCACAATACAGTCAGACAACTGAAAAAATGAAGACTAACACAACATACAGCACATTGAAATATTTGGATAACTTGCCTTCCCCAAGCCAAAACTTCAGATGTTTGTTGTTGTTGATGATGCTGATTACCAGTTGTTGTTGTTGTTGTTGCTTTACCCCTGTGCAGTCTGTTTGTTTTCACACCAGCAGATGGCACTGCAGCCAAGTCCTCAGAAGCCAGCATTTCCACACTTCCATCTGCCAGCTCCTGTTGCCAGAAAGAAGAAGTATTTATTTAGCAGAGGCTCTATGGGCTTATTCTCCTGTTGTTTTCAGAAGCTAGATGCAATGGGCGATAAGCAGAGAGAATATCAACCCAATATGCACAGAGCAGCCTGCGTCTGAGGATGGCCAATGGTTCCAGCATCATGAAGAACACCGGCAATTTCCTTTAAAGTCAGACCTTGTTCAAATTACACTCACATTTCTCAGAAAACACAAATGATCCAATGATAAACAAAAATACCAATTAGTCTTTAGAAGATAGAGTATTTTGGTATTGTCGGGGGCCGGTGTCGTGTTCCAGGAAGAGGCTTTGTCATTTCTTGAAGTTGAGTCCCTTGGAGAGTGGATAAGTGTTTATTGGACTCAGTAGAAAGCACCGGAACAAAGAGGCTAGATATTCTTACTGACTTGCATAGTTTGTATCATATTTTCAATATAAGCTGTGGCAATCACTGTGTGACAAATTTGGCAGTCATTCAGTGTGGCTCTTTGAACCCTTCTGGCCCAGTTGTATTCTATGTTACACTTGGCCACTCTTTGAGGGCCAATATTCCCAGAACGATCCTGTTGACTTTGAGAGTATTCTGGATGTCCTGGCTGGCGTTGGGAGGGAAGTTGATTTGGGACTGGAGGAGTGAGCAAGGTGACCGAAGTGAGGAAAAGACTGTGGTTTGACATGACAGGTGAGAGCTGTATTGTGCCTCTGCAGATTGATCTGAAGGATAACAACAGGAGAGCTACTGCTAAGGTTTCTGGACATGGTTTGATGGATGCTTGTTCAGATTGTGTACCACAGATTGTTTCCTTAGCTCCAAATGTTTTATCCATAATTATTTTGTTTGTTGTGTTATAGTAATATAAAATGTAATGTGTACTGCAAGTATTACAATATTGCATGCTGCCATTGGCAATGGAAATGGGACCTAATGACAAGTTCTGCACAAAACCTTGCAATGGATGGGATTTAGAAGTTTAATCAAATACCTCACATCCATTTTTCCCAGACAGATAAGTAAGTGATATAGAGTGAGACAAAGTTCACCCCTTAAATGCCCTGAGGGTCAATGAGCTCATAACTGAGCTGTATGGAATCCTAGAGGAATAAACTGGGGTGGGTCCCAATGTTCATCTGAACCTCTGTAGACTAAAGTTACAAGATTACCACAGTGATAATATCAATGAAGATAGATGGGAGTGTAACATGTAGTGTAAAAGACACTGTAGTAGTCCATCGCTAGTAATATACTGTAGTATGGAGCAACAATACGTGATAAATAATATCAACAGAAGAAAAAAACATATATATATATATATATATATATATATATATATATATATATTTGGTGTGTAACTTGTGACACTTGCATTGTGTGTTTTTAGTAGTCGTCATAGCAAGGTGCGTGTGATTGTGTGGAGGATCCTTAGACATATTGGCTCCATCCCGACAGAAATATCTGGAAAATACTTTCTTTTTTTCTTTTCTTTTTTTCTTCATGCAAAATTAAGTCAAATGTAGCAGCAGTATTCATTTCTACTGTGCTGAAATTGGGGTCGTTACACAACTGAGTGTACTTTGACCCATGAATCCAGTCAGTGACTGTAAAAGCTTCAAGGGTCTCTCTATCTCTTGCTTTCTCTCTCTCTCTTCCTCTCTCCTTCGATTTCTCTCATCCATGTCATCCATTTTGCAGCCCCTCTATTCTCATTCCACACTTCCCCTCCTCTCCCCTCTTCTCCTCCTCCCACCTGACGCTGACGCTGTTTTAGATCACTACCATTAACACTGGCATGCTGAGCGCTAATTACTCACTCACTCAGCGTTCTGGGCTGCCCGCCGCTCGTTTGGGTAACCAACGCCGCCCGTTGGCAAGATGCTTGTTAACTGAATGCACTTAATTATATAAGAAGATAATTACATGTAAATGTTGCATCTAAAAGCAGCCATCCAGCCCGCTTGCTGATTTAATAGGTGGGTATTGGGGATCCCTGTTTTGTTTATTTTAGAGTGAGACAATTAGTTGACTTCACTGATGAAGTAAATATGCTGGATACTCTCTCAGTGGTGGCAGAGGCCCAAACTGGATGGGGTTCATAGAGACATTTGCCATGTGTGGGGTTGTTGTTGGTTACTCTGCGTAAACCCAGAAAAAAATGCATAAAGCTACAATATATTTACACATATCTCTGCAACTCTACTGCTCAATAATTCAGTGACACTAATGCATGCACTTTCCATTACAATATATGCATTTTTTCATTACACTATAGCTACAGTATATACATTTTTATATTTAAAATGTATATTTTTGGTTTGGTGAATGTATAATCCTGTTAGTGTATGGGTGCTGAATTGGATATGAACAGAACCTTTCATTTTGTGTTTATCAGATAGTAATGGTATAATGTATGTTAGGTGAACAACCCCTCTCCTTTAACCCTCAGCCTCAAAGCCTGCATCTTCCTCCAACTTTTATCCTGCCATTAAAAATCAAGTAGGACAATGATTCATTTATCACTATTCCATTGTCCAGGGCAATGATGCAGCTCTAAGTTGAATTTCATTCAAGCCCCTGTCAAATGAAAGATTATCTAGTGTGTTTTAAGAACGTGAAGTCAAGGGTAGAGATAGATAGGGGTCAGAGTGGTAGGGCTCCCGTGGGAGGTCCTGAGGGTCCAGGGGACATGCGTCATCTATCATGGGGTAATCGGGGGGGGGGGGGGGGGGGGATAGAAGGGGCCTGTGTTCCCTACAGCAGCAGAAGGCTAGCCCTCAAAGGACCAACACCAGGGTACTTCCAACAGCATCCAACATCCAAACCCCCTCCATGGTCAGAACCTCTCCAGCCCTAACAGGGGTCACTCAGACCTCCAGATGCTTGGAGTTCGATACTGGACCCCAAATATGTAATCCACCATACTCTCTTAGGGCTCTTTGGGTACCCCAAGGGGCTTGCTGTGTTAAAACATATGTTATTTACAAAAAAATATTAGTAAATGGAGGCCTCTTGGTTCTCCATGATGTTTCTCTGTGCTTTCAACCTGGCCCGGCATCTTTGAGAGGGCAACGTGACCCAGCGAGGATGGATGTCAGGAGATGTATGCCCCAGACACCTGGGCTGGACCACGTTTGACTTATCCAGTCAGCCCTCATGTCTACTCAGCCGTTTTTAAATCACTCAACTGGAGACATAACTGCTCCTTCACTTACTGAAATGAATGCCAGTATTATGCTTTGATGACTTAAAGCACCTAAAAACATAAGAACATATTTCATTTCACACTGTTCAAACACTACACAACGGATGTGGCACTTTGTTTTGGACAAGCACTTTCAGATAATGAATTGACATTTCGATTAGATGGGCTTTATTCGCGGCCACTCAGGATACAAATACACCACAAGAAACCAAATATTGTATGGAAGAAGTGGACAGAGATTTTAATTTTTTTTGTATTAAGAGGAAAAATCCAAGCCGTGTGACTGAATATAAAATGCACTCATATGAACATATGAAACGTATGTTATACTGAAATTGCAGTGAGTAGATCAAAATGTAAAATTCAGATAATGAAGACATCTTTCAATGAAACCGGTTACCAGCTAGAACATCATTTGTGTTGTTTTAAACCAAGGATCATGTTTATTTTATACACCTTTTTAGCCGTTGATACTCAACTCTTTCTCAGACCCATGATATTCATGAGTCCCTCCACCAGGACATGTTTTTTAGATTAAATAAAAAGATAACGCACTTATTTGTAAGCACTTAATTATGCAGCATGTTTGCTGTGTTCATTTGGAGAATACATGGATCGGTAGGCTGTAAGTAGCAGCTGCTGTGGGAGGCTTGGGTGTAGCAGAGACACCGGATACTTCCCCAAGCGTGCTTTTACAGCCTCTGAAATGAGACGCATCTTTGATTTGCTCCCCTGTAAACAGACAGAGACATGAAGGAGCTCCGATCTCATCCACTGACAGCCCCACTGAACGGGCAACCAGGGTTTCTGTCCAACGCAGGACAAAGTCACCCTGAGACTCATCTGATTTTAGAACAGTTTTGCTACCACAGCTGTCAGAAATGATTGATGTCTATGCCCATGATGCTGTACCAGTCTGCAGCATGGGCTATACACAAAGTCAAATAAACTGAGATAGTCTGTCAACTCTCTGATATTATAAAATATGTGTATCTTCGGGAATCAATTTCAGAGTGCAGAAGTAGCTCTGAAATAGTAAGCAACCTGAACATTGGTATTGACAGACAGACAGAGCATAGATTACTGGTCTCCCCTCAGGGAGCCCCTCTAGGTCTGTCAACATGAGGGCCAGATCAGGCACATGAACCCAGATTTGACAGCCTATGGCTGCAGGCTGTAAAGGCCACCAGTGGTTGTCTGATAAGATAATACATTATGCAGAGGAAAGATAAAACCACAATGGGAAATAGTTGGTGTGATGAACAAAGATCAGGCGATAAGGGTGGCTCAGTTCCTAGAGGAAATCCAGAATGGTTGGGGATTTCTAGTCTATTGAAGTCTTGAGTGTCTGTTGGGGCTTTGAGCAAAACCAACTGGTTCTGCAGTGTTAGTGAGCTATCATATACTGCTAAGTAGGTTTTTAAAATCACTTCAAATAAACATATCTGGGGATTTATTTTCTTGTAGAAATACATGTTGGGTATTTTTCTTTTTTTTCACCTTTATTTATCCAGGTAGGCAAGTTGAGAACAAGTTCTCATTTACAATTGCGACCTGTCCAAGATAAAGCAAGCAGTTTGACACCTACAACAACACAGAGTTACACATGGAGTAAAACAAACATACAGTCAATAATATAGTAGACAAATAAGTCTATATACAAAGTGAGCAAATGAGGTGAGATAAGGGAGGTAAAGGCAAAAAAGGCCATGGTGGCGAAGTAAATACAATATAGCAAGTAAAACACTGGAATGGTAGATTTGCAGTGGAAGAAAGTGCAAAGTAGAAATAGAAATAATGGACTGCAAAGGAGCAAAATAAATAAATAAATACAGTAGGGGAAGAGGTAGTTGTTTGGGCTAAATTATAGATGGGCTATGTACAGGTGCAGTAATCTGTGAGCTACCTTGACAGATAGTGCTTGAAGCTATTGAGGGAGATAAGTGTTTCCAGTTTTAGAGATTTTTGTAGTTCGTTCCAGTCATTGGCAGCAGAGAACTGGAAGGAGAGGCGGCCGAAGGAGGAATTGGCTTTGGGGGTGACCAGAGAGATATACCTGCTGGAGCGCGTGCTACAGGTGGGTGCTGCTATGGTGACCAGCGAGCTGAGATAAGGGGGAACTTTACCTAGCAGGGTCTTGTAGATGACCTGGAGCCAGTGGGTTTGGCGACGAGTATGAAGCGAGGGCCAGCCAACGAGAGCGTACAGGTCGCAGTGGTGGGTAGTATATGGGGCTTTGGTGACAAAACGGATGGCACTGTGATAGACTGCATCCAATTTATTGAGTAGGGTATTGGAGGCTATTTTGTAAATGACATCGCCGAAGTCGAGGATTGGTAGGATGGTCAGTTTTACGAGGGTATGTTTGGCAGCATAAGTGAAAGATGCTTTGTTGCGAATGTAACCGATGTGAAATGGCTAGTTAGTTAGCGGTGGTGCGCGCTAATAGCGTTTCAATCAGTGATGTCACTCGCTCTGAGACCTGAAGTGGTTGTTCCCCTTGCGTTGCAAGGGCCGCGGCTTTTGTGGCGTGATGGGTAACGATGCTTCGTGGGTGTCAGTTGTTGATGTGTGCAAGGGTCCCTGGTTTGAGCCCAGGTTGGGGCGAAGAGAGGGACGGAACCTACACTGTTACACGAAATAGGAAGCCAATTCTAGATTTAACTTTGGATTGGAGATGTTTGATGTGAGTCTGTAAGGAGAGTTTACAGTCTAACCAGACACCTAGGTATTTGTAGTTGTCCACATATTCTAAGTCAGAACCGTCCAGGTAGTGATGCTGGACGGGCGGGCAGGTGCAGGCAGCGATCGGTTGAAGAGCATGCATTTAGTTTTACTTGTATTTAAGAGCAGTTGGAGGCCACAGAAGGAGAGTTGTATGGCATTGAAGCTCGTTTGGAGGTTAGTTAACACAGTGTCCAAAGAAGGGCCAGAAGTATACAGAATGGTGTCGTCTTTGTAGAGGTGGATCAGAGACTCACCAGCAGCAAGAGCGACATCATTGATGTATACAGAGAAAAGAGTCGGCCCAAGAATTGAACCCTGTGGCACCCCCATAGAGACTGCCAGAGGCCCGGACAACAGGCCCTCCGATTTGACACACTGAACTCTATCAGAGAAGTAGTTGGTGAACCAGGCGAGACAATCATTTGAGAAACCAAGGCTATTGAGTCTGCCGATGAGGATGTGGTGATTGACAGAGTCGAAAGCCTTGGCCAGGTCAATGAATACGGCTGCACAGTATTGTTTCTTATCGATGGCGGTTAAGATATCGTTTAGGACCTTGAGCGTGGCTGAGGTGCACCCATGACCAGCTCTGAAACCAGATTGCATAGCGGAGAAGGTGCGGTGGGATTCTAAATGGTCGGTAATCTGTTTGTTGACTTGGCTTTCGAAGACTTTAGAAAGGCAGGGTAGGATAGATATAGGTCTGTTGCAGTTTGGGTCAAGAGTGTCCCCCCCTTTGAAGAGGGTGATGACCGCATCTGCTTTCCAATCTTTGGGTATGATGTTTCAGGACTATTAACCCTCCATTTACCAGCTATTTAACCCTTCAAATTACCATTTAATAATTATTCTTGGGAAAAAAGCTGGGAACATTGACGTGTTGGAGCTGTATGTAGGTCATGGAGTTTGAGCACTCACATAAGGAATGGAGTTGACAGCCATTATGGGCCTGCCCTTTTACACTCATTCACACCAGAGACGAGTGTGAAACCTCAAGCCACACAGGTCCAGGGGTTGGAGTGGTAATAAAGGTGGTAATACACCACAATACTCTAATAGATGTCATATCACCACACTGTCACATGTCCAATCTACCCTTCAAACTTTGGTCCAAGTGTGTGTGTGCGTGTGTGTCTGTGTGCGTGTGTGTGCATGAGTATATCAACGTATTAACCGTATCGGGAAATAATAGCAGTCTGCTGTGTGTGTGTTTTAGGTTAACTTCTATGGGCTACGTGGGACGCTAGCTTTTTTCATCTGGCCGTGAAAATACTGCCCCCTAGCCCAGACAGGTTAATCAACTGCGCCATCATATTTGCACTGTGGCATAGATTGTTTTGACAGATTATTCTCTACTTAATTGCCTGTAGTGAGATCAATAGTTTTTTTTTATAAACTAATCCTGGCAGTCTAAAAGAGCAGGGGGAAAAAGTTTAAACAATGTCATATTTGAAAATAATTAACCCTCTGCTGATGTCTACAGGTAACTGCCAAAATAATGGAAACACTTAAGTAAATGAGTGATACAAGGTATACTGAAAGCAGGTGCTTCCACACAGGTGTGGTCCCTGAGTTAATTAAGCAATTATCATGCCATCATGCTTAGGGTTATGTATAAAAATGTTGATAATGCCCCAATTCACAGTGCACGACTGGTCACTGAATGGCTTATGAGAATGAAAACGATGCAAACCAGGAATGGGCACCTTTGATGGGGTGGGGCCACAACAAAATCTGAACTCATCATGAGGGGCCGTAGTGGCTCGCGGATCTGCGTACCCACATCCTTACCCACACATGCAGTCAGATCCGGTCCTAGCCTTCTGGGTGCCCTAAGCGAGAAAAAGAAATTGAGAGCAAAACATTTTATGCGGTCCCCAGTTTTAGAGTTAATTTCCTAACATTCTATATATTTTTTCCATGGGGCATGGAGAAACGGTTGCAGTTTTAAAGCAAGTTTGCTGCAATTCACAAGTTTGCTGCAATTCACATTTTAGAGAAGATTTTGCCATTTTGTAACTAATTTCATACAATTCGACAAATTTTGCCATAGAGTGGAGCGAAATGTTGACAGTTTTGAATATGATATCTGAGTGAGAGTTCTTCAAGAAAAGGCAAGAGAGGAAGGCTCCACACCACTCTCTCACTTGAGTGTCTTACCTAGTTGTTTTCTGATGATCATATTTTGCTCTTTTGTAGATTTGGCAACTATGTGTGTGTTTACTTCACCTGTTCGCTCCTCTCCCTGTAGGCTTTACAGACACTCTCCACCCCTTGGCTGCAACCCTTGTGATTTAGTGTAACCTGTGCGCGCAACCCATGTGGAATTCTGGGTCTCTGGCAACGTTTGGAACTGATAATCTGCGGTCAAGAACACCAAGTTCATCTCAGCCTATGCTGCCCTTCAGTCCCTTGAATGTTTGGCCCTGATGAAGACATGGATCAACCCAGAGAACACTGCTACTCCAGCTGCTCTCTTCAT
Source organism: Salmo salar (assembly GCF_965601325.2). Classification (NCBI taxonomy): domain Eukaryota; kingdom Metazoa; phylum Chordata; class Actinopteri; order Salmoniformes; family Salmonidae; genus Salmo; species Salmo salar. The sequence continues at coordinate 67,907,956 of NC_138291.1, forward strand.
CTGACTACGTTTTCTCTCATAGTCCAAGAGCATGGTGGCACAGAACTACTAAATTCTGCTAACTGGAGATTTTCTATTTTCTCCCTCTCTCACTTGTCCATCTGCTCATTTGAATTCCATGCTGTCAATGCCACTTGTCCACTCAAGCTTAACATTGTTGTCATATATCACTCACCAAGTGCCCTTGAAGAGTTTCTCAATGAGCGTGACACCTTGATAAGCTCATTTCCTGACGACGGCACAACACTCTTCGTACTTGGCAACTTCAACCTCCCGACGTCTGCCTTCGATTAATTTCTTTCCAACTCTCTCTTTCCCCTCCTTACCTCACCATTTCCCAATCCCCTCCAACTCACAAGGTAGGCAATATGCTTGACCTCATCTTTACTAGAGGCTGTTCACCTGGTCACGCGCCACCACAATCTTTGATCTCTCTCTCTCACTACTCCTTTTCTATCCTATCATCTCTCCCTTCTGCTAAATCCTTCTCACACCTGTCTCCTGATTCTGCCTCTTCGGCCCTACTCTCCTCCCTTTCCACATCCTATGACTCGCACTGTCCCCTTCTTCCCGGCCGGCTTGGCCTTCCCCTCCTGCTCCATGGCTGAGTGACTCATTGCAAGCTAAGAGAACAGGGCAGTGGGCAGTTGAGCAAAAATTTAGGAAAACTATATTTCTGGAGGACCTATCATCCTTTCCCTCCCTCCCTCCTCTCTAACTTCTCTTCCTCTGTATCTGCTGCTAAAGTCACTTTCTATCTCCCTAAATTTCAAGCTTCTGCCTCTAACCCTAGGAAACGTAATCCTCCACCCCCTCCCTCTCTGCGGACAACTTTGTCACACACTTTGAAAAGAAGGTTATTGACTCCACTGGTCCCACTCACACAGAACTACCCTATGCCTTGACCTCTTTCTCCCCTCTCTCTCCAGATGAAATCCTGCAACTAGTGAGGTCTAGTTGAAAAGGGAGGAGGACCCCATCCCCTCCTCCCTTTTCCAGACCATCTCTGGAGACTATCTCCCATTCCTCACTTCCCTCTTCAACTCATCCCTGACCACTGTGTCCCCTCTGACTTCAAAATGGCAGAGTCGCTCCACCTCCTAGGGCTGTTGTGGTGACCGTATTACCACCATACCGGCGGTCATGAGTCCTGAAGGCAGTCAAATTCCACATGGCCGTTTAGTCACGGTAATTAGGCTTCTCCAAGCTCTGATGCTGCTGCTCATTAGTAGCGTACCAAACTTGCTAACTGCCTGGTACTCAGCACTCTATTGTCCCTCTAATCACTCTGACATCAATGCAAATGTATTCGAAAATCGAATCAAACACTTCATGAGAGCTATGCAATTTCTATAGGTTACGCCTACTATATTTATTTCTCAACTTTCCTAATATTAAGTACATTGCTTATATTTACAACAGGAGTATAGCCTACCTGGCTGGCATGAAAATAAACCACGGGGAAAAGCGTCCTCCATCCGCTATTTAAGTGCATAGATGACATATAATTTTTCCCACTGCCCCTGTTTCCATACAGGTGCATGATAACAGTCCATTCTAAATCAAAACAAATGTCACACATATATTATTTAGTATATGTAAAGACAAGATTAAATCAAAAATAGTCTGATGGGTGACAATATTAGCGTATCATGTGGATTACATATTATCACTTGTGAATGAAACAATGCCGTTTTTTTGAAAATTGTTCGAATTATAGTCTCACACCTCATGTAGCCAAACCCATAGGCCTATATTTTAAAAAAAAGGTTTGTATCACAACTAAAGTGGCCAAATAACTTCTTAAAATGAAGCACACTAATCTGTTTTACAAGTTGTGTAGAACCTAACTGATATTTATAAGCAGCGCGTGAGTTTCAAGTTTGGGGAAGATCCTTTTCACTATAAAACTGCACCTTTATAATAAAAGCATTATATGCATAATTGCATTTGCGGTCACATTTGATAATGGTGATGGAGCATTAGTGCTTATAGCCTACTACCATGTGCGCATTGCTGCGCTTATAATGTGAAGCTATAGCCTAATAGTTTATCAACATTTTAAGCTAAACGTTCTGATCTGTTGTGTCAGCCACTTGCATAAAAACATTGTTTTGATGCTAGTGGTTGTATCTCCCATTCCTCACTTCCCTCTTCAACTCATCCCTGACCACCGGCCAAGTCCCCTGTGACTTCAAACAAATGCCCAATTCGCTCCCCTCGAACCCCTCCTCTAGAAACCAACACTCGACTTATCTGACGTCAAAAACTATAGACCTGTATCCCTTCTTTCTTTTCTTTCCAAAACACTTGGGTGTGCTGTCTCTGATCAACTCTCTCGTTATCTCGCTCAGAAGGAGCTTCTTGACCCTAACCAGTCAGGTCACTCAACCTAGACTGCTCTTCTCTGTGTCGTGGAGGCTCTCCGCAATGCCAAAGCTGACTCTCTCTCTTTGGTTCTCATCCTCTTATATCTATCTGCTGCTTTCGACACAGTGAACCATCAGATCCTCATTACTAACCTCTCGGGGCTGGGTGTCTCAGGCTCTACACACTCTTGGATTGCATCCTACCTGGCAGGTGGCTACAACCAGGTGGCGTGGAGAGGATCTGTGTCTGCACCATGTAATCTCACAACTGGTGTCCCCCAGGGCTCCGTTCTAGGCTCTCTCCTCTTCTCTCTATACACCAAGTCACTCGGCTCCATCATATCCTCACATGGTCTCCCCTATCATTGCTATGAGAATGACACTCAACCACTTTTTTCCTTACCTCCTTCTAACACCAAGGTGGTGACATGCATCTCTGCGTGCCTGACAGATATCTCAGCTTAGCCCACCACCTCAAGCTCAAGCTCAACAAGACAGAGCTGCTCTTTCTCCTGGGGAAGGTCTGTCTGCTCAAAGAACTCTCCACCACGGTTGACAACTCCACAGTGTCACCCTACCAGAGTGCAAAGAACCTTGACTTGACAATGGACAGCACCCTGTCGTTCTCTGCAAACATCATAGTAGTGACTCGCTCCTGCGTGTTCATGCTCTACAACACCCGTAAAGTACGACCCTACCTCGCACAGGAAGCGGCACAGGTTCTAATCCATGTACTTGTCATCTCCAGTCTGGACTACTGCAATTCGCTGTTGGCTGGGCTCCCCACTTGTGCCATCAAACTCCTGCAACTTATCCAGAACACTGCAACCCACCTGGTATTCAACCTTCCCAAGTTCTCCCATGTCAACCCACTCGTCCGCACACTCCACTGGCTTCCAGTCGAAGCTTGCATCCACTCCAAGACCATGCTGCTTGCCTACGGAGCAGCAAGAGGAACTGCCCCTCCCTATCTTCAGGCAATGCTCAAACCCTACACCCCAACCCGAGCACTCTGTTCTGCCACATCTGGTCTCTTGGCCCTCTCACCGATACTGGAGGGCAGTCTAAGCTCTTCTCTGTCCTGGCACCCCAATGGTGGAATCAGCTTCCCTCTAAAGCTAGGACAGCGGAGTCCCTGCCTATCTTCCAAAAGCCTACCCCCAATACAAGTTTAAATAGTTGGCTAGAACAACTTACCAAATTAAAAAATGTTTGCTAACATGGGCTAACTGAGTGACTGGCAGTAACTGATATAACAAGAGAAAAACTGCTGGTGCACAACCAAATTTTGTAACTGCACCTTGTGTATTCTGCTATCCTAACTCTCAACATTAAGTTGAGACCCCAACTGAGTTCCCCCCCCTAAACAATATACACTGAACAAAAATATTATTTCTCTAAAATATTGTACACAAATTTGTTTACATCCCTGTTAGTGAGCATGTGTCCTTTGCCAAAATAATCCATCCACCTGACAGGTGTGGCATATCAAGAAACTGATTACATAGCATGATCATTACACAGGTGCAACTTGTGCTGGGGACAATAAAAGGCCACTCTAAAATGTGCAATTTTGTCACACAACACAATGGCACAGATGTCTCAAGTTTTGAGGGAACATGGAATTGACATGCTGACTGCAGGATTGTCCACCAGACCTGTTGCCAGAGAATTGAATGTTAATTTCTCTACCATAAGCCGCCTCTAACGTCATTTTAGAGAATGTGGCAGTACGTCCAACCGGCCTCACAATCGCAGACCACGTGTAACCAAGACAAGCCTGGACCTCCACATCCGGCTTCTTCACCTGCGGGATTGTCTGAGAACAGACACCTGGACAGCTGATGAAACTGTGGGTTTCTGCACAAACTGTCAGAAACCATCTCAGGGAAGCTCATCTGAGTGATCGTCATCCTCACCAGGGTCTTGACCTGACTGCAGTTTGGCGTCATAACTGACTTCAGTGGGCAAATGCTCACCTTTGATATCCAATTGGACATTGGAGAAGTGTGTTCTTCACGGATGAATCCTGGTTTCAACTGTACTGGGCAGTTGGCAGACAGTGAGTATGGCGTCGTGTGGGCGAGCGGTTTTCAATGTTGTGAACAGAGTGCCCCATGGTGGCAGTGGGGTTATGGTATGGGCAGGCATAAGCTACGGACATCGTAAACAATTGCATTTATCAATGGCAATTTGAATGCACAGAGATACTGTGACGAGATCCTGAGGACCTGGGCATGTCACCCATTGAGAATGTTTTGGATGCTCTGGATCCACGTGTATGACAGCGTGTACCAGTTCCCGCCAATATCTAGCAACTTCGCACAACCATTGAAGAAGAATGGGAAAACATTCCACAGGCCACAATCAAAAAACAGCCTGATAACTCTATGCAAAGGAGATGTGTCGCGCTGCATGAGGCAAATGGTGGTTACACCAGATACTGACTGTTTTCGGGTCCATGCCCCTACTGTGACCAACAGATGCATATCTGTATTCAGTCATGTGAATTTCATAAATTAGGACCTAATGAATTTATTTAAATTGACTGATTTCCTTATATGAACTGTCAAATCTTTGAAATTGTTGCATGATGCGTTTATATTTTAGTTCAGTGTATACCAAACATTAGGATGACCTTCCTGGTATTGAGTTGCACCAACCCCCCACCCCCACCCCCACCCCCCGCCCTGATTGCCCTCAGAACAGCCTCAATTCATTGGGTCATGGACTCTACAAAGTGTCAAAAGCATTCCACAGCATTCCCATGTTGACTCCAATACTTCCCACAATTGTGGTTGGCTGGATGTTTTTTGGGTGCCGGACCATTCTTCTTGCACACTGGAAACTGTTGAGCGTGAAAAATCCAGCAGCATTGCAGGTGCCATTGGCACCTACTACCATACACCATCTTTTGTCTTGCCCATACATACACCATCCTTGTCTCAATTATCTCGAGGCTTATAAATCCTTCTTTAACCTGTATCCTCCCTTCATCTACATTGATTGAAGTGGATTAAACAAGTGACATCAAGAAGGGATCATAGATTTCACCTGGATTCACCTGGTCAGTCTATGTCATGGAAAGAGCACATGTTCTTAATGTTTTGTATACTCAGTGTCTATATTATTTTTGTATTTTTTTTAGTTGCCCATACCTGATGTAAACCATATGCCATGGCTGTTTCAGTCACCAGATCTCAACCCAGTTTAACATTTATGGGAGATTCTGGAGAGGCATTGAGACAGCATTTTTCCACCACCATCAACAAAACACCAAATGATGGGATTTCTCATGGAAGAATGGTGTCACATCCCTCCAATAGAGTTCCAGACAGAGTTCCAGACACACCAAAGTGCATTGAAGCTGTTCTGGCTCTTGTTGGCCCAATGCCCTATTAAAATGTTTTATGTTGGTGTTTCCTTTATTTTGGCACTTACCTGTATATGAATGATTGTTTCTCATTTCCAAAAGAAAACTTTAATTTAGACATTTCACTAACTGTGGCTTACATGAATAGGGAATATTGTATTTTCTCCCTCTTTTGGTCTGGTTTGACCTTTTCCTTTGTCCCTGAGTGGTGAATCAGGATGGGGAGTTGTGAGTGCAGCGGGAAGCAGGCATTGCCTTCTAGACTGTCTGCCTCCAGTCTGTGAATTTGAAGCGGTGTGGTTGGCAAATGGCTTGCATGGCTAAAATGCACCAGTTGAGTTCTCTCTAGTGTAACTTGACTACACATCTCCCTGTATAGATTAATGGGGGCCGGAGCTGCAAACTAAAATGCTGTTAATTTATCGGAAGATCTATTAGTGCGGATGAAAAGAGGGAGGGAGAGAGAGAGAGAGAGAGAGAGAGGAAAAAACATTATTAGCCTCTTGTTATTGGAAATGCATTTCATTTCTGCCTCATGAGGTTTCCATTCAGATTAAGCTTGTTCATTTTATTTACCTCTGACATCCTTCTTGTTGGCCTAAACTCAAGGCCTATGCTCAAGGCCATTGTCCCAGTATTGTAAGGAAGCGAGGGTCCAGGACAACAGTTACATTAACTACTTAATGCTTTTAATTCATCTAATTATACCAAAGGAGGAGAGATGAGTGGAGATATGGAAAGAGGTGGGGATGGAGAAATGAGAGGAGGCGGGAGCACCATTTCCTAGCTTTTGTACCATAGTACCAGATCTAGGCTTTTATACATTTCTCTTATTTTAATGTCTACCTTTTATTCAGGAGAAAAATGTCTAGTGCGATTTTCAGTAGTGAGGGAGACAAAACCTGTTCAATAAGAGCACAATATACTTGTTTAAATTACCCTTTTTCCCCTATGAGAAAAACCATTAAGCTTGGTGCTTTGAGTAGGTTTTTTTCTCAACATCATTCTTTCATTGTCGTCGGTTTACGCTTCATAACAGCTTTTATCAAATCTGGCTGTTAATCTATTAGAAGGTGATATTCACTAGGGCTAATTTCTTGGCACCTTTCATGAATTGAAAGCACATGCAAAAAGCCTCTGTGCTGCATTTAGACTAATGTGCTTTCTGTTTGGATGTGATTCCCATTATAGCTCTTTGCCCAGGATAGTGTATTGAGAAATGTGTTTTTAATCTTGGCCTAGTTAACTTGCCAGTTGACTGAATAAAAAGGAGGAATGGTGAAAACGTTCTGTAAAATATATCTTCTGAATTCATTACTACTATCTGAGTCGAAAAAAACACAGAGAAATTGAGGGCAGACCTTGGGTTTTAAAGGTAATTGACCTGCAGTTGTATATGTTTTTCCATAAGTTCTTTAATATTTTCAAAAGAGCACTCTCACTATCATTTTGCTTCCATTAAGTGTTTATTCATAATGTACTGTATTTGTATTTGTGTTTTTGTTGACACATTTTTACAGTGTAAACTTGCTATGTGTTGTTTTTTGAGATTTAGACAAAATATATTTTAGTAATCAGGGTTCATCCAGTCCTGATACCAAGAGCCAATGTTAATTTATATTTTTCCAAATTGTGTAACTATACTCATTGTGAAATGAGTCATTAAAATGGCCTAGGTGATTGGTGGGTAAGTGCATATATTCTAGGGCAGCACAGGTTAGAACAGAGAGAAGTCAACTCTGTGTAATTGCATAATACTTCATGCTGAAAATGCATAGCAGTTCAGACCCCCAGGACAGCAACACAATTAGACCCAACCAAATCATGAGAAACGAAAATAGAATTACTTGAAACATTGGAAAGAGTTAACCAAAAAACAGAGCAAACTGGAATGCTATTTGACCCTAAACACTGAGTACACAATGCCAGAATACCTGATCAATGTTACTGACCCCAAATTAACAAAATCCTTAAGTATGTACAGACTCAGTGAGCATAGCCTTGCTATTGAGAGAGGCTGCCGTAGGCAGACCTGGCACTTGATAGAAGACAGGCTATGTGCACACTGCCCACCAAATGAGGTGGAAACTGAGCTGCACTTCCTAATCTCCTGCCAAATGTGTGACCATATAAGAGACATTTCCCTCAGATCATACAGATAACAAATAATTTGAAATCAAATCCAATGTTGACAAACTCATATCTATTAGGTGAAATACCACAGTGTGTGCCATCACAGCAACAAGATTTGTGACCTGTTGCCACAAGGAAAGAACAACCAGTGAAGTACAAACACCATTGTAAATACAACCCATATTTATCTGTTTATTTATTTTCCATTTTGTACTTAAACTATTTGCAGATTTTTACAACACTGTACATAGCCATAACATAACATTTGAAATGTCTCTATTATTTTTTTAAATGTTGTGAGTGAAATGTTTACTGTTAATTTCTGATTGTTTATTATCTATTTCACTTGCTTTGGCAATGTAAACATGTTTCCCATGCCATTAAATATGAGAGAGAGAGAGAGAGATGTAACGATCGTCTGGAAGAGGGGACCAAGATGCAGCGTAATAAGTGATCATAATTATATTTAATGAAACACTTTAAAACAAACAAGATAACGAAAGCCAACAGTTCTGCCAGGTGAACACACAAGACAGAAAACAACTACCCACAAAACCCCAAAGGAAAACAGGCACCTAAGTATGGCTCCCAATCAGCGACAACGATGTACAGCTGTCCCCGATTGAGAGCCATACCAGGCCAAAACAAAGAAATACAAAAACATAGAAAAAAGGACATAGAATGCCCACCCAAATTACACCCTGACCAAACCTAAATAGAGACATAAAAAGGCTCTCTCAGGTCAGGGCGTGACAAGAGAGCAACTAGCATGACAAGTGTAGGTCACAATGTCAAACCATACTGTAAATTTAAAGTAAATAGTAAATGGTTCAATTCAACACAAATATTCCCATCTCATTGCTGACTTTGGGTGTTCTTTCAAACTCAGCATGACAAAGTCCAGTCAATTGACAACTTCACTCGATCCTTCTGCCTCACTAAACCTTTTCCAACATTTAGTCTTTAATCGTGCTCACATTAGGGGTCCAATGGAACCACTTTTCCCTTCAGCAATAGCTCAATCTGGCTAATTGGTTTCCGCAGTTTTTCAATTGTACTGTATTGATTACATGAGGTCATCTCTGTTTCAGAGTCAAACAATTAAAATACTTTTGCTTTGGTTGTGTTGTGTAAGTTCTGTACAACCTTTTGTTGTACAGGTCTATGGGGAGGTACACAGTTAACTCAAAATGTTTAATTACAGACCAGCTGGGGTATGGAGAATGCATCTTTGGACCATTTTAAAACTATAACAGATGAGCAGTGTGCACTCACTCTCTCTCTCTCACTCTTTCTCTCTCCCTCCATCTCTCTCTCTTCTCCAACCCTATTGTTTCCTAATGGTGTTCAGGGCAGTTGTCTTTTTTAAATAGACAGTCCAGTACAATGCACACCCTGATTGGGGAGTGCTGCACTTTCAACATCCATTTGTTTCAGGCCCAGGATGTTATGGGGCGGCCGATAGCAAATAAAGGGAAAATCAATGGGGCTTCATTAAAAGCAGCAGTCAGTCTTTTGCCTGGACATGGCTTAATTACAGTTTCACTGGCATTTGCTTTAATTGGGGAGAATAAAGAGAGTGAAGTGGAGTAAATGGAGGGCATTAGCATATCTATCACTAAGAGAGAGGAGGCTGCATCGAACTTATGGCTGCACACCACACACACACACACACACACACACACACACACACACACACACACACACACACACACACACACACACACACACATACATATACACACACACTCCTCTCACCCCTTCACTCTCTACAGAGGTTCTGAAGAGTACTCTCTCCAGTCTGGGGATAGTGTAAAGCGAAATGGGGGAGGTGGGGGGTTCTGGGTTCACAAAGAGACGCGGGAAAATATGGGGAGGCAATTTGCAAATCATCATTTTGTAGCTTTGTGAATCATGCAAACGAGCGCTTTGTTTCGTGATTCCTCGTTGGTGCTGCCTCATTATTTTGATTGGATAAGAGGAGAGAGTCAAACACAGTTAGGAGGAAAAAGCCAGTCAGTAGTACTTTACAGTGTCACAGTGAAGGACTGAGTGTTTTGTACACACAAGTATTGTTGACAAGACAAATATGTTCAGAAGGGCCTTCATCAGGATCTTTTCCAAATCATTCACTGCTGGTGAAAGTCAAGGCAGAACTTGGCTGGATTGTCTCTTAGTATTGTCAGACCTCAGTAGGCCTACTGTACTCTTTATTTAATATTTTAGATTTTAGATTTCTGAGTACACAATTCCATGGTTGCCATGGTGCCTAGTGGCAGCTAGCCTTGGTAGTTTACTCCAGAAAACGTTATTTGTTTTAAGTGTTTTTTTATGTGCATTGTTTTTATCAAATAATATTTAAAAAATGTATAGCTAATCAAGTACTGAACACAGAAATATAGTATATTTTTATTTTTATCAACAATGTTAAAATTAGTTAACCTATCTGACTACTTCTCCAATCAACTCGGTAACTGTTTGGATTCAAATACCAGCTCTTCTTATCGCATCTTATCTCCCATTTACTGGACCAAACACTGGACCAAAAGATACAGAAATGGCAGCAACCATCACTCAATACACCCAAGGATTCCTCCGAAGTTTTTTACAAATTAAAACAACCCTGTGCAGGGAGCTGAAGAACAGCCAAAATGCAAAACGGGATCCTCTGGGAAAAAAATGCAAATGGCGAGGACGACGGGGCGGTAGGAGACTAATGAACAAACTTAAGTCTATAGTCTGCACTCGCAATTCGAGCAGTATATCATGCACACCGGAGATGGATAATAAAGGACACTGGCCAGTTCTGCCCTTTAGGCGACTTCCAAAGTAATTCAACTGGGGCTTTTAAATGCAAGATCCATAAACAACAAATGCTTACTTCTGAATGACATCATCACTGATAGAGGTCTAGACTTTCTCTGCCTTTACTGAGCCTTGCCATCAGCCCAATGAGTACATATCCCTCAACCAATGCACTCCATCTGGCTACACCTACCTTGACGGTCCTTGCACATCCGGACGGGGTGACGGATTTGGCTGTAACCTGATTGACAGCATTGTGAAGTCTACAACAGTACCAGCTGTCTCATGTTTTGAATGCATGGCAGTATCAGTACTGGCTGTGCTGATTTATCGGGCTCCTTAGCTCAACTCTGACTTTCTTGTGGAACTATCTGAGCTACTAGCACTCCGGAGCCCCTTGTACCCTGCTATGCTACAACGGGCATGACTTCCCTAAGTGCAGTCTCTCTACCGGCCTGGCAGATATCTTGGAAATCTTTGGACTCCAACAGCACATGGACTTTGCCACCCACGACAAAGGCCATACGCTGCACCTGGTCTGCACCACAGGCGATGATCTCATCAAATTGGAAGGAAATGTGTTAGGGCTGTCCGACCATAAACTCATCACCTTCACCCTAGCTAGTCCTCTACCTACTCGGCCCAAGAAACGCGCCACTCAGTTTAGGAGTCTGCAAACAATAAATACAGGCCAACTTACTGACTCTGTGGCTCAATACAACTCTGCCTTGGCCTCCATACTGGATGAAGTTGCTCCTTTGAAAACGCACATGGTGTCTTTCTCCAAATCTTCTCCCTGGTACAAGGGGCTGTTCTCTGAGCAAGCTCCTCAATCCTGTGAACAATTCTGCTACCTCAGCCTCTCAAGAACAGTGCAATCAATACCTGTGCTTCTTCCAAAGCAACATTTTAAACAACAATAACACCATCTTGTCCCCTCCAGCCCCGATAGTTGAGCTACCCAGTCCTATGCTCCTTTAGTCAAGGTTCTCCACCTTCACCACAGTCACTGCAGCTGATGTAACCAAGCTGGTTAGGACAATGAGGCCCACCACTTCCTCACTTGACCCTATCCCCACCTCCCTTCTCAAGACCTGCTTACCTGCTTCGGAGCCTTTCTTCACAGAAATTATCAACAAGACCCTCATCACTGGATGTGTCCCTCTTCAGCTCAAACTGGCCGCAGTCACGTTAGTACTTAAAAAGGCTGGATCTGACCTTGACAATATTCAGAACTACAGTACAGGCCGATTTCCAACCTGCCCTTCATGAGTAAGCTACTTGAAAGTGCTGTTTCTAGCCAACTCCAAAACCATGTGGCCACTCACAACCTATTTGACCCCCTCCAGTTGGATTTCAGAGCTAGACACAGCACCGAGACCGCCCTGGTAACGGTCACCAATGCTCCTGGTCCTGTCAGACATTGTCCTGAACTGATTCAGGTCCTATCTCACTGATCTCAACCACTTTGTAGCCATCGGTGCTAGTAGGTCAGACACAGCTGTGGTCCAACAGGGGTTCTCTCAAGGCTCGATCCTGGTGCCTCTACTGTTTTGTATCTACATGCTGCCACTGGGAAACATCTTGAGGAAACACGGACTGGTCTTTCACTTTCATGCTGACAACAGTCAGCTGTACGTCTCCACAAACACTGCCACTGCCAATGCCACTGCACTTCTGGTCAGCTGCCTGCAGGACATCAAAGTGTGGATGCAGTTGAGTTTCCTGCAGTTAAACTGGTCGTCCTGATTTGCACTCGCACAAAACAACATGAGTAGCTACAGCCTCAATATTGATGGTGTCAAGGTCCTCCCCTCCAGCGAGGTTCGCAACCTGGGTGTGATATTTGACAGTCAGTCAAATTATTATAGATTTTATTTATTATTATTTTCATTATTATTATAATAAATAGTACGTGATAATACCTATCCATTAATGTTGATGAGAAGCATTCCAAGTCCTCCTCAGGGTTCTAGCTCAAAGCCACTATTCTGAGACCAGTCATCGTCCAGTACATGTGACTATGTGTCCCCATCTGGCTGTGGGGATGGTGACACGCTCCCTCTCCATTTCCATTCTAACTGCCGTGGTACCATCTCTGACAGTGACGGATAGCCAGGGAAAATCAAGGCATTGTGTAAGCCAGTAGCGACAGGGAACGGAGACAGTTTGAGCCCCATCCTGTCCCTGAGCAGTTAATAACAGTTTGAGAGGTCTTCCAGGGTTAATAACACAATCATTACCATGACCACTATATGGCAGACAGCTGTAAGCATGTATGCAGATGGACAGCAGCCATTTGTCCCTGTCAAACTGCTCAATAGACATTTAAAAACACTCTTCCTTTTGCCATAGCTTAAACAAATCACAGCTAAGGACCCATCCATACTAGGTTTGTTTTGGGCTACCACACAAAAATATTATTCAGAAAATATGATATTAGGGGATGAACTACTCCAAGATGGTCTCGTTACATATGCATAAAACCATATGTTATTCAGTTGTCAGTCTCTTGTCCATAAATTCACACAAAGCGACCTCCCATTTCTCAATCTTAACGTTGAAGGTTCTGGTAAAACCGTCTGGTTAAATTTCCTCACGGCAGTGGACTCAATGAGCGAGAACAAAGTGCGGTCCGGCAGCATTGAAAAGCTTGATTCATAAAATGTAGCATTCCCATCTGTTGTAGTTACGTGAAATTACAGCTAAACCAGTTAGTAGACACTTTGTCCCATTGTCTGTTGTTTTGATAATCACCCATAATAGCATCCAGCATCAATATGGTATTTAAACCCGATTTAGGAGTTAATGGAATAAGAGGGAGAGGCAGTCAGTATATGCACTGGGGGTAATGTCATTAGAATTGTTTGCGAAGGCCAAATTAAATCAGCCGTAAATTGTGCTCTCAAGTCGGCCAGAAAACCCTGCCTCATTCATGAGAGGAGAGGGGGAAGGGATTCATATTTTAACCTCGCACATAAAATGCACTTAAAAAGATCCAACTAAAGTAGGGAACTGTGTGGATGGATGGAAATGGTAATTGCTGGTAGCTGTAATGGTTTCCTGTTAGCCAAGGCAGGCTGAAGACAGAGCTATTTTAAAGTTGGAACGGTGATTGAGGTCATAGCTTTGGCAATCTGGTGATTAAACCGCTGTGTACATGTCACCAAACAGCAGATTAGCTATCTAATGGGGTTTGCTGAAAACAGATGTTTTTGGAGGGCTTTTGAATGTTCGCTATTGAAAGCTATGTCGTTAAGCAGGTGTGTGGTTGAGGAGGCAGCTTTTGACACAGGCAATGCATGAGGCCATGTACTAAGAGTGTCTGATAGGGAGCAGCCACGCAGCTGCTATATTGTGTGTGTGTGTGTGTGTGTGTGTGTGTGTGTGTGTGTGTGTGTGTGTGTGTGTGTGTGTGTGTGTGTGTGTGTGTGTGTGTGTGTGTGTGTGTGTGTGTGTGTGTGTGTGTGTGTGTGTGTGTGTGTGTGTGTGTGTGTGTGTGTGTGTGCGTGTGCGTATGTGCATGAGTGTGCGTACATGTGCAGCCCACCCAGGTCTGCTAGATTCTGTTTCATTGCCGGTGTTAGTACAAGCAGCATTTGTCTGACTGTGTCAGAAATCACAGCTCAGACAGTAATAGTAGCTGTAAATGGTTTGGGAATTTCCAGATCTACATTCAATCAGATGGGTGTCTTTTCCAAAGTCCATCAGAGGATACAACACCAGTCACTTCCAGGGGGGTCTATAACATACTACATAATACCTATATATAACATGTATTCATGAGACCATTCTAATTTCAAGCTGATATGGTGGGAAAATAAAGAATATTGAATGTACTCTAGCAATGTCAATGCTTTTGCTCACCCTTTTCTACAAGAATGGTGGATGAATGATATGAGAGACAAAATGAGGAAAGGAGGCAATATAAGAGTACATTGTGAAGTTTCATGTAACTTTCCACTTGTGGGACTGTTTATTCTCTCCCATAGTGCATGTGTCTGCACCATGTCCCTCTCTTCTTTGTCAAACAGGAAACAGAATTCTGGGCCAGCCAGTTAAAACATCCCTGTGAGCATCAGAGAGGAAATGAATGTGATGTCCACCCAAACATAGCCGTTTGTAGCCTTACATGTTGCTGAAATTCATCCTGTAACTGTTCTAGGACCAGTCTGTTTAAGATGTCAAATGTTCTGATGGATGGTAATAAGATGTGAGTATTAGGCATTTTCTGTGGAGAACTTACGATAGGCATTGGACACCACTGATGACATGGTGGTTTGGAATTTGGACATAGTTGTAGTAGTCATTGAAAGCAATATGAAAAGGTCAGTATATACACTGTAAAAAGCCACCTTAACCAATTGCTTAATCAGTGTTATTCTGTGAGTTGATTGGACTTTAAAAGGAAAATAATTTGAGCTAATGTGTTACTGTTGGTTTACTCAACAAACTCTCCCCAAAGTGAGCTGAATTTGAACAAGCTTGATGAGTAACATTACAAATACATGTTTGCTCAAATGCCTCATGGATGCCTGATGAAGACATAAGGGTTGAAACGTTGTTATAATAAAATCACCTGGGTACATGAGCAGCAGCGTGTGGCATTTTCCTTTTTATTTTCCATGAGTTCCGCTACAACTCCAGCACCTGCAAGAAGTACCTGGATGTGCATATGTTCTTCAGCTTTTCAAAGAAAAGAAAAGAAAATTGTATTTGTCACATGCACCGAATACAACAGGTAGAGACCTTACTGTGAAATGTTTACACGCCCTTAACCAAAAATGCTGTTTTAAGAAAAATAAGAGTTATGAAAATATTGACTAAATAAACGAAAGTAAAAACATTATAACACAATAAATAACAATAAAGAGGCTATATACAGTGGGTATGTAAGGAGTGACGCCAGACAGGAGAAGCAGGTACGGGGAGTCAAACATTTAATCAGGAACGGACATAGAACATGACAGGAACAGCGTCAGCACACAGGTAAACAAGGACATATAACAAACATCAATCCCGAAGCAGGGAACAGAGCTAGGGAACAGACAGATATAGGGAAGGCAATAACACAAGTAATAGAGGTCAGCTGAGTCCAATGAGCGCAGATGCGCGTGACGGGGAAAGGCAGGTGTGCGTACTAATGGTGGCTTGATTGCGTAATCCTGGAAAGCCTGGTGCCCTCGAGCGCTAGGGGGAGGAAGAGCAGAAACAGGGTACCCGTACCAAGTGTGTGGGGGTACAGGTTAGTCGAGGTAACTGAGGCAATATGTACATGTAGGTAGGTAGGGGTAAATTGACTATGCATAGATAATAAACAATGATTAGGAGCAGCATAAAAAGGGGGGGGGGGGGGGGGGGTGAACGCAAATAGTCCGGGTAGCCATTTGATTAACTGTTCAGCAGTCTTATGGCTTGGGGTGGAAGCTGTAAAGGAGCCTTTTGGACCTAGACATTGGCGCTCTGGTACCGCTTGCTGTATGACTAAGGGTGGCTGGAGTCTTTGACAATTTTTAGGGCCTTCCAATTTTTAGGGCCTAGTATAGAGGTCCAGGATGGCAGGAAGCTTTGCTCCAGTGATGTACTGGGCCGTACGCACTACCCTCTGTAGCGCCTTCCGGTCGGATGCCGAGCAGTTGCCATACAGTTGCCATGATGCAACCAGTCAGGAGGCTCTTGATGGTGCAGCTGTATAACTTTTTGAGGATATGAGGACCCATGCAAAATCTCCTGAGTGGGAATAGCAAAGTCTCCAGTGTGGGAATAGGTGTTGTCGTGCCCTCTTCATGACTGTCTTGGTGTGTTTGGATCATGATAGTTTGTTGGTGACACCAAGGAACTTGAAGCTCTCAACCTGCTCCACTACAGCCCTGTCGATGTGAATTGGGGCGTGCTCAGCACTCCTTTTCCTGTAGTCCACGATCAGCTCCTTTATCTTGATCACGTTGAGGGAGAGGTTGTTGTCATGGCACCACACTGCCAGATCTCTGACCTCCTCCCTATAGGCTGCCTCATCGTTGTTGGTGATTAGGCCTACCACTGTTGTGTCATTGGCAAACTTAATGATGGTGTTGGATTCGTGCTTGGCTACGCAGTCATGGGTGAACAGGGAGTACAGGAGGGGATGCATGCACCCCTGAGGGGCCCCCATGTTGAGGATCAGCGTGGCAGATGTGTTGTTGCCTACCCATACCACCTGGGGGCAGTCTGTCAGGAAGTCCAGGATCCAGTTGCAGAGGGAGGTGTTTAGTCCCAGGGTCCTTAGCTTAGTGGTGAGCTTGGAGAACACTATGATGTTAAACGCTGAACTGTATTCAATGAAAAGCATTCTCACATAGGTGTTCCTTTTGTCCAGGTGGAAAAGGGCAGTGTGTAGAGAAATCAAGATTTCGTCATCTGTGGATCTGTTGGGGAGTTATGCGAATTGGAGGGGGTCTCTGGTACGATGGTGTTAATGTGAGTCATGACCATCCTTTCAAAGCACTTCATGGCTACAGACATAAGTGCTACGGGTCGGTAGTCATTTAGGCAGGTTACCTTGACGTTTTTGGGCAAAGGGACTATGGTGTTCTGCTTGAAACATGTAGGTATTACAGACTCGGTCAGGGACAGGTTGAAAATGTCAGTGAAGACACTTGCCAGTTGGTCAGCACACGCTCTGAGTACACATCCTGGTAATCCGTCTAGCCCTGCGGTCTTGTGAATGTTGGCCTGTTTAAAGATCTTACTTACATCGGCTATGGAGAGTGTGATCACACAGTCATCAGGAACAGCTGGTGCTCTCATGCATGCTTAAGTGTTGCTTTCCTCGAAGCACACATAGAAGAAATTTAGCTTGTCTGGTAGGCTCATGTCATTGGGAAGCTCGCGGCTGGGCTTCCCTTTGTAGTGTGTAATGGTTTGCAAGCCCTGCCACATCCGATGAGTGTCAAAGCCGGTGTGGTAGGATTCAATCCTAATCCTGTACTGACGCTTTGCCTGTTTGATGGTTCATCGGAGGGAATAGTGGGATTTCTTATAAACGTCCGGGTTAGTGTCCTGCTCCTTTTGTGCTCAAAACCACGCCCATCATTATCCTATTTTCCAGCATGCTCTTTTGCTGGTTGATTATCATAATTGTTTGTTTCAATACCTGTGTTTTTGCATGTACATTGATTGGTTGATGAACATTATGCTACACAAACACATGCCTTTTTCCAAACTATTCCAATCTGTTAGTAGTTGGACTTATTGCACCAGTAACTGAAATGGCTGTTCCAGTTTATATGATTTATGTAGTCTCAATAATCAATCTTCCCTACCCCGGCAGTCATTCTCCGTGCAGGTTGCAGGTGATTAAACGTTTCAATTGTTGGATATCTTCACTCTGGCTGGATTCCAGTAGGAATTTAACATCACATTGCAAGCGAGCATAATGTGACTTGCAGGCTTGATGTGGCCTGTAAACCAGGAGTTTCAGACCACTGCGTTAGGGTGTAACTAGGCCCTCAAAGAAGGGCCTTATGATATATGTCATGTATTGTCATAAAGAGTTTAATTTTAATGATAGCATATTCACTTAGACACTCACTTGGTGAAAGCTACAGGACTGAAAGCCATTGAATACAACAAGCATGTGTCTGTCGCTAACAAATACAGTCATGGGTGGTAACTACAATTCACTGGAAGACAAGGTACAGTACATGCTGGAAAATATGCAAATAAGGTAGAATACATTCTCAAGTTGAATTATATGTTCACTCAACCTAAAATTCAAAGTTGACTGAACATACAATTCAACTGAGAATGTTGTCACGCCTATTCCCGTTCCCTCTCTCTGGCGACAACCACCGGTCCTGGCAACCCGCGTTACACACATCTGGCAACCATCATTACTCACACCTGCTCCCCATCGATATGCATGCCTAGACTTCAACATTACTTCCCCTTTATTTAGCCCTCAGTAGCCTCAGTCTTCAGGCAGTATTGGTTTTCTTTACTGTTCAGTATGCTTCTCCTGTTTTGTTTATCTTCACGGATTCTTACTACTAAACTCACCTTCTGCGCCTGATTCCTGGCTCCATGCGTATACTGTATGTTACGAATGTATGTTGGTTCTGCTATATGCCCAAATGTTGAGTAAACAGCTGGTTGCCTTACAATTGTAAGGTAAATCAACATATTTATTTTTTACAGTGTAGGATATGTGTTGTGTGTAGTTGTGTGCATATATTAGTGCAGTGGTGTCAAACATACTTTAAAATGACTAAAACCACATCGAAACTGTGCAGAAATGATAATGGACCTACATTTCTAAGTTTCTTGACTGTGTCTGGCTAATAATCACTGAAATGAAAGCTAAACAGTCAGGGAGCATTGGAAATTCCAAAAACGAGAGATAGAGAACTATTTTTTTTGACATTTTGACGGCGAGGAAATATAACACATTTTCAGTGCGGCCCTCCGGACCTCGTTGAAGACTGAATGCGGCCCATGGGGGAAAATTAGATTGACACCCCTGTGTTGGTCTGTTTGTTGGACAGATGAGTTTACAAGGGGGGCTGCCAGAAACCCATCCCTGCAACACACACACCCTCCCCTCGTCCCCATCCCTTGGTCCTTGTCAGTGTAGGTTTACCCTCAATCTTGGTTTCACCTGTAACACAGCACCTTTGACTCAAGGTAAAACTCTGGCCCTCCGCACACTGATATTCAGCCATTGTCTAAATTAACAAGGAAAAGGCGGTGCGGATTTAATGCCAAACATGCTCTGCAAACACAAAGTGCATGTCATTATTCAACGACCGGTGCCTTGTCAGTTACCCAACCGTCACCAACATACATGTTCTCTCCTGGAACCCCCGAAGAAAGAAGAGAATGTGAAAATGTCCTCTTCGGTTGTGTCTGGTGAGGTGGATAGCTGGTGACAGTGAGGATTGTTATGAGCTAAAGTTTCTGTGTTAATCTGTTAAGCATGGGAACCATTGAGAAGTTATCTGTGTTTGTTTTGGTGTGGGGCGGAGTGGAGGAAATAAAAAATGTGACATTACCTCCATGTTGTAACTCTAGACGCATGTGTAAGATTTCAGGTCCCCAACTCTTTTCACTATCATCTCTAGGGACCAGAGCTGAGAGAGACAAATGTATTGTCAATTTGGACAATAAAAACAAGCTGATTGGAATGAATGTTACAAATGTTGGTTTGTATGAAGTCAATGAAGATATGTTGTCATTCATGCAGGTGTGAATGTTCACTTCCTTGCTTAAAAGGTCTACTTCCTGATCTACATTGGGTCTATTCCTTTATCTATCTTTATCTTAAAGATGTAATATTTCAGTTTTTGGGTGACCTGACCAAATTCACATAGAATTGTGTGTTATATATATGTAATTCTCCTTGAAAGCAAGTCTAAAAAGCGGTAGATCTGTTCTATGTGCGCTATTTCTATGTTTCTCGTTTGCGTCATTACTTTCGGTTTTGTGCACCAGCTTCAAACAGATGAAAAAACAATATTTTTGATTATGGAAAATATATTTCACAGTGGTTTAGACGGCAGCCTACAACGATTCTCTACACTACTTGCTTATTTTGTCACATAAACTGAAATTAGATGAACTATTTGAATTTTAGCAACCAGGAAATGGCGGAGTGATTTTGGAACACATCTTTAATTGTGTAGCTACATTGATTGAGAACACATCCTAGAGTTTTGAAATTCCTTATTTTAAACAAAATGCCATGCAACATCCACAACTAATGATGAACAAAAACAGGGAGATTAACAAAAATAATTCTGTATGTGAAATAAAAGATTGGTCGTTTCACTAAACAGCAAATAAGACCTGTCCAAATTGAGGTGTCCTTTCACATCAACAGCACTTCACAACAGCCCTATCAGGAAACCACAGAGATAGTAGTGAAATGAACACAACTGCATTTCACAACAGTCCTAGGATCGAGGACCAGGGGTGAAACAAAGGTAGCGCAAAACAGGGAAGTTTTGGCTGCTGCCAGTAAATGGAGACCCTGGCTCGTTTGTCAGGGATCCAAAGGTTGATGTCACAAAGACACTGTGTGAACAATAGAAGGTGGTCATGAGGACAGGCGGCCATGTTGTTCCTGTTGTATCTGATGCTCAGGGGCAGATAGCTGACTAGGTCAGAAGTGGTGTGTAGTTAGTTGAGCTCTAACTCCTTTGTATGACACCTGCTCCCCCAGGGGCTCTGTCTCAGGCTCTGTCTCACGACTGGGAGAGATATCCCAGGTATATGAATAGAATTTTTTCTCTAGTACTCCACTCTATCGCGCTAGCCTCTGGCTGGTTCATGATGCACAATGTAGAGATTAGAACAATCCATGAGAAAGCCCTGTGCAAAGAAATTATGTAAGTGTTTATGTGCAAAAAACAAGATTAGGTCTTGATAAGTGTAGGGACTGTGATAAATTAAATTATCTGCAAAAATATTTAAATCTGATTCCAGATACTTTCAAAAAAATGGATTAAATTCAGGAAGGATGTTTGTGAAAAAAATACATAATGATACCTTTCTGTTTTCTCAATGACATTACATTCAGCATTGAAAAAAGGCACAAGTTTAAAACTTCTTAGGGCTAGGGTCCTTTTTTTCAGAATTTCCGCCTGACTGACATGCCCAGAGTAAACTGCCTGTTACTCAGGCCCAGAGGCCAGGATATGCATGTAATTGGTACCATTGGATAGAAAACACTGACGTTTATAGAAATATTAAAATAATGTATGAGACTATAACACAATTGATATGGTAGCCGAAAATCCTAAGAAAAACCAACCGGAATATATATTTTTTGAGATCTCATGCTCTTTCAATGGAAAGCTATGGGTCCTATGCAATTTTTTTATTTATTTTTTATTTCACCTTTATTTAACCAGGTAGGCAAGTTGAGAACAAGTTCTCATTTACAATTGCGACCTGGACAAGTGTCACGCCCTGACCTTAGAGAGCCTGTTTTATTCTCTATTTTGTTAGGTCAGGGTGTGACTTGGGTGGGCATATCTATGTTTCTATTTCTTTGTTGTCCTAGTATGGTTCCCAATCAGAGGCAGCTGTCTATTGTTGTCTCTGATTGGGGATCATACTTAGGCAGCCCTTTTTCCCACCTGTGATTGTGGGATCTTGTTTGTGTGTAGTTGCTTTCTGCACTGCATGAAGCTTTACGTTCGTTTTTGTATTTTGTTGTTTTTGTAAATAAAAGAAAATAAACCCCTACCACGCTGCACCTTGGTCTCATTCCAACAACGGGCGTAACACCAAGATAAAGCAAAGCAGTATGACACATACAACAACACAGAGTTACACATGGAGTAAAACTAACACATAGTCAATAATACAGTAGAAAAATAAGTCTATATACAATGTGAATGAGGTGAGATAAGGGAGGTAAAGGCAAAAAAGGCCATGGTGGCGAAGTACATACAATAAACCAAGTAAAACACTGGAATGGTCGATTTGGAGTGGAAGAAAGTGCAAAATAGAAATAATGGGGTGCAAAGGAGCAAAATAAATAAATACAGTAGGGGAAGAGGGAGTTGTTTGGGCTAAATTATAGATGGGCTATGTACAGGTGCAGTAATCCCAGCTCCCAGATTGCAATTCCTACATTCTAACCTATCCAACCCTGATGCATAGTCCTTGGCTAGTGAAACCGTTTTATGAGGGAATACTCATTTGGGGTTTGAATCTCTGTGGGGTTGACTCACATTTCATAGGCAATTTATTCAGCTATGTCTTGAGGAATGAAGTGAAGGAAGGGGGAAATCCACTGGAAGGTGTAGTCAGGCCTCTAGTTCATGTCCTCTGGCCCAGACCCAGACAAAGTTTAGGCACGTAGTCAACAACTCTACCCTTGCTTATCTCAGGTATGTAAACCTCTGTAAGTGAGTGCTTCATCTGTAATTCTATTGTGAGTTATCTCCGGTTGTCTCCAAGTGTCTGTATAATCTAATGAAATGCAAACCTTCCTTGCCTGTGACACCAGATACCTGGGTTAGAACGGGCGTCTCGACTCGACCTCAATTGAGAAATTCTTTGGCAGGCAGTTTGACTACTATACCACACCAAACCTTCCCGTTGCATTCTTTGCATGATTCAAACATATCTTTTTCCCCCCATTGGGACAGACTTGAGAGGCCAGATCAAAAGACAGTGCAGCGTTGAGTTTGGAGCAGAGGTGGAGGAGGGGAACTATTTGTTGTCTTGTTGGGTGTTATTATTTTCATCTGTTGGAAAAGAGAGATGAATGAAGGGATAAATGGATGCTGGGTGGGTGGGGGTTAGGGGAAATTCCCTTGTCTGGTTTGAGGGGGTTGGGGGTGGGGGTGGGGGTGGGGGGGTGGGGCAGATTCATTTGGGATGGGGATTGGAGTGGGGGGAGGGTGGTGCCTGATGTAGAGAGTGCTGTCATGGCCTAGACAGGGGGGTCTTTGTCTTCCCCATAATCACTTTCTATACCTCTCCTTTCCTCCTCTCTTCCCTCCTATCCTCTCTTTTCGTCTCCCCTTCTCTCTTCCTCACTTCCTCTTGAATCCTCTCTACCATTTGCCTCAACTCTACCAGGAACCATGCTGTCTGTGACAGTTGTTTCCACTCTACAAGAGAAGGCAGTCAGATGGAACCAAGAGTTGTAAAGTATCCTTATCTATTTTATCTCATTACTGAAAGAACAGGTTAGGAACACGTCAAAAAAGAAAGAAGAACCTATAAAGGAGAGCCATAATTCAGGATTATCTTTACAAGTACAATCTTTATGTGGCTTTGAAGGCATAGAGCAAGACAAGAATGACACATACCTGTAGAGTATCATACCGTACCTAGTCATATAATCCAGGGGAAGCCATACCTGGAAGCCATAGATACCTTATACTGTGTGTCATGACCGGCCCCAGACATGCTCCTCACCACCAGACACAACACAACCAGACTCTGTCCAAATGCCCCTCCCCACCAAGGCAGGATCAAAAGGCTTGCTTCAGGTTTGTCTTCTGTCTCTTAAAAAATATATTTGATAGTGACGTCCATGTTTATTAATCAGACTGTTATTAATCTGTCATTAATTAGGATTGGATTGGATTGAGAATAATATAAAGACAAGTTATGTATTTGAGTAGCAGTTTCAGTGAGTTTACAAATAAACACATATTTGGATGATTGTAAGGAATACAGGGTTAATGAAGACAGCTGAATATTTCCCCTCTTTTCCATTTCATTCACTGTTGGAGGAGACGACACATACTTTTACAGATATGTGAGGAATGTCAGATTATCATATTCAAGTTAGGTGGTCGTTGGACCGCAGCGGTTCTGAATAATCACAGCTATCGTCTTATCATTAAACCCACAGTCTGCAGATGACAGGTGCTCTGCTTTTGTCAATGGGATACTTGTGTTTAATTTAGAAATTCGTTGTCCCTGGTTCACTGAGATGGACAAAAGAAAGAGTTTCTTTCCATTTATATGTATATATCCATTTTCAGAAATGTTGGTGAATTAGCTTTTATTGTTTAAAGAACTTATGAAAGAGATTGGTTTGTTTTTTCACTATTTAATCGTGGTATTTCGTTGTCCAATGACAGACATTTATTTCATTGAAATCTATTACTCGAAGGTTTCATTTCAGAGAGACAAATAATCATGTTTTTTTGCTAAAAGCTATATATCTGCCTCACTCTCAGAGCGAAAAATAGTACTGCTTGGTTTTACTCAGTCAAATGGAACAAATAACAACATTTTTTATAAAGAACTGTACAAATGATACATTTGTTTAAAAACATGAATCAATACGGTAATATGAGTTCTGTATATAAAACATTTACGTTTTAGATTTGAATCATTTAGCAGATGCTCTTATCCAGAGCGACTTACAGTTAGTGCAATCATATTAAGATAGCTAGGTGAGACAACCACATATCACAGTCAAATATACAGTATGCAAACATTCCATTCCAGCTAAACAATGGATATATCGTGTTTTGCAACAAAAAAACACACATCTGAATACACACAAAATCTATGAATTAAAAATCTGAGAACAGTCTTTTTTTACACACACATGAAGCACCATAAGCAACAATTTCTGGTGAAAAAACAAACATGAAAAATTTGTGGATATAGCGTTTTGGAAATAAACTCTTCAATTGTTCCTTGTTTTTTTTCTGGACACATTTTTGGAATTCTTAGGAAAGTTTATAGACAATACATGAATATTACCATTTGGAGAATAACTAATATTTTCAAAATCAAATTAGCTTTTTAGAAAGGGAAATAATATGACCCTAATTCCTCAACCTACAGTACCCCAGTCACAACCACACATAGCTCGCACCCTCTTTACTAACTACAGACCAACCAACATAGCCAACCTGACTCTATCAATCATATTCAAGATTCTCTGAGCCAATCATAAATCACATAAAATAGCTGAAGATATGACATCAGCAGGGAGGCCAGGCAGTAAGTAAATGTTTGTTGTTTCTTTCTTTCCTTCCTTCTTTTCTCTTTCTTTCCTCTTTCTTTCTTTCCTTTCTTTCTTTTCTTGTTAATGGATGAGGTGGTGCTCAGGCACCCTCTGGGCAGGAAAAGTTGTTTTGTTGCGTGAAAAGCCCCATTCTGAGCGGGGCTCCGTAGGGGATGTTACAGTAGGAGCCAGGCATCTCTCCCCCCTACAGGTCTGGAAGTTAATAGAACTGGGTGGAATGTGATTTATAATGGCTAGGGCCTACCACCTACAGATAGGTTCCTCTATTCAGTTGTGTTCTTAAGCACCCAGTTCATCAATAAAGATCATATTTGGAATTCACTCCAAAGCTTTCCGTACAGGTGGTGATTTAATTTGGGAGAAGAAAAATACACCAGTTTCCAAACCAACTGCAGGCTACGTGATATTATGTAACAGAGAGAGTTCCCTTACTGTTCCATGTGTCCCACCTTTCCTGTACAAGATGGGGAATGCAACACGTCATTTAAGTGTGTAGAGTCAACATTCACGCGGAAAACCCAAGTCTAATTGACATAAACCTTCTCTAACGATGAGCTAGCTTATATGACATTTGAAGTATACGTTCTGCTGAAACCAGAGTGAAAAATGTACGCAGCATCGTTGACAAAATACTGACATGCCATAAATCAGATGTCATTGAATCTGGTGCAACAGTTTTTAAACGGATTATGTGAAGCTGGTATAGTGATGTGTATGGTTTAGTCATGAAGAATGAGGATTTCATGGTATTTGGCATTAATGGTATTCATGTGGGGTTCTTTGATACCAAAAATGGTTTTAAAACAGACACTAATCCCTGTTGTGTCAGGCTGTGGTCTCCAAAGGATAGTATATCATTTATTGGGTTATGTATCCTGAGTGGCGCAGCGGTCTAAGGCACTGCAACTCAGTGCTAGACGCGTCACTAAAGACCCGGGTTTGATCCCGGGCTGTATCACAACCGGCCGTGATCGGTAGTCTCATAGGGCGGCACACAATTGGCCCAGCGTCGTCTGGGTTAGGGGAGGGTTTGGCCGGGGTAGGCCATCATTGTAAATAAGAATTTGTTCTTAACTGACTTGCCTAGTTATATAAAAAATGTAATGTATGATGATCCTTGCGTGTGTGTGATATTGGCAGAACACTCTTTTCATTTTGAAGTGTGCCAGGTCTTGTCATTGTAACACAACACGGCTCCGCTGTACCCAACTATGGCATGCTGCAAGCTTCAATTTAACCACAACTGTTTACAGCTGTCAATGTAAGGACTAACACCACAATAAATGCATTAAATTGCATCTGTTCCCTGTGTCATGGAAAATAAGGTGAGTGGATAGACTGTAGGGAATGCATGTTCACTCTGTGTTATTACATGGCAGTGTCTTAAGGGTCTCATGGCTGTTGTCCATTGTATTTAATCAGTCTCTATTACCTGCTACCCTTTTCACTGTTAAAATAATCACCCACAATTATGGACATAAAAGGAGAGAGCAGACACGAGAGGGACACGGAGAGAAATCACACACAAAGTAATTTCTCTCCACCATGGCTGCTTATGTAGCTTTTGATGTTTTGGGGGTAATAACAGGCTTGTAGGTGTTTGCCGTGACCCCCCTATAATACATTGGGAGCATTCACAGAGGACATGCCCCCCACCACCACACACACACACACACACACACACACACACACACACACACACACACACACACACACACACACACACACACACACACACACACACACACACACACACACCCGCCACCACTATTAACTTAAAAGGTCCAGACAATTTATTGAATGCTGTAGATGAAAGAAAAAGCTGGAATAACTCCAAAATTGACCACCTCTACAATGAAGAAAATAGAACTGTGAGAAGGGGCATTGTGATGTACTTTAATCCACTCTGGTGCTGGAAAAAAAGAGACCCCATTAAATGTACCTTTGAAATAAATGGGCCCAATTACCTAGATGGCTGGAGCTCCCTAATGAAGCTTTTGTCAAGGCAAATAAACACGGTGAAGAGACACTGAAGGAGTGATACGACGGCATCATTCAGAATCATCTTCCAGATGAAAGTTAAAATCACAGAAATGTTAGGGTGGTGGAGACCAGCAATTGCAGGTTCCAGGGAAGGCATAGTGAGATTGAAATTCCATTTGTTGAAAGAGTGAAATTTAGTGAAAGTAGAGTCACTGACATGAGAGAGTTGGAAAAAACACAAAAAAGTATGTATGAAAGCTAACAGTGTAATTATAATTAATATGTGAAAAGAACATTGGTAATAATTATTGTTACAAGAGTTGCTCAGTTACATTATCTGCACTGTGTGTTGGAGATAAGTCACTTTAAATAGGTTTAAGAGAGTTGTTTTGATAATGGAATGTTGGCGAGTCTCTCATTTTAATTACCAGGTTAGAGGGGACTGGCTCAAACTCCCTCTCTTTCAGCCCTCTTCAGAACTGAGAGAGCTGCCGACCATTCCCACATCAATCCAGAACACTCAGTCTCTTCTCTCCAAAACACAGCCAGTATTACTTTAGTTGATAGTTCTGCTTTTATAGAGGAATATGGACCGCAAATTGTGGAGATTTTCTCACATCTCTACCCTGCCAACCTTTTCCAAATGATGTTGTCTCACAAGGCTTTTGATGTAAAAACTATGCATGACATTTCTGAGCTACACAAGAAGAAAAACAAATAGGGAGTAACTGCAGCATGCTAGCTGTACCTGTAGATGGCTGCTAGTTAGCTATGGCTTGCGAAACTACCTTCCTCTTCCTTCAAACTACCCGCAGAGACATAAAAATGGTATCCACAAGTTCATCTGACTCTTGGAAAGTAATTGCAGTATCCCTTTAAAACAGAGTTATTGGAGATAGGCACTGAAACAACTCACAGTTTCTAAACAAGTCCATACCACAAGGCCAAGGACATGCAAAATGTGATCCAATGAACTCTGTATGCACTTGTATCATGCTAGTGGATGTCTTTCCTCCTTCTCCACGCCTGATCGATCCAGTGAAGGAGCAGACCTTACAGAGACAGGGGTTGTAGATGACCCTGGACCCAACAGCTTGTGAAGGGGTAAAGGTTAAGGCCATGCATGTCTGTGGGGGTCCAGACAGGGGTCAGGAGGTCGCCGTCAGAGTTGTGACCCCGCTGACCCCCAGTCTGTGTCCACAGTCCCATTTGTTTGTGTCGACATCTATGTCGCTTCCTCGATCTGTTACTCTATGAGAGAGATCGATCGGCGAGCTACGTACCTCTGTTAACGAACCATGTCTCTATATTTCAGCACTGGGAGGGAGATTTTCAAGATAATGGTGGGATTGAACCTGTATGATAAAGGAACTACTAATATAGTAGGCTGGTATTTTGATTGCAGATACAGAAACAGTAACATTGCTGTAGTGATATATTGATGGTTCTGGGATATATAGTATTTCACTTTGGCATAAATGAAATGCTACTAGATCTGCAGAAACATATTTGACGGTCCAGTAAAATACCATGGCTAGAATAAAGCGTATTTAGAGTAGAAAGAGCATATACTGATTGTGAGTGAAAGCTATCTGTGACGGGATCATACATATTCATAACTTTATGTCTTTACATTGTTTTGCTAAGTGAAAACATACAGATCTTACAACTTGTAGTGTATAGTGTGTAGGCTAATGGACTGCAACATAACGCACGACTAGTCTTGAAACTATCCATTTCACTCACATGCATTCTTTTAGCTGGTGTGTTAAACATAACGAAGTGTGATGCTTACTGCCACCCTACTGTAATATTCATTCCTTCATTACTATTTCATAAACGTATGATTAATGCTTATTGCTGCAGCGCAATTTCCATTCTCCGTGTCGGGGGCCCCACTAAAGACGGCTCAAGCTTGAGAGATGTAGGTTTTTCAAGTCATTTTAATTTTTACAGTTCCATGTACCCGCCTTTTAATTTAGCGTATAATGATGCCATTAGAATAGAATCCATCTGGAAGTTCCTTTTGGGAGCGGTTTATGTTCCGTGGCTTCTGCAGCTAATGCTGCTCTCGCTACATTGGCAACAGATGCTCTGAAAGCAACAGATGCATTCTCTTCAATTACTATTACAATCAAGCCCATGTTTAGCATAAATGCTTCTAGGTATGCAGGATTATTATATCTGCACTGGGACTGGTAAAGACAAGACGGAATGGGACATATTGGGTTACTGGCAGTAAATGCTAACTGATAATGTTGACAAATTTTAGGACATGTTATACAATAGAAAAAGTGCAACTTGTTATAGACCTAGTTCCTTCATTGTTCCATAGTGAGCATCTGTTTTGAGTTGATACAGTATATCTCTTTTTATGATATCTCTAAACTCACCTCAAACGCCCACTACTGAACTCTCAGAGAAGATACTATCTGACAACAGCATATTACAAATGTAAAAAAAATTATGAATTGTTCCCCCATCAAAAATCCAGCAACTAATGAATTAAAATAACCATTTCCGGGAAGAGCCAGAGACTGTCAGGGAGGCAATGGAGAAGTTGGGAGAGAGAGATGAGAGAGATGTTGTGCAAGTGTGTTCTGCTCAACATTCAACCAGAAGATCCGGTTAGCAGTCTGGAGAAACCTGTGTCGGCTCCACGCATCTGGCCTCCAGTGTGCCTCCCCAGTCCGGTACGTCCTGTGCCTATTCCCCGCACTCGCCCTAAAGTGCGTGTCACCAGTCCGGTGCCACCTGTACCGGCTCCATGCACAAGGCCTCCAGTCCAGAGCTTCTGGTGACGTTTCCCAGTCCGGAACCTCCTGCGACGGTCCACGGCCCGGAACCTCCTGCGACGGTCCACGGTCCGGAACCTCCAGCGACGGTCCGGAACCTCCAGCGACGGTCCGGAACCTCCAGCGACGGTGTCCAGTCCAGCTCCAAGGCCGGAGCCTTCCTCTGCGCCGATGCCCAGTCCAGGCACGGTGTCCAGTCCTGCTCCATGGCCGGAGCCTTCTTCTGCACCGGTGCTCAGTCCAGGCATGGCATGGCATCCAGTCCAGCTCCAGGGCGGGAGTCTTCCTCTGCGCCGGTGCCCAGTCCAGGCACGGCGTCCAATCCAGCTCCATGGGGGGGGGGGGGGGGGGGGGGGGGGGTGTATTGTCACGCCCTGACCATAGAGAGCCCTTGGTGCTCTATGGTGTAGTAGTCAGGGCGTGACTAGGGGGTAAATGGGTGCAGCTCAGTTCTGTAGCACTTTGTGTTTAATGTGGTAATTGGGAGAAATTAAAATATCTTACCTCTTATGAGAGAGCAAAAGTTATATTCAACAGTGATATTAGCATAGCATATTTTCAACTGATTTTTTTATTGGACGTTGCGGTGCTAGTTATGAGGACTGGGCAAATTCAACAGGAGATGTAAAACTGATGTCCAATATTGATCCATTCATGAGGAATGGTTCAACATTGGGCACGATATACTGCAGAGTGCGCGCCCTTTTCTTTTAGTAAGGGGTTGAATAGCCATAACTTGCTAATGTGTTGTCCATGTTTTCATTGTATGAAGCTTTTCTTGGAGAGCGCCATTCATTCAGCAGATCCAAGAAAGGCTGTTCTCTTTTATTCCTGTGTCTTATACCTTCAGTACTTTGTTATGCCCACTTGAGTAGCATTAACAGCTCACTACTCCATTTGCCAGGGACTTGGATTTTCTCTAATTGAGTTACTTCCATCTGAACATCAGTGCTTCAGGCGAACAAGAGTGGAGCTGGATAAAAACCTTTCATGTTCTGATGTGATCTTCTTGAATGGGAACTCCATATTGTAACCTGGAACTGAAATGTTATTATTTTATATGATTTTGCCACACCAGCTCTTTGGTCCAAATGTAAGATCAGAGATTTGGGTGTTAGAAAACAGTATGTTGGGTGAAAGGTTTGGTATAGGACAGTCGGCTCCCATGAAAGGAAGTTTAAATTGAAAGCATGGATGTGGCCCATAGGTCCCTGAAGTCACTCAAAAGTCTACGTTGAGGTCTACTTGGATGTCCTCCATACCAAATGGTGTGTATTGCAATTAATGAACAGTCCAATTTGTCAGAAGAGTGAAAGACAATTTTAACAACTAATCTTGTTTTCTGGCTTAAAATGTAAGTTTATCCTACATTTTCTCTGTAGATACCACAAACGTGGCTAACCCAATAGGTGTGTATATCACATTGAGCATTCATAAGTGCACATGAATAGCACGACCCCAAAGCTTCCACGGACATAGGGCCAGCTGGGGAAAATAAGATACTGAAGGAGAACTCTACAGACTCCATTTCATTGTTGCCTTAACCTACTCCATGTCTCGAGTGTTCGGAAACAGGCAATCTATTAGTTCCCCTTTAGAATCACAATGCAGTGAATATCACTCTATTGTTGTGTTCAGGTTTTTTACAGAACACGTTGAACAATGTTGAAGCATCAAAGATGAAAACCACTGCGCTTTGTGTCCCAATGGACACGTACTTATTTCATTGCACGATCAAATTGATATGGTAATTAAATAATGTTATTTTTACATGTGTTGTCCAGCAGTTACAATGAAAGGAAAATAAGAATCAGTGTGGAACTTTTGTGGAGATAGCTCTAGAAGGGCTGTTGCTGGATGTGGTGAAAGGAGGGGCAAGATGAACTTGTGACCCAGTGTTATGGTCAGTCTGAAGTCTTTTTCTGAGATTGGACACATGTTATGTTTGTTTGTGCGTATGAATGTATGAATGTGTGTGCTTCTTTGTTCATACTAGGGTTTTCCATGGTAGCAGTGGGACCAAGGTTATCATGCGCCCACTCTAATCTATTTTACCTTTCTTACATTTTGTTGATTACCACTCAAAATGAATGTAGCCTGTTCTAGCCTCTTGTTGCAGCAAGGTAAAGATGGTATAATTCAGACATAGAAGGAAACAGGAAGTATTTAACGAAGAAATTTGCTCTTACATGTCATCTAGCAACGCACCGTGATTTGGTCACAGTTCAAGAGCCACATCAAAGACCCAATAGGAAGATGCAAGACAACTATTGTCAGTTTCTGTCTCTCTCCCAAAATATGAGGGAATCTTAGGGACAGAGCAGTAGAGGGGTTGCAAACCTGTGGATACCCCCCACCTCTCCCATCATTCTTTCTGACCAGTCTGAGATGGGATGTTGGTCTCAGCTTGGGGACAAAGGGGCCCTTGTCGGGCATCCCTGGTGCCATTTAGAAGGGAGGGCGGGAGAACTAGGAAGGGGCAGGAACAGGACTTCCAACTACAAGGTAACAAGGGGAAACCATGCAATCCCTCTTGGAATTAGCCTGGGATTGGAGACACAAGGCTCACCAGACAGTAGATCAATGGAGCTCTTCGCAGAGGGAGGGAGGAGTGGGGCAAAGCAGGATATTGCAGAAAGGAAAGTGTGCCACGTCCTGGCCAAATTACCTCCAAAGCTGTGGAGGATCCTGTTACCTGTTCAGATGTTTAGGGTGACTGTTGTCTTGCCTGCCTGGCCCTATGCCCAAATCGACCTAGGGTTGGCCTTTGAAACTTGTATTACTGATCACAATACGAAGAATACGATTACAAGCCTTGTTATGGTGTAGCCTGGAAAATGGCGGCTAGTGCAACTATTCTTTCTCTATTTGGAAATAACAAATATACGTTAAAGTAAAGAAGATGGTAACCAATAAGATATACTGTGTATATAAACTGTATCTAAACAGGACATGACAAAACTTATTTTTATCCCAAAGATTATTTTACTCTATAGCTGTTTAATAAGTTTGATGGGAGGAAGCTTTTTTTCTTTTGCCCTTCTCCTCACTTTTTCTGTCTAACTGTCTGTTAACTCTCCACATCAAACAGGTTCAATGGGAGCAAAGCTCTTTTGTCAGCCTTTATACACCAGCGCACGCGCTTTTCTCCTTGCCTCAGGTCTGTCAAGCTTTTATCGAGACATTAGGTATCCTCTTTGAGCCCGCACATAGTGGAAATGAAAGAGCAGTACGCACTTGGTCCTCGCCCTCCCCTCCTATAATGCCCCCTTGTCTAGTGCCATGCTCCAAGTGAATGTCTTCATCCGAGTCGTATGAATGAGTGGAGTGCGCTGGCATTACATATTGATCCTCTCTCTTTGTGAAGCCTCCGAACCCTGCAATAATTACCATCGTCCATTAGCGACTTTGCCAGCTAACATCCCCATTAATGGCTGTAGCACTGTTC
The DNA here is from genome assembly GCF_965601325.2 of Salmo salar. Classification (NCBI taxonomy): domain Eukaryota; kingdom Metazoa; phylum Chordata; class Actinopteri; order Salmoniformes; family Salmonidae; genus Salmo; species Salmo salar. Next base: position 67,941,353 of record NC_138291.1, read on the forward strand.
TTTCAGAAGTGTTAACATTCATTTGGACTGGATTTATTAACAGAGAGAAGAACATGGTACAAATATACATATGAATGGAATAAACGGCAGGGGAAATTAAACACTTGTTTAAAAGCTTAACAAAGCATCTATATTTAATTAACGTGTTCAATAGCAGGTAACTTTGTCCTCATTTTGTAAATTATCATCTTAGCTAAGAGCAGACCTCACTGGGTAGATATTTAAATGGCACTTACACAGATGTTAAATCGGTCTATTTCTTTTGTTATTTTTCACTACCCATGCAACCCTTCTCAAGGATCATTTTGAATGTTGCTAAAAGCCACCCATTTGTTTCTTTATCTCTTCTTTACTTTTGTCTCCCTTTCTAAAAAAAACATTGACTGCAGTGATTCACTAGTGACTGCTTATTAAAGTGATGGTAAAACATTTTTTGTTTTAGATTATTTTCAAATTACTTGGGGGTTCACGTTTTGTCCAAACCAATATAGTATTTTTGGAGAATGTAACAATGCTAAAAATATTATCAGATACAGTGTAAAGGGCTTACCGTTATTTTGACAGTAGTTTACAGACGGTGGCAGTTAAGATTCTGTATTTAATATTACAGTACACCTATTGTAATATAAATACGGTATCAAAGAAAGTACTGTGTAATGACACATAGTACAATAACATACCATGCACCAACTAGTGGTCAAAATATGTTTTTGCTGCTGCAAATATACGGTACGGCACTGTATTCTGTGGGGTGGAATTACAGTACCATTCAAAATACAGCAATTCTTCCCCCACCCACAACATTTTCACACAATGCACCGTAATTTACACTATGCTGCAGTAAAACATTTCAGAGTATTTTACTGTTGATAATACCAAAAATTACCATAGAATTAAAAAAAATGGTTACAGTGTAGCGGGGCATTCAAAAGCATGGGGAAAGCAGACGAGGGGACCACTCTGTCCCCATGCTTTTGAATGCGTCGCTACACGCTAAAAACAAATGGTTCTTTATAGTGTCAAATAAGGGTTATTTGGCTTGTAACCATAGCGAACCCCTTTTTGATGCTATATGGAAACTTTTTTGAAGATCCTATAAAGAACCATGTTCATAAGGTTCTAAATGGAACCTGTATGGTACAAAGAACCCTTTCCTAAGGTTCTATAAAGAACCATTAAAAAAAGGTTCTATATAGCACCAAAAAAGGGTTCCACTATTGTTACAACCATTGAGCCTCCGGCCCTACATTTGAATTATCACTAAAACAGGAAATAACACTTTTTTAACTGCAAACAAATGATTTTATTTTATTTTATTAGGATCTCGTTTAGTCCTCATTTAGACTAATCTTCCAAGAGTCCATAACATTAAAATACAATTTATAATACAATCACATTTTCACGTATAACCCACTGTTACAAACAGTAGACATAATACACTGACATATTGACCAGATAAATACATTGATGGGCTCAAAGGGTTATTTGGGTCAGTATGGTTCTACATAGAACCCTCACCCTTCCCAAAGAACCCTTGAGGAACCCTAATTTTATGTGTGTAACTTATACACTCCTTTAATAGGTCATATTTATTTGGACCGTATAAATGTGATTGTTCCAATGAAACATTCATGTGAATACAAGAAAGGTTAACATGTACCTGTTTACTTTCACTGTTTACTGTTTGCATTTACTCTGGCAACCAAAGATATTTGTTTCTCAGTAGAGGACCCTAGAGCAGCAGCCGTTCTGTGCTAATAATCCGACCCCAAAGCCAATGTGGCGCTACTGATATAATGAGGGCTTTTGGAGAGTGCCAATGCAGTAGGCTCTTGGAACATCAAAACAGCAGATGTGGTTTCCCAGTTTTGTACAATCACAGAGAGGCCCTCTATTCCACCCATGAACCCTCTCTAGATGTAGCTCTAGGATACATGGATGTCATACTGACCTTTCCGACCATCAGCGTGCTCAGAGAAAATGAGGGGAACGGATGAGAAGGAGAGAGAGACAAAGTAAAGTGCTCACCCGGAGCCATTATGATTAAACATCAGCAGTTTTTGTGTAATCATCGACAATGTGCGCACAGCAGAATCCCATATGGAAAGAGCTGGAGAGAAAAATCAATCACATTATAACTGTAGACATGCTTTATTGACCTCTGTTGGTGTTCACACATTTCATACTTGATTTGTATCTACTGGCAGGATTTGGAACAACATAGGCAATTTGGACGATGACGAGAAATAGGACAAGCATTTTAAAACTATGCCCGTGCTTATGGCTTGAGTGCTGAGTTTAGAAAAAAAGTGACCTATTTTAATGTTCTTCTTGTGCGTGTATTTGAATATGAAAATATCTGAAAGCATTGGAAAAGCAGTCCCCTCTTTCACTGACATCCAGGCATGCGCTGTTTGGGGTTTGAACTTGGTAATAGTATGAGCACAGCGAGTGCATTATGCAGGCTACGGCTAGCAACAGATCCAGAAACCCCCTCTCCCTCAGACAGACAACTGTAAATAAGAGTTGGATGTCTCATTACCCAAACCCCTAGCCTTGACAGCTGCATTCATCCAAAATGCATTGTATCTAAAGGTTAAGAGTAGTTACTGGGAAAGTAATGTATTATTAAAATACCTTTCGGAGTGAAGTACCTTTTGATATATTTTCCTTGGTAATGAAAGCAGCATTCGGTGGAAATGTAGTAATTTGCAGGCCCATTTCTCCAAGCCTTTATTCACCCTCTGCCTCTCCCATGACACATCTAGGGAGAGAGAGGAGAGCTCCCGGCGACAGAGGAGATGGCAAACATTTTGTGATGGTCGGAACCATCTCTTAGATTACTGGTTTTTCATTAAAAAGCCTTTCGAGGCATTCAGAGCATTTTGGGGGGTGAAGATGCTTCACAATTTTCTCCCTCTCACACTCTTTCTTTTCTCACTATACCCGAATCCTTTCTCTTTTTTGATGTTGTTAAGGGAGTAATTGAATGTAGAAAATGGCCAGGCTTATTTGGAGTGAGTCTGATCCAGAAATGATTAAAGGTAGAGGGGTTTTGAGGTATTCAAACGAGAGAATGACAGAAAGAATATGGTTAATGCTTTTTCTTTTTTGAAAGTGAGAGAGGGGTGGGCTTGGGGGCTAGATTGTAAAACATCCAGGCAGGTTGGTGTTGAGGGGGTGGGGGTTTCGGCTCACAGAATAGCCCCTACTCAAACCCCTATTAAAAGCATCAGGACTGTTAAAGCCGGTAAAAAGACAGAAAATCACTGAGTGAAATGAAGCTTCTTTGCCAATTACTGAATAGCGAGAGCACACCTTGGAGCTCTTTGTGTTTGGCAGCACCAGTCCTCCCCTCACCTCACTCTCATCCCTCTCTCCCCTCGTTCTGGGCATTTGAGTTGGGTGCATTAGTGCTGAGGCCTAGAGAACAGGAGAAGCAGCCTTTTCAAAGCCCAGTCAGATTCACTTCTAGCCTGTCGTTGGAGCTCCTTTTCAGGCTTTTATTCGCAGATGGTAGGGGCAGCTCTGAAAGAGTCACCCTCAACCTCTCCACTCAAACATTTATCTATCCCTTGCTTCGGCAGAAATTATGAGTAGAGGGAGCCATTTACAGAGCCTTAGCACCTCTCTATCTGCCATGTTAAAATATACTTAGCTTACCTGATTTCGCTTCTAGACTTCCAGGGTCAGGGAAGGGGGCATGTGTGGGAGTGACCATGCATGTTGTTGTTGTTTATGTACACACACACACACAGAGAGACAGACACACACACACACACACACACACACACACACACACACACACACACACACACACACACTATATTATCATGTATCATAAATAAAAGTTTGGATTATGATTATATTGATGATATAAGTTATACTATAATGTTCTGAATAATTGATTTGTGTAAATCTCAGGTTGTGTGTGTCGGTGTAGACCAGCATGCCATTGGGTGGTGAATAAAGTGGATGGATGGGGTCTGTCATGGCCTCTCCTCTGGGCCCTGTAACCAGCACACACACTGCCCATCTATCCACTTCTATTGACTACAGCTTTTAATTACCAACCAAGTTAAAACAATGCTGCAGCTAATGTAATCAGCAGAGGCCCATAATGGTGGTCATGTGAGTGTTTAGCCTAATGATGTGTGAGATGTCTTGAATTTTTTTTTTAAAACAGCGTCGTTTTGGTTATGTTGGTGATGATGGTGACTCATAAACCGTGGAATGTTGTTATGGTTTTGGGGGTTGTGGTAATGGCGTTCTGATAGCCATTGTTATTGATGTTGTTGAGGGTGATGTGGCTCTCAGATTAGATAGAGAAAACATTCTGATAAGCTGTACCTCAGGACCCGTAACATTGTTATTGGGGCTTCATAGACCGCACTGGCCGATGCTGTCGGCATGCTCCTAGCCTATCCTTAAAAAGACACATGTGGACATTATTATGTAGATTAGTAATTTTTGGGGGTTAGAATCCAGCCCGTACCTTGGCAGTCTTTCCCCTGCTTCCTATTCAGGCCCTTGCATCATCTTTAGTTCATCTGTCAGCCACTCGCAGATAGCCGTGACACTTTTCAAATCACTCAGCGTTTTTCCGTTACCGCTGTTGCGATGTTAATAAGATTTTCATTTATTTGGAGCACTGCCACGTCACACCACATTCAGCATAGTGTATAAATACTAGAATTGTAATGGTTTGGGCTTTTGTGTTTAATGTTAATGTCAACAATGAGAAAGTTGCCTGAATTGGGGGAGTGGGGGTGCTGGGATAGAGGCTAGGAGTGGAAGGGGTTTTAATGAGGCATCACCCATGCGAGAAAAGCTGCTCAGTGACAGCCATTTGCAAGGTTAATGTTGTAAAAAACAACATCCATCTCTCCCAAACAGTTTCATTAGCATCATCGCCCTGACCCTTCTCCTCATAACGTTGTCAAATGTGACACGCGTCAGATTATCAGCCAGCACAGCGATCAATACAATATGCCACGCTGGTGCAGCCATGTAGCTTTCCCTTGAGCGCTCCTGGCATGCATGTTAAAAGCACCAGGGCCAAAATGGCAGCAGCCGCACCACCCAGCCCTCTCCCATCCATCCGCAATCAGCTAATAAATAGACAAGCTCAAGGCACTGCCTATCAATAATAATAATAAAGCCACTACTGTATGGGGCATTGTGATAAATTAGGCTCTGTGCTTTTATATAGCCATGTCTGGTCCTGATGCATTGCCGTTCTGAGTGAACGGCCACTAGATAAACACACTGAATGAGGGGATAACATTAGTTAAACAAATACAGGGCTGTATCAAAGCTAGGCACTCTCAGACCATGGTGAAATACATGCAGTATCCCATCACATTCCATCAGAGTGTAATAATACAACACAAAATCCTGTCTTAATTTTCTAAATATTGAATCCAAATATATAGTGTGGTTAATCCAACTGTATTTGAAAATATAGGCATGATAGGGCATAATACCCTAAGAAAGTCAGCTATTATATCATAGACTGTATGGTATTATAGTGTGCCTGAAGAATTGTAAGGATACCTAACTGCTTTATAGTATAGGGAACAGCAGAAAGACATTTCACTCTGCAAGGACTGATTGACTCCTGTTATAACTATTTCTATAAATACTTAATAAAGACAGCTAGAATGCACTAGAATGCCAGATTTGTAAAGAACAGTAAACTATCAGAAATTACATATTTTTTATTTTGCACATAAACATGTTGAAATTACACTGACCAAAAATATAAACGCAACATGTAAAGTGTTGGTCCCATGTTTCATAAGCTGAAATAAAAGATCCCAGAAATGTTCCATATGCACAAAAGCTTATTTCTCTCAAATGTTGTACACAAATGTATTTACATCCTTGTTAGTGAGCATTTCACCTTTGCCAAAATAATCCAGCCACCTGACAGATGTGGCGTATCAAGAAGCTGATTAAACAGAATTATCACTACACAAGTGCACCTTGTGCTGGGGACAATAAAAGGCCACTCTAAAATGTGCAGTTTTGTACACAACGCAATGCCACAGATGTCTCAAGTTTTGAGGGAGCATGCCGACTGCAGGAATGTCCACCAGAGCTGTTGCCAGAGAATTTAATGTTAATTTCTCTACCATAAGAAATTTAGTTTTAGAGAATTTGGCAGTACGTCCAACCGGTCTCACAACTGAAGACCACTTGTAACCACGCCAGCCCAGGACCTCCACATCCGGCTTCTTCACCTGCAGGATCATCTGAGACCAGCCACCTGGAAAGCTGATGAAACTGTGGGTTCGCACAAACTGTCAGAAACCGTCTCAGGAAGCTCATCTGCATGCTCGTCGTCCTCAACAGGGTCTTGGCCTGACTGCAGTTCGGTTTCATAACCGACTTCAGTGGACAAATGCTCACCTTCAATAGCACACTGGATAAGTGTGCCTATCACAGATGAATCCTCCTGTGGGCTAGTGGTTTGCTGATGTCAACGCTGTGAACAGAATGATCCATGGTGTTGGTGGGCTTATGGTATGGGCAGGCATAAGCTCCGTACAATGAGCACAATTGCATTTTAGCGACAGCAATTTGAATGCACAGAGATACCGTGACGAGATCCTGAGGTCCATTGTCGTGCCATTTATCTGCCTCAATCACCTCATGTTTCAGCATGATAATGCACAGTCCCATGTCGCAACGATCTGCACACAATTCCTGGAAGCTGAAAATGTCCTAGTTCTTCCATGGCCTGCATAATCAAAAGACATGTCACCCATTAAGCATGTTTGGGATGCTCTGGATAGACATGTACGACACTGTGTTCCAGTTCCCACCAATATCCAGAAACTTCGCACAGGCATTAAAGAGAAGTGGAACAACATTCCTCAGGCCACAATCAACAGCCTGATCAACTGTATGTGGAGATGTGACACGCTGCATGAGGCAAATGGTGGTCACACCAGATACTGACTGGTTTTATGATCCAAGCCCCTACCTTTTCTTTTAAGGTATCTGCGACCAGCCATGTGAACATTCATAGATTAGGGCCTAATGAATTAGTTTCAATTAACTGATTTCCTTATATGAACTGTAACTCAGTAAAGTCTTTGAAATTATTGCATGTTGCATTTATATTTTTGCCCAGTCGATATTGATATTTGCTGTTTACGAAACAATTGCATACATTTCTTCAATAAATACAGATAAAAATGTTATATTTCTCAAAAGACATTGAATTTAAACCTAGTTGACGTCATTGTATCATAGTACCGTAAATGTGTTTTCTCTCAAACTTAAGAGCGAGCAGTGATGAACATGTACTGTAGCTATTTACAGTGTTTGGTGTCATTTGGTTAACATCATTGCCTTCAATTTAAATGAGAGAGTAATATAATCAAACTAAATGTAAGTACTGTCCTACCAGTATGCATAGTTCCTAAATAAAATAAACTAGATATATTCTGAGCTTTCGAAAATGTCTAAAAAGTATTGATAATTTTGTCATCCTCAAAATAAATGGCCTCCTCAGTTGTGGCATTGGAATAGTGCCTTAAAGTCTGAATTCTTCTGACTTTGGTAAAGAAATGCACTTTATAACTCTTTTTTCCAATCCAGACTGTGGAAGCGAGGGTATTGCGGTGCTTTGAGTGAAAAGGCCATCTTTAAGACCTCTTGATCAATCTGACCTTTAAGTACATAGCCATCTCGTAAATAGGAGGGTACGCTTACAGAGACTTCAAAAGCAAAGGGACCCGATAATTTCAAAATGGAGCCACGTGGAGTGTCGCTGGTGGGGAGTCCATAAAAGCTTGCCTTGTTCGCCACACACCTCCTCCCTGCTTCACAACAGCCAGTTAGGGTAATAGCCCAGGAGAGAGAGAGGGGAGATAGAGACAGAGAGAGACAGAGAGAGAGAGAGAGAGAGAGAGAGAGAGAGAGAGAGAGAGAAAGAGACAGACAGAGACAGAGACAGAGACAGAGACAGAGACAGAGACAGATAGGGAGGGGGCAAGGGAAGGGGGGGGAGAAAAACACATAATTACAGGTAATCATTGGTGGGTGGAGAGCTAGTCATCATTACAGTATAACAGATTGTACTGTTTGTTCCCTGTTGAAAAACACAGAAAGGGACGGATATGGTGCAGTCGGCAGGTAACGACAGGGAAATTAGCCCGTAATCTTAAACCTCCCCCAATCATACTCCATCTACTTTCTCCCTCTCTCTCCCCCTCTCTCTTTCTCGACTTCTCTCCCCCACCTCTCTCTCTCTCGCTCTCTGTCACATTGAGAGGAGTTAACTAAAACGCAACGTTCCACTCAATAAGGAAAGGATTTGTCCTTTTTTATGTTTCAGTATTTTTATTTAGATTTGAAGAGTAGATAGAGCTCACTGAAGGTCAACAAGGAGAATGGGTGGGATACACTGAGATATTACAGTGAGGATGGAGAACATTCCTAACTGCTAATATTCAATTAATCAGATTCCTCTATTACTTGACATACAATGAGTACAGTATCTCACATTGGTGTTCAGTAGACTGACATTAATTTATGTGGATTGAAAAGCAAAAATGTGTTTTATAAAAACTGTTGTTTTGTATTTACTGCAGACATTCATTTAATTTCCAAATAGCAGTACATCCACTTAGAGATAACAGCTTGACATTGCAATATACATTTTGATTCACCTGTTACAACTGGACTCCTGGATAATCCAAGCAATTACCATTATCTCTGAGGCCGTCCATGCTGTCCAGCAACATTATCGATTTTCTGCTAAAAACCTGTCCGCTAAACATGGGCATACAACATCTATTAAATAAAAGTGCCTGAGACAATTATGTTAAAATTTCACTCAACCATTTCCATGAATTACATTGATTAGAACCATAATTATTTATCTTTGTCACGCCCTAACCATAGAGAGCCCTTGTTTCTCTATGGTGTAGTAGGTCAGTGCGTGACTAGGGGGTATTCTAGTTTAAAATTTCTATGTTGTGTTCTAGTTTTATTTTCTATGATGGTGTTTTGTATGGTTCCCAATTAGAGGCAGCTGGTAATTGTTGTCTCTAATTGGGGATCAAATTTAAGTAGCTAATATGTGGGATATTGTTTTGTGTTTGTGCATGTGCACCGTCACATATCGTTGTTCGTTTATTGATTTATTGTTTTTGCTTAAAGTTTCACTTTGTAATAAATATATGGAACTCAACATCCGCTGCGCCTTGGTCCCGTTCTTACGACAACCATGACAATCTTGACCAAACCGTGGAAACGTTGAATGTGTTGCGATGCAATATGTTTAGCAGCTGTCATTCCTGTTTGCCTGTGAACACGATGTGATGTAAATTACAAGAGTATGTTGAAGCATGGAGATGGTTGAAGGGATGAGAGAAAGGAAATACGAGAGTGGAGGATAAAAAGTTAATTGGAGAGAGTAAGGAGGGACTGAGTACCGGAGGAAAAGTGAGATGGAGATGCAAGAGGAGATTACTTTGAATTAAACTCAGGAAAACTAAATTGCTGAAATGTTCTATTCAGATTTGTGAATTCATCCTTTTTGAAACTGGAACTGGAACAACTCTGATTACCATGTAGGCTTATTCAGGGCTATTTGTTACAAAGAACTGTTTACACTGTTAAAATAGGAAGACTCTAAACACCATCATTGTGTAGTGAAAACTTGAAAAGTAGTGCACCTAAGCTGAGATTGGTGGATGTTTGAATGTCAACCCAATGTAAGTGTTATAATACACGGAATGTGTTTCAAAACAGAATGGAAGAACTCTGAAGCACTGAAAGTGGTTCTTCAATCTGAATATTGGTATTTTTAAGAGAGTCCTGTGAAAACCATTGTTGGTGTTTCAGTGCATGTAAAAGGCAGCATCAAAACACAAGAAGCATGTTTCGGTAAACTGTGTCTCTCATGCAATCAAAAGGCTTTGACATGCCAATGGTTTATAGTGTAAATATTGATTGATGAGTTTCAGACACTATTTGAATAAACAACTCAATTCTGAATAAGAATTCCACCTTATTTTCTGTGCTTTGTTTATACAGATTAGAAACAGGAGGAGACAGAGAAGGAGTAAAAGCTGGACTGACAGAAGCAGGAATTGAACCCCCAAGCTTTGTGACAGTAAGATAGCGCATTTATTAACAATTTTACCCATTAAACCACACACCATGTGAGGAACTTTGGCCCCCATATCAGAAGATAAAATGTTTAGATTAAAGGCAAACTGTGAACTTCAAACATTGCGTTGCAGTACTGTTCAGAATTACCCAAGTCTTGGGCATGAAGGTGGAGCGAGGGCATTCGTGTCAGGTGTGAACTTTAGCAAACTATGTTTCAGGCATAAAAACAGGCACGTTTGCTGGCGCCCTACCTGGCAAAGGATGTTGAGCTGTGGTTGAGCTGTGTACCAGGAGACTGAAGGTTTTCCGCCACGACGGGAGTAGAACAGAGTTGAGTTTGGGGGTCATTTTTCTGATTGTGACCACTGCTCAACATCTCAAAATGTTGGCGCCCAGAGAAGACACTTTTCCGAGGTGAGCAGGACGATTATGAGATGGAGTTAAGTCAGGATGCCACCAGGCCTCAAGCAAAGTCGAGAGAAAAGGAATATTGGGACAGGGACACAGAAATGGGGATTTCTGAGGAGGAATGGAGTGGAAAAAAGAGGAAGAGGTCAAAGAGAACGAGGAAAGCAGAGGTTGGATTTGAATTTGAGAAAGATGGCGATAAAAGTGGAGATGGGGTGTCAAAGAAAATTGGCGTCAAGTTAGCTAGCTGACACTGAACCTAATTGGTTAGCTTTAGCTACCTGCAGATTCATTCATGCTGGTAACGTTATGAGTTGGGATTATGGTTTATTGTTTAGCGAGCTACATGTCGAAACACAAGACTCGCTCTATGCAGGTAACCATTACACTGTACCGGTTACACCTTCTGTATCCTGTGCATGTGACAAATAAACTTAGATTTTATTTGATATAGTGTGTGTTTACCTCAGACGGTAATGTGAAGAACAACATGACCTGCACCAAAGTCAAATTAGGATATAACATTAGGCCAATGAGATAGTGTCCTAGTAAAAAAATTATCTGGTAGAATGCCCTGCTTTTATTTTGTCACACTCACAACCATAAGATATTTTCTGAGTTTATTTTGCTGTAATAATGAATACAATTATCTAAAGTTAAGACATTGTCAGCTATGACATGGTCATAATTTAAACTGGCTAGCCAGCTAACTTAATGTTAGCTTACTAGCTAACAAGCTAGAAACTAACCAAAACATTGTTCCGAAAGCTGATTTTAGCTGCCTGGTTTACTAGATTGAAATATACTAAATTCATTTTTTAACTGTTAGGTTTATTGGTGTTAAAAAACACCAGTTAACCTCTATGGGCTAGGCGGGACGAATTCATCCCACCTACGTAACAGCCACTTGAAGCCTGTGGCGCGATTTTCAAAACCATAAAAATCCTATTACTTAAATTTCTCAAACATATGACTATTTTACAGCTATTTAAAGACAAGACTCTCATTAATCTAACCACACTGTCCGATTTCAAAAAGGCTTTACAACGAAAGCAAAACATTAGATTATGTCAGCAGAGTACCAAGCCAGAAATAATCAGACACCCATTTTTCAAGCTAGCATATAATGTCACAAAAACCCAGAAGACAGCTAAATGCAACACTAACCTTTGATGATCTTCATCAGATGACAACCCTAGGACATTATGTTATACAATACATGCATGTTTTGTTCAATCAAGTTCATATTTATATCAAAAACCAGCTTTTTACATTAGCATGTGACGTTCAGAACTAGCATACCCCCCGACATTCAGGTTTTTCCCGGGCTCTGAGCGCCTATGGACGACGTAGGAAGTGTCACGTTAGAGCAGAGATCCTTAGTAAAAGATAGAGATGGCAAAGAAGTTCCAGAAATGGTCAGACAGGCCACTTCCTGTAAAGGAATCTCTCAGGTTTTGACCTGCCATTTGAGTTCTGTTATACTCACAGACACCATTCAAACAGTTTTAGAAACTTGAGGGTGTTTTCTATCCATATGTAATAAGTATATGCATATTCTAGTTACTGGGTAGGAGTGGTAACCAGATTAAATCGGGTACGTTTTTTATCCAGCCGTGTCAATACTGCCCCCTAGCCCTAACAGGTTATGCTATTTTGGACCACCAGGCTGCTGATGTCATGCAGCCTGTCGTTTTTTGTGTTTATACTTTTTCATAATAATAACAGCAAGTTTGATGTCAGAAGACAATAGAATGTCCATGATGTCACTGCAACAACTGTCTAAAGACATGTTGATAGATGTAGTATAAACCAGACTTTAGTCTTGAAATCTTTGGTTGTTCAGTACAGTACCATAGTCAACTCTGTTTAGCACATGGCCTCACATGTGAATCCTTAAAGAGGTGGGTGGGGCTAAAGCTTAAGAGGGTGTGAACGATGCTGAATGGGTGTAGACAAAGAAGAGCTCTCCAGTAGGTGTTCCAAAACATTCAAGGGACATTTTCTCAAAAGGTGGGTTACATGTTTATTAACTTTCAAAGCAGAATTACTTTACTGTTGTTCCTCATCTGTAGTGTATGATATACGATTTTCTAGCTCTGAGTCTTTTATCCAATATGTCAAATTTTGCTACATAAGATGGAATCGAGCTGGTCAGTCACATATCATTTATCCTGTTAGAGCGTTTGTGCCAAATCCACTGCGCTGTTTTTGGTGTAACGTTTATAGTCATGTTACAGCAGTTTGTATGAGGGAGATTCCAAGATGTGGGAAGTGTGCAGGAGGGCATAGGAAAGAGGATTGTGTAGTTTTTCTGGACAAAGTTTTGTGTGTCAATGATAGGGGTGCCCATGTTGCTGGGGTTCTGACGTATCCGGTGCGAGTGAGGCAGGTTTAGGTGGCTAGAGTTAGAGTAGTGCAGAAGGTGTCGTATGCTGAGGCAGTGAATAAAATAGTGGAGGATGGGTCCCTGTGAGTAGTAGATCTGTGCCAGCACAGAGTGATAGGCCAAAAAGAAATATATGCTTCAATAAGGTTGGCTTCTTAGCAGTGGCAGACATGGTCAAAGTAGTGGAATGGGGTAGTGGGTTTTTAATGAGTGTAGGGTTAACTGGAAAGGTGTTTTTTTTGTCTTCTTTGTATCATAAAGTATAATGGATTTATATTATAGTCCAGTTGGTGGCGGCAATGCAATACATTGGATGCCAACCACCATTAATTAAACTTCAAAGAAGAAGAAGAAGAAGAAGAAGAAGAAAAAGAAGCCTCCCCTGTATTTCTTTTCCTTCACAGGAAAAAGTCTGAATGAACGCATATCCAAAGATAGGAATAGACAGTGAACTGGCGGACAATGGAAAAAAGGAAGAAACTGGAACATATTATAAATAAATATGAAGTGGGGGATTATACAAACCTACTGGAAGACTTGGTGAAGGAGATGATCGCCAATAGGAAAACAAAAGAAAAGTGAAATATGTCCTGAGTAGGGATGCACGATATATCGGTAAGCATATCGGAATTGGCCAATATTAGCTAAAAATGGCAACATTGGCATCGTCCCAATGTCTAGTTTAACACTGAAATACAAATCTATGAGCTACTTGCTATGGGCGTCATTGCTATTAGCTTCACGACTGACATTTGGACCAGCGACGTCAGCCCCATGAGCATGCTGAGCCTGACAGCACAGTGGGTCGACGAGGATTTCGTACTGAGGAAAGCCGTATTGCGTGCTCAAGAATGTGCTGGTTCTCATTCCGCTGCTGCCATTTCAAAAGCATTTTTGAGAACATGTTTGAAACTTGGAAACATGAACACACTCCTAGCTCCATTCGAACAACTGACTTGAGAAATAAGCTCAACTGCGTCTGCAGCAGACGTGATACCCTCTGTCATGGCATTGAAACGCCTGCTCAACAAAACTGCCGACACATACCGTGGGATTAAGACTTACAAAAGTACTCTACAAGAGGCTGTGAACAAGCGTTTTGGTGGAATTCTCTCTGAGCCTCTTTACTGTGTCGCCACCATGCTCGATGCTAGGTACAAGGACCGCTACTTTGATGCAGACAAGAAACAGGGTTTATGTGAAATGTTACAGACACAGCTGGACAAGATGGAAACGGACACAGTGACAGTGCGCACTGAGGAAGAGAGGCCATGGACAGACAGAGCTGAAACTTCACTGCTTGACATGTATGAGGAAATCCTGGTTGAGACTGAACAAATGAACAATGAAACAGCACAGCAAGTAAGTGAAAGAAATAGGTTTTGATTATGTTTTACTGGTAATGGGGACATACGTAAATGCCAATAAAATAACTTTTGGGTCAGTGTGTGTTTGTGTGTGTGTTAACTATTTAACTGTACTAGAATACTTAAAAGGCTGCAAACATTTTAAATATCGGTTATCGGGATCGGTTAAGTTTTTTTTTTGAAAGAAAAATATTGGATATCGGTATCGGTCCAAAATTTCATATAGATGCATCCCTAGTCCTGAGTGAATATGGAATGCAGGATTGCACAGAACTTCTTGAAGAGCAAGAGAAGGAAATTGAATATAACAACAGTGAAGTTGAATCAATTGTGGTGGCAGGTGTAGTGATGACAGTCGAGAATGAGTTGAGTGTAGAGGGAAGCTCCCGAGTGGTACACTGATCTAAGGCACTGCATCTCAGTGCTAGAGGAGTCATTAGAGACCCTGGTTTGATTCCAGCCTCTATCACAACTGGCTGTGATTGGGAATCCCATAGGGTGGCTCACAATTGGCCCAGCGTCATCCGGGTTTGGCTGGGGTAGGCCATCATTGTAAATAAGAATTTGTTTTAACTGACTTGCCTAGTTAAAATAAAACATTTAAAAAGAGGTGTGGTAAGGAAGGTTGACGACAAGTGTAAAAAGAGGGGCACATTCTCTAGTAGCTCGGAAATGGAACCTGACAGGTGTCACGGGCGTCGTAAGGATTAGACCAAAATGCAGCGGGAATGTGTATACTCATCTTCTTTTTAATAGGCAGAAAGAAGGAAAACCGAAACAAAACACACGTATACAAAAATAACGACGATAACAGTCTTGTCAGGCACACAGCAAAACAAGAAACAACTACCCACAAAATCCTATAGAAAACACCCCTTTTAAATAGGACCTTCAATTAGAAGCAACTAGGAGCAGCTGCTTCCAATTGAAGGTCAACCCAACAAACACCACATAGAAATAGACATACTAGAACATAACCCAACAAACCCCGAAACACTCTAAACAAACACCCCTCTTAAAACAGA
This sequence comes from Salmo salar, assembly GCF_965601325.2. NCBI lineage: Eukaryota > Metazoa > Chordata > Actinopteri > Salmoniformes > Salmonidae > Salmo > Salmo salar. Next base: position 67,956,676 of record NC_138291.1, read on the forward strand.
ACATAGCCCAACAAACCCCGAAACACTCTAAATAAACACCCCTCTTAAAACAGAACATAGCCCAACAAACCCCGAAACACTCTAAACAAACACACCCCTGCCACGTCCTGACCAAACTACAATAACCAATAACCCCTTTACTGGTCAGGACGTTTCAACAGGAGTGTGGATGACGTACCCACAGTGAGGACTGCTGAGTTTGGGACTTGTTCTGAGGATGCAAAGAATGATTCTGGCCCAATGGGAGTGAGATTGGTGGAGGGAGTGGATCCTTGCAGTTTGGCTGAAGAATGGAGGACAGGGATAAAGGGCTAAAGTTGTTAATGAGTATAGGTTTTTGGTTGGAGTAAGGTACACTAACAATTATGCTTTTTTGGGGAGATGCATTTGAAGTATCAAGGATGGTAAGGGATGCATTGGGAAAGGTGGAGACGGTTAGAGTGACCAGAAGTGGTTTTGTTTTGTTTTCTTGTGTGTTGAAAGAGCAGATGGAAAAGGCGTTAAGGATCGACAAACTATCGACTTATGAAGTGGAGAGTTTTTGATTTTTGGAGCAGAGCACCTTTAAAAGGTGTCATCTCTCGTGTTGAATGTGGAGGCCTCGTGGTTTACGAGGTGCATACCAGGTGTAGTTGGAGCATGGCGGCTAAACCGTGTAGTGGATGGGGGAATGGAAGAAAGCCTGTCGGTATTATTGATGTTTGATGAAGAGTATCTACCTTCACATGTGAAGATGGGATATTTTAGATATGAGGTGAGAGCTTTTGTGTCCAAGCCGTTGTTTTGCCGTAATTGCAAAAGATATGGACATGTATCAAGTGTGTGCCGAAGGAATGTTGAATCTGAGGGTGTAAGATGTTGTTATTGTAATGGCAACCACATTCCCAATTCCCCGGAGTGCCCAGTTAGGGTAAAGGTGTGTGAAGTGGGGCAGGTCTATACAGCAGGTCTGCTACACGGAGGCACGTGAAATAGTTGAAGGAGCAAATGGAGCTGAAGATATGGCGGTGGATGCTCCGCAGACTGTGGAGATTCAGTGTTGTTCAACAGTTGAGGGAAACTGAAATGCTGATCGTGAGGAAGGTGGATTTTATGGTGTTTATTGCACATGTGATTAATTGTACTGCTCAAACGAACAAAGAGTCCAAGAAACTAGACATAAAAGTATCGGCGACTGAAAGGTTTTTGGGTTTCCAGGACTTCACTGCTGAAACATTGCAAAGAATACTGTCCGAAGATGCTCTTCCTTCTTAGGGCCAAGAGTCTTTAGGAATGGGCGTTGGCAGTTTAATCTGAATAAAGGAGTACATTGACTTTTGCTTATTTTGTTTAGTTTTCTTTCTTTAATTAGTTGGGCTGATATACAGCCAAAACATTAGGTGGCTACATGCACCTATACCATTTGTTTGCCGACCTCATTCATATCAAAGAAGAAGACCCTGTACAGTAGGTGGTGGCAATACACCAATAGGTGTAGTCTGCCATAAAACTTTAAAGAAGAAGAAGGAGAAGAAGCAAGTCCTTCACTAACTCAGACAGGAAAGAGCACACCAAATGCTCAGGTGAAATTATTCAAAACAATCCAAGAAAGTATGTGTCATTGACAACGTGAGTACAAAATGTTATTAGATTGAAGAAGGAAACAGAAAAGGTATTCACTCAACAAGAACATTAGTTTAGTGTTGCATTTCAGCTGCTAATGGTTGATGAATGCTTATAGTCCAGGTCAAACAGCCATTTTAATGAATTGATCAGTTTTCTTGATGCTACATGTAGTTGTTAATTGACATGTCATTGTTTGCATCTTTCGTGCACTTATTTTTATGCAAATGAATTCCTTTTTTTTATACTGCTAGTTTGTTTGCCTACCAGCTTTACGAGCTTTATACATTGTTTGATGCTTGCCCTACATGCTATAGCCACTGCCAATTTAACCATCTCTGGCCTACCATGCCACATATTATTGCATCCCACTTTTTACATTTATATTGTTATCTTGTTTCTATATTTGCATAGCTTCATTCATGTATATGCATTTTGCATATTGCTATTGATATGATTAACCAGCCACTTCTGTCTCCCTGCAGAAAAACATACATACATACATACATACATACATACATACATACATACATACATACATAGAATACTTCCTTCTTACAACATTAAACATTGAATTACAGCTCTAAAATCAATCAAGGATAGAGTGTGGTTGTTACACATCCAGCTGGCTGTCCTCTTTAGTCAGGCAGAATGACAGACCAGGTAGCAGCAGGGTTTGGCCTGGTATAACCATAGCATCCATGTCCTAGTCATTCATACATACATACATACATACATACATACATACATACATACATACATACATACATACATACATACATACATACATACATACATACATACATACATACAGTACCAGTCAAAGGTTTGGACACACCCACTCATTCAACATTTTTTCTTTATTTTTATTTTTCTATTTTCTATATTGTAGATAATTGTAAAGACATCAAAACTATGAAATAACAGAAATTGAATCATGTAGTAAAAGTGTAAAAAAACTCCAAATATATATTTATTTTGAGATTCTTCAAAGTAGCCACCCTTTGCCTTGATGGCAGCTTCATGAGGTAGTCACCTGGAATGCATTTCAGTGAACACGTGTGCCTTGTTCATTTGTGGAATTTCTTTCCTTCTTAAAGCGTTTGAGCCAATCCGTTGTGTTGTGACAAGGTAGGGGTGGTATACAGAAGATAGCCCTATTTGGTAAAAGACAAAGTCCATATTATGGCAAGAACAGCTCAAATAACCAAAGAGAAATGACAGTCCATCGTCAGTCCAAGGTCAGTCCAAGGTCAGTCAATCCGGAAAAGAAACATGAGCAATGGACATTAGACCGGTGGAAACCTGTCCTTTGGTCTGATGAGTCCAAATTTGCGATTTTTGGTTCCAACCGCCGTGTCTTTGTGAGATGCAGAGTAGGTGAACGGATGATCTCAGCATGTGTGATTCCCACCATGAAGCATGGAGGAGGAGGTGTGATGGTGTGGGGTTGCTTTTCTGGTGACACTGTCTTTGAATTATTTAGAATTCAAGGCACACTTAACCAGCATGGCTACCACAGCATTCCTCAGCGATACGCCATTCCATCTGGTTTATGCTTAGTGGGACTATCATTTGTTTTTCAACAGGACAATGACCCAACACACCCTCAGGCTGTGTAAGGGCTATTTGACCAAGAAGGAGAGTGATGGAATGCTGCTTCGGATGACCTGGCCTCCACAATAACCCAACCTCAACCCAATTGAGATGGTTTGGGATGGGTTGGACCACAGAGTGAACGAGAAGCAGCCAACAAGTGCTCAGCATATGTGGGAACTCCTTCAAGACTGTTGGAAAAGCATTCCAGGTGAAGCTGGTTGACAGAATGCCAAGTGTGCAAAGCTGTCATCAAGGCAAAGGGTGGCTACTTTGAATAATCTAAAATATATTTAGATTTGTTTAACACTTTTTTGGTTATTACATGATTCCATATGTGTTATTTCATAGTTTTGATGTCTTCACTATTATTTACAGTGTAGAAAATAGCAAAATAAAGAAAAACTCTGGAATGAGTAGGTGTCCAAACTTTGACTCGTACTGTACATACATTACCCACAGGCTAGCTCTTGTTCATGTCTCACGGTTCATTACATTACACATAAGTCATTGGACGAAGGAGTCTTCTGCAGGGGGGAGTTTTGTTAAGAGCCGCAACACTCGTTCTGAACATTAACACGCATTGCTTGCGGTATGGTTTTGGAAGCATAAGGACCTTATCTTTTCATAACAGTGAGAAATAATTTTCAAAAACCAAAGGGTGGAATTGATACACAACGTTTATAGGGTCCCCGCACGTTCATATTTCCATGTTACTGCTCTTGCTTAGAAAACAGGTGGAAGACGGAGTGGACTACCTGTGCTAATTATCTGCTTCTCCGAACACCTGTGTATAAATGGAAAACAGATGCCACAAACGTGTCGTCACAGAAATACTTTTAGCTGCAACTGTGTTAAAACCAACTAAAACTGTGTACAGTAAGTGTGTATCTTGCATTTGTGAAATTATTTTGATGTGATATGAAAGTAGAGAGATTTATGTTTCTACAACTGTACCGCAACTGAGAATCGATTCACGTTTAGGTGGCGTATTTGGCTGTTTAGGCTTCCAGAGCCAATTCGCCCTTTAAACAGAACATGTTAGGTCCTTGGTCTAAGGAGTAAAGTTAGGCTAATTTAGTCCAATGTTGGGCTGGCCAATTCTAACCAAAGCCAATCAAGACAAGGATAGCAGACTAATGCCAGCCCAACTGTCAATCATATCATCTAACTTAACTGTACTATGATTCAATACATCTGAACAAATAGTTAAAGGTAAAAAAAAAAATCCATGTACCATCATCTGTATATAAAGACTCAGGTCAGAGACATTAGCATAATGGATGACTAGTGGATCCAAGTTTTGTATGAATGCTGCTGCTAACATTAGCAGTCATTGCCTGTATTTTCTTCCATTCATGTGAAATAAAATGCCATATTTCTTTTGATTTTGCAGAATATGAATATGTTAAATACCTTACAGATCTTTGAACAGTTTTACTTTATCAATACAAAAATGTGAAAGACCTGTTAATGTTTTGTTGTCATTTGATAATTTGCAACGAAAATATGTATTTGAAGCTTCAATCATGTCTTACATAAGTAATGTTGTACTCATGAATTATCCTGGACAAATTTATTTACTTGTGTTTTCACAAAACTACATTTTCTCAAATCCTTTGTTTGAGCATGATACCATAGCCTACATTTGACCTTTTGGAATTACCAATTAGGATTTTATCAGCACACCATATAAGAGCAGGGACTATACAAAAAGAGGAGGGATTCCCATTTACAGTATTTGGAAACTCTAAAAGAAGAGATCTCATGCTGCACTAAACAGGACTCGAAACACCATAATGGTGTTTTCAACCTTTCCCAGGATAGTGCTCCCAGTCCCTGGGAAGGTGTTGCACTACTCTTGATTAAGTGGTTTTACAACACACCATGTTATGTTTCAGAATACCTTAGGATGAATGTTTCAGTACACCTTAAATATGGCTCATAACCCCTTAAACCCATTTGTTTCAAAACTACAGCAAAGTTAAGGTTTTGTCTCCACGTCGGTGGCAGCTTAGTTGCCACTAGTTTTAGTGTTTAAAAAAACACTTCATTTTAACAGTGTAAATGTTCTAAGCAGCAGCACAAGATTCCAGTTTCCCCCAGTCACAGGTGTATCCAGACACAGGCGTTGAGCGACACTTTCTCTAACAATGTTATCAGTAATTTTCCACAAGCATACCTGGAGTGCTTTTATAGTTGAACGGCACTTGAGCACTGATTCCTGACACCTGCCTTATGGCTCCCCTGTACCGGTGACCCTGTCATTATCAGACAGGACCAGTGGAAAATCACAGGTGTCTCCCTCTTTGTTGCATGCATGCATACAATGGGGCAGATGGATTCAAACACCTTCCTTGACAGTGCTCCGCACTCTATAATACATATCCATCATAAACAACAGCCCAGCCTTTCTCAAGTGCTCATATTCGTTCCTTGTATATTGGTGTCAGGATATGGTGTGCAAGAAAGTCTATGGCCGTTTAAAAGCATTTGACAACACACACGAGCTTGACTTGATTTCGATACACAATGAAACATTATGAAGGACTGCCATGCTATACGTGTCCATGCATGCGGATGTGTGGACCTCTGAGTTTCATGTGTCATTGAACTTTATATAATCGCTTGCACACACACACACATTCACACACGGACACAAGCACCTACCATGCATGCTTGCGCATACACACTAAGATTAAGACTCCCATTCCGTCCCGGCAGTGGAGCCAGTGGCAGGAAGCTCTATTGATTATGAACAGTGTCTTCCCCGACGTGTGTGACTACAGTTACCTGCTTATTGTGGCCGTGTTTAGTAGATCAATCATGAGCATTTGTTCCACTTGTACTTGCTTGTAACTGATAAGGCTGATAACTGATAACACTACAGATCTACTAATGATTCGTTTGGGATAAAAACAGCAGGACTTCTCTAATAAGCAGGACTTCTCAGTCTGGATATTGTCAATCCCTTATATAAGGTCCAGGAATACAAGTATTTTATTATAAATAGACCATCCATGGCGAGCAGTCCTAATTTAAATGGTAGACAACGAAGATTGTGCCATTGGCACGCATTCAACCACAATAGCTGTGATGGAATATGTGTTATGCCTTAAAGTAGGGATGGGCAACTTTTGAAGGCCCCCGGATGAATTTACAAACAAAAAAATATACATTTTTTGTGAGAACTCGGTTGGGGTCTCAACTTACTGTTGCAAGTTAGAATAGTAGAATACCCAAGGTGCAATTTCAAAATTTGGTTGTGCATCAGAATTTTTTCTCTTGCTGTGTCAGTCAATTAGCCCATATCAGCAAAACATTTTTAGATTGCTAAGTTAGTTTAGCGGCCAGTTATCTAAACTTGTTATCACGGTCGAATTATAGGCCGAGGGGGGGCCCATTTGATTTTGTTAGTCAGTCTCACTAAGATATCATATTAAAAACTGCAAACATTTCTCTCCACCTTAGGGCAAAATGTGTAGAATTGCAGGAAATTTTTTATAAAATTTGAAAAATCAGACCAGAGAATCATGTTTCTCATGGTGTGAGAGTCCTTTAGGTGTCTTTTGGCAAATTCCAAGTGGGCTGTCATGTGCCTTTTACTGAGGAGTGGCTTCCGTCTGCCCACTCTACCATAAAGGCCTGATTGATGGAGTGCTGCAGAGATGGTTGTCCTTCTGGAAGGTTCTCCCAACTCCACAGAAGAACTCTGGAGCTCTGTCAATGACCATCGGGTTCTTGGTCACCTCCCTGACCAAGGCCTTTCTACCCCAATTGCTCAGTTTGGCCAGGCGGCCAGCTTTAGGAAGAGTCTTGGTGGTTCCAAGCTTCTTCCATTTAAGAATGATGGAGGCCACTGTGTTCTTGGGGACCTTCAATGCTGCAGAAATGTTTTGGTACCCTTCCCCAGATCTGTGCCTCGACACAATCCTGTCTCGGAGCTCTACGGACAATTGTTTCAACCTCATGGCTTGGTTTTTGCTCTGACGTGCACTGTCAACTTCAGAACCTTATACAGACAGGTGTGTGCCTTTCCAAATCATGTCCAATCAATTCAATTTACCATATGTGGACTCCAAGTTTTAGAAACATCTCAAGGATGATCAATGGAAACATGATGCACCTGAGCTCAATTTCGAGTCTCATAGCAAAGGGTCTAAATACTTTTGTAAATACATTTTTGTTTTAAATTTGCAAACATGTCTAAAAACCTGTTTTCGCTTTGTCATTATGGGGTACTGTGTGTAATTTGATGAGGAAAAACTGTTATTTAATTAATTTTAGAATAAGCCTGTAACGTAACAAAATGTGGAAAAAGGGAAGAGGTCTGAATACTTTCCGAATGCACTGTGTATATATACTGTTGTGAGAGAGAATACACAAGGTGCAATTTCAAAATTTGGTGCATCAGCAGTGTTTCTCTTATGTCAGTCACTGATCGTCAATTAGCCCATGCCATTTTTTTTTGATTGCTAAATTAGTTTAGCGGCCAGCTATCTAAACTTGTTATCATGGTCGAATTATAGGCTGGGGGGGGGGGGGGGGGGCATTTGATTTTGTTCATCCGTCTCACTAAGATATCATATTAAAAACTGCAAACATTTCTCTCAACCCTATGGCAAAATGTGTAGCATTGCAGGACATGAATTATACAATTTCAAAATCATGATCCTACCTCTGTGAAAAGAAAACAATGAGATCACCTTGTCTTGACCTACATGCTAAAGAACACAGCCTACCAGAGATGCACTGGTTAGATGGCATAAAGGCACATAAAGTACTTCAGGAGGTAGAGGGAATTGGTTTTAATAAGAGCAAGAGGGTGAGCGACAAAGTGAGAAGGGTGGCTCACACTTGTCTGAAAAGGTGGGAAGTGGTGACAGTGATTGACAGTTGCAATGGTCACCATGGGAAACCTTTTGCTCTACCCAAACAGTAGACTGGTGCCTTTGGGTGTTGTCTTGTGTCACAGCCAAACAACACTCAGTCCTACAAGTCATATCAGCTAAACGTCTCCCTTGGCTTGTTTTCAAAGTTGCAGTATCACTACTGCATTATCCACACCCTTACGGTGCCCTTGTTTTGAAGTTAGCCGTAGCACCCCTTAAAGAAAAAGATTGCATTCAGAGTGCAGTATAACTGCAGTTCATTGCAGTTATTCTGCAATTACTGCGTCCAAAATACCACAATCGACTGCAGTTACTTGCACTTACAAAACTGCAATATTATTTTTGTAAAGGCAATGCACTGTTTTTGTGGTGGCCATTCAAAGCGAATTACCAATAACACAGCTAATAATACAAGGATTTTAATGGATACACGGGGTTTGTCATCTCACTACAGTTTAATCTTGCCTGCCACTACTCTGACAGAGGCTGGGTAACATGAGACTCAATGATTTTCTGCATTAGTTCTGCTTAGCTAACCGTAAATACTAATTGCAAAAAGAACAAACTGCTACTCCCCTTCCTTTCCTTTCCCACTTCAGCCAAGGACTCGCTAAGAAACACAGGGAGTATCACACAGGCACAGAGCAATAAACAAAGAGGGGGTCCTGGAAGTTTCTGACATGGTGATTCAGTAAGTGGGTGTAATAGATGCATGTTTGACTATATTGCCCCATAGCCATCTCCAGCCTGTCCTGGCAGGCTATGACAGTTTACAGGGGAGAGACGACGCTCAACAGCCTGCCAAGGATAATCCCTACAATGCAAAACTTCTATCAGTCTCAGTTAGCAAAGGCATCAATGACTCCCATGAAGAATGCCTATTGATGCGAAGGCTCCTTTTGAATGATGGGGCTTTGTCATTGTTCATCCCCGGGTGCTTGTGGTCCCCCATCATAAAGAACTAGTCCACTAATCAACTGTTTGGGAATTCAAAGGTATTTAGAATACTTATTTTACAGATGTTTGACACTTATCCCATCATTTAGCAGATTAAGACGTCAACAAACAGTCATGAGTCATTACATTTCAACTTGTATGACAAGATAATTGGCCAGGACAGTGGAGGCTCCTCAGAGGAGGAATGAGAGAACCATCCTCTTCAGTGAATTTCATAAAAATAGTGAAACATTAAACTTATTATTTTTAGATACAACTATACTAAATATATTCACGTCACAAAATGATTTATTAAAACACATTGTTTTGCAATGAAGGTCTACAGTAGCCTCAACAGCACTCTGTCGGGTAGCACCATGGTGTAGCCGGAAGACAGCTAGTTTCCATCCTCCTCTGGGTACATTGACTTCAATACAAAACCTAGGAGGCTTGTGGTTCTCACCCCCTTCCATAGACTTAAACAGTGATTTTGACAACTTCTGGAGGACGTCCTCCAACCTATAAGAGCTCTTGCAGCATGAACTGACATGCCCACCCAATCAAAGGATCAGATAATTAATATAGTACTGAAAGCATAAGCTACAGCTAGCTAGCACTACCGTGCATTAAATGTGGTGAGTAGTTGACTCAGAGAGAAAGACAACAGTTTTGAACAAATTCATTTATTAAAATGAAGAAGCGAATGCAGCTAGCTAGTTTAGCCTACTCAAACACCCGGCTCAAACAGAGAGGGATGATATGCTGGCTAGCTGGCTATGGCTATGAAACACTGAAACTCTTCCAAGTCAAGGTAAGCTTTTGGTCTTACATTTTTTGCCACCAGGTCTCACCGGTGGAACTGCTAAACTGCTTGCTGCTGACTGTACACTGTACTGCATGATTGTAGTGGGTTTACTGACTCATTAGTTCTAGTAGCTATGTTGACTATGATATTAATATGGTGACAACGATGTAGGCTGTGTATAGCGGTTAGCAGTTATGATATGAAGGTTAGGCTTGGAAAGGTTTTTTCGCCTGGTCACAAAAAGCTGATGTGCTGTGCATTGAAGTCCTCAAGTAAAGGGAACAGGTGAGAGGAGGAGAGCGTGTAGATGCTAGAAGGAATAAAACAATCAAAGGGATCATGCTGATTGTATGTGGCTGCTATGAACATGAACTTTGTTTGCGTGTGATCAGGGGTGTATTCATTCCCGCCAATTCTGTTGAAAAAGTTCTGAAACGGAAGCAAACTAAATGAAATGGGGATAAGCGTAACTGAATTTGTCCAATAGAAAGTCTTGTTTGGGAACTTTTGGACTAATGATTGCACCCTAGATCAGCTAGATGCAGGCAAGAGTGTGCCAATGTCTGTCACCTTGATTCTCTCGACCTGTGCGTCTACTTTTGTAAACATTCATTCATAGGCTAGGTTGTAGCAACCTCATTCAAACCTATCGACGTTACATTGAGCTGGGTGAATGGAATATGAATGACAGTCATCCAATATTCTATAATAGAAATAAGGCCATGCTCATTTAAAAAAGAATCGTCCTCCCTCATCTTAAACGGCACAGACCGTCCACTGGTACAGGATGTGCTACAGTTGTTTTTGGAGGATTGTTTGCTCATTTCTTGAACATCCTTTAGAACTTACATCAGCAAAAACGAATCTAAGAAATGCATCCGGTTGTGAACTCGACGCTTAACAGTTGCAGATTGTGTATTTCAAATCAGTGGCTTCAGTTTGCAACATGCTTTGAAGTTGAATTCAAATGGATTTCAAATTCTATGAAAAAGGCTCAAGGTATTTAGTCAGATATTACAATAATGCTAACAGCCTTACCACTTATGTCAGTCCAAGTGATTTGTTACATCGAGAAGTCGACCATAACGTGCCTTTGTGAGAAACCATGACAAAGAGAGAGAGAGAGAGGGCTATGGGTGGGAGAGTTAAATCTGATACTGATACTAATCTTTAGGCAAGGTCAAGACCTGGTTACACACCAGAGGCTAAACAGACAAACACCAATGGTCACTCCAAGCCCATGAAGCTGTGATCTCTCTCTGTTCTGACCTCAGCAAATGAAAGGCCACTGGCCTACTGGCAACCAACCACTATCTCCAATCAGTCTTTCTATCCACAAATCTACCTAAAAGCCCCTTGGGCTTGCCATATTGCCACTGTACCTAGTGTTTCTTTTTCCCTCACTGGAAATGTATTGTAATGAGGAAATTCCTTTACAAAAGCTCGGATCAGCGTTTCTTGAAGGGTCTCAAAACTGTCCCATGGAGGATACCCTTTGATCCTGACCTTTGACCTTGCAAGTTAAACCTCTCTTTTGCAAATGGCATGGATAGATATGGATAGACCACTTCTTTTCCTACGCACTTCTCAGTATTTGTTATTCAGACTTTACTTATTCAGTCGCATAACATGCTCTGCAGTTGTGGCTACCTTGGGCACTATGAATACATTTCTTTCAACTGCTGAAAACCCTCTCACTTGCTGGCCAACAGATTTTCTTGTGGCGTTTTCATTCAACAGGGTTTTCAGTAGATTTTTATCTTAAGCTATCCCTTTAAATACGGTATAAATTCTGGTTTTAATTTTGTCAACAATCAATAGAATATATTGAGAGAATGGGTTCAGAATATTAGCGATCAATGAAAGAAAGTCCTTTTAAATATATGCATATTCATCTCTGTTTCAGCACCAACTGGTAGATCTAAAAATACTCTGATCTTGTAGATTATTTAGGTTTAGTAAAGTATTTATGAATAATAAAAAAAATGGTTTGGAGAGCCTTTACGCATGAAAAAAGAACTGTGTTTCTGATTCATTCTGAAAATTGCCACATTTCAGTTCTTCAACCCATGGTACTGTTGGAAGATTAATGTACATAGAATTATAATCGGGTGAATAGTGTACAATGGTAGGCTATACCCTCGTCTATAGCCTGCACTAACCATGGAACTATGTGATGACATGGCCAAGTATTGTGCCATGTGTTGGGTTGAAACTGTTACAACTTGGTCTGTGCTCAGCTCCATAACGATTGAATTAGCCTAGAATTTTTTTTTTTACATTATCCACTATTACTAAGGATCGTCAGCAATAACCAGAGAAATTCAGGGTAGCCTATAAATAATACATTCAAAGTGCCCATCCCTGCAAGTTAAAAGGCCGTACAATTTAAATTCTGCATAATTGCACATCATTTCATAAACTTTACAGTGGGAATGTTGATATGCTTCAGTTTGCTGCCATATGATTGGTTTCACATTTCTCTCCAGTGATTATAAGGTAAAATAGATCTAAAACAAATGTCATTTATATTTACAATTCCCTTCTCCAGACCGATTACTCATTTACCTAGCTCTTATCAATAGCTCTTATCAAGTTGTAAATTACAGTGCGTGGAGAATGGTGTTGTAGATGCTTTTTCCACTTGGAACCGGTAGTTTTGCTAGACCTTGTTCATGGTTTCCTCGTGATTATCTGATGTGCTGGAGGCTGTAGCGGCACAGAGACCTGGGATGCTGTGAGGGGGCTGGTGTCGAATCCCACCCTGCAGCAAGTGGCTTTACCCACAGACCCCATCCCCAATCACCTCCGTATTGTCTCGCGGTGAGAGGCAAGGTTGTCGGTAGCTCCTGCAGGCTACATAGAACAGGTGGCAAGTCAACAAAAAAGGTTTACCTAAGATCTTAAGAAAGGAAAATGAGCTGCAATAACTCTCAGTAACACTTGCAATGTGACCGAAAGCTGCTGTGTTTTGAGCTGCGACTTTTTATGCCAAAGTATGAACGCAATTTTTTTCTGGAATTTTTGAGCTTGTGATAAAATGGTTCAGTAATGTGTAATTCATCTTTTGAAGTCCCACTATCTGAGTAAGATTCTAAACATGAAGCCAAGAAATGGTCCCTTCTGACAAACACACACACTTACACAGACACATGCGTGCGTACACACACACACACACACACACACACACACACACACACACACACACACACACACACACACACACACACACACACACACACACACACACACACACACACACACACACACCTTGCATGAAACACCTTGCTAATCTCTCCCCTGTGAACCAATACTCATTAGTTCGACTGTCCTGTGAACTTCCCTGATGACCCCAAGGGAACTATCACCCTGAAAACCATGGGAATGCCCTCTGCCAAAATACCTATAGACTCCTGTGTAGAGCATGGCTCACTGGCCGCCCAGTTCTAAGACTGATTGTTTGGGGTGCAACATTTGTCAGGAGAATCCTTGGCCTTGGGCCCTACTAATTACTTTCTAATCTAACAACGATTCTTTTGAAGAGCTGTTTTCTCGCTGACCAAATCTCTTTAAAAGCATCCCCAGGGTGTGATGGAGGCCGAACGGGAGTGCGCTGTGGCAGGCCGCACCAGGGCCAGAGGGGAAGCTCAGGTTACGCTTTGCTTGCCGTGATGCATCGTCCGTGGGACACCCAGGCTCCAGTCCCCCCTCTTATACTCGTCCCTCCAGACCAGCCAGAGGAGCTACACAGAAACTCTGACACCAGTAGGGAGGATGCATTGTGCACATGAAATCTTACACTCAACTAATGGTTACAAATGTGTTTTCAAAGAGATCCTGGGTTCCCATATACACACAAACTCACTCGGCTAAATGTGCATGTACGCACAGGCACACACGTGCATGCACACACACACACACACAAATTGGCAGTCATACAGGGATTTTATGATATGTGTTTCTGAACTGGGGATGGTTTCAAAGAGCCTTTCCTTAGAGGGATGTGGCAGAAGAAGAGCAGTTTATCTCTGTCAGTTGTCAACTCTTCAATTGCTACTGTATATCATCGTCAAAATGGTGGCACGTAAATAAATTCATATTTGCTTCAGTTCTTGTAAACAGCAGACTAATGATGATCATCCTGGATTATGTTACTTCAAATGCAAATATAACCATTTGTTAAAAACAAGGTAGATATCTGACAATAACACTGTTATGCCCACAAATCTACAGACTGGAAATCGCATGTGGGTTGTTGCTTTGACTGACACTTCACACGGATTTAAATGTCCCTGGGCTTTCTTTTTCTCACCCCTCAAATACAATGTATTCCCTTCTAGGGGACTGATCCCTTAGTAGCTGTCAGTTGCTCGTGTGCTACTCTGATTGTGTTCCCCAGTGCTGCAGGGTGTATGGTCAGCAGTCAGTCTCAGCCAGCAGTGACAGATAATCTTTCTGTGCACTACACCCCTGGAGTTAAAAGAGATCACTTGGTTGTTACAAAGAGCACCCCACTTGCTGTATTAAAAAGACTCCTATCAAATCTGATAACAAACAGATAACAGCCAAGCAGAAACAAGGAGCACTTCACGGTTTAAAAGACTCCCAAACAATAACACTGAAATTAGGAAAGTCTTTCTCTTCAATGGGGAAAGAATTGAAGTATGTACAGTACATATATGATCCTTCTAAGGAAAAAAAGGTAGAACTTTGCTATACCTTGATGTGGTCATTCAATTATTTAGACGATTCAGTCATTTTGACATAAAGCTAATCAGACCCTAACATAGCCCACCACATACATGTGAAACATACTGTATAATGTCATATGTTTCCCAGTAATAGCAGCATCCACTAACTAAACAGGACAGGAGTGATAGGTGTTCTCCGCTATGAAATATATGATTATCGTCCTGTCTGATACAGACAGTGCCAGGACCTCGTCTGAAGGTAATGTCAGCAGCATGGTGTTAACGTTAGACCCTTTTGTGGTTTGGGTAAATGTACATGACCACCGCGGGAGCACTCTTTCCCCTTTTTTAATCGGTGTGTAACAGGCTCATGTAGAGCCAAACTGTCTGTGACACTTCAGAAATGAAACCTCTCAGCAGCAGTGGCCACAGCTGTGATTGGATTATCAAGTACCCCTCCCCAGTTAGCATATGAACATGTCATAAGCATGGCAACAAAAAAAAGCTGTAAAACTGCGACATTTTCTTTCAGCCTCATGGCAAAATGTGTAGAATAGCAGGAAATGAGCTTTAGTAACGCAAAAAATCTCTCAGCCTCATTGCAAGTTGTGTGATGTAGTAAGCCCTAGGGATAATATATATACTGGATTTTGAAAGTAACAAACAATGATATCGATATGATATTTATCTCTTATATAATCCATGATATTTTCTTTATTTATATTCTCCTATGCAAAGTTTAGGAGATTTAAATTGTACAATTGTACAATGACATCCCTACCCCTACAAGGTCTGAGCATAAGGCCCCCCCCCCCCCCCCCCCCAATATTTTGTCATGGATTTTTGGGGGGACGGCTAATTTCCTGCAATTCCACACATATTGCCATGACGCTGATAGAACAATTTGCAGTTTTATTGCTAATCTCATGCAATGTGTACACTCTCAACTGGTATAAAATCTCCTAGCATCATGGTAAGATTTACCTACAGGCAAAAAATCAAGCACAGAAAAACGACAGGCATCTCCCTGTCAGCCTACCCAATCATTTAAGGGAGCCGGGAAAGCAAACTTAACAGTTATAATGTCCCAGCCAAGAAACTTAATTTACCAATTTGCGGGAAGACAAGATGTCAGGAAACAAACCAATTTGCCGTGTGTGCAGCGCACAACAAACCCCAGCCTTACTCCCTGGCCTAATTATCCCTAAAAAGGATGACATTCGCTATTAAGATGAAGCTGCATCAAAATGATAGAGACAGCCTCATTACAAGTAATTATGAGGGAATTAGAAACGTAATTTAACTAAACGAACAAATAATGTCCAGGATATTGAAGAAGCTGCCTGTACTTCTGCCAACTGCTGCAAGTCCCATTACAAAAATGGTACGTCATTAATAGAATGATGACATGCTTTATCTTCCCTACTCCTTTCTGGGAGAGGAGGTCCTGGAGGGGGGAAAAGGAGAAGGAGGATCTGAAACAACTGTTGCAGGGCTGTGGGACCTTCTGGATCACTGAGTGTACATCATGAAGCCTTATACAGTAGATAAATCCCCTCTTAAACGTACAAATAGAAAATGGAGAATAGAAAATGGTTGTGCACAATGTCCATTACAGAATGATGAATGACTGATGGCCCTACATTTTGATTAAGTGCTGTATTAATCCCTTAAAGAGCATCCTGAACATCCTGATTTGGCCTCATTTTGAAGCTTGGTCATAAAGAAATGCTAGCGGCCATGACTGAAGCCAAACAAGAGTTGTCTTGGGAGTGTTGTTTGATGTGGGTGTTTCTTGGGTGTGTCTTTTCCATTCTAGCACAACAAACAAGGGCAGTAGGGAGTACAGCGAGGTAAGCAAACCCACTGGGCAAAAACTGGTTGAGTCAACGTTGTTTCCAGATCATTTCAACCAAAAATGTTATGTGATGACGTTGAATCAACGTGGAAAACTGATTGGATTTGAAAAAAGTAATCAATGTAAAGGAATTTCGTCTTTCCTTCACCCAACTTTTAACCTAAATCCAATGACATGGTGAAACGTTTTCTTGACTTCACGTTGAATTCATGTTAGTTGACAACTCAACCAAATGGTATCAATTGCGAGTTGAATGTCCGGTCCATCCTACAGCACAATATTCTATAACTGGCTAGTTTTGTCTCGTCTCTCCTTACATCCGCTGTTTACATATTTTCTGGGAGACAAATCCCAGAACTACAAATATCTACAGGTCGAAGCTTTGCATCGGTTAGTAGCCTACAGAGTAATGCGAGAAGAGTGCAATTGCTGAACTTATATAGATACTCTAAACAAACGGTTTTGATAACTTTCAAATGTAACCATTCCATATAGAATAAACCATACTTCCCATAATACTGTAAAAGTAGTGTTCTGCTAATATCACCATGTGCAAATATTATACCTTCCTGTATGGTGTCCCATATATGCCCTCAATCTCACACAAATTATCAAGGAACCTACCAGTTACAACCCTAAATCCGTAACCATGGGCACCCTCATAGATATCATCCTGACCAACTTGCCCTCTAATTACACCACTGCTGTCTTCAACCAGGATCTCAGCGATCACTGCCTCATTGCCTGCGTGCATAACGGGTCTGCGGTCAAACGACCACCCCTCATCACTGTCAAACGCTCCCTAAAACACTTCAGCGAGCAGGCCTTTCTTATCGACCTGGCCCGGGTATCCTGGAAGGATATTGACCTCATCCCGTCAGTAGAGGATGCCTGGTTGCTCTTCAAAAGTGCTTTCCTCACCATCTTAAATAAGCATGCCCCATTCAAAAAATGTAGAACTAAGAACAGATATAGCCCATGGTTCACCCCAGACTTGATTGCCCTTGACTAGCACAAAAACATCCTGTGGCATTCTGCATTTGCATCGAATAGCTCCCGCAATATGTAACTTTTCAGGGAAGTCAGGAACCAATATACCCAGTCAGTTAGGAAAGCTAAGGCTAGCTTTTTCAAACAGAAATGTGCTTCCTGTAGCACTAATACTAAAAGGTTTTGGGACACTGTAAAGTCCATGGAGAATAAGAGCACCTCCTCCCAGCTGCCCACTGCACTGAGGATAGGAAACACTGTCACCAGCGATAAATATACGATAATCGATCATTTCAATTAGCATTTTTTCTACAGCTGGTCATGCTTTCCACCTGGCTACCCCAACCCCGGCCAAAATCTCAGCACCCCCTGCAGCAACTGCAGCAACCTCACTACATATTCGTCACCAAACCCACTGGCTCCAGGTCATCTTTAAGTCTTTGCTAGGTAAAGCCCCGCCTTATCTCAGCTCACTGGTCACTATAGCAACACCCACCCGTAGCACGCACTCCAGCAGGTATATTTCACTGGTCATCCCCAAAGCCAACACTTCCTTTGGCCACCTTTCCTTCCAGTTCTCTGCTGCCAATGACTGGAACAAATTGCCAAAATCACTGAAGCTGGAGTCTTATATCTCCCTCTCTAACTTTAAGCATCAGCTGTTAGAACAGCTTACCGATCACTGTACCTGTACACAGCCAATCTGTAAATAGCACACCCGACTATCCCCATATTATTACTTACTCTTTTGCACCCCAGTATCTCTACTTGCACATCATCTGCACATCTATCTCTCCAGTGTTAATGCTAAATTGTAATTATTTCGGCTCTATGGCCTATATATTGCCTACCTCCCTACTCTTCTACATTTGCCCACACTGTACATAGATTTTTCAAAAAAATTATATTGTGTTATTGACTGTACGTTTGTTTATGTGTAACTCTGTGTCGTTGTTTTTGTCGCACTGCTTTGCTTTATCTTGGCCAGGTCGCAGTTGTAAATGAGAACTTGTTCTCAACTGGCCTACCTGGTTAAATAAAGGTGAAATAAAAAAAGAAGACAGGAGTTCCCTGACGTGTGAAGAATATACAGGGTCTCCCAGCCCCGCGGTGTTTGCCCTTATATTTAATAATAAAAAATATGATAAAAATGTGTGTTGTATAATTTTAATGATGAGTGAAAGGTCTCACCCAAGTCAGACATCCAGTATCAACCTGTTTTTCAGTCAGGGTATCCATTTCAAAAGCATCTCTTCTGTCCTCCATCTGTAGAAAAACGAGGAAGTGTGACACTTATTGAAAGGGTGATATTACTAAACACTTGTGATGTACTGTCTTATTAGTAATCACCTTTTGTCTCTTGTGATGTATTTTCCAACGTCTGATGGGCATGACAGCTTAGATCAGCTCCATGCCCTTCTCTTCACAGATACTGATCATGCTAGAGCCTGACATCAGCTCCTATATCCCACCCAGCTCTTATATCACAGAGGGAGGTAGAGAGAGGTGGTGACTTCCAGGACAGATAGTATTTTGACCATTGACCAGATCAAATGTGACCAACCTGATTCAAGTGTCCTCCATTACTCTGAAGCAGCGCTGGTGTCTGGCCAGTGCCTCAGCCTTCTGTAACACCACCTGATATGGTAGGGGGGTTCCCACAATGCTGTTGAACAACACATCCACCAGGTTTTGTACGTAGCCTGTGAAAGTGATAAAATATCACTCAATAAACATAAGTGACTCATTTCAGGAAACTAGGCGTATGTCACATGTCACTACTTCACAGGAGAGGTATTTGAATGTAAACATTTATTTTTCATCATAATGTGTATTTTGGCAGAAATGCCTTCTGGAACAGGAACTTTAATGTGCCTTCATAACAAACTTGTATGCCATCTGTAAATATGAGTAACATTTTTTAATTATGAGCCTAGTTGGTTTAGCCACGTGAAAAGACAGGAACCTTCCCGCTAGCCACGATTGGCTGAGATAATGGATGGGCTGGACATGCCAAGAGATGAGTTTGGATTGGTCTGCCATGTAGGATGCTTCTGTCTATAACATGAGTTGCTCAGTATGTGTAAGTAATCCTTTCTAATGCAGTTTTGTTTATAAGATATCACAAAGAACTGCAAAAGTGTTGCTAATGCTCTCCACTTTCTGGAGGAAGATTGTGCCATGCTGACTCTGAAAATGAGTCAGACGATAAGGAAATCCCTGATTTTAGTTAACATTTTTATTGAACCATACATTGTAGAGTCTTCTGAAACGGTGATCAACCGTGTTGTTGTCAGTGAAGTTGATCGAGTTTTGAAATCAGTGGAATGCCCGGTGGAAGCAGCGTATCATAGCTAAAGAGAATTCTGCCGTTTTCATTGCAAATATGCAGAGGGAGTCAAAAAGAGAACACCAATGGCTGTTGTATAAAATACCTGTCTCCGGATTACATGTTCAAACTAAGGGCAACCCTGGCATCCGTGACAGAGGAGGAGTAGCGTTCACCCATGTATACGGGTAAGAGATTCTAGTTAGCTACATTTTCAGATATTATATATTTCTAGTTTTGTCAGACTTTTTCATTGCAAGTCAAAGCGTACTGTTAGCTAGCTAGCTAAAGTTACCTGGCTGGCTAGCTAGCTAACGTTACATGTATGATCTGTGTTGTAATATTATTTGTATCTAAGCAAGCCATTTGCATTGCTAGTTGTAGCCTAATGTTAGCTAGCTAGCTAACATTGAACCTAGTTGGTTAGCTTTAGCTACCTGCAGATACATGCATGGTAGTAACGTTATGAGTTGGTATTATGGTTTATTATTTAGCTAGCTACATGTCTAAACAAAAGACTCCACTATGTAAATAATCATTTCACTGTACCGTTTACACCTTCTATGTTTGTGCATGTGACAAATACACTTTGATTTGATTTAGTATACTGTGTGTTTACCCGAGACTGTAATGTGAAGAACAACATGACCTGCACCAAAGTCAAATTAGGATATAACGTTACAGTGTCTAAGTTTTAAAACGAGACCGTGTCTAAGTTTTAAAATTCTTTGGTAGATTGCCCTGCCACCTATTACCATACCCCGTTCAAAGGCACTTAAATATTTTGTCTTGCCTATTCACCCTCTGAATGGCACACATACACAATCCATGTCTCAATTGTCTCAAGACTTAAAAATCCTTCTTTAACCTGTCTTCTCCCCTTAATCTACACTGATTGAAGTGTATTAAATAAGTCACATAAATCAGGGATCATTGCTTTCACCTGATCAGTCTGTCATGTAAAGAGCATGTGTTCTTAATGTTTTGTACACTCAGTGTCAATGGTTGTCTAGAAAGGATCAACAACCAACTGGACAGAGCTTGAAGAATTTAAATAATAATAATGTGCAAATATTGTACAATCCAGGTGTGCAAAGCGCTTAGACTTACCCATAAAGACTCACAGCTGTAATCACTGTCAAACGGTTATTCTAACATTGGGGGGGGGGGGGGGGGGGGTTAGGGTTAGGGTTAGGGTTAGGGTTAGGGTTAGGGGGGGGGAGTCATGCAAACACAATTTCCCTTTAGCCCATCCATTTCCAGTTAATATAAAACAGAATCATGAAAAATCACTTATGGCTCAAGCTCTCTTTTTTAAACATTAGTCCATAAATACAGGGAGCTGGTAAAGGGCGACGGATGACAGGCCTGCCTCAAAAATCTCATTATTCCTTCCTCAAATTCATTTAAAGAGCAAAACAGGTCTTGAGAGTTGTCTGGCTTAATGCATTGCGATCGCTTTTAGAACTAATTTCTGGAAGCAACCTCATGACCCTGCATCTCGTCAAGGTGCTATGTTTCATAACCTTCCCCTACAATACACTCAGAAAAGTGTTCCAAACGGGTCCCTATAGAATAACCCTTTTTGGTTCCAGGTAGAACTCTTTTGCATTCCATGTACAACCCTATGTGGAAAAGGTTCTACATTGATCCCAAAAGGGTTCTACCTGGAACCAAAAGGGGTTCTTCAAAGAGATCACCTATGGGGCCAGCCGAGGAACCCTTTTTGGTTCTAGATAGCATCTTTGTTCCTAAGAGTGTGCTGTATAAACGTACACAAGTCCCCTATGGAAATCAAATGCTGGCTAACATGAGACTAAATTGGTTATGAAACCAAATGAGGGTTGAATTCCTGAATATTATTATTTATATAAGGTTGAAATCATACTGGTTGCAGAATGGAAAGGATGCATCCCACTGGGCACACCACGTCATTTCAACTTTGAAATTTGGGTAATATTTAGATGAGACTTTGATCAATATGCTTTCAACCATCTAAAAGCACAACGAAATTCCAATGGAAAAACAGTCAGATTTTTGATTTAGGTGTTATCACTGTGGTTTCAACCAATTTTTAAAAAACACAACAAAGTTCAAATGGGAATACAATGTCAAATTCTTCAAAGCAACTGTTTTTCTGGAAGATGTACTGAGACATTTTCCCTACATTTTCCTCCACGTGGGCCAGCCCCCTAGCAATTTGAGTTCAACCAATGAACGGCTCGCCATTTGCAAGAGGCACATCATGCACACACAGCAGAGCAAGAGCGAGAGCAATGACGTGGTGCACATATCTGCACATATGTGACAGTACGTGATTTTTGGGGATCCGTTTTTGGTTCGTGTGCGCTACTTTTAGAACCACTGGCTAAAAAGTATACAAAAGTACCAGAGAATCTCTTTGACTTAGATATTTGGTTGGGATGGAGACATGAATCAAACATATTAATGATTAACTTGAAGATTACATTTGAAATCAACCAAAGCTTGAAACCATATGTATTGGTTGTACCATATGTATTGTCTATTTTTAGTTGAACCCTGGGTTGATTGAAACAATAGCAGTTGATGACTTTCCAAATGCTATAAAGGCCTAAATAGTCTCATTGATGAAATATTATAAGTATGGTTACATTTAATTTGCTCTGTTAAACCTACCCTTTCGAATGACTTCGATTGCAACAGTGAATATGTATAATAATTAAGAGGTCTCTCAATAATCATTCTCATAATAGCACATTGGTAGTAGTCAGTGACAAATATAAAAGCTAAGTAGGGCTGGGCTTGGTTACCCTGGACATGAGACCAAATGAATTGCTGTAGATCAACTCTCCAATAGGAGGTGCTGCCCAGCCTATTTATATTAATGTATATATATATATATATATATATACACTGCTCAAAAAAATAAAGGGAACACTTAAACAACACATCCTAGATCTGAATGAAAGAAATAATCGTATTAAATACTTTTTTCTTTACATAGTTGAATGTGCTGACAACAAAATCACACAAAAATAATCAATGGAAATCCAATTTATCAACCCATGGAGGTCTGGATTTGGAGTCACACTCAAAATTAAAGTGGAAAACCACACTACAGGCTGATCCAACTTTGATGTAATGTCCTTAAAACAAGTCAAAATGAGGCTCAGTAGTGTGTGTGGCCTCCATGTGCCTGTATGACCTCCCTACAACGCCTGGGCATGCTCCTGATGAGGTGGCGGATGGTCTCCTGAGGGATCTCCTCCCAGACCTGGACTAAAGCATCCGCCAACTCCTGGACAGTCTGTGGTGCAACGTGGCGTTGGTGGATGGAGCGAGACATGATGTCCCAGATGTGCTCAATTGGATTCAGGTCTGGGGAATGGGTGGGCCAGTCCATAGCATCAATGCCTTCCTCTTGCAGGAACTGCTGACACACTCCAGCCACATGAGGTCTAGCATTGTCTTGCATTAGGAGGAACCCAGGGCCAACCGCACCAGCATATGGTCTCACAAGGAGTCTGAGGATCTCATCTCGGTACCTAATGGCAGTCAGGCTACCTCTGGCGAGCACATGGAAGGCTGTGCGGCCCCCCAAAGAAATGCCACCCCACACCATGACTGACCCACCGCCAAACCGGTCATGCTGGAGGATGTTGCAGGCAGCAGAATGTTCTCCACGGCGTCTCCAGACTCTGTCACGTCTGTCACGTGCTCAGTGTGAACCTGCTTTCATCTGTGAAGAGCACAGGGTGCCAGTGGCGAATTTGCCAATCTTGGTGTTCTCTGGCAAATGCCAAACGTCCTGCACGGTGTTGGGCTGTAAGGACAACCCCCACCTGTGGACGTCGGCCCTCGTACCACCCTCATGGAGTCTGTTTCTGACTGTTTGAGCAGACACATGCACATTTGTGGCCTGCTGGAGGTCATTTTGCAGGGCTCTGGCAGTGCTCCTCCTGCTCCTCCTTGCACAAAGGCGGAGGTAGCGGTCCTGCTGCTGGGTTGTTGCCCTCCTACGGCCTCCTCCACATCTCCTGATGTACTGGCCTGTCTCCTGGTAGGGCCTCCATGCTCTGGACACTACGCTGACAGACACAGCAAACCTTCTTGCCACAGCTCGCATTGATGTGCCATCCTGGATGAGCTGCACTACCTGAGCCACTTGTGTGGGTTGTAGACTCTGTCTCATGCTACCACTAGAGTGAAAGCACCGCCAGCATTCAAAAGTGACCAAAACATCAGCCAGGAAGCATAGGAACTGAGAAGTGATCTGATAACTCCTTTATTGGGGGTGTCTTGCTAATTGCCTATAATTTACACCTGTTGTCTATTCCATTTGCACAACAGCATGTGAAATGTATTGTCAATCAGTGTTGCTTCCTAAGTAGACAGTTTGATTTCACAGAAGTGTGATTGACTTGGAGTTACATTGTATTGTTTAAGTGTTCCCTTTATTTTTTTGAGCAGTGTATATATATATATATATATAACATTGGAGATCTGACGTTGTTTCAAAGGTACAATTCAACATATTTTATACAAGGTTTGTCTATGTTGAAAATTGGCTACAATGATGACATAATCCTGTGATTTGAAATTTCACCCTCAAAGCAGTTTACGTTGATTACTTTCTTTTAATCCAATGTATTTTTCACGCAGATTCCACATCACGATAAATTGATAATTACATTGAAACAATGTTAATTCAACCAGTTTGTGCCCAGTGGGACGGTATTTCTTTAGGAATGTAAACAGTAACAGATGGCATTTTTATATTTGAGGTGACAAATACAATAAAGAAAACATAAAGTTGTAATGATGACATGACACTTTGTTAGAGCCTTGTCAAACATGATATTGGTATTGTTTGTGTTTCAGATCAAACGTGCAGTCTAACTGGAACAGAATTACCCTATACTGTAATACAGTCATATACAGCTGAAGTCGGAAGTTTACATACACTTAGGTTGGAGTCATTAAAACTAGTTTTTCAACCACTTCACAAATTTCTTGTCAACAAACTATAGTTTTGGCAAGTCGGTTAGGACATCTACTTTGTGCATGACACAAGTAATTTTTCCAACAATTGTTTACAGACAGATTATTTCACTTATAATTCACTGTATCACATTTCCAGTGGGTCAGAAGTTTCCATACACTAAGTTGACTGTGCCTTTAAACATCTTGGAAAATTCCCGAAAATGATTTCATGGCTTTAGAAGCTTCTGATAGGCTAATTTACATAATTTGAGTCAATTGGAGGTGTACCTGTGGATGTATTTCAAGCCCTACCTTCAAACTCAGTGCCTCTTTGCTTGACATCATGGGAAAATCAAAAGAAATCAGCCAAGACCTCCAAACACCTGCAATTTCCAAACGCCTGAAGGTACCACGTTCATCTGTACAAACAATAGTACGCAAGCATAAACATCATGGGACCATGCAGCCATCATACCGCTCAGGAAGGAGACGCATTCTGTCTCCTAGAGATAAACGTACTTTGGTGTGAAAAGTGCAAATCAATCCCAGAACAACAACAAAGGACCTTGTGAAGATTCTGGAGGAAACAGGTACAAAAGTATCTATATCCACAGTAAAACGGGTCCTATATCGACATAACCTGAAAGGCCACTCAGCAAGGAAGACGCCACTGCTCCAAAACTGCCATAAAAAGCCAGACTACTGTTTGCAACTGCATATGGGGACAAAGATCGTACTTTTTGGAGAAATGGCCTCTGGTCTGATGAAACAAAAGTAGAACTGTTTGGCCATAATGACCATTGTTATGTTTGGAGGAAAAAGGGGGAGGCTTGCAAGCCGAAGAACACCATCCCAACCGTGAAGCACGGGGGTGGCAGCATCATGTTGTGGGGGTGCTTTGCTGCAGGAAGGACTGATGCACTTCACAAAATAGATGGCATCATGAGGGAGAAAAGGTATGTGGATATATTGAAGCAACATATCAAGACATCAGTCAGGAAGTTAAAGCTTTGTCGCAAATGGGTCTTCCAAATGGACAATGACACCAAGCATACTTCCAAAGTTGTGGCAAAATGGCTTAAGGACAACAAAGTCAAGGTATTGGAGTGGCCATCACAATGCCCTGACCTCAATCCTATAGAAAATTTGTGGGCAGAACTGAAAAAGCGTGTGGGAGCAAGGAGGCCTACTGACTCAGTTACACCAGCTCTGTCAGGAGGAATGGGCCAAAATTCACCCAACTTATTGTGGGAACCTTATGGAAGGCTACCCAAAACATTTGACCCAAGTTAAACAATTTAAAGGCAATGCTACCAAGTAGTAATTGAGTGTATGTAAACTTCTGACCCACTGGGAATGTGATGAATGAAATAAAAGCTGAAATAAATCATTCTCTCTACTATCATTCTGACATTTCACATTCTTAAAATGAAGTGGTTATCCTAACTGACCTAAGACAGGGATTTTTGACTCGGATTAAATGTCAGGAATTGTGAAAAACTGAGTTTAAATGTATTTGGCTAAGGTGTATGTAAACTTCTGACTTCAACTGTAGCTAATCAAATGATTGTAATTTTTGTATCCATTTTAGGACTGCCACATGGGAAAAGCTGAGTAAAATGTAAACATTAGGAGTCCTGAAGATAGTTTCCTCTAGGGATTAAAGAAATATCCTGGAAATCCTTCAGCTCATCTTTTCCCTGCCCCTCTTTCTACAGTTACCATTATCCTTGCCATAAATTATACCACAAAGTGAATTACACTTGCTTTTCACTTTACCAGGCAGGTTTGATCAATCCTAAAGCACAACACATAATCTCAAGAAATCTTCACCGTGATTCCAGCCACTATTTCTTTGTCGTTTAAACCACTTCAAATCATTTTCATTGCCTCACTATTAAAATGTGTAATTCATACCTGCCATTTGGGAGATGTATAACACAAGCCCCTCTCATTTTTTTCTTTTTCTCTCTCTCTCTCTCTCTCTCTCTCTCTCTCTCACCGCTCAGTCTCTACAACCCTTTCTATCTCTCTCCTGTAAATCAAACAACTCCATGTAACAGGTCATGCAGATTTCCCACAAGTCAGCAGTGCACAAGTTTCCATCCAGGAGAGTAGTGTTTTACCGTCAAACATGATGGCATAATGACCGCTGTAAAACTAATAAACAGCTTCATTCACACAACGCTATTCCTCCTTTTCATGTCTCTTTCACTCTTTTCTCTCCCTTTCCTTTCTTTCACAAATTCATCCCCCTGCACCTCTCCGCCAGCATCAGTTACCCATAAATCACTTCTGTTGTCTAACGCGATCCATTTGCCCAGAACACCGAGCGGCAGTTGCAGGAATTGGGTCAGGAATAATCTGCTGGGCAACAGAGCCTCGCTAGTCATGATGCTGCAGGGTAATGTATAGCCATTAGCACCGAGAGAGAGAGGGAGATCCCTTATACGACATAAAACTGTGTGTGTGTGTGTGTGTGTGTGTGTGTGTGTGTGTGTGTGTGTGTGTGTGTGTGTGTGTGTGTGTGTGTGTGTGTGTGTGTGTGTGTGTGTGTGTGTGTGTGTGTGTGTGTGTGTGTGTGTGTGTGTGTGTGTGTGCGCATGGTTTGATTGGGCCAATTAACACAAGAGCAACCAAATACTGTAGCCTAATATTGTAAGATCAAGCAAAGATACAAAGAAGATACAACAAGACAGAGTTATTTCCAAAATGTGTATTTCCAACCATTTTCCATGTGCTGCATTATTGTACAATGGTACCAAAATAGTTATCCGTTTTTTTAATAGCCTTATCGGCGGTCATGGAAAACTAAAATGTGCGTAATATGTATGTTTCAATAGTTGAAACCAAGATTATAGGTCTGTTTTTATATTCGTTTTTATTTCTATTAGTTTTAAGATTTTATTCGAAATTCAGTTTAGTTTCAGTTAGTTTTCAGATCTGATTTACTAGTCACTTAGTTTAAGTATAATAAAAACATTTAGTTTTTCTATTATTTAATTTTAGTGTTAGTGAAATGAAGTAGCCTTTGGGAGGCTAGGAGCCATTTTTGTGTTGTACAATTTTTTGGTTTTGTGGAATGTCTCTTTTCGCCACTGTGGGGCAGTAATGCATAAGGTGATGGGTCAGGTCATAGGTTAGGTGAGATGACAAAGATGCACCAAATCCTTTTTTTTATTATTCGTTTTGTTTTAGTTTCAGTTTTAGTTTACTATAATAATATTGTCTGTTAAGTTTAAAAGCAATCTAAGCTCCAGGCAAAAGTTTTACATTGCTTCAATTTCAATGAATTTCATGAATTGACCTGAGTTGAAATGGAGTTGGCCCCATTCTTATAGGCCTACGTTATGTATTACCTAATATTGTACAGTATACACTTGTTACAACTAGACTGTAATCCTGCAATAGACAATGAAACTGCTATCAATTGGGCCAACACCAATCAGTGATTTGAGAGTTAAATATATTATTTCTCCCTATAAACACTCAAAGTGGTATGCCATTTCGCCCCCACCTACATGTACAGATTACCTTAACTAGCCTGTACCCCGCACACTGACTCGGTACCGGTGCCCCCTGTATATAGCCTTGTTATTGTTATTCTTATTGTGTACTTTTTATTATTACTTTTTATTTTAGTCTACTTGGAAAATATTTTCTTATTCTTGAACTGCACTGTTGGTTAAGGGCTTGTAAGTAAGCATTTCACGGTAAAGTCTACACTTGTTGTATTCGGCGCATGTGGCAAATCAAGTTTGATTTGATTTGAGTGGTGGCTAGCTTGAAAAGGAAAAGCATCACACAACGATGCGGTGAGTCTTGAACTTTAACAATGCCACTGCTTATTACATTCCCTTCAACAAGGCTAGACGTTCCTGTAATGCACACTTCAAATGTCAGAATATGCCACCATGACTCTGATTGGTTGCTGATGGTGTACATCTCTTTCCCTTCCCCTGAAATAGGTTAAGCAGACCACTGAGTTGACACTCATAAGTACATATGACACATTTCACATTGGCTAACTTGCCAAAGGACTGTGATGACAGATGAAAAGAGTCTTTGTGTTTAAGACAGGCAACATAAATATAACCAAAGCGTTTGACACGATCTTAACTCATTATGTGCCCATGGTTGAAGGGAAGCAGCACATAAACCCATCTGCAGCCAGTAATACTGCAGTGGAAGGCTACACCTGAAATCACTTGTATACATAGATCATTTTGAAACTGTAGTCCCCTTCTTGTAAAAACATGTTGACAACACTTTGTTGTTAATAGCACATCCTGTTAGTAACACAGTTAGTAGTAGGCATATGAGCACTTGTTACAACAGACCTATGAGGCTTAGGGTATAGTATGACATTGTTCACATTTGACAAATATATGTTGGATACGGAAAAACAGTGTCCTACATTGTTTTTAGGCTACCAGGCAGTCTAGATGTTTTTAATATGAATTTTGGCGCGCTGGACGCTTATGCCACTGGCTAAGAGGGTGTTTTAGTATCGCTGTTCACCTTTAGAGGCCTAGTTAGTTGCAGAGTCATACGTTTAGAAGAGAGTTTGGCCGACTGTAGCTGGGTGCCATGTTGACTGAAACTTCAATTGCAGAAAGTTACACAGAAAAATAACAAATATAGGTTTGTCTTTAATAATGTTTGAGCTGCAGTGTGAACATTTTAAATGAGTAAGCTATTTTATATGGTACATATGAAATTCGTTTTTCCTTTCCTGTTTTTCAAAAACTGGATTGAATGCCACAATTGAGATGTCGAAATAAATATTAAAAACGGGCAATGTACAATAAATCCCAACCCATGTTTCACTGATATAGAAAATTTATTGAATTAGCAGTTCATTTGGTGGGCCTATGATTACAATAACATTTCCCCAAAATCGAAGCAACGAGTTTGCACTTCCATATCCCCAAATGTATAAACCCAATTTCTTCCAGTATTTTAACAGATTAAGGTGGTTGGACCTCAATATTTCATATTCACATTCACATTACATTTAAAACTGTTTGAATGCATTCATAATTCGTTTGGGAAACAGTCCACTTGATAACATATGTATTTCAGTGTCTAAATTCCCACAATATAACGTGTAACCAGGGAGAAGAACGCAAAATCAAGGTTCAAAATAATTATTATACACATGGTGTATTTTATACATTTAGAGAAGCTTGTTGCTTTCTTGTTAAAATATTTGCTGCATAATAAGACATATTTTTTAAACAAATAAAGTGATATAATATACAAGAGTTTGGCAGACATTTATAAGAAAGTACTGTCGTGTGTTAACGTGTTATTTTTTTGGACTGTCATCACAGGCATTGAGTCAATATTCAATCTTGTTATACAGATTGTACAGTGGTAACCCTTGTAGGCTGCTGCCAGGATAGTATAGTGGCGTTGGAAAAGCAATAGATCTTGGAACTGGTACCCGGAGCAGGGAGTTATCTCTAAAAACAAGCGGCATTCCGACCAGTGTCTGTGCGGATGCGTGTGCCATGTTCGCAGCCTCCAGTTCCGCCGACAGTTGTCGCTTCCATTTGTTTCTGCGGTTCTGAAACCACGTCTTCACCTGAGTTTCTGTTAGCTGTAGACTTGATGCCAAGCAAGCTCGCTCGGAGCTGCTCAAATACCTCTTCATATCAAATGTGGACTCGAGCTGGTACACCTGACTCCGCGAGAAGACGGTACGAGTCTTCTTCTTGGACGAGTTAGTCTGCTTGTCCGCACCGTCTGTCTGTCTCTCCTCGGAAATAGGTGACATTGGATTGCATGGTCTCTCTTGTTCCTCTTTGTAATCCTGCAGCAGAGGCTGTGTCAAGTGCGGTCGCCGTGCAATCCCGTCATGGCTTGAAATAAGTCCCTTGGTTGCACCTGCATTGGGGAAAAATACCAGTATTTTATTTGACCTTTTATTTAACTAGGCAAGTCAGTTCTTATTTTCAATGACGACCAAGGAACAGTGGGTTGACTGCCTTGTTCAGGGGCAGAACGATAGAGTTCGCTCGGGGATTCGATCTTGCAACCTTTCGGTTACTACTCCAACACCACTAAGCTACCTGCCGCCCCAGTATAAAGACCACTAGGTTGGAAATAAAATGTAAATAATTTCAAAATATTTCAACACTGATTTCCCAATGTCCTCCTCGATATCATCTATAGCCTACCAACATTGATAAATGGTGTAGGCCTACCCTCAAGATATATGCATCAACTTAAGATATGCTACTGGACGCTTTAGTCTATTGCCTTTAGATCAGATTATCAATTCTGTCACAAAATGTAGAATATGTCTCAAAGATTTCACCCTTATTTTTCAAAGGCTTTGTTTTGGCCTACCCAGGTTTGGAGAACATCCCTATTAAAAGAAGAACATTATTCGATACTCGGTACAAGAGTGCATTAAGTGTGAACTTTGACTCATTAATTGACCGTTGAAAGGTTGTAAGTGGCCTTTTAAATAAACAATTTAATATGACTCTGCCTGGTGCACAATATTAATTAAATCAGGTTACATTTAACGCTCAATTGACGAAATGTAGTGCAGTCATTGTGAAAACATGTTTAATCAATTAGAAGACTCGATTAAATTTGGAATGAAGGGGGAAACATCCTGTTAATTATTTGACCTTTCCCCTGTTCGCTGATCTAGCAGTAATACGACACATTAAACAAAGTGAAGTGATAGCCTACCTATCTGCAGTCACAAACAGGCTACTATAGAGTTATCGAAGTTTACAAGCTTAAATTGCAGCAAGTACTAGGCTAAATGTATCATAAATACGTGTATAATTAGGCCTAGCCTACCTTAGTCTACTGTTGATCTATTATTGGGCTACAATAATAGCCTAATAATAGAAATAATGATAATATCCCGTTAGATGACATAGATTTATACAATATATAGCCTACTTAACTTTTTTACTTGGAAAATAAGCGTTTATTTTCGAAAGGCAAAATGTCAGCGACGAAAATCAATTCAAGAAAAATCTATCTTAAAGCAAAAATTAGTACGTTTTACGCACAACACAAATTACATTCAGTAATCTACTCACCTAAACATGAAAAATTAAGTGGTTGATGTTGGTTGCATGGCTCGCTGTGACCAGGATCCGAGCAGAAACAGTCTGCTGAGTCCTCCCCACCACTGCACTCCTCTTCCGAAGAAACCGAGAGCAAGCGCGTCCTCGCCAGCTGCAGTCCCTTGGAACTCTCCTTCGCCCCGGACCGTGGCTTCTCCGACGACTTGCCCAATATCGACTGAATAGTGAAGGTGGAAATCGGGGCCGAAGAGCACTTGCTTCCGTTGTCTTCTGTGGTACTCATTCTCGACTCATAACAGTAAGATTGGGCTATATCGTATAGTTTTTTCTTATTATTGGTCTGTGAGGACTCTTGTGTAAAAGAGTTCGAAAATAGTCTTTTTTTAGTAAAACCTTTTTAGAAATTGGGGTGCTTGGGTTGGTTTTTCCTGGAGCTCAGGGAACATGAATGTATTCCTGGTCTACTTCCACGCGCTCTGGACTGAAGGCAGTATTGTGGCGTTGGCTCATTTGCATGTAGGTAAGCTCCTCTGGGCCAATCACACGCTCAAACTAAGCCCGGAAATTTTAAACTCATGTTGAGGTTCTGAGATAGGATGAGAGGAGATAAGGAAAGGCTGTCGTTTATTCCATCTTACGTCCCTCTTTGAATCCGATAGTGAAGGTAGACAAATATAGGCCTTATGGTACAGACAAATCACACATCTTAGGCTATTATATTACTTCATCAGACATCTCTCTCTGCCAGAAATATACAGCACAAGACGTTTTGCATAGGCATAGTATCCATCGACTTTCATTTAGAAACTGATGCAGCAAGTCTCTTATTATAACCCACATTCATTTACGTTGGACGTTTGGTTGAAAAGGGAGAATTGTTTAGGCTATGAATGTTGTGTAGGTAAAGGTTTCTAATTTTCGAGTCTTATGTTGTGTGTCGTTTTTTGTGCCTGTTTGTTTTGTTTTTGTGTATATATTTACACACGTGGAACTGTAGCAAATGACTTACCTAATACGTAGGCCTGATTCACAATTTAAGAGGACAGACTGGGGATGAATTTCCCACTCACGAGGCTATGAGAAAATGTGAAACAGGTGCAACCATGGAAGTTACCAGGAGTCTTTTAACGATGAGCTTCAGTGATTTTTCTTTTACCTTTTTTTCAATCACAAGTATTCAATACTTTGTTGATGGAATTTTACCAATTAATATTGTCACAAATAGGTCTATTGCAAGACAACATAACACATTGTTGTTACACTGTAGTAGACCCGTATTATTTCCCATGCAAGATGTATAGTATTGAAGTGAATGGAGAGAATAATGTTTCACATCGACATGATGTTTGGATTGGTCATGATTCTCCCCTTGTCTATTATTCTAGATGTAGATATAGACTATAATTTAAACCTTTTCACTTACTAGTGTAAAATACTTTGTTTGGAAGATTCCCTCAAAGAACAAACCCCATATCCCTAACATAATTAGTTACAACTGAATAATAGCATACCACTGAGACACCCTCGGGGGGAAATGCACACCATGCTATTACAGGCCACTGTAGACACAAGTACTGCACAATGACTTCATTGAAGGAATGGAAAGTATTTTATTAGCCTTGTGCAAGGTAAACTGGTCAGATAATCCAACACAGTTCTGAAACTAATACGGAACCTTACTATTTTTTTCTCCAGAAAATAATAAACACATTCCAGGTCCATTATCTGCGATTAGGAATTCATTTGATCATTACTACAGTTATTCTGCCTCGCGTAGAGTAGAGGCCTGCTAATTGATTGACTAATTGATTGGAGGGCGGGGGCGCTCCCCACCGCCGCCCCTGCATCTCCTCTCCCTCTCTCTCTGACCGTGTCTGGCGGGGCAGGTGCTGGGCTTGAGTTCGCAGTTCGAGCACATTATCCCTCTTTACTGCTTTCTAAGGGACCCCAGACACATTACAAACGGTCAGCTTTAATCATAATGTCAGCGCCCGAACCCTCATGCTGCTGCGCCAAGGGAGGCGACCCCAGCCTTTCTCCTTATTCTGTTCAATACTGTTTCGTATTGTGGTTCTGTTAATCCTTTGATAGGAGGAAGGAGTAACAGGATGACGATGATTATAATGATGACGATAATAAAGACGATGATGAAGACGATGAGGGTGCTGATGAGGATGATGATGAAACCATGATTGTCAGGAACGCATTATGTCCACCGAGACGTAGGCTAGCTACACGTACTGGGGTAATATATGAGGGCAGTCAGATTGCGCTGGATTTACGGTGACTACACATGAGGCATGAAATCTGCCATGACAGTTAAATGGGCTGATTGTATACGCGCTCTTTTCAAACAAAGACCTTTGTCAACAGCAGCGATGTCTTTTTAAAGCTTTAATTATACCCTTCTAAGCTATCCTTAACAAGAAATCATTACATAATTAATCCGACACTTGAATACAAATTCAACTCCACAGTTATTAGGATGTTATTTAAACAAATCTGAATATATTGTTCATAATAGCCTAATAAAATAAATAAATAAATGGCATTATAATTCATTGTAGGCCTATATGCCTGCATAAAGGTAATTGTGTCATTCATATTTATTTGAACGTTTCTGAAGATCCTGCATTCACGTCTCTGATATGCAGTCTTTTTCTATCCATGACGTTTGTACATTTTACTTATAGAATTTTTTTTCAGAAACATCATTGCGCGGTCTAACTTCGTGCTCTATCACAGTGATAGGTGTTGTATTGCAGCCCTACCGCAATAACAGAACACGATCTTTACTATGGGAAAGGGGTCTTAGAAAGACAGATGAAGTTATGAGCAGCTTTGATCAAAGAATCAAGCTTCGATAAATATTAAACAAAGACCCCTACACGTGTGTATTATGATATATGATGTGTCCAACTCTAAAATAAGGAAATTACCAGAGAAAATGATATCAATACATTTTCTAAGTATAAACGTTGATTATGTTTCGATTTTCATTCAAGGATCCGAGCCCAGCTCCTTTTTTCAAATAGGAGAGAGGGAGAGAGAGGGTCGAAGCAGTCGTAAGAGCAAAACAGAGCGCGAACCCTGGAGGTGTAGGCTACAATTTATGTAATCTTCGGCTGGAAATGAATTGGGTAATTTATTGGAAAACAGAAAGTCAAGAAGATTGGATCAGTATAGCCTATCCAAGGGCTCCTATCCATCAAGTTCCAATTAACAACCTCACCATTGAGTTTTAATGGCTTTCCAATCTACTGCCCTGATAGACTCATCAATTCCTCGGGGAGAAATTAAGAAAATCGACCGCCCCTTGGCGTTTCGGTGTCATTCTTCACAGCAACTATATGTCAAATTAAAAACACAATTAACATTTAAACTGTTCCAATCAGACTGTGCCCCGCAACCTATGTTTCACTTAATAGAACTTTTATGAAAATCTTGATGCTCGCATTCAATCCCGAAGCAAATGAGATACTAGTATAAAGATTTCCGTTCCCTAAAAAATAAGTGTGTCCAGAAAGTGTTGTGCTAAGGCCCATGTTATCCCTTTGACACCAAAAGTTTGTTTTTATTTTATACATTATTGACAAAATGATGCCACGATATTTACAAATGTATGCAGGCTTGTGGCAATGTATAAACAATTAGTAAAATCCATTCAAACTTACTTTTGATATTTTTTTTCAAGCTTTCCTGACTAATCATTTTGCATCATCATGATGAGGCCTGTGACACTTTGCTTCTTGAAAGTCCAATATCTTTCAAACGGGACATCTGATATGCACAACATTTTGGGACTGTATCAACAGTGGACTAATGAAAAGAAATACCAAAAGGTAATTTTTGAGTGGATTTTCCCTTTAAGCTCAATTAACATAATTATGCCTACCTACGGTAAAGAAATTGCAACACAATATCTCCACAGATATTTGCATGAATCACACATGCGTGAACAGATGCCCAGGGTTTCAGGAAAGGGCTGAAAATACTTAATAAGCTGTTGGCACTTGATCAGCACTCAACTTTCCTGCGATTACGTCCGTTGCCCTGTTCCTGCAAATGTAGGCTACTTTATCCTATTTTTGGTCTCGCCCCTTCTACTTTACATAAATATGTTCTACAAATGGAAATTATCGAGTTGTCATTTTTTTCAATTTATGCGCGCAAATCAAGGTCATGAGCGTAACCAGAACTGCCCGTGAACAATGCCATTTTTTGTAACAATATTTTAGACGTTTGTAGATCAATATGTGGTAGGGGAAGAACGCCATATATCCCAATCTATTAATTCTCTGTAATGGGTCCATGTGGAGTTTGCATGATATAATACGTCAATACATGAGTGATTATCAGACTATATTTGAATGCGCTCTTTGTCTAGTGATGCGGTCATAATAGAGTAGCTACTGATTTGTTTTCGATAACTGCATTAGAGACAAAATCAGAAAATGACCTTTAGGCAAGGCGTTGACTGGTTTCTACTCAGCTGGAAGGAATGCTGAATAAAACAACAAAGTAGGTCTAATCTTCAAGAGTAATTTTATAGTCATATTGATATTTATGTTATTCCATCTAACATTGTAGATAATAAATGTGTTAAATATTTCGCTACATCAAAACTTTATATTAGGCTAATGTTGCAGCTATGTAATTTGAGCCAATTTATCTCGTCCACAATAAAGGAAAAATTTGTGACTGACATTAAACCGGTGAAACATTATGATTTAACAAAGTATATTTCTTTATGTATTAAAAGGAAAAAGTCAGTCCACAACATACCGTGGATACAAATTGTGAAGGTTTGAGGAGAAAGTCTACGTCAATCGTTGTCATATAGCTATCAAAACCTTTCGACTCCCTAAAACATTAATGTGGCCTATGGGTGATCGAAAGACTTGAGATAACTTTTTCACAAGATACCAAAGGTTTTCTACTCAACACAAATTTATCTTTTCGACCATTTGCAACATTCCACAGGTGAATTGTAGGCATGCATTGCAGAGACATTGGCATTGGTGTGTGAATAGCCAGATGCAACCAATCTAAACCCTTAGAACATGAAAACGAATTGAGCAAACCCTAACTTTAGGCCTTTATGTTTTGCTGACCCAGCTGAAACTACATAGCCAAAATTGACAATACAACCATTACGTCAAAGACAAATTGCATATTTGGTGGGCTAATTGCACCTGTCCAGTGGTATACCGTTACCGAAGACGGACATAGAAGCTGCATCCACAAGTAAAACGAGTATTGTTGCGAAATTAAACGTACACTATTTTAAATGAATTGTTAAAATTTGCCTCGAGCTGTGCTCGCACACACGCACACCACACGCACGCATACACATGCACACACACACATTTTTGAACAGCGTAATACTAGGGAATGTAATTTTTGTCTTTTGAATAGACTACATTTCCCTCAAGATGGTGGCAATTACGCATCTAATTGACCGATACATGTTTTTAAATGTAAAACAACTTTGAAAGTGCATAACAGCAAGTTGATTACGCACCTGCTCAGGTTCTTCATTCACATAATAATGTATGGGTCTACCAAAATAAGCGTGTGGTTTCGGGATAGGCCTACCTGTATTTACATTCAATATGGATGGCAAATTAAAGTATTTACTAATAATTAAAGCAAATAAAAATGGTTACTGTGTGGTTTTAATATTTAACTTTGTGAAGTTGCGCCAATGTATATGCATAATGCTTAATTTTGATTCATTCTAATTTTTTCTGATGTCCTTTGGCTACATGGTCTACTCACATTTTCCAACGTGTTTGTTCCAAGGATAAATGTTTCAATATACTGTATATAATATGTCAAGGGTCCAAATTGTAATAATCTTATTCAGCCAACCATCGATATCTATGGCAGTGTGTCTCCGAGGAGTGTCGGCCACGTGGTCTGCTAGACGAGTAGCACTTGTTGTTAGATAGAGCCAGTCGAGCCTCTGTAATGGGAATTGACTTATGATCAGACACAGTATTTAGGCAGAATATCCTCCTCTTTGTATATGCCAGGAGCATATTGATTTCCTCTCACACATGCCAATTTTGAAAGCCACAACAATTATATTGGGTCTATAATAAAGATTTGATGGAAAGTTGTATTGTTTGTTTATTTATATTCATTTTCATTATGCAACAATACATCCTGTTCATGAAGACGTTTTGAAAGTCGAAAATAGCCTAATTTGTTTGGGAGGCAAACAGGCAAAATGTGACATTTCTGAATAGATGCCTGAGTCATATGTAGACGACGCCTAATTACATCATTGTGCATTCTTGAGTACGCACTGATTTGAAATATTTAAATATGGAATAACCTCCATTTATTTCACAACAGAATTCAGCAGTACAATATCAAAACTGGTTTTTCTGTACAAAGGAATAGCATCACCTGGTAGCTTCTTTCATTGACTCGATTCAATATATCCATATACATTTGTACACCGTGATAAAGTTTCAAAAACACAAAAGGCAATGACATTCAATTCTTAGTTGTGCTATAAGGACATTGTCGAGCAAGCATAAATGAGAGTCAGTACATCAAAACAATAAGCCTATAAGCTACAATTATATTGTACATAAAACAGTGTATCTTGATTGTCCCCTGCTAAAGCGCTTTAAGTAAAACCCCAAAAAATGTTGAGCCCGTTCGATAATCTGTCCGATATTCATTCCTAAATAGCTGAGCAAAGAGAAAACACAACGAATTGAATGGGTCTATCACATAACTTGGGGTGAAATGCTAGTGCTAACAGTATTGCCCATATCAAAACATTGTCCAATAGAAAACAAACCAATCTTACCGAATTGTGATAACACACGTTGTAAATAAAAATGGAACAAAATTAACTCCAATGTAATTTCCTGAATGTCATGGTTCTGCGCGGGGGAAACAGGCTTGCTGAAATGTATTTTGGGGCAGTGTGAACTGGATAGTCTTAGCGGAAATGATCTCAAAGCTGCTATAATAACAAAAAGCCTAATAATAATAGGCCTAATTATAATTATTATTATAACAATAATTAGAAGAATACTTTTAATATTAATAATAACAATATGCTAATAGTGTGAAATTATACCAGAGAAAATGTAAACTGCAGTCTAATATAAAAATGCGCAATAGGTCCTCTTTGACAGAAAGCATGGCTCTCTTTTTTATTTTTTATTTTTCTTCCTTACAAAAATATTGTTTTAGTTTGTATTGTGTAGTGTTCTGTACGAGTTAGGAATATAGACAACAACCTCTTGTTTTTCAGACCGGTCTGAGTAGCGGCACAGAGGTGACGATTGGGTGAGAGTAATAGAGGTGATGAGGGAAGGTGAGGAGCGGCTGGCTCACAGGCACATTCCCGGTGGCACTGCCAGTCTCTGAGGCAGAGTTCTCGTGGTAGAGGATGGGCACTCGCACTATCCTCTGTGCAGTGGCGTGGCTCAGATTGGCAGCCTCTAGTTCAGCGGCAAGCTGTCTCTTCCATTTATTTCGTCTGTTCTGGAACCAAATCTTTACCTGGGTCTCTGTCAGGTGCAAAGACGCTGCCAATCCGGCCCTCTCCGAACTGCTCAAGTAGCGTTTCATGTCAAAGGTGGACTCGAGCTGAAACACCTGACTCCGGGAGAACACTGTGCGTGTTTTCTTTTTTCGACATGCTTTCTTGTCCCCGCCGTCCTCGTTTTTCTTCCAGTCGTCTACCCCACTGTCTTTCTTTGTGTCCTCGGGATCACTCTCTTCAAGAACTATTTCATCCCCACTTTTGTTGTCCTCGTCTTCTTTGCCGTCTGGGTCAGATTTGAGCACCAGGTCTGGCGAGTCGCGATCCGTGCACGAGGTTGGAGAGGAGTCTCTTGCTCTTGCCTTCTCCGCAACTAAAATGACGACAGGAAATATGGGTTATAAACATGACTGCATGTTCAATACCTCGTTGACACTGGGTATGCTTTAGCAAATATATAAAATAGCAGTTGGCTATACCATTCACTTGAACGCGTAAAAGAAAAACAGAAACATGCAATGCAATGCTGACAATGGCCTAACGAACGCGTAAAAGAAAAATAGAAACATACAATGCTGACAATGGCCTTACGTTGAATGAAATACTTATCATAAGTGGCAACATACTTGCTGAGTATATCCTTGTTTGAATGTCATTTGACAGATGAAAGCTCAACCCATAGCATCAATAGCAATTTACACTATACAAATTACGCACATTATACGTTTTCTGATAGTGTAAAAGGTAAAGAAAGAGAAGACCATCAGATGTTCATGGACTTACCTTCGGTTCTGTGTAGATGACTGGCTGCACTGAGTGTGTAGGGATACCACCATGCTGAGGCTCGCTCCAGATAGTGCGCCGGTAAGGCAAACCTCTGTGTGGGTAACTCAAAGCGAGGAAAGTTGAAGTCCCCGACCTGGGATAGAGAAAAGCCCCCTTCAAAAGCTACCTTTGCCGAGGCGAAGATGGGCTTGGGTTTGGATGGTTTACTATCACAGTTCAGCAAGTTCTTAATGAAGAAGGGAGAGTCTTTCACCGGAGTGCACGTCTCTTGCGCCGTCTCGGGCATTGCTGCTTGGAGGTTGTGGTCCGAATGCCTTAGACCACAAATGTAAGTGTTAATAAAAGACTTAGAAACAGTGATATTATTCAAATAGAAGACTCGTAATTGTCCTTCTTTGCGATGTTTTAAATTAGGAATATCGTCTTGATAACCAGATGATCGAGAACGTCAAAAATAAAATACACATCAGAAAAGTAAATAGTCTTCAGAGAGAACAAAATAATATCGATATTGCATCCAAGTCTTGTGCGTTCCTTAGTCAACATGCAACTGTGTCCACCGCGTCAGTCTGGCGCCGGATGCTAATGATGAAATAAAAATGTCATCCAAGTTAAATGCGGAAAGTATACGGCGATTGGGCATGTACAATGGCAAATGGGATTAAGGAAGAGATGGGAAGTAGAACGAGGGGGAGAGAGACGGGCAGAGAGAGAGCGAGGTAGAGAGAGAGGGGGTGTAGGCTACGCGATAACAACGAAGTCCACCCTAACATTGCGCTTTGGCTGTAGGCTGTAGCGTTCTGGTCTTATTGGTCTTATATAGTCCAATTAGGTAGAAAATGAGGACAGGGTTGTTAGCACAAAAGGACATGTTTGGCCTGAGCTTCTTTGGAAGTAGGCTACAATAGGCAAATTACTCTAACCGAACACAGCCTATAGTCTAATAGCAGAGTATGCCTCTATCACAATTAGCTAAATAAAATAAATAAATACAAATATTGGAAAACATTATAGTGAATATTAATTTGGGTATTTTGAGGTTGTGATATGATTCATAGTTATCGATAATATAGCTTAGATTCAGAAAGAGCAATACCAATTTTCGGCAAACTATGGATGGCTGTAAGTTCTGCTTTTTATAATGGCCATTTTCGTAACACAAATACCAACAAAATAAATACTCATGTGCTCAGATGAAGATAGGCCTACAACAAAGTAGAATATTGTGGATTAGAGCACATTTGGGAAAACATACTTTGATTATTACTCAGTAAATACATTTTTCAATTTTTCCCATAATTGGCTACACGCAAAATGTTGTGTAACATATTTAGCTAAATAGGGCCTATTCTACTTACACGATTCATTCGACTATGTTTATATGCTAGCTATTATAACTTTACAGGGTAGGATACAAACTTTAATTATTACAGCACAGACAAGATCATTTCCCTCCAGGTGTCATGTTTTGACACAATTTGGAGTGAATAAATTAAATTGATGAACATTTAGACTTTTTCCCCTATGGACTATCTGCCAACAATTCTATTGAAAAAGGTTGCAAATTATGTCCATATTATCACTACGC
This sequence comes from Salmo salar, assembly GCF_965601325.2. Classification (NCBI taxonomy): domain Eukaryota; kingdom Metazoa; phylum Chordata; class Actinopteri; order Salmoniformes; family Salmonidae; genus Salmo; species Salmo salar. The sequence continues at coordinate 67,998,291 of NC_138291.1, forward strand.
CTATTATGAAAAGTTTACAGAATAAGGAATCTATATTTACATTTAGATATAGCCTAATTAAAATATTGTTGCAATCAAATGATTGTCAATTGGATGCGCATGTTTAATCAGTTGCCTAACTCCAAATGTAGTCAAGTTGCAATTATTTGCATTGCTTTTTAGGACACAAAGGCTCATGGGACACATGCTGAATTGTGTGTATTTGTATGCTATAACATAGGTTTACCTCAATAAAGGTAAACCATACAACATTCTGACCCAGTTGATACATTTCCCCCTTAATTAGAACAATTAAACCCAACAATTTAATAAGACTCATCTGTGTTTACTTTGTTTCATCAGAGATCTGAACACTGTTTTCGAACTATCATTTGTTTTTGCTGATTTATTTAGAAATTCATTCTGAAATGGTCTCAGAAACAGTCATGGTTAGCCAACTGTAAGCCTAAAATATGTAATGAATGAGCAATTCTAATCATATTTCTACTTTATGGATGTCTAAAATGTTTCTGTGTTGCATAGTCATTATTTTTTACCAAATCGATTTTGTTCATTCGTTCTTTAGATTGCAGTCTGTAAATGCGGTATGTATATTCACTCAGTGATATTCATTTACTTGTTAGAGCATGCCCAATGATAAATGAATAATGAGAGGACAGCGTCCTCTGTGGGCAATAAAGGCTAAATGCAGGACCTTAATCACAGATGGAGACGGATCAGCAACAAAAGACTTGTCAGCATGGCTACGCACTACTTCACAAAACAACACAATCTCACGTTCAATTTGTGCAAATAGGTAAAACAATTTTTTTAGATACATTTTTATGATGGGAAATTATAATAAACCCCATAATACACACGCATACAAACACTTACACACATATACACACACTCACTTTGTTGGTACTCATGTTATAGCCAACTCTTGAATGAATCATTTTTATAAAATATTTGTAATTAGTTGTGATGTATTAATTATCTTAAACTAGTTAAATGTTTGTAGTTAGCATGTTTCAGTAATGATTAACATGGTTAAATAGTCGTAAATCTCTACTTGATTTAGCTTTTGGTATATTTGGCATTTTTAGACATTCTGTATTTCCAGTGAAGAAAGCAATAATTAATCATCACACTACTGTAAATAAATGGACGCTATCTGTTATGAAACGGAAATTGCCTTCCGTAAATACAGTGCATTCGGAAAGTATTCAGACCAATTCCCTTTTTTCACATTTTGTTACGTTACAGCCTTATTCTAAAATTGATTAAATAAAACATTTTCCTCATCAATCTACAATCCAATCTACAATCCACAATGACAAAGCATGAACAGGTTTTTAGAATATTTAGCAAATTTATTAAAAATAAAAAACAGATACCTTATTTACATAAGTATTAGGACTCTTCGCTATCGTCTGTCATCATGAAGTTCTTTGAGAGGCTAGTTAAGGATCATATAACCTCTACCTTACCTGACATCCTAGACCCACTTCAATTTGCTTCCCGCCCCAATAGATCCACAGACAATGCAATCGGCATCGCACTGCACACTGCCCTATCCCATCTGGACAAGAGGAATACCTATGTAAGAATGCTGTTCATTGACTATAGCTCAGCATTCAACACCATAGTACGCTCCAAGCTCATCATTAAGTCCCGGGCCCTGTGTCTGATGCCCACCCTGTGCAACTGGGTCCTGGACTTCCTGACGGGCCACCCACAGGTGATGAAGGTAGGAAGCAACACCTCCCCTTCACTGATCCTCAACACAGGGGCCCCACAAGGGTGCGTGCTCAGCACCCTCCTGTACTCCCTGTTCACCCATGACTGTGTGGCCACGCACGCCTCCAACTCAATCATCAAGTTTGCACACTACACAACAGTACTAGGCCTGATTACCAACAATGATGAGACAGTCTACAGGGGGGAGGTGAGGGCCCTGGGAGAGTGGTGCCAGGAAAATAACCTCTCACTCAACGTCAACAAATCAAAAGAGCTGATCGCGGACTTCAGGGAACAGCAGAAAGTACGCCCCTATCCACATAGATGGGACTGCAGTGAAGAAAGTGGAAAGCTTCAAGTTCCTCGGCATACACATCTGATCTGAAATGGTCCACCTACACAGACAGTGTGGTGAAGAAGGTGCAACAGTGCCTCTTCAACCTCAGGAGGCTGAAGAAATTTGGCTAGGCCCCTAAAACCCTCACAAACATTTACAGATGCACAATTGAGAGCATCCTGTTGGGTTGTATCATTGCCTGATACGGCAAATGCACCGCCCGCAACCGCAGGGCTCTCCAGAGGGTGGTGCGGTCTGCCCAACGCATAACCGGGGGCAAACTACCTGCCCTCCAGGACACCTACAGCGCCCGATGTCACAGGAAGGCCAAAAAAGATCATCAAGGACATCAACCACCTGAGCCACGGCCTGTTCACCCCGCTATCATCCAGAAGGCGAGGTCAGTACAGGCGCATCAAAGCTGGGACCGAGAGACTGAAAACAGCTTCTATCTCAAGGCCATCAGACTGTTAAATAGCAATCACTAGCATCTTAGAGGCTGCTGTCCTATATACATAGACTTGGAATCACTGGCCACTTTAATAATGTTTAAATAATGTTTACATACTGCTTTACTAATCTCATATCTATATACTATATTATATTCTACTGTATTTTAGTCAATGCCACTCCGACATTGCTCAATCTAATATTTATATATTCCTTAATTACATTACTTTACTTTGAGATTTCTGTGTATTGTTGTGAATCATTTTTAGATACTACTGCAGTGTTAGTGCACTGTTGGAGCTAGGAACACAAGCATTTCGCTACACCCACAATAGCATCTGCTAAATATGTGTATGTAACCAATAAAATATGATTTGATTTCAGACTCGAAATTGAGCTCAGGTAAATCCTGTTTCCATTGATCATCCTTGAGATTTTTCTACAACTTGATTGGAGTCCACCTGTGGTCAATTCAATTGATTGGACATGATTTGAAAAGGCACACACCTGTCTATATAAGGTTTTGAAGTTGACGGTGCATGTCAGAGCAAAAACCAAGCCATGAGGTCGAAGGAATTGTCCGTAGAGCTCAGAGACAGGATTGGGTCGAGGCACAGATCTGGAGAAGGGTACCAAAAAAATTTCTGCAGCATTGAAGGTCCCGAAGAACACAGTGGCCTCTATCATTCTTAAATAGAAGAAGTTTGGAACCACAAAGGCTCTTCCTAGAGCTGCCGCCCAGCCAAACTGAGCAATCAGGGGAAGAATGTCCGTCGTCAGGGAGGTGACCAAGAACCAGATGGTCACTCTGACAGAGCTCCAGAGTTCCTCTGTGGCGATGGGAGAACCTTCCAGAAGTACAACCAGCACTCCACCAAGCAGGTCTTTTTGGTAGAGTCGGCAGATGGAAGCCACTCCTCAGTAAAAGGCACATGACAGCCCGCTTGACGTTTTCCAAACGGCACGTGAAGGACACTCAGACCATGAGAAACAAGATTCTGATGAAACCAAGATTTAACTCTTTGGCCTGAATGCGAAGTGTCTGGGGGAAACCTGGCACCATCCCTAAGGTGAAGCACGGTGGTGGCAGCATCATGCTGTGGGGATATTTTTCAGCGAAAGGGACTGGGAGACAAGTCAGGATCAAGAGAAAGATGAATGAAGCAAAGTACAGAGAGTTCCTTGATGAAAACCTGCTCCAGAGCACTCAGGATCTCAGACTGGGGTGAAGGTTCACCTTCCAACAGGACAATGACCCTAAGCACACAGCCAAGACGACACAGGAGTGGCTTCGGGACAAGTCTCTGAATGTCCTTGAGTGGCCCAGCCAGAGCCTGGACTTGAACCCGATTTAACATCTCTGGAGAGACCTGAAAATACTTGTGCAGCAACGCTCCCTATCCAACCTGACAAAGCTTGAGAGGATCTACAGAGAATGGTCATACCCAAGATGACTCAAGGCTGTAATTGCTGCCTAAGGTGCTCCAACAAAATACTGAGTAAAGGGTCTGAATACGTATGTTAATGTGATATTTAAGTTTTTTGTTGTTGTTGAATAAATTAGCAAACATTTCTACAAACCTGTTTTTGCTTTGTCATTATGGGGTATTGTGTGTAGATTGATGAGGGGGGAAAAAACTATTTAATCAATTTTAGAATTCGGCTGTAACGTAACAAAATGTGGAAAAAGTCATGGGGTCTGAATACTTTGAATGCACTGTAAATAATGAGAAAAGCTCAGTCTGAAGGCATTCGGCTATGGGTTTCACAGCCCTGTAATAATGATACAAGTTATATCACCTTAAAAAGGGTTGATTTAAAACCTATGGGGTATAAGATGTTGGGAATAGTGGCATAGGAGAGTCTGAAACAAGCAGAGGCAGTTGGCCTACAATGCTGGCATATGCCTTGTTACAATAGCCTAAGTATATAAGATGATTGACACAACCATAATAATCATCATGAAACGGCCTTGGACGTGCCATATGTTAGCCAACATAATTCATTATTTTACATTACCTGTTTAACTGCATTGATATGGCTTAATTGATCATAGTCCAGACTCGTTATAGTTGCAAATACCATGCAGTTGCACCAGGGGAATTTAAACCAAACAGATTTCCCATCATGAAAATGTATCGCCATTCCCCAATCAAATACCTTCATTGACACCACAAAAAAAAGACAAATACAGCTTTGTACTGCAATCTGGCAACCCTCATAAAATCTGACATAGCACCAGTATCCCAAAGTATTAAGCGTAAATAAATATTGAAAACAGCATTGGCATTAATAAAATACAATTTTAAAAACAATTATTATGTTATAATTATTTCGGTGACAACCTGGTTGATTAACAATATTGGGTTGTTAACACGTTTTTTATATATATATATATATATATATATATAAATAAATGTGGGAGACAAAAAATGGCAGTGTAGAACACCATTGCCCAAAATGCATTGCTCCAATAACAGTCAAAAGATTGTTCTGTAGTTTTCCCCCAACAAATGTATTTTCCTATGAATTAAGTCTTTTAACACGAATTAAGACGCACAAAATGTGTGTATTTTCACACAAATTAAGCCACACAAAATCTGCTGAAATTATTTTTGTACATATTTACATGAATTGAGTGTGAGATTATGTTGCAACACAAAATGTAGCCTAATGTATCATAGCCGATCTGTTATTATTTTCATTTAGATTTGGCTATGTTATTTAATCATTATCGACATTATCATCGACATCATCATCATCATTGGCGAGTGGGCCCCAAGAGGAAGCCAATTAGGTCAAAAATGGAAGTGAATACACATTCATAGGCTTAATTATGATGGTGAGGAAGGTGAAGTCCTGTTGCCATTATTGGAGGAAGTACCCTGTGGTGTAGGCCTAAAAGGCTGCTGCTGTGTGACCATGCCAACCAACCATAGTCATGACAGTATTTATAAATTACAGGATAAAGGCTGGATAACCTATTGAGCATGGAGATTATTTTCCCCGATAAGCCTTTGGTGGTCTTAATTAACACCTGCTCATTTAAAGTGATTGAACATATTGTAGAAATTGGAATTTGTAGCATATCACAGGAATTTCGTATGATATGAAAAAATATATATGATATGACATGAAAAAAAATAGCAGGAAGTAGCATATCATATGAAATGGATGACATACACAATTATGCCCAATTTTTGGGGACCATTTTGGCTCTTGAGCCCCACTTTCAACTACTGGCTGAAATTATACAAAACCTTATAGCACATCTTTAAAGCTGGAATCGATAGTGGTGAAACTGCCACATCTGTTTGGGATATTAAGACATTACTTCAAACAACAAACAATGTTTGTTTTTTCCCTCGGACATCATTGCACATCATTGCTATGCACTATAGAACAGCAGAGTATGTACTATGATCATTTTTTTACCAGAATGCTGGATGTTCATTTTTTCAAAACAAAAACAATAACAAATGTGCCTGGGGAGGTCAGTGGCGCTGTTTTGCCTATCACGGATCTCAGCTTTAAATGACCGCTTAAGTGCAGTTATTCTGCGTCTATATGATGTTATTGCCATCTCCTGTCACCTGTTAATCATCACAGGTAGCCTATTTTGTCACCATCCATAAGTTTTCTATGCCCACCTATGAAACTGGTTGTGGGATACCCCAAAATTATGTGTGGATACCCCAAAATGACGTGCGAAGATGTCATAGAAGAAGACATTACAAATCCATACGCAATAAATGCAAGTTCACATATTTTACTGCGACGAAAATATGTGGAACACAATGTCAAGAATGTTGTTGATAGGGCATACATAACCTCATGACTTTTGTTAAGGAAATCCAAAACCCAAGCGAAGCATAGGCCTATGTGTTAAGGAGGCGCAAAGCAAAATAAGGCAATTTCTTGGATGAAAACAGGGCTGCCGAAATAGTAGACCAACCCTTTGGCCTTTCCGCTGTTGTTTCTCCGTTGCTCTTTTCCCCTTTATCATGTAGACTTTTTAGCTACTTTGCAACTACTTACCATGTTAGCTAACCCTTCACCTAACCCTAACCCTTTAACCAAACTTCTAACCTTAACCCAAACCTTAACCCCTAGCCTAGCTAATGTTAGCAACCTAGTTAACAAAAGGTTAAATACAAATTTTACATTTTAAAAAATCATCAAAAGTGTTAATAAAATGGTTAAATATACTCATTATTGACTTCCATTTCAGGATTCAGTCGACATTGTCCTAAAATGGTAACAATAGCTAACAACAATACTGATGACCTAGCATATTTTGGTGAAGCCACCATCTTTAGGCCTATGTAGGTTACCTATTGTTTCTTGTTTTCCCCCTCTGTGATTTCGCCATTAAATCTATGTATTTTATCATAATCTTGAGATTCTTGACCCAAAGAAAATAATTCTCACAAGATATCATAACAAAAATCTATATTTAATATGGGGGCAATTACTAAGTGAAGTTAGCTGCACAGGGCCGTTGTCACCAGACTCCATGTTTTTCATCATATAGGTCATTAGACGATGATGGATGTAAACCTATAAAGTATCTAAACTGGACCTTTTAACAAACCATGAGCAATACTATCATTTCTCTAATAGAACCTGCTGACCGTGTCATTCCCTGCTGCCATTTGTCATTTTTCTTGTGAAATAATCAATATCGAGGCGCTTGGAAATAAATAATATGAAAGTCATAGTAGCCTACCAGAGGAGCAACAAAATAGACTTATGGAACATTCTAAAGTTATTGCTTTACAGCTTATGCATACTGTACATACTTTTCTCAACATAATTTTCTAAACATAATCAACCTTTGATTGCATTGTACAAAGATGCACCTTTTACGGCAATGATGCGGACAAAGCCTTAACTTCACTTGGCTAAATAGCCTACTAAATTCCCATTATCCTGATGATGAGCCTATACATATTTGACAAATTACTAGCCTGCAGAAATAAGGGACTCTGAAATAAAGTTAGCTTGTTAAACAACATGTGGCGCAATGTAAATCGGACGTAGGCCTAATGTCCATTATTGTTAGGCTATTGGTGTAATAACATCACATGTTGGTCTGGGCCTATTTTTGCTGCAACCTGGACTCAGGGGTAGACGTAACATCGTAAACGATAATCCGGGACTCTCAGATTACTTTGATATGTTACGTTTGGTAGGGTATGTATTAATTTGTGGATTTTCATCATCCATTTTCTAAGATATGTTACAAATTACAATTTGTATGATGTGTTACGCATAACAATTCAAATGATATTTTATGAATTGCAATCAATACAATATGTGATGAATTTTCAATACGTATGATATGTTTACGAATTCCAAACTGTTATTGCCAACGTTAGCTAGGTGGCTAACACTAATGTTAACTAGGCAAGTCAGTTAAGAACAAATTCTTATTTACAATGACGGCCTACCTAAAGGCAAAAGGCCTCCTGTGGGGATGGAGGCTGGGATTAAAAATAAAAAATAAAATAAAAATACGGGACAAAACACATTACGACAAGAGAGACACCACAACATGACAACACAACATGACAACAACATGGTAGCAACACAACATGGCAGCAGCAACAAACATTATTGGGCACAGACAACAGCACAAAGGGCAAGAAGGTAGAGACAACAATATGTCACGCGAAGCAGCCACAACTGTCAGTAAGAGTGTCCATGATTGAGTCTTTGAATGAAGAGATGGAGATAAAACTGTCCCATTTGTGTGTTTTTTGCAGAGTTCCAGTCGCTAGCTGCAGCGAACTGAAAAGAGGAGCGACCCAGAGATGTGTGTGCTTTAGGGACCTTCAACAGAATGTGACTGGCAGAACGGGTGTTGTATGTGGAGGATGAGGGCTGCAGTAAGTGTCTCAGATATGGGGGGGGTGGGGGGGTGGGGGGGGGGGGGGGGGTGAAGCCTAAGAGGGTTTTATAAATAAGCATCAACCAGTGGGTCTTGCGATGGCTTGCAAAAGTATTCATCCCCCCTGGCATTTTTCCGATTTTGTTGCCTTACAACCTGGAATTAAAAGAGATTTTTTTGGGGGGGTTGTATCGTTTGATTTACACAACATTCCTACCACTTTGAAGATGCAAAATACATTTTTTTGTGAAACAAACAAGAAATAAGACCAAAAAACTGAACTTGAGCGTGTATAATTATTCACCCCCAAAAGTCAATACTTTGTAGAGCCACCTTTTGCAGCAATTAGAGCTGCAAGTCTCTTGGGGTATGTCTCTATAAGCTTGGCACATCTAGCCACTGGGATTTTTGCCCATTCTTCAAGGCAAAACTGCTATAGCTCCTTCAAGTTGGATGGGTTTCTGCTGGTGTACAGCAATCTTTAAGTCATACCACAGATTCTCAATTGAATTTAGGTCTGGGCTTTGACTAGGCCATTCCAAGATATTTAAATGTTTCCCTTTAAACCACCGAGTGTGGCTTTAGCAGTATGCTTAGGGTCATTGTCCTGCTGGAAGGTGAACCTCCGTCCCAGTCTCAAATCTCTTGAAGACTGAAACAGGTTTCCCTCAAGAATTTCCCTGTATTTAGTGCCATCCATCATTCCTTCAATACAGACCAGTTTCCCAGTCCCTGCCGATGAAAAACGTCCCCACCATACTGCCACCACCATGCTTCACTGTGGGGATGGTTTCTCTGGGTGATGAGAGGTGTTGGGTTTGCGCCAGACATAGCGTTTTCCTTGATGGCCAAAAAGCTACATTTTAGACTCATCTGACCAGAGTACCTTCTTCCATGTTTGGGGAGTCTCCCAGATTCCTTTTGGCGAACCCCAAATGTGCTTGCTTATTTCTTTCTTTAAGCAATGGCTTTTTTCTGGCCACTCTTCTGTAAAGCCCAGCTCTGTGGAGTGTACGGTTTAAAGTGGTCCTATGGACAGATACTTCCATCTCCGCTGTGGAGCTTTGCAGCTCCTTCAGGGTTATCTTTGGTCTCTTTGTTGCCTCTCTAATTAATGCCCTCCTTGCCTGGTCCGTGAGATTTGGTGGGCGGCCCTCTCTTGGCAGGTTTGTTGTGGTGCCATAATCTTCCATTTTTTAATAATGGATATAATGGTGCTCTGTGGGATGTTCAAAGTTTCAGATATATGTATTTGTCCCTGACCTGTTTGGAGAGCTCCTTGGTCTTCATGGTGCCACTTGCTTGGTGGTGCCCCTTGCTTAGTGGTGTTGCAGACTCCTGGGGCCTTTCAGAACAGGTGTATATATACTGAGATCATGTGACACTTAGATTGCACACAGGTGGAATTTATTTAACTAATTATGTGACTTCTGAAGGTAAATTGGTTGCACCAGATCTTATTTAGGGGCTTCGTAGCAAAGGGGGTGAATACATATGGACGCATCACTTTTCCGTTTAATAAAAAAAAGAAAAAATTGTAACAAATACTTTTTTTATTTCGCTTCACCAATTTGGACTATTTTGTGTATGTCCATTACATGAAATCAAAATAAAAATCCATTAAAATTACAGGATGTAATGCAACAAAATAGGAAAAACCCCAAGGGGGATGAACACTTTTGCAAGGCACTGTACAGAGATGACCAGTTTGCAGAGGAGTATAGAGTGCAGTAATGTGTCCTATAAGGAGCATTGGTGGCAAATCTGATGGCCAAATGGTAAAGAATATCTAGCTGCTCGAGAGCACCCTTACCTGCCAATCTATAAATTATGTCTCCGTAATCTAGCATGGGTAGGATGGTCATCTGAATCAGGGTTAGTTTGACAGCTGGGATGAAAGAGGAGCGAATACGATAGAGGAAACCAAGTCTAGATTTAACCTTAGCTTGCAGCTTTGATATGTGCTGAGAGGAGGACAGTGTACCATCTAGCCATACTCCCAAGTACTTGTATGAGGTGACTACCTTAAACTCTAAACCCTCAGAGGTAGTAATCTCACCGATGGGGAAAGGGGCATTCTTCTTACCAAACCACATGACCTTTGATTTGGAATTGTTCAGAACAAGGTTAAGGGCAGAGAAAGCTTGTTGGTAAGACTGTATCATCTGCACATAAATGAAGGAGAGAGCTTCCTACGGCCTGAGCTATGTTGTTGATGTAACTTGACAAGAGCGTGGGACCTAGGATCGAGACTTGGGGTACTCCCTTGGTGACAGGCTGTGGCTGAGACAGCAGATGTTCTGAATTTATACACTGCACTCTTTGAGAGAGGTAGTTAGCAAACCAGGCCAAAGACCCCTCAGAGACATCAATACTCCTTAGCTGGCCCACAAGAATGGAATGGTCTATCGTATCAAAAACTTTGGCCAAGTCAATAAAAATAGCAGCATAAAATTGCTTAGAATCAAGGGCAATGGTGACATCATTTAGGACCTTTTAACCTTTCTGGCGCAGGCGCTCCGCTAGCGACCCACCTCGACAACATCCGGTGAAATTGCAGAGCGCGAAATTCAAATGACAGAAATATAAATATTTAATATTCATGAAAATACAAGTGTCATACATCAGAATAAAGCTTAATTCCTTGTTAATCCAGCCGCTGTGTCAGATTTCAAAAAGGCTTTACGGCGAAAGCACACCATGCGATTATCTGAGGACAGCGCCCCACATACAAAAGCATGAAAAACATTTTTCAACCAGGCAGGTGCGCCACGAAAGTCAGAATAGCTATATAATAAAAGCCTTAACTTTGAAGATCTTCTTCTGTTGGCACTCCAAAAAGTCCCAGCTACATCACAAATGGTCCTTTTGTTTTCGATAAAGTCCTTCTTTATAACCCCAAAAACTCAGTTTAGCTGGCGTGCTTCATTCAATAATCCACCGGTTCCCCTCCTTCAAAATGCATACAAAATGAATCCCAAACGTTACCAATAAACTTTTCCAAACAAGTCAAACAACGCTTATAATCAAACCTCAGCTACCCTAATATGTAAATAAATGATACAATTTAAGACGGAGAATCGTTATTGTCTTTACCGGAGATAAACAACAAAGAACACATTCTCATCCACACGCATGAAAACACTACAGCCAAAATGGGAGCCACAAATTCTAGCTCATTTTTCCAAAACAAACCTGAAACTCTTTCTAAAGACTGTTGACATCTAGTGGAAGCCCTAGGAACTGCAATCTGGGAGGATTTCGCCTCATAATAAACATGACAGCCATTGAAAACAGTGGTAGGCTGAAATTATAATTTTTTTGGATGGTTTGTCCTCGGGGTTTCGCCTGCCATATCAGTTCTGTTATACTCACATACATTATTTTAACAGTTTTAGAAACTTCAGAGTGTTTTCTATCCAAATCTACCAGTTATATGCATATCCTAGCTTCTGGTCCTGAGTAACAGGCAGTTTACTTTGGGCACGCTTTTCATTCGGACGTCAAAATACTGCCCCCTAGCCCAAAGAGGTTTTAAGGTTGCAGTGACACATCCATAACCTGAGCGGAAACCAGATTGCATACCATAGAGAATAGTATAGACATCAAGAAAGCCAGTCAGTTGATTATTGACAAGTTTTTCCAACACTTTTGATAAACAGGGCAAAATAGAAATTGTCCAGTAAGTTAGGATCAGCTTGATCTCCCCCTTAAAATAAAGGACGCAGCATGGCTGCCATCCAAGCAATGGGAACCTCCCTTGAGAGGAAAGACAGGTTAAAAAGGTCAGAGATATTCTTGGCGATGATAGGGGCAGCAACCTTAAAGAAGAAAGGGTCTAAAATCTGACCCAGATGGTTTTTTTTGTCAAATTTAAGGAGCTCCTTTAGCACCTCAGACTCAGTGACCGCCTGCAGGGAGAAACTTTGTAGCGGGGCAGGAGGGAGGAACATCAGGGACAGTCGCATTAGAAGGGGTGGGAGATGAGGAAATGTTGGATGGGCAATTAGGCATGCCTGAGTCAAATTTGAATCCTGACTTAATGAAGTGGTGATTAAAGATCTCAGTCATGTGCTCCTTGTCAGTAACAACCACATCAACATTAAGGGACATGGGCCGCTGTGAGGAGGAGGGTTTATTCTCCAGGTCTTTAACCGTTTTCCAGAACTTCTTGGGGTTAGACCCACAGAGACAGAACTGCTCCTTAAAGTAACTAACTTTGGCCTTCCGGATAGCCTGAGTGCACTTGTTTCTAATTTGCCTGAATGAGAGCCAGTCAGCCTGAGTATGCGTGTACCGAGCCTTTCGCCAAATGGAATTCTTGAGGTGGAGTAACTCTGCCAGATCAGTTGAACCAGGGGCTGAACCTGTTTTTAATTCAAATTTTCTTTATGGGGGGTGTTAGTAAACAATACCACTGGAAATATAAAAAAAGAAGGTCCAAGCGTCTTCATCGACAGAGGGGATCAAGCTGATTCTATGCCAATTTACAGAGGCCATGTCATGAAGGAAGGCTTGCTCATTAAAGTTTTTTAGCAAGCGTCTATGACAGGTCAGGACAGGTCGTTTCACTGAGCAGCCATTACGAACACAGGCTGTAAAACACTGATCACAAAGGTCATTACAGAAAACACCAGACTGATACCTATCAGGATTATTTGTGAGGATAACATCTAGAAGAGTAGTCTTTTCTGGGAGTTTGGAGTCATACCTTTTGGTATTGGTCATACTCTGACAAAGATTTACGGAGTCCCATTGCTTTAGGACATAGTTAGGTGGTTTAAGCATGTCCCAGTGTAGGTCACCTAGCAGGACAAATTCAAACTTAGTGTAAGGGGCCAGGAGAGCGCTTTCGGAATTTAGGGTACAGGCCGGTGCTTAACCTTTCTGGGAAGGGGGTTCCGCTAGCGGAACACCTGGCCTATAGCCAGTGAAATTGCAGGGCGCCAAATTCAAACAACAGAAATCTCATAATTAAAATTCCTCAAACATACAAGTATTATACACCATTTTAAATATAAACTTCTTGTTAATCCAACCACAGTGTCCGATTTCAAAAAGGCTTTATGGTGAAAGCACACCATGCGATTATGTTAGGTCAGCGCCTAGCCACAAAAAAACATGCAGCCATTTTCCAAAGAAGGAGAGGTGTCACAAAAGTCAGAAATAGCGTTAAAATGAATCACTAACCTTTGATGATCTTCATCTGGTGGCACCTCCAGGACTCCGTGTTAGACAATAAATGTTCATTTTGTTCGATAAAGTTCATCTTTATGTCCAAATACCTCCTTTTTGTTTGCGCGTTTAGTCCAGTAATCCAAATGCATAAAGCACGGGCACAAAGTCTAGACAAAAAGTCAACAAAAGTTCAATTTGAGTTCGTAGAAACATGTCAAACGATGTTTCTAATCAATCCTTAGGGTGTTTTTATCATAAATATTCAATAATGTTTCAACCAGACAATACTGTTTTCATTAGAAAGGAAAGGGAACGGAGCTCGCGCTCACGGCCACACACGTGACTAAACTAAAGGCTTTCACCTGGGCCATCTGCTTAGAGTGCTCTTATTCGCTCCCCTTTCACAATACAAGCCTGAAACAACTTCTAAAGACTGTTGACATCTAGTGGAAGCCTTAGGAAGTGCAATCTGACCCCACAGACACTGGATATTCAATAGGCATTCACTTGAAAACTACAAACCTCAGAATTCACACTTCCTGGTTGGATTTTTCTCAGGTTTTTGCCTGCCATATGAGTTCTGTTATACTCACAGATATTATTTTAACAGTTTTGGAAACTGTAGAGTGTTTTCCATCCAAATCTACCAATTATATGCATATCCTAGCTTCTGGACCTGAGTAGCAGGCAGTTTACTTTGGGCATGCTTTTCATCCAAAATTCCGAATGCTGCCCCCTATCCTAGTGAGGTTTTAAGATATCATTACTTTTACTCAAGTATGACAATCAAGTACTTTTTCCACCACTGAAGATACGGTACATTGTCAGAGAAGAGTCAGGTAAAAGTAATAATGGGACACTGCTGTATGACATTCTCCATTTAGAGACTACGTTTCTGATCACCTTCACCCTAGTTGTTCACTAAAGTTAAAGATATTCAGCAGCACATGATCTTGGTAGTAACGGTCAGTGTAACCTGACAATCACGTGTCCCTCTTTTGCTTTTAACTGCCTTGCCCATTTGAACAAACCATTAAACTACTAAAGGTCACTGAGATTGCCTGGATTTAAGCATTGCATTTAACTTGTAAAGCAATTGGTGGCCCCTCGATGAACCGGGAAGCCTTAATTGGGATTTTGCAGGTATTGATTGGTGAGTGGTGGGGCGAGGCCTGAGTTAAAGCATGATTAGGAGAAAGGTGTCTGCTGCTTTTATCTGCTCCCTGCACCAGGTTACAGCCAATGGAGTGAGCTGGGATCTCAATGTCATTCAGAAGGTTGAGGAGGCTCTAAACATGCATTGCGACGATGGGGACTCTACTTAGTGATGGAAAAACGTAGCACTTCCTATGTAAAAATGACATGTGGTCCAGTCCATGTCAAGTTAATCTATTGTACTCGACCTTAGCTTTGGCCTGCTTATGGATGCTGTGGTGTGGGTCTGAGGTGGATGTATTGTGGATTTGTATAGTTGTGGCCTCTCTACTGACAAAGCTTGTGGTGGATGTTGTAGTCCTGAGATCATCTGGGGTTCTCACTCAGACTCAAAGACATTTCAAGTATTTGAAGTGGTAGTTCTATGAGGTTACTATGTGGCATCATATTATAAATAATAAAAACACTTTTCAAAAACAGGGCATTTCACCCCTTTATCTCTATTTTCTCTCCTTCTCTCCCTTTATCACCTCCTCTTTCCCTTTATCGTTTCTCCACAGAGATGATGACCTCATTGGTTTCTGATGGACACAGTCAGAGCGATGTAGCTGTATTTCACCATTATGTGCAGCTCTGACAGAATTGTGCAGGCTCCTATAGGCTTCCCGTCCTCCTCCTCCAAAACGCCCAGAATCACCACTGAGCCCTGGATTTTACACGCCCGCACCCAACCTGCCTCGACGTGTCATTACAACCCAGTAATCTGGTGCGGGCAAAAGAAAGGTTCTTATCAGTGTCAGGCTGAGATATAGATATGGGCAGAGTAACAAATGGCCAAATGCACAGGCAGCAGAGCAGCCCATCAATAAAGCAATTTCTAGTGTCATAACAGCTGCGCTTTTCCTAAAGCCAACCTTTCAAAAACTTTTCCCTCTGCAAATTGCTGCAGCCCCACCATTAGAGTCCTGCCTTGTGAATTTAATGGATTCCGTACAAATAATATTCCACCATAATGGAAAAGGTTGAAGTCACTGAAGACAGATGAAGTCATAAACACGTATAATTGAGAATCAAAGACCGATAAATTTTAAACTGTTATCCATTTTCTCTTTTTAGATGATGATCTATGTCGCGTCTGGGGCTGGAAAATGGAAGAGATTATGGGGGAAAATTATAACAATAAATTTTCTAAACATACACCTTGATTATGCTTCAATTTTTTTGGGGGGGGAGAGAGGAAGGCTGGGATTGCTGAAAGCTTGCTGGCTAAATGGCACCATAAAATAGGTTCCCTGCTCTTTTGTCTCTCGAGCACAGGCATGCCTGGAGGTGTGATTTTCTCCCTCTAAATGGGGGAAATGAATTGTGTAATTTATTGCAAACTCTAGCACAGTGAGATTAGATCAGCATATCCCATCAAAGGAACAATAATCAATCAGCTTCTAGTTAACAGCTTGAAACACATAAACCACAGCACCTAATGGCTTTCCAATCTAACAGATTGATAGACTTATCCGCTCCTAAGGGATGAATTAAGAAAATCGGGTAATTTCACAAAGGCACTGGCACTTTTGACAGGACCTTTTTCCCCCCTGCTCCCAGGCTTACTCCCCATCTGTAGTTTTAAACATAGAGATATGGGTAAATGAAAGGTGCTAGGAGTACATTTTTGAGACAGCACTCCAGGCCTGATTTGTTATTCAGATGAGCCGCGACTGGAAGTGTGTCAGATGTGGGGAATGGTTTCATTTTAATGGGCTGATTATCGCGGGTCATTTGGAACTGTGAAATCGACAGAGCTATTCAAAGCCACTTAACAATATCTAAATGTGACCCAAGCGACCTATTCAACCGAGTGTGTAGTAAAAAAAATAGGCCCCATTTGGTTCAGTTCTCTTTAGTCACACCAAGGATTCGTTAGTGTATTGATCGAGTGAAAAATCTGTCAGAAGACTGAACACTTCAGAATAGGAAACATTGTATGGAGCACTTAGCAAGCATGTAATTTGCCTTTTAGTCATTGTGAAGAACTTCTAAGCAGAGTCTTAGCAACTAGCTCATTATGCACAGTCAATTTGGTAACACTAGTGCACACTTTCTCATCTAGCTACACTGTAAATGCACCCCCATTTGAAAATCTGACCAAAGTTAACTGACAAAGACGTTCATAGTCATCTACTACAGTGCTTGTCTATGCAGGCCTTGACATAGAAAACCAATGAGACATGTACTTAATGTAACTATGTACCGAAGGCTAGATTCACTGGGCTAGATTATCTCTCTGTGACACTGCATAATGAAAGAGCTGTTGGTATTTAGGATGTGATCACTTGGAGGATGGAAAGTGTTATTTTAGACAGAGCTGAGTAGTAGGGCCAGGACCGGAGTAAGTACCCACTCGAGACACTGACTCAGCAAACGGGATGCAGTCTATCACAGTGCCATCCGTTTTGTCACCAAAGCCCCATATACCACCCACCACTGCAACCTGTATGCTCTAATCGGCTAGCCCTCGCTACATATTCGTCGCCAGACCCACTGGCTCCAGGTCATCTATAAATCTTTGCTTGGTAAAGCTCCACCTTATCTCAGCTCACTGGTCACGATAACAACACTCACCCATAGCACGCGCTCCAGCAGGTATATCTCACTGGTCATCCCCAAAGCCAACACCTCCTTTGGCCGCCTTTCCTTCCAGTTCTCTGCTGCCAATGACTGGAACGAATTGTAAAAATCGCTGAAGCTGGAGACTTATATTTCCCTCACTAACTTTAAACATCAGCTATCCGAGCAGCTAACCGATCGCTGCAGCTGTACATAGCCCATCTGTAAATAGCCCATCCAATCTACCTACCTCATCCCCATATTGTTTTTCTTTACTTTTCTGCTATTTTGCACACCAGTATTTCTACTTGCACATCATCATCTGCACATCTATCACTCCAGTGTTCATTTGCTAAATTGTAATTACTCCGCTACTATGGCCTATGTATTGCCTTACCTCCTCACGCCATTTGCACACACTGTCTATAGACTTTCTTTTTTTTCTATTGTGTTATTGACTGTACGCTTGTTTATTCCATGTGTAACTCTGTGTTGTTGTTTGTGTCGCACTGCTTTGCTTTATCTTGGCCAGGTCGCAGTTGTAAATGAGAACTTATTCTCAACTAGCCTACCTGGTTAAATAAAGGTGAAATAAAAATAAAAAATTCACTACAAAGAAAGGTTTAGGCCTTGCTGAGGCAGTGGTACATAACAGACACACACTGCACTCCACGTTAAAATGGAACCAGATTTTCTTATCTGCTCTAATTCGAGAAGGGTTGGGGTCAATTACATTTGAACACAAATCTAGAATTAGATTGAGATTTAATTCAGGAATTGGAGAGGTTTATTATTGATTATTAATTAATTGATTGATTAGTCAGATACCATTAGTTATTAAAACAGAAAAGACACATAAAAATGAGCTATTCAAATTCAACAAATATATCTCCCTCTACTTTCTCCAATCGTGAAGGGAAGAGAACAATACAGAACACAGTTTGTGTTTGCATGACACTCATACTTTTGGTCATGTAGTGTAAGTATGTGGACACCTGTTCATCGAACATCTCATTCCAAAATCATGGGCATTAATATGGAGTTGGTCCCCCCTTTGCTGCTATAACAGGATCCACTCTTCTGGGAAACTTTCCACTAGATGTTGGAACATTGCTGCAGGGATTTGATTCCATTCTTCCACAAGCATTAGCGAGGTCAGGCACTTATCTTGGGAGATTAGGCCTGGTTCGCAGTCGGCGTTCCAATTCATCCCAAAGGTGTTCGATGGGTTTGAGGTCAGGGCTCTGTGCAGGTCAGTCAAGTTTTTTCAAAATGATCTCGACAAACCATTTCTGTATAGACCTTATAGGCTTTGTGCACGGGGGCATTGTCATGCTGAAAGAGGAAGGGGCCTTCCCTAAACTGTTGCTACAAAGTTGGAAGCACAGAACTGTTTAGAATGTCATTGTATGCGGTAGCGTTAAGATTTCCCTTCACTGGAACTAAGTGGGGCCTAGCCCAAATTATGAAAAACAGCCCCAGACCATCATTCCTTCTCCACCAAACTTTACAGTTGGCACTATTTTAATCATTTTTAAATAATATTTTTTTTATTAATTTAACCTTTATTTAACTAGGCAAGTCAGTTAAGAACAAATTCTTATTTACAATGACGGCCTACTCTGGCCAAACCTGGACGACACTGGGCCAATTGTGCACAGCCCTATGGGACTCCCAATCACGGCCGGTTGTGACAAAGCCTGGATTCCAACCTGGGTGTCTGTAGTGAGGCCTCAAGCATTGAGATGCAGTGCCTTAGATCACTGCGCCACTCGGGAGCCCTATGCATTCGGACAGGTAGTGTTCTCCTGGCATCCGCCAAACCCAGACTCGTTAGATGGTAGAGCGTGATTCATCATTCCAGAGAACGCAGTTCCACTGCTCCAGAGTCCAATGGCGGCGAGCTTTACACCACTCCAGCCGACGCTTGGTATTGTGCATTGTGATCTTAGGCTTGTGTGCGGCTGCTTGGCCATGGAAACCCATTTCAGGAAGCTCCCGACGAACAGTTCTTGTGCTGATGCTGCTTCCAGAGGCAGTTTGGTACTCAGTAGTGAGTGTTGCAACCGAGGACAGATGATTTTTACACTCTATATGCTTCAGCACTCTGCGGTCCCATTCTGTGAGCTTGATGGCCTACCACTTCGCGGCTGAGCCGTTGTTGCTCATAGACGTTTCTACTTCACAATAACTCCACTTACTGTTGACCGGGGCAGCTCTAGCAGGGCAGAAATTTGACAAACTGACCTGATGGAAAGGTTGCATGCTATGACGGTGCCACGGTGAAAGTCACTGAGCTCTTCAGTAAGGCCATTTGACTGACAATGTTTGTCTATGGAGATTGCATGGCCGTGTGCAACATTTTATAGCCGAATCTGCTAAGTTGAAGGGGTATCCACTTACTTTTGTATAAATAGTGAATATAGGGAGTACCAGTACCAATTCGACGTGTAAGTAATAGAGGTCGCCAGATTAATCGGAATGGCCGATTAATTAGGGCCGATTTCAAGTTTTCATAACCATCGGTGATCGGCATTTTTGGACACCGATCATGGCCAATTACATTGCACTCCACGAGGAGACTGCGTGGCAGGCTGACTACCTGTTATTAGAGTGCAGCAAGGAGCCAAGGTAAGGTGCTAGCTAGCATTAAACGTATCTTATAAAAAAACGATAAATCTTAACATAATCACTTGTTAACTACACATGGTTGATGATATTACTAGTTTATCTAGCTTGTCCTGCATTGCATATAATCGATGCGGTGCCTGTTAATTTATCATTGACTCATGGCCTACTTCGCCAAATGGGTGATTTAACAAGCGCATTCGCGAAAAAAGCACCTGTTGTTGCACCAATGTGTACCTAACCATAAACATCAACGCCTTTCTTAAAATCAATACACAAGTATATATTTTTAAACCTGCATATTTAGTTAATATTGTCTGCTAACATTAATTTCTTTTAACTAGGGAAATTGTGTCACTTCTCTTGCGTTCTGTGCAACAGAGTCAGGGTATATGCAGCAGTTTGGGCCGTCTGGCTCGTTGCGAACTGTGTGAAGACTATTTGTTCCTAACAAAGACAGGCAACTTCGCCAAACGGGGGATGATTTAACAAATCGCATTGGTGAAAAAAGCACAATCGTTGCACGAATGTACCTAACCATAAACATCAATGCCTTTCTTAAAATCAATACACAGAAGTATATATTTTTTAAACCTGCATATTTAGTTAAAAGAAATCCAGGTTAGCAGGCAATATTAAACTAGGGTAATTGTGTCACTTCGCTTGCGTTCATTGCACGCAGAGTCAGGGTATATGCAACAGTTTGGGCCGCCTGGCTCGTTGCGAACTAATTTGCCAGACTTTTACGTAATTATGACATAACATTGAAGGTTGTGCAATGTAACAGGAATATTTAGACTTATGGATGCCACCCGTTAGATAAAATACGGAACGGTTCCGTATTTCACTGAAAGAATAAATGTTTTGTTTTCGAAATGATAGTTTTCGGATTTGACCATATTGATGACCTAAGGCTCGTATTTCTGTGTGTTATTATGTTATAATTAAGTCTATGATTTGATAGAGCAGTCTGACTGAGTGGTGGCAGGAACAGCAGGCTCGTAAGCATTCATTCAAACAGCACTTTGTGCGTTTGCCAGCAGCTCTTCGCTGTGCTTCAAGCATTGAGCTGTTTATGACTTCAAGCCTATCAACTCCCGAGATTAGGCTGGTGTAACCGATGTGAAATGGCTAGCTAGTTAGCGGGGTGCGCGCTAATAGCATTTCAATCGGTGACGTCACTCGCTCTGAGACCTTGAAGTAGTTGTTCCCCTTGCTCTGCAAGGGCCGCGGCTTTTGTGGAGCGATGGGTAACGATGCTTCGAGGGTGGCTGTTGTCGATGTGTTCCTGGTTCGAGCCCAGGTAGGGGCGAGGAGAGGGACGGAAGCTATACTGTTAAACTGGCAATACTAAAGTGCTTATAAGAACATCCAATAGTCAAAGGTATATGAAATACAAATGGTATAAAGTGAAACAGTCCTATAATTCCTATAATAACTACAACTTCTTACCTGGGAATATTGAAGACTCATGTTAAAAGGAACCACTAGCTTTCATATGTTCTCATGTTCTGAGCAAGGAACTTAAACGTTAGCTTTTTTACATGGCACATATTGCACTTTTACTTTCTTCTCCAACACTTTGTTTTTGCATTATTGAAACCAAATTGAACATGTTTCATTATTTATTTAAGACTAAATATATTTTATTGATGTATTATATTAAGTTAAAATAAGTATTGATTGTTCATTCAGTATTGTTGTAATTGTCATTATTACAAATATATGTATAACGATCGGCCGATTAATCGCAATCGGTTTTTTTTGGTCCTCCAATAATCGGTATCGGCATTGAAAAATCATAATCGGTCGACCTCTAGTCGTGATGCCTCCCCCTTGGCATCTCTGTGACCTACCTTTTCTTCTGCTTCTGCCTTTGCATTGCTTGCTCTTTGGAATTCTAGGCTGGGTGTCTGTAAAGCACTTTGTGACAACTGAAAATGTAAAAAGGGCTTTATAAAATACATTTGATCTGCAGCAGGAGCCGAGCCCATGGCTCATTTAATTTGTGGTTGACTTCGCTTTAATCTGAAAGAAGCATACGAGAAATTAATGCAGTTAGGTGAAAACTTATGGTGAAGGAGGGAAGCAAATATATATAGTTTGGATATTACTCACAATGATGCAGTAGGTAGCTATTGTTCCACAAGCCCTCCCCCAACCTCACTTTCTTACTGTTTCCATAATTCTCATGTCTCTCACTTCCCCAATGATCTTTGTTACTTTCTCCCTCCTTTCCTTCCCCTCTACTTTTGTGCTATTTTATTGCCCGGCCACTTGGTTTCCAGTGGTGGACAAAGCGTTCTCTCACATAAGAAGTTAAAATAAAAGAGTCATTCAGTATTGTTGTAAATGTCATAATTACAAATATATATATATTTTTAATTGGCCAATTAATTAGTATCGGCTTTTTTTGGTCCTCCAATAATCGGTGTCGGTATTGACGTTGAAAAATCATAATCAGTCGACCTCTAGTAGGTACGAGGTAATTTAGGTAACTATGTACTGTACACATAGGTAGGGGTAACGTGACTAGGCAACAGGATATGTAGTGAGTTTGAGTGTGTGTGTGCGCGTGTTTGGCGTCAGTATGTCTGTGTGTGCATGTTATGTATGTGTGGGTGTATGGTGTGTGTGTGTGTGTGTGTGTGTGTGTGTGTGTGTGTGTGTGTGTGTGTGTGTGTGTGTGTGTGTGTGTGTGTGTGTGTGTGTGTGTGTGTGTGTGTGTGTGTGTGTGTCTGTGTGTGTGTGTGTGTGTGTGTGTGTTTTGGGTTGTCAGGGGTAAGTATGTGTGAGTGACTGTGTAGAGTTCAGTGTGTGGCGCATAGAGTCAGTGCAAGAGAGTTATTGCAAGAAAAGGGTCAATGCAGGTAGTCCGGGTAGCCATTTATTAGCTATTTAGCGGCCTTGTTTAGAAGTCTTATGGCTTGGGGTTAGAAGCTGTTCAGGGTTCTGCTGGTTCCAGACTTGGTGCATTGGTACCGCTTGCCGTGCATTAGCAGAGAGAACAATCTATGGCTTGGGTGGCTAGAGTCTTTGACAAGTTTTTGGACCTTCATCTGACACTACCTGGTATAGAGATCCATCACAAAGTCCAATTTTCTGTTGTTTGTGTGCCTTTCACTTCCTCTCTCATTTCTTTTTCCTTTCTTCTCTCTGAGTAGGTGTGCTATTATTGGCCTGTCTATTAACCAGTCAAAATGGAGCATTGATTATTTGTAAAAACACAAGTTCAAATAAGCATTGCACAAGAAGAACAGATGACGCCATGCTTACCTGCACACACTTAGGAAAATGGGGGCAGTTATTGACCAATTGATTTTGTATGTCTTTCCCCCCTGGAAAGACCTTGACTGTAACGTTAACTCCTTTCTCCCTCCCACCACCATCCCCATCACTAGCACCTAACTGTGTCCTCAATCTCCCCATGCCAGAGAGGAATCCATTCCCAGGCCCCAGAACGCAACTTTTCTGCCAGCAGTGTTATATATTTGGCTTTCCATTTCACTTTAATAGCGAAAACATTTGTAACATTATTTTACAACCCCCTGACACCATTAGAGAAGCCTGTTGTCATTTGGATTATTAATGAAAAACTATTTTGTGCTTACTTACATTTCCCGCTTATTTTCCCCCAGTGCGACCTGCAGCAGATTCGGTTTATTTCGAAAGCCTTAAAGCCATTTCTTTATGTCTATGGGTCACTCCTCTCGATTGAGTTGGCATTGAAATGTTGCTGTGGGGGAGAGCTATGGAGAGGGAGACAGATAGATGGAGGTTGCAGTAAGAAGGTAAGGGAGGGATGAAAAGGACACTTAAGACCATGGGAGCAGGACAGGAGCCACAGAATAGATAGAGTGAGAAAGTAGTGAGAGAGGGGGATAAAGGAAGGGTAGGATGAAGGCAATAAGAAAAATAAAGTAAAGAGGGGGTATTTTGAGAAGGCACAAAGAAGACAGGAGGATGGTCAACAGAGAGAGGTCAGAAAAGAGGGAAAGGTTTTGAAGAAAAATAATGTGAAATGAAGAACCAACTGACTAGAAAAGGAAGAGAAACAGGAAAATGATACATAGAAATACAGCTACTATAAAAATAAAAAAAAGAGTAGGACAACAGAGAGGGGTTTATACAATGGGGCACAGGAAATTATGGGGCACATTTAAGATACAAAGATTACATGTTGAGGAAACACTGGGATATATTTAAGATGACTTTCATATTCCAGTGACCAAAATGTTAAACTTGTCACTTTGACAGGATATTTGGTGTTTTATGAATGTATCATTGAAAGACTTTGTTGGGTTTCATTCGTGTCCATATGAGAAAAAAACTGACAGCACAAACATATAAAAATAAAGATCCTCAGTCATGGCTTCACGATGGGGCCAGACAAAGCAGTCTATACACTTCCCTATAGAGGATGCATCCATACTCATTATCCTATACTGTACGTAATGAATCTGAATGCCCCCCCACACACACTTGCTCAGGGTTTGGTCTGTATTTTATGTGTTTATACAGTGACCATAATAAATTGTGGTGTGGCGTAGCAGGTTTGTCACTGTCACAGGTAAATTACGTAATTAATGAGTGCGTAGGGGAGCGGATAGGGGCAAGAGAGTTAGCTTTTAAACATCTCTCCAGCTCACTGGTTTTGGGGAGGCCCAGCTGGACATAGCCAGGGGATCGATCAGAGGTCAGGGGTCAGTCAAGCCTCCTATTAGGCCGGGCCGCTCCCATCATTGCCTGACTAACGATGCCTGCAGCAGCCTGGACTGGGGATGAGGATGGGACTAGGGCTGGGGCTTGGACAGGGCTGAGTCTGAGACTAGGGCAGGGGCTGGGGCTGAGCCTGGGTTAGGGTTGGGGCTTGGGCATAGCGTTAGAGCTAGTTATTCCGGGTTACGTGGTTGTAAAAAACTGCAGGGCCTATATGAATGTTGATGGTTTTTATATGGAAAGGTTTGATGTTTCAAAAATCACAGCATGACAGCGTCTACAGGATAAGGCCCTTGGGCAAACTTCATGAGTCATTGGATAGAATAGAACAGAAACCAGCAGGGGAGCATGGGAAATCGTTTCCAGTCAAGATTGGCTTTGATCAATACACTCAAAGCAGAGTCCTCATTAATCTACAACTTCCCTCACATTAGGAACACTGTCTAATTCAGACTACTCTTTCTTTACCTAGCCTGACTCAATGACCACTCCACTCAAACCATTTAGTGATCCCCACAAAACTGTTAATTTAAAGTGTAGTTATCTTCTACCAGGAAGGTAAGTGAATAGGACGTACATTGCAGGCTATACTAACCATAACGGTAACCTGTTTCATGTTACTTCCAAATGGTTATTTCCCTGAAGTAACACAACAATATATCAAACTCTAAAAATCAAGGTACACCCATTTTTAAAATCTTAATTTATCAGTGAAACACAGACTTTGCCCATTATATATGACCAAGAAACTAGGATTTGTGCGATGAATCCATTTAATCCAAAGGGAGAACATCAGCCTCCTTTTGTATTGAGCAGTGTAGCCGACATGTTACAAGCTGCTGCTTCACATGTGACCAGAAACCAGCAGAGCACTAGTGTTTAAGGATGTGCCAGTGGATGCACTATATTATCCTCCTATGGACAGGCTAATCCGTTACAACCCTTCTTGCGGTGCGAGTGAAATGCTCGTATTAGGGCAACTGTGCATTCAGAGGCATCATTCAGGACAATGAGCTATAGCCACAGAGTGACAAGCTAGAAAAATGCCCCCACTTTTTAGGCTGTACAAATGACGTTTGGCCACGATAACTCACAACTGGACACTTCATTTAACGTCAGGAACGAGCTGGCCAGTCAAAAGCTATTATACCATCTTCTTTATTTGTGGCCCGTGGTTTTGGTAGTCAGGCTCTCAAATAAATACTGCTAAAATGCCACTTCAGTCCAAAATATTGTCCAATTCTTTCTCTGACTTGTCTGGATCCGGATGGCAACCTGTTTCTGATGTTAGAAGCCTTTAAGAGTCATGTGGTCAGGCACCAGAACATCAGTCAGTCCCAAACAACAACACAAGTAATAGGATATGCAAAACAATAGATGTGACCAGTAGTGGTTCCCTGAGGCTCCGCCCTCACCAAAGCCCAATAGTCAAATGAATTGATTACGAACTTATCATTGAATAATCACTTGCCTATAAAGAAGAAATAGCTTTGAATATATTTAAAGAATGACAGTCTTTCAAGAGTAACTGTACAATTTGTCACTGATGACAGTCTATTTGATTGTTTTCAATATTTCAGTCCCGTGACAAATCAGACAGAGCCGAACTGGGCTATCACGGGTGAAGTGTAAATTCTTCTAGTGGGGCCTTAAATGCGGTAATAAGGCAGTCACAGGAACATTCCGACTTCAGACTTCTTAAGGTGACAGCGGCTTTATCGCGTGTCGCCTCATAAAGTCACATCAACGCTGTTCACCACTATTATAAAATGTCTCTTTAACATGCGTCTGTGTCGCTGTGTCCGTGATGGGTGTTACGGATAAAGGCCTCAACAATTCCTGTTGAAACACAAAAGGAGCAGAAATATGAAGTCTCAGGATTACATGATACATCATATTTTATAAAGGATATATTGCTGTGTGTTTAGATGAGACAAAAATAAGCTCTTTCACTGTCATAGAAGTGTCACATTTCTCTTTTCACTCATTACCCCTCCCAAAGCCTTGGCAGCCTTGGTCAATAAAATGTCTGTCTGTCCACTGAGTTGCTACATCTATTAAAAGATGAAAGTTTGTCTTTGGAGAAAAGACAATTTAGTAAGGACTGTGGTGAGAGAATTCTCTATAATCAAGGAAATTATTGAAGGAAATGGGGGTTTTGATGTGCTTATATTAAATGTAATCCGTCCTTTGTGCAGATATAGACTGCTCCAAATCTTACCAATCGGCGGCTTCACAGTAGCTTTGTGAAAGGCCACTTGTTTTGTTCCCTGTATAATTGGGGGGTGTCTCATTGCTGCGTTAAAAGAAGCAGGGTGGAGGGAGGGCCAGCCTTGTTTGCCAATGTAAAGTGTGATCCAGATAATAACATTCTCATTAAAGGCGGCAATTACATTAATTACAGTGGCGCGAGGCACGGCTGCAAGGAAATTAAGTGGTGAAGGAAAAGAAAAGCTTAATATATACCTCCTTTATCCTATTCCCCATCTCTTCAGCCTTTTTCAAATGTACCACGCAGAGCGAGGGATCTCAAGAAAGGCATAGTCTCGCTACTAAAAGAATAAATCCCGTCAAAGTCCCCCTTCACCTTTCTGCCATAGTGACAGCTCTGGCTATCGTTACTATGGCTGCACTTGTCATGGATTAAAAAGCCTTTCTTTGAGGCTAATGTCCAATGCAGCTTTTACAAGAGCCCAACATATGACTGAAGTCTTAGAAAACTGCTTAGGGGCCTTCTCAAATTAAATCCCAATTTATTTCAGGAGGAGGGAATTACTTGTTTCATGTTCTATAAAACCACAAACAGAACATAAACCGGGCCGTTGTGAAGAGAAGGAAGTCTTTTCATCCAGCCCTTTTAAATGGGAATTAGGGCAAGTGGATAACTCTTCAACCTCCTCAAAGGCAGGTGTTGTCCCTAGGCCTGTTTCACCCTGCCTATATGTGACAGACAGTAGACAAATTCAAACACAGAAACACAATTTGACATAATTTGACAAAATGACTGATTTTTAATATAGTTTTTTTTGCAAACGTCTATGACTATAGTGCTTTATAAAACACTGAACTATGTCAATTAGCATGTTAAATCAAATTGTGTTGTTAAAGTTGCTCATTTACCTAATCAACTAATGAGTAGCAGTGGCCTGGCACACAATGCTATATGCTACATTATCGGTTGTCGGCATACAGTTCATTCAATAAACTATAAGTATTCCTGGAGCATATGAAGTTATTCCCATTTAGTTTTCCAATGTTACCAAGTGCCTGGCCTAAGTATTAATGGATATAAATGTCAACCTAGGCATCAGTGTAGACCTGCTCTAAACCTCATTAATACACAATGACCTTTACTATACAGCCTACACTACATCATAGTGGGCATATCATTAATTTGAAATGAACATGAATTTAGCTAATCATTCTCCCTGTGAATAACTTTAGTAGGCCATGTGCAGTGCTAGGCCTAGTGGGCCTCAGTATAGCCTGCCTACCACTCCGCAAACTGGGCATAAAGCTGACCATTTCTGGAAACTAGTCCAAAATACACTTCTTACTTTAATTTTCAGGAATAGGTTTATGAAAGTGCGACAATACGGGCTTGCACTCATTGTAGAAATACTGCTATAATGCATTCCTTGTAGTTTATTGATTGTTATCTTGCGCTGTCACGTATAATTTAAGTTGCCTATTTATTCATGTTCCGATAAGAGCTCGCATTTGTAGCTTGTGTCAATGTGCCTAGAGCTTCTTTAAATTCATGCTTGGAACAAGTCATTAAATAGTTTATTTTGACCAAAAAAACACTGTTCAGTTTATAACATTTCTTCCTCAATTTACCAATTTTAGAGTCTGGTGTTGTGTGTTCGTCTCGAGAACATGTGCCTGTCTCATGCACTACTTTACCTGTGTAATGCACAAAACATTTTTAGGTTAACATTTTTCAACTTCATATTCATAATCTCCAGCACCACTCCAACGTCAACATTCAGTATGTGAAAATAGCACATTTCTATGCTTTGTAGTAAAAAAAGATAGAGAAATATGTGTTTCCAATGATATTACCAACCAATTTAGTAGACAAATTGTAGGCAATGCCTACTCACAATTGGTCAAAATCACACGATGCACATCGATGATGTTATTGGAAACACTTATCTTCCTCTATATTTTTATTGACGTTGGGGTGGTGATGGAGATGATAAATATGAAGTTGAAAAATTGTGTCGTTTCCCTTTAATCCATTCTGAAATGTCAGTAACATAGTATTAAGTTTAGTCTTTTGTACAAATTAAAATCCAATTACCATTATTTGTTTATTTAAAATAAATAGTTATTGTTGGCCTATCTCATTTTGAGGTGTATTTTTGTTTCATGTGTGGATCCACCTAGTCATTGGTGGACTATATCCTAATCGGACTACTGTTTCATGCCATTTGCTCATGTTAGTCGAGAACGCTGGATGTGTAGACCTATAAAAAACATCCTGTTGATTTAGCTCTCAGGTATTAGTATATTAATACCTAGGCTTACCTAATAATAGTATGAGTATAGACTAAGCTGTCTGGGGTTTTTTTTGCAGTTTTTGCAGTGTTTAAGCATTTTGCCCTATCCGTTAGGTTGCTACAGTAAGTAGCCTAGCAATAAACAAGTAAGCAAAATCCTACTACACCGGCTCTGACGCTCGTCGGATGTGGCAGGGCTTGCAAACTATCACGGGTTACAAAGGGAAACCCAGCCGCGAGCTAAATGCCTTCTATGCACGCTTCGAGGCAAGCAACACTGAACCATGAATGAGAGAACCAGTTGTTCCGGATGACTGTGTGATCACACTCTCCATAGCTGATGTGAGTAAGACCTTTAAACAGGTTAACATTCGCAAGGCTGCAGGGACAGACACATTAGCAGTACGCGTACTCAGAGCATGCACAGATCAGCTGGCAAGTGTCTTCACTGATATTTTCAACCTCTCCCTGACCCAGTCTCTACCTACATGTTTCAAGCACACCAACATAGTCCCTGTGCTCAAGAATGCCAAGGTAACCTATCTAAATTACTATCACTCATCAGCCACACATCAGCCACATCAGCCACACTGAGCCTCAACATGGGGGCCCCTCAAGGGAGTGTTCTTTGTCCCCTCCTGTACTCCCTGTTCACCCACGACCGCGTAGCCACACGACTCCAACACCATCATTAAGTTTGCAGACGACACGACAGTGGTAGCCTGATCACCGATGACGATGAGATGACAGTGTGGTGCCAGGACAACAACCTCTCCATCAACATCAGCAAGGCAAAGGAGCTGGTCGTGGACTACAGGAAATGGAGGGCCGAGCATGCCCCCATTCAAATCGACGGGGCTGTAGTGGAGCGGGTCGAGAGCTCAAAGTTCCTCAGTGTCCACATCACTAAGGACCAATCATGGTCCAAAGACAACAACACAGTCGTGAAGAGGGCACGACAACGCCTCTTCCCCTCAGGAGGCTGAAAAGATTTGGCATAGGCCCTCAAATCCTCAAAAAGTTATACAGCTGGACCATTGAGAGCATCGTGACTGGCTGCATCACTGGTTGGTATGGCAACTGCTTGGCATCCGACCGTAAGGCGCTAGAGGTGGTACTGTGTACGGCCCAGTACATCACTGGGGCCGAGCTCCCTGCCATCCAGGACCTCTATACCAGGCGTTGTCAGAGGAAGGCCCTAAAAGTTGTCAAAGACTCCAGCCACCCAAGCCATAGACTGTTCTCTCTGCTACCGCACGGCAACCGGTACCAGAGTGCCAAGTATGGGAACTAAAAGGCTCCTGAACAGCTTCTACCACCAAGCCATGAGACTGCTGAACAGTTAATCAAATGGCTACCCTGACTATTTGCATTGACACCCTTCTTTTGCAATGACTCTCCTGCACTGGCTCTATGCACACTCACTAGACTCTACCCACACACTCACATACACACACATGCATATTGATGCCACACACATACTGTACACACACATATACAGTACACAATTTCATACTCTTTCACACTCTTCACAT
Source organism: Salmo salar (assembly GCF_965601325.2). Lineage (NCBI taxonomy): Eukaryota > Metazoa > Chordata > Actinopteri > Salmoniformes > Salmonidae > Salmo > Salmo salar. Next base: position 68,029,017 of record NC_138291.1, read on the forward strand.
ACACTACTGCTACTCTGTTTATTATCTATCCTGATTGTCTAGTCACTTTTACCCTGACCTACATACAGTTGAAGTCGGAAGTTTACATACACCTTGGCCAAATACATTTAAACTCAGTTTTTCACAATTCCTGACATTTAATCCCAGTAAAAATTCCCTGTTTTAGGTCAGTTAGGATCACCACTTTATTTTAAGAATGTGAAATGTCAGAATAATAGTAGAGAGAATGAGAATTTATTTCAGATTTCATTTCTTTCATCACATTCCCAGTGGGTTAGAAGTTTACATACACTCAATAAGTATTTGGTAGCATTGCTTTAAATTGTTTAACTTGGTTCAAACGTTTCAGGTAGCCTTCCACAAGCTTCCCACAATAAGTTGGGTGAATTTCGGCCCATTCCTCCTGACAGAGCTGGTGTACCTGAGTCAGGTTTGTAGGCCTCTTTGCTCGCACATGCTTTTAACGTGTCTGCCCACAAATTCTCTATAGGATTGAGGTCAGGGCTTTATGATGGCCACTCAAATACCTTGACTTTGTTGTCCTTATGCCATTTTGCCACAACTTTGGAAGTATGCTTGGGGTCATTGTCCATTTGGAAGAACCATTTGCGACCAAGCTTTAACTTCCTGACTGATGTCTTGAGATTCTGCTTCAATATATCCACGTAATTTTCCTCCTTATGATGCCATCTATTTTGTGAAGTGCACCAGTCCGTCCTGTAGCAAAGCACCCCCACAACATGATGCTGCCAACCCCGTGCTTCACGGTTGGGATGGTGTTCTTCGACTTGCAAGCCTCCCCCTTTTTCCTCCAAACATAACGATGGTCATTATGGCCAAGCAGTTCTATTTTTGTTTCATCAGACCAGAGGATATTTCTCCAAAAAGTACGATATTTGTCCCCTTGTGCAGTTGCAAACCGTAGTCTGGCTTTTTAATGGCGGTTTTGGAGCAGTGGCTTCTTCCTTGCTGAGCGGCCTTTCAGGTTATGTCGATATAGGACTCGTTTTACTGTGGATATAGATACTTTTGTACCTGTTTCCTCCAGCATCTTCACAAGGTCCTTTGCTGTTGTTCTGGGATTGATTTGCACTTTTCACACCAAAGTACGTTCATCTCTAGGAGACAGAACGCGTCTCCTTCCTGAGCGGTATGACGGCTGCGTGGTCCCATGGTCTTTATACTTGCGTACTATTGTTTGTACAGATGAACGTGGTACCTTCAGGCATTTGGAAAATGCTCCCAAGGATGAACCAGACTTGTGGAGGTCTACATTTTTTGTTGTTGAGGTCTTGGCTGATTTCTTCTGATTTTCCCATGATGTCAAGCAAACAGGCACTGAGTTTGACGGTAGGCCTTGAAATACATCCACAGGTACACCTCCAATTGACTCAAATGATGTCAATTAGCCTATCAGAAGCTTCTAAAGCCATGACATCATTTTCGGGAATTTTCCAAGCTGTTTAAAGGCACAGTCAACTTAGTGTATGTAAACTTCTGACCCACTGGATTTGTGATACAGTGAATTATAGGTGAAATAATATGTCTGTAAACAATTGTTGGAAAAATTACTTGTGTCATGCACAAAGTAGATGTCCTAACCGACTTGCCAAAACTATAGTTTGTTATCAAGAAATTTGTGGAGTGGTTGAAAAACAATGACTCCAACCTAAGTGTATGTAAACTTCCGACTTCAACTGTATATTACCTCAACCCCTGCACATTGATTCGGTACTGGTACTCCTTGTATCTAGCTTCGTTATTGTTAGTTTATTGTGTTACTATTTCCTTGTTTTATTTGGTAAATTTTTCTTACTTTTTAACTGTGCATTGTTGGGAAAGGGCTCGTAAGTAAGCATTTCACAGTAAAGTCTACACCTGTTGTATTCGGCATGTGACAAATACAATTTTGGATTCTTTTAGTACTGTCTTCTTGTCAAATTGAAAACCTTTTTGAAACGACCATTTCTTTTGACTTGAATTACTGGACTGTGTATTTATAAATATCTTCATCACTTCTGCACTGTGGGACTACAAATCAAATCAAATCAAATGTATTTATATAGCCCTTCTTACATCAGCTGATATCACAAAGTGCTGTACAGAAACCCAGCCTAAAACCCCAAACAGCAAACAATGCATGTGTAGAAGCACGGTGGCTAGGAAAAACTCCCTAGAAAGGCCAAAACCTAGGAAGAAACCTAGAGAGGAACCAGGCTATGAGGGGTAGCCAGTCCTCTTCTGGCTGTGCCAGATGGAGATTATAACAGCACATGGCCTAGATGTTCAAATGTTCATAAATCACCAGCATTGTCAAATAATAATAATCATAGTAGTTGTCGAGGGTGCAACAAGTCAGTAACACAAGAGTAAGTGTCAGTTGGCTTTTTCATAGCCGATCTTTGAGAGTATCTCTACCGCTCCTGCTGTCTCTAGAGAGTTGAAAACAGCAGGTCTGGGACAGGTAGCACGTCCGGTGAATAGGTCAGGGTTCCAGTAGGTCTGGGACAACAGGTCTGGGACAGGTAGCACGTCCGGCGAACAGGTCAGGGTTCCATAGCTGCAGGCAGAACAGTTGGAACTGGAGCAGCAGCACGGCCAGGTGAACTGGGGACAGCAAGGAGTCATCAAGCCAGGTAGTCCTGAGGCATGGTCCTAGGGCTCAGGTCCTCCAAGAGAGAGAAATAAAGAGAAAGAGAGAATTAGAGAGAGCATATTTAAATTCACACAGGACACCGGAAAAGACAAGAGAAATACTCCAGATGTGACAGACTGACCCTAGCCCCCCGACACATAAACTACTGCAGCATAAATACTAGAGGCTGAGACAGGAGGGGTCAGGAGACACTGTGACCCATCCGATGAAACCCCCGGACAGGGCCAAACAGGTAGGATATAACCCCACCCACTTTGTCAAAGCACAGCCTCCACACCACTGGAGGGATATCTCCAACCACCAACATACCATCCCGGGACAAGGCCGAGTATAGCCCACAAAGATCTCCGCCACGGCACAGCCCAAGGGGGGGCGCCAACCCAGACAGGAAGACCACATCAGTGACTCAACCCACTCAAGTGACGCACCCCTCCCAGGGACGGCATGGAAGAACACCAGTAAGCCAGTGACTCAGCCCCCGTAATAGGGGTAGAGGCAGAGAATCCCAGTGGAAAGAGGGGAAACCGGCCAGGCAGAGACAGCAAGGGTGGTTTATTGCTCCAGCCTTTCCGTTCACCTTCACACCCCTTTCCGTTCACCTTCACACCCCCCTTCACCTTCACACCCCAGACTGAGTCTGCGTCTCTCACATGGGTAGGCAGACTATTCCATAAAAATGGAGCTCTATAGGAGAAAGCCCTGCCTCCAGCTGTTTGCTTAGAAATTCTAGGAACAATTAGGAGGCCCGCGTCTTGTGACCATAGCGTACGTGTAGGTATGTACGGCAGGACCAAATCGGAAAGATAGGTAGGAGCAAGCCCATGTAATGCTTTGTAGGTTAGCAGTAAAACCTTGAAATCAGCCCTTGCCTTAACAGGAAGCCAGTGTAGGGAGGCTAGCACTGGAGTAATATGATCAAATTTTTTGGTTCTAGTCAGGATTCTAGCAGCCGTATTTAGCACTAACTGAAGTTTATTTAGTGCTTTATCCGGGTAGCCGGAAAGTAGAGCATTGCAGTAGTCCAGCCTAGAAGTAACAAAAGCATGGATTAATTTTTCTCCATCATTTTTGGACAGAAAGTTTCTGATTTTTGCAATGTAACGTAGATGGAAAAAAAGCTGTCCTTGAAACAGTCTTGATATGTTCTTCAAAAGAGAGATCAGGGTCCAGAGTAACGCCGAGGTCCTTCACAGTTTTATTTGAGACGACTGTACAACCATCCAGATTAATTGTCAGATTCAACAGAAGATCTCTTTGTTTCTTGGGACCTAGAACAAGCATCTCTGTTTTGTCCGAGTTTAAAAGTAGACAGTTTGCAGCCATCCACTTCTTTATGTCTGAAACACAGGCTTCTAGCGAGGGCAATTTTGGGGCTTCACCATGTTTCATTGAAATGTACAGCTGTGTGTCATCCGCATAGCAGTGAAATTTAACATTATGTTTTCGAATGACATCCCCAAGAGGTAAAATATATAGTGAAAACAATAGTGGTCCTAAAACGGAACCTTGAGGAACACCGAAATTTACACTTGATTTGTGGGTTTCCAATCTCTCCAAAAGAATGTGGTGATCGATGGTATCAAAAGCAGCACTAAGATCTAGGAGCACGAGGACAGACGCAGAACCTCGGTCTGACGTCATTAAAAGGACATTTACCACCTTCACAAGTGCAGTCTCAGTGCTATGATGGGGTCTAAAACCAGACTGAAGCGTTTCGTATACATTGTTTGTCTTCAGGAAGGCAGTGAGTTGCTGCGCAACAGCTTTTTCTAAAATTTTTGAGAGGAATGGAAGATTCGATATAGGCCGATAGTTTTTTTTATAATTTCTGGGTCAAGATTTGGCTTTTTCAAGAGAGGCTTTATTACTGCCACTTTTAGTGAGAGCCGTTTATTATGTTCAACATAGGAGGGCCAAGCACAGAAAGCAGCTCTTTCAGTAGTTTAGTTGGAATAGGGTCCAGTATGCAGCTTGAAGGTTTAGAGGCCATGATTATTTTCATCATTGTGTCAAGAGATATAGTACTAAAACACTTTACAACACTGACTGTAAAATAAAAACATAATTTTTGATCACGCTACTAAGTCTGTTGTCCAATTTAAGTGCTGCCAGCCCAACTAACTATGCTGTCGGGTCTTCTTTCGATAAGGCCTATCTGCAAAAACAATCCATGTGGAAGGCTTACAAATGACAGTGCAAAAACAAAAATATTTAGGCCTGAACAAATGAAACCCCCTAAACACACAAAAATGTGCTTTATCTTTTCCAACTGAAAAATTATTGTCAGTGTGTGTAAATGATTTTAAGGCATCTGCCCCCATTGGAAACCTGAGCATAATTAAATTGCAATAAAATAACATTAGTGTCGACAAGCTATTAGAAGGTGATGTTATTGACTGCTCTCTGGGTCGTAGTTTAATCCAGTGAGCTGGACTGTCATGTCTGCCTTAGGCCCCAGCCCCTAGTCCCCTGGGACAGCTATTGTCAGCTGACATGGAGAAGCCTTGTTATCTTGGCAGTGAAACTTTGTGCAGATCTATTAGCAGACCTATCATCTAGACGTTTTTGAATCTTAATATACCTGATATCAATAATTGCCTTCACCATTTTTTATAGTGGAAGTTTATTTCAAGTTATAACCTTGTGTTCATGTTTATGTCAAATGAGCGGATGGATGCATGCTGGACACTGCTAATTTATGGACAAAATGCACCATCTAGTGTACAGAAACTGAACTGGAATAAAAATAATAATTGAACTGTGACTGGATGTTCTCATCCACTGTATTTCTAAATCTGCTAATGATAGTGCTGCTAGAGACAGACTTCAGATTTCGTTGTAAAGATTTTATTCTGAGTTTAACTTGAACAGATCCTCGGTGGAGTGTGAGACAAAGTTGGTGGAGGACACACACACACATCATGTAGCTCTTGTTGCAATGTAGAGTTCATGCCACCATGCCTCGCTGTTAGACCGTGTACATTACTTGCTGTACTGCTCTTGTAACATCACAAGGCAATGTGGCATTGAAAAGGATACAATGGCCTCACTCAAACTGGTAGTTTGTCACCCTCTTCTCAATGCTTCTCAATGGTTTTCCTACAACTTGACACAAATGGGGAAATATAATTTTCTCCAAATGTCTTAACTGTTCAATTATTGATAGTGATGAAACATAAATGAGTCAATCTAGCTATTTAAAGTAATGTAATTGCTGTTGCTCAAATGTAGCGCTTTGTAATTAAAGGTCTATGTTTGGAAGTGTGAGCGGTTTAATGTTATGGGTACAAAATAGTCAACATTTTATATTTAGTGGACACTGACAAATTAAGGCAACAGTTTCCACAATTAAATTAAATAGTAATGCAATGAATGCAGCAGAATGCAATGTTAAGCCTATCAAAATTGGGTTAATTACAGGTGACTATTATTTGGCACTGACAGCAAAACAAAGTTTGGAAAAATGTATGTACTATCTAGTTGATTAGTGCAGTCTGCTTGTATTTAATAAGATCTTGAGAAATAATTAAACTCACCCTGCTGTACCACCACAGAGTTTTAAAACTCAGTCTCTTTGGTGGGCTACAACTACTGAGGTACAGTACGTGAGCTACTACAGCGGTTAATTCCTAGGAACTGTTCTTCGCGCAATTATTGCACCTGAGGCGGGACGAATTTCGCGGGTGCACTGGGTGAACTCTCACCTCCACAAATTGCTTTGATTCAGATAACATCGCTAGCTAGCTAGCTCTATATTGCACATTTATGTGATTAGAGACCAACCGACTGATTCTGTAGCACGCTTAGCTATTCGCCATAGGAACTCGATGCAGCCGTAGTTGAGTGATGCCTATGTAAACAGAACAGTTGTTTAGGTCGAAAGACAGTAGCCAGCTGGCTAACCTGAAGTTAGCAACAACAACATGAACGCTATTTCAACGGATCTGATCAGTCATTTGGACACTTGTCGTTACCGGTCAATTACTGAGTTTGCCACGAATAGTCGTCTGTATTTCACTAGCTCGCTAGAGACATATTAATACTTGCTAACAATTTGTTGACATTTTGAAAAGGTAAGTTGATTCGCTAGCTAGTAAGCTAGCTCCTTGGTTACCTGGCCAGCTGAGTGTTCCAGCAATCAATGGTGGAATCGATGTTCTGTCGATGACATTGGCTAGCTAAAAGGAACCGCTAAAGTTTACATTTAGCAACATTTTTTGTCATTTAGCAGACTTAATTACAGTTATTGCATTCATCTTAAGATACTTAGCTACTGGTAGGTGGGACAATCACAGGCATAGTAAGTACAGAGCAAGAAGGGAGGGGAAGTTAAGTGCAAGTGTTGGTTCAGGAAATGTTTTTTTGGACGGGGGTTCGAAGTGAGGAGGTGGATTATTTAAGATGCTCTTTGAAGAGGTTTCAGGTGCTTTCGGAAGATGGGCAGGGACACTGCTGTCCTAGGTTCAGGGTAGGGCTGGGCGATATGGCCTGAAAAACATATCTCGATTATTTTTTTTTTAACTTAACTTCACGATGTATATCTAGATTTTTTTATTTTTTTATTCTCAAAATAAGTATTGTACAATTAAAGGTCAGATATACTGCATTTCAAACAGTCAGCAATAATCTAATGAATTCAGGGCTTTTGAAGTTATACCCAGGATAAATATAATCCACAACCAGAAAACCATTAATAATGTAATTATTTTATCAAAATAGTTTAACCTGCTATTTTTTTTGCAATAATCACTGATATGGCATTCAAGTCTGTCTATGAAAATGACATTTTTTGTTACAAATTCAACTATAACCATGCATAATGCACATTCAACTTCTTGTAGCAGGCATTGGGGGCGGCAGGTAGCCTAGTGGTTAGAGCAAATCACATTTTATTTGTCACATGTGCTGAATACAACAGATGTAGACATTACAGTGAAATGCTTACTTACAAGCCCTTAAAACCTCTTGGGGCTAGGTGGGACGCTAGCGTGCCACCCGTGGTGCACTCCATCAACAGCAGGTGCATTTCAAGAGCGGCAAATTTGAATCCAAATAAATGTCAAAATTCAAATTTTTCAAAAATACAACTATGTTACACCATTTGAAAGATAAACATCTCCTTAATCTAACCACGTTTTACGATTTCAAAAAGGTTTTACGGCGAAAGCATAAATTTAGAGTATGTTAGGACAGTACATTTACAAGAGTTGTGTGTAATGTTTTGTCAAGTCAAAGACAGGGTCACCAAAACCATAAAACCAGCTAAAATGATGCACTAACCTTTTACAATCTCCATCAGATGACACTCCTAGGACATTATGTTAGACAATGCATGCATTTTTAGTTCTATCAAGTTGATATTTATATACAAAAACAGCGTTTTACTATGGCATTGATGTTGAGGAAATCGTTTCCCTCCAATAACCGGCAGTCAAGTCAGCGTCACAAATTAAATAATTAAAATTAGAAAACATTGGTAAAATATTATATTGTCATTTAAAGAATTATAGATTTACATCTTTTGAACGCAATCAACTTGCCAGATTTAAAAATAACCTTACTGGGAAATCACACTTTGCAATAATCTGAGCACTGTGCCCAGAAAAATACGCGTTGCGATACAGACTAGACGTCATGTTGGGGAGATCTAAAATCGAAAATACTATGTAAATAATCCATTACCTTTGATTCTCTTCATCAGATGTCACTTCCAGGTATCACAGGTCCATAACGAATGTAGTTTTGTTCAAAAAAGCTCATCATTTATGTCCAAAAATCTCCGTCTCGTTAGCACATGATGTAAGCCAGCCGGACTTCTCGTCATGAACGAGGGGAAAAAATATATTTCCGTTCGTTCAAACATGTCAAACGTTGTATAGCATAAATCATTAGGGCCTTTTTTAACCAGAACATGAATAATATTCAAGGTGGACGAATGCATAGTCTTTTATAACGTATTGGAACGAGGGTACCCAACATGAAGTAGCGCGCCAGGTGTCTAATGGGACATCACCGTTCCATGGCTCTTGTTCGGTCAGATCTCCCTCCAGAAGACTCAAAACACTTTGTAAAGGCTGGTGACATCTAGTGGAAGCAATAGGAAGTGCCAAAATATTCCTAAACCCCTGTGTTTTTCAATGGGATAGGTTTAAAGTCAATACAACACATCAGGTATCCACTTCCTGTCAGAAAATGTCTCAGGGTTTTGCCTGCCAAATGAGTTCTGTTATACTCACAGACACCATTCAAACAGTTTTGGAAACTTTAGAGTGTTTTCTATCCATATATAATAAGTATATGCATATTCTAGTTACTGGGTAGGATTAGTAACCAGATTAAATCGGGTACATTTTTTTTATCCAGACGTGCAAATGCTGCCCCCTAGACCCAACAGGTTTTAACCAACAATGCTTTAAGAAAAAAAAGTGTTGAATAAAGAATAGATAAGTAGAAAATATAAAAGTAACAAATAATTAAACAGCAGCAGTAAAATAACAAGGGAGGCTATATACAGGGGGTAACAGTACTGAGTCAATGTGCAGGGGCACTGGTTAGTTGAGGTAATATGCACATGTAGCTAGAGTTAAGTGACTATGCATAGATTATAAACAGAGAGTAGCAGCAGTGTAAAAGAGGGGTCTGGGTAGCCCTTTGATTAGCTGTCCAGGAGTCTTATGGTTTGGGGGTAGAAGATGTTAAGAAGCCTTTTGAACCTCGACTTGGAGTGTAATAGCAGAGATAAGTCTACGACTAGGGTGGTCTCACTAACAATCTGTCAAGCCCACGTGCTATTGATTAGACAGCTAATCTTTATATTTCAAGTTTAGCCAATTTAGATCTATTTGCAGAGCTAACAAGGTTGAACAGTTGAATTGTTATGAACACACCCTTCTGTTTGAAAAGCATGTTAGCCTGGCCACTGTTAAGATATTGAAAACCTTTTTTCTCAGAACTAGAATGTGTTGCCAATTCCTTATATAATTGTGGTTTATGTTTATTGCACATTTGATAAAATACAGACTAGACAGCTACTACGCCCGATGGTGGCTACTGTAACAGTCTTTGCACGACAAACTGAGCGAATCAATGTTTTAGTGGTGTATGCTCTGCGCACAATTTCAGTAGTTGAGACATTAAAGGGTATTGTTAGGAATGTCAACTTTTCCTCTATTATAGTAAAATAATGTATCAATGTGTTTTGGTGTCCATATGACCCACTGTTGAAACAAACTTCACAAACGCAAATACAATGTTGAAACCGCTCGTCAGAGAGGAAGAGCTGATCTCACATCTCTTTGTTGGTTTAAGAGGCAGGGGAGGGCTTGGTGTAAACCATCGAGAAAGAGGGGAAGCAAGAGGTTTCACTCTTGCTAAAATCTTTTTGCAAACAACTGCCGTTTTGACTACTACCCCAAAAAGTTAGAGCGTATGGAGTCTTCGTCTACTTCTCTACTATTCATATCTGTGTGTGGAACCAAAATATTCACTACAGATGTTACTGTACAGCTGCATTACCACATTTTCTTCCAACTTCCCCTACTTCTCTTTTTGTCAAATCCGAAAACGGATTAGGAATAGTATCTACCAATCTGTAGATAGAGCTGTTTTAGTAACTCATCAACTGCACTCTTTCTAGCTGCGTTAAATCATGTCGGAAGCTAGCAGATTAATTATTTACCAACAAGAGCTGCAAATTCCAATAAAACCACATCATGTTTTAAAGTTCACTTTCTTTGCTTTGTTTAATAACGCTATCAAGAATCTAGCAAAGCCATTTTGTGGGCCAGAGTGCAGTATTTAGTTAATATTAAAGCACAAATGTACTGTACGTTAGCATGTTTCTCACAGTTTCTTTAGCCAAAAGGCAGCAGTGTTGCCATGCAATGCTAGTTTTCCTTTCTCTTAAAATAAGGTTGGGCTGTACCCCTCTGATTGGAAAAAGCAGATTAGGAATAGTTTCTACCAATAGAAAGTTACCGCTGTTTGTCAGAGTTTTTAGAGTGACAAAAAGTGGCATGCTGACCTCAAACGGCGTTTGAGTCTTTTGAGTGTCAAAAAAGATACGTGTTTTAATAGGCTTGTTGACCAATCAGGACCTGAATATGACTGCACGTCACAATAATTCAACGCATTGATAATGTTTTTATGTAGTTATTACACATTGATTACACTATCACTCGTGTCACAACGGTTTATCGATACCTATGCTATGATGCTGGTAAAGTTGTCTCGCGCACCTACAGTGCTGGACATAAAAAAAGCTAGATATCTAGCTCATGGATGCAAACAACGTTCTTCCCTAAAAACATAGCAAAACGACATCTGTTCTGACCATAACCACACAACTTCTGACCACAACCACACAGCTTCTGACCACAATCACACAACTCTGACCACATGTAGTGCCACAACCACACTACTGCTGACGACATCTAGAGATCACAGCCACACAACTTCTGACCACAGCCACACAACTTCTGACCACTCATCTAGTGACCACAAACACACAACTGCTGACCACATCTAGTGACCACAACTACTGATCACTCAACTGCTGACCACAACGACACAACTACTGACATCAACCACACAACTTCTGAGCACAACCACACAACTGCTGACCTCTCATCTACTTACCACAAACCACACAACTGCTGACCACAACCACAAAACTGCTTACCACATCTATTGACCACAACCACACAATGGCGTACCACATCTATTGACCACAACCACACAACTACTGACCACAACCACACAACTTCTGACAGCAACCATACAACTGCTGACCACATCTAATGTTTACAAAAACACAACTACTGACCACATCCACACAACTTCTGACCACAACCACACAACCTCTGACCACATGTAGGGACCACAACCACACAACTTTTTACCGCAACCACACTACTGCTGACGACATCTAGTGACCACAGCCACACATCTTCTGACCACAGCCACACATCTTCTGACCACAGCCCCACATCTTCTGACCACTCATCTAGTGACCACAACTTACCGCAACCACACAACTGCTGACCACATCTTGTGACTACAACCACACAACTACTGTTCACACAAATACTGACCACATCTAGTGACCACAACCACACAGCTTCTGACCACAACCACACAGCTTCTGACCACAACCACACAACTTCTGACCACACAACTACTGACCACTCATCTAGTGACCACAACCACACAACTACTGATCACATCTAATGACCACAACCACACATCTAGTGACCACAACCACACATCTAGTGACCACAACCACACAGCTTCTGACATCAACCACACAACTTCTGACCACAACTACTGACACACAGAACCACACAACTTCTGACCACATCTAGTGACCACAACCACACAACTTCTGACCACAATCACAAAGCTGATTACCACAACTACTGACAACAACCACACAACTACTGACCACAACAACTGACCATGACCACACAACTACTGACCACAACAACTGAGCACAACCACACAACTTCTGATCACATATAGTGAACACAACCACATAACTTGGGACCACAACCACACAACTCCTGATCACAACCACATCTGCTGACCACATCTAGTGACCACAATAACACAACTACTGATCACTCAACTGCTGACCACAACCACACAACTACTGACCACAACCACACAACTGCTGACATCAACCACACAACTGCTGACATCAACCACACAACTGCTGACATCAACCACACAACTGCTGACATCAACCACACAACTGCTGACCTCATCTACTGACCACAACCACACAACTTCTGACCACAACTACTGACACACAGAACCACACAACTTCTGACCACATCTAGTGACCACAACCACACAACTTCTGACCACAACTACTGACACACAGAACCACACAACTTCTGACCACATCTAGTGACCACAACCACACAACTTCTGACCACAATCACAAAGCTGCTTACCACAACTACTGACAACAACCACACAACTACTGACCACAACAACTGACCACGACCACACAACTTCTGACCACATATAGTGAACACAACCACATAACTATGGACGGCAACCACACAACTTCTGACCACAACCACACAACTACTGACCACTCATCTAGTGACCACGACCACACAACTACTGACCACTCATCTAGTGACCACGACCACACAACTACTGACCACTCATCTAGTGACCACGACCACACAACTACTGATCACTCAACTGCTGACCATAACCACACAACTACTGACCACAACCACACAACTACTGACCACAACCACACACAACTGACCACAACCACAAAGCTGCTTACCACAGCTACTGACAACAACTACTGACAACAACCACACAACTTCTGACCACAGCAACTGACCACAACCACACAACTTCTGACCACATCTAGTGAACACAACCACATAACTACAGACCACAACCACACATCTACAAACCACAACCACACATCTGACCATACAACTACTGACCACACATCTAACTACTGACCATATCCACACCACTTTTGACCGCTACTACTGACTATCGATGGGAATATAAAAGGATTTCATATTAAAATAATATAACTGAAATTCAACTTTTTAAACTTATTTCACTACCACAAAAATACAAAAGAGCTTTAGCAAGCTCCACAACTTTCAAAGTTACAATCTAGTTGTATACAGATCTCTGGTGTAAATGGGAAGGTTCACACAGCATAGAAGAGCAAAATAGATGAGACCAATAATACAACACGAAAACAAGCAGACATAAACACTCATAACAACGAAAAATAACAAAATCTAAATTCTTGCGATTACAGGCATTTGGAATATTGCGCAAAAACATACATTCTAATTCATTATATATCGCCCAACCATACTTCAGGGGGAAGCTGGTTCCACCATTGGGGAGCCAGGACAGAGATGAGCTTGAACTGGGATGAGCGGAAGCTGCCCTCCAGGGAGGGCCAAGAGACTAGAAGTGGTAGAACGGAGTGCTCGGGTTGGTGTGTTGGGTTTGAGCATAGCCTGAAGGTAGGGAGGGGCAGTTCCTCTTGCTGCTCCTTAGGCAAGCACCATGGCTTTGTAGTGGATGCGAGCTTCGACTGGAAGCCAGTGGAGTGTGCGGAGGAATGGGGTGACATGAGAGAACTTGAGAAGCTTGAAAACCAGGCAAGCTGCAACATTCTGGAAAAGTTGCAGGGGTTTGATGGCACAAGCGGGGAGCCCAGCCAAAAGCGAGTTGCAATAGTCCAGACGGGAGATGACAAGAGCTTGCATTAGGACCTGCACAGCTTCCTCTGTGAGGTAGAGCCGTACACTACAGATGTTGTAGAGCATGAACCTGCAGGAGCGAGTCACTACTTTGATGTTTGCAGAGAACGACACAGTGTTGTCCACGGTCACGCCAAGGTTCTTTGCACTCTGGGAGGGCGACACTGTGGAGTTGTCAAATGTGATGGAGAGGTCTTTGAGCAGGCATGCCTTCCCCAGAGGAAGAGCAACTCCATCTTGTTGAGCTTGAGGTGGTGAGCCAAAGAGCCATCGTCAGGAAATTAGTTTATCAAGGTGTCAAGCTCATTGAGGAACTCGCCAAGGGCACCTGGTTGGCGATAGATGACAAGCTTGAGTGGACAAGTGACAGTGACCGCATTGAATTAAAATGAGGAGATGGACAGGGGAGAGAGGGAAAGGAGAGAGAATCTCCAGTTAGGAGAAATGAGTAGCCTTGTGCCACCGCTCTAACGACCAGATGCTCGTGGACTATGAGAGAGAACTAGTCAGATGAAGAGAGAGCAACTGGAGTAGCAGTGTTCTCTAGGGTGATCCATGTCTTGTCAAAAAGTTTAGGACCTCAAGGGCAGCATAGGCTGAAATTAACTCTGTGTTCTAAATCACAAGTTATGTCAATGTGTTGTCATGTTGTTTTTCCGCTTATCTGTCTGCCTATTGACACTGTTATCATCATGTGCTGTTATGGATACAGTTGATTTATTGCACCTGAAAGGCTCTCTACCTTCCAATGGGCGAGGAAAAGCCAGAGACGTTGGACTTTGTCAAAGACTTCCAAGAGTATCTCAGCCAGCAGACTCAACATGTGAACATGATCTCGGGCTCCGTCAGTGGAGTCAAAGAGATGGACGACTTACCAGCAGGTAAGTCAAATCAAATCAAATGTATTTATATAGCCCTTCGTACATCAGCTGATATCTCAAAGTGCTGTACAGAAACCCAGCCTAAAACCCCAAACAGCAAGCAATGCATGTGAAAGAAGCACGGTGGCTAGGAAAAACTCCCTAGGAAAAACTCCCTAGAAAGGCCAAAACCTAGGAAGAAACCTAGAGAGGAACCAGGCTATGAGGGGTGGCCAGTCCTCTTCTGGCTATGCCGGGTGGATATTATAACAGAACATGGTCAAGATGTTAAAATGTTCATAAATGACCAGCATGGTCAAATAATAATAATAATCATAGTAGTTGTCGAGGGTGCAACAAGCACGTCCGGTGAACAGGTCAGGGTTCCATAGCCGCAGGCAGAACAGTTGAAACTGGAGCAGCAGCACGGCCAGGTGGACTGGGGGACAGCAAGGAGTCATCATGCCAGGTAGTCCTGAGGCATGGTCCTAGGGCTCAGGTCCTCCGAGAGAAAGAAAGAAAGAGAGAATTAGAGAGAGCATATTTCAATTCACACAGGACACCGGATAAGACAAGAGAAATACTCCAGATGTAACAGACTGACCCTAGCCCCCCGACACAAACTACTGCAGCATAAATACTGGAGGCTGAGACAGGAGGGATCAGAAGACACTGTGGCCCATCCGATGATACCCCCGGACAGGGCCAAACAGGCAGGATATAACCCCACCCACTTTGCCAAAGCACAGCCCCCACACCACTAGAGGGATGTCTCCAACCACCAACTTACCGTCCTAAGACAAGGCCGAGTATAGCCCACAAAGATCTCCGCCATGGCACAACCCAAGGGGGGGGGAGGGCGCCCAGTTTAGATCTGAGGGAAACTCCGGTCTAGTTTTAACGTTTACTCACCTTGCAAGTTATTTGCCGATCGTTCCTGTTGGCTACACTTTTCCCACTTCCTAAACTATATCCGTAATTGGTAGACTGTTCTGATTAGGAGGTCGTCGTTTGCATTGCGGAGCGGTGTCTAGGAAATAATTTAAATCCAATTGTTAGATGCTACTACCCCCTCCAAATCAAAACCAAACATGGATTCCATGTTGTGTTCTCACTTGTCTGTCTTTCACTCCTGTTTGTTTAGCTAATCCGCCTTGCAATATGGGCACCATGCTGCCCTAGACGTAGCTTGAAGACCCCATGTTTAATTCTACGTTGCCAGAATGTTGAGTGAAATAATTTTTCAACTTACTTTACCAGTTGTCCATGTGGTTGGTCCTTTTTGCAGGTAGGAATATGAGACAATATATCCACAGGAATGTATAATTCAACTTTTCAAAGTGCTGGTAGTGCGTTGAGATTTCTATCACCTGAAGCATGCGCGCAAGACGAAAATTCATGCACGCGGTGCATGCATACTTGGCGAGCTCGTGCGCATGTTTACGTGGTTCTGCGCATGCTTCAGGTGATGAAAATCTGAACGAACTGCCAGCGCTTTGAAAAATGTATTTAATTATACTTTCCTGTTGATATATTGTCTCACATCCCTATCTGCAAAAGGGCCAACTGCACAAACAACCGGTAAAGTAAGTTCAAATATACTTTTTTTTTTACATACTGGTTTGTAGAGCTTGTGAGAGGAAATGTATGGCATTAATCTGACTGTGAACCAGAGGAAATGTGTGTGTGTGCAAAGTGAGAACAAAATAACATTTCCATATTTAATAGTTTATTGTTCAATGCTTGGCGACGCAAATGGTGCACTCCAATCAGTAGCTTCGGTTGCTGGACACATTCTGTTAAGCAGGAACAGCCATTTGACTATGAGTACTCTCGAACGCAGTCGCTATGGAATGCCCTTAGACCTCATCTCAATTAAATAATTAATCAGAGATCAAATATTGGGCTACAGGTAGGCCTTACTATGGCATCAACACAGACCACCATTTGACTGTCAACTGACTCTTGCCCTTGTCCTCTGAGTAAACTATCTGATTCAAACAGTTTTATCCAGACTGTTTCATGCATGATTCTGTTATCATTCTAAAATCCATTAATGCGAGTGGAGTGTAATTATTTTTCTAATCTTCAATTTAAGACTACTAGAAAGTGTGTGCCCTCAGGCCTGGAAGGAAGCAAAAGTTATTCCCCTACCTAAGAATAGTAAAGCCCCCTTTACTGGCTCAAATAGCTGACCAATCAGCCTGTTACCAACCCTTAGTAAACTTTTTGAAAAGATTGTGTTTGACCAGATACAATACTATTTTACAGTAAACAAATTGACAACAGACTTTCAGCACGCTTATAGGGGAGGACATTCAACAAGCACAGCACTTACACAAATGACTGAAATTGATGATGAAAAGATTGGGAGAGCTGTTTTGTTAGACTTCGATAATGTCAAAAGCCGCATTGATCAAAGTCTGCTGCTGGCATAACTTATGTGTTATGGCTTTACACCCCCTGCTATATTGTGGATAAAGAGTTACCTGTCTAACAGAACACAGAGGGTGTTCTTTTAATGGAAGCCTCCAACAAAATCCAGGTACAATCAGGAATTCCCCAGGGCAGCTGTCTAGGCTCCTTACTTTTTCCATCTTTACTAACGACATGCTACTGGCTTTGAGTAAAGCCTGTGTGTCGATGTATGCGATTGACTCAAAACTATACATGTCAGCTACTACAGCGACTGAATGACTGCAACAGTTAACATAGAGCTACAGTTAGTTTCAGAATGGGTGGCAAGGAATAAGTTAGTCCTAAATAAAAGCATTGTATTTGGGACAAATCATTCACTAAAACCTAAACCTCAACTAAATCGTGTAATGAATAATGTGGAAATTGAGCATGTTGAGGTGACTAAACTGCTTGGAGTAACCCTGGATTGTAAACTGTCATGGTCAAAACGTATTGATACAACAGTAGCTAGGATGGGGAGAAATCTGTCCATAATAAGGTGCTGCTCTGCATTCTTAACAGTACTATCAACAAGGCAGGTCCTACAAGCCCTAGTTTTGTCACACCTGGACTACTGTTCTGTCGTGTGGTCAGGTGCCACAAAGAGAGACTTAGGAAAATTGCAATTGTTTCAGAACAGGGCAGCACGGCTGGCCCTTGATGTATACAGAGAGGTAACATTAATAATATGCATGTCAATCTCTCCTGGCTAAAAGTGGAGGAGAGATTGACTTTGTCACTAATTGTATTTGTGAGAGGTATTGGCATGTTGAATGCACCGAGCTGTCTGTTTAAACGACTAGCACACAGCTCAGACACCCATGCATACCCCACAAGACATGCCACCAGCGGTCTCGTCACAGTCCCCAAGTCCAGAACAGACTATGGGAGGCGCAGAGTACTACATAGAGCCATGACTACATGGAACTCTATTCCACATCAAGTAACTCATGCAAGCAGTAAAATGTGATGTAAAAAACAGATAAAAATACACCTTCTGGAACAGCGAGGACTGTGAAGCAACACAGACGCATGCATACAAACACAATAACATACGCACTATACACACACGTACACATGGATTTTGTGTTCTAAATATGTGTTAGTAGAGTAGGGGCCTGAGGGCACACACTTAATATGTTGTGAAATCTGTTGTGAATGTATTGTAATGTTTTAATAAATATATACCTGCCTTAATTTTGCTGGACCCAAGGAAGAGCTGCCTTGGCAGCAGCAAATGGGGATCCATAATAAATACAAATATAGATATTTCTCTTGAACCTGTGTTGTGATTATTCCTGTACCTGTGCAGACTGCAGTCAGAATGGATTAGACCACCCCTCAGCGGATATTTCCCTTGATGACGGCGCAGGGATGCTGGTGGATGGCTTCGAGAGAACATATGATGGCAAACTCAAGTGCCGTTACTGTAACTATGCTACCAGAGGCACAGCACGACTCATTGAACATATCCGCATTCACACAGGTAAGCTTGAATAGGACAGATAACACTATGCAGATGCTCCCAGATGTAGGGCTAGATCATTCGCGGAGCATTTTCTCTTATACAAAGCTTTCACCCTTTTATTTTCATTAGGCCTAGTTAGAGTTATCAGACAAAAAGCAAAAAACATGACTTTTAAAATGTCCTCCTAAGACTTTATTCTTCATCTTCCTCTTTTCTCTGATCAAACAGGAGAGAAACCCCACAGATGCCACCTGTGTCCTTTTGCCTCTGCTTATGAACGCCACCTAGAGGCCCACATGCGCTCCCACACAGGAGAAAAGCCTTACAAGTGTGAGCTGTGCTCCTTCCGCTGCAGCGACCGCAGCAACCTTTCACACCACCGTCGCCGCCGCCACAAGCTCTTACCCATGAAAGGTGCTCGCTCTTCTCTCTCCCACAAGAAGATGCTGAGCGTCCTGCAGAAGAAGACCAGCCTGGGCTATGGTCGCCGGCTCCTCATCAACTTCAGCCCCCCCTCCATGGTGATGCACAAGGCTGAGCACCTGGACGACTACTCCCATGAACTGCCCCACCTGCGCCAGGAGACCTACGACGACCAGGGTGCTGGTGGAGATGGAAGCTCCAGGGACAATCACCACCACAACCTGGTAATGGAAAACCCCCTCAACCAGCTCTCCACCCTGGCCGGTCAACTGGCCAACCTGCCCTCTGAAGCTGAGGGCCAGACCCAACAGCCTCCCATATCTCCAGGTGCAGAGTCCTGTGTGGACGAGAAGCCCTTCCTCATCCAGCAGCCTCTCCCAGCCACCGCTTCTGCTACTGTGTCAGCCAGCACTGCCCATGCAGCCTCCCCCATCACCCCAGAGCCCAGGCCCCCACCACACAGCAACTGCAGCCCCGGGGCAGGTCCCTGCAGCGAGCACAGCGGGCGCACCAGTACCCCCAGCATCACCAACAGCCAGCCCAGCACACCAGTCCCGGGCCTGCCCTCGCTGCATCAAGACCCCCAGATGCTGCACCACTGCCAGCACTGTGACATCTACTTCCCTGACAACATCCTGTACACCATCCACATGGGCTGCCACGGCTACGAGAACCCCTTCCAGTGCAACATCTGTGGCCACAAGTGCAGGAGCAAGTACGACTTTGCCTGTCATTTTGCCAGGGGGCAGCATAAGCAGTGACTTGTCGCCAGGTCAGTGACGAAGGACTGGAGATGATTGAAGGTGTTTTTATTTAATTCCATAATGGCGATTTTTTTTTTTTAATTTATTGCTGTTGATCTTTCTGAAATTGGACATGATGTAGCCTTTGCAAATTCTGTATAGTGAATTTGATTTTACAGGAAAGAAAATAAAATTTGACAGTGCCCACGTGCATGTAATGTGTAGGGATGGAGTGGTTTAGAGGTACAACTCACTTGACCGGTTTGATCGTTAAACATTCCTTATGTGGGTTTTTGACATGAACACTATTTTCAGCCTTACAAACATACTGTAGTTATAGATGATGCTAACATTTTATGAGAGTGCTCTTTTATTGGCTTTAACCGTAACCCACTAAACCATTTCAGAGTGCAAAGATGGCACCATTCATGCCTCTAACAGTGCCTACCACATTCACATCTTTATTTTTTTTCTGTTCGTTTTCTTTAGATGAGGGTGTTATGTTGTCGTTTGATGGATTTGTAAACAGTGCCCTTCCTTAACCATCAGCTCTTTGCTAATTGGTTGTCGTGGAAAATGAAGCATTACATCATGTTATATTGTGACATTTAAATGGAATATGTCATTGTGAGCTCCAATACCTCTACTGTCAAAGCATTATCACCATATCTTTTTTCTCTTTTGTCAATCCAGAATTGCCAAGTAGCACCAGAGATGCCATGTTTTAGCATACATGCCATGCCTTTGGATTTCTTCTGTCCTTCTATAATCAAGGCATTGCATATTAGGGATCTGTGCTTTCTTAGATATTTATTGAGTATTGTAATCTACATTTCCCGGTCGGTTAGGTGTTGTGTCAATGAAGTTGAAATTATACTGAAGTGAAGATTACTGCCTTAGCAGGGTTGTTTTGTATTGGATACTGTTGTGTCTGCATAGCAACATTTGTGGAGAACATAGTTACTGTTTCTAGGACTAATTGCATGTCACCATGCTTACAGGCGTCCAATGATTGAGGGGTTACGTAAAGGGAAAGTTAACAGGGGAAAAAAACTTGTAAGGGAGTTTGTTTAATGTGTTGTATCTTGATCGAGCAGGTGAATGTTGAAGCGTTTTGGCGATCATTATGTCCCATTGGATGACAAATTGTTTTATGTGAGAGTAATATTAACACATTTCTAAGTAAAGTGTTTTCTAACAGATCTTTTCTTTGTCTCAACTGTCCTTTGTCCTTTTTCTTGGTATCTATCAATTGACATTCAGTCAGAATGCAAAAGTTCACACATTTGATTTATTTCAATGCTAGCACATGGAACAAGATGTTCAGACACCAATAATTGTCTGTTGAGAATGCTTTTAATCATTTAGCCAAAGTAGGAAAGAGATACAAGATTATAGTGTACGGTAGCAGTGAATATTGGCTACTCCATTGCCTCAAGTGAAATTAATCAGAATTATAGTATTAATGATTAGAGTAGTTAGTTGAGGCTGGTCAGCTTAGTCTTAAGGTTCCACCTTAGCCTGGATCTCCTCCTTCTCAGCCACTTTCTCATCTGGCTTCTCCAGATCTGGGGAGGGGAAAGAAAGACCTGTTTATGCATACATTTGTGTCTGCGCAGTCTAAACCAGAGTGATAATATACATACCAGAACGTATTCAGAACAGTATAACAGAGTGCTCCACTGCTCCTAACTGTTTGAGTGTTGTCAACAGCCCAATGCAAACATTAGCAGCAAATTAGCCCATACAAATTTGCGAACAAGTTAGGGTGTCCCACATCTGTCTAGAGAAATCATAACATCATAGCCCTACTAAGAGTTGACCTTTGAGCTGGATGGGGCCCAGGATCAGGGTGTGGCTCTCCTGGGAGGACCCCAGGTCCCTGGCCTTGCGGGTGCGGCAGCCTCGGCGGCAGCGGGAGTTGTAGTCAGAAGCTTGGCAGATGGTGACTTTACACTGCAGGTACACTGACTCATGGGCTCGCAGGAACTTGAAAGCCTGGAAGGTGAAGCGGGCATAGCTACTGGTACCAGAGGTGTAGGAGTAGTAGGTGGGGTCCCTCCTACATCTGTGGGTGCATCAGAAACAAATGTTTTTTGTTTTTTTTAAATCAAGAGCCTATGAGTGTCCTTGAAGAATAAGCACTCCTTAAAAAAGGTATAAACACAGATTTTCCTTCTCGGCAATATCTCTTGGCCCTACAATCTCTGCAGGTCAGATCAGCAGTGCCTGTTTCTTACCCGTTGCGCACCAGGTCGTATGATCTGGTTTGAAAGTCATGAGGCGAGGGAGAGGCCACACAGGTGTCCAGGAACAGATGTAGACTGCTGTCTGACCTCCTCAGGCGGACTTGGACGTACATGTTCTGGTTGAGGGTAATCTTGTATGGAGTCTGGGTTATCTCGCTGTAGAAGTTGCTGTTTGTAAAGAAGGCCATGGTGCTGTTGAATCTGCCTGTGCCTGTTATGGTACCGTTACCCTCGTCGTCGGTCTCGTACATAACCTGGACCATGGTGTCCTGCTCCATGCGACACTCCACGTGCAGCAGAAAATGAGACTGCCGCGTAATCTCGCCTGAGTCGGACCGGTAGGCACGGACGGCGTTGATGTACTTGACTCTCCCATTCTCAAACTGTTTAGAGCGTGAGATAAAAAAAAAAGTTATTGGACATGAAACAGAAAATGATTGTAAAATGTGAATGATAGTTGATGTGACTATATCCAGTGTTTGCAGCACACTAGCTAGATCTCTATGTAGCTTTTTATATACCATTACGTAATCTGGTAATCACTTTGCGTTTGGTGAATTCATTTACCATTCGCTGGGTCCCACAGGTGTTGATTGGGAAGCTGAATACCACCTGGTAGCTGTTGACCTGAGGTCTACAGTGCTGGTCGTTCAGGTACAGAATGTTACCATCGTAGCCCAATGAGATCAGGTAGGATCTCTGGATCACTATGTTCATGTTGTCTGAGGAGCAGTCCACTCGACCTGAAACACCACAACATAAATAAAACCAACCTGAGGCTCCTGAGCTATAACATCAACGTCAGAATACATACATGTTCAGTGTTTGATTAACTGCACCAGATTATCAATCTCAGACTACCTTGGTTTGATGCGAGGGAGCTGCTGAACATGGCCCTGAAGCCCCTGCTGACCACTGATTGGTCAGAGCGGAAGAGAACTGTCATGTAGTTAGAGGTGGAGTGGTAGGCAGCCAAAGAGGAGTTGTTGAAGTCACAGATTGTGCCTAGCATTTGAGAGTGCACAGACGATCCATCGTACACAGAGATGTAATCACAAGAGCAGCAGTTCTCCAACCTGAACCAACAAAGAGCATACACTTATAGAATATGACTAAATGTGAACTCAGTCAATACGGACGGTCCATTTCAAGATCTTTCTTCATGCACATTCAGAATGAACAACTATCTGGTGGATTTCTATCAAAGGGAAGTGTCAAGGTGAAGCATTTTAAAATATTTTCCATTAAGATGCAACAAACCAGGGTGATCAAGGGAACCATTTCTGAAGAAGAATCTTAACTCACTCCAGGTCAGTAAATGACAGGAAGATCCTTTGGCCAGAGGGGGCCGATAGAAACCAGACACAGTAGGCGTTGTCATGGTAATATTCTGGATAGTATGGACTGGAGATGGACCCAGAGCCATGCAGGTTTCCTCCACAGGTGGGGTGAGTCCCTGAGACTGGGGAAGAGAAATTAAACACAAAATCCATTTGGAATTCAAGAGTCAGACATCTTGTGACACCAAATGTGATTTCCTGTAGATAATCTACAGGAAATCACATTTGTCATCAAGAAAGGTTCAGTTAGTTACGTTTGTGCAACACATTGATGTCTACTTGTATTGTTCTGTCATTATACAGCTTATTAAATCAAATCCTTTTTTAAATGGATGATGTGGGAAATGTTAATAATACCTGTTGTTTCTGGTGGGGTGGTGGGGCAGTACGCTATGTGAAGGAAAAAATAAGAATTAACAATATCCAAACCAAACTGGGTAAATGCAACTGTGCTTAAAGCTCATACAGTCATTTAGGGAGTGTGACTGGTATTCATTGTTGAAGATTTTTTTAAAGCTAAACTTCAACTGCATTTTAACTGAATGTATGACTCAATATTATTTTCAGATTAGCTGGGACATATTTTGCATAGGCCTACTTAGAGTGGAAGGGCAACCCAAGTCTTGGCAACGGGGATTTGTATTTTTATCCAGAATTTCTCCACATTTTTGCCATCTTTACAGTGTGCTCTTTCACAGATAATACCTGGACCCATCTGATCTACTGTATTGGACACGTACTGTTGTAGTCATAGCAACAGTTGCCATAGTATTGACAGGAGCTGGAGCAGGAACACCTTCCAAGATTGAAACCACAGTTGTACCTACAGGAAGCCTCTGCAGGACAAAAAACAATTTCCATGCTAAGTTATTTACAATAACACCACTTGTGTGACCAAAACTTTAGAACATAAACAGCACAACATGTTCTACACAGGTCACCAAACTAGATGATGGCAAAGCTGAGGGTTTTAAAATTTGGGTTTAAGTTTTGGGAGAGAAATACCTTGGGTCGTAACAGGTTCGTATGTTGTGCTCTGGCAATAATCTGTGAGAAGGAAAGATAGGGATGGACATTAGCGTAGACAATGTGAGCCTTCCCAAGTACTAACAATCACAAATAGCTCTTTAACATCATACCATTGTAGTCATGACAGCAATTGCCATAGAATCGACAGGATGAGGTGCAGGAGCAACCACCGGTATAAGAGCCACAGCTGTATCTACAGGAACCCCAACCTATTGTATAGGACAGACCGCATTTGTGACCAAAATTCATGAACAGTATTTGATGATTGTTTTCTTATTATTAATATTGTCAGATTTTTTTTTTTTTACACAGATCAGCAAACTAGATGAAGATAAATACCTGTGGCTGTGGACATAGGCCCCCCAAAAAATATTTGGCCAAAATATGTTAATGTTGAACTACACTCGTTTTAAAGTAAAATTCTAACAAAGCTGAAGAAATACCCCCGGTTGTTGCAGGAGCTGGATCTGCAGCTGCGGAGAAGGAGTCTGTGGTTGTGCCATAGCAAATCTCTGTACAAAGTAGATAAAATGGCACAGAAGGGAACATTTTAACGGAGGAGGAGCACACACTGTTACAATATAATTGTGTTATTATTGTCTGATTACCTGAGACTTTGCATACTTATTTTAGAATTGAAGAGTAACACAAGTCTTGGTGGTAGATATTTGTGTTCTTATCTTGACTTCATCCACATTTTGTAGTGTGCTCTTTCACAGACAATACCTGAACCCATCTGATCTATCTGGTCCTGTATGTCTCAGTTGGTATAGCATGGTGCTTGCATTGCTAGGGTTGTGGGTTTGCTTCCCAGGACCACCCATAAGTAAAATGTATGGACGCATGACTAAGTTGCTTTGGATAAAAATGTTTTCTAAAGTGCATATATTATTTGATTTATTAGAATCCCCATTAGCCGACGCCAATGCCGACAGCTAGTCTTACTGGTGACCGATACATTACGAAAAAAACATTACAGACAAAAGAGTACAATTTACATACATTTCAAAAAATGAACATGTAGTGTGTGTGTCTTTTTTGAAACCATGTTTTCTGTTCACTTGCGCAATAAAAGATGTAAGGGAGTTCCATGCAATCAATACAATATTATCTATTGTATTGGACACGTACCATTGTAGTCATAGCAACAGTTGCCATAGTATTGACAGGAGCTGGAGCAGGAACAGCTTCCAAGATTATAACCACAGTTGTACCTACAGGAAGGCTGAGCTGTAGGACAGAAAACAATTTTCAAACTAACTCTCAGTTGCTGTAACATTACTTCTGAGACCAAAGCTTTAAAACATGTACAACATGTTCAGGTCACCAAACTATATGCTGGCAAATCTGAAGGTTTTACAGGTTTAAAATTTGGGAGCGAAATACCTGTAGGTATTAATAATAGATGTTATGTTACATCTTCATCATGCTCTCCAAGAAGCTTTGAAATTGTACAAATTCTTTTTGTGAATTTTGAACTACACTAGCTGTAAAGTAAAATTCTAACAGCTGAAGAAATACCTCCGGTTGTTTGTCCTGCATCTGTGGTGCCGGGTTCTGTGGTTGTGGTTGTGTCATAGCAGATCTCTGTACAAAGTAGATAAAATGGCACAGAAGGGAACATTTCAATGGAGGAGGAGCACACACTGTTACAATATTCTAAAGTTGATCCTAACTCCCTGCTCTTACGTTGATAGTCCTGGCAACAGTTGCCCCTGTATTCACAGGAATATGAGCAGGAGCAGTTGCCGACCTGATAGCCACAGTTGTGTCTACAAGAACCTCCAGCTACAAGAAAAACAAACAGATGAATCATGGTTCACTGATCATAATTCAGCAATGATACGAAGCTAACAAGCTGCTAAAATGAACAGCACATTTGTATGCATGTATCATTATTCGTTTAGTTAATATGTTTGAATAATGTTTGAGTACAGGGAGGAAAATAATACCTACAGTGCATTCGGAAAGTATTCAGCCCCCTTCACTTTTTCCACATTTTGTTAAGTTACAGCCTTATTCTAAAATGTATTCAATTGTTAGTTTACAATACCCCATAATGACAAAGCAAAAACAGGTTTAGACATTTTTGCAAATGTATTAAAAATAAAACAGAAATACCACATTTACCTAAGTATTCAGACCCTTTACTCAGTCCTTTGTTGAAGCACCTTTGGCAGCGATTACAGCCTCGAGTCTTCTTGGATATGACGCTTCAAGCTTGGCACACCTGTATTTGGGGAGTTTCTTCCATTCTTTGCTGCAGATCCTCTCTAGCTCTATCAGGTTGGATGGGGAGTGTCAGTGCACAACTATTTTCAGGTCTCTCCAGAGATGTTCGTTCGGGTTGAAGTCCGGGCTCTGGCTGGACCACTCAAGGACATTCAGAGACTTGTCCTGAAGCCACTCCTGAGTTGGCTTGGCTGTGTGCTTAGGATCGTTGTCCTGTTGGAAGGTGAACCTTCACCCCAGTCTAAGGTCCTGAGCACTCTGGAGCAGGTTTTCATCAAGAATATCTCTGTACTTTTGTGCATTCATCTTTCCCTTGATCCTGACTAGCCTACCAGTCCCTGCCACTGAAAAACATCCAACAGCATGATGCTGCCACCACCATGCTATACCGTAGGGATGGTGCCAGGTTTCCTCCAGAAGTGATGCTTGGCATTCAGGCCAAAGAGTTCAATCTTGGTTTCATCAGACCAGAGAATCTTGTTTCTCATGGTCTGAGTGTCCTTGAGGTTCCTTTTAGAAAACTCCAAGCGGGCTGTCATGTGCATTACTGAGGAGTGGCTTCCATCTGGCCACTCTACCATAAAGGCCTGATTGGTGGAGTGCTACAGAGATGGTTGTCCTTCTGGAAGGTTCTCCCATCTCCACAAAGGAACTCTAGAGCACTATCAGAGTGACCATCGGAGTTCTTGGTCACCTCCCTGACCAAGGCCCTTCTCCCCCGATTGCTCAGTTTGGCCGTGCGGCCAGCTCTTGGAAGAGTCTTGGTGGTTCCAAACTTGTTCCATTTAAGAATGATGGAGGCCACTGTGTTCTTGGGGACCTTCTATGCTGCAGACATTTTTTGGTACCCTTCCCCAGATCTGTGCCTCGATACAATCCTGTCTCGGAGCACTACGGACAATTCCTTCGACCTCATGGCTTGGTTTTTGCTCTGACATGCACTGTCAACTGTGGGACCTTATATAGACAGGTGTGTGCCTTTCCAAATCATGTTCAATCAACTGAATTGACCACAGGTGGACTCCCATCAAGTTGTAGAAACATCTCAAGGTAGATCAATGGAAACAGGATGCACCTGAGCTCAATTTCGAGTCTCATAGCAAAGGGTCTGAATACTTATGTAAATAATGTATTTCTGTTTTTTATTTTTAATATATTTGCAAGAATTTCAAAAAAACAATTTCACTTTGTCATTATGGGGTATTGTGTGTAGATTGATGAGGAACATTTTTTAGTTAATCAATTTCAGAATAAGTCTGTAATGTAACAAAATGTGGAAAAAGGGAAGGGGTCTGAATGCTTTCAGAATGCACCGTATGCAGTTAATGTCTCTTTACATATATTTACTTAATCTTAATCTTAATCTTAATCTCAATGCCTTACCTACTACACGATACTCTGCTTGAAACCCCTTGTACGTTGAGGAGCTGTCACTTGTGAATTGCACCGTTATTGAACTTCCGGTGGAGTAAAAGGTTGAGCTTTGTCCTCCACACAGCTTTCCCAGGAGTCGGTTGTAGGTGGAATAGCCATCGTACACGGAGATGGAATCATACCTACAGTTGAAGTCACCCTCAAGACTGTGGTCGAAGACAGGAAAGATGAATGAAGTACAATGACGGTCGCTGCCTAATATACGCTGGTAATGTAGCACTTATTACCTCTGGTGACTGATCTGACCTGATTAGTGTACTGGACTTGCTTTCACTTATCAAATCATTTTTAGATAGGTGATCATTTCAAAGACCAAATTACGGATTTTGAGGGTTTTCTAACATATCCAAGTTTAAGAATAAACATGAACCAAAACCTACTTACTTGACATAGGGGAATTCCAGCTGAACGATTTGGCTGTCCGGTGTGGTCTGAATGTTCCATGTACAGTAGGCATTGTTGGGGTAGTTGCTGGGGTAGTTGGGGCTGTTGAATTGGCCCTTTGATGCAGTCAGGTAGCCACCACATGAGGCACTGGTGCCTAAGCAAAACAACAAAAAAGTGACAACGTTAAGAATGAGAAGTAGAATAGAGACTGACTGGCAGTGCCGACTGACATAATAAAAACAATATTGATTAATTGGAATGTTGATACAGTGAAGTATTTTAACGAACAAGAGGAATAAACAAACATGGGTTAGTTAATCAAAATGGTTGATAAACAGAGCAAGACAAACACAGCTCAGAAATACTGGCAAAATTCCGAAGAGTGCAGTCTTTCTTCTTCTCATTAAGTAATTTCTAGAAATTGGTACAAAACAAAAAGACAGGACTATATGTTATTTGAGGGAAGAAATCAGCTCATCAACAGAACTTACCTGCTGTGGTCCATATGTCCCACTGACCTGTAATGAGAAAGTAAGAGTAATTGAATATGAACCTTTGCATAAGAGAGAAAGAGACACCGGAGGTGTTACAACAACCCTATAATCATACACAAATGGAAGCCATTGTTATGAACAAACAACACTTACAAAGAGAGATAGATATCAATAAAACATATATACAGTGCAGTATAAGTGAATACATTACCTTGAGCTCCATGAGAGACTATCACAGAGCAAAGAACAATAAGAGTGGTAGCAATCTCCATGTTTCACCTTCCCCTTGACGATGACACAGTCCCAAAACAGGACAGCTTATATACCGAAAGGCAGGCCTTTAAACATCCTTATAGCGCCCATAAAATCCTGAATACGAGAAATCACTTAATACTCAATGTGTGTGAGAAATGACCCACCTGGGCTTGTGGTCATAAAGTAGCCAGTTCACATGGTGAACACATCAAAATGACTGTCCACAAACACAACAAGTGTTAATTTGTGCTACAGAGGGGGAGTGAATTGTTTTATGGGGTTTGTTTAAGATATACAGCACATATGAAATAATTCATTTTTATGATAAGGTGACGCACCATTACTTAGAACAGGCTGATAGAGTCAGGATCATTCCCATGGACAAACAGATTCCTCATCAGTGTTGGGTTGTTGGTCTGTTTCGCTACTACCCTTCCACGTGTTTACTGAACTACTACAGGCACGCAGTCATGGACAGCATAGTAGTCTGAAAGGTACAGTATAAGAAATGGTTCTAAACAAGACCTGAGCAAAGCAGGTACTGATCATAAATGCTTTACTGTGTTTTCCTTAGTGGTGTGCAACTGTTAATATTAAAATACCAGATAAATAAGCATACATGATTGGGTAGGCTCATAACATTCAAGAAACTATTGGTGAGTGTTTAGCTGGGTCCATACATTTGTCAGGGCTTCCTCACCTTGTGTGTGCATCGAGGGTCTCCAGTATGCTGGTTTTAATCCCTAATATGCTAAAATGTAAAAAGAAAAAGTAGAGCATCTCTTTATCGGGCAGACCTCTCCCCATATTTACAACCATTGAATCAATATGTTTGACCATGACAGTTTACAATCTAAGGTAATACCAAGTAATTTAGTCTCCTCAACTTGCTCAACAGTCACGCCAGTTCCTTACCAGATTCTAGAATTTGGGGAATGATTTGTACCAAATACAATGCTCTTACTTTTAGAGA
This sequence comes from Salmo salar, assembly GCF_965601325.2. Taxonomy (NCBI): domain Eukaryota; kingdom Metazoa; phylum Chordata; class Actinopteri; order Salmoniformes; family Salmonidae; genus Salmo; species Salmo salar. The sequence goes on from NC_138291.1 coordinate 68,059,278, forward strand.
TGTTCAGAACCAGTTTATTACTGGCCATCCATTCTAAAACTGACACGTATAGGGTTGATTCATCAGCATATATACAGTGTAGACAGACAGGCCTTGTTACATGCCAGTGGCAGGTCATAGGTAAAAATAGAAAAGAGTAGAGGGCTAAGAGAGCTTCCCTGCATACCGTACAATCACACTTTACATGTTTAACATTAGAGAAGCTTCCAATAAAGTAGACCCTCTGTGTTCTATTAGATAGATAGCTCTGAATCCATGATATGGCAGAGGTTGAAAAGCCATAACACACACATTTTTTCAACAACAGGTTATGGTCAATAATATCAAAGGCTGCACTGAAATCTAACAGTACAGCTCCCACAATCTTCTTCTTATCAATTTCTTTCAACCAATCATCAGTCATTTGTGTCAGTGCAGTACATGTTGAGTCCCCTTCTCTATAAGCATGCTGAAAGTCTGTTGTTAATTTCTTTAGAGAGAAATACCATTGTATCTGGTCAAACACCATTTTTTTCCTAAAGTTTGCTAAGAGTTGGGAGCAAGCTGACTGGTCAGCTGTTAGAACCAGTAAAGGGTGCTTTACCATTCTTGGGTAGCGGAACAACTTTGGCTTCCCTCCAGGTCTGAGGACAAACAGATTAAAGATATGACAAATAGGAGTGTTAATATAGTCTGCCACCATCCTCAGTAGCTTTCTATCTACGTTGTCAATACCAGGTGGTTTCTCATTACTGATGGACAACAATAATTTCCCCACACTAACTTCACAAAATTTCGCAACTCTTAGTACAAAACTCCAAACAGATCATCAAAAAGGCTTTTTTGTATTATTAGTGTTTTTTTTTTTTTTTTTTTACAATTGACACAAAATCACACAGTAGCTTTTTCACCAAACATAATGAGTGTTTCATCTAGAAATACCTTTGAAATAAAGTAATTGCCTTTCACAATGCAACGCTCACAATACTTTTCATATGATTCACTCCTCATTTGTTTAAAAATATATTTGACCATCACTTAATCCAAGCATGGGCCCCATCAAAGAGGTAAAAGAGGTGGGCATGGGCCCCATCAAAGAGGTCAAAAAGGTGTGCATGGGCCCTATCAAAGAGGTCAGAGAGGTGGGCATGGGCCCCATCAAAGAGGTCAAAAAGGTGGGCGTGGGCCCTATCAAAGAGGTCAGAGAGGTGGGCATGGGCCCCATCAAAGAGGTCAAAAAGGTGGGCGTGGGCCCCCTCAAAGAGGTGGACATCAGAGAGAGGGAGGCAGACGGCAAGGAACTGTTGTGTCTCATGAAGTCCGGGCCATAATCTTGACAATGTGGTAAACAGAGGCCTTACCATTGCAGAGGCTGCCAGATAAGTTCAAATAATGACAATCTGAAAAGATTGTGGTGTCAATTCGATCATGAGAACATTTCACCAAAAGAATGTTATGTATGGGGTAAATCTGCAGGATGTGTACTACGCTTTACCATTACATTTACAGTAAATTACATATTGTAATGCATGTAAATTCACAAAACATGTTACAGTATTCTTACAATATGATCTATTGACAGTATACTCTGTTCTACCCTCAGAATTGACAGAAGACCCTATGGTGGTGGCCATGGCTGTGAGCTGACCGACCAGCAGGAGTGGACAGTGGTGGAAATGGTGAGGGTCAGGAATGACATACGGCTGTCCGAAATTAAGCAGGCCATTGAGGAGAATGATGACACCTTTGCCAATGTGGCATCCATCAGCCTACCAACAATCACCCGCTTTTTGAAGAGGCACTATGAAACATATTTACCTGGTGCCTTTTGAGACAAACAACCGGGTGAAACAACTGCGGGCAGACTATGTTCAGGTACAGCACTATATATATTTACATTTACATTTAAGTCATTTAGCAGACGCTCTTATCCAGAGCGACTTACAAAATGGTGCATTCACCTTATGATATCCAGTGGAACAACCACTTTACAATAGTGCATCTAAATCTTTTAAGGGGGGGGGGGGGGGGGGGGTTAGAAGGATTACTTTATCCTAGGTATTCCTTAAAGAGGTGGGGTTTCAGGTGTCTCCGGAAGGTGGTGATTGACTCCGCTGTCCTGGCGTCGTGAGGGAGCTTGTTGCACCATTGGGGTGCCAGAGCAGCGAACAGTTTTGACTGGGCTGAGCGGGAACTGTGCTTCCTCAGAGGTAGGGGGGCCAGCAGGCCAGTGGTGGATGAACGCAGTGCCCTTGTTTGGGTGTAGGGCCTGATCAGAGCCTGAAGGTATGGAGGTGCCGTTCCCTTCACAGCTCCGTAGGCAATCACCATGGTCTTGTAGCGGATGCGAGCTTCAACTGGAAGCCAGTGGAGAGAGCGGAGGAGCGGGGTGACGTGAGAGAACTTGGGAAGGTTGAACACCAGATGGGCTGCGGCGTTCTGGATGAGTTGTAGGGGTTTAATGGCACAGGCAGGGAGCCCAGCCAACAGCGAGTTGCAGTAATCCAGACGGGAGATGACAAGTGCCTGGATTAGGACCTGCGCCGCTTCCTGTGTGAGGCAGGGTCGTACTCTGCGAATGTTGTAGAGCATGAACCTACAGGATCGGGTCACCGCCTTGATGTTAGTGGAGAACGACAGGGTGTTGTCCAGGATCACGCCAAGGTTCTTAGCACTCTGGGAGGAGGACACAAGGGAGTTGTCAACCGTGATGGCGAGATCATGGAACGGGCAGTCCTTCCCCGGGAGGAAGAGCAGCTCCGTCTTGCCGAGGTTCAGCTTGAGCTGGTGATCCGTCATCCACACTGATATGTCTGACAGACATGCAGAGATGCGATTCGCCGCCTGGTTATCAGAAGGGGGAAAGGAGAAGATTAATTGTGTGTCGTCTGCATAGCAATGATAGGAGAGACCATGTGAGGATATGACAGAGCCAAGTGACTTGGTGTATAGCGAGAATAGGAGAGGGCCTAGAACAGAGCCCTGGGGGACACCAGTGGTGAGAGCGCATGGTGCGGAGACAGATTCTCGCCACGCCACCTGGTAGGAGCGACCTGTCAGGTAGGACGCAATCCAAGCGTGGGCCGCGCCGGAGATGCCCAACTCGGAGAGGGTGGAGAGGAGGATCTGATGGTTCACAGTATCAAAGGCAGCAGATAGGTCTAGAAGGATGAGAGCAGAGGAGAGAGAGTTAGCTTTAGCAGTGCGGAGAGCCTCCGTGACACAGAGAAGAGCAGTCTCAGTTGAATGCCCAGTCTTGAAACCTGACTGATTAGGATATATATATATATATATATATATATATATATATATATATATATATATATATATATATATATAATATATATATATTAACAGTAGTACAGCACTATATGCTGTACTACTGTTAATATTTGATGCACATGCTACTTCACAATATCATATTGGAACTGTACTGTAAAAATAACTCACCAAATTATATTTTTAGAGGGTGATGGTGCTTGATGCTGCAGTGAACCATCACAAGTATATCTTTGTTGATGAAGCGGGCTTCAACCTGGCCAAAACTTGGCGCCGTGGGTAGAACCTCATCGGCCAACGGGTGACCGTCCAAGTGCCTGGACAACGTGGGGGAAACATCTCCATGTGCGCAGCTATCTCTGAAGATGGTGTGGTAGGACCTATGCCATTACTTGGATCCTAAAACGCTGCACACATTGTGTTTCTCGATTAAATTGAGCAGGCCTGTCAAGGTGAAGGTGTCACCAATGTTATTGTGTGGGAAAATTTCAGGTTCCACCATGCAGAGGTGGGTCAGGCATGGTTTTGGGCCCATCTCTGATTTGTGACCATATACAGTGCCTTGCGAAAGTATTCGACCCCCTTGAACTTTTCGACCTTTTGCCACATTTCAGGCTTCAAACATAAAGATATAAAACTGTAATTTTTTGTGAAGAATCAACAACAAGTGGGACACAATTATGAAGTGGAACGAAATTTATTGGATATTTCAAACTTTTTTAACAAATAAAAAACTGAAAAATTGGCCGTGCAAAATTATTCAGCCCCTTTACTTTCAGTGCAGCAAACTCTCTCCAGAAGTTCAGTGAGGATCTCTGAATGATCCAATGTTGACCTAAATGACTAATGATGATAAATAGAATCCACCTGTGTGAAATCAAGTCTCCGTATAAATGCACCTGCTCTGTGATAGTCTCAGAGGTCCGTTTAAAGCGCAGAGAGCATCATGAAGAACAAGGAACACACCAGGCAGGTCCGAGATACTGTTGTGGAGAAGTTTAAAGCCGGATTTGGATACAAAAAGATTTCCCAAGCTTTAAACATCCCAAGGAGCACTGTGCAAGCGATAATATTGAAATGGAAGGAGTATCAGACCACTGCAAATCTACGAAGACCCGGCCGTTCCTCTAAACTTTCAGCTCATACAAGGAGAAGACTGATCAGAGATGCAGCCAAGAGGCCCATGATCACTCTGGATGAACTGCAGAGATCTACAGCTGAGGTGGGAGACTCTGTCCATGGGACAACAATCAGTCGTATACTGCACAAATCTGGCCTTTATGGAAGAGTGGCAAGAAGAAAGCCATTTCTTAAAGATATCCATAAAAAGTGTTGTTTAAAGTTTGCCACTAGCCACCTGGGAGACACACCAAACATGTGGAAGAAGGTGCTCTGGTCAGATGAAACCAAAATCGAACATTGTTTGCTATTGGATTAACTGGTAGTTAAAACAACTCAATTTAAAAGATATCATGTTGTGTTTTAGTGATTAATGTTCTCATTATATTTCACAATAAACTTATTCTGAATCAATGGTTGTGTTGTTAGAGATGTTTACAATCAAAATTAATCCAAATAAATGAAAGACTGGGTGCGTTAAAAGCAGTGGTGGAAAAAGTACACAATTGTCATACTTGAGTAAAAGTAAAGATCCATTAAGAGAAAATGACTCAAGTAGAAGTGAAAGTCACCAAGAAAAATATTACTTGAGTAAAAGTCTAAAAGTATTTGATTTTAAACATACTTAAGTAAGATCAGACGGCACAACGTTTTTAATAAAAAATGTAATTTACAGATAGCCAGGGGCACACTACAACACGCAGACATCATTTACAAACTAAGCATTTGTGCTTAGTGAGTCCTGCAGATCAGAGGCAGTAGGGGTGAACAGGGATGTTTTCTTGATAAGTGAGTGAATTGGACCACTTTTCTGTCCTGCTAAGCATTGAAAAGTACTTTTGGGTGTCAGGGTAAATGTATAGAAAGTGTACATTATTGTGTAAGACGTTTATTTAGGAATGTAGTGAAGTAAAAGTAGCCAAAAATATAAATAGTAAAGTACAGATACCTAAAAACAACTACTTAAGTAGTACTTTAAAGTATTTTAACTTTAGTACTTTACACCACTGGTTAAAAGTGTGACCAGTATGGAGTTTTGTACTAGGAGTGATTAAAAAAATTCTAGTAGGTGCATGCTTATCAATAACTGGAAGAAACAATTTTATAAATGCATCAAGTGCAGCTTCTGGATGCTTCTCATTATACACGTCAGACCAACAAGTATGATGTGTTGTTAGAATGAGGGGATTAGGAGTGTTGTGCAATGGCATTATGCTTTCTACAATTTACAACTTACACTGAGAGCAGGAGGCCTATAGATATGTCTGGAAATCATCCTGCTACTGCAGCTGTACACTGTTTCCACTACAGATGAGAACATCTTGTTTGTGCAGCCATGTTGACTCAGGTGTCTAATAAGGATTAATGGCATCAACTGAAAATGGTTGTCTAGCAATGACCAACAACCAACTTGACAGAGCTTGAAGATTCTTGAAAAGAATAATGGATAAATGTTGCACAATCCAGGAGACTCACAGCAGTAATCACTGCCAAAGGTGATTCTAACATGTATTGACTCTAATCAAGAAATGCTCGTGTTTTATGTTTCAATATATATATATTGCGCAAAAGAATAAAGGGAACACTTAAACAACACATCCTAGATCTGAATGAAAGAAATAATCTTATTAAATACTTTTTTCTTTACATAGTTGAATGTGCTGACAACAAAATCACACAAAAAATAATCAATGGAAATCAAATTTATCAACCCATGGAGGTCTGGATTTGGAGTCACACTCAAAATTAAAGTGGAAAACCACACTACAGGCTGATCCAACTTTGTAGTAATGTCCTTAAAACGAGTGAAAATGAGGCTCAGTAGTGTGTGTGGCCTCCACATGCCTGTTTGACCTCCCTACAACGCCTGGGAATGCTCCTGATGAGGTGGCGGATGGTCTCCTGAGGGATCGCCTCCCAGACCTGGACTAAAGCATCCGCCAACTCCTGGACAGTCTGTGGTGCAACGTGGCGTTGGTGGATGGAGAGAGACATGATGTCCCAGATGCGCTCAATTGGATTCAGGTCTGGGGAACGGGCGGGCCAGTCCATAGCATCAATGCCTTCCTCTTGCAGGAACTGCTGACACACTCCAGCCGCATGAGGTCTAGCATTGTCTTGCATTAGGAGGAACCCAGGGCCAACCGCACCAGCATATGGTCTCACAAGGGGTCTGAGGATCTCATCTCGGTACCTAATGGCAGTCAGGCTACCTCTGGCGAGCACATGGAGGGCTGTGCAGCCCCCCAAAGAAATGCCACCCCACACCATGACTGACCCACCACCAAACCGGTCATGCTGGAGGATGTTGCAGGCAGCAGAACGTTCTCCACAGCGTCTCCAGACTCTGTCACGTCTGTCACGTGGTCAGTGTGAACCTGCTTTCATCTGTGAAGAGCACAGAGCGCCAGTGACGAATTTGCCAATCTTGGTGTTCTCTGGCAAATGCCAAACGTCCTGCACGGTGTTGGGCTGTAAGCACAACCCCCACCTGTGGACGTCGGGCCCTCATACCACCCTCACGGAGTCTGTTTCTGACCGTTTGAGCAGACACATGCACATTTGTGGCCTGCTGGAGGTCATTTTGCAGGGCTCTGGCAGTGCTTCTCCTGCTCCTCCTTGCACAAAGGTGGAGGTAGCGGTCCTGCTGCTGGGTTGTTGCCCTCCTACGGCCTCCTCCACGTCTCCTAATGTACTGGCCTGTCTCCTGGTAGCGCCTCCATGCTCTGGACACTACGCTGACAGACACAGCAAACCTTCTTGCCACAGCTCGCATTGATGTGCCATCCTGGATGAGCTGCACTACCTGAGCCACTTGTGTGGGTTGTAGACTCCGTCTCATGCCACCACTAGAGTGAAGCACCGCTAGCATTCAAAAGTGACCAAAACATCAGCCAGGAAGCATAGGAACTGAGAAGTGGTCTGTGATCCCCACCTGCAGAACCACTCCTTTATTGGGGTGTCTTGCTAATTGCCTATAATTTCCACCTGTTGTCTATTCCATTTGCACAACAGCATGTGACATTTATTGTCAATCAGTGTTGCTTCCTAAGTGGACAGTTTGATTTCACAGAAGTGTGATTGACTTGGAGTTACATTGTGTTGTTTAAGTGTTCCCTTTATTTTTTTGAGCAGTGTATATATTTGTTTTTACAAATGTTTGAATTTCTTACACTTTGACATTACAGAATATTTTCTGTAGATCATTTACAAATAATGACAATTACATCCATTTTAATCCCACTTTGTAACACAACAAAATGTGGAAAAAGTGGTTTGAATACTTTCTGAAGGCACTGTAGAGTACATTGAGTCCGACTAAACTGCATTATCCTGGTAAATTGTAGTATTACCCTATACATTGGCCTAGGGTCAACTGAAAAGCACAGCAGTGGGATACATTTCTCCTTGTATTTGCTTACTGCTATTTACATTAGATATGCCAATTAGATGAAATGTTGAAATAATATTTGTTAGATTGTTGGAGGTATGTTTGATCATCAATTTGAGTGTACTGGGCCTCGCTGCTGCTTATAATAGGCCAATGTGTGCTATGCCTGTGTTGTATATGACATGATATGAGAGTAGGCTGCTAGTGTCTCTAGTTGATGTGATAGCAATAAGATCTGGCAAGTTTGTCAAAGGAGCCATGAGCGTAATAGCGGGAACGGTGCTAGAGCTTTCTTTGACCAATATATCAAGTCTTTGGCTTTGCATTAAAAAACGCAGTTCTTCTTTTGGACGCTAGATGGGGCATACACGCATTATTTGACATAGCGTAGGCTAACTAACGGCGGTCTGTTTGCCCCAGCACAGGACGAGGGAATGGGCTGGGCTGAATCAAGCACTCCTGCGTGAAGACAACTTGTGTAAGTTGCAAGCCGCCAAATACCAATGTAGAGTTTATTTGAGATTGACGTATTGGTAGCTAGCTAGTTACCAAGCTATAGTAAAAGCTTCGACGTGAACTGGCTAGCATTTGAAGTGCGTTTTGAACGTGCCATGCGTTGTTGGCTAATGTTATGCTTACCAGCTAACGTCATCTAGATGTCAGAGCTCATTCTGAGCCAGGTTAATAATAACTAACTACTGAGAAAAACGTCAATCCGCTGTATTATTTGCTTAACAAGTTAACGTTAGCTAGCTATATCCCGACTAACTTGGCTGGTTGTGGTTAACTAGATAACGCGTTCGCTAGCTAGAACTGATAGCTACTAACTACATGTGAAGTGTTGTTTTTAGCTGTCAAGTTAGCGCCAGCTTTCTAACGTTAGCTATTTCATAACGTAATTAAAAGCCACAATCTGCAATTCGTTATAACTAACGTGTGTTCAGCCAAACTAACGTTACTGCAGCCCCGTCATTTCTATTTATTATGGGCCTCCTAGCTAACGTTAGCTAGTTACTTTACACAGTTGCTATATTTTAAGTTATGATGGGGTTAATTAGCTATCTACCTAACTAGCCAAGACGGTTGTACTAAATTAGCTCTCTTGATGACGTTGACACTTTTATTTATATAACATTCAGGTCCTGCACTCAGGTCCAAAGTTTGCCTCACGTGCTCGACCAGATTCATTCACTACTTTGCACTACTAGCCTATAGGGCATTGGGTGCCATTTGGGACGCAACCTCCCTCTGTTTTACAGTCAGAAAAATACCTCGGTTACAAACATTATATTCCATAGGGTCTACTGCCAACGATGAAATGTGCTTCTTTACTCAAATCTGTTTGATCTCGCTACTCGACAGCTGCATCTCCAGTTCATGGTGAGCAGCGATTTGGTCAGGAAGTGTAGTAAACCATGGTCATAATACCAGGGTCAAAAATAGTGGTGAATACACAACCTGTCACTGTTGCGTTATGATGTGGTTTTATGCAACCTCTTGAGGTTTTTCACAAGTTCTGTCATTCATTCGGTATGCTTCTGGTTGCTGCTAGGTCAGAATATTATTGTGGTTAATCAGTGTTGAATAGACACTCTACACTGGGTTTAATCTCAAGCTTTGCTAGGAGGGCTTTCAGATATCCTATTACACTTATTTTGTGTTGCCTTGCATGAAAGCAGAATTGTATAGAGAACTTTAGTTGTTTTCACTATAAAATAATAAAAGCAATATTTTCATTAATACTAACCAACCTGTTAGGCATGTGATGTAACCTACTATTGCATCATACAGTATTTTCTTGCATCAAATACTGCCTATATGATGGACCACATCATCCAATTTACAGGACAAGTGTGTCCGTTCACTCTTTTAGGACCTAGAGAGAAGGGGGTTCTGTGTCACTCTTGCCTCAAGTGTGTTTTAGTGCATTGTTCAAGCCCAGGCCTTTTGTGAGACATTACAAGGTTCCTCTCAAAAATGTAATATGGACAAAAGCTATCCTGCAAACAGAATTGAATTCACCTGTAAATTGAATTAACACAGTGGAGTGAGCAAGCCACAGATTTTACAGATGCTAATTGCCAAAACACCACACAACACACGCACCTCTGTCTTGTCACATTAGCTCTCAGCAATTCATATTCATATGCGTTATCGCAGTGCATTGCTGTTATAGTGTATTTTGAGACCATCCATTTTAACAATATTTGGTGGGTGAACTGCGGCGATTGACTTGGTCGTGATTAGAGGTCGACCGATTAATCGGAGTAGCCGATTAATTAGGGCCGATTTCAAGTTTTCATAACAATCGGTAATCGGCATGTTTGGACACCGATCATGGCCGATTACATTGCACTCCATGAGGAGACTGCGTGGCAGGCTGACTACCTGTTATGCGAGTGCAGCAAGGAGCCAAGGTAAGGTGCTAGCTAGCATTAAATGTATCTTATAAAAAACAATCAATCTTAACGTAATCACAGGCTAACTACACATGGTTGATATTACTAGTTTATCTAGCTTGTCCTGTGTTGCACATAATCGATGTGGTACCTGTTAATTTATCATTGAATCACAGCCTACTTCCCCAAACGGGTGATTTAACGAGCGCATTTGCCAAAAAAAGCACCTGTCGTTGCACCAATGTGTACCTAACCATAAACATTACCGCCTTTCTTAAAATCAATACACAAGTATATATTTTTAAACCTGCATATTGAGTTAATATTGCCTCCTAACATGAATTTCTTTTAACTAGGGAAATTGTCACTTCTCTTGCGTTCTGTGCAACAGAGTTAGGGTATATGCAGCAGTTTGGGCCACCTGGCTCGTTGCGAACTGTGTGAAGACTATTTCTTCCTAAGGAAGACAGCCAACTTTGCCAAACGGGGGATGATTTAACAAAAGCGCATTTGTGAAAAAAGGCACAATTGTTGCACGAATGTACCTAACCATAAACATCAATGCCTTTCTTAAAATCAATACACAGAAGCATATGTTTTTAAACCTGCATATTTAGTTAAAAGAAATTCATGTTAGCAGGCAATATTAACCTAAGGAAATTGTGTCAATTCTCTTGTGTTCATTGCACGCAGAGTCAGGGTATATGCAACAGTTTGGGCCGCCTGGCTCGTTGCGAACTAATTAGCCAGAATTTCACGTAATTATGACATAACATTGAAGGTTGTGCAATGTAACAGCAATATTTAGACTTATGGATGCCACACGTTAGATAAAATACAGAACGGTTATGTATTTCACTGAAAGAATAAACGTGTTGTTTTCGTAATGATAGTTTCCGGATTTGACCATATTGATGACCTAAGGCTCGTATTTCTGTTTGTTATTATATTATAATTAAGTCTATGATTTGATAGAGCAGTCTGACTGAGCGGTGGTAGGCAGCAGCAGGCTCGTAAGCATTCATTCAAACAGCACTTTACTGCCTTTGCCAGCAGCTCTTCTCAATGCTTCAAGCATTGCGCGGTTTAAGACTTCAAGCCTATCAACTCCCTAAATTAGGCTGGCAATACTAAAGTACCTATTAGAACATCATTAGTCAAAGGTATATGAAATACAAATTGTATAGAGAGAAATAGTCCTATAGTAACTACAGCCTAAAACTTCTTATCTGGGAATATTGAAGACTCGTGTTAAAAGGAACCACCATCTTTCATATGTTCTCATGTTCTGAGCAAGGAACTTAAATGTTAGCTTTTTTACATGGCACATATTGCACTTTTACTTTCTTCTCCAACACTTTATTTTTGTGTTATTGAAACCAAATTGAACATGTTTCATTATTTATTTGAGACTAAATATATTTTATTGATGTATTATTAAGTTAAAATAAGTGTTCATTGTTCATTCAGTATTGTTGTAATTGTCATTATTGCAAATATGTATATAAAAATTGGCCAATTAATCGCTATCGTCTTTTTTTGTCCTCCAATAATCGGTATCGGCGTTGAAAAATCATAATCGGTCGACCTCTAGTCGTGATGCCTCCCCCTTGGCATCTCTGTGACCTACCTTTTCTTCTGCTTCTGCCTTTGCATTGCTTGCTCTTTGAAATTCTAGGCTGGGTGTCTGTAAAGCACTTTGTGACAACTGAAAATGTAAAAAGGGCTTTATAAAATACATTTGATCTGCAGCAGGAGCCAAGCCCATGGCTCATTTAATTTGTGATTGACTTCGCTTTAATCTGAATGAAGCATACCAGAAATTAATGCAGTTAGGTGAAAACGTATGGTGAAGGGGGGAGGCAAATATATATAGTTTGGATATTACTCACAATGATGCAGTAGGTAGCCATTGTTTCCACAAGCCCTCCCCCAACCTCACTTTCTTACTGTTTCCATAATTCTCATGTCTCTCACTTCCCCAATGATCTTTGTTACTTTCTCCCTCCTTTCCTTCCCCTCTACTTTTGTGCTATTTTATTGCCCGGCCACTTGGTTTCCAGTGGTGGACAAAGCGTTCTCTCACATAAGAAGAATGAATGTGGACGCTGATGTTGGAGTTAGGACCAAGCCCAGAGTCTATGGTTCGGTTCACTCCCCCCTCTGACCTTCTCTTGTTTGACCTTTCTAACATGGTGGCTCTGCAGTCTATAGCTTTCCCTCTTCTGTCTTTGTTTTTGAGCGCTCTCTCCCCTCACACATCGAAAACCCCAGCTTTTCTGCACAAAACAGAGGCTGTTGCTTGTCATTTGTATTTATGGATCCACATTAGCTGCTGCCAAGACAGCAGCTACTCTTTCTGGGGTCTGGCAAAATTAAGGCAGTTATACAGTTTTTAAACATTACAATACATTCATAACAGATTTTACAACACACTGTGTGTGTGCCCTCAGGCCCCTACTTCACTACCACATATCTACAATACAAAATCTGTGTGTACGTGTGTGTGTATAGTGGGTATGTTATCATGTGTCTATGCATGTCTCTGTGCCTATGTTGGTGTTGCTTCACAGTCCCCGCTGTTCCATAAGGTGTATTTTTATGTTTTTTCTAATCTGATTCTACTGCTTGCATCAGTTACCTGATGTGGAATACAGTTTGATGTAGTCATGGCTCTGTAGTACTGTGTGCCTCCCCTAGTCTGTGCTGGACTTGGAGACTGTGAAGAGCCCTCTGGTGTCATGTCTTGTGGGTTATACATGGGTGTCTGAGCTGTGTGCTAGTCCCTTAAACAGACACCTCGGTGCTTTCAACATGTCAATACCTCTCACAAATACAAGTAGTGGTGAAGTCAATCTCTCCTTCACTTTGAGCCAGGACATATTAATGTTTGCTCTCTGCTGCCAGTCGTGCTGACTTGTTCTGAGCAAATTGCAATTTTCCTAATTTCTTCTTTGTGGCACCTGACCACGTGCGACTAAACTAGAGTCTGTAGGAGCTGCCTTGTTGATAGTGCTGTTAAGAAGGTATAGCAGTGCATTATTATGGATACACTTCTCCCCATCTTAGCTACTGTTGTATCAATTTTTTTATTTAACTAGGCAAGTCAGTTTAGAACAAATTCTTATTTACAATGACGGCCAAACCCGGACGACGCTGGGCCAATTGTGCACCACCCTATGGGACTCTCAATCACGGCCGGATGTGATGCAGCCTGGATTCGAACCAGGTACTGCAGTGAAGCCTCTTGCACTGAGATGCCATGTCTTAGACCACTGCGCCACTCGGGAGCCTGTCATGTTCAATACGGTTGACCATGACAGTTTACAATCCAGGGTTACTGCAAGCAGTTTAGTCACCTCAACCTGCTCATTTTCCACATTATTCATTACAAGATTTAGTTGAGGTTTAGGGTTTAGTGAAGTATTTGTCCCAAATACAATGCTTTTGCTTTTGAAATATTTATGACTAACTTATTTCTTGCCACCCATTCTGAAACGAACTGTAGCTCTATGTTAAGTGTTGCAGTCATTTCAGTCGCTGTAGTAGCTGATGTGTATAGTGTTGAGTCATCCATAGACACTCTGGCTTTACTCAAAGCTAGTGGCATGTCGTTAGTAATGTTTGAAAAATGTAATGGGCCTAGACAGCTCCCCTGAGGAATTCCTGATTCTACCTAAATTATGTTGGAGTGGCTTACATTAAAGTTATTGATTAATAATGACAAACCTCCTGGCATTGACAATTTAGATTGAAAGCTACGGAGTATGGTAACGTATTCTATAGCCACTCTTATCTGCCATATCATTAATCTGAGCCGAGAGCAGTCCTGGGCTACTCCAGTCCTCAGGGGCCTGATTGGTGTCACACTTTTGCCCCAGTCCCAGCTAACACACCTGACTCCAACAATCAACTAATCATGATCTTCAGTTTAGAATGCAATTAGTTTAAATCAGCTGTGCTTTCTAGGGATGGGGGAAAACGTGACACCAATCAGGCCCCCAAGGACTGGAATTGCACAGGCCTGGCCAAGATGAAAGTGTGTGTCATCAGGCCTGGAGGGAAGCCAAAGTAGTTCTGCTGCCCAAGAGTGGTAAAGCAGCCTTTACTGGTTCTAACAGACCTATAAACTTGCTGCCAGCTCTTAGCAAACTGTTTGAAAACATGGTCTTTGACCCAATACAATGCTATTTCTTTGTAAACAGACTGCCAACATGCATATAGAGAAGGGTACTCAACATGTACTCCACTGACACAAATGACTGATGATTGGTTGAAAGAAATTGATAATAAGAAGGTTGTGGGAGCTGTACTGTTAGATTTCAGTGCAGCCTTTTTATATTTGATGACCATAACCTGTTGTTGATAACTTGTGTAATGGCTTTTCAATCTCAGCTCTGAATCCACAATATGGCAATCTATCTAATAGAACACAGAGGTTTTTCTTTATTGGAAGCTTCTCTAATGTCAAACATGTGAAGTGTGGTGTACTGCAGGGCAGCTCTCTAGGACCTCTACTCTTTTCTATTTTTACCAATGACCTGCCCCTGGCATAAAAAAAAACGTGTGTCCATGTATGCTAATTCAACCATATAGGCTCCAGCAACCACCGCTAATGAAGTCACTGAAACCCTTAACAAAGAGTTGCAGTCTGTTTTGGAATGGGTGGCCAGTAATACACTGGTCCTGAACATCTCTAAAACTAAGAGCATTGTATTTGGTACAAACGATTCCCAAAGTTCTAGACCTCAGCTGTATCTGGTAATGAATGGTGTGGCTGTTGAACAAATTGAGGAGACTAAATTACTTGGCGTTACCTTAGATCTTAAACTGTCACTTGTACATATACAGTACCAGTGAAAGGTTAGGACCCTCATACTCATTCAAGGGTTTTTGTTTATTTTTACTATTTTCTATATTGTAGAATAATAGTGGAGACATCAAAACTATGAAATAACACATGGAATCATTTAGTAACCAAAAAAGTGTTAACCTCTTACATCTAGACGTTCCGCTAGCGGAACACCTGCTCCAATATCCAATGATAGGCGTGGCGCGAATTACAAATTCCTCAAACTTCAATTTTTCAAACATATGACTATTTCACAGCATTTTAAAGACAAGACTCTCCTTTATCTAACCACACTGTCCGATTTCAAAAAGGCTTTACAGCGAAAGCAAAACATTAGATTATGTCAGCAGACTACCCAGCCAGAAATAATCAGACACCCATTTTGCAAGCTAGCATATAATGTCACAAAAACCCAGAAGACAGCTAAATGCAGCACTAACCTTTGATGATCTTCATCAGATGACACACCTGGGACATTATGTTATACAATACATGCATGTTTTGTTCAATCAAGTTCATATTTATATAAAAAAACAGCTTTTTACATTAGCATGTGACGTTCAGAACTAGCAAACTTCCGGGGAATTTACTAACAATTTACTAAATTACTCACGATAAACGTTCACAAAAAGTATAACAATTATTTTAAGAATTATAGATACAATACTCCTCTATGCACTCGATATGTCCGATTTTAAAATAGCTTTTTGTTGAAAGCACATTTTGCAATATTCTAAGTACATAGCCCAGCCATCACGGGCTAGCTATTTAGACACCCGGCAAGTTTAGCCTTCACCAAAATCAGATTTACTATTATAAAAGTTTGATTACCTTTTGTTGTCTTCGTCAGAATGCACTCACAGGACTGCTACTTCAATAACAAATCTTGGTTTGGTCCAAAATAATCCATCGTTATGTCCGAATAGCGGCGTTTTGTTTGTGCGTCCCAGACACTATCCGAAATGGTAAATCAGGGTCGTGCGCATGGCGCAATTCGTGACAAAAAAATTCGAAATATTCCATTACCGTACTTCGAAGCATTTCAACCGCTGTTTAAAATCAATTTTTATGCAATTTATCTCGTAAAAAAGCGATAATATTCCGACCGGGAATCTCCTTTTCGGCAAACAGAGGAAAAATCACAAAGACGGGGGCGGCCAGGGCACGCGCCTAAGCCCACAGTCCCTTGATCGGCCACTTGAGAAAGGCGATAATGTGTTTCAGCCTGGGGCTGGGATGACGACATTCAGGTTTTTCCCGGGCTCTGAGCGCCTATGGAAGACGTAGGAAGTGTCACGTTAGAGCAGAGATCCTTTGTAAAAGATAGAGATGGCAAAGAAGTTCAAGAAATGGTCAGACAGGCCACTTCCTGTAAAGGAATCTCTCAGGTTTTGACCTGCCATTTGAGTTCTGTTATACTCACAGACACCATTCAAACAGTTTTAGAAACTTTGGAGTGTTTTCTATCCAAAGCCAATAATTATATGCATATTCTAGTTACTGGGCAGGAGTAGTAACCAGATTAAATCGGGTACGTTTTTTTATCCAGCCGTGAAAATACTGCCCCCTAGCCATAACAGGTTAAACAAATCAAAATATATTTTATATTTGAGATTCTTCAAAGTAGCCAAAATTTGCCTTGATGACAGCTTCGCATACTCTTGGCAGCCTCAACCAGCTTCACCAGGAATGCTTTTCCAACAGTCTTGGAGTTCCCACATGTGACCCGTTTCAGGAAACTAGACATATGTTGCAAGTAACGACTTCACAAGAGAGCCATTTGAATTTTTCTTTTTGATTTTTATATATTAAAAAAAAAAAGGAAAATGTGTTTTTTTGGTAGAAATGCCTTCTGGAACATGTGAACTTTCATGTGCCTTAATAACAAACTTGTATGCCATCTGAATAAAATTGTTAAATTACGAGCCTTGTTGGTTAAGCCACAGAAAGTCAGTAGCCTTCCCACTAGTCATGATTGGCTGAGATAATGAGTCGGCTGAACATGTCGAGAGAGGAGTTCAGATTGTTCTGCCATATAGAAGGCTTCCGTCTATTTGAGCTGGTCAGTCTGTGTCGGTAATCCTGTCGAACGCATCTTTTTTTTGTTGATGTATCATGTAGTGGAGCTGAATAAGTGTTACTCTCCACTCTGGAGAATCGAGTTTTGAAATCAGTGGAATTAGAATATGATGGCTAAAGAGATGGAGAAAACACCTGTCTCCAGATTACATCTTCAAGTGTACTGTTAGCTCGCTAGCTAACATTACGTGTATCCCAGAACCATTTGCTTTGCTAGTTAGAGCCTAATGTTAGCTAGCTTACATTGAAACTGGTTGGTTAGCTCCCAGCAGATTCATGCAGGGTAGTAACTAGAGGTCGACCGATTAATCCTAATGGCCGATTTAATTAGGGGCGATTTCAAGTTTTCATAACAATCAGTAATCGGCATTTTTGGACGCCGATTACATTGCACTCCACGAGGAGACTGTGTGGCAGGCTGACTACCTGTTATGCGAGTGCAGCAAGGAGCCAAGGTAAGGTGCTAGCTAGCATTAAACTTATCTTATAAAAAACAATCAATCTTAACATAATCACTAGTTAACTACACATGGTTGATGATATTACTAGTTTTTCTAGCTTGTCCTGCGTTGCATATAATCGATGTGGTACCTGTTAATTTATCATTAAATCACAGCCTACTTCCCCAAACGGGTGATTTAACAAGCGCTTTCACGAAAAAAGCACTGTCGTTGCACCAATGTGTACCTAACCATAAACATCAATGCCTTTCTTAAAATCAATACACAAGTATATATTTTTAAACCTGTATATTTAGTTAATATTGCCTGCTAACATGAGTTTCTTTTAACCAGGGAAATTGTGTCACTCTTGCGTTCTGTGCAAGCAGAGTCAGGGTGTATGCAGCAGTTTGGGCCGCCTGGCTCTTTGCGAACTGTGTGAAGACCATTTCTTCCTAACAAAGACCGTAATTAATTTGCCAGAATTGTACATAATTATGACATAACATTAAAGGTTGTGCAATGTAACAGCAATATTTAGACTTATGGATGCCACCCGTTAGATAAAATACGGAATGGTTCCGTATTTCACTGAAAGATTCATGTTTTTTTTTCCCGAAATGATAGTTTCCGGATTTGACCATATTAATGACCTAAGGCTCGTATTTCTGTGTTATTATAATTAAGTCTATGATTTGATAGACCAGTCTGACTGAACGGTGGTAGGCAGCAGCAGGCTCGTAAGCATTCATTCAAACAGCACTTTCCTGCATTTGCCAGCAGCTCTTCACAATGCTTCAAGCATTGCACTGTTTATGACTTCAAGCCTATCAACTCCCGAGATTAGGCTGGCAATACTAAAGTACCTATTAGAACATCCAATAGTCAAAGCGAAATAGTCCTATAATAACTACAACCTAAAACTTCTTACCTGGGAATATTGAAGACTCATGTTAAAAGGAACCACCAGCTTTCATATGTTCTGAGCCAGGAATTTAAACGTTAGCTTTTTTTACATGGCACATATTGCACTTTTACTTTCTTCCTCAACACTTTGTTTTTGCATTATTGAAACCAAATTGAACATGTTTCATTATTTATTTGAGACTAAATTGATTATATTGATGTATTATATTATGTTAAATTTGTGTTCATTCAGTATTGTTGTAATTGTCATTATTACAAATATATATGTAAAAATTGGCAGATTAATCGGTATCGGCTTTTTTTTGGCCCTCCAATAATCGGTATCGGCGTTGAAAAATCATAATCGGTCGACCTCTACTCTGAACATTTGATGTTGAGATGTCTGTTAACTTGAATTCTGTTAAGAATTTATTTCGGCAGCAATCTGAGGTGCAGTTAACTCTAATGAACGTATCCTCTTCAGTAGCGGTAGCTCTGGGTCTTCCTTTCCTGTGGCTGTCTTCATGAGAGACAGTTTCATCATAGTGCTTGATGGTTTTTACGACTGCAAAGTTCTGATTTATTGACCTTCATGTCTTGAAGTAATGATGGACTGTTGTTTCTCTCTGCTTTTTTGAGCTGTTCTTACCATCATATGGATTTGGTCTTTTACCAAATACAACAATCTTCTGTATACCACTCCTACCTTGTCACAACACAACTGATTGGCTCAAACGCATTAAGAAGGAAATAAATTGCATAAATTAACTTTTAACAAGGCACACCTGTTAATTGAAATGCATTCTAGGGGACTACCTCATGAATCTGGTTTAGAGAATGCCAAGAGTGTGCGAAGCTGTCAAGGCAAAAGGTGGCTACTTTGAAGAATCTCAAATATAAAATATATTTTGATTTGTTTAACACTTTTTTGGTTATTACATGATTCCGTCTGTGTATTTCATATTTTTGATGTCTTCACTATTATTCTATAATGTTGAAAATAGTAAAAATAAAGAAACCCTGGAATGATGAGACTATGAGGAGGTCAGAGACCTCAACGTGATCAAGACAAAGGAGAAGATTGTGGACTACAGGGAAAGGAGGACCGAGCACGCCCCCTTTCTCATCGACAGGGCTGTAGTGGATCAGGTTGAGAGCTTGAAGTTCCTTGGTGTCCACATCACCAACCAACTAACATGGTCCAAGCACACCAAGACAGTCGTGAAGAGCGCACAACAAAACCTATTCCCCCCTCAGGAGACTGAAAAGATTTGGCATGGGTCCTCAGATCCTCAAATGTTTAGAGTTTCTACTTTAATAACTCTAATCAACTTCTGCAGGCTCTAGTTTTGTCTTACCTTGATTATTGTGTGTTTGAGTGCTGCAAGGAAAGACCTAGTTAAGCTGCAGCTAGCCCAGAACAGAGTGGCAAGTCTTGCTCTTCGTTGTAATCAGAGGGCTGATATAAATACTATGCAAGCCAGTCTCTCTTGGCTAAGAGTTGAGGAGAGACTGACTGCATCACTTATTATTTTTATAAGAAACATTAATGTGGTGAAAATCCCGTTGTTTGCATAGCCAACTTACACACAGCTCTGACACACACACTTACTCTACCAGACATGCCACCAGGGATCTTTTCACAGTCCCCAAATCCAGAACAAATTCAAGAAAGCATACAGTATTACATAAAGCCATTTTTGCATGGCACTCCATTCCATCTCGTATTGCTCTAATAAACAGCAAACATGGTTTAAAAAAAAACGATAAAGCAACACCTCTCCCTGTTTGACCTCGATAGTTTGTATGTGTTGATATGTAGTCTACGTGTGCCTTTTAATTTATTTATTTTTTAATGTAGTTCTGTCCTTGTACTGTTCTTGTCTATTAATGTTATGTATTGCGTCATGTTTTGTGTGGACCCCAGGAAGAGTAGCTGCTTCTTTTGTAACAGCTAATGGGGATCATAATAAAATACCAAAAAAGAACACCCTCTGGATGTAAAGCCATCACACATATTTGTTTTCCAGTTGCAGACTATGATCGATAATGTCAAAAGCCGCACTGAAGTCTTAAAACCTTTTATGGCTAGGGGTTCCGCTAGCGGAACGTTTCGACAACATCCGGTGAAATGGCAGAGTGCGAAATTCCCCCAAAATTATTAGAAATATTTAACTTTCATACATTCACAAGTGCAATACACCAAATTAAAGCTTAACTTCTTGTTAATCTAGCCACCGTGTCAGATTTCAAAAAGGCTTTACGGCGAAAGCAAACCATACTATTATGAGGACAGCACCCCATCAAACAAACACATGACAATCATAATTCAACCTGCCAGTCGCGACACAAAACCCAGAAATAACGATATAATTCATGGCTTACCTTTGAAGATCTTCTTCTGTTGGCACTCCAATATGTCCCATAAACATCATAAATGGTCCTTTTGTTCGATAAATTCCGTCATTATATCTCCAAAATGTAAATTTATTTGGTGTGTTTTATTCAGAAAAACACCGGTTCCAACTCGCGCAACATGACTTCAAAATATCTAATAAGTTACCTGTAATCTTGATCCAAACATTTCAAAAACTTTCCTAATACAACTTTAGGTATTTTTTTACGTAAATAATCGATCAAATTTAAGACGGGATAAACTGTGTTCAATACTGGATGAAAACAAAGTGGAGCGAGCTTTGTTGTCGCGCGCCCCAATCACAACAGTACAGTAGACTCGACCCTCGTTCTGAACAGCAATACTTCTTCATTACTTAAAAGAAAAACATCAACCAATTTCTAAAGACTGTTGACATCCAGTGGAAGCAATAGGAACTGCAAGCAAGTGCCTAAGAAATCTAGATCCACATAGAAAACCCATTGAAAACACTGTCACCTCCAAAAAAAAGAAAATCCTGGATGGCTTGTCCTCGGGGTTTCGCCAGCCAAATAAGTTCTGTTATACTCACAGACATTATTTTAACAGTTTTAGAGACTTTAGAGTGTTTTCTATCCACATCTACCAATTACATGTATATCCTAGCTTCTGGGCCTGAGTAGCAGGCAGTTTACTTTGGGCACGCTTCTCATCCAAAATTCCGAATGCTGCCCCCTATCTTAAAAAAGTTAACAAAATAGCCCCCAGTTTTTTTATCATCAATTTCTCTCAGCCAATCAGTCACTTGTGTAAGTGCTATGCTTGTTGAATGTCCTTTCCTATAAGCGTGCTTAAAGTCTTGTCAATTTGTTTACTGTAAAATAGCATTGTATCTGGTCAAACACTATTTTTTCAAACTTTACAAAGGGTTGGTTACAGGCTAATTGGTCGGCTATTTGTGGAACACCGTTTCTATGGAACTCGGTTTGGGTCTTTGCGTGTCAAAAAAGATACAATTTAGCACTATTTGACGTGTCAAATAAGCCTGTTGACTAATCAGGATCTGAATATGACTGCATGTCACATAATAATTTAACGCGTTCATACATTTTTTTTACTTGCTAATTACACATTGATTACGCTATCACTCATATTTCATATGTCACAACGATTTATCGATACGTATGCTACGATGCTGGTAAAGTTGTCTCACGCACCTATAGTGCTGGTCATTAAAAAAAAGCTAGCTAGCTTATGGATGCAAACAATGTTCTTCCCCAAAAACAAAGCAAAACAACAATCTGTAGCTATAGTTAGCTAGCTGCAGTGAAATGTCTCCACACATCAGGAAGTGCCCGTGGCGTTTTCCTGTAAAGATTAGAAAAGTTTGATTAAACAACTACTTTGTAAGATAAATGTTTTTAAATTAAATGTATGGAAACGGGTGAATTAACACTCCTCAGTTAGTAGGCTCAAGCAAGCTGAAACCCACATGGTAGCAAAAACAAACTAGCAGAAATTAAGTTAGAAATGATTTAAACACACTTTTCTGTAGGCTACTAGTTAACAAAAAATCATGTATGTCATAAAAAATATATTTACCCCACCCAGTATTGTAATCAAAATGTACCAGAAAGCATGTAGTCCTTGGCTCAGACAGTGTAGTTGTATGGGCTCAATAGCATCTCATTAGTGTGCAAGAGCTTGAGAATCAGCTGTACATGTGATGGACGAGTGCACTGCACATGTGATTGAAGAATGCACTGTGCATGCAGAGGGTTGCAATTCCATTGAATTGGGGATAGTTTAACCAAAATATGGCATAAGACCTACAATTCCCTTGTGTATCCCACAAAGGTTAATGGTTATAAGCTAACTTTTTTGATTAATTTAAGCTAAATTCCCGCACTTAACTTCCCATGGAAAATTTCCTGAATAATTCTGGAAATTTACCGGAAAGTTTCCAACCCTAGTTGTTTGTAACTACCCAGGTAGGTTGACTGAACCTGAACCAGGTTGCAGGCACTGGTTACAGTATGATGTTTTTCCTTGAGTGCGCAGCTTGATGAAAGCAGCTTCCCACAAGAATGGGCTTTAGGTGGGGAACATGAACCTGTAGCCATATTACTTCAACAGTATTTAACATGAGATCCTCTCTAATCTTTACAGGCATGTGGTTCTGAATGTAAACCTTAACACCACCACTGGTATTTGTATTTTCTGTAAATGTTATAACCTTGTGTTGCTACCACTTGTGTTGCTACCACTGTAAAGGTATTGTCTGTGTTTCAGAGATGGTCAGAATATGAATTGTATTTCCACCAACCCTCTGATGCCTGACACAGTCAGTGTCAATTGGAGTTATAGGCCTACATGTTGCAGCACTATTGAAATCTCCCCAAGAGGATATTTTGTGTGTGTTTGTGTCACTGTTGACCAAGAAACATCTCAGGCTAGTCTGAACCTCACCTTCATACACTCTTTAAAGCCAATGTTTAGGATCAGCCCTGGCAGGGTGTTTGTCAAGCGTGTGTGTGTCTATGGAATGACTCCAGTGGATGTGGAGGCTAGCCCTGACGTCACCCCTTTACACAATGCACAACAAGCAGGCCTTTTGTCCCAATTATCCTCCCACATACTGCTCATAATGTCCCAGACTCTTTATCTGAATCAGAGGGAGGGAGAGAAAGAGGGTCTTTAATCGTGGACACCAAAAGGTCTGTTTCATGCCAATTCCTTCAATCAGAAATGATGACAGTAGGGATGTTAATCGGTTAGCCAGCGGAAATACATTTGACCTGTCATGCATATCGGTCTGTAGGTTAATTTGCGCACCTCCCGTTCTTCATTCAGATGCATAGGCTATAGCCTGCCTACCTTTGACTATCAGCGTGCCTCCCACCTCTTTGCTATGTGAGCTTGAGGCAGTATAATTGTTTGAAACCTGAACGTTTTACTTTACTTCAAATAACGAGGTAAGTCTTACCTTGCTTCAAAGTAGCCTTGCGAAAATCCATCCATAGAAATGTAGAGGCAATTATTTTATAAAGAATTGCTCATGCCGTTAACCAGCATTTTTCTCCTGTTTTATTGGTTTTCATATCAACTTTCTTTTGTTGTCCAGAAGCCGAAAGCACAATCCTAGTCATATTAGCAACCCATCATAGTAGTTGCTATTAGATTCCCCATCTTTCTAAGTTTCTAATGGAAATGTTCATCTGTCACGTGGAAGTACTCACATTTAGGTGTGCAGTTTAGAACTGTGATTTCCGCAAATTGCATTTGGGCAAGTGTTTGAAAATGTTTTATATGAGCTGCTTCATTACAGGAGTTCCATGTTCAATAATAGGCAATAGCCTTTTCAGTGTTTCCATTGAGCTCTTAATAAAAAAATGTCCGGTCCTTGTATGCATGCATAGTTTCAGAGAGGAAGAAGCGAAGCGAGAGGTTTCACTCTGTCCAAAATAAGTCCAATGCATTTCTATGGCTTATTTTGGGCCTAAGCTTGTCGCCTGCCTTCCCGCCTTGGTACGACTCCCGTTCGTTAGGGCGAAAACATAAGCATCTCGTCATTATATACAGATCTCTGATAGTATTTTCTGTTGGTCAATTCATTTTACTGTTTGGAAAAAATGTAACTGTTTTGTTGACCAGTTAATGAGGGTCAGTTAGTCAGCAGCAAAATTGACAGACATTTGCATCCCTAGATGACAGTTAAACCATGCTACAGCAATCTGTGCAGAATTATATCCACACAAGTATTACGTTTACCTACATGTTGTAATCTTTCACTAGTCTTTTGAGTTGGAGAGTTGAAATCAATATTAGTAATTTGATCCACCAGGAGATGTCAGTTGGTTGGCTGCCTGCTCAGTCTTTGAGTTAATAAATATTGCTCACCCCAGCTCCTCAGAGTATCTGGTTGTTGAGATGTTGACTGAGCTCCAGGTCTGTACTGTAAATGAAACTGTTCTCAGTCAAGTTACCGTCTATGAAATTATTTCTCAGCTTTGAGTTTGTAGAGGCGAAAAGAAGGCTTGGGTAGACGGCAGAGGCTTACCAGATGTGAAGGGAGGGAGGGGAAAAAAGGAGAGAGGGGGATGGTAGAGTAGGTGACAGAAGGAAACTGATTACATGGAAAGGGATAAATGAGATGGAGTTGAAGTTTGTCACACGATCCTAGTACCAGGTGGCAGAGAGGCTGCCAAGGCTTGCCAGAGAACACTGGACTACAACTCTTCATTACACCTTATCAACTCACTTCTCTCTCTCCCCTCCCTCCAGGCTCTCCTCCATCTAACCCCTTCCCCTCCTCTCTCCCGGCCCCTGGGTCAGGGAATGTGCCAGCCCTGGAGATGCCTTACGTGGATCGGCAGAACCGGATCTGTGGCTTCCTGGACATCGAGGAAAACGAGAGCAGTGGGAAGTTCCTGCGCCGCTACTTCATCCTGGACACCCAGCCGGGCAGCCTAGTGTGGTACATGGATAACCCTCAGGTAACATACAGTAGGACAGCTGGCGAGCATTAGCTGTTAGCATTGTGGCTGTTACTGTTAGGGATGGGCATTTTGAAATATGATAAATTACAGGTAACTGCCAAAATAATATGGTGTTGGGCCACCACAAGCCGCCGGAACAGGTTCAATGCACCTTGGCATGGATTCTAAAAGTGTCTGGAACTCTACTGGAGGGATGCAAAACTATTCTTCCACATTACATTCTATCATTTGTTGTTTTGTTGATGGTGGTGGAAAACGCTGTCTCATGTGTCGCTGAAGAATCTCCCACAAGTAGGGCCATATAAAAGTTTAAATGTTTTCCCAAAATCCTTTTTATTTTTCCAGGTTTCCCCCCCAGCTTTTTTCTTGCAAAATCACTTTTTTTTTGTAGAACATCCAATTGAGTTGTTTTTCTATGTTGACTACAATTCGTAAACCACATCAGGAGACCACCTTTTAGGTTTGGGATTTTTTGTTGTTGAATGTACTCATTAATTCCAGTACGCACATAGCAAGAGGCTGTTGGTTAATGGTGTTTTTGTAGCGCACGTGATGGTAGAGTTGATGCAAATAATCATGATATTATTTTGCCAGGTAAGCATAGGCTACTTTGTAGTTAACAATTAACTGATTTTGGGAATGCCTTTCCATCTACCAGAAGATTTTTCATTAGCATCATCGCTAACGGCTACACAAAGTGGTAGCTGTGCACACCGTACATACAGAGGGGGACTCTCGTTGCCTCTTCAAAAAGTTGCAGGAAATCCAACTCACTGATGCATTCTGTTCATGTCTTATTATAAACTTTGTTTTTTTATTTGTTAAGTTAAATAAATGTTTTAATTTAGTTGAATTACGTTTTATTCTCTGGATTCCGTGATTCCGTCCGTGTTTTCCGTTTCGCAGATTTTATATGGCCCCACATAAGTGTTCAATTGGGTTGCGATCTGGTGCTTGACACACACACACCCTTTAAACCCCCCCCCCCCATACTCCTTTTAAAACCTGTTAGGGCTAGGGGGCAGTATTTGCACGGCCGGATAAAAAAACGTACCCGATTTAATCTGGTTACTACTCCTGCCCAGTAACTAGAATATGAATATAATTGTTTGATTTGGATAGAAAACACCCTAAAGTTTCTAAAACTGTTTGAATGGTGTCTGTGAGTATAACAGAACTCATATGGCAGTCAAAACCCTGAGACAAATCCTGACAGGAAACTGAAATCTGATGTGTGGATATCACTTCAAACATTTGCCATTGAAACACACAGGGGCTTGTGATTCATTTAGCACTTCCTATGGCTTCCACTAGATGTCCCCAGTCTTTACAAAGTGGTTTGAGCCTCCTACTATCAAAATTGACTAAAAGAGAGGATGTTTACCTTGGTCACAGGGGATGGGCCATTACCATTGTGACGTCGGCCCCATGGGTACTCTCCCTTTTCGAAACGTTTTGAAAGACAATGCAACCGTCCCAATGGAATATTATTGAAGCCCTGGTTGAAAAAGCCCCTAAAGATTTATGTTATACAACGTTTGACATGTTTGAACGAACTTAAATATATATTTTTTGCTCATTCCTGACGACAAGTCAGACGCACACGGTACATTTTCACTAGCCTTCGGAGCGCGCTAACACTATTGGGACATAAATTATTAACTTTTTTGAACAAAACTACATTTGTTATGGACCTGGGATTCCTAGAAGTGCCTTCTGATAAAGATAATCAAAGGTAAGGGATTATTTACAATAGTATTTTTGATGGTTGATCGTTCCAAGATGGCTCCAACATTTATAGCCTAGACTTTTTTTCTGGGCATACCACGTCGTTTATTGCAAAGTGTGATTTCCCAGTAAAGTTATTTTTAAATCTGGCAAAGAGATGGCATTCAAGACATGTTAATCTATAAGTCTTTGAATGACAATATTACATTTTAACAATGTTTTCGAATAGTAATTTTGTAAATTGTAGCGCTGATCATCGGAAGCATTTGAGGGAAAAGATTTTCTGAACGTCATGCGCCGATGTAAAATGCTGTTTTTATATATAAATATGAACTTTATCGAACAAAAAATGCATGTGTTGTGTAACATGATGTCCTAGGAGTGTCATCTGATGAAGGTTGTCAAAGGTTAGTGCTGCATTTAGCTGTGTTTTGGGTATTTGTGATGCATGCTAGTTGCTTTGAAAATGGCTGTGTGATTATTTCTGGCTGGGTACTCTGCTGACATAATCTAATGTTTTGCTTTTGCTGTAAAGCCTTTTTGAAATCGGACAATGTGGTTCGATTCAGGAGAGGTGTATCTATAAAATGGTGTAAAATAGTCATATGTTTGAGAAATTGAAGTTATAGCATTGATGAGGTTTTGCATTTAGCGCGACGCGATTCCACTGGCTGTTGATTAGGGTGGGACGCAAGCGTCCCACTGGCCCAGACAGGTTAAGAAGGAAGTGGTCTGATGAAGCAGATGCTAAGCTACAGGACTGTTTCCCTAGCACAGACTGGAATATGTTCCTCGATTCATCTGATAACATTGAGGTGTTTAACCCCTAGAGCAGTGGTCACCAACCTTTTCTGAGTAAAGATCACTTTCAGTCAAAAAGCATTTTTTTTGCATTTACCAAATAAAGACAGTTCTGTAGGAATGTGGTTTGTGCAGTAGGCAGGCCTAATACATTATCACAGTATATTGGCTGTATGGCTCACCTGCCAATATTGTTCTTCTCAGACCATATTATCTTTCAAAACTAGAGCTTTGATAACATAATAGATCACTTTAGGGCCTAAAACTAACTTTTTTGTTTAAAAATCTACCAGCTACTGAGATTTTTTTTACCAGCCAACACGTTTGTGTCATTATTACACCAAAAACAACAAACGGGTGAGCATGCTTGTAATGTTTCAAAAACAAATGTATTACTAGTAAGCAGTTGCGACCCGTCCTTCAGGGCAGGTGGGGCAGAGCCACCTGTTTTGAGCCCCACCTGTTTAGCTAAAACAAAGTATATTTTTTGTTTCCTGTTTTTGCATGTTATTTTTGTATTAATACATGTCACATATCAGTTTGCAAACAATGTAAAAGTGAATAACGCCACATACAAGTTAAGGCCACACACAACTATGGTCTCTTATTTGCTTTCTTAAGGCAGCTCCAAAATGCAGGTGTTTCAGCCTCGCTCAGTGCTTTCTGTGGTGGTGGGGCAGTCAGCAGAAAATACACAGCGTAGGGGTTTTCTAATGTTCTCCAGTTGTGCTGGAATTGGCTCAGTGTTCTGTCACTCATGGTGACACTCAGCGCAAAATCTACAGGGAGAGATAGAAAGTTCAAGCCCCTTGGGTGCTGCCATAGAGTTACGTTAGAAGTGCCCATCCAAAAAGTCTCAAGGTAATTGGCCACAGATGAAATGACGTCAAATCATGTTATATCTACTGTAGCTTTGATTGGACTGATCATGTCAACATCATACTTTCAAAAGCTTAGCTAGCAAGCTAGACAAGCAGTAATCATGAATCAAGTTGACAATCTACTGTCAAATCTTTTTCAGTCTTTGTCATATGAAGAGAAATTGAAGATATAACGTATGCTCATTGGACATAAACATTAGACAACTTGGAAATCGCAAGTTCAAAAATGAGGGGTTTGGAAGGAATCAGTGGCTAACTGCAAGTGTTGCAAAGCAATCACTAGCTTGCTATTCGGTGGAGAGGGTATGTGGTCCAAGTCTGGGTTTAAGGGTCTTTTTTCCAAGCTTAAAAGGATAAACATGCAACACCATGGGCCAGAAAAGGTTGAATACATTGACAGTATGGCCAATCAAGCATGACTTCTGCCGCGCTCAAAACAAATGGAAACTTAGAACTGGGAAATCTCAGATTTCAGTGAGTTCAAGACAACTGAGAACTCTGGGGGGGAAAAAACTAGCTCCGACTGGGGAAATACGTTTTGAATGGTCAACCTACTTGGAATTCCAAGTCGGGAACTCGGGCCTCTTTCTAGAGCTCCGACCTGAAGATCATTGACATCATGATTCGAACTTGTTTTTTTCTGAGTTCCAAGTTGTCTTGAAAGCACCATAAATCCAGAGAATGCCAGACTTTGATGACAAAGTTTGATGACAAAATATGACCACAAGAAGGACTGACGCGCCACCTTGTTCAAGTGAGCACAGCACAACAAGGTGAGTCCAAAAATGTATTGTATTCTGCTGCATGAATTATGTAATATGCCAAGGAGATATGTATACTGTAGCAAAGACAGTAATACTAAGTGTATGCTGTGTATTAAGCTGTTAATAGCCCATGTGCCTCAACCTAATAATTTGGTCCTTTTCCCCCTCATAACTTGGCCTACTGTTTTGACTTGGTGGCGCACATGTAGCCTATAGCCTTGAATATTGTAAGAACTTTAATTGTCTGCTTATATGCCCCCTTTATTTATCCTATGGTACTGACTTTGTGTACAGGAGAATTCTGTAAGAATGGCCCATATTCTGAATTCTGATCAGCTATGTTTTTAAAAAAGGCAGTAAATGAGGCTGAATGAACTGTTGCGCTGCCAGACAAGGTTCCGCTGATAGCCAGGTGTAGCAGTGGTAAGGATTCACGCCATGGTGCTGAAAAGAAAGCTCTGCTGTTGGGACAGCTTTATGTAGGTCATAACAGTTGTCGGGCACCGTTTGTCACCATTATAGTGCAATTATAATGTGTTGTGTAGTGGCTTTGCTGGCATTCATCAACAAATATGTTTGTTTTCCCCACCAAGAGTTACATGCTAAAATCACCACTGCTAGTAAGAAGTGATGTCGTATATTGCTAAATGTTATAACATTTTGTGACCCGTGTCTTTTAACCAAAATATCACAGATGAGACTAATGTTCAGCTGCTGAAGCGTACACTCAAATATTGAAAAACAACCTAGCTTGTGAACAAAAGTGTAAATCACAAAGGCTCACTTGGGTAGACTTTTGAGTAAACTAGACCAACTTTTATGACTGTGCACAGCACTTCAAAATATGTATCTTCACTTCAACCACAGTTTGCACAGCTCCCCACCAGGCAGTCTTGATGCGCCGTGCGTGAGGTGGGATACATAGGATTCGTAGGTCTTGGTGTGATTAGCTACCAGCTATGAAACAAAAATACATAAATTCTGCAGTAGCTTTTTTCTAAGTATTAGTCTTTTCACAAAAACGTCTGTAGCATCAGAATGGTTTGACCACATATGACCATTCTATAGAAAGGGGAGACTCTCACGAACATCATGGTGTTTGCTCGAGGCAGACCTGTTACTTGAAACGCATTCCTGGTGACTACCTCATGAAGCTGGTTGAGAGAATGCCAAGAGTGTGCAAATGTGTCAAGGCAAAGGGGGATACTTTGAAGAATCTCAAATATAAAATATATTTTGATTTGTTTAACAAATCCATATGTGTTATTTCATCATTTTGCTGTGTTCACTATTATTCTACAATGTAGAACATTTGTAAAAAATACATCTTTGAATAGGTGGTAGTGTCCAAACGTTTGACGTGTATGTAATATACACTGCTCAAAAAAATAAAGGGAACACTTAAACAACACAATGTAACTCCAAGTCAATCACACTTCTGTGAAATCAAACTGTCCACTTAGGAAGCAACACCGATTGACAATAAATTTCACATGCTGTTGTGCAAATGGAATAGACAACAGGTGGAAATTATAGGCAATTAGCAAGACACCCCCAATAAAGGAGTGGTTCTGCAGGCGGGGACCACAGACCACTTCTCAGTTCCTATGCTTCCTGGCTGATGTTTTGGTCACTTTTGAATGCTAGCGGTGCTTTCACTCTAGTGGTAGCATGAGACGGAGTCTACAACCCACACAAGTGGCTCAGGTAGTGCAGCTCATCCAGGATGGCACATCAATGCGAGCTGTGGCAAGAAGGTTTGCTGTGTCTGTCAGCGTAGTGTCCAGAGCATGGAGGCGCTACCAGGAGACAGGCCAGTACATCAGGAGACGTGGAGGAGGCCGTAGGAGGGCAACAAACCAGCAGCAGGACCGCTACCTCCGCCTTTGTGCAAGGAGGAGCAGGAGAAGCACTCCCAGAGCCCTGCAAAATGACCTCCAGCAGGCCACAAATGTGCATGTGTCTGCTCAAACGGTCAGAAACAGACTCCGTGAGGGTGGTATGAGGGCACGACGTCCACAGGTGGGGGTTGTGCTTACAGCCCAACACCGTGCAGGACATTTGGCATTTGCCAGAGAACACCAAGATTGGCAAATTCGCCACTGGCGCCCTTTGCTCTTCACAGATGAAAGCAGGTTCACACTGAGCACGTGACAGACGTGACAGAGTCCGGAGATGCCGTGGAGAACATTCTGCTGCCTGCAACATCCTCCAGCATGACCGGTTTGGCGGTGGGTCAGTCATGGTGTGGGGTGGCATTTCTTTGGGGGGCCGCACAGCCCTCCATGTGCTCGCCAGAGGTAGCCTGACTGCCATTAGGTACCGAGATGAGATCCTCAGACCCCTTATGAGACCATATGCTGGTGCGGTTGGCCCTGGGTTCCTCCTAATGCAAGACAATGCTAGACCTCATGCGGCGGAGTGTGTCAGCAGTTCCTGCAAGAGGAAGGCATTGATGCTATGGACTGGGCCGCCCGTTCCCCAGACCTGAATCCAATTGAGCACATCTGGGATATCATGTCTCGCTCCATCCACCAACGCCACGTTGCACCACAGACTGTCCAGGAGTTGGCGGATGCTTTAGTCCAGGTCTGGGAGGAGATCCCTCAGGAGACCATCCGCCACCTCATCAGGAGCATGTCCAGGCGTTGTAGGGAGGTCATACAGGCACGTGGAGGCCACACACACGACTGAGCCTCATTTTGACTTGTTTTAAGGACATTACATCAAAGTTGGATCAGCCTGTAGTGTGGTTTTCCACGTTCATTTTGAGTGTGACTCCAAATCCAGACCTCCATGGGTTGATAAATTGGATTTCCATTGATTATTTTTGTGTGATTTTGTTCTCAGCACATTCAACTATGTAAAGAAAAAAGTATTTAATAAGATTATTTCTTTCATTCAGATCTAGGATGTGTTGTTTAAGTGTTCCCTTTTATTTTTTTTTGCAGTATATATAAACTCAGTAAAAAAAGAGACGTCCTCTCGCTGTCAACTGCGTTTATTTTCAGCAAACTTAACATGTGTATATATTTGTATGAACAAAAAGGGACGTTCCTTTTTTTGGGAGTTTATATAGAAACACATTGAATAAATAAATACGGTTTTGAAGTGTCTGTCATATATCAAGGAGATATATAACTCAGCAAAAAAAGAAACGTCCCTTTTTCACGACCCTGTCTTTCAAAGATAATTAGTAAAAATCCAAATGACTTCACAGATCTTCATTGTAAGGGTTTAAACACTGTTTCCCATGCTTGTTCAATGAACCATAAACAATTAATGAACATGCACCTGTGGAACGGTCGTTAAGACATTAACAGCTTACAGACGGTAGGCAATTAAGGTCACGGTTATGAAAACTTGGGACACTAAAGAGGCCTTTCTACTGACTCTGGAAAAACACTAAAAGAAAGATGTCCAGGGTCCCTGCTCATCTGCGTGAACTAGGCTTAGGCATGCTGCACGGAGGCATGAGGACTGCAGACGTGGCTAGGGCAATAAATTGCAATGTCCGTACTGTGAGCGTACTAAGACAGCGCTACAGGGAGACAGGACGGACAGCTGATCGTTCTCGCAGTGGCACACCACGTGTAACAACATCGGCACAGGATTGGTACATCCGAACATCACACCTCCGGGACAGGTACAGGATGGCAACAACAACTGCCCGAGTTATACCAGGAACGCACAATCCCTCCATCAGTGCTCAGACTGTCCGCAATAGGCTGAGAGAGGCTTGACTGAGGGCTTGTAGGCAACAACGTCGCCTATGGGCACATAGACACCGTCGCTGGACCAGACAGGACTGGCAAAAAGTGCTCTTCACTGACGAGTTGAGGTTTTGTCTCACCAGGGGTGATGGTCGGATTCGCATTTATCGTCGAAGGAGTGAGCATTACACTGAGGCCTGTACACTGAAACGGGATTGATTTGGAGGTTGAGGGTCCGTCATGGTCTGGGGTGGTGTGTCACAGCATCATCGGACTGAGCTTGTTGTCATTGCAGACAATCTCAACACTGTGCGTTGTTGGGAAGACATCCTCCTTCCTCATGTGGTACCCTTCCTGCAGGCTCATCCTGACATGACCCTCCAGCATGACAATGCCACCAGCCATACTGCTTGTTCTTTGCGTGATTTCCTGCAAGACAAGAATGTCAGTGTTCTGCCATGAGAAGAGCCCGGATCTCAATCCCATTGAGCACGTTTGGGACCTGTTGGATCAGAGAGTGAGGGCTAGGGCCATTCCCCTCGGAAATGTCCGGGAACTTGTAGGTGCCTTGGTGGAAGAGTGGGGTAACATCTCACAGCAAGAACTGGCAAATCTGGTGTAGTCCATGAGGAGGAGATTCACTGTAGTACTTAATGCAGCTGGTGGCCACACCAGATACTGACTGTTACTTTTGATTTTGACCCCCCCTTTGTTCAGGGGGACACTATTCCATTTCTGTTAGTCACATGTCTGTGGAACTTGTTCAGTTTGTCTCAGTTGTTGAATCTTATGTTCATATAAATATTTACACATGTTAACTTCTCTAGGGCCAGTGGATGATTTCGTCCCACCTACGTAACAGCCAGTGGAATCCTGTGGCGCGTTATTCAAATACCTTAGAAATGTTATTACTTCAATTTCTCAAACATATTACTATTTTACACCATTTTAAAGACAAGACTCTCGTTAATCTAACCACACTGTCCGATTTCAAAAAGGCTTTACAACGAAAGCAAAACATTAGATTATGTCAGCAGAGTACCCAGCCAGAAATAATCAGACACCCATTTTTCAAGCTAGCATATAATGTCACATAAACCCAAACCACAGCTAAATGCAGCACTAACCTTTGATCTTCATCAGATGACAATCTTAGGACATTATGTTATACAATACATGCATGTTTTGTTCAATCAAGTTCATATTTATATCAAAAACCAGCTTTTTACATTAGCATGTGACGTTCAGAACTAGCATACTAGCAAACTTCCGGTGAATTTACTAAATTACTCACGATAAACGTTCACAAAAAAACATAATTATTTTAAGAATTATAGATACAGAACTCCTCTATGCACTCGCTATGTCCGATTTTAAAATAGCTTTTCGGTGAAAGCACATTTTGCAATATTCTGAGTAGATAGCCCGGCATCACAGGGCTAGCTATTTAGACACCCAACAAGTTTAGCCCTCACCAAAGTCAGATTTACTATAAGAAAAATGTTATTACCTTTGCTGTTCTTCGTCAGAATGCACTCCCAGGACTTCTACTTCAATAACAAATGTTGGTTTGGTTCAAAATAATCCATAGTTATATCCAAATAGCGGCGTTTTGTTCGTGCGTTCAAGACACTATCCGAAAGGGTAAAGAAGGGTGACGCGCACGACGCGTTTCGTGACAAAACATTTCTAAATATTCCATTACCGTACTTCGAAGCATGTCAACCGCTGTTTAAAATCAATTTTTATGCCATTTTTCTCCATAAAAAAAGCGATAATATTCCGACCGGGAAAGCGTGTTTACGTTCAAAGAGAGAGAAAATAAAAACATGGGATCCCTTTGTGCACGAGCCTCAGTCTGATGGTCCTCTGATCGGCAACTTACCAAAGGCGCTAATGTGTTTCAGCCAGTGGCTGGAATTACATCATTCAGCTTTTTCCCGGGTTCTGAGAGCCTATTGGAACCGTAGGAAGTGTCACGTTACAGCAAAGATCCTACATTTTCAATAAACAGAGCCAAGAAGCTCAAGGAATGGTCAGAGAGGGCACTTCCTGTACAGAATCTTCTCAGGTTTTTGCCTGCCATATGAGTTCTGTTATACTCACAGACACCATTCAAACAGTTTTAGAAACTTTAGGGTGTTTTCTATCCAAAGCCAATTATATGCATATTCTAGTTTCTGGGCAGTAGTAATAACCAGATTAAATCGGGTACGTTTTTTATCCGGCCGTGTAAATACTGCCCCCTAGCCCTAACAGGTTAAGTTTGCTGAAAATAAACGCAGTTGACAGTGAGGACGTAGCTTTTTTTTGCTGAGTTTACTATAGTAGTAAAAGCCAAATTCAATATTTAAATTGATCCTTAAATTCATAATCAAATATCGAAATTATCCATGTTATGACCTTAAAACAATTTCAAATGTCAGCTTAGACTTTTAAGAATTAATAAGTGCATCAACGAGATTGTCCCCACAGTGACCATACAATACGTACAGTGCCTTCAGAAAGCATTCACACCCCTTGCCTTTTCCACATTTTGTTGTGTTACAAAGTGGGATTGAAATGGATTTAATTGTAATTATTTGTCAACGATCTACACAAAATACTCTGTCACAGTCGAAGAACAATTCTAACATCTGCTGTTTCCTGAAGTCCATGATCATCTCCTTTGTTTTGTTGATATTGAGTGAGATGTTATTTTCCTGACACCATACTCCGAGAACCCTCACCACCCCCCTGTAGGCTGTCTCGTCGTTGTTGGTAATCAAGCCTACTACTGTTGTGTCTTCTGCAAACTTGATGATTGAGTTGGAGGCGTGCATGGCCATGCAGTCATGAGAGTACAGGAGAGGGCTAAGCACGCACCCTTGTGGGGCCCCAGTGTTGAGGATCAGCGGGGTGGAGATTATGTTTCCTACCTTCACCACCTGGAGGTGGCCCGTCAGGAAGTCCATGACCCAATTGCACAGGTTGGGGTTGAGACCCAGGGCCTCAAGCTTAATGATGAGCTTGGAGGGTACTATGGTGTTGAATGCTGAGCTATAGTCAATGAACAGCATTCTTTCATAGGTATTTCTCTTGTCCTGATGGGATTGTGTAGTGTGATGGCAATTGCATCGTCTGTGGACCTATTGGGGCAGTAAGCAAATTGAAGAGGGTCTATGGTGACAGGTAAGGTGGAGGTGATATGATCCTTGACTAGTCTCTCAAAGCACTTCATGATGACAGAAGTGAGTGCTACGGGGGGATTAGTTCAGTTACCTTTGCATTCTTGGGTACAGGAACAATGGAGGCCATCTTGAAGCATGTGGGGACAGCAGACTGGGATAGGGAGAGATTGAATATGTCCGTAAACACACTAGCCAGCTGGTCTGCGCATTCTCTGAGGACGTTCCTAGGGATGCCGTCGAGGCTGGCAGCCTTGCGAGGGTTTTACTCGCGTCGGCCACGGAGAAGGCGAGCCCACTGTCCTTAGTTTTTCTGGAAGCAAGGTCAGGGTTCTGTGCAGGCCAGTTCATCTCGATAAACCTTTTCTGTGTGGACCTCATGGGGCGTTGTCATGCTGAAACAGGAAAGGGCCTTCCCCAAACTGTTGCCACAATGTTGGAAGCATGGAGTTGTCTAGAATGTCATTTTATGCTGTAGCATCAAGATTTCCCTTCACTGGAACTAAGGGGCCTAGCCCGAACCATGAAAAACAGCCCCAGACCATTATTCTTCCTCCACTAAACTTTACAGCTGGCACTATGAATTCGGGCAGGTAGCGGTCTCCTGGCATCCGCCAAACCCAGATACTTCAGATTGTGAAGCGTAATGCATCACTCCAGGGAATGCGTTTCCACTGCTCCAGAGTCCAATGGCGGCAAGCTTTACACCACTCCAGCAGACGCTTGGCATTGCACATGGTGATTTTAGGCTTGTGTGCGGCTGCTCAGCCATGGAAATCTTTTTCATGAAGCACCCGGCAAACAGTTCATGTGCTGACATTGCTTCCAGAGGCAGTTTGGAACTCGGTAGTGAGTGTTGCGTCCGAGGACATGAATTTTACGCGCTTCAGCACTTGGCGGTCCTGTTTTGTGAGCTTGTGTGGCCTACCTCTTCGCGGCTGAGCCGTTGTTGCTCCTAGACTTTCCACTTCACAATAACAGCACTTACAGTTGACCGGTGCAGCTCTAGCAGGGCAGAAATTTGACAAACTGACTAGTTGGTGTCATCCTATGATGGTGCTGCGTTGAAAGTCACTGAGCCCTTGTTTGTTGATGGGGGTTGAAAGACTGTAGTTGATTTTTATACACAAATAGCCAAATCCACTAATTTGAAGGGGTGTCCACATACCTTTGTATATATTGTGTATCTACCTCAATTACCTCATACCCCAGCACATTGACTCGGTACTGTTACTCCCTGTATATAGCCATGATATTTTTACGAGTAATTGTTATGCGAAATGACCCCGCTTAATGTCAAAATTGTCATTTTTGTTAAAATGTTTTGCGCTTGTAATGCATCATAATGCATCTTTGAAAAATAACTATGACATACCTAATGAATGAAATACGGCTTTGGTGACACCCCCTGTGTATTTGGAACTTTTGGAAATGAAGCTTGTCCTCCCTGTGCCAGCCCTACAATCTTTACAGACTTAGCGAGTGTGCTAAAACATAAGTTATTCATGCCTTTTGCGGAGAGTGAATTATTCCCCCATGTTCTTTTTATATAGAAAAGCTGTAAGTTCAATCAGAATCTTAATAACCGAACAATGTATCCTAAATCCACTTTTGTTCTCATTTTTTGTTGAAGTTCCCCGTACCCCACTGTCTCTTCTTTAGAATACCCCAAATGCGTAATATGAGAGCACCCCACATAAAAGGTCATGGTTTGCGTCAGGGTTTATAACAATATCCAGTATTCAATGCTATATAATAGTTCCTCACCTAACTATTTCCCATATAGAACCTGCCCATTGGTGCGGACTGTGTTGGCTCACTCAAACTCACATACATCTCCAAGGTAAGAGATTTGCTAATGAATTTGCACATCCTTGATTTTATACACAAACCAATGTGCCTGGCATCTGATATTTCTTTAACCTGGCTTCTTCCCTTCATCTACACTGATTTGAAGTGGATTTAAATTCAGTAAGGGATCATAGCATTCACCTGGTCACTCTGTCATGGAAAGAGCAGGTGTTCTAAATGTTTTAAATACTCTGTGTACGTTCACTGTGCACAATTGTTAATTGTGGTTTTTGTACTTCTCTTGCCTCGTAGGTCAGCGATGCCACTAAGCAAAGACCAAAGGCGGAGTTTTGCTTTGGTAAGATTGTTTTGAGAATAACTATTCTCTTTTCTCGGCTCAATTCATATGGAAATGTTTGCAACTTGGCTGGGCTTTTTATGACCTCTTCCGTATTTATAAACCATAGCCACAGATACTGTATATAGAGTTCTGTAAACTTAGTTCTTGATTTAGAAGGTTAGTGGACATCTAAACTGTAGTGGACATCCCCATACTCTATTTATTGATTTATTTATCTTGCTCCTTTGCACCCCAGTATCTCTACTTGCACATTCATCTTCTGCACATCTATTCACTCCAGTGTTTAATTGCTATATTGTAATTACTTCGCCACCATAGCCTATTTATTGCCTTACCTCCCTTATCCTACATTTGCACATACTGTATATAGACTTTTTCTACTGTATTATTGACTGTTTGTTTGTTTATTCCATGTGTAACTCTGTTGTATGTGTCGAACTGCTTTGCATTATCTTGGCCAGGTCGCAGTTACAGCCTACCTAGCCTACCTGGTTAAATAAAGGTGAAATAAAATAAAGTGTATATGGCCATGGGCTCTTTTTTCCCCCAGTTGTGTGAGCTGAATAGGCCAAATGATGAAATCATATGGGGGTAGCTGAGTCCATGTTTCTGTCCAGCAATACATTCATATCTTTTCAGGATTGACAATGACCATCTGCCTGCCCTGACAGATGCCACCATGTACACAAGGCTAGAGTGTTTAGATTAACTTGAACCTGAGGGAGGAATGCATACTTGCCCTTCTCTCACCTCTTTCACCTCTGCTTGCTTTCCCCTTGGCATGCTAAGGACATCCCTGCTTAGCTTCAACAGAGGCATGCAGGGTAGCAGCTGACCAGGGTACTTACTGTATATGGTCCCTTCTTGCCCTCTTGGTTGATCTGGTTCAGAAGTGTGTGTGTGTGTGTCAGCGTCAGCATTTAAAGCCAATTTTATGGTCATTCCGGCATCTGCATTGGCCGTACAGCATTTACTGAGATGCGGCCTCTGTAGAAGTCAGGGCATTCATACTACTTGTACTTTGCGGTGCAGAGCTGTTGTCACGGATGTGAGTTTGTGTTTATACAGGACGTACAGCCCCACCTACCGTCAACCAATCATGTCAGTGGGCAGCTATACAGAGCCCTCTGCATTGCTAAAACATTTGGGAGGCGCACAGCGATGCAGTACGGAGCTTGATTTGGCCTTCACAAGCCTCCGGCGGTTCCGCAGTTGCGTCGCACCCTCTGTACGGAGCCTCAGGACCTTATTGCCACATCAAGCATAAATTGGCTTTTAGGCTTGGGTGGTATACCTTATAGCGGCATATTTGGAAATAGCCACTGTATGTTTTATGTCAATACCGCTAACTATTTATTTTGATTTTTTTTTTTAATACATTTTAATATTTGTAACTACTTTTTAACCTCTTAAATGTGAAGTCCCACGTTTAGGGGACCTGCGTGGTTCTGGTACCGGTTCCGACAGACATCTTTGCTTATAAATTGGTCTGTGGACACCATAGATCGAAATGAGCGATAGCCCTAGTTCCCACGGACACAGTAGTGTATTTTTTTTTTTTAGCCTGTGTGACGTAGGATGTGAGATCTGAAACCACTTGTATCTGGGATGTCCCTCCTACCATTTAATTCGCTCTTCCGACTTTCCATCAACTCCTGGCTGAACTCGCCACTGACAAAGCACATGGTTGCAATCCTTACATTGTAGTGCAGTAGGAGAGAGTGGTTTCATCACTGTAGCACATTCAGAGATTGATTTTTATAGACATTCATCTCAAATAATTCAGATTTTAATGGAGAAAAAAAACACTTTTAGAAGGACAATATTAATGAGATGAAAGGCGAGTTCCTAGCAAGTTTAGGAAGCCAAGCTAGAGCTCTGTGAGCCGTTCACAGCGATGGGGGCAGACGTTTTGATCAAGAGAAGATATGCAATGTTTCTCTAACACTAAACATACAAATATGTATTTGACAGTTATAAGGAAGGTGAACTCTTAGTCATTTTATAATTTGATGACACTATATTTAGAAAGCGTACAAGTCCGTTCAAGCCTTGGTCATACAGTTTTGTTGAATAGGAAATGCATCATAAAATATTTCATATTATACTTGAACTTGTGTCCTCAAGTGACTACACCTCAGCAGTTTAACCATTTTTTTTAACCAGAAAGGTGAGATTTTAACCTTTTTTATTTGAGTATGCAGCATTACTAGTTATTGTTTATGGCCCTCTCATAATAAACAATAACTTTTGGGAGTTGCGTAGATTACATTTAACTGGTTTTATGTAAATACCTGCTGTCCTCTTGTGCAATACGTTAGGAGATACATTTTTTTTCAATTTTAAGCTTACCGGTAGTCCCCAGTTAGGTGTGTGTTTAAAATCACACAACGACGTGAGATCCTTTTATGAGTCAATCCCTGTTCTGCAGCGCACGCCAGGTGATTTAGTTACAGTATGGAATTCCCAACTAAATGTTTGCCAGCTAAATATTTTATAACTATTAACGTTAAGTCTGAAATGTGCTAAATGCTTTGCAATTGTGTGTTTGGTTTGATAATTTAGTAGCTAGTTGACTGTCTAACGAAGGGGTTAGCTTCTTCCAAAATCAAGCTTCACTTGGTAACAGCAGGGAATCCCCTCCTGGATCATAATGTTTGTTTTGTGCATGCAACAGACTGTGAGTATAACAACTTGTTTTATTATTTGTATAGCTTTTATAAGCTGGCATATATGTCCTTAAAATAGGCCAGGGGATCAGTGGGGTTTGAAAATAGTGCACCTTGTGTTGAGTTCTAGTATTTCCGAATATCCTGAGATGGCACAAGGTTGGTATGACAATCTGGATACCGCCCAAGCCTAGTCAGCACCCCCCATCGTCCTCAGTTGGATGAAACACTACATTGACTGTCCCTGTCTCTGTGTGTGTGTGTTTGGGTTTTGATAGGATGCTGGCATCCTAATTGAACCCATTCTGGATAGTCTGGGGCATTTTTAAAACAGCTGTTTGCGTGTATTTTTGTTGTTGATTTCGACAATAATTACCATCGCGCCTCCCTTCCGCACATGTCTTAATGGGCGTTTTCATTGAAAGCTGTTTGGGAAGGTTTGAGAAAGGCAGTCATACTTCCAGATGGGCTTACAGTAAAATGAGAGTCAGAGTGGCAAATTCTGATTCATGTCTGTGTGTTTGTGGCTCTGATGCTGCTGTGTGACTCAACCACACACGTTTTGTGTGTATGATTGCAGCTGTGAGTCAGATCTTAGATGACCTCTCCCAGCTTGTTATTCACTTCTATTGATAACCCCCACCACCTTTGGTACACACCTCTTCAGCCAGACTGTGTTGGTACAGCTTAATGTGGGGTAAATATATGCGGTAACATGGCATATGATACCATTTCAGCTTCTTCTTGTTTCAATTATGGCACATTTAGATGAATTGCCTAATCTTATTTTTTTCCCATGGTCTACTTGTCTCAGTATGTTTAACAAAATGCCCATGCCATGTCTGCCTGTTACTGATTCTCTCCCACTCATTGAATCACTCGTTTATTCCACAGCATTAATGTTCAGTCATGGTGATGATCTCTCTGCTTTCAGTTTCTATCACTGTGGGATTTGTGTGGACATAACAAGTGGGGATGTGACTAGTGAGCAGGACTCTAAAGTGCAACCATTTCATTGTCAAATATTTTGCTGTGCCAGAATTTTTGTAATGATTAGGCTTCGCTGTACCGATGTTTCTGAGTGCCCTAGAGCACAGATTCGTGACCATGGTGGTTGCACCATTACTACCGAGAACCACTTGTCTCAAAAGTTGTCACCCATTTGACTGGCATAAAGTTTTTTTCCTTCTATTGTGCGTTGGCGCTGGTCTGGATGCATCTCTGTTGGTGGGTCGCATTTTACATCATTAAACTGTCGCAGGCTGTTCCAAAACCACTTGCGGGCCATTAACACCTTGTTCAGTCATGTTATCTCTAGTCCAGCAGATAAAATAATTGTTCCGTTTTATGATGCAGGTATCAAGCTTGGTACACTAATACAAGATACCTTAAGGAACATTTTAAAGATTGGAGGCAGTCTGGGAAGCCTGTCAGTCAACTGGATTTCCTGTTGGAAAATAATTGGGTAAAACAGAGAGAAAGAGGCGAAGTCAGAGTGATAATAATAGCCCAAAATATCTGCTCCAGCAGGTGCCGTTTTTTTTTCTTCATATTTCTTTGCACACAAAGCAAGGAGTTTTTGTATGGCGGTCAATGAGTGTCATATTTGGCTAAAACATTTATGGCTTATTTGCTACGTGTGGCTTATTTGATTGAATAAAAGTTTCGTAATGCTTAGGTTGTTATGAGTGTACTGATTTAACTTTGAGAAAAAAACACTATTGGAATTGTGCCTTTTTGTTCACACGCGTGTAGCCCTCTCATTGGCCCACCTGATCTTGCCTCCGCCCGACTGTTTTCCATTTTTGAAGAAATGTATTTTCATTGTTAGAGCGGCCACTAGAGTATCTGGTCAACATAATGTGTAATCTGTGGGTTAAATCATTCCAAACAATATTTAAATGAATTTGTAATTGTATCTACTAGGCTTGGGCGGTATCCAGATTGTCATACACTATATATTCAGAAGTATGTGAACAGCTCTTCAAGTTAGTGGATTCGGCTATTTCAGCTACACCTGTTGCTGACGTGTATAAAATTGAGCACGCAGCCATGCATTCTCCGTAGACAAACATAAAATGGGTTTCCATGGCCAAGCAGCTGCACACAAGCCTAAAATCATCATGTGCAATGCCAAGCGTCGGCTGGAGTGGTGTAAAGCTCTCCGCCATTGGAATCTGGAGCAGTAGAAACGTGTTCTCTGGAGTGATGAATCACGCTGAGCGAGAGAGCCTTAATGATGGTGTTTGAGTTGTGCTTGGCCACACAGTCATGGGTGAACAGGGAGTACAGGAGGGAACTAAGCACGCACCCCTGAGGGGCCCCTGTGTTGATGATCAGCATGGCAGAGGTGTTGTTG
The DNA here is from genome assembly GCF_965601325.2 of Salmo salar. Lineage (NCBI taxonomy): Eukaryota > Metazoa > Chordata > Actinopteri > Salmoniformes > Salmonidae > Salmo > Salmo salar. Next base: position 68,102,829 of record NC_138291.1, read on the forward strand.
CCTACTCTTAAAAACTGGAGGTGGAGGGAGGTCTTTAGTACTGAGGTCCTTAGCTTAGTGATGCACTTTGTTGGCACTGATGTTGAACGCTGAGCTGTAGTCAATGAACAACATTCTCACATAGCTGTTCCTTTTGTCCAGGTGCAAAAGGGCAGTGTGGAGTACGATTGAGATTGTGTGATCTGTTGGGGCGGTATGCGAATTGGAGTGGGTCTAGGGTTTCCGGGATGGTGATGTTGATGACCAGATTTTTAAAGCATTTCATGGCTACTGACATGAGTGCTATGGGCAGTAGTCATTTAGGCAGGTTACCTTCACTTTCTTGGGCACATGGACTATGGTGGTCTGCTTGAAACTTGTAGGTATTACAGACTCGGTCAGGGAGAGGTTAAAAATGTTGGTGAAGACTCTTGCCAGTTGGTCCGCGCATGCTCTGAGTACATGTCCTGGTAATCCGTCTGGCCCCGCGGCCTTGTGAATGTTTAAAGGTCTTGCTCACATCGGCTACAGAGAGCGTGATCACAGAGTCGTCCGGAACAGCTAGTGCTCTAAAAGGCATTTAGCCCGTCTGGTAGGCTCGGCTATAATGATCAGAAGGGGAGAAGGCAAAAAGTAGAGGAAGTTAGGGATTAAATAATTAAGAGATAACGATATATGGAGACAGGAGTGCTCTCTGTGCCAGAATCAGGAATTGACCTTTGTGATTGACAAGTGTGATTTGTGATGGCCTCGAGCCCTTTTTTTGTTAACATTGGGGATGAATGGTCATTACAGCGGGGATGGGTAGGGCTGCTGATGGCTTTGATGCCATTTTCCACTCTCATGTAATGGACCCAATGCTCCTGCTATGCCTCGTCATATTAGTAACAGCAGACAATCCACTCTATTCCCTCTCAACCAAGCTCTAATTAAGCTACAGTGTTTTATCTTGTCAAACAAACATTTTCATGTTGTCAACTTTTGAATTGGGTTACTCACTATTGTCTTCCTTCTCTTTCTTGGCCTTTCCCTTCCTCTTTCTCAGTCATCAACGCTGGCATGAGGAAATTCTTCCTCCAGGCCAATGATCAGCAGGACCTGGTGGAATGGGTGAATGCTCTCAATAAGGCCACCAAAATCACTGTGAGTCTCACTCAGTTCTGCACTGTCTTCTATAACTAAGGACCTGAAGACCCAGCCTAGTCCTCTTTAGAAAACGATGATTTCCTGTTCATGACTGAATATTTCCTGTTAAAGTGAGTAAAATCTCAAGATTTCACGTGTGTGTGTGTGTGAGTCAGAGAGTGACTCAGGATGGTGTATTGTTGGTAGAGACCTTTCTGCCCTTGATTTGGGGGAGCTGTGCACTACTCCCACTCTACGCTTGGAATCCCTCCAACCTCAAAAAAGAGCTAGAAACAGGAGCGGATGTCTGCGGAAGTGACTAACCAACATACACAGAAATATGGTTGTCCTAAGGTGTTATCCCCCTGAAACAGTCACAGAATCAAGGTCTACTCTACATGTTATGAATGTTTGTCACACTGTTTTCTCTTGCAGGTGCCAAAGTCATGTAATGCCCAACAGAATGTGGAGAACCAGAAAGCTCTTCTGGACATCCTGGGACCCAAGAAGCAGGTCTCCTACAGGACTGACATCATTGGGGGAGTTCCCATCATCACCCAGACGCAGGTAGCCAAGGCTAGCTGCCCTACCTATCCCTAACTAGTTGCATGTCAATAGAGTTGCAGTTGATAGTTTGAGCATCTACAGTCCTTTAGGGGACTATCCAAATAAAGTGGGACTGAATGTGCCATAATGACTTATGTCTACCCCCATAACTCGGCCTCACTAGATATTGCCTTACCTAGTCAGCCTCTTATTAAGTTGTAAATGAACTGAGATGTTGTGGATGTAAATCACCTATGGTGTATTTCCCTCCGACAGCAGGAAGGGGGCGAGGGCCAGGAGGGTTCGGAGCGTGAGTTGCTGCGGAGGTCGTACAGCCAGCTGCCATACTTTCTGGGCAAGCCGACCCAGGACCGGGCGGTCATCAAGTCTGGCTACTGTGTGAAGCAGGGAGCTGTGGTGAGTGTAGTGGACTATGGTGGGGCACAGTGAGGGGCTCTGAGTTTGGGATATTTTAGGTTAAATTATGAGGCCATGAGTATGAGGAAGTAATTTGTGGTTTTCTTTTCCCCAGATGAGAAATTGGAAAAGGAGATATTTCTTACTGGAGGATAACACCATGAGTTACTTCAAATCAGATCTGGTAAGCAATTTTCATTAACGCTGGAAAGAATACCAGAATGACTTATTACACGCACTCACACACTTACAGTGGGTTTGCCCTCTTGTCCTGACACGCTTGTCCTGACACGGTCCACCTCAAGTCCCTGGAATCTTGTGCCATTGCGACACATGTCCTAGCATGCCCCTGTCTCTGTGCCCTACTCTACCACACACACACTCCACAAAGCACTTCCATGCTTGCCCATATTTTGCACCAGCATGTGTCTATTTGGCATCAACAGTGGACAGTCTTTCTCCCTTGTCTTCCAAATATACTGTATCAATAAGGTCTTGAAAGTTGGTTTTACTCAACAAAGAGGATTCCTAAAGACTGTGGAGCAAGTGTCATAAGGATATTTACATTTTACATTTTAGTCATTTAGCAGACGCTCTTATCCAGAGCGACTTACAGTAGTGAATGCATACATTTCATACATTTTTTTTCTCCGTACTGGTCCCCCGTACGGAGCACACATTATGTATGTTATACATTTTGGGCTCTTAAAATGTTGTTTTTCATTTTCTTGAACCGCTCTCTCTTCAGGAGAAGGAGCCTCTGAGAATGATTCCATTGAAGGAGGTCCACAAAGTTCAGGAGTGCAAACAGAGGTACTGCACAACTCTCAACATTGTCATGGTAGAACGTAGCCTCTACATCCACCTACATTTAGCATGTAGCCAACTTTGATTTTGATCACTGTTGGCTTTGTATTTCCAGTGACATCATGATGAGGGATAATCTCTTTGAGGTTGTCACCACTTCTAGGACTTTTTACATCCAGGTGAGAAGAGACCAAACATCTTTTTATCAACACACTATTACATAATGTCTAAATCAGGGATGGGCAACTTTGGTGGGGCTGGGGGCCACAAAAAATCTGAACTAATGATGAGGGCCTGGAGTGGCCGCTGGCGTACCACCCGGGGGGACCCACAGCCATACACTGGCTGAAATCAGTAGATGATAGGACATTGACAAGTTGTGAATACAACAAGTACTGATATTTTATCATACAAAAATTGAGACGTGTGGTCTGTTTACATATATTTGAAAGGCTATTTATATGGAAAATGTGTATAAAACCCGTATAAACTGTATTTATGATTATATGACAATGTTTTAGGTTGACAATAATTATATTACGCAATTTCTGATATATCCTGCATAAATAAAATCAGGATTATGCCTCTAGTTTTCATTCCAATTAGACTGGTTTGATATTCTCCCTGACTAATATGTCTGCCATTTTCACCCCATCCTGGAACTTTGAGGGTTTATGACATAGCCCCTCTGGTAATTTAATAGAATCTCTATGGGCGCCCCCTTTTGGGCCAATTGAGATATCATGTGTGACCTAATACATTTCAGTTAATTACGATAGCTCCTGCCTTGGGCCAATCAGTGTATTTTTGTAAATGCTGGCTCTCTATGGTAAGATGCATAATTTACCCAAGTTTCATCAGAATCGGTCCAGTGCTGTCTGAGATATCATGTACAGCGACAGGTCCACAGTCCCCTCCCCGATTTCACCTTGGTGGACAATTAGCAGTTTTACAGCTAATTTCCTGCAATTCTACACATTTTGACATAGGGTGCAGAGAAATGTTAGCATTTTTAAGCAAATTTCCTTCAATTCTACACATTTTGCCCTGACCTCTGCCATGTTAATATAATATCTGAGTGAGAGTGACTTTTAAAATCATTGGGGCCCCACCGGTCAGTAATTTGACCATGATTACTACAAGTTTAGATAGCTAGCTAGACTCATTTTCCAATCCCCCCAAAAAAACTTGCTGACATGGGCTAATTGAGTGATAATGAATCATGTTCTGAAAGCAACTCTGCAGTGGTCACTAGCTGGCACAGCCACAAAGTCATACAATCGATTTTAAACCTACCCTTAACCACACTGCTTACCCTAATGCGTAACTTTAAATTAAGACCAAAAAGCTCATTTTTGTTTTCATGAATTTTTACAATATAAGTAATTTTGATTTAGCAGAAGGCCTATCTAAGGGGATATTGCTCAGTTCTGCCTCCAGGACAGGACTTGTGACAATAAATGTAAACCTGTGACTGACATAACACAAAAAAAACTGCTGCTGCACAACCACATTTCAAAATCGCACCTTGTGTATTCTACTATTGTAACTCAACCGTAAATTGAGAACCCCAAGAATGTTTTGAAATATATTTTGGGGAAATTGATCCACGGGCTGGCAGCCAGTTGCCCATCCCTGGTGTAGATTAATGTCAAGAATTTTCCCTCTTCGGTATATTTCTTTCCCTCACCCTTGACTCTCCCCACTTTACTATTTGCCCCTTATCCCCACTCACTTCCTCCATCCCCCTGCCTCATTCTCCCGTGTCTCCTCTTTCTTTGCAGGCTGACAGTCCAGAGGAGATGCACAGCTGGATCAAGGCTGTGTCTGGGGCCATCGTAGCCCAGCGGGGACCTGGGAGATCTGCAGCCACAGTATGTAACCACCCAGCAGGCCACTGGGGTTATAGGGCTACTGCATGCGCTGTCACTTCTGGCCAGTCTCCTGTCTGTCTGGTCCTTAGTAGCAACACAAACTGATCTGATCTCCATTTGTTTCACGTGTTCATGGCAGCCCAAGCCAAGAGAGATGGCTTAGACACACACCACACACACAAACAGTGAGGATGCAGGGAGGAGTGAAAAGTATGTCACATTCTGTACTGACTGCAGAGGGTAGAGGTTGGCATCCTCACCCAGGTCCCCCTCCTACTGTAGGTGTTTTCCCTCTTTGTGACAGTGGCATTGCATAGGCAATCGTCACATCAGGGTTTCCGTTAGAAAAATGTGGCACCGGACATTTGACCGGCAGCATTTTAATTTACTGGACATTTGCAAAATTTACCAGACCCATATCCATTGGGTGTGTAACCTGATAAGGGCGTCCACCCACGGTGCTCAAAATGACAGATCACATTTAGATCATGGTAATTCATCTTAACAGAACATGCAAGTCAAGGATGCAACGACGAATTCTGATGTGCATTTGAAGATGTAACTGTCCCTGTACTTTTCCTCAGCCAACAAGACGAGTAATGAACAGCAACATCACTAGTATGTCAATCTACTATCCCCTGTAGTAGAAAAGTGTACCTATTCTATTGTTCAGCTTGTCGTTCTGTGCGAGAAAGAAATGGCGTATTCCAAACAAACTCTGGGACAGTTGTGGGAGGATACGTCACAAATTCATACAGCCAGTAGCCTAGACTACATCAAAAACATTTTAAAAAGCAATGAGGCTGATGCAACAGAGCAGAACGTTTAGCTTAAAATGTTGATCAAATATTATTTGTTCACATTATAGGCACAGCAATGCGCACAAGGCAGTTAACTACTTGCTAATATTCATTGCATAATGCAGTTAGCAGTAAAATACTGTAGTCAAAAGCGCACTGCACATGTGAGCGTTTTCATGAGACTGAGATGAAAATATCTGTCAGAAAAAGGGGAGGTCTGTTTTCAAATGATGGAGCAAAGAACATTAACAACTTCATAGTTAAGAACATGATACAAATATGGAAGAAAATGTAACGGATTCTACAAGAATCAATATCTCTCCCTAAAAACACACCCCTATGGAACAATCCGTGGATAGCTTTACAGAATTCACAGATAAATTGGCCCACATGGAAAACTAAAGGCATACTTGGTAACAGGAAATACAATTATTTCCATGACAGAATTAAAAAGCAATTTTGGACTGACCAATGTAGATATTTTCAAATACATGCAACTTAAGTTTCATGTCACTACATTTCGATCTAAAATCTTTCGGATTTCAGAGCAATGTTGGGGGAATTCTATTTGAGTCAGAATATGATACTCATATGATAGGTAAGATATACTAAACCTTGCAGAGATCCTATCCAACTGACAATCTCTTAGAAAAAATGACTAACTACTGGAACCAAGACCTAAAAAGATCTGATATCGGCACAAGATGGAGTATTGGAACAAAACTAACAAAATAATAGTTAATTCAAATGTATGCTTAATCCAGTATTCACTAATGTACCGAATGTATTATACAAGAGACAAAATTCAGGAATTCTACAGCACAATGGTCTTAAGCGTAAAACCAACACTGACTCGAGGATTCATGCCTTCTGGGAGTGCTATAAAGTCTGAACGTTATGGGCGGAGTTAGAAAGTTGTCTGTCAGAAGTTTTACAATATACATTTACTTTAATTCTGTCTGTCTGCATATTTCAAGACATGGCATATGAGGGTTGGGTGAGACCCAATGAGTTGTACTGTACTTTTCTCATCAATCATGTAGAAAACTTTTTCTTAACTGGAAATCAAGTGATCCTGCATTGTTGGGATGGTGGAAGAATCAAATGCATTATTATTTGAATATTGAAAGGGTGTGGCCGACAGAGAAGGGCGGAGTGGTGCAGTTTGAGGTCATGTGGAATAGACTATAGCAGGCGCTGGAGATTGAGGTGGTGGAAACGTGGGTCTGGGCAGATGCGATGTCCAAGTTTGTGTGCGTCTGTCGTCTTTTGTCTGTTTTAGGTTTATTGTTTGACAAATACAATTAAATCGTACAAAAAAGAAAGAGGGAAGTTCTTTTGGCTGCTGGACAATGAAAGAGAATTGATTTGAAAGCCAGTAGAACATGAGAGAAATAGGCTACTGGTTTCAATGGCATATGGAAGACTTTAAAATATTTGCATCCACGTTTGGTCATATTTTGGCTAGGCTACTTTGAAGCTAGGTAAACAAGCCTCATAATATGTAGTACAACATTCAGGTTTCTAACAATTAAGTATGTATTTTTTTTTTTTAATGCATACTGTTTCCAGATCATTGCAAAGTGGTGTGTGACGCGCTGAAGCTTGTCTACTGTTATATGCACTTGAATGGCGAATGGGAAGTGCGCTTCAATTAGCATTTGAGAAATAAAAATAGTAGCTCTTTTTAATGGCGGCAATCAAAGCAGTTAACACACAATTTTATTAAGAATTGTTTCACAGTGATTGGGCTTATATAAACTAATTTCACTCCAGGAGTTGTAGCAGCAGCTCTCGCACGGTCTGAGAGATTTTACACTTAAACTAGGCTCTGTATCTTTATGCTGTGTCAATTTAATTCCACAAAATTATGCAAATGAACCCATCGACCGATAAGCATGACATCGACCGGTATTTCCATTAATGAATAGGCTAGAAAGCATTTTGCAGTGGGATTTTTTTATTCTCCCAGACAGTTGGCTGGCGCCAATTTTATTTATCAGCTTTTTTTTTTTTTTTATCGGCCAAAAGCAGGCTATTACCGACTAACGGAAACCCTGCTCCACATGTATACTTCTCTTTCTACCACTCCCTCTCTTCCCCCTGTACTGTGGGCTAGGCTGGCCCTCCCCAGCCTGCTCTAATCCAGCTGTCCACTGTGTTGTTGCAGATGCGGCAGGCCAGACGGCTGTCAAACCCCTGTATACAGAGGTATACGGCCCGAATCGGGGAGTGCAGCACGTATGTCAGCTCCTGTACCCCAAAGTGCCTTCTATATACTGTTGGTTTTCACTCACTTTTTTTTATTTTTTTTATGTCATGGTGTGGACTGGAGATGTCCCCAAACTGTACATGTCCCTCCCTGTGCGGGCTTTAACCCCTCCACCCCGCTGCCCATTCCATAACTCAAAGTCCTCCTCTCCTCTACCTCTGCTTCTTTGCTTTTCCTGTCTTCCTCTTCATGCTCTACCTCAGCCCTGGGGTTAGTCCCATAAACTCATTCCCTTGACTTAATGTAGCTTATCCTCCCTGGACCTCTGCAGCTGGTCACTACCTCCCATTCACTTCCACACCCCACTCACTCCCACTTCTTGCTATTGATAGGCCCTGTTGTCACCATTGTTGAAGATGACACAACTTTTTAAACACCCCTCTGTAACTTTGAAACCCTTACTGCACACCACACACACACACACACACACACACACACACACACACACACACACACACACACACACACACACACACAAACTAACACCTCTCTGGTACAGTGATGAAAGCTGTTGAACAGACCTGTTTCCTGTCTCTGTCTATGTCCTGTCATATGTCTCTGACTCTCCTTGTCTTTCTTTCTCTCTCTGCAGTCTCCTGCAGCTGTGTACCTGTCTTAGATGTCTCACATCCTGCCTGTCTCTAGTTCTACCTCCTGTCCGCTGCCTGTATGTGTGTTTACTCTCTCACACTGTTGACTTGCATAACCCAGTTAACTTCTCATTTTCTAAGCCAAGACAACTTGAAGTCTGAATGAATGTTGTCTTTGGGAACTAAACCCTAGTCTTCTTAACATCAAGAAACAGTTTAGCTGTTTGTGTGTTTTGTGTTCTGCATGTTTATATGATGACGACTTCTGTATAAGCACATGTACACTCTGAAGCTCTTAAACTAACCGCCCTGGCATACTTCAAGAATCACTCAGCCCTTTGTTTACTCACACATAAGCCGTTGCGGTGTAGGTGTTTCCGTTGCATGGTCTGCTTCAAGTCGTGCACATATGTTTTGGCAAATGTTCTGTGCCCGGCTGCATGTTTGAATGCATGATACAGAATTATGATGACTTTGGTGATGCTTAACACAACATAGATTTGGGAGAAAATATATTTTTGAATAGCCAGCAAAGGCAATTGGGAGTTATTTAAGTATCTGTCACTACCTCTTTTTGCTGGGTAAATGGATTGGGTAAGTAGGTGCTACTGCGTATGTTCCCTCCCAATAACAACACCAACTGGTCACTGACTTGTTTTTCTTTTTTACTTACTTTATTCCCCACTCCCTCTTGTTTTTTTTTACAGAGATTGAAATCTGACAGTGAAATACTAACTTTAAAAAATGAGCACTACCACTTCTTCTGCTTTTCACTACCACTGCACTCCTCCCAGCACCCGTCACTTCTCTGCTAGCACTTCTACGGTCTGCAACTGTGGCTACCACTACTTCTACTACTACCACTGCTGCTGCATCAGCCGCTACACCAAAAGTCTGGCACTGACTCTATTCACAACTCACCATGTTTCCCGTCTGACTGTGATTCTGTGGGACACACCCCACCCTCCTCTCTCAGCAGGAGCACTGTGGCCGTTCCTCCCCTTCCACATTCTACCGCAGCCAACCGGGGCCCCCCGTCCATCGCTCGCCCATATCTGCAGTGCCACCCTACCCAGGTTGCCCTTCTGTCGCGGGCGGTGCACGCTCGGAGCCTTGCGTGGGACAGCGAGCACTTCATGAGCCTCCTGCCGCGACCCAACCACGCCCGACTGTCCCTGCAGGAGACACGCCTGTCCAAGTGACCGCCGACACTGCCCTCGAGTCGCCATGGAGACGGCGCAGCAGCTTCGAGCCCTACCCACCTGAACCCCCCCTTGACCTGGACGCTGACGACCTGCCGGTCAGCGAAGTCTGACCCATGAACTACCCCCACACTACCCTGTAACCTGGCAGAGGGGGTGGGCTACAGAGGAGAGGCTGTATGACAACAGTGATAATGGAGGAAATTAGAAGAATGCTTTTGAATATCCCAGAGCAGCTGAACAGTGGGCCGCTTGTCTCATCTCCACCAAACTGAACAGAAGTCATCTGGATGGAAATGACAGAAAGCAGGCACTGGATTCCAAGCCAAAGTTAGTCTGTATAATGTGTCTGACTTCCAACCATCTCAACCCCCCTGTTCGTGAAGCTGTTAATCTACCCCAGCTAGTCAACCCTAGTCACATTAGAGTCGGAGGCCACTCAGACAAATAGACAGGGGGGTTACGTTCTCTCCGTGTTTTCATTGTTAGGCATCTACTCAGTGGTCAAGGCCTGTGGACACTCTCATGAAGTCCTGGAATCAGCTGTCTCAGTGTGTGGACTGGGAGGCTAAGGTTCACACTGAACTCTACACCAAAGATTCTGCGCTATTTGCCATTTTCTCCCACCTGCTTGCTCTGTTCTTATTTATTTAATAGGGTTAATTCAGTTTAGAAAACTTTTATGTTTTAAAATATACACAATGAGTGTACGAAACATGATGAACACCTTCCTGATGTTGAGTTTCATCCCCTTTTGCCCTCAAAACAGCCTAAATTTGTCAGGGCATGGAGTCGACGGTGTCGAAAGTGTTCCACAGGGATTCTAGCCCATGTTGACTCCAATGCCTCCCACAGTTGTCCAGTTGGCTGGATGTCCTTTGGGTGATGGGCCATTCTTGATACACACGGGAAACCCAACAGCGTTGTAGTTCTTACACACTCAAACTGGTGCCGACCATACCCCCATTCAAAGGCACTTCAATCTTTTGTCTTGCCCATTCACCCTCTGAATGGCACACACACACAATTCATGTCTCAATTGTCTCAAGGCTTAAAAATCCCTTCATCTACACTGACTGAAGTGGATTTAACATGTGACATCAATAAGGGATCATAGCTTTTTACCTGGATTCACCTGGTCAGTCTGTCATGGAAAGAGCAGGTGTTCTTAATGTTTTGTTCACTCAGTGTATACCTGCAGCTCATGACTATGTGGACTCACACAGATTAATTCGGCAATTTGTGAGGCTAATATTTTATACCACTCTGTGCCAAGCAAGCTAGTTAGTGGATATTTTAAAGGTCCAATGCAACATTTATCTCAATATCAAAGAATTTCTGGGTAACAATTAAGTACATTACTGTTAAAAATTTATGAAAATATCTTCTTAGCAAAGAGCAATTTCTCAATCAAGAATTTTGCTTGGTCATTCTGGGAGTGGTCTGAGTGAGGGGCATAATTGGAAGACCCTAATGGGAGGGATATGTAACCTGAAAACCATCTGTTTACTGGCAGAGGTTTGAAACTCCTTTTTGTTATTGGTTTATTCATTTATACCATCACCAGGCAGGCCAAACTCCATCCCACCAAAACAAACACATTTCAGGCAGTATTTTCAAACAGCTCTTACACTAAAATGGCATTATCTTAATCTTCGCAATTTCAAAGTATTATTCCAACCTCATAGTGTGGAAATATATATAAAACATCATGTTTTTGCCTTCACTGCGCCTTTAAGGCAGCAAGCTATATTCTCTAATGACTGAATAGTTGTCAAGTAACATAGAACTAATCATACTTGTTCATTTCATGCATTCACTGTTGTTTTTATTGAACTAATGTTGTCTTTAGTTATTTACTTTAATTTATGGTGTATGACCAAATGATTCTAACATACATTTTCTTTATCTGACTTTAAAACCTACAACAATTGTATTTTTTTATTTTACCTTTATTTAACTAGGCAAGTCAGTTAAGAACAAAGTCTTATTTTCAATGACGGCCTAGGAACAGTGGGTTAACTGCCTTGTTCAGGGGCAGAACGACAGATTTGTACCTTGTCAGCTCGGGGATTTGAACTTGCAACCTTTCGGTTACTAGTCCAACGCTCTAACGACTAGGCTACAATCCCACTCTACCCAAACCATAGTATTACAGTTAGAAAGTTGTTGGTACACACTGTGGACTGGTACGAGAGGACTGTGCAGTTCTAAACCAAGCCATGTACATTTGCCTAAACCTAATCCTGCAGGGTACTGTAATGGGGTTTGGATTTGTACCAATAGGACTTCGGTGAGAGAGTGAGTTGTGCGACAGAGTGAGGTGGCTTCATTAAGGGACCAAAGTGAAAAGCAGTTACTTCTAGGGTAGGGATGGTCATTGTCTTGTAGAGATGTTTAAATAATACTCCTAATGGCCAGCAACATGCTTGACCCCTGACCTCTTCATACCTGTATACTGTACAGTGGCTTTAACCATTTTTTTTGTGTGACTGCTGCCCGATTTGTTAAGTTATGATCAAATTGACACTGACAGCTTTGCGTGTGTGAAAACATGGTTTTCTTTGGTGACAGTTTGTTGGGATTGTTTTATTGTTATGTTGTAATATAATGTGTTTAGATGTATATTTCCGTTTGAACTTCCCTGTGCCTGTATTGCAAGGTACTGAAGGTTAACCCAACCATGCTACTCAATGGTCTTATTTCAATAGATCTCATTAGTGGTTCTGCAAAACCATGCAGCTGCTCAAGTGCCTGCAGAAATTCTATTAAACAAAGCTATTCTAATCCATTTTGTCTTGTGTACTAGATTTTAATTGTCGCTATTTATTACGTGGATGACTTAAAAGAAATAAACACTTAGAAAATGCTCATGTGTTGATGAATTATTGCTTTTATTGAATTATTATTGAATTATTATGTGGTATTGAATTATTGCAATTCCGTTCGACCTAGATGAGCAGTGGCTCATGATCTGCTCATCCAACTTTCCCACTGGCCATTTACACATTTTGAAATAAAATCAAGGACTAAATCCAGATGACCCAGACAATTACAATTCTATGAAATCATAAACCGTGAAATAAACTATGCTAAATACTAAGAAATGGTTCAACCTCTGTTACTCAGCCTAATAGTTAATTGTATGACTACTCTGCCCCCTGGTGGTGAAATTGTAACATTTTGCTTTCTTCCCAGAGTAGAAATGTCACACTACATTTGACTCACTCCTATACAGACTGACCTTTTGTAATAGTCACTTAGCAGTCAACATTGTTTGGGTGTTCTGTGTGAGCAGTGTGTGATCGAATGGAGGCCCGCGGTGACCAATGATGTCATACAGTTGCTTTGTGGACAACAAAAACATCTGGATAGACTGTGGGCCGGTACGGCTCTCAGCGTCTGGGGAAGCCCAGTCTCTCTGCCTTTATTGGCCTACAACGGGCTTTTGTGGGGCTTCTGAGAGACATAAAGCTGCAGTTGGGCCCTAAGAGACCTTTGCATGTTCTCATGCAGAATGATACATATCACACCAACAATGTGTCCAAGTTGAGATTTGCCTTGCTTTATTTTACTTATTAGGGTGTAACCTAAAGTCGTTTTCATCCAAATGTTTTTTATTGGGTTGATATTGACCCTATAGGTTGCCATGTCATTTTCACAAAATACATTCAAATGGCAAGTGTTTACAACACCAAACGTCATGAACTCCAATGTCAGTTCACTCCCCTCTTCTTAGCAATGCAAGACAAGGTGAACCATTATGAAAACAGGACCCTCTCCATTGGGATGGAGGAGGATGTTAGACAAGCCCCATAGCACCACAGGGGGCCCTAGGCAACCTCCATCCCAATGCCTGGGCCATGAGTATTGGTCCAACCACCTCATTAAACCATAGTCATTAAAATATCCCTGGCCCATAAGCAATCATAGTATGTGAGAGCGGTTTATGACCGTGATTCATTGGTCCATTGTTTGCTGGATCTTTTACAGCCCACCACAGGCATCTAACGTAACAGAGATGTGTTGTTCGCTACACTATATAAGCCACTAGCTATAACATAGGAATTTCCGCTTCTCACACATGCAATTGGCCTATATTTCCTCCAATAACAATTTGTTTAATCTTCAATATGTGCAACTTCAGAAAACTGTTTGGATTTCTGTTAGAATACCACAAAGAGCAGTTTGCTAATTATCATAGGATCAATGTTTGTTGAAATAAAAAGCGGACTCACATTCTTTGTTTATTAGTAATGTCTGAGTGTGCCCCTGGCTATCCGTAAAAAACTTTTTTTTTAAAACAAGAACATTTTGCTGTCTGGCTTTTAAATAAGGAATTTGAAATGATTTATACTTTTACTTTTGATACTTAAGTATATTTTAGCAATTACATTTACTTTTGATACTTAAGTATATTTAAAACCAAATACTTTTAGACTTTCACTCGTAGTATTTTACTGGGTGACTTTCACTTTTACTTGAGTCATTTTACCCGGTCACAGCTTATAGACTTGTTTACGTGTTGCTGTGCAGTTTGTTGCTAACGTTTCTTTGCTACCTGCCAACTTTACGGTTTTTACTTTTCAATTACCGTTTTATATTTTAAATTTTTCCTTCGCTTGACTTTTTTCATTCAAGTTTTTCATCCTGTATGCTTTATCTGTACATGGTTCTACACGACCTCCACCAGCCGAAGCTAAGTAGTAACATTAGCATTATACCTTCTAATTGCAGTCGCTGTACTCATCATATACAAGAGAACGGTCGCCTTATGGCGAGGATAGCCGTGCTGCAAGCCCAGCTTCAGATGCTGAAACAGTATCTGTGCCACCAATTAGTACAGATAGTAGTATAAATCCCCTCGCACAGTCATCGCAGCCGTACAATTTTCTCATGGCTTCTGGAAGGAAATGCTGTAGGAATGCTCAACCGGTGTCGCTCATTCAGCCGACAGAAACTTTCAACCGGTTCTCCACATTAAGCAACGAGCCCGAGTCTACTCTGGTCTCTCCTCCACCCGTTACGGGGTCTGGTGGAAGCCGAAGCGTCCCACCATTAGCTCTGACAAATTGAACACCCTATTCATTGGCGACTCCATTAGCCGTAGTATTAGACTTAAAAAGAATCATCCAGCGATCATACACTGTTTACCAGGGGGCAGGGCTACCGACGTTAAGGCTAATCTGAAGATGGTGCTGGCGAAGCCTAAAACTGCAGAGTGTAGAGAGTGTAGGGATATTGTTATCCACGTCGGCACCAACGACGTTAGGATGAAACAGTCAGAGGTCACCAAGCGCAACATAGCTTCAGCGTGTAAATCAACTAGAAAGATGTCAGCATCGAGTAATTGTCTCTGGCCCCCTCCCAGTTAGGGGGAGTGATGAGCTCTACAGCAGAGTCTCACAACTCAATCGCTGGTTGAAAACTGTTTTGTGCCCCTCTTAAAAGATAGAAATTGTAGATAATTGGCCTTCTTTCTGGGACCAAGCCTGGCCTGCTGAGGAGTGACGGACTCCATCCTAGCTGGAGGGGTGCTCTCATTTTATCTATGAACATAGACATGGCGCTAACTCCTCTAGCTCAGCAATGAAATAGGGTGCAGGCCAGGCAGCAGGCTGTTAGCCACCCTGCCAGCTTAGTGGAGTCTGCCACTAGCGTAGTCAGCTCAGCTATCCCCATTGAGACTGTGTCTGTGCCTTGATCTAGGTTGGTCAAAACTAAACATGGCGGTGTTCGCCTTAGCAATCTCACTGGAATAAAGACCTCCATTCCTGTCATTATTGAAAGAGATTGTGATACCTCACATCTCAAAATAGGGCTACTTAATGTTAGATCCCTCACTTCCAAGGCAGTTATAGTCAATTAAGTAATCACTGATCATAATCTTGATGTGATTGGCCTGACTGAAACATGACTTAAGCCTGATGAATTTACTGTGTTAAATGAGGCCTCTCCTCCTGGTTACACTAGTGACCATATCCCCTGTGCATCCTGCAAAGGCAGAGGTGTTGCTAACAATAGCACATTTTACGATAGCAAATTTCAATTAAAAAAAACAACCAATGACTGCGTTTTCGTCTTTTGAGCTTCTAGTCATGAAATCTATGCAGCCTACTCAATCACTTTTTATAGCTACTGTTTATACGCCTCCTGGCCCGTATACAGCGTTCCTCACCGAGTTCCCTGAATTCCTATTGGACCTTGTAGTCATGGCAGATAATATTCTAATTTTTGGTGACTTTAATATTCACGTGGAAAAGTCCACAGACCCACTCAAACGGCTTTCGGAGCCATCATCGACTCAGTGGGTTTTGTCCAACATGTCGCTGGACCTACTCACTTCCACAGTCATACTCTGGACCTAGTTTTGTCCCGTGGAATAAATAAAATCCACAATATTTTTCCTCATAATCCTGGACTATTGGACCACCATTTTTTTACGTTTGCAATCGCAACAAATAATCTGCTCAGACCCCAACCAAGGATCATCAAAAGCCGTGCTATAAATTCTCAGACAACCCAAAGATTCCTAGATGCCCTTCCAGACTCCCTCCACCTATCCAAGGATGTCAGAGTACAAAAATCGGTTAACTACCTAACTGAGGAACTAAATTTAACCTTGCTTAATACCCTAGATGCAGTCGCAACCCTAAAAACAAAAAACACTTGTCATAAGAAACTAGCTACCTGGTATACAGAAAATACCCGAGCCCTGAAGCAAGCTTCCAGAAAATTGGAATGGAAATGGCGCTACACCGAACTGGAAGTCTTCCGACTAGCTTGGAAAGACAGTATCGAAGAGCCCTCACTGCTGCTCGAGCATTCCTATTTTTCCAACTTAATTGAGGAGAATAAGAACAATGCAAAATGTATTTTTGATACTGTCGCAAAGTTAACTAAAAATTCCCCAAGAAAGGATGGCTTTCACTTCAGCAGTGATAAATTCATGAACAACTTTGACGAAAAGATAATGATCATTAGAAAGCAAATTATGGACTCCTCTTTAAATCTGCGTATTTCTCCAAAGCTCAGTTTTTCTGAGTCTGCATAACACTGCCAGGACCTAGGATCAAGGGAGACACTCAGGTTTTTTAATACTATATCTTTTGACACATTGATGAAAGTAGTCTTGGCCTCTATACCTTCAAGCTGCACACTAGACCCTATTCCAACTAAACTACTGAAAGAGCTACTTCCTGTGCTTGGCCCTCCTATGTTGAATATAATAAATGGCTCCCTATCCACCGGATGTGTACCAAACTCACTAAAAGTGTCAGTAATAAAGCCACTCTTGAAAAAGCCAAACCTTGACCTAGAAAATATAAAAAACTATCAGCCTATATCGAATCTCCCATTCCTCTCAAAAATGTTAGAAAAAGCTGTTGCGCAGCAACTCACTGCCTTCCTGAAGACAAACAATGTATACAAAACACTTCAGTCTGGTTTTAGACCCCATCATAGCACTGAGACTGCACTCGTGAAGGTGGTAAATTACCTTTTAATGGCGTCAGACCAAGGCTCTGCTTCTGTTCTCGTGCTCCTAGACCTTCAACCCAAATTGGTCTACACGGACAAATTCTGGCCTGGTTTAGATCTTATCTGTCAGAAAGATATCAGTTTGTCTCTGGGGATGGTTTGTCTTCTGAGAAATCAACTGTACATTTCAGTGTTTCTCAAGGTTCCGTTTTAGGACCACTTGTTTTCAGTATATATTTTACCGCTTGGTGATTCGGAAACATAATGTTCACTTTCACTGCTATGCGGACGATACACAGCTGTACATTTCGATGAAACATGGTGAAGCCCCAAAATTTCCCTCCCTGGAAGCCTGTGTTTCAGATATAAGGAAGTAGATGGCGTCAAATGTTTTACTTTTACATTCAAAACAGAGATGCTAGTTCTAGATCAAAAGAAACAAAGATATCTTATTGGATCTGACAATTAATCTTGATGGTTGTGCAGTCATCTCAAATAAAACTGTGAAGGACCTCGGCATTAGCAGGACCCTGATCTCTCTTTTGACGAATGTATCAAGAATATTTCAAGGACAGCTTTTTTCTATCTTCATAACTTAGCAAAAATCTGAAACTTTTTGTCCAAAAATGATGCAGAAAAATTCATCCATGGTTTTGTCACTTCTAGATTAGACTACTGCAATGCTCTACTTTCCAGCTACCCGGATAAAGCACTAAATAAACTTCAGTTAGTGCTAAACGCGGCTGCTAGAATCTTGACCAGAACCAAAAAATGTGATCATATTACTCCAGTACTAGCCTCTCTACACTGGCTTCCTGTTAAGGCTAGGGCTGATTTCAAGGTTTTACTGCTAACCTACAAAGCATTACATGAGCTTGCTCCTACCTATCTTTCCGATTTGGTTCTGCTGTACATACCTACAAGTACGCTACGGTCACAAGACTCAGGCCTCCTTACTGTCCCTAGAATTTCTAAACAAACAGCTGGAGGCAGGGCTTTCTCCTATAGAGCTCAATTTTTATGGAATGGTCTGCCTATCCATGTGAGAGACACAGACTTGGTCTCGACCTTTAAGTCTTTATTGAAGACTCATCTCTTCAGTAGGTCCTATGATTGAGTGTAGTCTGCCCCAGGGGTGTGAAGGTGAACAAAAAGGCACTGGAGCGACGAACCACCCTTGCTGTCTCTGCCTGGCCGGTTCCCCTCTCTCTACTGGGATTCTCTGCCTCTAACCCTATTACAGGGGCTGAGTCACTGGCTTACTGGTGCTCTTCCATGCCGTCCCTAGGAGGGGTGCGTCACTTGAGTGGGTTGAGTCACTGACGTGATCTTCCTGTCCAGGTTGGCGCCCCCCTCGGGTTCGTGCCATGGGGGAGATCTTTGTGGGCTATACTCAACCTTGTCTCAGGGTAGTAGGTTGGTGGTTGAAGATATCCTTCTAGTGATGTGGGGGCTGTGCCTTGGCAAAGTGGGGGGGGTTATATCCTGCCTGTTTGGCCCTGTCCGGGGGTATCGTCGGACAGGGCCACAGTGTCTCCCGACCCCTCCTGTCTCAGCCTCCAGTGTTTGTCCTGCAATAGTTTGTGTTGGGGGGCTAGGGTCAGTCTGTTATATCTGGAGTATTTCTCATGTCTTATCCGGTGTCCTGTGTGAATTTATGTATGCTCCCTCTAATTCTCTCTCTTTTTCTTTCTTTCTCTCTTCTCTCTGAGGTCCTGAGGACTCTGAATGATCGGCTATGAAAAGCCAACTGACATTTACTCCTGAGGTTCTGACCTGTTGCACCCTCTACAACCACTGTGATTATTATTATCTGACCCTCCTGGTCATCGATGAACATCTTGGCCATGTTCTGTTATAATCTCCACCATGCAAAGTCAGAAGAGGACTGGCCACCCCTCAGAGCTTGGTTCCTCTTTAGGTTTCTTCCTAGGTTCTGGCCTTTCTAGGGAGTTTTTCCTAGCCACCGTGCTTCTATATCTGCTTTGCTTGCTGTTTGGGGTTTTAGGCTGGGTTTCTGTACAGCACTTTGTGACATCGGCTGATGTAAAAAGAGCTTTATAAATACATTTGATTGATTTTCTATTAAGGTATCTTTGCTTTTACTTAAGTGTTACAATTGAGTACTTTTTCCACCACTGTTCATAATCTCTGCTGTTGTAAGGCAGTCAGTGTGTATAGCTTCCTATTGATTGGAGAATTATCATATCAAGTTAATCAATGTTATGATGGCCCACACACATGAATGGGAATTTATTATTCACTATTTAATTTTCTAAACAGCTAAATTAAAATGGTTATCTAAAGGAACATATTTTGATTACTCCATTCATTATAGGTACAGTGCATAAGGAAAGTATTCCGACCCCTTCCTTTTTTCCACATTCTGTTACGTTACAGCCTTATTTTAAAATGGATGAAATAAACAATGTACACACAATACCCCACAATGACAAAGTGAAAACAGGTTTTAAGATTTTTTTGCAAATGTATTCAAAATAGAAAACATTCCTTATTTACATACTACAGACCCTGCTATGAGACTCGAAATTGAACTCAGGTGCATCCTGGTTCCATTGATCATCCTTGAGACGTTTCTACAACTTGATTGGAGTCCACCTGTAGTAAATTCAATTGATTGGATGTGATTTGGAAAGGCACACAACTGTCTATATAAGGTCACTCGGTTGACAGTGCATGTCAGAGCAAAAACCTAGCCATGAGGTCAAAGGAATTGTCTGTAGAGCGCCAAGACAGGATTTTGTCGAGGCATAGATCTGGGGAAGGGTACCAAAACAATTCTGCAGCATTGAAGGTCCCCCAAAACACAGTGGCCTCCATCATTCTTAAATGGAAGAAGTTTGAAACCACAAAGACTCTGGCCGCCCGGCCAAACTGATCAATCAGGGGAGAAGGTCCAGAGTTCCTCTATGGATGGGAGAACCTTCCAGAAGGACAACCTTCTCTGCAGTACTCCACCAATCAGGGCTTTATGGTAGAGTGGCTAGACTGAAGCCATTCCTCAGTGAAAGGCACATGACAGCTCGCTTGGAGTTTGCCAAAAGGCACCTAAAGGATCCTCAGACCATGCGAAACAAGATTCTCTAGTCTGATGAAACCAAGATTTAACACTGTCCTAAATGCCAAGTGTCACGTCTGGAGGAAATCTGTCACCATCCCTACGGTGAAGCATGGTGGTGGCAGCATCATGCTGTGGAGACGTTTTTTAGCGGTAGGGACAAGGACACTAGTCAGGATCGAGATGAACAGAGCAAAGTACAGAGAGATCCTTAATGAAAACCTGCTCCAGAGTGCTCAGGACCTCAGACTGGGGTGAAGATTCACCTTCCAACAGGACAATGACCCTAAGCACACAGCCAAGACAATGCAGGAGTGGCTTTGGGACAAGTCTCTGAATGTCCTTGAGTGGCCCGGACATGAACCCGATCGAACATCTCTGGAGAGACCTGAAAATAGCTGTGCAGTGACGCTCCCCATCCAACCTGACAGAGCTTGAGAGGATCTGCATAGAATAATGGGAGAAACTCCCCAAATACAGGTGTACAAGCTTGTAGCATCATACCCAAGAAGACTCAAGGCTGTAATCGCTGCCAAAGGTGCTTCAACAAAGTACTGAGAAATACTTATGTAAATGTGAGATTTGAGTTTTTTTTTTTATTATAGATTTGCAAAAATATCTAAACCTGTTTTTGCTTTGTCATTATGGAGTTTCGTGTGTAGATTGATGAGGGGGGAAAAACGATTTAATCAATTTTGAGTAAGGCTGTAGCATAACAAAATGTGGAAAAAGTCAAGGGGTTTGAATACTTTCCGAATGCACTGTATCTAACTACCATCGTGGGTTCGTCCAGCCTGTTGAAAGGGTCTAGTCATTCAGGCCAGTCCTGCACTTCGATCCACTGTATATAGTACAAAAAGTACAGTACATTTTTTTTTTTTTAAATGCATGAAATGAAATGTATGCATTCACTACTGTAAGTCGCTCTGGATAAGAGCGTCTGCTAAATGACTAAAATGTAAAATGTAAAAAAATGTATATTCCAAAAGTGTAGCATATTCCAAGTTAAGCCTATATTCCAAAATGGAATGAATTCAAATAGGCCTAAATGCTAAATAAATACCGAAGCCTTAGGGCGTCACACTCATACAATAATTGCAATGCGTGTTATTGTCTGGAAAGTGTGCCAGGTCATGTGGAATTGAATAGGCTTTTATAAATGCAGTGCCAGCAAAAAACCGCTTAGTCGCCTATTGGTGCGCAGTGGAAGTGGAGCTTTTCCAAATCCCGCAGTATCTACAGTGACTGCTCTGCTCTACACTTTTCAGCTAACATATTCAAACGTAATGCACGTTTTAGAGTAGCCCTGACTCTTTTTGTTTACTTCACAATTTTTGGGCAACAGTCCGTTTCACAGTAAACCACCATGTTTTGGTCACTATTGTGCGTAACCGTTTGCTTGGCATCCCTACCTGCCGAAGCACAGATCTCTAATAGGTACGTTATCGGCTGTCCCAGTCGTTGTGACAAGGCGATGTGTCCACGTATGCCAGCTGAGTGCTTAGCAGGAAAAATCCTCGACCACTGCAACTGCTGCCCGGTGTGCGCCTCTGGAGAGGGCGAAGCGTGCGGCGGCAATGGGAAGCTTGGAGACCCGGTGTGTGCAGAGGGGTTGGAGTGTTCGGTATCGGGCGGAGTGAGCTACTCTGCCACGGTCAGAAGAAGAGGGAAGAGCGGCGTTTGCGCCTGCAAAACTACGGACCCTGTATGTGGCAGCGACGGTGTATCATATCGTAACATCTGCGAGCTCAAGAGGGTCAGCAACCGGGCGCTGAAACTTCAGCAGCCACCTGTTTTGTTCATTCAACGGGGAGCTTGTGGAAAAGGTAACTTATTTATTAGGCATATTATTTCATTCCACCACTTGAATGTGCTAATTGTTTTATCATTCTTTCTGGTGGGTTCCTAACTTTAAATCAGTGCTAGTGTTACTCAACTTTAGGCGCAAATACAGTGCCTTAAGAAAGTATTCATACCCCTTGACTTATTCCACATTTTGTTGTGTTACAGCCTGAATTGAAAATGTATATATTTTTTCATCCATCTACCCACAATACCCCACAATGACAAAGTGAAAACACGTTTTTAGAAATGTTTGCAAATGTATTGAAATTAAAATACAGAAATTAATATTCACACCCCTGAGTTAATACTTTGTAGAAGCACTTTTGGCGGCGATTACAGCTGTGAGTTTTTTTGGGTACGTTTCTAAGAGCTTTGCACACCAGGATAGTACAATATTTGCCTATTCTTTTCTAAATTCTTTACGCTCTGTCAAGTTGATCATTGCTAGACAGCCATTTTCAAGTCTTGCCATATATTTTCAAGACAATTTAAGTCAACTGTAACTCAGCCACTCAGGAACATTCAATGTCATCTTGGTAAGAAACTCCAGTGTAGATTTGACTTGTGTTATAGGTTATTGTCCTGCTGAAAGGTGAATTTGTCATCCCAGTGTAGACTGAATCAGGTTTTCCTCTAGAATTTTGTCTGTGCTTATAGCTGTATTTGGTTTATTTTTATCCCCCCAAAAAACTCCCTAGTCCTTGCAGATGACAAGCATTCCCATAACATGATTCAGCCACCACCATGCTTGAAAATATGAAGTCATACTCAGTGATGTGTTGTGTTGGATTTATCCCAAACATAACATTTTATATTCAGGACAAAAAGTTATTTTTTTTGCTAAATTTTTTGCAGTATTACTTAAGTGCCTTGTTGCCAACAGAATGCATCTTTTGCAATATTTTATTCTGTACAGGCTTCCTTATATTCACTCTGCCATGTAGGTTAGTGTTGTGGAGTAACTACGATGTTGTTGACCATCCTCTGTTTTCTTATATCACAACCATTGAACTCTGTAACTGTTTTAATATCACCATTGTCTTTACGGTGAAATCCATGAGCAGTGTCCTTCCTCTCCGGCAACTGAGTTGGGAAGGATGCCTGTATCTTTGTAGTAACTTGGTGTATTGATACACCATCTAAAGCCTAATTAATAACTTCACCATGCTCAAAGGGATATTCAGCTTCTGCTTTTTTTATTTTTACTTACTGTATCTAGCATCCGGTGTCTCTGATGCATTGAAAAACCTCCCTGGTCTTTGGTGTAATATGTGCTTGAAATTAACTACTCGATTGAAGGACCATACATATAATTGTACTGTATGTGTGGGGTACAAAGATAGTGGTTAACATGATTTATTAATGACACCCTATTATTGAACACCAAATGAGTCCATGCAATTTGTTAAGCACATTTTTACTCCTGAACTTATTTAGGCTTGCCATAACAAAGGGGTTGAGTACTTACATTGAAAGTATATAGTGCAAGTGATCAATGCTGTTCAAGATTCTTCACAGATTATTAAAGCAATTGAGAAGATCTCCACGGACCTGCGACCTTTGCATGCTATCTTGAACATGCACACTTTCTATTATTACATAAAAGACTTATAGTTAGACTACAGTAGGCTAGCCTCAATGTGGCTATGGATGATACTCATTTGAAGGTTGGATAAATACTGTTTGGTTGAAACAAATATCAACATTTAAGATTAAGCAATTGGCTTAATCTTATTTTTTTACTTTTATTTTTTATTTAGTTGAAGACATGAATCCAACATATAATTTGTTAACTTGTTGACAAGTTAATAGGCTATTTACTGTATTGCAAAAGTGATATTGAATTGTGTTTGGTTCTCAACGCAACCAAATATCAACATTTGAAGATGTATGTTTTATGTCATTGTCTTAGTCTGGCTTTGATTCCAGTTTGTCTACAAATTAATGATTGATACCTACTGTATGTTGGATTCACGTCTCCATCTCAACCAAACATCTACAGTTGAAGTCGGAAGTTTACATACACTTAGGTTGGAGTCATTAAAACTTGTTTTTTCAACCACTCCACAAATTTCTTGTTAACAAACTATAGTTTTGACAAGTCGGTTAGGACATCTACTTTGTGTGTGACATAAGTAATTTTTCCAAATAATGTTTACAGATGGATTATTTAACTTATAATTCACTGTATCACAATTCCAGTGGGTCAAAAGTTTACATACACTAAGTTGACTGTGCCTTTAAACAGCTTGGGAAATTACATAAAATGATGTCATGGCTTTAGAAGCTTCTGATAGGCTAATTGACATCATTTGAGTCAATTGGAGGTGTACCTGTGGATGTATTTCAAGGACTACCTTCAAAATCAGTGCCTCTTTGCTTGACATCATGGGAAAATCCAAATAAATCAGCCAAGTCCTCAGAAAAACAATTGTAGACCTCCAGAAGTCTGTTTCATCCTTGGGAGCAATTTCCAAATGCCTGAAGGTTACCACGTTCATCTGTACAAACAATAGTACGCAAGTATAAACACCATGGGACCACGCAGCCATCATACCGCTCAGGAAGAAGACGCATTCTGTCTCCTAGAGATGAATGTACTTTGGTGCGAAAAGTGCAAATCAATCCCAGAACAAAAGCAAAGGACCTTGTGAAGATGCTGGAGGAAACAGGTACAAAAGTATCTATATCCACAGTAAAATGAGTCCAATATCGACATAACCTGAAAGGCCGCTCAGCAAGGAAGAAGCCACTTCTCCAAAACCGGCATAATAAAGGCAGACTATGGTTTGCAACTGCACATGGGGACAAAGATCATACTTTTTGGAGAAATGGCCTCTGGTCTGATGAAACAAAAATGGAACTGTTTGGCCATAATGACCATCGTTATGTTAGGAGGGAAAAATTGTAGGTTTGCAAGCCGAAGAACACCATCCCAACCGTGAAGCACAGGGGTGGCAGCATCATGTTGTGGCGGTGCTTTGCTGCAGGAGGGACTGGTGCACTTCACAAAATAGATGGCATTATGAGGAGGAGAATTATGTGGATATATTGAAGCAACATCTGAAGACATCAGTCAGGAAGGTAAAGCTTGGTCGCAAATGGGTCTTCCAAATGGACAATGACCCCAAGCATACTTCCAAAGTTGTGGCAAAATGGCTTAAGGACAACAAAGTCAAGGTATTGGATTGGCCATCACAAAGCCCTGACCTCAATCCTATAGAATATTTGTGGGCAGAACTGAAAAAGTGTGGGCGAGCAAGGAGGCCTACACCAGCTCTGTCAGGAGGAATGGGCCAGAATTCACCCAATTTATTGTGGGAAGCTTGTGGAAGGCTACCCAAAACATTTGATCCAAGTTAAACAATTTAAAGGCAATGCTACCAAATACTAATTGAGTGTATGTAAACTTCTGATCCACTGGGATGTGATGAATGAAATGAAAGCTGAAATAAATCATTCTCTCTACTATTATTCTGACATTTCATATTCTTAAAATACAGTGTTGATCCTAACTGACCTAAGACAGGGAATTTTTGACTCGGATTAAATGTCAGGAATTGTGAAAAACTGAGTTTAAATGTGTTTGGCTAAGGTGTATGTAAACTTCCGACTTCAACTGTATGTTAAAGAATAGGACTAAATCTAATCAAACTTGAAATGCACTTTAAATAAAGTTTGATTTATTCCCATTCTTTAACTTTGATTTTTGGTTGAGATGGAGACGTGAATCCAACACAATGATTAACTTGCAGATTACTTTTGAAATCAACCTAAGCTTGAAAACCTAGGCCGCCTATAATGTATTGTCTATTTTAAATTGAACCCTGGGTTGAATTGAGACACTAGCTGTTGATGACGTTGCAAATGCTATATAGGCCTAAATAGTATCGTTGTTGTTATACTGTATGATTTATAAAGTATGGTTACATTTCATTTTCTCTGTTAAACCTACCCTATGGAATGACTTATAGCATTAGTGAATAAATTTAGCTATTAAAAGAACTGTCAATAATCGTTCTCATGATACCACATTGGTTGTAGTCAATGACAAACAGCAAAGCTAAGCAGCGCTGGGCTTGGTTAAAACCCTGGATGGGAGATCAAATGAATAGCTATTGATAGATCAACTCTCCAGTAGGAGGTGCTGCCCAGACTGTTGTTTTTTTTCTCATACTCGCTATAACGTTGAGCATCTGACGTTGTTTCAAAAGTGGAATTTCAACATATTTTTACAAGATTTGTCCATGTTGAAAATTGGTTACAATGATTACATTATCCTGTAGTTGAAATGTCACCCTCAAAACAACAATTGATTGTGTTACAGTCTGAATTTGAAATTGATTAAGTCAAGATTTTATGTCACTGATCTACACACAATACCCAATAATGTCAGAGGGAAATTTGGTTTGTAGAAGTAAAAATGTGTTTAACAAATTGCATATTAAGTTGCATGGACTCATTCCATATTCAATAACAGTGGTTAACATGATTTGATAATGGCACCCTACCCTATTAGGGTACCTCAATTGACTACTGAATATCAAGCACAGATTCAACCACAAAGACCAGGGAGGTTTTTCAATACCTCGCAAAGCTGGACACTGGTTGTAGATACAGTATGCAAACAAAAAAAGCAGAAGCTGGATATACCTTTTGAGCATGGTAAAATTATTAATTAGGCTTAAGATGGTGTATCAATATACCCAGTCGCTACAAAGACACAGGCGTCTTTCCTAACTCAGTTGCCGGAGAGGAAGGAAACTGTTAAGGGATTTCACCATGAGGCCAATGATGATTTTAAAACAGTTCCAGAGTTTAATTGTTGTGATATAAGAAAACTGAGGAGGGATGAACAACATTGTATTTATTGCAATAGGTCATTGTTGCTGACTTTACCATGGAGTAGCCTATATTAATTTCCAGGATTAGATTAGAAAAATTGTCCATTAAGTTACACAGAATGGAAAATTGTCTTTGGCGCTCTCGCTTACATAAAAAATATAAAACAGACATAAAACATACACATTACACACATTGAGCATTTACCTCACGTCAGTTCATCAGAATCTTATTTAGGATTGTCTCTGCGGAGGGGATAAATAATTTCCTAAAGGTCCAATGCAAATCATTTCTGGTAACAATGGAGTATCTTACTGTGATTGTTTTCAATTAAATGGTCAATGAGAAACAAAAATATCTTCTCAGGAAAGGGCAATTTCTCAAGCAAGAATGTAGCTATTATTTGCAGAGGTTTGGAACTCTTTCTTATTGGTGATGTCACCATTGGCCACAACTCCATCCCACCAAAATAGTCTAAAATGTCAGGCCTTTTCAAGCAGCTTTTACACTAAAATGGCATTATCATAATTTTCACAATTTCATAGTATTATTCCAACCTCATGGTGTGGAAATATATATGGGCCTTTAA
Source organism: Salmo salar (assembly GCF_965601325.2). Classification (NCBI taxonomy): domain Eukaryota; kingdom Metazoa; phylum Chordata; class Actinopteri; order Salmoniformes; family Salmonidae; genus Salmo; species Salmo salar. The sequence continues at coordinate 68,130,275 of NC_138291.1, forward strand.
TGCCATTTTTCCGTGCAAGTGGCACCTTGTTCTTCAAACGGACGGCATCATTTGGATGGATGCATGCAGCTTGTGGGTGACCTGAAGTGCTTTCCTTGTAAAGTTCTGTGTGTACTATTTTGCTGGCCTGATTGACAACTGGTGCCAGTTTACTCCTGTTCCTTACTGAAACATTCTCATACCAGAAGGAGATGTTGAAGGTAAAAACACTCTGTAAGTGATCTGTACACCATGGTCAGTGTGTGTTTGCTTGCATTAAAACTTCTTAGCTTCCTTTAGTATAAAAACACTACCTTTTGTATGGACTCTACTCTGTGAGTCCTCAGTTTCAGCCAGTGCAGCTGAGCTGCAATCTGAGACGCTTGTAATCAGAATCAGTGGGACTCAACATAAACCAGACTGTCTATCCATCCCAGACATGTTTTTGATATGAAATATCATAACATTAACAATTTGTGGCAACCTTTTAAGGGGTTGCTATTTCCCTCCTCAACTTTGTTATTGCTAGAGCATTGTGTCATATAGCCTAGTGAATTATCATGGCTGGACTTGTGTCATGTAGCATTGTGTCATGTAGCCTTGTGTCATATAGCCTAGTGAATTATCATGGCTGGACTTGTGTCATATAGCACTGTGTCATATAGCCTAGTGAATTATTATGGCTGGACTTGTGTCATATAGGCTTGTGTCATATAGCCTAGTGAATTATTATGGCTGGACTTGTGTCATATAGGCTTGTGTCATATAGTCTAGTGAATTATTATGGCTGGACTTGTGTCATATAGTCTAGTGAATTATTATGGCTGGACTTGTGTCATATAGCCTTGTGTCATATAGTCTAGTGAATTATTATGGCTGGACTTGTGTCATATAGTCTAATGAATTATTATGGCTGGACTTGTGTCATATAGCCTTGTGTCATATAGTCTAGTGAATTATTATGGCTGGACTTGTGTCATATAGTCTAGTGAATTATTATGGCTGGACTTGTGTCATATAGCCTTGTGTCATATAGTCTAGTGGATTATAAGGGCTGGACTTGTGTCATATAGCCTTGTGTCATATAGCCTAGTGGATTATTATGGCTGGGCTTGTGTCATATAGCCTAGTGGATTATAAGGGCTGGGCTTGTGTCATATAGCCTTGTGGATCTATCAGGGTATGCGGCTTGTGTCATATAGCCTAGTGGATTATAAGGGCTGGGCTTGTGTCATATAGCTCTAGTGGATTATCAAGGGCTTGGTCTTGTGTCATATAGCCTAGTGGATTATCAGGGTTGGGCTTGTGTCATATAGCCTAGTGGATTATCAGGGTTGGGCTTGTGTCATATAGCCTAGTGGATTATCAGGGTTGGGCTTGTGTCATATAGCCTAGTGGATTATCAGGGTTGGGCTTGTGTCATATAGCCTAGTGGATTATCAGGGTTGGGCTTGTGTCATATAGCCTAGTGGATTATCAGGGTTGGGCTTGTGTCATATAGCCTAGTGGATTATCAGGGTTGGGCTTGTGTCATATAGCCTAGTGGATTATCAGGGTTGGGCTTGTGTCATATAGCCTAGTGGATTATCAGGGTTGGGCTTGTGTCATATAGCCTAGTGGATTATCAGGGTTGGGCTTGTGTCATATAGCCTAGTGGATTATCAGGGTTGGGCTTGTGTCATATAGCCTAGTGGATTATCAGGGTTGGGCTTGTGTCATATAGCCTAGTGGATTATCAGGGTTGGGCTTGTGTCATATAGCCTAGTGGATTATCAGGGTTGGGCTTGTGTCATATAGCCTAGTGGATTATCAGGGTTGGGCTTGTGTCATATAGCCTAGTGGATTATCAGGGTTGGGCTTGTGTCATATAGCCTAGTGGATTATCAGGGTTGGGCTTGTGTCATATAGCCTAGTGGATTATCAGGGTTGGGCTTGTGTCATATAGCCTAGTGGATTATCAGGGTTGGGCTTGTGTCATATAGCCTAGTGGATTATCAGGGTTGGGCTTGTGTCATATAGCCTAGTGGATTATCAGGGTTGGGCTTGTGTCATATAGCCTAGTGGATTATCAGGGTTGGGCTTGTGTCATATAGCCTAGTGGATTATCAGGGTTGGGCTTGTGTCATATAGCCTAGTGGATTATCAGGGTTGGGCTTGTGTCATATAGCCTAGTGGATTATCAGGGTTGGGCTTGTGTCATATAGCCTAGTGGATTATCAGGGTTGGGCTTGTGTCATATAGCCTAGTGGATTATCAGGGTTGGGCTTGTGTCATATAGCCTAGTGGATTATCAGGGTTGGGCTTGTGTCATATAGCCTAGTGGATTATCAGGGTTGGGCTTGTGTCATATAGCCTAGTGGATTATCAGGGTTGGGCTTGTGTCATATAGCCTAGTGGATTATCAGGGTTGGGCTTGTGTCATATAGCCTAGTGGATTATCAGGGTTGGGCTTGTGTCATATAGCCTAGTGGATTATCAGGGTTGGGCTTGTGTCATATAGCCTAGTGGATTATCAGGGTTGGGCTTGTGTCATATAGCCTAGTGGATTATCAGGGTTGGGCTTGTGTCATATAGCCTAGTGGATTATCAGGGTTGGGCTTGTGTCATATAGCCTAGTGGATTATCAGGGTTGGGCTTGTGTCATATAGCCTAGTGGATTATCAGGGTTGGGCTTGTGTCATATAGCCTAGTGGATTATCAGGGTTGGGCTTGTGTCATATAGCCTAGTGGATTATCAGGGTTGGGCTTGTGTCATATAGCCTAGTGGATTATCAGGGTTGGGCTTGTGTCATATAGCCTAGTGGATTATCAGGGTTGGGCTTGTGTCATATAGCCTAGTGGATTATCAGGGTTGGGCTTGTGTCATATAGCCTAGTGGATTATCAGGGTTGGGCTTGTGTCATATAGCCTAGTGGATTATCAGGGTTGGGCTTGTGTCATATAGCCTAGTGGATTATCAGGGTTGGGCTTGTGTCATATAGCCTAGTGGATTATCAGGGTTGGGCTTGTGTCATATAGCCTAGTGGATTATCAGGGTTGGGCTTGTGTCATATAGCCTAGTGGATTATCAGGGTTGGGCTTGTGTCATATAGCCTAGTGGATTATCAGGGTTGGGCTTGTGTCATATAGCCTAGTGGATTATCAGGGTTGGGCTTGTGTCATATAGCCTAGTGGATTATCAGGGTTGGGCTTGTGTCATATAGCCTAGTGGATTATCAGGGTTGGGCTTGTGTCATATAGCCTAGTGGATTATCAGGGTTGGGCTTGTGTCATATAGCCTAGTGGATTATCAGGGTTGGGCTTGTGTCATATAGCCTAGTGGATTATCAGGGTTGGGCTTGTGTCATATAGCCTAGTGGATTATCAGGGTTGGGCTTGTGTCATATAGCCTAGTGGATTATCAGGGTTGGGCTTGTGTCATATAGCCTAGTGGATTATCAGGGTTGGGCTTGTGTCATATAGCCTAGTGGATTATCAGGGTTGGGCTTGTGTCATATAGCCTAGTGGATTATCAGGGTTGGGCTTGTGTCATATAGCCTAGTGGATTATCAGGGTTGGGCTTGTGTCATATAGCCTAATAGCTATTGATAGATCAACTCTCCAGTGGGAGGTGCTGCCCAGACAGTTTTTTCTTCTGATACTGGCTATAACGTTGAGCATCTGACGTCGTTTCAAAAGTAGAATTTCAACATATTTTTACAAGGTTTGTCTGGGCATAAGCAACATTAGAATAGTAGAATACACAAGGTGCAATTTCGAAATTTGGTTGTGCATCAGCAGTTTTTCTCTTGTAATGTCAATCACTGACAGTCACTCAATTAGCCGTGTCAGCTAACAATTTTTAGCGATCTAAACTTGTAGTAATACAGGGGGCCCCCCATTGATTTTCAAATTTTATTTGTCATATACACATGTTTAGCCGATGTGTCGCGAAATGCTTGTGTTTCTCTCTCCAACAGTGCAGCAAGTCACTCTCACTCAGATATCATTAAAGAGCAACAGCCCCTAAAAAGCAACTTCTCATTTTGAAAATGGTCTATGTGGCATCGATATAAGTCAGAATATTCTAGTGTCAAAATTGACTACTAAGTGTAAATGGGATAATTTTGGTCATAAAGTCAGCCTCGTCCAAAACTGAGATTTGCGAGCTGATAGGAAAAAATGATATGTCAAGGAATGAAGGTTACCATATCAGTTTTCTGTGGGTTGGGTTTATTTTAATCCTGCCCACAGCTGGCAGCACCCAAGTAATCATCAATTCGGAGCACAGCTGCACGCGACCCAATCATAATGTGGTGGTCAGTTTGTGTCTCTATGGGGCTAGTTAGGTCCCATTTACATTACATAATGTAAATGGGACAATATTTGTAAATGTCAAAGGCACAAAATATGAATGACTTTAACGTCATACCAACTATAAATTGTAGAAATTCATATACAAATATTGGCACTGCATCTGTTCCTAACATTTTCTAAATGTAAACGACGCTGAGGAGGATGATGCAGAGACGACCTTTACGCTTACACCTCACCCACAGGTGGTAGAGAGATCAACAGTTCTTTAACTGTGTTCTTTAACTGTGTTTGTATGTCTGATGTGCTCCATGTGTTTAGTTCTTATAGTTGGACCATGCCCCAACACCTGAAGCAGAATCCACCTCTAGGCGAGGAAACGTTCACTGCGCCAGATGTTGTGTGTGTGCACATGCTCAGTGCGTATCACAGTATTTGTTTCTAAAACGCTGCTTCGTTGTCAGACAGTTAATGTAAGTGTGCATGCACATACTGTACAATATGTGCATGACAGAAGGCTATCTGAAGTGTTTTTGAAGGTCTCCATGTGTATACCTTTTCCAACATGAGGACACACAAGGCAGGCCAAAGTTATGTCTGAGAGTGTCTCCTCAGTGATTGAGCAAACATTTGGGATGCAAATACTTGATCCAGCTCTTCTCCAGCTCCAGTCAGCCTAAGAAAGCAAAGTGCAGCTCTGTGCCAAGCTACATGAAGGCCCCTGGCCAAGTAAAGAGAGGCTCCAGACCACTGGCCTCACTTAAAGCAAACACATGAAATTACACTTGGTACATGATGTCATTTGCATCTAGTTTCTGAAGTTGTCGATTATGCAAGTTGTTTGAAGTGGCACAGGATTTAGGTAAAATGTTGCTGTCCCATGGGCCCCTCTTGTGTTTTCTCAACTCATTTAGTCACAGAATGGCATATATGACCTGCAAAAACTAGTTTTAGATTTATTGGTATTTTACAAGAGGTAAGATAATACAAATGTTGACTTTAGGATGTTGAGAACAACCTTTTCATTAATTTAAATTCACACCCAAAGGAACAGCAACATTATGCATATTTCTGTTGAGTGATTGGGGCTTGCTGCTTTTACAATGGCAAGCTGTGTTGATGTGCTTTCAAATCAAAGTTAATTGGTCGCGTACAATGGAGAATGTGAATTGTCTTTGATTATGCTTGGTGGCTCATGTACAGTATGCTGATCGTGCACATATTTCCTCCTAGCCTTCTCGTCTCTGCCTCCCTTTTGCCACTCTTCCTCTGTTTCTTTCTTTCTTTCTTTCTTTCTTTCTTTCTTTCTTTCTTTCTTTCTTTCTTTCTTTCTTTCTTTCTTTCTTTCTTTCTTTCTTTCTTTCTTTCTTTCTTTCTTTCTCTATAACCATGTTTCCATCGACAGTTTTTCAGGGAGTCAAGTCATATTGTATAAAAACAAAATCACGACACCTGTGATGGAAACAGGAAGTTTCGGTGTAATTTTATAAATGCCGACAGATAACGTGTTCGTTCGATATGGTGGGATCTTTTTGTGTTGGTAAAATTAATTATGCAGGAAATGGCATTGGAAACCCCTTTATGCGCAAATATTGATACAATAACTATCATATCGAAGTACATTTGGAGTCATGCGATGATATGGTGTTTGGTTCTCCCACTATAATTTGGGAAACCATGCAGTTTTTTAGGCTATACATTAAATAAATGATGATGAACTTCACAGGGTGGTGAAAGTGTACAGTATGAGCATGATGCTCCTTTCCAATAAATGTTGAGGGTCTTATTCTGGTGACATGATGATCGCTGTTTGGCTGCCGTTTGACAAATACGAATGTTCTTGCTGTTATCCATAATAGGCGAATCTTATCATGTAGTCTAGCCAACCTGCACAGCCTACCTGTACTGTCTGCGAGCTGTTGGCTAGAGCGCAGGTACCAAGACCGGAGTAGGCCATTTGGTATTTAACGCAACAGTTTTTGTGACAAAACTATCGGTAGAGTTGAAAATGCTATGGAAACACATTGAACTTTAGATTTGTATTCGGTACATGAGAACTTAAGCGAAAAAATATATTTTGTGTTCACTACGTCATCACGCAATGATTTTTATCTTCAACAAGTCCATTTGGTGGAAACATACTGAACCACTGGTGGAAAAATGTGCATATTTTCTTTATGCGGAGTCTAGAATATTCTCATGAAAATATGTCGTCAATTTGAAGAGAACCTAGTTTATTCCTTCCTCTGCTTTATCATTCTCCATATTTCTTTCCCCATTCCTTTCCCAGTCTCTGATCCGAAATATAAGGCACATTCCCAGACCGTAGTTCACTACCCAGTCCTCTAGACTATACCCTTTCTAGCTTCGCACTTTCAGTTCATCAGCAAGGGTCTAGGCCTTAGGGACAGTGACCAGGGATTGAATTGGGATTGTGCTTTTCTGTGTATGTTCACAGAGCTCAGTGGCTATGTTTCCTTTGACTTAGGGACTCTCTCAAAGGCTTAGTGAGTGTGTATTCAGTGCAGCCAATGCATTTGCTGCATCACAGCCTCGCAGCAAGGGACGTGAATTACACTAATACTGCAGAAGGAATGCAACCCCACTGACACTTCAACCCAATCCCTCTGCGTGTAGGATGGGGATAAGGAAGAGCAGCTTCCTTAGGGAAAAGCTCATAAAGTACTAACAGTGTGTACAGGCAGGCAGACTGGTGTGTGTTGGGGAGTGCTTGATACAAGAATGAAGTTTGGTGTCTTGATGAGGTCAGTGAGTTGGAGTGTGTCTAATTAGAGGGAGAGATACATACCTGGGTGGAATGTCTCTTTGACCGCAGGTTACTGAGCTGGTCCTTGGAGATCATGACTATCTGAAGAAGCTCATTGTTTCATGAGCTTTTGAGTGGTTTTGTGTGTTGCTACATGTTGCATAGACATAACGAGACACGAAGAGAGAAAATGTGGCTCCGTCCTCCTCTACTCCTTCCCCCAGTTCCCCCACTTCTGAGGAGGTAAAGTTGAGGGCACGGCCACTCTGCCAGACAGCCAGGCCAGACGAAGGTAACTGATAAGACAACATGGACTACCTTTCAGGGAGCCAGAATAGACACGTCTACCATGTAGCCTGCAGGGTAGGAGTGTTGGGCCAGTAACTGAAAGGTAAAAATCTGTCATTCTGTCCCCGAGCAAGGCATTTAACACAATGTTTCCCGGGTGCCATGGATGCTGATTAAGGCATCTCTCCACACCTCTCTGATTCAGAGGGGTTTGGTTCAATGCGGAAGACACATTTCAGTTGAATGCATTCAGTTGTACAACTGACTAGGTATCCCCTCTTTCACCCTTAGATGACGATAGGCTTTGCTTTGCTTCTGATGGCACCCCTCTCTCTTCCTCTGTCTCAGTCTGTAGTAAAGCATGCCTGCCTGGGGACTGAGCACTCAAATCAAAAAGCCATCTGTCTCAGTTTAAGTTTGTTTGTAGGACCTTTTTAAGTATATTTTATTTGACACAATTCAACATTGAAATAAATATTGCCAGTGAATGTGGGTCGACTAAACATATACAGTATATAATTCTGTAAGGAAGCTTATGCATATGTCCTCCATTTCAGAACAGTAAAAACTGATAGTTAATATGATATTCACAATTTTAGAGGGAGTTTATTTATTTTTATTTTACCTTTATTTAACTAAATTCTATTTTACCTTTATTTAACTAAATATTTTACCTTTATTTAACTAAATTCTTATTTACAAAGACAGCCTAGGAACAGTGGGTTAGCTGCCTTGTTCAGGGGTAGAACGACAGATTTTGGCCTTGGCAGCTCGGGGATTCGATTCACCAACCTTTCGGTTACTGGCCCAATGCTCTAACCACTTGGCTACCTGCCGCCCAGGTTTAAGTAGATGCTCTCCATCCTTGGTCCATATGCTTTTTGATTTGTCTCGTGGTCGACTTCATTCCATCCGGCGTTGACCTGATCTGAACCCCAGCTCTGACAGTGTCTCATTAATAAATAACCTGTCATGGTCTACGTACAAGGCAACAGTACCTTACACTGCTATGGAAGGAGCGCACACTGACTACATCTGGTTTGTGATTTTCCCAAGTCCGCAAGAAAGGTTTCGTCATCAACTGGCACAAACCCACTCTCCTTCATTTCCACTGCAGTGATGTGTCTGTGGAAACAAATCAGGTATGTCTGTGTCAAGAGGGAGAGCCAGGTATCATCATAATGTTGAGAAGTGAAGAAGACAGGTTGTAAATTATGACCTCTCTAGAGACTTCAGACTGATCTTAGGTCTAGATGAGAGACTTATCCCTACTGTCCAATCCCATTGTGTTTGAGCTCTGTTCTTTTCCATTCCGTGATTTTCGTGTCTTAAACTTTAAGGAGAATACTTCAGACCCTGACCTTCATTGCAGATCTACTCGAATCGAACTACACCAGCTCTGACGCTCGTCAGATGTGGCAGGGCTTGCAAACCATTACAGACTACAAAGGGAAGCACAGCCGAGAGCTGCCCAGTGACACAAGCCTACCAGATGAGCTAAACTACTTCTATGCTCGTTTCGAGGCAAATAACACTGAAACATGCATGAGAGCACCAGCTGTTCCGGAAGACTGTGTGATCACGCTCTCCGCAGCCGATGTGAGAAAGACCTTTAAACAGGTCAACATTCACAAGGCCTCAGGGCCAGATGGATTACCAGAACGTGTACCGCACGTTCTTGCGGTACATAGAACGTGTTCCGCAAGCATGCGCTGACCAACTGGCAAGTGTCTTCACTGACATTTTCACCTCTCCCTGTCCGAGTCTGTAATACCAACATGTTTCAAGCAGACAACCATAGTGCCTGTGACCAAGAACATTAAGGTAACCTGCCTAAATGACTACCGATCCGTAGCACTCATGTCTGTAGCCATGAAGTGCTTTGAAAGGCTGGTCATAGCTCACATCAGCACCATTATCCCAGAAACCCTAGACCCACTCCAATTTGCATACCGCCCCAACAGATCCACAGATAATACAATCTCTATTGTACTCCACACTGCCCTTTCCCACCTGGTCAAAAGGAACACCTATGGACAAATGTTATTCATTGACTACAGCTCAGCGTTCAACACCATAGTACCCTCAAAACTCATCACTAAGCTAAGGACCCTGGGGCTAAACACCTCCCTCTGCAACTGGATCCTGGACTTCCTAATGGCCGACCCCAGGTGGTAAGGGTAGGTAACAACACATCTGCCACACTGATCCTCAACACAGGGGCCCCTCAGGGGTGCGTGCTATGTCCCCTCTACTCCCTGTTCACCCATGACTGCATGGCCAGGCACGACTCCAACACCATCATTACATTTGCCGATGACACAACAGTGGTGGACCTGATCAACGACGAGACAGGGACGAGGTCAGAGACCTGGCCATGTGGTGCTCGGACAACAACCTCTCCCTCAACGTGATCAAGACAAAGGAGATGATTGTGGACTACAGGAAAAAGAGGACCGAGCACACCCCCATTCTCATCGACAGGGCTGCAGTGGAGCAGGTTGAGAGCTTCAAGTTCCTTGGTGTCCACATCACCAACAAACTAACATGGTCCAAGCACACCAAGACAGTCGTGAAGAGGGCATGACAAAACCTATTCCCCCTCAGGAGACTGAAAAGATTTGGCATGGGTCCTCAGATCCTCAAAAGGTTCTACAGCTGCACCATCAAGAGCATCCTGACTGGTTGCATCACTGCCTGGTATGGCAACTTCTCAGCCGCCGACCGCAAGGCACTACAGAGGGTAGTGAGAATGGCCCAGTACATCACTGGGGCCAAGCTTGCTGCCATCCGGGACCTCTATACCAGGCGGTGTCAGAGGAAGGCCCTAAAAATTATCAAAGACTCCAGCCACCCTAGTCATAGACTGTTCTCTCTGCTACCGCACAGCAAGCGGTACCGGAGCGCCAAGTCTAGGTCCAAGAGGCTTCTAAACAGCTTCTACCCCCAAGCCATAAGACTCCTGAACATCTAATCAAATGGCTACCCAGACTATTTGCATTGCCCCCCCATCTTAACACCGATGCTACTCTCTGTTTGTCGTCTATGCATGGTCACTTCAATAACTCTACCTACATGTACATACTACCTCAACTAACCGGTGCCCCCGCACATACCCCCCTGTATGTAGTCTCGCTATTGTTGTTTTACTGCTGCTCTTTAATTACTTGTTACTTTTATCTCTTAATCTTGTATTTTCTTGTATTTTTTGAAACTGCATTGTTAGTTGGGGGCTTGTATGTAAGCATTTCACTGTAAGGTCGACACCTGTTGTATTCGGTGTATGTGGCTAATACAATTTGATTTGATTTGAGATGCTATTGGGTGTAACAAACCCAGTCATTCATGGATGACGTTTTAACATTGGCTTTTGTTAGACTAAAATGAAACAAGTTGCCTAAAGCCATCATGCTATATGACCCCCTTATTTTGGGGGGAAATTACAGCTATGCTGACGATATGAAATATGAATTCCATTTAGGAATTTCCCCTCTTGAACAGGAAAGAAATGGGGTATTCTGAACGTGTAATTAAGTGCAGTATGTCAGGCTAGTGCTCATTCTACACCTGTGTTGGGCCTCAAGCAGAACGTTTTTCTTCTTTTCTTTCTCAACACATCACAGTAACATTAAAGTTAGACTAAAGAGATTTGGGAATAACTTCTAATCATTGGTAGACCTATTCTTCTAGGTTTTTGGACGCCACTTTGCATTGGATGGCGAGTAATACAATTGAACTTAACAACCTTTATAAGTCCACTACAGCAAGGTGTAGGATTGTACGACAAAACATATTTTGTGCTCTCTTTCTATGTTTTTAACATAATTATTTGAGGAGGATGTGGAAAGATAAAACAGAGTTGTTAAAAGCATGATTGTTGTATTTACTTCAATAGGCAATCTGCAGTTCAAATAATAACAAAGCGGACACCCCACCTCGGTTTTGGTGAACAGCTCAGGAATTGGGATGGAGAAATGTAACCACTCTCACATCCATAGACAGAGCTATGGATGCAAGGAATGACCATCCACAATATCAAAATTATAGTTTTAACCATGTTTTGAGGTTATATAGTCAATGTTTGTTTACAGTTACATTGTTTACAAACTGTGGAGTAAAACAATCTTATATTTGGGGTTTCTGATCGGGTACAACAGTTGAACTAAGCTCATGAGGCATTTTTAAGTTATATTCTTCAAGAATCAATTAATATATAAAATCAGTGACCACCCCATTCACGAAAAAGGTTTGCGTGGTCGTGGCTTTCTAGGTAAAGCAGGCAGACAGACATAGAGGCATTCAGTTACTGTTCGATTGAACGTTAGAATGGGGAAAACGAGTGACCTAAGCAGCTTTGAACATGGTATGATCATTGGTGCCAGGCGCACCGGTTCCAGTATCTCAGAAGCGGCCGGCCTCCTGGGCTTTTCGCGCACAACAGTGTCTAGGGTTTACAGAGAATGGTGCGACAAACAAAAACATCCAGTCAGCGGCAGTCCTGTGGGCGAAAACAGCTCATTAATGAGAGGTCGAAGGAGAATGGAAAGAATCATGCAAGCTAAAAGGCGATCCACAAAGAAGCAAATAACGGCGCAGTACAACAGTAATGTGCAGAGCGGCATCTCAGAACGCACAACAAGTCAGTCCTTGTCATGGATGGGCTATTGCAGCAGACGACCACACCGGGTTCCACTCCTATCAGCTAAAAACAAGAAGAAGCAGCTCCAGTGGGCACACGATCACCAACACTGGACAATTGAGGAGTGAAAAAACATTGCCTGTTCTGATGAATCCTGTTTCCTGTTACGTCATGCTGATGGCAGAGTCAGGATTTGGCGTAAGCAGCATGAGTCCATGGCTCCATCCTGCCTGGTGTCAACGCTACAGGCTGGTGGTGTAAGGGTGTGAGAAATGTTTTCCTGTCACACCTTACATCTCTTGATACCTATTGAGCAATGTTTCCATGCCACAAAGAATTCTGTCTGTTCTGGAGGTAAAGGGGTGTCCAACCTGGTACTAGATGGGTTTACCTAATAAACTGGCCACAGTGTATATTAATTCAAAAGTAAAAATAATGTACACTGCTCAAAAAAATAAAGGGAACACTTAAACAACACAATGTAACTCCAAGTCAATCACACTTCTGTGAAATCAAACTGTCCACTTAGGAAGCAACACTGATTGACAATAAATGTCACATGCTGTTGTGCAAATGGAATAGACAACAGGTGGAAATTATAGGCAATTAGCAAGACACCCCCAATAAAGGAGTGGTTCTGCAGGTGGGGACCACAGACCACTTCTCAGTTCCTATGCTTCCTGGCTGATGTTTTGGTCACTTTTGAATGCTGGCGGTGCTTTCACTCTAGTGGTAGCATGAGACGGAGTCTACAACCCACACAAGTGGCTCAGGTAGTGCAGCTCATCCAGGATGGCACATCAATGCGAGCTGTGGCAAGAAGGTTTGCTGTGTCTGTCAGCGTAGTGTCCAGAGCATGGAGGCGCTACCAGGAGACAGGCCAGTACATCAGGAGACGTGGAGGAGGCCGTAGGAAGGCAACAACCCAGCAGCAGGACCGCTACCTCTGCCTTTGTGCAAGGAGGAGCAGGAGAAGCACTGCCAGAGCCCTGCAAAATGACCTCCAGCAGGCCACAAATGTGCATGTGTCTGCTCAAATGGTCAGAAACAGACTCTATGAGGGTGGTATGAGGGCCCGACGTCCACAGGTGGGGGTTGTGCTTACAGCCCAACACCGTGCAGGTCGTTTGGCATTTGCCAGAGAACACCAACATTGGCAAATTCGCCACTGGCGCCCTGTGCTCTTCACAGATGAAAGCAAGTTCACACTGAGCACATGACAGACGTGACAGAGTCTGGAGACGCTGTGGAGAACGTTCTGCTGCCTGCAACATCTTCCAGCATGACCGGTTTGGCGGTGGGTCAGTCATGGTGTGGGGGTCGCACAGCCCTCCATGTGCTCGCCAGAGGTAGCCTGACTGCCATTAGGTACCGAGATGAGATCCTCAGACCCCTTGTGAGACCATATGCTGGTGCGGTTGGCCCTGGGTTCCTCCTAATGCAAGACAATGCTAGACCTCATGTGGCTGGAGTGTGTCAGCAGTTCCTGCAAGAGGAAGGCATTGATGCTATGGACTGGCCCGCCCGTTCCCCAGACCTGAATCCAATTGAGCACATCTGGGACATCATGTCTCGCTCCATCCACCAACGCCACGTTGCACCACAGACTGTCCAGGAGTTGGCAGATGCTTTAGTCCAGGTCTGGGAAGAGATCCCTCAGGAGACCATCCGCCACCTCATCAGGAGCATGCCCAGGCGTTGTAGGGAGGTCATACAGGCACGTGGAGGCCACACACACTACTGAGCCTCATTTTGACTTGTTTTAAGGACATTACATCAAAGTTGGATCAGCCTGTAGTGTGGTTTTCCACTTTCATTTTGAGTGTGACTCCAAATCCAGACCTCCATGGGTTGATAAATTGGATTTCCATTGATTATTTTTGTGTGATTTTTGTTGTCAGCACATTCAACTATGTAAAGAAAAAAGTATTTAATAAGATTATTTCTTTCATTCAGATCTAGGATGTGTTGTTTAAGTGTTCCCTTTATTTTTTGGAGCAGTATATGTTACAATCACAGATTGCTGATTTAAAAAGCAAAATGTCTATGATAATCTTCAGAAAAGGCTTAATTCACAACCTGGAAAAAGACAGCATGATATAATTACATGGTATATCATCAACATTTCCTGACTTGTCTTCTTACAGAAGACCTCAAAAGGCACTTACAAACACAGGATAGTGTCTCTGCCACAAACTGTCATCGTTCCCTTTCTCTTCAGATAATTACCAGTTTCATATAATGGACTTCTTGCACTGCTGTTACATTTTGTCATTGAATTTGTGTTTCTGGTGAGTAAATTCTTATTGCAACATCCTGTCTCTGTTGTATTTCTAGCCCAGGACAACCCTAACAGTCTGAGACACAAATACAACTTCATCGCTGACGTGGTGGAGAGGATCGCCCCGGCCGTGGTTCACATTGAACTCTACCGCAAGTAAGAGCTGTGTGTGTGTAGGTCCTTGAATATCTGTAGACAAATACCAGAGTTTTCTTTACGACCCACCTGGATGTAAGAATACACTAGTTGGGACGACACTTAAGTACTTATCCTTTTTCATTATCTCTGCCGCTCCTTGTTCAGGGGCGGCAGCGTAGCCTAGTGGTTAGAGCGTTAGACTAATAATCGAAAGGCTGCAAATTCAATTCCCCGAGCTGACAAGGTACAAATCTGTCGTTCTGCCCCTGAACAAGGCAGTTAACCCACTGTTCCTAGGCCGTCATTGAAAATAGGAATTTGTTCTTAAATGACTTGCCTAGTTAAATGAAGGTAAAAATTCCCAAAAATGATCTTTCTCCATATCCCTGTCTCTCCTTCTCCCTCTTTCTATTCCTCCCTCCCTTTCTCTATAAATGTATCTCTCTCTTCTCTCCGCATCTGTCTTTCTTTCCCTTTCTACCTCTCTATCTTCCCCTCCCTCTTGCTCAGGATGGCATATTCTAAGAGGGAGGTGGCGGTGGCCAGTGGCTCAGGGTTCGTGGTGTCGGAGGATGGACAGATCGTGACCAACGCCCACGTTGTGGCCAATAAGCATAGAGTAAAGGTGGAGCTGAAGAGCGGTGCCACCTACGACGCCAAGATCAAAGACGTGGATGAGAAGTCCGACATCGCACTCCTCAAGATCGACTCACCAGTAAGAGTGGTCACTAGAGGTCACGGTCATAGTTCCAAATCAAATTGAAATAACTTTATTCAAACAACTTACCACATCAATAATTAACATAGGAGCCAAACGGAGGCATAAGGAACGGGTTTGCAGTTAGAAACATTTGCAACATGTTAGTTTGCTTGTGTGTGCCACCCACTCCTTCACTAAGATCGTCACATTATTCCTTCAAATGGAAACTTTATGGAATATTATAAGTGGCATAAATAGTGGGTTTGAGGAGTGTGGCTTTACACAGTAGCTCCCACGCTTCAGTCCTTTTTAATTCCTGCCTGTGAGAGTGTGTGGGAATGACATTGACAGTTTCAACACCCGTGAAGCGGATTGGATTTTAAGTACAGCCTTCCAGGCCAACAGCAGCCATTTTGGTGCAGTACTTTCCTATATTTTACAACTGCATATCTAGACACCATTGGCAAAGTGAACAACAATTACTCAATATTATTCCCTATAAAACAGCAGGGGAGTCGGAATTGCAAGATGTTATTGATAGAAAAGTGTTGTTCAGCTTGATAACATAGAGAGGTGATTGTTTGAGTGGTGCAACAAGTGCAATCAAATGGTCCTTGTAAATGCTGGTATTCAACACATAGTTCATGTTGGCAATGGCATTCAGAAAAAAAACACTTCATAAAACAACAGTCATTACGCAACGATTCTCAGAAATAAACTTGGAAGATATTCTGCAAAGACTCATTAACAGCAGATGAAAACCCATGTTATGCTCCAATGAGAAAATAGTTTTGATTGCAAAAGTTTTGCTCATAAATGGCATGGAGGCAGGCCATGTAAGGTTTTTGCCACGGGAAAGTACAGTAACGTTGAGAGGCTGTTGCTTTGTGGACCAGCGGGAAACACATCCCACATGAATCATAGTCGACAACCATATGAAGGAATGCCTGGCACCTTGTCAACGCCACGGGCTATGAGTAACTGCACAGCAGAATGCCTCACCGAGCTTTCCCTCGCTTCAATGCACAGCTGAAAAGACACTCACGACAAGGACAGGGCTACACACTGCATTGGCCCAAAACGTCAAGACAAGGTTATGTTTTCTTTTATGCGGCCTACATTGGTTCCCCATACTGGCCCTGGAAGACCACTGTGCTATAGTCTCTGGTCTACATTCAAGACCTATACTAGACAACAGTAAGGTGATATCAGACCCAAAGCAGTGATCCATCAATGTCTGAAGAAAAGATTATGGATGGAAATAGTTGTTGTAATGAAAACCAGCATAAATCTTATAGTTCTCAAAACAGGACCAGTTTCAAGACACTGAAAAGTTGAATGCTTTGTGCCATGGTGGTAAAGACTACCACCCAACTACTGGTTGACCATGACAGCCCAGCGCTGATTGTGGATTGACCATACACCCGGGGCCCCATTGTGGCTCCATAGCTAAGACTTCTTTATATTTAGTTTATTTGGATCCCCATTAGCTTTTGCATAAGTAGCAGCTACTCTTCCTGGTGTCCACAAAAAACACAAAACATGACAAGTAACAAAACACTGATACACTGATAGTCAAGGACAGTCACACCAATGATATACAAACAATACAACAACAAAAAGAATAAACAATACAAATATATATATATATATATATATATATATATATATATATATATATATATATATATATATATATATATATATATATATATATATATATTTGTGTGTTAGAGTGTGTCTGTTTGTGTGTGTGTCCTCACAGCCCCAGAGGTTCCAGGAGTTATTATTTAATCCGTTTTTAAAGGTAATTTTGCTGTTTGCTTGAGTAATTGGAGGTGAAAGGGAGTTCCATGCGATGATAGCTCTGCATCGTGCCATGAACGCGTTTTGAACATGGGGACTGTGAAGAGACCCCTGGTGGTATGTATTGTGGGGTATGTATGGGTGTTTGAGCTGAATGTTGTTTGATTATGCAGACAATCTGGAATTTAAGTCACAGTAATATTTATCATAAAAACTAGAAGAGAAGCCGTTAATCTCTCGTCAACCCTCAACCAGAAAAGACTTGCATGCATGTTGTTGATGTTAGTTCTGTATGTGCAGTTAATGGAAAGGCCTGCTGCTGTTTTGAGCCAGCTGCAGCTTTGCGATGTCTTTCTTTGCTGCATTGGACCATATTACCAGCCAGTAATCAAGATGGGACCAGAGCCTTAATAACTAGTACAGTTGATTTTTGTGTCAAAAACACAGGACTTATTTTTATAATAGACATATCCCTCCCCTTCTTCAGATCAACTTTGTCAATATAACTTGAATATGATCATTTGGGCTCCCGAGTGGCGCAGCGGTCTAAGGCACTGCATTTCAGTGCTAGAGGCGTCACTACAGACACCCTGGTTCGAATCCAGGCTGTATCACAACCAGCCGTGATTGGGAGTCCCATAGGGCGGCACACAATTGACTTCCAACTCTTAAATAAAGGTCAAATAAAATTGACAATCCAATGTTATACCTAGGAGTTTAGCTTGCTCAATGATCACACCCTTTATGTACAACTCCAGTTGAGGTTTAGGTGTTAGAATGTTTTGAACCGAATACGATGCTTTTAGTTTTAGATGAATTTAGGACCAGTTCACCTATTCTGATACTGACTGTAGCTCTGTATTAGAATCTCAGTGAGCTCACTGGCTTTGTTGCTGACGTGTAGAGTGTGGAATCATCAGCATACATAGTCATTCTAGCTTAATGTAAGATCAGTCGCAAATCATTTGTAAAAATAGAGAAAAGTAACGGCCCAAGGCAACTGCCCTGGAGGATATGGCACTGTAGATATCTGATGTTAGAGAAGCTTCCGTTGAGGAACACTCTGTGGGTTATATTGAATAAATAACTCTCCAAACATGTGATGGCAGGTGATGTGAAGTTTTTTTCAATAACAATTTAGGATCAATAACAAAGGCTGCACTGAAATCTAACAATACAGCTCCAACTATCATCTTAATATCCATTTATTTTAACCAATCATCTGTCATCTGAGTCAGTGCAGTACACGTTGAATACCCTTCTCTGTATGCATGCTGAAAGTCAGTAGTTAACTTGTTCTCTGAAAAATATAATTATATTTGGTCAAACAATCCTCTCCATCAATTTACTAAGAACAGGCAGAAAACTGATTGGTCGACTGTTAGAGCCAGCAAAGTGTGCTTTACTATTTTTAGGCAGTGAATTACTCTTGCTTCCTTCCACGCCTGTGGGCACCCACACTCCTTTAGGCTTTGGTTAAAGATATAGCAAATAGGAGTGGCACGTACAGTGTGCTACCATTCTCAATAGTTTCCCATCAAGGTTGTCTATACCTGGTGGCTTATCATTATTTATGGATAATAGTAGTTTTTCCACCTCTCCCACACTAACTTGACCAAATTCAAAATAGCCATCCTTCTCTTTCATTATTAGATATTTTATACAAAAATATGTTTGTTCACTGTTCAATGTTGTCATTTCACTTTTGAGTTTTTCCACTTTACTAGTGAAATAATCATTAAAATGATTGGCAATATCAAAAGGTTTGTTATCGATAACCCATAACCCAATTAATCTCCATTGAAGGTATTCTGCCTATGACATCGTTTAAGGTACTCCAAAGTCTTTTTCCATTGTGTTTTATGTCATTTATCTTTGTTTGGGAATATAATTTCGTATTTTTTTTACGTTTAGTCACAAAATGGCTCAATTTGTTGAGCCAGCTGTTGAAATCTTTGCCCCAGTTGTCCCTTCTATGTGAGACAGTGTCTACCCAGTTCCATGGGAGACAGCACATCCCAGCTAATGATACATGGGGTAGGGGAGGGTGTTTGTGAGGGAAAGAGTCGAATAGAGATGGAGAGAGTCAGTGAAAGAGAAATTAGAGGATGAGAGAGGGAGGGAGATAATTAGACGGGAAAATAAAGGGAAAGTTAGAATTTCTTAATTTGAAATGTAAGGGAAAATATAGTCAGTCGTCACAGTTTTGTCCTCAGTGCTTCAGGTCTGTACTCTTAAGTATTCATCTCTTTCCCTCTTTTCCTCACTCTCCCTATCTCTCTTGCTTCAAGTGGGAGTCATTATGAGTAGGGGTTACTATTGTCAAACTTTGTAGTGCATATAAGCCCACTGAGAAAGAATCAATCACACGTGAGCTTTGAAAATGTACTTTTTGGATGTAGAATACCCTCTCTTTCCCCTCGGTGCTCCATGAGAAGCAGAGTTTATTGGTGGCTGGGTTGGTCCGTTCCTGGGTTGTGGTGTGGTGTACCCCGTCTCTGGGGAAGACATTAGTCTGTCTGCAGCAGCTGGGACTTCAGAGGATGGAAAGGAGAAAAGGAAAAAGTGCTATACTCCTTTCTGACAGAAAGAGAGTGGGATGAAGAGAGAGAGGAAGAGAGGGAAACAGTTCCATATGTCTGGAAAGCTAGGTGAGGCTAATGAGTTCTCTGTGATGTAGCGCTGGGACGATATTGAGAGAGGTCATCATGTAGGGGAAGGAGCAGCTTGTTAACCCTATCAACTCACTGCATAACTTGTCTCTCATACACAATAGTTCACTGACGATGTCCTCAATTTGGGCAGTGCCAATGAAAACTGAGGAAGTCATGTCAACAGGACGCCACATCATCATCACTAAATGCATTGTTTCTCAGTCCCCTACCACAATGTTAGTCTGTAAGCTCCCCATGTAGTCCACCTCCCAGACGTCTGCTAGGATGACTGGCGCTGGCTAGACCAGACCAGGGCTCTTATTGGTTTAGGAGACATCCAGGACATGCTCTGCTCCTCATCTTGTGGAAAAAGTGGTGTCCTTCTGGAAAGAAGCAGAGGGGAAATGAATCACATCCTCGTCTCATCCTCCATTTCACTCGCTCTCCCAGAATCGTTCTCAACCATTTGAATGCAGCATGTGCAGACGAGGGCCAAGGAAAGCCGACCGGCCTTGCTCTTATGTTCCATGCTGCAGACTTGGCCTAGTTTGTAGGTGGTTGTTTTCCAAGCCAGTGATGCAGGGAAGAGAGACCCAAACATCCCAACCGCATCTCGTCAGGTCTGCATGGCCTAGAGATCAAAAGTGTGTGGCGTCTAGCCGCCCGTCAGTGAGATGCCATCCAGTCATCCAGGGTGTCTGTAAACTATGCTGAAGGAATGGAGCTTTTGGCCATGTGTTTGCTGTTATGTTGGCTGTGATATTTACAACAATGTGTGCACCATATTGTTTTTCTGTCCGATATCAGTGAAGGTTAGCTTAGCCAGTATGGTTGAAAGTTGTTTATATTAACTAGCCTATGCTATTAAATATTGTTAAGATGGCTAGCAATCAGTGAGGGAAGGGACATTTATTTTTCTTATGACATAGACTTTTCCCAGCTCCTGTGATATATTTGGGTGTGTGCGTAACTCTTTCCCTGAAACTAGCTGTTATGTTGAGCTCACACGTACGTTTCTGCCACCCCTCAGCCAATGCTGATCCCCAGAGCTGATGGTTCTACAGGTGTGAGCATGTCGGATCACGCTCCTCTTTATTCACTGTGGCACAACCCTTGGGCTAAAAGTTAATGTGTAGCCAAAGTACTGTACACACACGAACAGTCACACCACTTGCTAGTCCTCCCCATGATATCTACAGTTATCTCTGCATGGTAGCACAGTGCTACAAAGATAACATAATACCTACTGCCTTGAATTCCCCTATAGGAAGAACACAGTAGTGACCACAGTAAAAACCGTAGACGTTGTAATAGGTTTAATCACCAAACAAAGGGTGTGTGTATTTCACTGGCATGTCTCTTTGAACTAACGGGTGCCAGCTGTGTTGGTGTCAGTTGTGAATTTCCTGTGTTAAGTAAAATTAACCCGTTTTTACATATTTACGTGTGCCTTTTAAACTATTAGCGACAGTCCATCACAGCATGAAGCTTGACAAAATAAGTTTGCACCTAGGCTCAAGTCATAAAATAGGAGTTAATGTACCGTAAATTCCGGACTATAAGCCGCAACTTTTTTCCCAGGCTTTGAACCTCGCGGCTTAAACAATGACACGGCTAATATATGGATTTTTCCCGCTTTCGATTTTTTTCTCTCCAAAAAAACATTCTGTGACGTGCTCAGTTTTTTGCGGCATGAAGCTTTCATTAGACCAATGAAATTGCCGAACGGGTTAAGGTCAAACAACTTTTTTGTTTACTATTTAGATTAAATCGAGCGCTCTCAAACTTCCCATCATTCTGATTACGGTAATCATTTTGTCACCCTCATCATGGCAAAGACACGGAGAAATTCATATGATGCAGCTTTCAAGTTGAAGGCGATTGATCTGGCTGTTGGAAAAGGAAATAGAGCTGCTGCACGGGAGCTTGGTCTTAATGAGTCGATGATAAGACGTTGGAAACAGCAGCGTGTGGAATTGACTCAGTGCAAAAAGACAACTAAAGCTTACTGCTCATTTTTTATTTTTTGTTACAAGCCGTGTTTCGTTAAAGCCTGTGTAAAGTTCATTTGTTTCAATGTACCGGTAGGCACCTGCGGCTTATAGACATGTGCGGCTTATTTATGTTCAAAATAATATATGTTTTTTAATTCAGTGGGTGCGGCTTATATTCAGGTGCGCTTAATAGTCCGGAAATTACGGTAGTAGGTTTTAAAAGCGATTCCAAACTGTCGAAGCTGTAATATGAAACAAAGGCTTGTCTATGGCAACAAAGGAGGCATTTTCCCTGTCGGTCCTTCCACCCCCTGCCATAGCAGACACTCTAGATGTACAGTACAATTTTCTAGAGATGGTTGAGATGATGAATATATGAATATCTGGAATGATACCACGACTTCTAAGTGCCCCTGTCATGCCATACTTTTTCTGGATGGCTGTTAGTAAATACTGGCTTTCCTGTTGAAGTATACTGTCTCTGTCACTGTCTCAGCCTCTATTCAAATCTGAAATTGTGCCATTCTCAGTTATTTATGAAGCAATTGAGAGCTTGGAAAACATTAATTTTTTAAGAATAGAGTGGTTGAAATTTAAATTCAAAGTTTTAACTTGAGATTGAGGACCAGGTATTAGTGCATTTAACTGAAAGCATCTCGCGTGATGTTAGGGACGGCCAATGCAGGAGAGGGTTTCCTGCTCCTCGTCTTCTACCTTTAACCACCTCTTTGTGTGTAAAAACTGTTGGTAGCTAAATCCGGCAAGAACTAGGACCATGAAAAAACTCTCTGCGCAGTTGGCTTCTGCGCCCTCACCCGCTAGTGACTGAATGCTGATATACTTGGTTCTGACTCACTACAGGCTGTCCGGCAAGAACAGTACGGAAGCTTCTCAGTCCAGGACTTTTATTATCTTCATCACCACACACTGTAGTGTGGTAAATGTTGGGGGATGAGTGTTAAGGCATTAAGACCAGCCCATGGTTCAAAATAACCTGGTGAGTCACGTATGGTCAAGAGAAAGTCAGGACCACCGAAATTACATATACAGTATACGACACGGAATCCACAAGGACAAAAAGTAGCTGCAAGTGGTTAGTAGGTGATAGCTAGACTAACACTCCTCACACATGAAGAGTCACTGCATTTAACGTTTCCTTTATGCCTATTCACACATAGACACTCACACCCTCAAAGGGCTCATATCAGCTAGTCTAGGCATTCACAGTTTGAGTGGATGTGTGTAAGCATGACTGTACCGCCCTCAAGACAGTGTCAGCATTGTGTGTAAGCAGATGGATATGTACAGGTGTGTGTCAAGATGTGTTTTCGTCATTCACGCTGTTATTACCACTATCACCACAGCAAGCGGCTGGCAGACAACCAGTCCTGGCTGTCTCAGTGACTAAGACTCACCTGACTTTCTCTTGCCACCATGTGCCTTTTCTACCTCCATCTGGTTATCCCCTCACCCTGATCGGGGTAAGGGCGGTGTGTGTGTGTGTGTGTGTGTGTGTGTGTGTGTGTGTGTGTGTGTGTGTGTGTGTGTGTGTGTGTGTGTGTGTGTGTGTGTGTGTGTGTGTGTGTGTGTGTGTGTGTATTTCCTCACAAGGACAACAAAACAAGGAAAATTCAGACAAGTGGGGACATTTCGCCGGTCCCCACAAGGAAAAATGCTATTTTAGGCTTAGGGGTTAGGTTTAGGGTTACAATTAGGGTAAGGGTTCGAATAATGGTTCGGTTTAGGGTTTGAGGTTAAGGTTAGGTTAAGGTTAGGTTTAGGGTTTAGGCAAAATAGGATTTTGAATGGGAATCAGTTGTTTGGTCCCCACAAGAATAGTAAAACAAACATGTGTGTGTGTTTGTTCGTGTGTATGTGTGAGTGTGAGGGTGGGGAGTCACATACTGCTATTCTGGTGTCATGTCTGGATGAAGGGAATGAGAGGGGGGAGGAAGAGAAGGTGGGATTGGGGGATGTGAAAAGTTCCCCTCCTCAGTTACGCACTCTCATCTTCTCACTGTCATCTTCTATTAATACTTACGCTACAACTCAGGGTCCAAGTTCGCATTGAGTTCCCGCAAGCTAAAATGGCGTCTTATAATTGATATCCATTTTTATGGATTAATACTATTTGTAGACCTATTCAGCTATTGTAGGCAACGGTCAGCAGTAAAAAGTGGCTCTAATGTTGTGTAGGGATGCCAATCAACATGTAATAACCTAGTGTATACACTATATTGGAAAGGGAAGTGTAGTGTTATCACATTTCATGATGGCAATATGAATACGCCTGGGTAGTTGACTACAGGGCGTGTTTTGGTGTTTGCATACAGATCTTTGGCTTGTTGGCCAGTCAGTCTCAGTTACCTTAGCTTCCCACACTGTGACTCTATTTATAACCCAGGGTAAACAAAATGGATACAGGGAACAAATGGGAAAGGTCTCAAGATGGTGTTGTTGTCAGGGAATTCATGGTGGGCACGCTTCGGCTAGGACCATACACTCATTGGCTATGACTGGACGGAATGGAAATTATTTCATGCAGAGAGAAACTGTGGCTGGATAAATATACCCTCTGTCTGTCTAGGCACTGTCTCTGGCTTGTCATGGTTGCCTAGCCATGGAGTCTGTGGTTCCAGAGTTTAACATAAATGGATTTGTACTGTTTCATGAGGTACTGGCCAGTAGTCACTTATAAAATAGATGCACTGTTGAGGGGGTGGACTGACCATACAGTGAGAAGAATTGGAAGGGTCTATGGAATTGTGCTTGAAGGACTTTAGGTTCACTGTAAATATTAATGCTGTAAATAAATATGCCCTCCCTAACTTGTCCACCCTACAGATCAAGCTTCCTGTGCTGATGTTGGGGCTTTCGTCAGACCTGAGGCCTGGGGAGTTTGTGGTGGCCATCGGAAGCCCCTTCTCACTCCAGAACACAGTTACCACAGGAATAGTCAGCACAACCCAACGAGGGGGCAAGGAGTTGGGCCTACGCAACTCTGAAATGGAATACATTCAGACAGACGCTATTATCAATGTGAGTCTGTGAACACATGCACACACATCCCAAAGGATTGTGAACTGAGAACTGAAGTGATGTCCTTTTTTTGTTGACAGTATGGTAATTCAGGAGGCCCTCTGGTGAATCTGGTGAGAATACTCTTTGTTTATTGACAGTTAAACAGTAGTTCTACATGTCTAATAGAAGGCAGACACTGTGTCTGCATGATGACACATTGTAGTTTGAAACTGTATGCAAATGTGTGATTGTGTTACAGTGTTATTAGTGTGTCACTATGTGTGGTTTTCAGACACTAAATTGACTATATTGTTGTTGGATGATTGTATTATTGACTTCATTATTGACGGTGTTATTGTAGGATGGTGAGGTGATCGGGATCAACACTCTGAAAGTGACAGCTGGTATTTCTTTCGCCATTCCCTCCGATAAGATCAGAGAGTTCCTGACTGAATCCTACGACAGACAGTCCCGAGGTAGGACGTTGTATCCTTATAATCATCCTGGGTGTAACATCTAAATATGTCCCCCTAGTGTATGGTCCTGTTTACGCGGAACCTAAACCAGCTGCGAGCGCCATTGTGCATACATTTATTTTGTCCCCCTACACCAAACGCGATCACGACACGAGGTTAAAATATCAAAACAAACTCTGAACCAATTACATTAATTTGGGGACAGGTCGAAAAGCATTAAACATGTATGGCAATTTAGCTAGTTAGCTTGCATTTGCTAGCTAATTTGTCCTATTTAGCTAGCAAATTTGTCCTATTTAGCTAGCTTGCTGTTGCTAGTTAATTTGTCCTGGGATATAAACATTGAGTTGTTATTTTACCTGAAATGCAGAAGGTTCTCTACTCCGACAATTAATCCACACATAAAACGGCCAACCGAATCGTTTCTAGTCATCTCTGCTCCTTCCAGGCTTTTTCATCTTTGAATTTATATGGTGATTGACATCTACACTTTCATAGTATTTCCACGACAACCGGCAAAACATTTTGTCTTTCAATCACCCACGTGGGTATAACCAATGAGGAGATGGCACGTGGGTACCTGCTTCTATAAACCAATGAGGAGATGGGAGAGGCAGGACTTGCAGCGCGATCTGCGTCAGAAATAGAAAGGAGTTCTATTTTAGCACTTGGCATCGCAGACACTCGTTGGCGCGCGCAAGCAGTGTGGGTGCAATAATTGAATAACATGGATTTCTAAATTTATTTTGCGACGATCGCGCACGCGACGTGTCCGGTCTGGTCAGCATGTTAGCCATGTTTTGAGGATAACCATAAACACTTACAGACAACAGACCCCATTATAACTAAGCATATCCCATGGCTCACATCAACACCATCATCCCAGACACACTGGACCCAATCCAATTCGCAAAAAAAGATCCACAGATCACCAATCTCTATTGCACTCTACACCAGGGGCATTTCTTGGATTTGAAGACATTCGGGGCTTAGCCCAAAGCCAATAGGGGCGTCCAGGAGCATTCTTCCCTGGCCCTCAAAGAATGGAATTTCAACAGCTAAATGCATGAATTTGGCACATTTTGACACGAACACTGAGAGATTAGAACATTGAGAGCTTAGGAAATGTTCAGGTAAATTTTACCTTCCTACCTGCCATAGCAGACACTGCCAGTACTCAATTACAGTTGCTACTGTGGGGGTCTCTACTCTGGAACACTCTCTACTCTGGAACACATACATCTACAGTGTATTGCCAAAAACCACTCAACAACTTCAAACATAAACTGAGAGGGAGACACACACACACACACACACACACACACACACACACACACACACACACACACACACACACACACACACAAACTGTGTCGTAATTAGAATCCATAGAGCAGCTTTAAGTGATACTGTCTACTGTGTGCTCACCCCTCCTCTGCCTCTCTACATCGCTTTCTTTACATCGCTTTTTTTTTCTTGTCTGCCTCATCAGAAAGGTCTCAAGGCAGAGGTGCAGCATGTCATTAGTTAGTTTTAAAGGGCAACTGTATTATAGATGTTGTTTATTAAGAAATGCTAGCGGCCATGACTGAATTCAGATGTGAGTTGATTTCGGGGTGTGGTTTGATGTGGGTGTCTCCTGTGTGTGTTCGCTGGTGGGAAGAGTTAGCCAAATTATTTAGCCAATTAGCTTCAGCCGGCTGGTGTACAACATGACTGAATTTGGATAGCCTATCTCTCGGGCAAGTTAGGGACCATCAATAAATGACAATGTAAATGAGACAATATTTTCATGTTGCACACCTTTTCATTTTTTCTCATTTCCATATTTATGTATGAATTTCTGAAATGTATAGTTGGTTTGAGGTTTTTAAGTAATTGATATTTGGAGCTATTGGAATTTTAACATGTTGTCCCATTACATTTTGTAATTAAACGATTGTCCCTAACTAGCCCCATAGGGATATCCAAAGTCAACCCAAATTTACCACAGTCATTAAGATCAGGCCGTGTGCAGCTGCACTCCGAATTGATGATTACTTGTGTGCTGCCAGCTGTGGGCATGTAGGAGGGATTAAAACAAACCCAACCATCATTTATGCAGTCACGACCGACCACAAGTCTCACAAAACTCTGTTTTGGATGAGACTGACTTTATTACCAAAATTATCCTATTTACAGTTTTTAGTCAATTTTGACAGTAGAATAAACGTTTCTGACTCATATAAATGCCACATAAGCTGTTTTCTAAATGAGAAGTTGGTTTATAGGGGCAGTTGCCTTTAAAGTTACTGTATACTGACAGGACCAGGGCAACTCAACTGTAAACGAAAAATTCAAGTGTTTTCACAATAGCACAAAGAACTCCAATGTGGGTATGCAGAACTGCAAGCAACTGCAGCCCCATATGATTTTTTTGTGGCCCCACAACCATCAAAGTTGCCCATCCCTGCCCTAGGGTATATGAATATAAAGAGACATGAGCCCCCAAAAATACCTGTAGAATGGAATAAGTTATAAGACCTTGTCAGTTCTACTAGCTAATGTAAGATTTTTAGTAGATTGCGTAACATTTGAGGACACAACTTAAGGGCCTATGTATTTTCAATATTTTGTTCACCTACAATCTAACCACAAAGCTGGTCATCTTTCCCCCTCTCTTTCTGGCTGCCCTCCCCATTCCCTTTCAAGTTCAAGTTAGTTTTCTTGTCACATACATGTGGAGTACAATGCTTTCTTGCAGGTTAACCTCTCGGCAATGCAGCAACAATAGTAAAAGTAAGTAGCTAAATGAATAAAAAAAGTAATACAAATAAAAGCTAAATTAAATAATTTCACCAATTTAATAATGGGCAGTTTCTTACAAATAGTTACATAGTCTATATGGAAATAACAGACATGAGGCAAGCATGTTTACCTTTAGAATGGAATAGGTTATAAGACCTCTGTGATTCATTTAATTTAGTCAGTTCTACCAGCTCAACATTGCTCATTTTCAACAGGGGTAGCCTTTCCTGCAGTCGAATAACCAAAGTGCCCTCTAG
This sequence comes from Salmo salar, assembly GCF_965601325.2. Classification (NCBI taxonomy): domain Eukaryota; kingdom Metazoa; phylum Chordata; class Actinopteri; order Salmoniformes; family Salmonidae; genus Salmo; species Salmo salar. Next base: position 68,158,355 of record NC_138291.1, read on the forward strand.
TGGCCTCATGAGTGGGATGTTATTAATATTTTTCATAATTTCATAATTAATAAACATATATTTTTTTAACAGCCCAAAATCCAGTGTTTCTATGTCAAATGGTTTTGTTATATTTCATTATTCTGCTATGTGTATAACGTGTAATATTAGGATGCAAACTCAAAATTGAATACATTTCAATTCTATATCTGACATGGTACAGGTGTCTTCTTTTTGAAGCCCATAACCATGTGTGTGAGGTATATACTTTTGTTTCAAAGTAGATTAGATTAGACTACCAAGAAACACTCTGTGCGACCCTGATTTAGCCCACTGCAATAAAAGGTTAAATATAACGTTGTAGTAAAGTTGAGCTTCAGTCCACAGATACTGTATGTGCTTCAGTCAGAAAAATGTTCTCATCTCTTCGGTCTCAGCTAGCTAGCCAACCAATAGCTACCGAAGTGGCTAGCCAGCCAAGCTAGCTACAGATACGAAACCCATCAAATACACTCGCAGTAAATAAACACTTGTCCTAATACGACTTATATCGACATCCTTTGCTTGCCCATTCACTAAATATACTGTTAAATAACTCTGAATGACACCCAATAGCTTTAGGATGCTGAGCGCTAACGCTAGCTTGTTAGCATTAGCCAGCCCTTACGCTAAAGGAGACTAGCTAGTTAGCTACCACCAACCCTGCACAAACATGTGGCTAAATCTGCTGCAGTTTGACTGTCTGGCTGTTCTGTCCGCTCCACCTCATTCATTGCTGATTTCAACCAGCTCACTTTTTTTGCCTCTCTTTCGGAAGAAGTTCAAAATATCCATATTCGCTCTGTGCTATGCTGAAAACTCTGACTGAGTGACATGCGTTTTGCTGAGTGATGACATTGACATCTAACCAGTGCTATAAGGGTGGGCAAGGGGTCAAGGGACATGAGCAGTCCACTGTGTTGTGAAATCTTGACCAATCACAACAGGCACTGTGACACAAAAGGCTTATTGCAGTGCCTCCTACTGCCTAGTGCAGTATATAACTCATATCAGACTGAAAAATAAAAAAGTTTGGGTCTGGACCAAAAACATCTCGGGCTGGAGCCCCAGCAGCCCAGGCCTAATGATGACACTGCTCCACACAGCCCTTTCTCACTTGGACAAAAGGAACACCGATGTGAGAATGCTGTTCATTGATTACAGCTCTAGTTTTCAACATCATAGTGCCCTCCTAGCTCATCACTAAGGACCCTGGGACTGAACACCTCCCTCTGCAACTGGATCCTGGACTTCCTGATGGGACGCCACCAGGTGGTGAGGGTAGGCAACAACACATCTGCTACGCTGACCCTCAACACGGGTGCCCCTCAGGGGTGCATGCATAGTCCCTCCTGTACTCCTTGTTCACCCACGACTGCGTGGCCACACACGCAGTTGTGGGAGGCCACGCCAACACCATCATTAAGTTTACAGACGACACGACGGTGGTACAGTAGGCCTGATCACCGACAACGATGAGACAGCCTATAGGGAGGTATGGCAACTGCTTGTACATCACTGGGGCCGAGCTCCCTGCCATCCAGGACCTATATATACCAGGCGGTGTCAGAGGAAGGGACAAAAACATTTCAGGCTCCAGCCACCCAAGTCATAGACTGTTCTCTCTGCTACCGCACGGCAAGTGGTACCGATGCACCAAGTCTGGAACGAACAGGGCCTTGAACAGCTTCTACTCCCAAGTCACAAGACTGCTAAATAGTTAAACAGTTTGCCAAATAGCTACACGGACTATCTGCATTGACCCTTTTTGCACTAACGTTTTTGACTCATCACATACGCTGCTGCTACTGTTTATTATCTGTCACTTTATTCCTAGTTATATGTACATATCTACCTCAATTACCTCGTACCCCTGCAAATCGACTCAGTACTGGTACCCCTTGTATATAGCCAAGTTATCATTACTGATTGTGTATCTATTGTTACCTTTAGTATGACGTTTTTCTTTTCTATTATTTCTCTATTTTCTTTCTCTCTGCATTGTTGGAAAGGGCCCAGAAGTAAACATTTCACTGTATGTCCACACTTGTTTACGAAGCATGTGACAAATAACATTTGATTTGACCCAGCCTCAGAATAACCCAGATATTCTTCAAGTCAAAAGGAAACCCCTTTTGCATATGATTAAAGAGCTGCCCTCTTCCTGATTTTTTTTTCTTATTATTATTGTGTTTCCTTAGGAAGAGCTGGGACAAAGAAGAGATACATTGGTGTGAGGATGATGACACTCACTCCAGCGTAAGTAGATCCTCATTATCTGGTCATATTTGTAATGAAAAAGATGGGATGTTTTCTTTTGTCAACTCCTGATAAATACAATTGAAAGGCTTGAGACTGTGAAAGTGTGCACTAAACTGGAGAATGTAGTTATCCAAAGCTGTCAAAAATAACATATTTGAACTGGGCCTGGTGAACGGCATTTCAGTTGGATACAGACAACTAAGCACTTTTTCCTAATGGGTTGCTTAATTTCTTCCCCTTCACTCTCTAGGTTGACCAAGGAGCTAAAGGTGCGACACAAAGACTTCCCTGATATCACCTCTGGAGCGTACGTCATGGAGGTGATCTCCAAAACGCCGGCCGCAGCGTAAGTACAAACTAACAGGGAAAGAAAGTACAAACACACTCCATCTCACCAATAATATGAGTTTCTTATGAGTGTGAGGACAAGTTGTCTGACTTTTTATGTGCTCAGGGGTATTGTCTTTGGCTCTTTCCAATGTATGTACACGTTTCAAATGTATATAGACCATCAACGCCCAACTCTTCCCACAAAAACCCACTTACATTCACACACACTCTCTCACCCGTTTTCATGTGAAAATGCATACACACAGACACACACAACCCCCCTTAGTAAAACATTGCTTGTTCACCCACTCAAAAATCCTCCCCTCCCACATCCAGTGTGATCAGTTCTGGTGACCACTGTTCTACCAGAGAAGGGTTGTGGTTGGAGAGACGCTGAGGTCAGCTATTCCATTCATCCCTCAAGTAGCAAGGGGTTTGCTGTGGTTATCCTGGTCCCTCTCACCCTGCCCTAGTTCTTATCATAGGCCTTCTGTGTCTCATTGGTGGTGTAAGTGTTAGTCCTGTTTGCCTGAGTACAATGAGGGGAATGTGGAAGTATTGTCAGAGATGGTGGGAGAGTAGCTGTGTGAAAGTGGAGGCTTTGATATCACTTCTGGGAACCACTCCAGTCTTTGTGTAATTTGGTTTTACTAGATTTCTATTCTGGGTGTGTTTGGTCTGTGGGAGTGTGTTGCACAAAGCACTTTCCCCTGACTAATTATTGTGGTCCGGATGAAGGATACATATATGTTGTCATTTAGCAGACTCTTATCCAGAGCCACTTACAGGAACAATTAGGGTTAAGTGCCTTGCTCAAGGGCACATCGGCCGATTTTTCACCTAGCCGGCTCAGGGATTCGAACCAGCGACCTTTACTGGCCAAACGCTCTTAACCGCTTGGCTACCTGCTACAGTTAATTTCAGTTCATTCTAACACATTTGTCCTGCACTACAAATGAAGGCATCAAATAATGTGCGAACTATATTTACCTTCTAACAAGAAATATAAATGCAACCCGGCCAATGGAATCCATTCCTAGCTGAATGTAGGTGCAATAAACAGCAATCATGAATCTATACCTTGAAATAACAATCTTATTATTATAGCTAACCGTTCTATCCAGCATGTGTGCTGCTGTAGTTCTCATTCTGTTGTGTTCCTCCTCTCTTAGTGGCGGTCTGAAGGAGCATGATGTCATCATCTCCATCAACGGCCAGCGGATTTCCTCTGCAACCGACGTCAGCACCATCATCAAGAAGGACGCCACGCTGCAGGTGGTGGTGCGCCGTAGTAACGAGGACGTCATCATCACCATCGTTCCCATGGAGATCGACCCCTGACCACCCAGCCCCACCCATGAGCTGATGCCCATTAGCATCACCAATGGACCTTATATGGACATGTGTGTTTAATCGCGCCCCATGGAGAATCTGTGGCCTTTAGGGCTTTGTGGCACCATGCACCTGATCAGGTTAAGACTCCGCCTTGAAAAGGAACGATCGTATAGAGCATCTCAGCAGAGTTGTACTTCCTCATCCATGTGTATTACACTTTTATTATTGTACGCTTCTACTAATGTTTACTGTTAAACACTAGCTAGTTGACCTGTTTTGACCTGTTTGTTCTGTGTATTTTTATACTGACTGATTGTTCAGATGGAGGCCCACCATGGCAATGTAAAACAATGTAGAGAGCAGCTCTGAGCGAGTTGTGCAATAATTTTTTTCTAAATTCCTATTCTAAGTACTGTAGTTTTATGGTGTATTTGTCGATGACATTTACGGGGAAGAGAATAAAGTCTTAAGTGTTTTATGATGGTAACTTTGATGTTGGAGATGAAAGGATCAATCTGAAGATCTCAACTATCACAATCTTTTTCAAGCACTTTCTCTCCCCACCTCCTCTCTTTCTGTATCGCTTTCTTTCTCTCACTCACACGCACACATACACCCACGCAAGCATACACACACACACTGTGATGGACTGCTCCCTGACAGATTAGATTTACAATATTTTCTTTGCATGTGTATGAGCTTAGCCATGACACACAGTCACACACACACACTCACAAGGAGGACATAAAATTGATGTGGGGCTGTTTTTTATTTAGTTTTACTGCCTCCATAAGGGTTTGATACTGGCCTGCTGTGGCAGTTGAGCGAGGGGCTCTGTAGGCTGACCTCACAGAGGGGATAATGGTCCATACGTGATCCAGACAAGGTCCTACAGATGAGACACATGAACACACCGTAAACGATACAGACAACATCTTAGTGTGATTATACTCCCTATAGTATGTCTAGATTCTGAACTAAAACATTTCCCATTGATTTATTCAACATTAGAAATATTAATATCTCAAAAGTAGATTTAGATTTTGTTCATTTTAAGACTTACTGTTTGGAACAACATACTCTACAAGTACATCAAATTCACAGAGTGGGCTCTGCTAATTCTGAAGCTCTGATCAATTTTATGAGCACCAATAGAGTGAATGGGAAAATGGATTCAAAGAGAACTCCCTCTGCTGGTGATTTTCAGAATGTGCAATCCTAAAAGAGGACTGTGATTCGTTAATGACCTGTAATGTACATTTCTATGTGTAAAATTGGTATGTTATTGGTATGTTATTAAAAGTACCAGAGAGCCCACTCTGGAAATTTGATGTGTTTGAAGAGTATATTGTTCCAAACAATATGTAAAAAAATAAGAGTTTTGAGAAATTAATATTCATATTTTTTATGTCGAATAAATTAAGGTGAAAAAATTGCCCTATATTATCCCCAAAATGCTGGATTTCAGTTGGTGTAGGCCTAGATTCTAACTGATTTCAGTGGATGAATAACATGATCAAGACCACTTGATCAAACCTAGAGATAGTGCAGAGGGTGAGGCTCAGGATTTTAATCTTCCCAATGCAGTATTCACATGCTACACATCAGAGTAACATGAAGAGGAGAGCTTACATAACATGATACATTAGATGTGTATCAAGGCACTGTGTTGTAGTGCATTTTGAAGTACAGTAAAAAGGAAACACATGTTAAGCAACTGCTGCCATCTCACGGTTCTATGAAACACTACATCCTGGTACACAGAATCAAAACACTTAACTTTTTCTGTCTCGATCACACAGATTTTTCAAGGTGTTGCATTGATAGCCTTCACTCTGCAAAAACATTGTTCCAGTGGGGTTGCTAACTGACCCAGAGACAGTGAAAACATCATGCATATGTGACTCCATGAGTGTAGTCGTGGATTCAGCTGTGAAGGGCAGAGTGTGCCTATGTATGAAGTCTACGTATGCTCTGCCAGGGTGCCAGGGTTTGTGCCCAAACCATCAACATCAACCATAAGGGTCATGATTCATGACGGCATTAACTCATTTCTCTACTATCTAGAACCTAAAAGGGTTCTTAGGCTGTCCCCATAGGAGATGCCTTTGAATAACCCTATTTGGTTCCAGGTAGAACCCTTTTGGGTCCATGCATAACCCTTTCCACAGAGGGTTCTACATGGAACCCAAAAGTGTTTCACCTTGTGTCCTGCTTTGCTCTCGGTAGCAAAGCAAAGCTAAAAGGAGTGATAACTGGGGTGACCTTGCAGCAGTATGTCGGAGGGAGCAGCATGTAGGAGGGAGATTCCTGGGTGTGAGAAGTGTGCAGGAGGGTATGGGACAAAGGAGTGTGACATTTCGGTGAAAAAAGTGATGTATTTCAATGGGGGTGTGGCCATGTTGTGAGGAAAGAAAGAGGATGATGTGTGAGGGAGCCTAAGAGAATCACTGTGAGTTGTAGGCCAGTACAGAGTGACCCGAACAGTTTGAGCTTTTGTAAGGTTGGCTTCTTGCCGTTTATTGCTATGGTCATTAGCTGTACTGTGTACATGGTAGTAGCAGCAGCAGATAAGTTTTGGCGTCTCAGAGATTAAAGTGCAGAAGAACTACAGGGGGTTTTGAGAGAAGGGGTTCCAGGCTGACTGCCTGTTGTAGGATCTGTTAGGACCAAAGTAGTGGGAAGGGGTGGTGGGGTATGTTGGGGATAGTGTAATATATATAGGTTTAAAGATGGTGGTGCAATTTACTTTTTTTGCCCTTTTCTGTGAATAAATGTGCAATGCACTTTCTGAACTGTGAAAGGCAGCAATACACAACAAAGAATCTTGTTGACCAAACTTTGACTAACTACGCTCAGTTACAAATGCAGGTGGCAGGAGGATCATTTTTGGATAAGGATGTGTATGTGGGAGATCCGTTTGGGGTCTTGAAGAAGATTAATCTTGTGCTGGTGAAAGTGGGATCAATCAGAGTGACCAGGAATGGGCTTGTCAAATCAAATCAAATTGTATTTGTCACATGCGCAGAATACAACAGGTGTAGACCTTACAATGAAATGCTTACTTACAAGCCCTTAACCAACAATGCAGATTTAAGTCGTCCTGATTAATTGTGTGTCTAAGGACCAGAGGAAGAAGGCAGTGGGCATCACGAGAGTTGGGCCATCTGAAGTGTCACGCTTCGAACTCTGGAGTAGGGCTCCTGTTAAGGGAGTCATATCTGGGGTGTCGGTGGAAATAAAGAAGGAAATCCTTGTGACGAGAATCCATGGTTAGGGCCTGTCGCCTGACCCGCATGGTGAATGGAGGAAAGGAAGAAAGTTTGTCGGTGCTATTGTTTTTTGATAGTGAATACCCCCCTACACATGTAAAGCTAGAATATAAGAGGTAAGGAGTAAGATCTTTTGGGTCAAAACCACTACAATGCAAAATTGTTTCAAATGTGTGCAGATGGAAGGAGTATATGGAGAGATCGAAGTGAAGAACGGCCATGTTGCAATTGTGGTGGGGATCATGACCCAGTGTTCATGGAGTGCCCTGTAAGGGTGAAGGAAGTTGAGGTGGCTAAAGTTAGGGTGGTCAATTGGATCTCCTATGTGGAGGCAATCAAAAGTACTGAGATAGAAAGTGACACTAGTGTTGAAGAGATGGTTGTGGATGCACCACAGCACATAGTGAATGTTTGTCAACTAAGAAAACCAGACATTCTATATGTAAAGAAAGTGGATTTTGTGGCGTTCATTGCAACTGTGATAAACTGCACGGCTCAAGTAGCATGGAAGTCAAAGAAATTGAACATTATTGTGGATGCGGCGGGAAAGTATCTGGGGCTTCATGAATTCACAGCGGAAGAGTTGCAAGGGTTATTAGTGACAGAAGATGTGTACCCCTCCCCGGCCTCTGAGCCTGTGTTGGGATCAGCATAGCCATGGGAATCAGGGGTAGCCATGGGAATCAGAATCACAGCACCCCCTGAAAAATCTGAATTAAAAAAATATATTAATAAAAACATTTTTTCAAGTACCCCCCCCCCCCCCCCCCCCACACACACACAAAAGTAGTGCACTGGGCCTTTACTAGTCCTGTATTAGCTAACTGATATAGCATATTGAGTGACTTTCTGGTTGTCAGTATGAGTATTTTTATCCACATGCTGCAATTGTTGCCTTTTGGGATCTTTTATTTTCATCCCACACAGTAGGAGGCAGCAATACAATTTTGGGATGTAGTCCGCTGTAAAACACCAACAAAGAAGAAGAAGAACTTGTTGGGTCAAGGAAAGGTGAAGGAAGCGAGACGGTGGATGGTGGTTGGAAGAGCGCGGTTGTTTAAAATATTAAAGCGTCGCGGTAGCTATTGATAAAGAACATCAACACAAGGCAGCTGCTTTATAAGTGGGATGCACTGGCGAGCGCTACATCCCGAGGGATTCGTGCTGATTGTACGGAGATTGTGACAGCCGATTAAATGGCGTCCCTTGAGAAGACAAGAACAAGATGCATTTCAGGAGAAGTGCAATATTATCATAAGGAGACGTATACTTGGAATACGGAGGAGGAATGGAGGGAAAAAGAGAGGCAGAGAAGGTCTAAGAGAGGGAGGGAGGGAGGGAGGAAGAGGGCGAGCTTGAGTCGGTTAAAAATTGTGGTAAAAAAGGAGATGGTTTGTTAAAGAAGAATAGTAAAAAGTGTAAGCAGAGTGAGCTGAAGACAGGAGGAGAAATGGAAGTGAATGAGGGCAAAGTATCGGAGGTGGTATGTGTGGTGAAGTTCCCGGCGCCCGAGGGTCGGGATAAAGGTGAGTCTGACCATTTTTTTAAAATGTAACTTTTATTTAACTAGGCAAGTCAGTTAAGAACAAATTCTTATTTACAATGACGGCCTACCCCATCCAATACCTAACCCGGACAACACTGGGCCAATTGTGCGCCACCCTATGGGACTCCCACTCACAGCCGGTTGTGATTCAGCCTGGAATTGAACCAGGGTCTGTAGTGACGCCTCTAGCACTGAGTTGCGGTGCCTTAGATCGCTGCGCCACTCGGGAGCCCTAGGAGTGAAGTTTTTGGAAAAAGTGGATCCTTGCCTTTTGACTGATCCATTTGTGGTTTCAGGGTGGGTGAAAACAGAGTTGGGTGCTGTGGAATTGGTGAGGGTAACCAGAAGTGGTCTTGTGATAATTGTTTGTGTTTCTGCTGATCAGAGGGAGCAGGCGCTCCGCGTTAAACGAATGGGTGCCTGAGATGTGAATTGTTTTGCTCTCAAGAAAAGGGCGCCATTGAAAGGAGTGATTACTGGGGTAGCGGTAAATGTAAAAGTTGACCAACTGAAGGGGAAGATTCCCGGTGTTTGTGATGCTCGTCGTTTAGTGCGATGCAGACAGGGTGGCGTGAGTGGTGAAACAGAAGAGTCGTTGTCTGTTCTTTTGAGTTTTGATGTTGAGTGTTTGCCCGACCAAGTGACGTTAGGATATATAAGTTATCATGTACAAGCTTTTGTGCCGAATACATTACGTTGTTACAGGTGTCAAGCTTATGGGCATGTGGTAGCAGTGTGTAGGAAGGAGGTTCCTAGGTGTGAGATGTGTGCAGAAGTGCATGAGACAAAGGAATGTGTAACATTGGGGAAAGTAATGGTATGTGTTAATTGTAGGGGTACTGGGGCTGGGGGATCAGAAATGTCCCGTGCGAGAGAGGCAGGTTGAGGTTTCCAGGGTTGGAGTAGTATGGAAGTTGTCATACGCTGAGGCAGTGAAGAGGAAAATGGGTCAAGGCGGAGGGATGCTGAGAGGAGTGGTGTGAGTAGTAGATCTGTACCAGTACAGAGAGATCAACCAACAAGTGATATACAGTACCAGTCAAAGGTTTGGACACACCTACACATTCAAAGGTTTTTCCTTATTTTCTACTATTTTCTACATTGTAGAATAACAGTAAAGACATCAACACTATGAAATAACAGAAATTGAATCATGTAGTAACCAAAAAAGTGTTAAACAAATCAAAATATATTTTACATTTGAGATTCTTCAAAAGTAGCCACCATTTGCCTTGATGACAGCTTTGCACACTCTTGGCATTCTCTCAACCAGCTTCATGAGGTAGTCACCTAGAATGCATTTCAATTAACAGGTGTGCCATGTTAAAAGTTAATTTGTGGAATTTCTTTCCTTCTTAATGCGTTTGAGCCAATCAGTTGTGTTGTGACAAGGTAGGGGTGGTATACAGAAGATAGCCCTATTTGGTAAAAGCCCAAGTCCATATTATGGCAAGAACAGCTCAAATAAGCAAAGAGAAATGACAGTCCATCATTACCTTAAGACATTAAGGTCAGTCAATCGGGAACATTTCAAGAACTTTGAAGGTTTTAATGACTGCACTTGAAGAAACTATCAAGCGCTATGATGAAACTGGCTCTCATGAGGACCGCCACAAGAAAGGAAGACCCAGAGTTACCTCTGCTGCAGAGAATAAGTTCATTAGAGTTACAGATACCAGCCTCAGAAATTGCAGCCCAAATATATGCTTCACAGAGTTCAAGTAACAGACACATCTCAAAAAACAACTGTTCAGAGGAGACTGCGTGAATCAGGCCTTCATTATCAAATTGCTGCAAAGAAACCACTACTAAAAGACACCAATAATAAGAAGACTTGCTTGGGCCAAGAATTGTATTTATTTATTTCACCTTTATTTAACCAGGTAGGCTAGTTGAGTTCTCATTTGCAACTGCGACCTGGCCAAGATAAAGCAAATCAGTTCGACACATACAACAACACAGAGTTACACATGGAATAAACAACCATACAATCAATAATACAGTAGAAAAGTCTATATACAGTATGTGCAAATGAGGTAGGATAAGGGAGGTAAGGCAATAAATAGGCCATGGTGGCAAAGTCATTACAATATAGCAATTAAACACTGGAATGGTAGAATGTGCAGAAGATGAATGTGCAAGTAGAGATACTGGGGTGCAAAGGAGCAAGATAAATAAATAAATACAGTATGGGGATGAGGTAGATTGGATGGGCTATGTACAGGTGCAGTGATCTGTGAGCTGCTCTGACAGCTGGTGCTTAAAGCTAGTGAGGGAGGTAAGAGTCTCCAGCTTTAGTGATTTTTGCAGTTCGTTCCAGTCATTGGCATGAGAAACATGAGCAATGGACATTAGACTGGCGGAAATCTGTCCTTTGGTCTGATGAGTCCAAATTTGAGAATTTTGGTTCCAACCGCCGTGTCTTTGTGAGATGCAGAGTAGGTCAACGGATGATCTCTGCATGTGTGGTTACCAACGTGAAGCATGGAGCAGGATGTGTGATGGTGCTTTGCTGGTGACACTGTTGGTGATTTATTTAGAATTTAAGGCACACTTAACCAGCATGGCATGGCTACCACAGCATTCTGCAGCAATATGCCATCTTATCTGGTTTGCGCTTAGTGGGACTATGATTTGTTTTTCAACAGGACAATGACCCAACACACCTCCAGGCTGGATAAGGGCTATTTGACCAAGAAGGAGAGTGATGGAGTGCTGCATCAGATGACCTGGCCTCCACAATCACCTGACCTCAACCCATTTGAGATGGGTTGGGATGAGTTTGACCGCAGAGTGAAGGAAAAGCAGCCAAAAAGTGCTCAGCATATGTGGGAACTCCTTCAAGACTGTTGGAAAAGCATTCCACGTGAAGCTGGTTGAGAGAATTACATTTACATTTTAGTCATTTAGCAGACGCTCTTATCCAGAGCGCTCAGCATATGTTGGAACTCCTTCAAGACTGTTGGAAAAGCATTCCACGTGAAGCTGGTTGAGAGAATTACATTTACATTTTAGTAGACACTCTTATCCAGAGCAACTTACAGTAGTGAACACATACATTTCATGCATTTTTTTCTTTGTACTGGCCCCCCGTGGGAATCGAACCCACAACCCTGGCTTTGCACACACCATGCTGGCGTTGCAAACACCATGCTCTACCAGCTGAGCCACAGGGAAGACCGGGAAGGGAAGAATGCCAAGAGTGTGCAAAGCTGTCATCAAGGCAAAGGGTGGCTACTGTGAAGAATCTCAAATAAAAATATATTTTGATTTGTTTAACTTTTTTGGTTACTACATGATGTGTTATTTCATAGTTTTGATGTCTTCACTATTATTCTACAATGTAGAAAATAGTACAAATAAAGAAAAACCCTTTTGACTGGTATTGTATGTTTCAGTAAGATTGGATTTTTATCAATGATTATCATCTGTACTGCAGGGATGGAATATAAGTCGCAGAAAATTGAGTTTGTGGTGGCAGCTGCAGAGTGGTATTTGGGTGTGTGAGACTTGATGTCAGAAGACTTACAGGGTGTGTTAAGTGGTGTTTTCCCATCCTTTCAGGCTGTTGGCCTGAAGTAGTACTAAATAGATTTAAAATTGGAGTAGGGTGGTGTTATTTTGTATTATTATTACTTTTTTTGTGAGTGTAGTGTTTGATGGTAGGGTATTTCTTTATTCAAGCAAAGTATAAGGGAGTTGTACTCCAGTCTAATAGGTGGCTGTAATGCAACATTTATTGGATGCCAACCGCAGTTAAACCTCATCGAAGAAGAAAGCGTCTAGTCTGCTGGAAAACCACACGAAGAAGAAGCAGAAGAATAGGAGTCATTGGCACTACAAAATAAATAAAGTCCAGAATCTGGAAAGAATTTAAAACCAATGCCGGTCATCAATGTACCGCTATAAGCGTAGTTTTTCCATTGGTACATTCTGTATCGTTTTTGTAAACTGTGGCTATCTTTGCACGGAGTTAACGCTTGTTTTGTGTGATTACGCCGAAGTCTAAGAAGAGGCCTAGCCGGGTGCAGAAGAAGCGGTCCCACTGTCTGAGTTGAGAGGTGAGTGTTTTTCCGGTGTTAGCGCAGTTCGCGATATCGCACCATGTCTTGTTTTAAGGTGTATCATTGCTAATTTTGAGAAATACATTTCAACACGTTTTGTTACAGAAAATAACCCATCGTCTTCAAGGCTGCATTTACTGGCTAGCTAACGTTAGACCATGTAGCTAACTAGGCTAAAATGTAAACATGGCTAACTAACGTTAATTAACTAATGACAGCGTTTCTAAACCATCTTGCTATTGGCTGTTCTGTCGCTCTTCTTCCCAACTGCCTGTCTTATCCTTGCATTGGCCCAATCAACCAGTCAGTCATGCCATAGTTTGCAATTACTAACTCAGTCAAAGTTGTGTAGTTAGCTAACTAGCCAGTTAGCTGGCTATGCTACATCAAGGAGGAAAATAACGTTATTGCTCAGTTAAATTTAGAACTAGCTAAATAGCTATAACTGTTAGTGATAAAGCTAAAGATGTAGTGTTAAAAGGCTAACGTAGGCTAACTAACGCCGTTACCGTTAAGTATGTAGCCAGCAGATCCGACCCGTTTTCTTACAGCTGCATTAGTGTCGAACAGACTAATGCCATAATGTCCACAAGATGCACATGCATTCTGCCTTATGTTGTTTTTGCTGTATGTCTAGACCGTGTTTTCCGTACTTGATGGAGAACGGTTTGCAGCATGTAAAATATCACTTTCGACCATAGCTAATAATTAGAATGGATTACGTTATTTTCCTATCGACCTACTGGTTTCATAGGCTGGCAGAGCTACAAGCAGACGGCGTGCATAAGAGCACATTTACAACAATTAATCAAGTTTGTTTCTATTCTTCTGTCACTCATCTCTAGCAACATCAATAAATTAAACTGGTTGTTCCCAAAGAGTACTGATTTTTCAAATCACTAGCTTTCCCTGCATGATGGCATGCTAAACCATTCTGCTGGCTGGTTTTGTGAACTAACCAACAGGGCACACTACCCAAGTGTTGTAATGTTGAATTGTGTCATTGTTACCGGAGACAAATTTCCACTCATTCAGCCAGTGTATGTATCTTCTCCTCTCTAACTATACAATCGTCATCATCATTTGGCCTTTGTATGGTTCCATCCCGGCCATGGAACTTTTATGAACTTCTGTTTGTACCACCGCATGGAAATGTAGCGCACGAGTTGAAAATATTGAACACATGCACTACACAGAACGCACCGCAGCCTAATGTGGCATCCCAAACGTAACTTTGCGGACTGTTCCATTGACACGGAATGACTTTCGCCAGAGCGCAAAGAATTTGACGCGTCTGGTGGATATGAAGCTTAAGTGAGTGTGCCGATTAAAGACGTTGTAGAGCAGGGTTGCCAGGTCTAGCGCAAATGTTTATCGCAAGGACCCAAAAGTGTGCAATTTGGGGGTGCACACCATTGGTTCCTGCATGAACCACCCCTCGCCTCGAGCATGACATCCTCATGCTTGTGACACTTTTTTGAATGTGGTTCAAAAGGGAAATAAAAGTTATGAGTTTTTTTCTGCCCCCGCCTCGGCAGACAGTGTCCTTCGCTCCCGCTTGCCGAAAACCTGCCCGTCGTTAATAGAACTATGTAAAAACGCTGCCCGACAAGCGCGGGCGAAGGACACTGTCTACAGGTCACTCCCGCTAGCACAGCAGGGGGAGGCTGGGACTACACCATGTTATAGCTAGCTAGTTAGCGACACCGTGTGCTAGCTTGCTAGTTAGCTAGCACACTGTGTCACCACTGCCTCCCGCCTTCTGTGTACCGGAGAACACTGTCTACCGGTTGCCCCCTACTCCCGCTAGCACAGCAGGCGGGAGGCTGGGGCGACACATATGTTAGCTAGTTAGGGACACCGTATGCTAGTTACCTAGCTAGCACAGTGTCGCTCCCGCCTGCTGTTTTCTGGTAATTGTGCCGTTATTATGTGCCAGATGTTGAGACTACAAAGTACAAATTGTTGTAAATGTCCTGTTTGCGGGATTGACTTGTCATTTCAATTGGCATAGGCTACTGACAAAAGTGGGTTTATGATTGTAATTCATGGTTTGCTTAGCTAGATTCAGTTAGACTAGCCCCTTATTGGTCTACATTTTATTTCAGATACAGTAGCCTAGGCAAGATGTAGGTAAGCTGAACGATTTAGCAGTTTGCTTAGTTAAAATGTACAGACTTTTATTTAACATGAATGGCGATTTCGAGATAAGAAGTGCTTGTGTTGCCTAATAGCCTGCTGGAATAAGCTACTGAGAATGGGCTCGTAATTTCAATGACTGAATCAGTTATTAATAATATGGAAATGAACTGAATATGCTCGTCAACAACAGCCCGTGTTTATTTTTTTTTACCTGTAGCCTAATCTGACTGTTAACATCAATCAAATGCATTCCAACCATAGCTGATTGGCAATTGCGATAGAGCTCTGACCATGATCACAATTGATAACTTCCAATTTTAATTAACTAAACATGGCAATTCATAATTGCATGATAACACAAGGCTACAACAACAATAAACTGAAGTTATAGGCTATTTATTAAATTGGTTTGGCAGCCCCAGGTAGGCTACACAAGTGGCACACATTGATTTACAATAACTCCAGTGATATCGTCATTTCAACATATTTATTGTATCAAATGGTAAGCTTCAGTAGCCTACGATGGCATAGAAATCAATATGCTACTTGATCACCAACAGATGCAAATCTATCATTGTCCAAATTTTTATATCAGTTTCATTGTGGACTTTTCCCCCAATAAGAGAAGCATGTTAGGGAGTTCCATAACTTCCATAAAACCCTTCGCTTGACACAGTTTTTCATAAGCAAATTTGACATTAGAATGCAGTTCAAACCACTTCTGAACGAATTTATCTAATGCGCTCTAGTGCGCCTAAGTCATTTTCCAGTGCTTTGTCGCCTTTCTTTCTTGATGTGCATCAGTTCTAGGACTTTATGTTTTATGGAAAAAAGGGGCAGATGGTGTGTGTGTTGAGAGCGCAGTGCAGTGAGCAGCTGTGTCACCTGAGTGAGAGGAGACAGAGCAGCACACGCGTGATAGTTTTTTACCAGTTGTAGGTAGGTAGACTATTTAGCATTTCTTATCTCGCATCTGCTCCTCTGTGCCTTAATCTACACTGGAAGGCGTTCTGACCCTAGTGCAGTTGTATGCAAGCGGGTCAGATCTGTTGGCTAACTAAATGCAGTATGTGACCACCTCCAGTTTATTAGCTATCTGTAGGTATGCTAATTGTCTGATCATAAATAGTCAGCGAAAAACATTCAACCTATTTTGCCTGTAGGCCTACACACCCTCCACCAGCTTTGTGTGAGATAAATATTGATAAACTAATATTGTTTTCTGGTGTTACAGAGAATATGTAACATACATCACCATGACATCCAGATTTGGTAAAACCTACAGCCGTAAGGGAGGGGAGGCAAACTCCAAATTTGAAGAGGTCTTCTCCAACAAGGCCACACTGAGCACCAAATGGGGAGAGACCACTTACAAGGCCCAACTGGGCTCTAAGCGGCCCACTCTGAAGCCTGAAGTTGTCGAGTTACTCAAGAGGCCCCGGCTTGAGGATGATGACAGCTCAGAAGATCCTTTTGGTTTTGACAGCGATGATGAGTCCAAGCCTGTCACCTCCCTCAGTGTGCCCCAGTCTAAACCGGCTGAGGGTGAGGCCAGTAAACTGCCTTCTGCTACAGTCACAGCCACAGTACCAGTGGATACCAGTAGGAACTCCAACAGCACATCTACAGGTAAGAACTGGATGGCAGATAACTCTGTTGGCCATAAACATGTTGGATATGTTTTCATTAGCGAGGATGCTCTCGGAAGTTTAGAATGGGATGTTGTGTGCACTTTGTCACTAGCTAGATGTCCATCCAATTAGCAACAGAGTTTCATGAAAACATTCTAAAATCTGCATTAAAAACAATATTTGGCTTTTCCAGGGATGTTTCCATCAAATTGAGTTGTTGTGTATAAAAGGCTGTGCTTGATGCTGTAGTGCACATAAAAATAACTTTTGCGGTTAAATTCCCATGTACCGAATAAAAAAAAAAAAAATCCAAGTTAAATGGGTTTCCATCGCTTTTTCAACTCTACTGAGGGGTTTTGTTACAAAAAATGTTTTGCTTTATATAGAGGGCTCTAAAGTGCGACCAATTTGGTTGCAAGTGCAACGAAATATTTTGCTGTGCGATCAGGAGTTTTATTTTGGGAGCACTGTGCGACTAGGAACAATATCTCCCAGGTAATAATTGTTGTATTGATAAGGCTTTGCTGTACTGTTGTTTCTAGAAAAAAAGTGAGTGCATATTTAATAGCGTCATGTTTCCACCATTACTAGAGCAAAAATTGCTTGCTTTAAAAAAATCTTAAACATGTCGTGGGCTGTTCTAAAACTACTCGTGTGTCATTAACCATTTGTTTACACTTTGATCACGTTACCTCATTGGCTAGCTAGCTGGCAACCTGGTAACTTTACCAGTATATCCCAAAAATTTTACACAATGTGGACACCAAATATTCCACAAATGACTTTGTAATTTCAATGACAGGCATTTGTATCAACGTTTTAGATTTTTATAATAAACAAATGTCTTTTACAGTGTTGCATATTAGTTTCTAGGGCACATTGGCTTCAAAAGTAGCTAGAATTCATATAGTCCCAATATATTCTGAGTACACCAAACATTAGAAGCACCTACCTAATATTGAATTGTCCTCACCTCAGAACAGCCTCAATTCGTCGGGGCATGGACTCTACAAGGTGTCAAAAGCATTCCACAGCGATGCTGGCCAATGTTGAATCCAATGCTTCACACAGTTGTCAAATTGTCTGGATGTCCTTTGGATGGTGGACCATTCATGAAACACAGGGGAAACTGTTGAGCATGAAAAACCATGCAGCGTTGCAGTTCTTGACACAAACCAGTGCGCCTGTCACCTACTACCATACACCGTTCAAGGGCACTTAAATATTTTGTTTTTACCCATTCACCCTCTGAATGGCACACACACACAATTGTCTCAAGGCTTAAAAATCTTTGAACCGGTCTCCTCCCCTTCATCTACACTGATTTGAAGTGGATTTAGGGGACCATAGATTTCACCTGGTCAGTCTGTCATGCAAAGAGCAGGTGTCCTTCATGTTTTGTATACTCGGTGCAGGCTGTATCTTAATCAATAAAAGAAAATCATATTTTCTGGATCGCCTGAATTTCATGTTCTCCTGCTCCTAACATTTTTAATTTGGGAGCACCAGTGCTACCAAAGAGATTAATTTAGAGCCCTGGGTATATAGCGAATGTGCCCACTCCGGTCCTGGCATGTGCCCTCTAGCCAACCGCTCATCGATACTGTGCGGGTATAGCCGACATGATGAGATTATTATTTGTCAAACTGCATCGATAATCATGTCACCAGAATGAATCCCTTGATATTTATTGAAAAGGATAATCAAGCTCATCACCGTGCACGTTCACCACCCTGTGAAGTTCATCATAACTTACTTCATCTGTAGCCTAATAAACTGCATGCTTTTTCCCAAGTCGTAGTGGGAGGACCACACAACATACAGTGCCTTCAGACTTTTTCCATATTTTTGTTGTTACAGCCTGAATTTAACATTTATTTAAATAATTACATTTTATGTCACTGGACTACACACAATACCCCATAATGTCAAGGTGGAATTATGTTTTTAGAAATGTTTACAAATTCATAAAATATAAACTGAAATGTTTTGAGTCTACGTATTCAACCCCTTTGTTATGGCAAAACTAAATAAGTTAGAGTAAACATTTGCTTAATAAGTCTCATACGTTGCATGGACTCACTCTGTGTGCAATAATGGTGTTTAACATGATTTTTGAATGACTACCTCGTCTCTGTACCCCACACACAATTATCGGTCGAATAGTGAATTTCAAACCGATTCAACCACAAAGACCAGGGAGGGTTTCCAATGCCTCGGAAAGAAGGGCACCTATTGGTAGATGGGTAAAAAATAAAAAAGAAGACATTGAATATCCCTTTGCGCATGATGAAGTTATTAATTACACTTTGGATGGTATATCAATACCTGCGGTCACTACAAAGATACAGGAGTATTTCGTAACTCCGGGATTTCACCATGAGGCCGATGGTGACTTAAACAGTTAGAGATTTGAATTGCATTGATAGAAAACAGGATGAATTAACAACATTGTAGTTGCTCCACAATACTAACCTAATTGAACGAGTGAAAAGAAGGAAGCCTGTACAGAATAAAAATATTCCACAACATGCATCCTGTTTGCAACAAGGCATTTAAATAATACTGCCAAAAATGTGTCAGAGCAGTTCACTTTTTGTCCTGAATACAAAGTGTTATGTTTGGGGCAAATACAACACATTACTGAGTGGTACTCTGTCCCTGAGTACCACTCTTAATATTTTCAAAGCGTAGTGGTGGCTGCATCATGTTATGGGTATGCTTGTAATCATTAAGGACTGGGGAGTTTTTCAGGATAAAAAAAGAAACGTAAGGAGCTAAGCACAGGCAAAATCCTAGAGGAAATCTTGGGTTTAGTCTGTTTTCCACCAGACACTGGGAGATTAATTCACCTTTCAGAAGGACAATAACCTTCTAAAACAAGGCCAAATCTATACTGGAGTTGCTCACCAAGAAGACAGTGAATGTTCCAGTGGCTGAGTTAGTTTTGACTTGTATGGTAAGACCTGAACATGGATGTCTAGCAAGGATCAGTTTACTGACACATTTGGTGTTTCCATCAGGCCTGTTGTGAAGAAAAAATAATTATCCGACATGTGCTATACAGTGAGGGGGAAAAAAGTATTTGAACCCCTGCTGATTTTGTACGTTTGCCCACTGACAAAGAAATGATCAGTCTAATTTTAATGGTAGGTTTATTTGAACAGTGAGAGACAGAATCACAACAAAAAAATCCTGAAAAACGCATGTCAAATGTTATAAAATGATTTGCATTTTAATGAGGGAAATAAGTATTTGACTCCTCTGCAAAACATGACTTAGTACTTGGTGGCAAAACCCTTCTTAGCAATCAGAGGTCAGACGTTTCTTGTAGTTGGCCACCAGGTTTGCACACATCTCAGGACGGATTTTGTTCCGCTCCTCTTTGCAGATCTTCTCCAAGTCATTAAGGTTTTGAGGCTGACGTTTGGCAACTCGAACCTTCAGCTCCCTCCACAGATTTTCTATAGGATTAAGGTCTGGAGACTGGCTAGGCCACTCCAGGACCTTAATGTGATTCTTCTTGAGCCACTTCTTTGTTGCCTTGGCCGTGTGTTTTGGGTCATTGTCATGCTGGAATACCCATCCACGACCCATTTTCAATGCCCTGGCTGAGGGAAGGAGGTTCTCACCCAAGATTTTATGGTACATGGCCCCGTCCATCGTCCCTTTGATGCGGTGAAATTGTCCTGTCCCCTTAGCAGAAAAACACCCCCAAAGCATAATGTTTCCACCTCCATGTTTGACGGTGGGGGTGGTTTTCTTGGGATCATAGTCAGCATTCCTCCTCCAAACACGGCGAGTTGAGTTGATGCCAAGGAGCTCCATTTTGGTCCCATCTGACCACAACACTTTCACCCAGTTGTCCTCTGAATCATTCAGATGTTCATTGGCAAACTTCAGACGGGCATGTATATTGTGCTTTCTTGAGCAGGGGACCTTGCGGGCGCTGCAGGATTTCAGTCCTTCACGGCGTAGTGTGTTACCAATTGTTTTATTGGTGACTATGGTCCCAGCTGCCTTGAGATCATTGATAAGATCCTCCCGTGTAGTTCTGGGCTGATTTCTCACTGTTCTCATGATCATTGCAACTCCACGAGGTGAGATCTTGCATGGGGCTCCAGGCCGAGGGAGATTGACAGTTCTTTTGTGTTTCTTCCATTTGCGAATAATCGCACCAACTGTTGTCACCTTCTCACCAAGCTGCTTGGCGATGGTCTTGTAGCCCATTCCAGGCTTGTGTAGGTCTACAATCTTGTCCCTGACATCCTTGGAGAGCTCTTTGGTCTTGGCCATGGTGGAGAGTTTGGAATCTGATTGATTGATTGCTTCTGTGGACAGGTCTTTTATACAGGTAACAAACTGAGATAAGGAGCACTCCCTTTTTAAGAGTGTTCTCCTAATCTCAGCTTGTTACCTGTATAAAAGACACCTGGGAGCCAGAAATCTTTCTGATTGAGAGGGGGTCAAATACTTATTTCCCTCATTAAAATGCAAATCAATTTATAACATTTTTGACATGTGTTTTTCAGGATTTTTTTGTTGTTATTCTGTCTCTCACTGTTCAAATAAACCTACCATTAAAATTATAGACTGATCAATTCTTTGTCAGTGGGCAAACGTACAAAATCAGCAGGGGATCAAATACTTTTTTCCTTCACTGTACTTGAATTAAAAGGTTGGATGGAAACCTGGTTTTGTTTCCACAGGTGCTTGTAGAATAATTGTGTGTGTCTGTGTGTATACAGTAGCTAAAGAACACCTGCCTGTCTCTTGTATTTCACTTTATTTATAGCATTTTTTTTTTTTATTATGGAAGGGAAACTGTCTGTGATAATGGTGATGATAGCTGTGGTGTGTAGATGTTTCCGGAGAAGATAAAGTGATGGGCTCCCTTGTGGGCTTTTAGTCTCTGCTGCCAGCTTCTGTGTCAGCTTATCTCGTCTCTATCTGTCCCTGATGGCTCACTAAAGATAAATCAGGCTTTACTGCAACGCCGTTGTCTCAATAGGCCTGTACCCCTTTCATTTAGAATTAGATTACTGATTAGAAATGACACAAACCAAACAACCGTGTTGAATAAAATCTGAAACGTAATTTATAATATAATGCTTCCTTTTTGTTAACATGCTCTTTTTGTCTCCTTTGTGCTCACAGGCAAGCAAACATTGTCCAATGAGGGTGCAGAAAAGAGTAGCCAGTCCTTGTTCAGAAATACATCAGAGAGTAACCAGAAGCCTATTGCTCAGTCCTCTGTTTCAAAGACTGTGCCCAAGGACCCCTATGTGGAATGGAGCCTAATAGGAACCCAGGAGTTTTCTACCTCCTCCCCTAGCATGGATCCTCTCCAGGAAAAAGACTCAGCTGAGGCACCAGGGTTTAGTGGGGACTCCCAGTCCTCATCTTCAAAGGATGGGCTCTCCTCAGGTGGGATGAAAAGTGCTGAACACGAGTCCCCGGCCGAGCCTGTTGTTGACAACATCCCTCCCTCCCCATTCCTCCTCAGGCCGTCCAATACTAGGAAATACATCCGGCCCAAACCAAACAAGGCCTCCGATGTTCCAGATGCTTCTGCTACTAGCGACAGTAAACTGCCCGTAGCCGCCAGCAGTCCGGCTGCACTGATGCCCAAAAGTGTGTCCACTGCCAGCAGTTGCGGTGGCACTAATGCTATCACAACAGTGGCCAAACCGGCGACTAAACCTGCTGGCAGGGGTCGGGTACGGGACTATACGGTGCTGCACCCATCCTGCCTGTCGGTGTGTAACGTCACCATCCAGGACTCCATAGAGCGCAACATGGACGAACTCATCACCAGCGCACCCCCTGCTGACCTGGGGGAGGCGGGACGTCTGAGGAAGAAGGCAGACATACCTCCAGCCAAACCCACCAGGTAAACGACTCCACTGGCTGTGGCCCAGACAGTACACACAAGACTCTTGCCTGAGTTGCCTCCCACTGGTCCTTCATGACATGCTTGATACTGCTTAATATTGTACAACTGTATATTTACAGGTAAGCGCATAACGTCCCTTCTTATACCCACTCAGCTCACCCTCGTGGTTTACCAAATGTTTCCACTACACCTAAACCTAGGTGAATCTGTTTTCTTGATTTAAGCACCTCTTCTGTTTAAGAAGACACTTAACCTTTGACTATTGTTTTTGTGTTTTTAATGTCAGCTGCTGATTTTGAAATGAATCCATTCTCCTCTTGTAACCGTCAGGTCCCGAACCACCCAGAGTAAGACCAAGAAGGAGACCAAGCTGGAGTTCTTTGGCTTCGAGGACAAAGGTGACCAGGAGGAGGGAGCGGACCACGCGGCCGGCGGAAGCAGCAGCTACAAGATCAAGTACTTTGGCTTTGACGACCTCAGCGAGAGCGACAGTGATGACGAGGAGGGCTCCCAGGCCAAAGAGAAGAGGAAGGCCAAGAAGGCTGCAGCAGTGGCAGCAGCTGCAATGGCAGCTATTGTGGACAGCCCCCAGCCCAGCGACTCTCAGGACAGCCAGGGCAGCAGCAGTACAGGTGACATATACTGTTGATGTTTGTCTAAAGGCAATAAAGAGGTTAGCTGTATGGAAAAACACAGGTGATTTGATAAGCTTTATCATATACAGTCAAAATAGGATGCGTTGCTTAGTCAGTTTTCCTACAACATGTAACAGGATTTCTATTGTACGTGTATTTCCATCATGTTGATTCCACCTTATTGTGCTGTTTCCCCCCCCTCTCAGATATTCTGGAGTTTTCTGATGACTCGATCCCTGGTGGGTCTGAAGGGCAGAAGGGTCGCTCAGGAAAACAGGGGGACAAATCCATGGAGATTGGCAGGAAGATCTTCAGTGGGCCCAAAAAGGTGAGGGACCGATGAAGTCTGATTTTGAATGTGTGTGTGTGAGATGGAGAGTGTGTATGGAAAGAGTTGTTTGATTCACAGTGTATTTGTAGCGGTGCTCATGAGGTAACCCAGATAGAATTGCTGTCACTAAGGGGAGTAAATGTTCAATAATGTTTCAAGCAGTCACGGGTGAGCAGTGGGAGAACGTTCCCAGTAAAGGGATTTTTGTGCTGTGATATTGTTATTGATTCCGTCTGCTTTGCCTCTCTGGATATCGAACACTGCTTTTTTTGCAAGGCAGATGAATGGGTTAGGCCTAATTACATGACTCTTCAGAAACATCACAAGAACCTCTCGCCTCAACTCAAGCATTTGACCAGATCAAGCGCAAAGTCACACTATTGTCATAGCACACATGTCTAGACTGACCATCAAAATGAGTGATTTAAGCCTTGAAAGAGGACCACTAGATTGTTTTAATTCCAATAATAAGTATTAACTGCACCCCCCATAGTAGCTGAGCTTTTCAGGAACCGTTTATTCAGCACTGTTAAGGAAGAGCTTAAAGTAAGCTTTTCACTACTGTTTACACCTGCTGTATTCTGTGCCTGTGACGAATAAACTTTGATTTGAAGACCCTTTACTCTTGGGCCGAGATTCAAACCAACTCAGATGAATGACCTGCACACTGCTATAGACTTTTAAAGGCTGTTTCTCTGATATTCACTGTAAATGCTACAGACATCATCTTAACCTCGCTTGCGTCCCACCTACTCAACAGCCAGTGGAATCCCGTGGCGCGATATTCAAATACCTTAGAAATGCTATTACTTCAATTTCTCAAACATATGACTATTTTACACCATTTTAAAGACAAGACTCTCGTTAATCTAACCACACTGTCCGATTTCAAAAAGGCTTTACAACGAAAGCAAAACATTAGATTATGTCAGCAGAGTACCCAGCCAGAAATAATCAGACACCCATTTTTCAAGCTAGCATATAATGTCACAAAAAACAAAACCACAGCTAAATGCAGCACTAACCTTTGATCTTCATCAGATGACACTCCTAGGACATTATGTTATACAATACATGCATGTTTTGTTCAATCAAGTTCATATTTATATCAAAAACCAGCTTTTTACATTAGCATGTGACTAGCATTCCCACCAAACACTTCCGGTGAATTTACTAAATTACTCACGATAAACGTTCACAAAATACATAACAATTATTTTAAGAATTATAGATACAGAACTCCTTTATACAATCGCTATGTCCGATTTTAAAATAGCTTTTCGGTGAAAGCACATTTTGCAATAGCCCGGCCATCACAGGCTAGCTATTTTGACACCCACCAAGTTTGGCCCTCACCAAACTCAGATTTACTATAAGAAAAATTGGATTACCTTTGCTGTTCTTCGTCAGAATGCACTCCCAGGACTTCTACTTCAATAACAAATGTTGGTTTGGTTCCAAATAATCCATAGTTATATCCAAATAGCTGCGTTTTGTTCGTGCGTTCAAGACACTATCCGAAGGGTAAAGAAGGGTGACGTGCCCGGCGCGTTTCGTGACAAAAAATTTCAAAATATTCCATTACCGTACTTCGAAGCATGTCAAACGCTGTTTAAAATCAATTTTGATGCGATTTTTCTCGTAAAAAAGCGATAATATTCCGACCGGGAAACCCTGTTTTCGTTCAAAGACTGAAAATGTAAACATGGTGGAGTCTCGTGCACGCGCGCCCCAGTCTCATTGTTCTCAGATCGACCACTTACCAAACGCGCTACTGGCCTGCAAAGTCATCATTCAACGTTCTGGCGCCTTCTGAGAGCCTATGGGAGCATTAGAAAATGTCATGTTATGCCAGAGATCACCTGTTTTGGATAGAGATGATCAAGAAGATCAAGAAATGGTCAGAGAGGGCGCTTCCTGTTTGGAATCTTCTCAGGTTTTGGCTTGCCAAATGAGTTCTGTTATACTCACAGACACCATTCAAACAGTTTTAGAAACTTTAGGGTGTTTTCTATCCAAAGCTAATAATTATATGCATATTCTAGTTACTGGGCAGGAGTAGTAACCAGATTAAATCGGGTACGTTTTTTTATCCGGCCGTGCAAATACTGCCCCCTATCCCCAACAGGTTAAGCATCAATCTCCTTTTAAAAGTAAATCGCACTTCACAAAGGTCGTTTATCTGCGTTTGTTTGAATCCTGGCCTTTAAGACTGTATAGCTAAAAAAAGAAGTTCCACATCTTTCCATTCCACTTACAACTTTGTCAATGGTTTTGGCACACACACACACAAACACAGTAAATGTGTCCACTCTGGTCTTGGCAGTGCACTCTAGCCAACAGCTCGCAAATGCAGTGCAGATATGGGCTACAGTTGAAGTCGGGAGTTTACATACACTTAGGATGGAGTCATTAAAACTCGTTTTTCAACCACTCCACACATTTCTTGTTAATAAACTATAGTTTTGGCAAGTCGGTTAGGACATTTACTTTGTGTATGACACAAGTCATTTTTCTAACAATAGTTTACAGACAGATTATTTCACTTATAATTCACTGTATCACAATTCCAGTGGGTCAGAAGTTTACGTACACTAAGTTGACTGTGCCTTTTTAAACAGCTTGGAAAATTCCAGAAAATGATGTCATGGCTTTAGAAGCTTCTGATAGGCTAATTAACCTAATTTGAGTCAATTGGATGTATTTCAAGGACTACCTTCAAACTCAGTGCGTCTTTGCTTGACATCATTGGAAAATCTAAAGAAATCAGCCAAGACCTCAGAAAAAAGAAATTGTAGACCTCCAGAAGTCTGGTTCATCCTTGGGAGAAATGTCCAAACGCCTGAAGGTACCACGTTCATCTGTACAAACAATAGTGCGCAAGTATAAACACCATGGGTCCACGCAGCCGTCATACCGCTCAGGAAGGAGACGCGTTCTGTCTCCTAGAGATGAACGTACTTTGGTGTGCAAATCAATCCCAGAACAACAGCAAAGGACCTTGTGAAGATGCTAGAAGAAACGGGTACAAAAGTATTTATATCCACAGTAAAACAAGTCCTATATCGATATAACCTGAAAGGCCACTCGGCAAGGTAGAAGCCACTGCTCCCAAACCGCCATAAAAAAACCAGACTACGGTTTGCAACTGCATATGGGGACAAAGATCGTACTTTTTGGAAAAATGTCCTCTGGTCTTATGAAACAAAAATGGAACTGTTTGGCCATATTGACCATCGTTATGTTTGCAGGAAAAAGGAGGGATGCTTGCAAGCCAAAGAACATCCCAACCATGAAGCACGGGGGTGGCAGCATCATGTTGTGGGGGTGCTTTGCTGTAGGAGGGACTGGTGCACTTCACAAAATAGATGGCATCATGAGGAAAGAAAATTATGTGGATATATTGAACATCTCAAGACATCAGTCAGGAAGTAGCAAATGGGTCTTCCAAATGGACAATGACCCCAAGCATACTTCCAAAGTTGTGGCAAAACGGCCTAAGGACAACAGTCATGGTATTGGATTGGCCATCACAAAGCCCTGACCTCAATCCTATAGAACATTTGTGGGCAGAACTGAAAAAGCGTGTGCAAGCAAGGAGGCCTACAAACCTGACTCAGTTACACCAGCTCTGTCAGGAGGAATGGGCCAAATTCACCCAACTTATTGTGGGAAGCTCGTGGAAGGCTACCAAATACTAATTGAGTGTATATACACTTCTGACCCACTGGGAATGTGATGAAAGAAGTAAAATATGAAATAAATCATTCTCTCTACTATTATCTCACGTCACCCCGCTCCTCCGCTCTCTCCACTGGCTTCCAGTTGAAGCTCGCATCCGCTACAAGACCATGGTGATTGCCTACGGAGCTGTGAAGGGAACGGCACCTCCATACCTTCAGGCTCTGATCAGGCCCTACACCCAAACAAGGGCACTGCGTTCATCCACCACTGGCCTGCTGGCCCCCCTACCTCTGAGGAAGCACAGTTCCCGCTCAGCCCAGTCAAAACTGTTCGCTTCTCTGGCACCCCAATGGTGGAACAAGCTCCCTCACGACGCCAGGACAGCGGAGTCAATCACCACCTTCCGGAGACACCTGAAACCCCACCTCTTTAAGGAATACCTAGGATAGGATAAAGTAATCCTTCTAACCCCCCCCCCCCCCTTAAAAGATTTAGATGCACTATTGTAAAGTGGTTGTTCCACTGGATATCATAAGGTGAATGCACCATTTTGTAAGTCGCTCTGGATAAGAGCGTCTGCTAAATGACTTAAATGTAAATGTAATTATTCTGACACTTCACATTCTTAAAATAAAGCGGTGATCCTAACTGACCTAAGGCAGGGAATTTTTACAAGGAGTAAATGTCAGGATTGGTAAAAAACTGAGTTAAAATGTATTTGGCTAAGGTGTATGTAAACTTCCGACTTCAACTGTACATGATGAGACTATGGATCAGAGCGCAATAATTTTATTTGGCAGCCAAGCACCGATAATCATGTCAGTAGCATACAAATTAAGACTTTTATACATAATTATATTTCTGGGAAATGAGCACAAAGTTCATTGCTGTGCATTTTTACCACCCTGTGAAGTTCAACATCCATTTATTTCATATGTAGCCTAAATAATTAACTGTTCATGCTTTTCCATGTCCTAGTGGACCACACAACATAGCATCGCGTGACTGCAGTTTACTTCGACGTTAGGGTTGTTCTAGGGCCGGGTCGAAACCAGTATCGCAATATTTCTTTCCATGGAAACACGAAGCACACCAAACTATTTGGTTCTTTAAAAACCTGCTGTATGTAAAATATTGTGCTATAGCTTGGAAAATAAATGTGACTCTGAATGACAACAGATGTTTGTTTGAAACATTAGGGCTGTTTTCCCAAAAATGTAAATCTACTTTATGTTTTGTTTCCTTGCCACGATACTAACGAGTATTGCAATACTGGTATGGTCCCGACTCTGTTATTCTATCAACAATTGTGCAAAAAAGCATTTCCAATGCCATTTATCACATTATCTATTTAACAGACAAAATATTATCCACCCCCGTGTAGTGTATTTTGTTTTGTCGACATTTGGAAAGTTTACAGATATTTGCTGTTTCCATCAGGCCTGTCATGAGTTTCTGACGTGTACTTAACTCGCATTGTTGGATGGAAGCATGGTTTATGGGTTATATAATCATAACATCCTCTCAATATAGGCCATTCATATTAAAGACATGCTCTGGACTACTTCAACAAGTTATGGTTTTTCATTAAAATGCTATGTTGGAACATAATGAATGGTCTACCTAGGAAATTAATATACTTTTAAGTCTAAATTATCTCAGATTTTGTATTCCTTCCATCACCAACTCACCACTCTATCAGATCAAATGGTTTGATAATGACGAACTGAGCTTCCTCAGACCTGGATAGGCTTAACATAAATGTCTCAGAATGGAAATGTAGGGGATATATGTATTTGTGTTGGAAGTAGTCTAGTTTCTGGTAAATGTTAAAAGAAGTGACCTAGGTCTAGTTGACTGTTTTTGTCCTGGAGTCTGATTCTGAAAGCAACTTGTTGATGAAACGAGCCATGCAGGGTCATAAGTGTAGACGTTATGAAGTTGCGTTCAGCAGTCTCCACCATTTCGCTCGTATGGTGATTATGATGCTAATAATAACACGTCAGATGTATCTATTACTCACTGTTCCCAAAACTGAGGATACAAGGCAAGGTATGTCTTGGTTTTAGGCATTCATGTTGAATCATATCCACTGCTACTGAAACCTCTACTGTTATCATTCCTACTGCTACTGTATTTACCCTGGATCTGTGGTTGTTTTTGTTGTGTGCAGTCCCCTGCTAAAGCTGTGTACAATGCCCGCCACTGGAACCAGCCTGAGCCTGAAGAGATGCCCATGCCTCCCCTGGCCCGCGCACACACTGCTCCGGTGAGAACTACTCCAGGACACTACCAAGGCTCTGCCTAACACTGGTCGCACACACATCCTCTCTCTATTGAATTTGCTATCTCTAGCACGAAGATAACAATGTGTTGTCCTAGAATAATGCATTGACCTAGGGCTGCACGATATTGGAAGGTAATTACATTTTTACTTGCAATTTTAGATAAAAAAAAGCTTGGGTAAGCTGAAATAGAAATAGAATGGTCATTCAAATTGTGTGGTTGGACAAGTGTGCGCTTGGAATGCCGTTTTTGTTTGGCATTACAACGCATGGAGGAGATGGTTCTGACCATAGAGATCCTATATGAAAGATCACAATGTCTCACAACGGCTGTAGTTCCGCGTGGAGAAAGTTGCATTCTGTGCATGGTTCTCTGTATGGTTGTGCTCTGTATTTACAAATGAGTAATCACGTAGGTAAGGAGCCGGCAAAATCGACTCTGCAATAACATAAACCATTGTCAATGTCGCAGTGCTATTTCATGGTGTAATCTTGAAATTATCCAGCAGATGATAGTTATTTTTTTATTTATTGAACCTTTGTTTATCTAGGCAAGTCAGTTAAGAACAAATTCTTATTTTACAATGACTGCCTACCTCGGCCTAACCCAGACGACGCAGGGCCAATTGTGCACCGACCTATGGGACTCCCAATCACATCCGGCTGTGATACAGCCTGGAATCGAACCAGGGTCTGTAGTGACACCTCAAGCACTGAAATGCAGTGCCTTAGACCACTGCGCCACTCGGGACACATAGCCTCACATTAGTTGGCTAAGTCCAAAACCTGCTTGTTTTCAATAAACAACGAACAATGATGGCCCGTCCTGTTCACTCATTCATAGATGGATATCACAGTCAAGAAATAATATAATATTTTAAACAGAGGTTATTTTCTGTGTATAACATTCAGTTACTAGCAAGCAAGCAGGCAACTAGTCCAAACCTGGTAGCTAGATGGCTAGCAGAGGAAAACAGTCAAATTGCAATGATTACAGGTCAACATGTAGGCTTATGCCAGACAAGTAGCTAGCTAGTACACTTCCTGATAACCTCGTAGCCCCAGCTCAGTGAATGGCAGGCTATGGAACCATCATCAGCACCGGGTAAGGAAATATTTATGTGCTGATGTGGCTACCAAGCCATCTTATTAATTGAAAACGAGGGTTGTCTTTGCTTGCTAACTTTACATGACTAACATCTGCGTTCATCCATGCGTGCTGGCAAGATAGCCAATGCAAGGCAGGACTAGCTAGCTACTGCACCCACTGGCAGGCAGCTTGTGGTCATTCGGTGTTCCAACAAGATAGCTGAAAAATAACGACAATAACTGGAACTCGGCTAGCTTGCTAACTAGCTAGGTAGTTGGGGGCTACAGATGGGGGGGCGACAGATGGGCTAGCTAACATTAACTAGCTACTGTTTTTGAGTAATGGATGCTGCAAAGTGCCGGGGGCTGAAGATTGGATAAGTTAAAATATGGTTAGATAATTGTTATTTTTTTCATAGATGGAACCGATTTTAGCTATCTATCCAACATTGTAATTAGAGCTGGCTATGTGTTTGTTTATTTATTATTTAAAAAAATGTATGCATATGGCTCTGGCTCTGGCTCTGCACATGGCTCTGGCTAGCATACAGGTCAGCTGCAATGTGGCTAGCTAGCATTTCCTCCCTGAACGAAGCAAACAAGCTATCTGGCTGACCTCCTGAAAAATGGACACTTGATAACAAGAGTAGTGTTGATGATTGTACCCGAAACTACCAGAACGACATGTTACTTTACACTTCTCACAGCACTGGAAAACTATGGTTGACCAAATGGATGACCTTTAGACTATCATAAGAAGGTTCATGTCCATTCTAGTATTTTAATTCTATAGTTGTGACAGAGTAGGAACCAAAGTGTTGGTCAGTGTTTCCCAGGGGATCCTAATTAGATTTAAGTAGGTACATTCAGACAGATTTTTGAATATTCTTTGCCTTTTCCTCTCTGATAAGAACAAGTTGTTGCACAAACAATGCTGATGTACTCCCACAGATACTGGCATGTATTAGAGCAAAAGTTTCTCATTGGATTTAGCGAGCCAGCTAGTTAGCCCCTAAAACTAATCGTTAGCTATCACAATTTTTGGCAACATTTGCAGCTTGCTAAAATCAACTAACTAGCATTTTGCAGAATAAGCAAACTTTATTTGGTTTGAAAAAATCTTGACTGCATGCGTAATTTTGCTCAATGCATGCGGAGTGAATCTTGAGCACAAGGAACTGCCTGCTTGAGTGACAGTGGGTGGGGCTTGGTGTGTGGGTCTGGGAAGCAGAAAAAAAGAGGAACAATGAGTGGGAACTCGAGCAATAAATCAAAAGTAAAACAAAACAAACGGGTGTTAGACAGCTAAGTGGCATTTCAAAATAGGGAGGGACTCATAGTCCATGTCCAGATCTTATATTTCTGAGGCTCCGTATCCAAGTGCGCAAATTCTCGCAGTACCAAGTGGGGAATTTGGAAATTTACTCATTTCCTCATGCCCAAACCGGATTAGATACATACCGGTAGTTAAATGCCAAAAATATGATATTCACAATGTCACTAAGCAAGAACCTTGATTTTTGACATGCGTTCAGTACCAGTTGCTTGATTTTTGCAGATCCATGACTATGGTGCATCGACATTAGCTAGCTAGCGATGCTAATCATCATAGGCTTCTACATAATCATCAGCTTGGTTAGCTAGCCAGCCTAGCAAGCTCTACTCCAATGGAAACCGGTGCAACCCTGCTGGCTACGTGGCTAGCTAGATGGCCAGTGGTGACAGTGAGGTCCATATGAGATTCAAGGCTTTAATAAGTGCCATCGTGCAAAAAATACTGGTTGATGAGCTAAGTTGGTTAGAAAGATGGCTATGACAGTTAGCTACCAGTGTGCTTGCACAAACGCGACGACACATTGTATCGAAGTCAAGAAGGTATGCAGAACGGACAGCCTCTGGAACTGGACCTCCCCATCTAGCTAGCTAGTAGCGGGGTACAAAAACGGCGGTACACAGATGTATAGCTCATACAATTATATTTTGTTTGTCAATGACAATATATGTTGCAAAGTAAATACCCGCTTCAACTATATCTCATTGCATGCTAGTGCATAAATGCAAATCGGTTGTCAAATCAGTTTACAGAGTATGTATCATATGGTGAATGCACCAATTTGTAAGTCGCTCTGGATAAGAGCGTCTGCTAAATGACGTAAAGTATGTGTGAGTGTGTGTGTGTGTGTGTGTGTGTGTGTGTGTGTGTGTGTGTGTGTGTAACTAACAGATTCATAGGTGTTCCCCAAAGATTTCTCAGATATGTTAATATATACAAGTCATATGCAATAGTGACATTTTACACTAGTGCATTAAGCTAGTGGACTCTATCAATACTGTTAAAATCAATTTGATCTGTAGGTATACGATGACACTTTGTAGTGGTCGTATGGTTGATTTCTCCCTAACCATTTTTATCTCCCCACGCTGTTTACTGTTTGTTGTGTTCTGTTGGGCCCCGGCAAACTGTCCACCTCTTTCTTGTGCAAGAACTACGAGCCAAATGTCTGAGAGATTGTGGACTAAATATGTTGTGTATTGAGACATTTTGTTGTATGCATTTTTTTATGTGATGGCAAGATGTATAGCTAATGGAGATGACACATCTAGCTAGCTACTTTACAGTTTACGACATGCTCGCTCATGGCTATGTGAATTTATGTGTACTGACTATTATTAACTACAGATAATAAAAGATCGTTGCATTGCATGAGAGCTGTGTCTGTGCCGGCGTTTTAGCGTCCCATTGGACAGTCCATCCTGGTTGTAATGTTGACACGACACCAGAGACGGTCTAACTTCTTTGACAACACTGGTCCTGCCATGCATGCAAAGCTAGCTAGAACCTCTTTGATAACTGGTATACCTTGCTAGCTAACTTAGCTCATCAAACAGTATTTTCTTTGCTATTTCTACACGATGGCACTTATTAGAACCTTGCATCTCATTTTGAAGTCCCAAATTCCCACGAGATACTGTGAGAATTTGCGTGCTCATGTGTATAAAATCTGGTCACTGATTAGGAGCCACTCCCTTCAAAATATCACAGCCTCTTGCGATATGGATATTGCACATGTCAATATTGCAATTTGTATTAAAATTGGAATAATCGTGCAGCTCTACATTAACCCAATAGCAGCCTCACCTAAATTACATTTCAGAGGAGGAAATCTAAATATTAACCGTATTCTGTTTAGTCAAGACTTGAAAATGTCCCTATAGGAAACAATTCAGATAAGGGCAACTGGAATGAAAGTTGTATGTCTCTAACTTTTTCAAATGTTTTCTGCTTTTTGACTCTCCAGGCCAGCGTATCGAGCGGAAGCAGCAAGGACACCAACTCCCACAAGGATGACGGTCTGTTCAAAGCTCCTCCCCCACCGCCCAAAGTCATCAAGTCTGTGACCATCCCCACTCAGCCTTACCAGGACATCGTCACGGCTCTCAAATGCAGAAAAGAACACAAGGAGGTGAGCCGGCCATGCTGGGGGATATTTCACGCCCTCAAGACTGTCAACATTATCTTTTCACTGTAAACATCCCCCAAACGCTCATCTGCTATTTTCACAACTTGTTTGCATGCTGTTAGGGATTTATTAGTCTCTTTATTTATTTCAGACACAGTGTAGCCTGTTAATGTCCATTTGGAGCGCAGTGTAAAGCTCGTCTTTGTTCATTTAAAACACAGCATGGGCTGGTCAGGGCCTGTGGAGCATCTTGTTTTATTAAAGCGCCACTGCCCCTACAAAGCAACTTCTCCTTTAACAAATCCTATGTGGCATCGTTATGAGTCAAACATTTATTCTAGTGTCAAAATTGACTACAAAGTGTAAATAGGATAACTTTGGTCATGAAGTCAATCTCGTCCTGAACAGAGATTTGCGAGATAATAGGAAAAAAATGTATGTTACGAAATGAAGGGTACCGTAACAGTTTTCCTTGGGTTGGGTTTATTTCAATCCTGACCACAGGATTGGGGACCACATCACCTAAGTATTAATCAAGCGGCTGCATTTCTTAATGACCAAGCCGAATCCGGAAGTTCAGCCCCCCTTTAAGGCCTAGCTATAGCTAGCAGATCTGCATTCTGGTTCTTGACCAGACGGTTAGCTGCACATCCCACTTGCCAATAGGGACTGAAGCTATCTCGTTGGGCAGTGCCTTGGCCACACACACAATCGCGTGCCTAGGTCCAATCACTAGCCAGCAAACACAGACATGGTCTAATCTCTAGCAAGCAAACACACACAGCTGATCAGACACTTCCACTCCCAGCAGTGTTCTTGATGAGGGGGTATTATCCCAGTCAGCTAATAGAACTGATGGAGTGGGGCTGCTTTGCATGCTGGGTGACTTTTTTTCCCTTCTCTGGACACACACAAATACACAGAGCAACATTTTGGAACTTGCATTGGATAATATTCCTTCTATTTTAAATATCGGGGTTTTTTCTGGATCAAAACGAGTCTTAGGTGGTTGGACGTGGCAGAATGCATGAGGGGGCATCGCCGACCGAACATTTTAGAGGCCCTCCTGTTGGCCCAATGACAAAATATAGCCGTTTTTAAGCTAATTTCCTGCAATTCTACGGATTTTGCCATAACTTATGCTGTCTAAGTGACTCAAACATTATAACTAAATCAATGGGAGCCCATGCCATGGCAAAAATACTCCTGAATGCATCATTTTTGGATTTTAGATTCTTACTGACTAAAATCTTTTATTTTGGGGATTTTTAATTCTCAAATAGGATGTTTTTTTTTCTAAATATATAGGTTGATTATCTTTTCTTCATACTTTATCTTGTTTTAGTTCAAGTTTACACCAAACATTTTTCCATCCCTGAAATGTAAAAAAATAAAATATTTTACTGTTTGGACATAGGCAGCCTGAAAATAAATAAATAAATAGGCGATTATTGTTGCTCGATACCATTTGCTTATGTAAATGTCACTCATAATGTCATTATCTCTCCCCCTTGCAGCTGTACACGGTTGTGCATAATGTGAAGCACTTCAACGATGTGGTAGAGTTTGGTGAGAACCAGGAGTTTACTGATGACTTTGAGTACCTGGAGACTGGCCTGAAGAGCAGCCAGCCACTCAACACACGGTGCCTTAGGTAAGACAAATCCACTCAAAATTGTCCACCTCGGTGAAGGATCTTACCTGATTTAACATCCCTTCAATACATTTCCAGCTATATGCTCAAGTCTAGAAGACATGAGCAGATTTAGAATTATTTATACTTGTCCACTCAATCTTCTATGTACTCTTCTCTTCGGAACTTCTTTAAACAACCTCCCCCTCTCTTGCTCTCTGTCTAGTATAATCAGTCTAGCTGCAAGGTGTGCAATGCCCAGTTTCCGGATGCACCTACGGGCCAGAGGGAAGGTGGCTCAGGTCTTCAAGATGTTGAATGATGCCCCGCAGCATCCGGTAGGAATCTGTTCTAATCTACAACAACAACTGACCCAAACTAACAACAGTAACGGACCCAAAATAAAGGGCTTCAGTAGGGTTACAATTAACCTCCCTCTGCTTATTTGTGGTGGCAGCATGACTTACTATTTGTCCTGTAGATACTTCAAAGTTCGCTATTTGAATATAAAAGGAAAAGATTCAAGGACTTTCCCTGCCACCAGTTGCTTCTGAACTTATTGTTGCCCCTCCCCGCTCTCCCTTTACTCGTCTCCAGAACCTGGCCCTGTGTACGGCCTCTCTGATGTACATCCTAAGCAGAGACAGGTTGAACATGGACCTGGACCGGGCCAGTCTGGAGCTGATGATCAGACTGTTGGAGCTGGAGCACGACCACTCGGGCCACCACCAGGACCAACTGACTGCCAAGGAGATGACCAAGGTCAAGGAGAAGATCCGCAAGCTGTGTGAGACGGTCCACAACAAGCACCTGGACCTGGAGAACATCACGGTATGCAGGGACAATCAGAATAATGATTATGTTTAATAATTATAATATTTATATTGATGATGATTGTGGGTTGGAGTTCTACAGCACTTTATTTTGTTTGTTTTGCAGTCGTGTCATTTGGCCATGGAGACCCTGTTGTCGCTGACCTCAAAGAGAGCCGGCGACTGGTTCAAAGAGGAGCTGCGCTTACTGGGAGGCTTGGACCACATTGTAGACAAAGGTGGGTGTTTGTGTGGGTGCATGTTCTGTTGAACTATCGGAGCACCTTTCTGCGCCAGAAGCATACTTTTTTTTAGTTGTCCTTGTTCCTATATTTGACAGTTGCATTTTATCAAGGTCAACTCACTTTGTTAGGCTATATTCATTGGCATATACACTACCGTTCAAAAGTTTGGGGTCACTTGGAAATGCCCTTGTTTTTGAAAGAAAATCACTTATTGTTTTTTATTTTTATGTATGCAATATCTACAGAGGCCCATTATCAGCAACCATCACTCCTGTGTTCCAATGGCACGTTGTGTTAGCTAATCCAAGTTTATAATTTTAAAAAGCAGCCAAGAAGTGCTCAGCATATGTGGGAACTCCTTCAAGACTGTTGGAAAAGCATTCCAGGTGAAGCTGTTTGAGAGAATGCCAAGAGTGGCAAAGGGTGGCTCGTTGAAGAATCTCAAATATATTTTGATTTAACACTTTTTTGTTGTTGTTGGTTACTTCATGATTCCATATGTGTTATTTCATAGTTTTGATGTCTTCACTATTATTATACAATGTAGAAAATAGTAAAAATAAAGAAAAATCCTTGTAGGAATAGGTGTGTATATGTACAGTTGAAGTCGGAAGTTTACATACACTTAGGTTGGAGTCATTAAAACTTGTTTTTCAACCACTCCACAAATGTCTTGTTAACAAACTATAGTATTGGCAAGTCAGTTAGGACATCTACTTTGTGCATGACACAAGTAATTTTTCCAACAATTGTTTACAGACAATTCCAGTGGGTCAGAAGTTTACATATACTAAGTTGACTGTGCCTTCAAACAGCTTGGAAAATTCCAGAAAATTATGTCATGGCTTTAGATGCTTCTGATAGGCTAATTTTCATAATTTGAGTCAATTGGAGGTGTACCTGTGGATGTATTTCAAGGCCGATCTTCAAACTCAGTTCCTCTTTGCTTGACATCATGGGAAAATCAAAAGAAATCAGCCAAGACCTCAGAAAAATAATTGTAGACCTCCAGAAATCTGGTTCATCCTTGGGAGCAATTTCGAAACACCTGAAGGTACCACGTTCATCTGTACAAACAGTAGTACGCAAGTATAAACACCATGGGACCCGCAGCTGTCATACCGCTCAGGAAGGAGACGCGTTCTTTCTCCTAGAGATGAACGTACTTTGGTGTGAAAAGTGCAAATCAATCCCACAAGCCTCCCACAATAAGTTGGGTGAATTTTGGCCCATCCCTCCTGACAGATCTGGTGTAACTGAGTCAGGTTTGTAGGCCTCCTTGCTCACACACGCTTTTCCAGTATTGCCCACAAACTCTCTATAGGATTGAGGTCAGGGCTTTGTGATGGCCAATCCAATACCTTGACTTTGCTGTCCTTAAGCCATTTTGCCACAACTTTGGAAGTATGTTTGGGGTCATTGTCCATTTGGAAGACCCATTTGCGACCAAGCTTTAACTTCCTGACTGATGTCTTGAGATGTTGCTTCAATATATCCACATCATTTTCCTCCCTCATGATGCCATCTATTTTGTGAAGTGCACCAGTCCCTCCTGCAGCAAAGCACCCCCACAACATGTCTCCACCCCCGTGCTTCACGATTGGATGGATGGTGTTCTTCGGCTTGCAAGCCTCACCCTTTTTCCTCCAAACATAACAATGGTCATTATAGCCAAAACATTCTATTTTTGTTTCAACAAACCAGAGGACATTTCTCCAACAAGTACGATCTTTGTCCCCATGTGCAGTTGGAAACCGTAGTCTGGCTTTTTTATGGCGGTTTTGGAGCAGTGGCTTCTTCCTTGCTGTGCGGCCTTTCAACTTATGTCAATATAGGACTTGTTTTACTGTGGATATCGATACTTTTGTACCCATTTCCTCCAGCATCTTCACAAGGTCCTTTGCTGTTGTTCTGGGATTGATTAACACTTTTCACACCAAAGTACGTTCATCTCTAGGAGACAGAACGCGTCTCCTTCCTGAGCGATATGACGACTGTGTGGTACCATGGTGTTTATACTTGCGTACTATTGTTTGTACAGATGAACGTGGTACCTTCAGGCGTTTGGAAATTGCTCCCAAGGATGAACCAGACTTGTGGAGGTCTACAATTTTTTTTTTTCTGAGGAATTTTCAAGCTGTTTAAAGGCACAGTCAACTTCTGACCCACTGGAATTGTGATACACTTAGGTTGGAGTCAGATTATTTCACTGTATGTAAACTTCTGACTTCAACTGTATGTATGTTCATTCATTCATTCATTGTGTGTCTCCTGCAGTAAAAGAATGTGTCCAGAACCTGAGCCAAGAGGATGACAAGGAGAAGCTGGTGTCGTCGCTATGGGGGGCAGAGAGGTGTCTAAGAGTACTAGAGAGTGTAAGTACAACATCAAGGAGTGTTAGCAGGCGCAGATGTTTTAAATCCATTCATTGAATACAAAATGGGAAAGTAAATAGACTGCACTCTCAGCCTCATCTAACCACCTTTTTTATTTGACAATTTTAAAAGGCATTTCAATGTCTTCCTGTCCTTTCATTGCAGGTGACTGTCCAGAACCCAGAGAACCAGGGCTACCTGATTGCCTACAAGGACTCTCAGCTCATAATGTCCTCTGCCAGGTGAGAGCGACTGGATCACATGCTAATCTTTTGGTGACAGAGCCCTGATCTTTCACTCCGCCTCTACTCCCTCTGCCCAGTCCCCGCCTCTAGTATACTAGTATAGGGACCAGTCCCTGTAAAGGACTCCATGTTAAATCTCTGTGCCCTCAGTTTTCCTGGGACTCAGAGGCTTTGACACCGTTAGTTGGCCGAGGAAGTCCCATCTAATTTGTATGATCTCATTTCTCTCTCTCACACAGAGGTTTGCGGTACTGTGTGGACATGATCCAGTGCTACAGCCGGGAGGTGAACAGCTCACTGTGTTCGTCAGGCACGGTGCTGCCCCACTCCAGCTTTAGCAACGTGGGCAAGGCCGTGGAGGACTGCATGAGGGCCGTCATAGGGGTGCTGCTCAACCTCACCCACGACAATGGTAATATCACTGCATCAGCAAGACTTCTACATTCGGCAACATTGTAGCTAGCGCATTGCGGTCCCTAGCTAGTGCCTTGTGCTCTTCGTTGTCCCACGGACCTCATCACAGCTAGAGTCCCCATAACACGCACCTTCTTGGTATGTTGGGGCTGTAGTACTTAAGCCTGACTGGTCTCAGGCCACAGCTGACTACTGCAGGGTGGAGTGAGTGTGGTAACTATGGACTGTACTGTGGTTTTTAGAGTGGGGAAGCACTAAGACTGGAGAGCAGGACCAGCTAATCATCACAGCACTCAACTGCGTCTTACGGGTCCCACGCTACATACCTCAGGAACAACGCTTTGACATCCGAGTCCTGGTGAGCGTGTGTTTGTGTGAGAGGCCTTTATGTATATGATTACACAAATCCAATTACCTGTATGATCTCTGAAAAATGTGGGTCCTTTGTACCCACTTTATTTGAAGTGCCCACAGGTTGAGGAGACCTTGAACGCTGACAATAGCTTGAATGCCAAATATTTTGTCTGTCCTCTAATCTTAATGAATGACTAAATAGTTATTAAAACCGAAGCTTCAATGTAGTAATTTCAGGGTTGTTTGTATCACAATGTTTTGTTATGGATCTTAATGAAGTGTATGTCCTTGAGAGCTTTTTTAACAGCATCTCTCGTCCGGTGTGTGTGCTGGTACAGGGCTTGGGGCTGCTGATTAACCTGGTGGAGTACAGTGCAAGGAACCGCCACGGTCTGGTGGACATGGAGTTCAACACAACCAGCCCTGAATGCAGCCAGGGAGAGGCAGGTGGAGATGAGACCCAGACCCCTGAACCAGTCCCAGCCTCCACAGAGATCGAGAACGGGGCAGAGCCACCTACAGCAGCCCCTTCAGAGGGTGCTGAGGAGAAGACCAAGGACTCTTCTTCAGGTGCCCTGGCTGCTCTGGTGCAGGTAAGAGTTTTTTGTTATAACTACATCACGACTTCAGAATAACTTATAGAAAAATGAGGCCAAATATCACAGGAAATTGAGTTACTCTTGTGATTTTTGTCTGTCTTTTCCTCCGTCCACAGTTCTTCCTGGAGCGGGAGCGAGCGGCCATATTGGCCGAGGCGCAGACTGATGACCTCATCAGCGAGGCGCCCAAACCCCAGGACCAGAGCGGGGAGTGGCAGGAGACGTCGGGCGAGATCCAGTGGGTCGCCACAGAAACCAACGACAGCGAAAATGACAAGGAGAAGGACACAAAGAAAGAGGAGGAAGAGGAGGAGCTGGACCTCAACAAAGGTAAAGATGTGTGTCTGTGTGTAAAATCCTATTTTTGCAACAGCAGTTTTCAATGCTAT
Source organism: Salmo salar (assembly GCF_965601325.2). Taxonomy (NCBI): domain Eukaryota; kingdom Metazoa; phylum Chordata; class Actinopteri; order Salmoniformes; family Salmonidae; genus Salmo; species Salmo salar. The sequence goes on from NC_138291.1 coordinate 68,199,402, forward strand.
CATTGCTCCATGTTGAGTGTTTTTCTCACTCTGTGGTGTTGTAGCTCTACAGCATGCTGGGAAGCACATGGAGGACAGCATCGTGGCCTCCTACACAGCTCTGCTCCTGGGCTGTCTGTGTCAGGGCAGTCAGGTAAGCTTCCAGCAAATTAGCTATAACCCTGTTCCTCGATCCTGCCATTGGGGGTGCAGGCTTTTGTTCCATCTCAGTACCCACACACCTGATTCAATGAATCAATTAAGGGCTTGATTGCTGAGCTTGCAGGATTGAAGTATAGGCTACTGCAAACCAGTGCCATTCTTCTGTCTTGATGGCAGATGATCTCTTAGGGTCCTTCACACTTGTACGTGAAGTTGAAGCTTGTCAAATCAAATGTATTGGTCACGTACGTACACGTGTTTAGCAGACGTTATTGCGGGTGTAGCGAAAGGCTATTACAATATTAGATACAAAATAAATAAAGTTGACATATTAACAACTAAGGTAAGGCAGCTGCAGTGCTGTACTTTGTTCATGGTGAGTAAAAGAGGACATGATCGAGGTCTAGCTGTGGTCTAAGACGCTGCCTCCATATACCGCTGCACCATGTGTTCGGATACGGCCCACTTTTATTTCAGCAACTCTCTCCTCTTATCTTTCCTCTTTACCTCTGTCCTATCCAATGAACAAACATAAATACAAGAGGAGTGGGACTTAAAAAATAATCACAAAATTAAAGTGAACCTGATCACTGATGCATAATGCTGTATCAGAATTCACTTGTGTTAATAGTTAGCTATTAAACAGAACATAATGAAACAATACATTCACAATGCATTAAAACAACCTATTTTTGGTATAAAAAAAAAAAACCTAGTTTGAAGCTTAAGTGTCTCGTTGTAGCCTATTGCTAAATGGAAATATGTGGATCTGTGGGAAAAGCTAGTATCCTACTCCCCTAAACATCTCATTGTGACACTGATTTTCTTCTCCACCTACATCCGTGCAGATTTGACCAAGAGCTGTGCAGACTCCAAAAACCAAACTTGTTATTGCTCAGGTTTTGTAGCTGGTTGCACATATATTTTCGCGAGAGGGAAATGTTGCAGATTGCCACTTGATGTGTATTTGCTCATCTCTCCTCAGGTTAATGTGGTTAATGTGCGGGAAAACCTACCCGAGGGAGATTTCTCCATCATGACGGAAATGCTGAAGAAGTTCTTGAATTTCATGAACCTCACTGTAAGTGGGGAAATGTCTTTTGATAATGGCTTAGCATCTCACATTACTTAACAAATATATACCAGACACACAATACAAGCTAACTTGCTTTTTACGTTTTCTTTTTCAACAGTGTGCATTTGGAACCACAGGGCATAAATCCATCTCTCGTGTCATAGACTACCTGGAGCACTGTTAGCTAATCCTTCTTTGCACTCTGACTGCACATAACGGTCCTGCTCGATCTGGCAACCCCAGCAGGAGGGGCTGTACAGAGAATCCACCAGAGGTCAACAGTGTTCCCCGGCAACGCTTCAACCTGCGTCCTCATTCTGAAGAGCAAGACACACAAACTCAGCACTTTCTGAACCAAAGCCACGTTAACATGTACCATTGATTTTAATCAATGCTGTTTTAAATCTTCACATACCATCCAACTACTGGTAAGATTCCTAGTTGCAGAGGACAGCTTGAGACTGCTGGCATGTGGAGTGAGGTTTTTTATAGTTTTTTTAATATATTGAATCAAGGATGTAATCATTGATTAGCTTGAAAATAGCACTCAAGGACGTATCAACAATGTCTGTTAAGTTGTGTGGAATGGTTCAATGCAAAAGATCAGTTTAGCCATTTACATGTTTGCCTCTGATGGTTGTAGAAAAGGGAAGGTCAATGTGAAAGGCCCCTGTAGTTCTCTCTAAGCTAAGTTTCAGCTCTGAATATGCCCATTATCTGTATAAGCTTACTGTCAAGTCGAAATTCACCTCTGTTGAAATATTATTTTTCTTCAGTGCATCATGCTTGTTTAAGTTCTTAGAATGTCATGTCATTTAACAATCTAAATTGATTTAAGAGATCAGCAGGTCTGGATGACTGTTAATGTTATTTAAATCTTTGTTTTTAAATAATGCCACTTGGCATTGTTTTCCTTCCTGCCTTTCCCAATTTGACTTTACAGTAAAGAAATTGAGTTTTGTTTGTTTTAAAATAGCAGTTCAGATGATTTTAATGATTGTGGCTTTCATATATTTATTTTACCATTTAATGATCCAGATCTGATGCTGCTTAAGATGTTTCTGTGCACTTCCTTACCTTTTACATGTTCCACTGAACATGTCACTTGAAGTGGCTGGGTCTAATAACTGCTGTATATACGGTTTTCATTAGACTCAGAGAGTCCTTGGTTAACCGGCCTGACATTAATAATAACCAAACCTCAGCCAACTGGCATGATCCTCACTGAAAAGGATTGTTCCTTGCCTATTATATTGTAACATTTGTTCTGTGGGCATTGTGTCTAACCACTTCAAGTAGTGCCTATCCAGAACGAACGCCTAGCCCAGGGTTCACCTCTGGTCCTGGAGAGCTGCCGGGTCCATCCAGTCCTGCAATAACACACCTGATTTAATATATAATAAAGATCAAATCTAATCAATTGTTACTGCAAGGCAAGCCTACATACCTACTACCCTGTGTTGGTGACCCCTGTCCTAGCCCTAACCCCCTAGGTACTTGTGGAGGTCTGAGAGGACTGGATGGTAAAATTCTACCTAGCCTAACAGAGGGAAAAGTGAAGTTGCTACCATATTATTTATACCTATCCTTTCGGCTCTACACAAGTGTTTGTGGGGGTAGTGGTTGGCTCTGGACAGGCTGTAGTGTTTCTTTACCCGCCCTTGTGTCTTATGTCAAGTTGGACCTGACCTTCCTACTCTGAGCGGTGAATCCCCTTAACATCCTTCCAGCTACACTATAACTAGTCCTGTCCTCCAAGAAGATAGTGTTTGACTGACAGCTATACTGATAGCTGTTTCATGTCATTTCCCTCTGATTTGTAGAGCTGCAGTTGAACAGACATGTTTCTTGCGAGTTGATTTGCAAATCTGGTTGTGGATGAAATTTCAGAATGTAAATAAAAAACATCTGTAAATAGTGGTTAATGGATGTTAGAATGCTAGACTACTTTTCTGAAGCTGATATTTTTATTTTATACATTTCTGAGTTGTCATTTGAAGTAAAAACAAAAAATGTATAAAAAAAGACAACTGCAGGGCAAAAAAATGTTTGTACTGGTTTTGAGGACATTCTTTGGCTACATGTAAAGAATTGTAACTCAAATAAAAAGTTGCTACTTTCAGTATACTACTGTATCTTTCTCATGTATTGTTTGAGAAATACTTGTGTATGCATTCTGCCGTTATCATACTGATGTGCTTAGCCTCAGGAGGCAGACACTTTTTATATGTAATAGAACTCGATATTGGTATTTGCGTGAAGAGACAGAATACAGTCATGCATACAATCTTGTTTATCCTTATTTTCTCACCCCTATGAGGCCATGACTGTGTTTTTTGGCAGTGTGCGTGTGTGATGCTTATCTTCTCACTCGCCCTCTCTCTTTGTGTCTCTCTGTGTGTGTTCATTCACCCTGACTGACTCACAGAGCTGATTTCGACTGTACACAGACCGAGTGAGTTACACAATAGAAACAAGCGTTTTATACTTAACAAAGCACCACATATTGACAGTTGGCCTTCTGCTTGACTGGCAGCTGTTTAATAGAGACAAATATGCTTTGTGTTAATACCCCATTCTCTTAAACCAACAAAATGCTAAAGGAAGCCTTCTGGGAATGATTTGAATATCTGGTAACCTGACAGGGGTGTCTATCTGGGAGACAAATACACATGGTTATGTCTGAACCTGACAAGACATGGCAACATAAGCTGTGAAAATGTAGCCATGTAGCACAACTACCTTAACTTAATGTACGAGGCCAATGTGAGATCATGGTTGCAGTGCAACGTCAAGATGGCGACAGTATGTCAATGGAAGGGATAGACAGGAGTTCCAAGTGTTGTCTTTATTTTATTTTTTTATAGCTCATTATTGTGTTTGAATTCCAGGCAGGCAAGAGATCTATTCTCAATTCAAATGTAACTAATATCAGAAGTCATGGATGCTGGATACTTAAGTGTAGAAAATGTGGATGAATATGAATGGAGAGGTAGTATTACCAAAGATGGATAAATGAAGATGTCTTACTCAGGCTGTTAACCATAGATACCCATGTGATTGCAGCTGGGTCTGGCCTGGTTAGTTCAGTGACTGTATATGATCCAGAAAATAAGGAGCGAGTAAGATGTCTCGCTTCCTCTTCTGTCTCTGGTTTTACCCAGAGGCTAATTGGATTGATGTTAATTCCCTCAATGAGCATGGAGATCCTGCTGGGAGAAGGGAATATCATCCTCCTCTCTCCTGGCAGTCAGCCGATCTGACAGTCTTTCTCCGTTCATCTCTCTCCGAGTGCTTTTCAATTGGGCAGAATGGCCACCAGGTGGCGAGAGCACTAAAGCACTGACCATATGTGGCTCAATATAATGGTGAACAGGTAGAGAGAGACCCTCTAGAATTGATCTCACACTGGAAGACTTGAGTTTCTCATTCGTGTCTTCACGCACGCAGGAGCCTCATCAGTGGTGCTACCTGCCTTTTCTCTCACAGGCCGAAAACACCAAATGAAGAAGACATATACCCACGCAGAAGTATATACTTTCCCATGACCATCATCAATGCACAAACACACACACTTGGGGGCTCTGTAATCTTGTACCTTAAATTATTGACTGGCACAGCAGAAAGAGTCAATAGCCCATCTGTATTCCTGAGTGTGTATGACCTGCACTGTAATGGATGGCTTTCATGTCTTCAGACCAGCCAGATGACTATTTGAAGGCTAGGGTTGTTTCTACTTTTCTATTGAATTTTTTTTAATTTCACCTTCATTTAACCAGGTAGGCCGGTTGAGAACAAGTTCTCATTTACAAGACTAAGCAAAGCAGTGCGACACAAACAACAACACAGAGTTACACAAACAAACGTTCAGTCAATAACACAATAGAAAAGTCTACATACAGTGTGTGCAAATGAGGTAAGATTAGGGAGGTAAGGCAGTAAATAGGCCGTAGTGGTGAAATAATTACAATTTAGCCATTAAACACTGGAGTGATAGGTGTGCAGAAGATGAATGTGCAAGTAGAGATACTGGGGTGCAAAGGAGCAAAATAAAATAATGAGGTAGTTGGATGGGCTATTTACAGATGGGCTATGTACAGGTGCAATGATCTGTAAGCTGCTCTGACAGCTGATGCTTAAAGTTAGTGAGGGAGATGAGTCTCCAGCTTCAGTGACTTTTGCAATTTGTTCCAGTCATTTGCAGCAGAGAACTGGAGGGAAAGGCAGCCAAAGGTGGAATTGGCTTGGGGGTGACCAGTGAAATATACCTGCTGGAGCATGTGCTACGGGTGGGTGCTGCTATGGTGACCAGTGAGCTGAGATAAGGCGGTACTTTACCTAGCAAAGACTTAAAGATGACCTGGAGCCAGTGGGTTTGGCGACGAATATGAAGCGAGGGCCAGCCAACGAGAGCATACAGGTCTTAGTGGAGGGTAGTATTTGGGGCTTTGGTGACAAAACGGATGGCACTGTGATAGCAAATTGTATGCAGTCTGAGTAGAGTGTTGGAGGCTATTTTGTAAATGATATCGCCGAAGTCAAGGATCGGTAAGATAGTCAGTTTTACAAGGGTATGTTTGGCAGCATGAGTGAAGGATGCTTTGATGTGAATAGGAAGCCGATTCTAGATTTAATTTTGGATTGGAGTTGCTTAATGTGAGTCTGGAAGGAGAGTTTCCAGTCTAACCAGACACCTAGGTATTTGTAGTTGTCCACATATTCTAAGTCAGAACCGTCAAGAGTAGTGATGCTGGACGGGCGGGCAGCGATCGGTTGAAGAGCATGCATTTAGTTTTACTTACATTTAAGAGCAGTTGGAATTGAAGCTTGTCTGGAGGTTAGTTAACACATTTCTCACGCCAGAGGTGAGTCAGTCTTAATTGAGTGGGGAGGAGAAGAAGAGGGATGTGCATGCATGTGTGTTTGCGTTCATGTACAGTATAAGAGTGTTGATGTGAGATGGACAACCCATGCTCTAACTGACCCCAATGGAGTGTCTTGGTTCAGCCTCAGCAGATTACCTGTGGGATTGAACACACGTAATTTAAATGCCTAGTAAAAAGGAACACTTACAAACCTGTACATTCAGAGCCTTCAGAAAGTATTCAGACCACAATTTTTTCCCACATTTTGTGACGTTACAGCCTTATTCTAAAAATGATTAAAAAAGAATTCTCTCATCAATCTACATACAATACCCCATAACGACAAAGCGAAAACAGATTTTTTTAAATTTTAGTAAATGTATTAAAAATAAAAATAATTACATAAGTGTTCAGACCGTTTGCTATGAGACTCGAAATAGAGCTCAGGTGCATTCTATTTTCATTGATCATACTTGAGATGTTTCTATAACTTGATTGGAGTCCACCTGAGTTAAACTCAATTGATTGGACATGATTTAGAAAGGCACACACATGTCTATATAAGGTCCCACAGTTGACAGTGCATGTCAGAGCAAAAACCAAACCATAAGGTCGAAGGGAATTGTCCGTAGAGCTCCGAGACAGGATTGTGTCGAGGCACAGATCTGGAGAAGGGTATTAAAAAATGTCAGCAGCATTGAAGGTCTCCAAGAACACAGTGGCCTCCGGCCAAACTGAACAATCGGGGAAGAATGGCCTTGGTCAGGGAGGTCATCAAGAACCCGATGGTCACTCTGACAGTGCTCTAGAGTTCCTTTGTGGAGATGGGAGAACCTTCCAGAAGGACAACCATCTCTGTAGCACTCCACCAATCAGGCCTTTATGGTAGAGTGGGCAGACGGAGGTCACTCCTCAGTAAAAGGCACATGACAACCCGCTTGGAGTTTGCCAAAAGGCACCTACAGACTCTCAGACCATGAGAAACAACATTGTCTGGTCTGATGAAACCAAGATTGAACTCTTTGGCCTGAATGCCAAGCGTCACGTCTGGAGGAAATCTGGCACCATCCCTAAGGTGAAGCATGGTGGTGTCAGCATCATTCTGTGGGGATGTTTTTCAGCAGCAGGGACTGGGAAACTAGTCAGGATCGAGGAAAAGATGAACGGAGCAAAGTACAGAGAGATCCTTGATAAAAATCTGCTCCAGAGTGCTCAGGACCTCAGACTGGGGCAAAGTTTCACCTTCCAACAGGACAAAGACACAGCCAAGATAGCTGTGCAGCAACGCTCCCCATCCAACCTGACAGAGCTTGAGAGGATCTGCAGAGAAGAATGGGAGAAACTCCCCAAATGCAGATGTGCCAAGCTTGTAGCATAATACCCAAGAAAACTTGAGCCTGTAATTGCTGCAAAAGGTGCTTCAACAAAGTACTGAGTAAATGGACTGAGTACTTAGATAAATGTTGTTATTATTATTATTATTCTTTTTAAAATAAATTAGCAAACATTTCTTAAACCTATTTTTGCTTTGTCATTATGGGTTATTGTGTGAATATTGATAAGATTCGTTTAAAATATATATATATTTTAGAATAAGGCTGTAATGTAACAAAATGTGGAAAAAGTCAAGGGGTCTGAATACTTTCCGAATGCACTGTACATGTTAAATACAGACTTTCCATTCCTCTGTGATATAATCCTAGTTGACCCTGACACTCGTCTCCCTGAACAGAGGTTAAGCGTGTGAATAGGATCTTAAGGGAGGTGAGAGACTTTATTATTCTTGAGAGTATGTGTGGGAACATGGAATAATCTTAGACATAAAGCCTCATGTACTGAACAATATCATACAAGGACCAGAGAGTGCAGACTGTAGTCTAAGTAGTCTATATATTTTTCTCTCTCTCTCTACCCAGTATTATTTTACTCTTTGCTTATGCTATTTGTTTCCCTCTGTCTCCATTTCTAAATCAATGTCTGTCTCTCTGTTAGCTTTCTGTCTCTTGATCCCTTCTCAACTCTGTCCTCTCTCCTCCATGTTCTACTGTCTGTTTAATTTCCCCTGCATGTTTTGGAGATGTTTCTGATTGACTGCCAGTACACCACATCTGAAGGCCCAGCTACTAGCTTGACTGTATGAAATAGCTGAGGTTCTACTGACTTCAGAGGGTCTGACAGTCAGAAATATCTCGGGGCACTCGAGTCTCAGAAGTAATAAACAGGGAAGCGGACTGATCTGAACAGGACATTCAGTGGGACGAGCCTTGATGGCAGCAGAATGTTTGATATCGAGTTCTGTTAGAAGCCAGTGCCAGATATGAGTTGTATTATGTAGCATTAGCACTGGTAATACCACTAAGATGCTAGCCCCCCTTTAGTGAGACACTTCACAGAGAAGCCCATTCGTTCCCATGTCACACTGGAAGTACAAAGAGAGAAGTGTGGAACTAAAGGATGAGCAGCTGTGTCAGTTATCCAGGGGAGGCTATTTAAAGATGCGTATTTCTGAGAAGAAAAACAGACCTGAAAGGCCTTGTATTTGCATTATCTTGCATAATTGAATCTGAGTTATTCAAAAGGAAATTCATATTAATCCTCCCCTCTGCCTGGTGCCCTGTGAAGCTGCGCTGCCTGGGGGAGAGGAGACAACCACACATGGGGAGGCCAACGGAAGTTTCTTTCCATCTTAACTAGCAGGGGGTGGACAACTTTCCTCCAACCTTCCTCCTGGAGAGCTACTGGCGTGCAGGATTTTCCTCCAACCCTGCTCTAACACACATTCTGTGCAGTGCTGGAGCAAAAGCGTTCATACCCAGAGGCTTTCCAGTGCAGGGTAAGCCACCCTCTGGGTGGTAGCTAGTACTGTATTTGGTATGGAGGTCACGTAGGGGGACTGAGACATCCATCAGATTGAGATCCTTAATGTTGCCCATTGTGGAGCTATTCTCCCTGCCCTTAATGAATTAAAGTAAAGATGGAAGTGAATATACTGATATTTTACAGCGTACCTTAAGGAATATTATGTGAATTTATTTGGCATAAAAGGGACTTTGTAGCACACGTCAACAATAAACTATTGTGCTCCTGGAGTCATATGAGACTTAAACCTTTGCTCGGAAATCCAAAAACAATGCGTGCCTCTCCATTTTTTGCTAAGCTGTTGGTTCTATTAAGAATGCTCGGTAGAGTATGGAAAGTTCACTTAGAGTTTCTTCATTCTGTCTAGTCCAATTTAACAACCCCTTCAGGTACAACTACACCTGAACCACAAATAAGTCTCTCACATGGAACACATTAACCATCAAGAGGAGCAGATATCTCTGCTTCTCTCCTGTCATGTCTATCTATTCCCCCTTCACCCCTGCTCACATATTCAATTCCTCTCATTCTCTCCATCTCAGACACAAACGGAATGTAGATGGGCAAATAGAAATGGGAACAAAGAATTGCTTATTTATCTGTTTTATTCATTGGAATGTTGTGGAGAATGTTACTCAAGGTGTGATGCAAACAATTATATTGATAGAAGCAACAATCTATCTGTAATATTAAAAGCTGATGTGCGTGTGTGGGTGCATACATGTGTTTGTGTCTGCATGCGTGTGTTTATGCAGAACAACTCATTTGGCCTTGTGTGCGTGCGTGGTTGTGTTTGTATACAGCTGCCTGGTCCCCTGAGTGTGTAGTCAGCTGGGGACGACAGAGGGAACTGTGCTTAACACTGGGCATTCAGATTCAGATTTTATTCCTCATACACTATTAATGAAGCTCTCTCTCTCCATGTTTACTTACCTTCATCATAGTAGTGCCGGCCCAGCCTGGACCACATGGTCCTGGGACTCTACAACCCTCCTGGGTGGATGTGGCATCTAATTTTAGGCCTGCTGCGATGTGAGGGCATCACAATAGTGGCTGTGCGCTAGTCGTCCTGGGCTGTTTTTGTGATGATTTCATTGGCCAATGGATGGTGATGTGAGCCCTGTTCTGCTTCAGCAGGATGAAAGTGGTGTGGACCTTCGACTTGAGCTGATTCAGACTCGAGTAAACACTGTGGGTTTAGTCATAGCCCTTCAGAGATGCAATAAATGTAACACCTGCTTTGATCCAAGATGGAAATATACAGAGGAGGGTTCGATTTAATTTTTTTTTTTTCGAAAGCTCACATGGGGGTTCGCTAGGACTGCCTACTCTCTCGGAAGTACCCATCAACAGCATCTGTTGGAGACAGGAGCCACTCTCCCACCCTCTGGTTATTCTCGCTTCTCTTCCTCACAAAGAGTGTCACTACTCTAGCTCTCCTCATATCGACCTGTTTGTCTGCTTAATCTGCGCACAATCTAATAGTGAAGGATACCGCTGCTGAGCGTAGGTCTTCAGAGCTTGTCAAGAGGTTGAGTACTAACCGGAAGACTTTTGTTGTCAAGTAGAAATTCCTTTTCTACTTCTCAGTCTCCATTGGTAGCTAGCGTCACTGCTAGTTATTGAGACCAAGTTGGCCTGCAATACTTTTTTACATTTGAGTCATTTAGCAGATGCTATTATCATGAGCAACTTACAGTTAGTGCAGTCATCTTAAGATAGCTAGGTAGGACAACCTAGCCCTGCCAACAGCGAGTTGCAGTAGACCAGATTAGGACCTCTGCCGCCTCCTGTGTGAGGTAGGGTTGTACACTACGGAGGTTGTAGAGCATAAACCAGCAGGAGAGAGTTACTGCTTTGATGTTTGCAGAGAACAACAAGATGTTGTCCAGGGTCACACCAAGGTTCTTTGCGTTCTGGGAGGGTGACATTGGAGTTGTCAATCAGGATGGAGAGCTCTGAGCGGGCAGGCCTTCCCCGGGAGGAAGAGCAGCTCCATCTTGTTGAGCTTGAGGTGGTGGGACAAGAGTGACTCCGGCCAGTTTGAAGTCAGAGGAGACGCAGCCAGTGGTCAGAGAAGAGTTGATGATGGAAGTGAGGAATGGGAGAAGGTCTCCAGAGATGATCTGGGGAAGGGAGGAGGGGATGGGGTTGAGCGGGCAGGTTGACGGTCGGCCAGATCTCACTAGTCGCAAGATTTCATCTGGAGAGAGAGGGGAGAAAGGGGTCAAGGCGCAGGGTAGTTCTTTGTGAGTGGGACAAGTGGACTCAATAGGCTGAGTGAATGAGGAGCAGATGTCGTCAACCTTGTTTTCAAAGTGGGGAAGTGAGAGGAAGGTGTAAAATAGTTCTCTGGTTAGAGGCAAAAGCTTGAAATTTAGAATGATAAAAGTTGCTTTATCAGCAGATACAGAGGAAGTGAAGGTAGAGAGGAAGGAGTGAAAGGATGATAGGTCCTCCGGAAGTTTAGTTTACCTCCATCTTCGCTCAGCTGCCTACAGCCCTGTTCTGTAAGCTTACAACGAGTCACACAGCAAGAAGGGAGGGCCGAGCCAGGCCAGGATGAAAGGGGACAGTGCAAGTCATAAGATGCGGAAAGGGAGGAGAGTAGGGTCGAAAATGCAGAATCAGGAGAGAGAAGGATTTAGCAGAAGGGAGAGATATGATAGAAGAGGAGACAGCAGTTCCACTCCTTCATTGTCCAGTCAATGAAAAACAAAAAATACACAACAAATGAAACCAACTGTCCAAGCAGAAAGTAACTCTCATTGAACAAGCAAATATGAGGTCAAGCGTATTGTCTGCCTTGTGAGTTGGAGGGGATTGGGAAAGAAATAAATTGAAGGCAGACGTCGTGAGGTTGAGGTCACCAAGTACGAAGAGCAGTGAGCCATCGTCAGGAAATAAGCTTATCGAAGGTGTCAAGCTCATTGAGGAACTCTCCAAGGGCACCTGGTTGGCGAAAGATGACAACAGTGTTAAGCTTGAGTGGACAAGTGACAGTGGCAGCATGGAATTCAAATTAGGAGATGGACAGGTGAGAGGGGGAGAAAAGAGAAAATCTCCAGTTAGGAGAAATGAGCAGCCCTGTGCTTCCCCCGTTACCAGATGCTCTTGGACTCAGAGAAAATGTAGTCAGATGAAAAGAGAGCAGCTGTAGTAGCAGTGTTCTCTGGGGTGATCCATGTCTACGTCAGGACAAAAAAGTCAAGGCACGGAAGGGTGGCATAGGCTGAGATGAACTCTGCATTTTGACCGCAGATTAGCAGTTCCAAACACTGCCGAAGACCCAGAATTCCACATGGTTTGTGCACACAGGGTACACTAAATTAGAAGGGTTGCAGCCAAATGGTGGGGAGTGTCTGAAAAGCCTACAGGGAGAGGAGTGAACACACACATAGTTGCCAAAGCTACTAAATAGTTAATTAGATCATCAGAAAATAACTAGGTAAGATACTCAAGTGCGAGAGTGATGTGGAGCCTTCCTTTCCATCCTTACTCGAAGAACTCGACAGCCACTGACACGACTGCCGCTTACACGACTGTCGCTGAGAAACCTCTGCCAGGCATATTGCCTAGCAGAGGTGACGAGCACACCCCCCTGTACTAATTGCTGATTTCCTAGGAGAGAAGAAACCACTCCCCCTCCAATACAGCCACTGATTACCAAAACAAGTCGCAGATTGCCCTGCCCCTTAATCCTGTATGATGTGCCAGCAATCATCTGCAAGTTATGAGCAGTCAGCAGTTCACACACCATGTACTGGGAAGACAGGCAGCACTTAAAGAAGATGGCCCCAGCTAGGAAAAATGCAATACTAGACAACAGATTATACTTATCACTCCTGGAGATATCAGGAGTCCCCTAGCTATAGAATGAAGCACCTCACTACCATACCCTATCTGCAATATGGTAGAATTGCTAGCTCCCTTCTCTAGTCTAGTTAACCTATACAAAAGTATGTGGACACCTGCTTGTCAAACATCTCATTCCAAAATCATGGGCATTAATATGGAGTTGGTCCCCCCTTTGCTGCTATAACAGCTTCCACTCTTCAGGGAAGGCTTTCCACCAAATGTTGGAACATTTCTGCGGGGACTTGCTTCCATTCAGCCACAAGAGCATTAGTGAGGTTGGGCGCTGATGTTGGGCTATTAGGCCTGGCTCGCTGTCTGCATTCCATTTCACAATAACAAAACTTACAGTTGACCAGCTCTAGCAGGGCAGAAATTTGACAAACTTACTTGTTGGAAAGGTGGCATCCCATGACGGTGCCGAGTTGAATGTCACTGAGCTCTTCAGTATGGGCCATTCTACTGTCAATGTTTGTCTATGGAGATTTCATGCCTGTGTGCTCGATATTATACACCTGTCAGCAACGGGTGTGGCAAAATAGCTGAATTCACTCATTTGAAGGGGTGTCCACATACTTTTGGCCATGTCATGTACTTTCACCTATTGTGTTAACTAGACAGACCATCTCAGCCTTCACAGCACTGTTGGTCGCGGGAGCACTCTTTCTGAAAGCTAACTCGGTCATTCGGATTCTTTCAGCCAGCACTGAGCTAGCCATGGCATACTTTCACCAAGAGGTAGCTTCTAGCTAGCGAGCTAATGCCCCACTAGCCTCACTGCTATAGGGTTATACAGTGCTCAATACTGTTACAGTAGATGTTAGCCACAAGGCTCCTAACTATATATTCTGGTACGCCATTTGCACAAGCTAATATTTGACATTGAGTGGCCGTCTTCTGTAGGGGCTCAGCGCCCTTCAAGGAACCTATACGATGGGAAGAGACTGCAGTCCCATACAGCCCCTAAAATAACTGCTCCCTGCAGTAGTACTAGCTTGCCTCAGGGAAGCTAAGAGCTTGTGTGAAAAACTAACTAGAAGGATTCTTGATAACGGTACCCCAAGCCTGGACATGCATAATATTCCGGGTTTGGAAACCCTCCCATGGTGGAGCCGTCACTGGATTACCACCTCAGCCCCCTGTGTCGTGTTACTAAGGACACCAGCACCTCACTCCCTGGGAAGGTGGAGCGCTTTACTGCCTTCATTTTTCAGAAGACGCACAAGGCAACAGCCCAAGAAATTAGAGTTCTCAACGTGACCTCTTTCTTGTTGGCATATTAGACTGAGCGACTAGAGGCGGTGGGGAAGCAACTGGACTCGGAAACCCAAGACCCACATCCTTGGGAGGAGATCTGTATGATTACAAACCTGAGACCTCCTGTAGTGCCATTCAAAAAGGACACTTTGGCTGAGCTTATCCAGCTTAACAGATAAAGAAAAAGTGTTCCTCCTGGATGCCCCAGTGACACCCAATGAGTTGTTCTGTCGCCGCCAAAAAAGCAAGGCGAAGCCTTCAACTTCTGCTTGCCCCGCAGACCGGGCTCCCTGGCAGCCTGAATCTCTCCCCAGCCTCACAGCTGGTAGGGGGCAACAAGCTGGCCTTGGTGGACTGTGGTCCCCGGCGACACAGCAATCTACCAAGACTCAGGCTAGGCCCCTGATCCAGGCCAAACATGTAGGGAAGCAGTCATACACGCAGCAAGGATCCACCCTGCTGTACCTCCTAGGGGAGGTAAGAAACTCTCTCTTTGGGTTTAATTGTTGCAGCAGTGAGAAGGCAGGGCTGTGTTAAGACAAAACCCTTTTTTGAGACAAAACAGATCACATTTGTGACCGTGCTCACATGAGAAAATTAAGGAAACATACTTTTTCCCCCCAGGAGTGCCTCCCTCTCTCAGCCTCTCCCCCCGGTGCCTTCTCAGGTTTATGGCCAGGGGCAGAAGTCAACATGTCAGCCCTCCCTCCGGTCTCAGCGACACACGGAGTAGGATGGCAATCTGCCTTTCACCATCCACTGTGGCCCTGTTTTCCCCATGCCCATGGCCTTTTGCCTCTGACTGATATGGCGAGAGCTATCACAGTAAAGCCAGTTAGGGTATGTGCTGCTCCAGTTTTCTCGCCAGAGGGCATTGCTACTCTGTACAAGGTAAGGGAACCCTAACCATTCCGCTCCCCCATTCCATGGGATGACAGGTTTCCAGCGTTCACTGTCAAACCCCCTCAGCCCAGGATTCTGGGCTTTTTCCTCTACTTGGCAAAGACGACTTGGCACTCTCCATTGAGCTAGTGATCAGTTAGTGTAGTTATTTATTCCTTATGTTCTGTAGAAGGACTGAGAAGCTCAGTTCTGGTGACTTTTTAATAAGAGGACAGTCTACTCCAAAATTAAATTTAAAAAATGTTGCTGACACCACTTAAAATATAATTTCCACGTCCAGATATGAGCCAGTAAAATATTGGTAAAATGATTTCTTTAAATTATGCATGTAGCCTATGCATGGTCCATATTATCAAGTTTGCTATTGGCAATAAACATTATGACCTGTAGTCCAATTGATGCAGCATAATGGCTCTAGAAGAATTACAGGCTGAAGCATGGGGTGGCCTATCTGCATTTACCCTATTGGGCTAATCATTAGCTAGAACCCAAATGTGATCTTTTAACTAGTTAGCATCCTATTGATGAATTATATGTCCCAATAACACAGTGAATATAATATAGCTTGGGTCAATTGTAGGATTTATGTTTTATTTATTTATTTATTTCACCTTTATTTAACCAGGTAGGCAAGTTGAGAACAAGTTCTCATTTACAATTGCGACCTGGCCAAGATAAAGCAAAGCAGTTCGACACATAAAACAACACAGTTACACATGGAGTAAAACAAACTTACAGTCAATAATACAGTAGAAAAATAAGTCTATATACAATGTGAGCAAATGAGGTGAGATAAGGGAGGTAAAGGCAAAAAAGGCCATGGTGGCTAAGTAAATACAATATAGCAAGTAAAACACTGGAATGGTAGATTTGTAGTGGAAGAAAGTGCAAGGTAGAAATAGAAATAATGGGGTAACTTGGGGTAAACCGCCAAACGGGGTAACACACCCCTTTCCTGTATTCATGGCACAATTTTCCCTGGTTGCCACTACTCTTGCTCAACAAAAAATGTAATCGGTCTCATCACAATTTTTTAAGTCACTCCCCCCTGAAATATTTCCATAAACAGCCACATAGAGAAGTCAGATTTGAACATTCCTACTAAGACACTTTAGTCATCACCTTTGTGCACAAAACGTAAATTGGATAGATTTTTTGTATTCATTTACAGCCAAAGATATTAACATTTATATTCATCCAATTTCTGCCATGTTTTTGGATGATGTGATGAAGTCTTCGCTTCTCCCTGTGCGCACTGAGTGCTATTGCGCATGTAAAGTTGGATCTTGTAAACCGGATGCAACCCAGATATCAACCTGGTCTCAGAGCATTTCTTATTATTCTATATGTAAATCTGAGACACTCCATTTACACTGAATAAAAATACAAACGCAACATGTAAAGGGTTGGTCCCATGTTTCATGAGCTGAAATAAAATATATATATTTTTTCTTTTAAATGTTATGCCCAAATTTGTTTACATCCCTGTTAGTGAGCATTTCTCCTTTGCCAAGATAATCCATCCACCTGACAGGTGTCGCATATCAAGAAGCTAAATAAACAGCATGATCATTATACAGGTGCACCTTGTGCTGGGTACAATAAAAGGCCACTCTAAAATGTGCAGTTTTGTCACACAACACAATGCCACAGATGTGTCAAGCTTTGAGGGAGTGTGAAATTGGCATGCTGACTGTAGGAATTTCCACCAGAGCTGTTGGCAGATAATTGAATGTTAATTTCTCTACCATAAGCTGCCTCCAACGTCATTTCTGAGAATTTGGCAGTACCTCCAACCGGCCTCACAACTGCAGTCCACATGTAACCACGCCAGCCCAGGACCGTCTGAGAGCGTCTGAGAGACACCACCCAAACAGCTGATGAAACTGTGGGTTTGCACAACTGAAGAATTTCTGTACAAACTGTCAGAAACCATCTCCAAGAAACTCATCTGCGTGCTCGTCTTCCTCACCAGGGTCTTGACCTGACTGCAGTTCGGCATCGTAACCGACTTCAGTGGGAAAATGCTTACCTACGATGGCCACTGGCACGCTGGAGAAGTGTGCTCTTCATTGATGAATACCAACTTTAACTGTACAGGGCAGATGCCATTGTGTGGGTGAGCATTTTTCTGATGTTAACGTTGTGAACAGAGTGCCCCATGGTGGCGGTGGGGTAATGATATGGGCAGGCATAAGCTACGAACATCGAATACAATTGCATTTTATCGATGGCAATTTGAATGCATAGAGTTATTGTGACGAGATACTGAGGCCCATTGTTGTGCCATTCATCCGCAACCATCACCTCATGATAATGCGCGGTCCCATGTCGCAAGGATTTGTACACAATTCCTAGAAGCTGAAAATGTCCCAGTTCTTCCATGGCCTGCATTCTCACCCATTGAGCATGTTTGGGATGCTCTGGATTGACATGTACGACAGCGTGTTCCAGTTTCCACCAATATCCAGCAAATTCACACAGCCATTGAAGAGGAGTGGGACAACATTCCACAGGCCACAATCAACAACCTGATCAACTCTATGTGAAGGAGATGTGTCGCGCTGCATAAGGAAAATGGTGGTCACACCAGATACTGAATGGTTTTCTGATCCACGCCACTACATTTTTGTAAGGTATCTGTTACCAACAGATGCATATCTGTATTCCCAGTCATGTGAAATCCATAGATTAGGGACTAATGAATTTATTTCAATTGATTGATTTCCTTACATGAACTGTAAGTCAATAAAATCTTTGAAACAATTGCATGTTGTGTTTACATTTTTGTTCAGTGTAGTATGATGTGTTCTGTTTCGTATTGTATGTATTAATTTGTGGATGTCCATCACCCATTTCTTATGATATGTTACAAATTAAAATTCGTATTACAGTACATTCAGAAAGAATTCAAACGCGTTCCCTTTTTCCACACTTTGTTGCGTTACAGCCTTACTCTAAAATGTATTAAATTAATTGTTTTCCTCATCAATCTACACACAATAGCCCATAATGACAAAGCAAAAACAGGTTTTTATAAATTTTTGCACATTTAGAAAAAAAAGGAAAATATAAATACCTTATTTACGTAAGTACTCAGACCCTTTGCTATGAGACTCAAAATTGAGCTCAGGTACATTCTATTTCCATTGATCATCCTTAAGATGTTTCTACAACTAGATTGGAGTCCACCTGTGGTAAATTCAATTGATTGGACATTATTTGGAAGGGCACACACCTGTCTATATAAGGTGTTACAGTTGACAGTGCATGTCAGAGCAAAAACCAAGCCATGAGGTTGAAGGAATTGTCCGTAGAGCTCTGAGATAGGATTGTGTCGAGGCACAGATCTGGGGAAGGGTACCAAAAAATGTCTGCAGCGTTGAAGGTCCCCAAGATCACAGTGGCCTCAATCATTCTTAAATGGAAGGAGTTTGGAACCACGAAGACTTCCTAGAGCTGGCTGCCCGGCCAAACTGAGCAATCTCGGGAGAAGGGCCTTGGTCAGGGAGGTGACCAAGAACGCGATGCTCTTTGACAGAGCTCCAGAGTTCCTCTGTGAAGATGGGAGAACCTTCCAGAAGGACAACCATCTCTGCAGCACTCCACCAATAGGGCCTTTATGGTAGAGTGGCCAGACGGTAGACACCCCTCAGTAAAAGGCACATGACAGCCCGCTTGGAGTTTGCCAAAAGGCACCTAAAGGACTGTCAGACCATGAGAAACAAGATTATCTGGTCTAATGAATCCAAGATTGAACTCTTTGGCCTGAATGCCAAGTGTCACCTCTGGAGGCAACCTGGCACCATCTTTACAATGAAGCATGGTGGTGGCAGCATCATGCTGTGGGGGTGTTTTTCAGCAGCAGGGACTGGGAGACTAGTCAGGATCGAGGTACAGAGAGTCCTTGATAAAAACCTGCTCCAGAGCGCTCAGGACCTCAGACTTGGGGCGAAGGTTCAGCTTCCAACAGGACAACAACCCTAAGCACACAGCCAAGAGAACGCAGCTGTCATGTCCTGACCGTAGAAAGCTTTTATTTTCTATGGTAGATTAGGTAAGGGTGTGACAGGGGGTTTTGTCTAGTTCATTTTCTATGTTGGGTGGTTCTAGTTTCTGTATTTCTATGTTGTTGTTTTTTGGGATGATCTCCAATTAGAGGCAGCTGGTGATCGTTGTCTCTAATTGGGGATCATATTTAAGTTGTTGTTTTTACCACTATTGTGGGAGATTATTTTGAGTAAGTGTATGTTGCACCTCTTCGTCATGGTTTGTTGTTTTGTTTATTAGTTTATTTGTATGTCTTGCATAGTTTCACAGTTTAAATAAAATGTGGAACGATACACACGCTGCGCCTTGGTCTTCATCATACGACAGACGTGACAGCAGCCAAGAGAATGCAAGTCTCTGAATGTCCTTGAGTGGCCCAGCCAGAGCCCGGACTTGCCCAATCGAACATCTCTGGAGAGACCTGAAATAATTTTAGAATAAGTAAAATGTAGAGAAAGGCAAGAGCGATATAGGGTCCTAACTCAGTCACTCTTCACAAAAAATACAATTTTCACTGCAGCACATTGTGGTGTAGAGTAGGTCCTAGGCTATAGGCCTATCAGTGTACATTTCTTGTTGGCCTTTTATAAACACATTTCGTGCAATTGTACTACACTTTGTATGAATTAGCAGCATCTAGACTGCTGACACTGACTATCAGATCAATAAAAACGATGTTCTCTAATCCATATAATCCGCCCACGAAAAGGGGAGATACAAATAGCCAATAATATGACGTCCATCTAACCTGGAGGAGGAACATATTGTTCAAAAACAAACAAAAGTGACACTGATCCAATGATAAAGACAGTGAATATGCACACTCACCGGGGATATGGCCGATGTTCTCCAATAAGATAGGCTACTGTTTGCTCAATTAAGTTGAGCATTTTGATAACTAATAGACAGATTGGAGTCTTTTCAGTGTCATCTGTTTACAGCAATAGCCACTTGCTTCCAATCAGTTTTTTCGCGATTGTATTTAAAAATATTGCGATATGCCTGGCTTGGTCTCTCTGATTTTCACTGACAGTTGCAACTCAACAATCATCTATTTGGCTACCCAAATTGAGGGCCCGTCCGACTATAGTAAATGAGATTTAGAACAATCCACATTTTAACAAAAAAAAGAAGCTAATGATCCTCTGTGGCCAAATTATGTTTTCTGGTGTAGAAGCCTATTTGGGATGATTTTATGTATTTCTGTATAGATAGGAATAAGCTAATTAGGCTATTAGGCATTCTGCGATTGTCATTAGTCCTACAGTACACTTAAAGACTGAATTGAGTCCACTGTTTGTGAAAGTGTTCTTGTCGAACCCCAACTCAATTTGGAGCGTATAGCACCAGATTTCCAGCCAATTTTCACATTTTCATGTGGCTGACATGCAGTAATAATGGTGTAATAACCTATTCATAGGTTGCAACTCCGTCACTCGGTAGCGTCATGCCATTGTTATGAATGTTCTCAAGCTGCCATCTGCTGGCGACGCCATAATGGGGCCTTAATGTGGTGATAAGCCCAGTCACCCAGGCACATTGTGACTGGAAACACTATGACATTGCTAAAGTTGTCAAATATTTAAAATACCAGATCGTGACCGCCTTACTTTCACCCCTGACTGTAGGAGAGCAATATAAAGCATCTAATTATTTTCTTTACGTTCATCCTGTTTACTATCCCAACCACATCATCCTGAGTTTCTGTAAAATAGTAGCCTGCTGTTAACCAAATGAGGAATCATTGACTGGAGCCAGTGAAGAAGACCAGAGAGCTGTATGATGGAAAACCTCTTCTCTCTGATTCCATGGCGGTGTCGAATCGCTGATTGAAATGTAAAACCCTGTGTGATGCCAGCTGGGAGCTCTGTACCATGTACGTTATGTATACCTTCATATCTCTCTCTCTCTCTCTCTCTCTCTCTCTCTCTCTCTCTCTCTCTCTCTCTCTCTCTCTCTCTCTCTCTCTCTCTCTCTCTCTCTCTCTCTCTCTCTCTCTCTCTCTCATAATGGAAAAAATCAAGTCTGACATTTCTAAGTGGAAATTACAAATTTTAGAAGGTGATCAAATTAAGATCCTACATCTGTATCTCTGCCTCTCTCTCTCTCTCTTTCCTCCTCTCGCTCGTCTTTCTCTCCATCTCTCTCCCTCTGTCTCTGACTCTCCATCTCTCTCCGTCCCCCATCTCTCTATTTATCATAGCACTCCCATTGTGGGTGTGCTGTCCATTCCTGAAGCCTTTCCAGAAAATAACCAAAATATGCCCTCCACCAGGCAGACCCTTTGAAATGCATTGCGCTTACAAAATCCAATAGGCATCAAAGATGAAAATATATCTATCATGTTGTTTCTTCAGAGACAGTGGTCATTTCCAGCCTCCAGTAAACTGGGGTTTGAGTGAAAATCCACTCTGATTTGCTCTGTGTGTTGTGTTTGTGTCTGTGTGTGTTGTTTTTAGACACCAATTCCAAAGCTGCTTGGTTAACATTGTGATGTAGAAGGATCAGTCACTTCTGTGTGTTTGTTGCACTTCTGTGGTGAATGTGTCATTTTGGCTGGATCAGTTAGGGTCTCCTCTTGTTCGGTGGGATGCCTTGGGTTTTCCCTAGGTTAATGCTACTTGTTTACAGCT
Source organism: Salmo salar (assembly GCF_965601325.2). Lineage (NCBI taxonomy): Eukaryota > Metazoa > Chordata > Actinopteri > Salmoniformes > Salmonidae > Salmo > Salmo salar. Next base: position 68,221,040 of record NC_138291.1, read on the forward strand.
ATGATTTTTGGGGGGCATAGTAGTTGTCCGTACTTTGGAATGTGAAGTATGAAGGATTGGCCATGACACACATCTGTACCAGAAAACCACTGGAAGCAAGTTTGCTAGTCTTGCAAAGTAAACATACAGAAACCAAGGATTGCAAACAATCCTCATGTACTATAGGGGGAGCAGGTAGCCTAGCAGATAAGCTCGTTGAGCCAGTAACCGAATGGTCGCTGACCCAACGTGTGCCCTTGAACAAGATATTTAACCCTAATTGCTTCTGTAAGTTGCTCTGTATAAGGGCATCTGCTAAATTACTAAAATGTAAATGTAAATGGTGTTGGGGATAGAATCAGGTTTAGGGGTGGTAGAATGATCAGGAAGCTTTGGCCCTGTGAAGGGTGTTCAATCAAAATCTCTGTCTCTAATGACGGGTTGTGAAATTGACTTGCAAGCTCTTGGCCCTGCCAGAGCCAGAGCAATTTGATGTATGTGCTTCCTGGTATCACTGTATGTAGTAGATATTCATTTGATGTCACGGTAACACTTTACATGAAGTTGCGTCTATTACTATGTAACTACACAGTAACAACTATAGTAACAACATAGTAGTTATATAGGTGTTACTATGTAATTACATGGTAATAAGGTTGTAGCGCTATCAGTTATTACACAATTGGAACAAGGAATGTGTAATTACAAATCCACTTGCTAATGGTTATTCCACATGTGTAATTACTGATGTTATAATACATTTTCTCTTGTTCCACTTTGTAAGTAATGTTTTGTAATTACATGTTTAAAAGTCACCTGTGAATTACCATGTTAATAACTCAAACCAAAATCTGACTTTCTTACATGTAACTAGGTGCCACTACCATTGAATCCACATTTAATACCAGAGTTGATAAATAGGTCAGGACCTGGTAACAGCAATTGTAACAAGGCACACGCTGTCATTAACTACTGGTAACTTTCAATTTTATGTCATGGCTCAAAGGCTAAACCAAATCAAGTGTAATGTAAGAACAATGTAGTTACATAGGATATACTTGTAATTCATGTACCTACTGACGAGCAAGGAACTTAATGTCAAGTGAAACCCAGTAGGGTATAACCTTTATAATGACTATGTAGTTACAATGTAACAACCTTTGCAGACAATTGGCTAACCAAGAGAAATTAGGAGACAGGGAACATTACTAGGTATAACCCTTTTAGTTACATTGTACTTCCAATGTAACAACCAACTCTGTAATTACAATGTTGCTACAAGGGATACACATGTATTTACAATGTACTTCCCCAGAAGCAAGCAACTTAATGTAAAGTGAAGTGACATTTTTTTTACACTAGGTGAAAAGGGTAATTATCAGGGGATACCTTTATCTATATATTTCCAGATATCTGACATTTTATTAGATATAAGGAGTATACATTCTCCAGTTATGCATGTGCTTAATTTCATATATGGAGCTAAGATACTCTCCGTAATGGAACAGTTTCTACATGCATCCAATCCGGACCTCCAAAATCTCCCTGTCTCCAGGGACATATCTGGGGTGAGATACGTACAAGACACACACCTGATGAGTGTGCACCCGCTTATATATTTGTTGAATATTCTATCTCCGGAAAGGGTATGTGTCAACATGCTGACATATCTAAGCCTTTATATTCAGGGATGAATCCACATATTTTCAGAAGTGTATAATATCTGTAGTCATTACCTGATCATTTATGTATCCGTATTTTTAAATAAATTACCAGTTCAATAGATGTCTTTACATGATATGTGAATCATAGATATTTTAATGTTTCATCCTCGTATGTCCAATTTAAATTGGGCTAAATCCGACTCATGAAATGTTCAGCGGACAAGATATTTGACCTGTTCAGGTGACAAAAATCATTGTTCTTCTTTACATTTACATGAAGGGACATATTGGAGCATACATTTTCCACCTATTGAGTAGCAGGCAATACAAGGCACGAAAAGGCAAACATCGTCCTATTTAATCCAAGTTGCATCTCTGCTATTTCTGTAAAATAATGCTGCAAGGCAAGTCCTGAGCTCCAATCACAACACTAGTGTTCTGGAAAGATGCAAACGTAGGCTAATCTTTGCGAAAATATTTTAATTGATTTAACAGCAAATAAAAGTTGCACACCCCCAACTTAAAAAATGACAGTTGGAACTCTGCAACAGAAAACATGTGATTCTTGTTGCTAGGCTACCAGTTACAGTGCTTTAAGCTTGCGTCTTTACTTGTGTTTTATCTAGAGCTGTCACTGGTGTAGAAAGGAGTAGGCAGGAGGCAGTTGCAGGTTTAGAACTATTTAATTTATTTAAGCATCATAGATCAAAGTGGGACGGCACCCAAACGCTGTTGTGCTCAAAATATATCTTCATAAACAAAAACGCACAGGGCCAACCCAAAGTGCAAAATATAAAGTACTCAGGAAATAGTAGGAGAGATTCCTCTCAGGAAAACAAATAACATTTACAATGACCGACAAAGACAAATGGCAGAGGGAGTATACACTACAATTCAAAAGTTTGGGGTCAATTAGAAATGTCCTTGTTTTTGAAAGAAAAGCAAAAACAAAAACATCCACTAAAATAACATAAAATTGATCAGAAATACAGTGTAGACATTGTTAATGTTGTAAATGACTATTGTAGCTAGAAACGTTAGATTTTTTATGGAATATCTACATAGACATACAGAGGCCCATTATCAGCAACCATCACTCCTGTGTTCCAATGGCACGCGTTGTGTTAGCTGATACAAGTATATCATTTTAAAAGGCTAATTGTAAACGGGATGGCGCCAACAGAGATGGTCGCTTCGCTTCGCGTTCTTAGGAAACTATGCAGTATTTTGTTTTTTTTAAATGTATTATCTCTTACACTGTTACCCCAGGAAATCTTAAGTCTTATTACATACAGCCGGGAAAAACTATTGGATATAAGAGCAACGTCAACTTACCAACATTATGACTAGGAATACGACTTTCCCGAAGCGGATCCTCTGTTTGGATCACCACCCAGGACAATGGATCGGATCCCAGTCGGCGACCCAAAACTACTTGCCAATGTCCAGTCTCTTGACAACAAGGTAGACGAAATTCGAGCAAGGGTTGCCTTCCAGAGAGACATCAGAGTTTGTGATTAACGAATCGTGGTGTGATCACAACAACATACAGGAACTCAAGGCCTTTTGTTCACCTGACCTAGAATTCCTTTCAATCAAATGCCGACCACATTATCTACTAAGAGAATTGTCTTCGATTATAATCACAGCGTGTATATCCCCCCCCACCCCAAGCAGACACTTCGACAGCCCTGAAAGAACTTCATTGGACTCTATGTAAACTGGAAACCACATATCCTGAGGCTGCATTTATTGTATCTTGGGATTTTAACAAGGATTTTAACAATTTTATCAGCATATCGAATGTGCGACCCGGGCTGGCAAAATTCTGGATCATTGCTACTCTAACTTCCGCGACGCATACTCATCTCATATGTATATACTGTACTCTATACCATCTACTGCATCTTGCCTATGCAGTTCGGCCATCGCTCATCCATATATTTATATGTACATATTCCTTTTCATTCCTTCACACTTGTGTGTATAAGGGAGTGTCAGGTCCTGACCAGTAAAGGGGTCATTTGTAATTGTAGTATGGTCAGGGCGTGGCAGGGGGTGTTTGTTTTGTGTGTATTTTTTTTTTTTGGTTCTATGGGATTTTGGTTCTAGTTTTCTATTTCTATGTTTCTTTTTCTATGTGTGGCCAAGTATGGCTTCCAATCAGAGGCAGGTGTCTTTCGTTGTCTCTGATTGGAAGCCATACTTAGGCAGCCTGTTTTTCCTGTGTTTTTGTGGGTAGTTGTTTTCTGAATAGCCTGTGTGCCTTATGGAACTGTATCCTCGTCTGTTTACTTTGTTTTGAGTGTTCTTCCTAAATAAAGTAAGAAGATGAGCACTATAACCGCTGCGCCTTGGTCTGTCCCTTTCGACGCCTATGACAGAACCACCCGCCAAAGAAGGACCAAGCAGCAGAGGAAGGAGCAGCAGGAGAAGTATTTGGAGTCATGGACGTGGGAGGAGATCCTCGATGGCAAGGGACCATGGAGCCAGGCTGGGGAGTACCAGCGCCCGAAGGCAGAGCTGGAGGAAGCAAAGAGGGAACGACGGAGGTACGAGACGTTGTATCCTCCTATTCAGGAGGTGGAGAGGCTGCCCCCCAAAAAATGTTTTGGGGGGGGGGGGCATAAGGGGGGTGTTGCTCGACCCCAAACCGGAGCCGAGAAAGGAGTCGAGCGCCGAGCTTGACGCGAGATTCCGGAAGGAGGTACTGGCAGGGAGGGCACGACTGAGCAGGCGTGCAGAGGGGCGAGCGATGCATTACGGGGTGATGCATTACGGGGTGATGCGCACTCTCGCCCATCCGCACGCACAGTCTGGTGCGGTCGGTACGGGCTCCGCAGCGTTGCCGAGCTAGAGTTGGCACTCAGCCAGGAAGGAGTGTGCCTGCTCAGCGCATCTGGCCGCCAGTGCGTCTCCTCGGTCCAGCTTATCCTGCGCCTGCTCTACGCACGGCAGCCCTCATTCCCCAGCACAGCCCAGCTCGCCCTGTGCCAGCGCTCCGCCCATGCCGGGCTACAGGGACCATCCAGCCAGAACGGAGTGTGCCAGCCCTGAGCTCCAGACCTCTGGTGCGCCTCCATGGCCCAGTGTGCCTCATGCCTGCTCTGCACACCCAGTCTCCTGTAAGTCTTCCCAGTCCGGGGAGACCGGTCCCAGCTCCACGCAGGAGGGCTCCAGCGCCACTCCTCAGCCCGGAGCCTCCAGCGACGCTCCTCAGCCCGGAGCCTCCAGCGACGCTCCTCAGCCAGGAGCCTCCAGCGACGCTCCTCAGCCCGGAGCCTCCAGTGACGCTCCTCAGCCCGGAGCCTCCAGCGACGCTCTTCAGCCGGAGCCTCCAGCGACGCTCCTCAGCCAGGAGCCTCCAGCGACGCTTCTCAGCCCGGAGCCTCCAGCGACGCTCCTCAGCCCGGGGCTGAGGGTTTTCTGTATAGCCTTATGGAACTGTTTCGTCGTCTGTTTATTTTGGTTTGGAGTGTTCTTCCTAAATAAAGTAAGACGATGAGCACTAAACCCGCTGCGCCTTGGTCTGTCCCTTTCGACGCCCATGACAGGTAGTTGTTGGGAAATTATTAGATTACTTGTTAGCTATTACTGCACAGTCGGAACTAGAAGCACAAGCATTTCGCTACACTCGCATTATCATCTGCTAACCATGTGTATGTGACCAATAAAATTTGATTTGATTTAGAAAACCCTTTTGCAATTATGCTAGCACAGCTGAAAACTGTTGTGCTCATTAAACAAGCAATACAACTGGCCTTCTTTAGAATAGTTGAGTATCTGGAGCAACAACATTTGTGGGTACATTTACAGGTGTCAAAATCGCCAGAAACAAAAAACTTTCTTCTGAAACTCGTCAGTCTATTCTTGTTCTGAGAAATGAAGGCTATTCCATGCGAGAAATTGCCAAGAAACTGAAGATCTCATACAACGCTGTGTACTACTCCCTTCACAGAACAGCGCAAACTGGCTCTAACCAGAATAGAAAGAGGAGTGGGAGGCCCCGGTGCACAACTGAGCATGAGGACAAGTACATTAGAGTGTCTAGTTTGAGAAACAGACGCCTCAAAAGTCCTCAATTGACAGCAACCTCTTAAGGATCTGACCCTTTTTTTCCAATTTTCGCCTGAAATGACCCAAATCTAACTGACTGTAACTCAGGCCATGAAACGAGGATGTGCATATTCTTGATACCATTTGAAAGGAAACACTTTGAAGTTTGTGGAAATGTGAAAGGAATGTAGGAGAATATAATACATTAGATCTGGTAAGAGATAATACAAAGAAAAAAACAACAGTTAAAAATACAAATTGTACCGTCATCTTTGAAATGCAAGAGAAAGGGCATAATGAATTATTCCAGCCCAGGCACAACTTAGACTTTGGCCACCAGATGACAGCACTGTATGTGCAAAGTTTTAGAGTGATCCAGTGAAATCTTGCATATCTATTCAAAATGGTGTATCAAGACTGCCCAAATGTGCCTAATTGGTTTATTCACACATTTGCAAATTCATAATTGTGCACTCTCAAACAATAGCATGGTATTCTTTCACTCTAATAGCTACTGTAAATTGGACAGCGCAGTTAGATTAACAAGAATGTAAGCATTCTGCCCAAATCAGATATGTCTATGTTCTGGAATTTATTTTGTTTCCTACAACCTCATGCTAATCACATTAGCCTCAAATCACATTAGCCTCAACCGATACACCCAACCTGAAAAAGTTTTAAATAGTACCACAAAACACCAGTCTCAACGTCAACGGTGAAGAGGCGACTCTGGGATGCTGGACATCTAGTCAGAGTTGCAAAGAAAAAGCCATATCTCAGACTGGCCAATAAAAAGAAAAGATTAAGATGGGCAAAAGAACACAGACACTGGACAGAGAAAGATTGGAAAAGAAGTGTTATGGACATACAAATCTAAGTTTGAAGTGTTCGGATCACAAAGAAGAACATTCGTGAGACGCAGAAAAATGTAAAGATGCTGGAGGAGTGCTTGATGCCATCTGTCAAGCATGGTGGAGGCAATGTGATGGTCTGGGGGTGCTTTGGTGGTGGTAAAGTGCGAGATTTGTACAGGGTAAAAAGGATCTTGAAGAAGGAAGGCTATCACTCCATTTTGCAACGCCATGCCATATCCTGTGGACGGTGCTTAATTGGAGCCAATTCCCTCATTCAACAGGACAATAACCCAAAGCACAGCTCCAAACTATGCAAGAAGCAGTCAGCTGGTATTCTGTCTTCAATGGAGTAGCAAGCACAGTCACCAGATCTCAACCCTATTGAGATGTTGTGGGAGCAGCTTGACCGTATGGTACGTAAGAAGTACCCATCAAGCCAATACAATTTGTGGGAGGTACATCAGGAAGCATGGGGTGAAATCTCTTCAGATTACCTCAACAAAATGACAACAAGAATGTCAAAGGTCTGCAAGGTTGTGATTGCTGCAAATTGAGGATTCTTTGATGAAAGCAAAGTTTGAAGGACACAATTATTATTTCAATTAAAAATCATTATTTATAACCTTGTCAACGTCTTACTATATTTCCTATTCATTTTGCAACTAATTTCATGTGCAGTTGAAGTCGGAAGTTTCCATACACTTAGGTTGGAGTCATTTAAACTTGTTTTTCAACCACTCCACATATTTCTTGTTAACAAGCTATAGTTTTGGCTAGTCAGTTAGGACATCTACTTTGTGCATGACGCAAGTAATTTTTCCAACAATTGTTTACAGACAGATTATTCATATATAATTCACTGTATCACAATTCCAGTGGGTCAGAAGTTTACGTACACTAAGTTGACTGTGCCTTTAAACAGCTTGGAAAATTCCGCAAAATGATGGCATGGCTTTAGAAGCTTCTGATCATTTGAGTCAATCAGAGGAGCACCTGTGGATATATTTCAAGGCCTACCTTCAAACTCAGTGCCTCTTTACTTGACATAATGTCACGTCCTGGCCAGTATAAGGTTAATTGTTTTTGTAGTTTGGTCAGGACGTGGCAGAGGGTATTTGTTTTATGTGGTTCGGGGTGTTGTGTTTGTGTAAAGGGTGTTTGATTTAGTATTTCCGGGTTTTGGTTTATGTTTAGTTAATTCTATGGTTAGTCTAGTGTGTGTGTTTCTATGTTTGGTTGATTGGGGTTGGGACTCTCAGTTGAAGGCAGGTGTTGTCTATCTGCCTTTGATTGAGAGTCCCATATATTAGGGTGTGTTTGTATGTGTTATTTGTGGGTGATTATTCTGTGTATAGCCTTGTGCCTTACCAGACTGTTTATTTGTCGAGTGTTCGTTTTTTCGTTATTTGGTATGTTCATTTTTGAGAGTAATTAAAAATCAAGATGAGCATTCACGTACCTGCTGCGTTTTGGTCCTCATTCACCGACAACAACAGTGACAGAATCACCCACCACTCAAGGACCAAGCAGCAGAAGAAGGAGCAGAGGGAATTCGAGTTGGACTGGCGGGAGAAATGGACCTGGGAGGAAGTTCTGGACGGGGCCGGACCTTGGCACCAGGCTGGGGATTATCGACGCCCGCAGTGGGAAATTGAGGCAGCCAAGGCGGAGAGGCGGTGGTACGAGGCCAAGTACGCGCTGAAGGAGAAGCACGAGAGGCACCCCCAAGAACATTTTTTGGGGGGGCACACGGGTAGTTTGGCTAGGCGTAAGAAGAGCCGGAAGCCAGCTACCCGTGGTTATATGGAGGGAGCGTATGGGGTGGAGAGCGCTATGTTTCGCTGAGGAGCGCACTATCTCACCCATACGCACGCACAGTCCGGTGCGCGTTATTCCAGCCCCTCGCAGGTGCCGTGCTAGAGCGGGCATCCAGCCTGGTAGGAGGATGCCTGCGCAGCGCATCTGGTCGCCGGTACGCCTCCGAGGACCAGGCTACCCAACTCCCGCTCTACGCACGGCTACCATCAGGCCCCTGCACAGCCCAGTCTGCCCTGTACGGGCACCCCGCTCGTACAGGGCTACTAGTTCCATCCAGCCAAGACGGGTTGTGCAGGAGGTAAGATCGAGACCGACTGTGCGCCTCCATAGCCCTGGGTTTCCAGCTCCTGTCTCTCGTGCGGACCCGGAAGTGCGTCAACCCAGTCCGACTCGTCCTGTTCCCGCTCCCCGCACTAGCCTGGAGGTGCGTGTACATAATCTGGTAAGCCCAGTACCAGCACCACGCACCAGGCTACAAGTGCGTCAACCCAGCCTCGCCAGTCAACAGTCTTCATCAGAGCTGCCCGCCAGTCAACAGTCATCGTCAGAGCTGCCCGCCAGTCAACAGTCATCATCAGATCTGCCCGCCAGTCAACAGTCATCGTCAGAGCTGCCCGCCAGTCAACAGTCATCGTCAGAGCTGCCCGCCAGTCAACAGTCATCGTCAGAGCTGCCCGCCAGTCAACAGTCATCGTCAGAGCTGCCCGCCAGTCAACAGTCGCCAGAGAGGTCAGACTGCGCTGAACTGCCGGAGTGGTCAGACTGCGCTGAACTGCCGGAGTGGTCAGACTGCGCTGAACTGCCGGAGTGGCCAGACTGCGCTGAACTGCCGGAGTGGCCAGACTGCGCTGAACTGCCGGAGTGGCCAGACTGCGCTGAACTGCCGGAGTGGCCAGACTGCGCTGAACTGCCGGAGTGGCCAGACTGCGCTGAACTGCCGGAGTGGCCAGACTGCCCTGAACTGCCGGAGTGGCCAGACTGCCCTGAACTGCCGGAGTGGCCAGACTGCCCTGAACTGCCGGAGTGGCCAGACTGCCCTGAACTGCCGGAGTGGCCAGACTGCCCTGAACTGCCGGAGTGGCCAGACTGCCCTGAACTGCCGGAGTGGCAGGAACCAGAGCCACCTCCAGAAATAGGTGGGTTGGGGAGGGGGGGGTGTAGCACAGTGCCGTCGTTGACGGCAGCCACCCTCCCTTCCCTCCCTTTAGAAAAGGGGAATTTTTTTTTTGGTGTTGCTTGGGGTTATTTTTTAAGGTGCTTCTGGGGTAGCACCTTTAAGGGGGGGGTACTGTCACGTCCTGGCCAGTATAAGGTTAATTGTTTTTGTAGTTTGGTCAGGACGTGGCAGAGGGTATTTGTTTTATGTGGTTCGGGGTGTTGTGTTTGTGTAAAGGGTGTTTGATTTAGTATTTCCGGGTTTTGGTTTATGTTTAGTTAATTCTATGGTTAGTCTAGTGTGTGTGTTTCTATGTTTGGTTGATTGGGGTTGGGACTCTCAGTTGAAGGCAGGTGTTGTCTATCTGCCTTTGATTGAGAGTCCCATATATTAGGGTGTGTTTGTATGTGTTATTTGTGGGTGATTATTCTGTGTATAGCCTTGTGCCTTACCAGACTGTTTATTTGTCGAGTGTTCGTTTTTTCGTTATTTGGTATGTTCATTTTTGAGAGTAATTAAAAATCAAGATGAGCATTCACGTACCTGCTGCGTTTTGGTCCTCATTCACCGACAACAACCGTGACACATAATGGGAAAATCAAAAGATATCAGCCACGACCTCAGAAAAACAATTGTAGACCTCCACAAGTCTGATTTATCCTTGGGAGCAATTTCCAAATGCCCGAAAGTACCACGTTCATCTGTACAAACAATAGTATTCAAGTATAAACATCATGGGACCACGCAGCAGTCATACCGGTCAGGAAGGAGATGCGTTCTGTCTCCTAGAGATGAACGTACTTTGCGAAAAGTACAAATCAATCCCAGAACAAAAGCAAAGGACCTTGTGAAGATGCTGGAGGAAACAGGTACAAAGGTATCTATATCCACAGTAAAACGAGTCCTATATCGACATAACCTGAAAGGCCACTCAGCAAGGAAGAAGCCACTGTTCCAAAACCGCCATAAAAAAAGCCAGACTACTTTTTGGAGAAATGTCCTCTGGTCTGATGAAACAAAAATAGAACTGTTTGGCCATAATGACCATCGTTATGTTTGGAGGAAAAAGGGGGATGTTTGCAAGCCGAAGAACACCATTCCAACCGTGAAGCACGCGGGTGGCAGCATCATGTTGTGGGGGTGCTTTGCTGCAGGAGAGACTGGTGCAATTCACAAAATAGATGACATCATGAGGGAGGAAAATTATGTGGATATATTGAAGCAACATCTCAAGACATCAGTCAGGAAGTTAAAGCTTGGTCGCAAATGGGTCTTCCAAATGGACAATGACCCCAAGCATACTTCCAAAGTTTTGGCAAAATGGCTTAAGGACAACAAAGTCAAGGTATTGGAGTGGACATCACAAAGCCCTGACCTCAATCCTATAGAAAATTTGTGGGCAGAACTGAAAAAGCATGTGCGAGCAAGGACAGAGGATGAGAGGTCAACATAGTACTAAAAGAGACTGAGGACGAGAAGTCAATAGAGTAATAACGATCAATGGAAATAGTGTTTTTTCTGTAATAGGGGATTAATGCAGGGAGATGGGAGGAATTAGTCTATATATTGAGTCTCAAATTGGATACTTGTTATTTGGCACAGTTTTATTGCAAGGCATTCTAATTGGTCAACCACAGGCTAGGGCTGGGTTATAAACTACATCCTGTTCCTTTGTTCTGTGGAAAGAGTCTCAGGAGAGCATCACTGAGGATAGGGGAGAATGACCATCTACTTCCAAGTATAATTTGTCCTATTTGAATAAACCTATTTTCCTCCCCCTGATTTGCTTTGGGGTCTGTGTTATTGAGGAACAACATCAACCGCTAACAGGAGCATACATTCTACAATTGTAAACTATCAAATCATTTTTCAAGTTAAAACCCATGTATATTATCGAACATCATAAAGGTCCATTATCTGCTACCTGGACTTTAACCTTTTTTTTGTTCACTCTTTAGATGACAAAAATTGTATGTTGGCACATTCAAATGAATTAAGTGACATCATATCGACCTCACCTCTCACACGCTCCTCTGCAGCCAAAATTTGAAGCCACCTGCTATTTCTGTCTCTTAATGTTTTGTTAAAGATTGTTACATTGTAAGAACAATGTAACTTAAAGGGTCATACCTGTCTACTAATTTCTCCTGGTCAGCCTATTGTCTGCAAAGGTTGTTACATTGTCACAATATAGTAATTATAAAGTTGAACCTACTGGGTTTACATTAAGTTGATTGCTCGTCGGTAGGTACATGGTCATTACAAGTACATCCTAAGTAACTACATTGTTCTTACATTACTCCTCATTCGGTATAGCCTTCGAGCCAGGTCATAATATAGAAATAAACGAATTGAAAATGACCGGTAGTTAATGACAGGGTGTGCCTTGTTACAATTGTTGTCACCAGGTCCTGGCCTATTTATTAACCCTGGTATTACATGTGGATTTGATGGTAGTGACACCTAGTTACATGTAAGAAAGTCTGATTTTGGTTAGAGTTAATAACATAGTAATTCACAGGTTAATTTCAAACGTGTAATTACAAAAACATTACTAACATAGTATAACAAGAAAAAGTGTAATAATGTTAATAATTACATTTGCAGAATAACCTTCAGCAAGTGGATGTGTACTTACTGATAGAGCTGCAACCTTATTACCATGTACTTACATAGTAACGCCTATGTAACTATTATGTGCTACTACAGTTATTACTGTGTAGTTACGTGGTAATAGGGGCAACGTAATGTAAAGCGTTAACTTAGTCATAATAATCTCTTATCCCTCTACTTTACCTTCCTTTCAGGTCTGCTAAATGGAAATGATGAGAAAACAATAGTTGTGGAATAGGCATAGCAGCATTCTACTACTCTGGATAAGTGATAAATCCTCATATTTCTGACATACTAAAAGGTCTGATCATTTTAGTTTTATTTTTTTAACATAGACACCTCCCCCAATAACAGTTTGCCACTGGAGGGAATGCTCAAGGCCCTTGTATATGTTTGTAATGAGGGATTTTGAAGGTGGTAATGCCAATGACAATGACATAAAAAATAGGGACACATAATATTTGTAAAAAATAAAAATAAAAGATACCGATTTGAAGGTGTCATAAATATTTGGACAAATTCACTTATGCGTATTAAAGTAGTAAAAAGTTCAGTATTTCATCCCATATTCCTAGCACGCAATGACTACATCAGGCTTGTGACTCTACAAACTTGTTGGATGCATTTGCAGTTTGTTTTGGTTGTGTCTGCTAGGCTGGTGGGGTTACACGTGGTCTATGGTTGTGAGGCCGGTTGGACGTACTGCCAAATTCTCAAAAATGACGTTGGAGGCAGCTTATGGTAGAGAAACAAACATTTAATTCTCTGGCAACTGCTCTGGTGGACATTCCTGCAGTCATTATGCCAATTGCATGCTCCCTCAAATCTTGAGACATCTGTGGCATTGTGTTGTGTGACAAAACTGCACATTATAAAGTGGCCTTTTATTGTCCCCAGCACAAGGTGCACCTGTGTAATGATCATGCTGTTTAATCAGCTTCTTGATATGCCACACCTGTCAGGTGGATGGATTATTTTGGCAAAGAACTGCTCACTAATAGGGATTTAAAGAAATCTGTGCACAAAATTTGAGCAAAATAAGCTTTTTGTGCATATAGAAAATGTCTGGGATTTTTTATTTCAGCTCTTCAAACATGGGACCAACACTTTACATGTTGCATTTATATTTTTGTTCAGTGTACATTGTGTAATTTTGGAGTCACTTTTATTGTAAATAAGAATATGTTTCTGAACACTTGAAAACGGATAATTATGAATGAATCGAGAATAATTATATGTGAGAAAGTTGCAGAGGCACAAAGATCCCCAAGACATTATAACCTCTCACCATTACCAATAACAGGGGAGGTTAGCATTTAAGAGGGTTTGATAGTAATGCTGATATTAATGCCTCTAACTTTCTCACTCATCATTTAATCATGATTCGTTCATAATTATCCGTTATTAATGTAGAGGTGTTTAGAAACATATTCTATTCTTAATTACAGAAAAACTGACTCCAAAATGACACAATTTATTATTTACAATTCATTTCTACTGGGCAGAACATAATCTGAAACACTACCAAAACAAACTGCAAATGCATCCAACAAGTTTGTAGAGTCACAAGCTTGACTTAGTCATTGCGTGCTAGGAATATGGGACCAAATACTAACCTTTTCGACTACTTTTATACACATATAAGGGAATTTGTCCAAATACTTCTGACACCTTCAAATTGGGGGACTGGATATGTAAAGTGCCCCTCAAATAAAAGTTGACATTCTATACTATCGCCTCATATGAAACATTTGATCTGAAATCCAAAATACTGGAGTATTGAGACAAATGTAAAATACGTAGGGGAGTGTACCTGGGAAAAATCTAAATATGGCCCATGCAGAAAACTGAATTCAATTCTTGTTATATCTGTTTCAGATTTACCTAGGGGATGATGGCAGAAAGAATAGAATATTCCAACAGTTGGAGACGGGATCCTTTGTGTTGGTATGCTGGTGTTGAATACAGATCAGGGGATAGCAGGCTTGAAGAAACAGCTATATTCCAACATAAAATGTTGCAGATTTGTCTTTGCTCCCATTCTGAAGCCTGAGATGCTAAGCTGCTAGAGTGAAAGAGGCACAGCAATCTCTGGGCTTATTGGCTGTGGGGCTGTGGGGACTGTGATATTAGTCAAGATGCATTAGCGCCACTGAGCTAGCTGACCCAGACCAGTCCCTGGGCACAGAGCAGCTGCTCCAGGCCCACTCAGAGGGCTCCATACTGGGCTGTATGGGCTCGCTGCCTGGCCTTTCTGGATCAACATCCATGGAACACCCAGAGCAGGAGAGGCATGATGACAGTCAGGTACCCAGGAGGCTTTTGGAGGCTTTTGTGGGACATCTTCATCTTCCTCTCTTCTATACCCTCTATGAAAAGCTTTGTTTCCCTCTCTATGTAGGTGCCTGTCTGTCGTCTTTCTCTTTATCTCAATATCTCTATAAAGAACGATAAGGTATTGGATAGCAGCCGTCTTACGGGTTCCTGACCAATTCTGTCAGTGAGCAAATTTGCCCTCTGTTCTATTGGCGAACGTGTAGTCACTGGAGAACAAACTGGATGAGCTCAGTTCGAGACTATCCTATCAACAGGGCCTGAAAAGTTGTAATATCCTATGTTTCTCAGAGTCATGGCAGAACGAGGACATGGATGTACATCTTGCTGGTTTTTCTATGCATCGTCAAGACCGGACAGCAGACTCTGGTAAGACGAAGGGTGTAGGGGTGTGTCTCTTTGTTAACAACAGCTGGTGCACAATCTCTAATGTTAAGGAAGTCTCAATTCTTGCTCGCCTATTTACCACAACTAACCAATGCTGGCACTAAGACGACACTCAACGAGCTGTTTTGGGCCATAAGTAAACAAGAAAATGTACATCCAGAGGCAACGTTTATCACGGTCGCCGATTTTCATGTAGGGAAACTGAAATCTGTTTTATGTCATATTTACCAGCATGTCACCTGTGCAACTAAAGGCAACACACTCTGGATCACTTTTACTCCACACACAAAAATGCATAAGGCCCTCCCTCAATCAGACCATAACTCTATCCTCCTGCTTTCGGCGTACAAGCAAAAACTCAAATAGGGAGTACCAGTGACATGCCAAATACGGTTGTGGTCCGATGAATAGGCTGCTAAGCTACAGGACTGTTTCCCTAGCACAGACTGGAATTTGTTCTGGGATTCATCTGATAACATTGAGGAGTTTACCACATCAGTCACCAGCTGCATTAATAAGTGCGTCAACAACGTCATCCCCACAGTGACCATATGTACATACCCCAAACAGAAGCCATGGATTACAGGCAACATCCGCACTTAGCTAAAGGCTAGAGCTGCCTCTTTCAAGGAGCAGAACACTAAGAAATCCTGATACGACCTCCGACCAGCCATCAAACAGGCAAAGCGTCAATACAGGATTAAGATCGAATCCTACTATGGAGGCTCTGACATTCAACGGATGTTGCAGGGCTTGCAAACTATCATGGATTACAAAGGGAAACCCAGCCGTGAGCTGCCCAGCAACTTGAGCCTACCAGATGAGCTAAATGCCTTCTATGCTTGCTTTGAGGCAAGCAACACTAAACCATGCATGAAAGCACCAGCTGTTCCGGACAACTGTATGATCTTGCTCTCTGTAGCCGATGTGAGTAAGACCTTTAAACAGGTCAACATTCGCAAGGCCGTGGGGCCAGATGGAATTCCAAGACACGTTCTCACAGGATTTCCCGACCAGCTGGCAAGTGTCTTCACTGATATTTTCAACCTATCCCTGACCCGGTCAGTAATCCCAACTTGTTTCAAGCAGACCAACATAGTCCCCGTGCCCAAGAATGTCAAGGGAATCTGCCTAAATGACTATCGCCCCGTAGAACAGACTCTATAGCCATGAAATGCTTTGAAAGGATGCTCATGGTCCACATCAACACCATCATCTCAGACAACCTGGAACCACTCCAATTCGCATACAGCCCCAACAGATCCACAGATGACGCAATATCTATTGTACTCCACACTGCCCGCAACCACCTGGACAAAATTAATACCTACAGTATGTAAGAAGGCTGTTCATTGACTACTGCTCAGCATTCAACACCATAGTCCCCTCCAAGCTCATAACCAACCTCAGGACCCTGGGACTGAACACCTCCCACTGCAACTGGATCCTGGACTTACTGACGGACCACCCCCAGTGGACCACCCCCCGCCACAGGTTGTGTGCTTAGTCCCCTTCTGTACTTCCTGTTCACCCATGACTGCATGGCCATGCACAACTCCAACACCATCATCAAGTTTGCTGATGACATGACAGTGGTGGGACCTATCACTGACGACAATGAAGCAGCCTATAAGGGGAAGGTCAGAGATCTGTCAGTGTGTTGCCAGGACAATAACCTCTCCATCAACGTATGCAACACAAAGAAGCTGATCAGGGACTACAGGAAATGGAGGGGCGAGCACACCCCCATTCCACATCAACGGGGCTGTAGTGGAGCGGGTCAAGTTCCTCAGTGTCCACATACCTAAGGAATTGTCCACACATGGTCCACACCCACACAGTTGTGAAGAGGGCACATTGGGAGATTGAAAAGATTTTGATGATGCAATTAAAGAATTCCGAGCGCCAGGCACGCTCAGTATCCTCTGTTCCTGGAAGAATCGGCCTAGCAAATGTAAAATTGAGGCGCTGCCTCATTTCAGCAAATCTCTCGCTCACACCTGAGAGCTGAGAGTGGACTGGGACCCAGCAGTGTGTGTCTGGCATGGTAACAGCCTGATTTAGACTACTGTGGTGTATGTCAGACTACTGTGGTATAAATCAGGCAGTTATCATGGCAGACACATGCCGCTGGGTCTCTACCTGGGATCAAATACAGAAGTTAATAGAAGAAGTGGATGCAGTGATTTATCTGTTTCATCTAAAGTACTGTACAATATATTTTTTAGGTACTAGTCATGGGACAAGTCCTCCCTCTGATCTGTTGACAGATTCAGATTTATCTCCATAGCAGAGCAGCCCTCTGAGCAGTCTGGAGGCTGTTGGAACAGGACATATTTTTAAACATAAAGATAAAGGGGCTATAGGTGAGGGGAGCAATAGCACAGTGGCCATGTCTGAATACCCTTACTTGCATTCTTAATAGTAGTAATTTTGGGTATGCGAAAATATAAAGTTTTATAATATGGGAAATGTTTATAATTGAGTAGGCCTATGCTTTAAATGCCAGGATGTCATAATCGTTTTGGATTTTCATGTAGTAGAATTGCAGTAGCATGCTATTGAGGAAGAGAATCGTCTTTTCATACCCACAAATGTTTGACAACAGCTGATAATGAGCCGATAATCAAATAAGGGGACGGGTTGTACCAAAATGAAACAATGCAATTGCGCATTAGATGACCAATTCCCAGTGTGATTGTAATAAGTTGATATTTTTTGCTTACTGCATACATTTTACAATATGTTCTAAATAGTATGTAATATGATTAGTAGGCCTACACATTATGCCGTTTTCGTAAGTAGCTGTGTAGGCAAGACGGAATTTGGACAAAGCCATTGTTGTTTCCTGTGTGTGTTCTGTTGGCAATTGAAAGGAGAAAACTCTAAACTACACACAGAGAGATCCTCCTGAACGTTGCCAGGGCAATTTAACTCAATTTAATCTGTTAACAGTGTGTTAAAGAGGTACATGATCAACATCTCCAGGGAATAGACATGTTGTTCTACAAGTAACAGGCTGCAATATAGTCAAAGTGTTAGTAAAGATTATCGAGCTTTCAGTGTGAACAGGAATGTACAGTAGGTGTCAATAAGAACAGGTTGTTCTGCTCTGTCAAAGTGTTTCTACACTCAATGTGCTGTGGAGTGCTGGGTAACAACTTTGTAGTGGGAGATGTTGGCAGAACAACACGTGTGCTTTATAAAAGCTGTTGGATTTCACGAAGGTGTATCAAGTCAGAGTTATGTTGCGTCCATCAGTTGGAAGTAGATTGTTATTTTCTGAATCTCCTTGGACAGATGCACGTAACATAAAAGGGAAGTGTAGCATCTGTCAACAGACTGTGGAATGCGAAGTCTAAAGCAAATCAAATCAAATCAAATTTATTTATATAGCCCTTCGTACATCAGCTGATATCTCAAAGTGCTGTACAGAAACCCAGCCTAAAACCCCAAACAGCAAGCAATGCATGTGAAAGAAGCACGGTGGCTAGGAAAAACTCCCTAGGAAAAACTCCCTAGAAAGGCCAAAAACCTAGGAAGAAACCTAGAGAGGAACCAGGCTATGAGGGGTGGCCAGTCCTCTTCTGGCTGTGCCGGGTGGATATTATAACAGAACATGGTCAAGATGTTAAAATGTTCATAAATGACCAGCATGGTCAAATAATAATAATCATAGTAGTTGTCGAGGGTGCAACAAGCACGTCCGGTGAACAGGTCAGGGTTCTATAGCCGCAGGCTGAACAGATGAAACTGGAGCAGCAGCACGGCCAGGTGGACTGGGGACAGCAAGGAGTCATCATGCCAGGTAGTCCTGAGGCATGGTCCTAGGGCTCAGGTCCTCCGAGAGAAAGAAAGAAAGATAGAAAGAGAGAATTAGAGAGAGCATATTTAAATTCACACAGGACACCGGATAAGACAAGAGAAATACTCCAGATGTAACAGACTGACCCTAGCCCCCCGACACATAAACTACTGCAGCATAAATACTGGAGGCTGAGACAGGAGGGATCAGAAGACACTGTGGCCCCATCCGATGATACCCCCGGACAGGGCCAAACAGGCAGGATATAACCCCACCCACTTTGCCAAAGCACAGCCCCCACACCACTAGAGGGATGTCTCCAACCACCAACTTACCGTCCTAAGACAAGGCCGAGTATAGCCCACAAAGATCTCCGCCACGGCACAACCCAAGGGTAGGGGGCGCCAACCCAGACAGGAAGACCACGTCAGTGACTCAACCCATTCAAGTAACGCACCCCTCCCATGGACGGCATGGAAGAACACCAGTAAGCCAGTGACTCAGCCCCTGTAATAGGGTTAGAGCCTTCCCTGTAGCTCAGTTGGTAGAGCATGGTGTTTGCAACACCAGGGTTGTGGGTTCGATTCCCACGGGGGGCCAGCACAGGAAAAAAAAAAAAAATGTATGAGTTGTATGAAATGTATGCATTCACTACTGTAAGTTGCTCTGGATAAGAGCGTCTGCTAAATGACTAAAATGTAAATGTAAAATGGTTAGAGGCAGAGAATCCCAGTGGAGAGAGGGGAACCAGCAAGGCAGAGACAGCAAGGGCGGTTCGTTGCTCCAGCCTTTCCGTTCACCTTCACACTCCTGGGCCAGACTATACTTAATCATAGGACCTACTGAAGAGATGTCTTCAGTGAAGACTTAAAGGTTGAGACTGAGTCTGCGTCTCTCACATGGGTAGGCAGACCATTCCATAAAAATGGAGCTCTATAGGAGAAAGCCCTACCTCCAGCCGTTTGCTTAGAAATTCTAGGGACAATTAGGAGGCCTGTGTCTTGTGACCATAGCGTACGTGTAGGTATGTACGGCAGGACCAAATCGGAAAGATAGGTAGGAGCAAGCCCATGTAATGATTTGTAGGTTAGCAGTAAAACCTTGAAATCAGCCCTTGCCTTAACAGGAAGCCAGTGTAGGGAGGCTAGCACTGGAGTAATATGATCAAATTTCTTGGTTCTAGTCAGGATTCTAGCAGCCGTATTTAGCACTAACTGAAGTTTGTTTAGTGCTTTATCCGGGTAGCCGGAAAGTAGAGCATTGCAGTAGTCCAGCCTAGAAGTAACAAAAGCATGGATTAATTTTTCTGCATCATTTTTGGACAGAAAGTTTCTGATTTTTGCAATGTTACGTAGATGGAAAAAAGCTGTCCTTGAAACAGTCTTGATATGTTCTTCAAAAGAGAGATCAGGGTCCAGAGTAACGCCGAGGTCCTTCACAGTTTTATTTGAGACGACTGTACAACCATCCAGATTAATTGTCAGATTCAACAGAAGATCTCTTTGTTTCTTGGGACCTAGAACAAGCATCTCTGTTTTGTCCGAGTTTAAAAGTAGAAAGTTTGCAGCCATCCACTTCTTTATGTCTGAAACACAGGCTTCTAGCGAGGGCAATTTTGGGGCTTCACCATGTTTCATTGAAATGTACAGCTGTGTGTCGTCCGCATAGCAGTGAAATTTAACATTATGTTTTCGAATGACATCCCCAAGAGGTAAAATATATAGTGAAAACAATAGTGGTCCTAAAACGGAACCTTGAGGAACACCGAAATTTACAATTGATTTGTCAGAGGACAAACCATTCACAGAGACAAACTGATATCTTTCAGACAGATAAGATCGAAACCAGGCCAGAACTTGTCCATGTAGACCAATTTGGGTTTCCAATCTCTCCAAAAGAATGTGGTGATCGATGGTATCAAAAGCAACACTAAGATCTAGGAGCACGAGGACAGATGCAGAGCCTCGGTCTGACGTCATTAAAAGGTCATTTACCACCTTCACAAGTGCAGTCTCAGTGCTATGATGGGGTCTAAAACCAGACTGAAGCGTTTCGTATACATTGTTTGTCTTCAGGAAGGCAGTGAGTTGCTGCGCAACAGCTTTTTCAAAATGTTTTGAGAGGAATGGAAGATTCGATATAGGCCGATAGTTTTTTTATAATTTCTGGGTCAAGATTCGACTTTTTCAAGAGAGGCTTTATTACTGCCACTTTTAGTGAGCTTGGTACACATCCGGTGGATAGAGAGCCGTTTATTATGTTCAACATAGGAGGGCCATGCACAGGGAACAGCTCTTTCAGTAGTTTAGTTGGAATAGGGTCCAGTATGCAGCTTGAGGGTTTGGAGGCCATGATTATTTTCATCATTGTGTCAAGAGATATAGTACTAAAACACTTTAGTATCTCCCTTGATCCTAGGTCCTGGCAGAGTTGTGCAGACTCAGGACAATGGAGCTTTGGAGGAATACGCAGATTTAAAGAGGAGTCCGTAATTTGCTTTCTAATGATCATGATCTTTTCCTCAAAGAAGTTCATACATTTATTACTGCTGAAGTGAAAGCCATCCTCCATTTGCGAATGCTGCTTTTTAGTTAGCTTTGCGACAGTATCAAAAAGAAATTTCGGATTGTTCTTATTTTCCTTAATTAAGTTGGAAAATTAGGATGATTGAGCAGCAGTGAGGGCTCTTCGATATTGCACAGTACTGTCTTTCCAAGCTAGTCGGAAGACTTCCAGTTTGGTATGGTGCCATTTCCGTTCCAATTTTCTGGAAGCTTGCTTCAGAGCTCGTGTATTTTCTGTATACCAGGGAGCTAGTTTCTTATGACAGATGTTTTTAGTTTTTAGTCTAACGAGGAACTTTGTTCTGGTGTGCAGATTTTTTGTCACTGATTAATTGAATAAATCACTATTTCGCAGATGTTCGCATCTTTAGAATTTCGGAAGGGGTGCAGATATTTTGCTAGCCTGTGTGTCGTCTCTGTTCATCTATTACATTCTACTCCTGGCCACTCCTGTCATTTGACAAATGAAAGGCGTGGCAAGGAGTGGAATGTTTGCTAAAAAGACTGGAACCCAGACTAACATTTCGCCCATAGACTTGCCCGAAACATGCAAAAAGAGGAGGTTGGAGATACCGCACTGCTTCCGCTCCTCGTTATAGTATCTTTTCTAACCCAAATTTTATCAAGCATCTGACGCAATTACACAACATTTTAGTTCCGGGTTTGCCATATTATGTTGCTCACAAATCCCATGGGATACTTCCTAGTAAAAACTTGATCACCTTGATATGTTGAAGTGTAACCTAACATGCTGACTACACAGCTCGCATCGCAAAATAAATGTACACATACATGTTATTCAATCATTGCACCCACACTGCTCGCGTCAACGAGCGTCTGTGTAGCCAGGCGCTAAAATAGAACTTGGTTCTATTTGTGATGCTTAATGCACTGCAAGTCCCACCTCTACCATCCCCTCATTGGTTTTTAGGAGCATATACCCATGTGGGTGATTGAAAGATTAACTGTGGTCCACACTCCAGCCCAGTCGGTAGTGGTAATGCACCTTAATGTTGGTTGCCAACCACCATATAAAGTCCAAAGAAGAATGTATTCAGACACTTTCACTTTTTCTAAATGTTGTTACGTTACAGTCTTATTCTAAAATTGAATAAATATTTTTTTCCCTCATCAAATCGACACACAATATCCCATGACAAAGCGAAAACAGGTTTTTAGAAAATGTTGCTAATTTATTACAAATAAAAAACAGAAATACCTTATTTATGTAAGTATTCAGACCCTTTGCTATGAGACTCGAAATTGAGCTCAGGTGCATCCTATTACCATTGATCATCCTTGAGATGTGTCTACAACTTAATTGGAGTCCACCTGTGGTAAAATCAATTGATTGGAGGTGATTTGGAAAGGCACACAACTGTCTATATAAGGTCCCACAGTTGACGGTGCATGTCAGAACAGAAACCAAGCCATGAGGTTGAAGGAATTGTCCGTAGAGCACCAAGACAGGATTATGTCGAGGCACAGATCTGGGGAAGGGTACCAAAACATTGCTGCAGCGTTGAAGGTCTCCAAGAACACACTGGCATCCAACATTCTTAAATGGAAGAAGTTTGGAACCACCAAGACTTATCCTGGAGCTGAACGCCCAGGCAAACTGAGCAATTGCGGGAGAAGGGCCTTGGTCAGGGAGGTGACCAATAATTCTGATAGAGCTCCAGAGTTCCTGTGTGGAGATGGGAGAACCTTCCAGAAAGACAACCATCTCTACAGCGCTCCACCAATCAGGCCTTTATGGTAGGGTGGCCAGACGGTAGCCACTCCTCAGTAAAAGGCACATGACAGCCTGCTTGGAGTTTGCCAAAAGGCACCTGAAGGATTCTCAGACCATGAGAAACAAGATTCTCCGGTCGAATGAAACCAAGTGTCACGTCTGGAGGAAACCTGGCACCGCTTGTCACCTGGCCAATACCATCAGTACGGTGAAGCATGGTGGTGGCAGCATCATGCTGTGGGGATGTTTTTCAGGGGCAGGGACTGGGAGACTAGTCAGGATCGAGGGAAAGTTGAATGGGGCAAAGTACAGAGATATCCTTGATGAAAACCTGCTCCAGACTGTTCAGAACCTGGGGCGAAGGTTCCCCTTCCAACAGGACAACGACCCTAAGCACACAGCCAAGAGAATGCAAGAGCGGCTTCGGGACAAGTCTCTGAATGTCCTTGAGTGGCCCAGCCAGAGCCTGGACTTGAACCCCATCGAACATCTTTGGAGAGACCTGAAAATAGCTGTGCAGCGACGCTCCCCATCCAACCTAACAGAGCTTGAGTGGATCTGCAGAGAAAATGAAAACCGGTATTGGCTTTGTCATACAGGGTATTGTGTGTGGATTGATGAGGATTTGTATTATATTTTTTTATTTTACAATAAGTCTGTAACGTAACAAAATGTGGAAAAAGTGAAGGGTTCTGAATACTTTCTGAATGTACTGTATGTGCTAGATATGTCACACATTTTATATAACAGAGTCCTTGTTTATGTTCTTTTGTGTAAGACAACAGAAAGTACACCGGTCTGGTTTCATGGTTGAATGCCCTGGTCATGGTACACTTGATCAAATTTGTCCAGAACAGAAAACATCATTATATAGGAGTGCAATGGTCTGGATTTCTTCACGAAAGTATTTCAGAGAATCAGAGGACAACCCGCCTTCACCGCTTCCTCACAATTCACAGGCCGTTTCCGTTGTCTCGCCTGACCATGCAGTCCGATCGGAAGATCTGAAACCCAAGCAGAACTCATCAATTCAGGCCCTGAATTTGATCACAGATTGGCAAACTGGCCGTGGGATCAAGGCAAAACTTCTACATTTTCCTGTCAGAAAATTAATCTGTGCACTCCTCTCTGCTCGCTGTCTTCACAGGAAGGAAAGTTATGGATTCCCTCTTTTTTTAATTCTGGAGGTTTATTAAGCAGTTTGGTTCTGTTTCCACACACTGAATCTTAAATGCTATAAGCTCTGGCAAAACAGAGAAATCAAATAGACACTCCTTGGGAGTTTTCCTAGTATAAACAAATGCCAATTATCAATTCACAGACTGGACGGAGAACCCAGCGGGTTGGATGGATGTTAGTGCTGAGCAATTAACCTACATTTCTGGGGGTTTACTGTTTTAAACAATGAACTGACCGAAGTTGGATAAATAATTTGACTTCCATTTCTTTCCTTTTTTTACTGGGAGCTCAATGCGCACAATGCACAGTTTCCCTAGAGCTAAATCAGATTCAGCCTGAACTGTGTGATGTTGCAGTTTCCAACAGGCAAATATTCTGCATAGTTTAGCGCATAATATGTGTAAATTAACTACAATGACTGTCCGGTCTGTGTTTCTTTTACGCCTGCTACAGAAGAATGCGTGATTGTGAGGGAAACTAGAGAGCAGCTGTTGCTTCACTAGGTATCTCTACCTGAAAATACATGATCTAAGTGATTGATAGTAAACCTATGCCTTATTTACTTAGAATAACTACAAAATAGTGATTTTGTCAGACAGCATAGGCAGCAGCTCTATAGAGACGAGATGGCTTGGAATTAAGTAATAAATTAATCAAATAAAACAAATGTAAAATACACAACAACTGAAATATTTTATTTAAATAATGTGAATAAATGGTTATCCAGAGCGACTTACAGTTAGTGCATTCATCTTAAGATAGCTAGGAGGGAAGTGTTTTGGAAAGAAAATAAACATTTTGATGTCAGATGAGTTGAGTGTTGGCTTCTTGAGGAGGGGATCGACTTGTGCAATTTTGAAGTCAGAGGGGACGCAGTCAGTGGTCAGGGTGAGTTGATGAGGGAAGTGAGGAATGGGAAAAGGTCTCCAGAGATGGTCTGGAGAAGGGAGGAGGGGATGGGGTTGAGCAGGCAGGTTGTCAGGCAGCCAGACCTCAAGAATTCTACATGGTTTGTGCACGCACGGTACACTAAATTAGAAGGGTTGCAGGATTTCTTCTGGAGAGAGAGGGGTGGAAGAGGTCAAGGTGTAGGGTAGTTCTGTGTGAGTGAGACAAGTGGACTCACTTGTGAGGAGCGGATGCTGTCAACCTTCTTTTCAAAGTGGTTGACAAAGTCATCCGCAGAGAGGGAGGATGGAGGGGGTAGAGGATTAAGGAGGGAGGAGAAAGTGGAAAAGTTCCCAAGGGTTAGAGGCAGAAGCTTGAAATGTAGATTGATAGAAAGTGGCTTTAGAACCGGATACAGAGAAAGAGAATGTAGAGAGGAGGGAGTGAAAGGATTATAGGTCCTCCAGAAGTTTAGTTTTCCTCCATTTTTTCTCAGCTGCCCGCAGCTCAGTTCTGTAAGCTCACAATGAGTCACTCAGCCACAGAGCAGGAGGGGAGGGGTGAGCCAGCCAGGAGGAAAGAGGACAGTGCGAGCCATTGGATGCAGAAAGGGAGGAGAGTAGGGTCGAAGAGGCAGAATCAGGAGACAGGAGGGAGAAGGATTTAGCAGTAGGGAGAGATGATAGGATAGAAGAGGAGAGAGTAGTGAGGGAGAGTGAAGATTGAGATTGCACATGATCATCTGGGGAGGGGCTGAGTGGCTAGGCATGGAGGAAAGGGAGACTGAAAAGGAACAAAGTAGTGATCAGAGACCTGGAGAGATGGTTGCAGTGAGATTAGTAGGCAAACAGCCTCTTTAAGGAACTCTCCAAGGGCACCTGTTGGGGCATAGATGACAACAATGTGAAGCTTGAGTGGTCAAGTGACAATGACAGCATGGAATTCACATGAGGAGATGGACAGGTGAGAGAAATGAGTAGCCCTGTGCCATCACCGCGACGACCAGGTGCTTTTGGACTATGAGAGAAAACATAGTCAGATGAAAAGAGAGCAGCTGGATTAGCAGTGTACTCTGGGGTGATCCATGTCTCCGTCAGGGCCAAAAAGTAAAGGGACTGAAGGGCAGCATAGGCTTAGATGAACTTGGTGTTCTTGACCGCAGATCGGCAGTTCCAAATGCTGCCAGAGACCAAGAATTATACATGGTTTGTGCACGCAGGGTACACTAAATTAGAAGGGTTGCAGCCAAGGGGTGGGGAGTGTCTGTAAAGCCTACAGGAAGAGGAACGAACAGGGATAGAAAACACAGACATAGTTGCCAAAGCTATTAAATAGCAAAATGAGAACATCAGAAAATAACTAGGTAAGACACAAGTGAGAGAGTGGAGTGGAGCCTTCCTTTCTTTCCTTCCTCAAAGAACATCGCAGAACAACTCGGCAGAACCGTTTTTGTTTCGGTGACGACACCGCCACGACCACCACGACCACCACTGACACGACCGTCACTGACACGACCATCCCTTCCAGCTACCGCTGAAAAACCAGGGGAGACTGAAGTACTAACACTAATTGCTGATTGCCTAGTAGAGAATAAACCACTCCCCCTTCAATACAGCCACTAAATACCAATACAAGGTCACAAATTTCCCTGCCACTTAATCCTGGTTGATGTGTCAACAATCATCTGCAAGTTATGAGCAGTCATTAGTTCACACACCAAATAAGCTACTGGGAAAACAGGCAGCAATTGAAATTGATGGCCCTAGCTAGCAAAAAGACAGTACTAGACAATGACAGATAAAGACAAAAAATATACTTATCACTCCCATCATGGAATTTTATTAATTGTTTTATTCTGTGTTGTTGCAGCATTCAACCCAAATAATCAAAACCGAAAAAACTTGATTGTTTTTAATAATTGAAACGATTCCGAATTTACCTCAAATTACACTAATCACTCAGCTCTAATGGATGGAGACGAGGAAGAGAGACACGTTTCCGTAAAGCAGATTATGTTGCAGTCCCTTATGTCTCTCTGAAAGGAGATCGTCGCCGTGAGCTAATCTGCTTTATTGTCCAAAGATTGTATATTAGCAAGTAATATACTTGAAATCAGTGGGTGGTTAGACCTCTTTCTGAGCCTTACTAGGATATCGGCTCTCCTTCCTCTCCTCCAGCGGCAACACTTTCCTTGGGTGTCTTCTTCCCAACACCAAGGGAGTACCTACTGCATCTACACACTGCCGCAGGCCCCATTAATCCATCATGGTATATACCTGTGGAGCTGTTGTGCCCAGCCTCCCCTACGATTCCCCACAAAGGATATACTACCGAGACGAAACAGAAACAAATAAGGGGAAACGAGGAGGACTGAGGTGTAAATTAAAGATACCAAACAGTGAAAATCATGTTTTTCATCAAATTGGATGATATTTGGATGTAACAGGTTCAAAGTAGGGTGACCCAGGTATGCAAAATTACTGTCGCTGGTACATAGATAAAGTTTGATCATAAAGTTACTGGTCCGCTCCCATGTCAAAAACTTGGATTCAGGAGGTAGGCATTACCAAGGATTTACTTCCGGCTTCATGCAACTCACATAAAGCCAGAAATGTAATACACTAATGGTAGTGTCATATCATCTTAAATAATTAAAATGTATGTACCGCCTTAAAACCGTCATCACATGTGCTTCTACGTCTTGCTTTGGCTTTGTTTACAAATTGTATGCTACATAAAGCAGAAAGTGATGAGGAGACTTTTCTTTTTTCCCAGACCAAGAGGTGCCTTAATAGGGCAATGGTCGGGCTTATCCAGTGGGGGGGCAGCCCTGAATTTGTCTGAACTGTCTCAGTGCTTCTCCAGCCGATGGGGCGCGTCACCTTTAATTCCCTATTAAATAGTCAGCATCAGCTGTGCAAAAGTGGGTTGTGACAGTGGCGCGAGAGAGGAAATGTTCAAACCTCAGCTTGGAAGCTTCATACCCAGTGTGTTTTGTTGTCTTTAAAAGTTTGTACTGTAGCTGTGTCGCAGGATCTACCAGTATCGGATCTACTTATGTCTATTGTTGGACTACTGATGCACATTGGTCTCCTTGGCCTTTCTCTGCTGGAGATCTGATGGCGGATTGGATTGTCTAACTGACCGATGGACTACCACTTTTTGCATATGGTATTTCATTTGTTTTGGGTTGATTTATACCGTGTTGGTTTATGTGTTCAGTTGTAGTTGAAGACTACTGAGATTTCTGATACGGGAGTTTATTGCAATATCATTGTATGAATAAGACAGGTTTTACAGAGCACTTTAATGGAAGGCAATTGCGTGCCTGAGGTCACTTGGGTTCACTGCACTCATTTACCGGGTTGGAATTATTTTATGCCCTTGGTACGGGACATTTATCAGTGAACCAAGGTTATTATTGTTTTGTGACTTATATTGATTGTGTGATAATACAACACACGTGAAAGAACACAGCTGTTTTGAAGTTATTTCCAATGTTTTAACGGTTTATGAAAAGTGTATTCTATACTGACTTTTACATGAGTCCTTTGTATTGGTGTAGACTTGACGGACCGGACAGGACTCATTCCCTCACAAACAAAAAAGAGAAATCAACATTTTCTCTGGTAGGCACAACCTACCTGGGACCCCTAGACAGACCTAACCTCAAGTCAAAACCGTTACAGTATGTGTAAGTGAGGACTTGGTATACTGTATATTCTTTAGGTTAGGTTTTACTTTTACTTTGTGTTCGCTACCGTGTGCTGGTAAGGGCACAGATGAGACGGGTAGGATTCCAGTTGAGGTGGTTAAATAACGCTGAATATGCACAGGCGCAGAACAGCATCGCACAGTGTGTGTAGTATGGATGGCCTAAGGCACTTAGTGGTCTAACAACTTGCTTCAACCACAGTGTGTGTGTGTATGGTCTGCAAGTAAAGAGAAATAAAGATACAGTAGTGAATGACAGAATACAATCTCCAATTAACATTTCTTATCAACAATATGCATGGCTATAACATGACTGATGACAATGCTATACAGGACCATACAGCACGATACAACGTGACTGTGACTGCACTAATTGAGGTGCCGCAGCATGTGTGCTACAAAGCATAGCACAATCTTCAGTACAGGTCTACAACTGCACAATGAACTTGAATACCTCTAAACAGTGAAATACAATGTAACACCCATATAATGATGTACCATACACGTATACAATTACAGGGCATATAAACAATGCACTGGGGGACATTACCCTTTACAAATACAGGGTTAAATGTCCGAAATGATGACTGCCAAAACAGAGCTGGTGAGCTCACAATAGCTAGCGCCGTAGTAGAAACGACTAATTAGCATAACCATACATATGACATGATCATCGCAGAGTACATCTTCCTATATAAACACCTGAAAGATATTACATATGTCCTTACATATCAACAAGGACGCACACTGGCCTTGGCTAACACAATGAATGCTAACTGGTGGGAAAACACAAGGATGACTGGAACTTTCTCTCACTTGAATTCTCTTGAGCTGTACTTCTCTAAGCTGGAGATCGCCCAGCATGCTCTGCTCCACTTCACCGGTGGGCCGAGCTAGAGCTCTGATATGATTAACTAACATTACTGATATGATTAACTACAAGTACTTCACAGTGTTTTGTGCAGTATGACCAAAGGTACTGGTCAACTTTCATCTGTGGTGTGACTGTTAGCTAGCAAGCTACTTACCAGCAAAAAGCACACTGTGTTGTGACTGGGTGTAATTAAAAAAAATGAACCTTACACTATTTTCAGAAGAATGAAGACATCCAAACGGATAGCAGGGGCTGCTTTTCATTTCGGGTGGACAAGCTGCACCAAAAATGACGATCATGTCATGTGTGTGCAATGCACATTTCAGGTGAAGTTGCTTTATCAATTGGGAGAACATTCAATGGGTCTTGCCAGGAAGCTAATCCCGAAGATGGATGCCGTACCATCATTGACAGTGGATATGGCATGCACTGTATCAGAGTTTGATGAGTCTGACACCGTAGCCAACATTTTAGGGGGATAGGGGAGCAGACGTTAGGTAATGTAACTGTGGCTGCTTTGAGTTGCGAACCATATATTTTCTGTAACACACCTGATAGTCACTATATGGTTTTTGTTCATCCATCCCTGAGCCCCTTTACATTGAGTCTTAGAACTGCCAACAGACAGCTGGCATGAAGGAATGTTGTCCACAGAAGGAATTGTGTTCAGTATTTAATTTACCATTCCATTGTGTGGGGGGTTGTCTTTCAGTTGATGTAGCTTGTGTGATTGGGCCTAATCATTATTTCACTTTCCATATCCTTTCGTCTTTCCACTACTGTCAAGCTGTAATGATAGACATTTTAGAAAATATAACAGCTACTCTGTCTGCACAGCTTCCCAGGCAACCACCACAGCATGATTGCTGATACACAGCTTTCCCAAGGTAAAGAAGGGGGTATATGCTGTGAAGACAGACCGAAGATATTGTAAGTCATAGTTATTCATTTAGAATCTGCATCAATAAAGCATTTCAGGCCCCAACAAAAATCCAAATACAAACATTGAAAAGTTTCACAAAGTGCAAAACCAAATATTGCATATTTCAAATTGAGTACTTCAAAAACAACAGAAAACACGTTATAGAATGAGTAGATCACTACATCAACGAATTGATAGCATCATAACTCAGAACAATAAGTAAAAGGAAATGACCCATTTCACTACCCATTTAACAAACATTTCCCTTTTCAAAAACATTAGACTACGTAGACAGGCTCCTGGGTCTCCTCTTCAATGAGGTCACCCTGAATCCAGCGTCGTATGTGGGGAAGCTGTGCGAGCTGTCCATCCCAGGACCCCTGTCTGTCCAGTGTGAGAGGCCTGACAAGGAGGAGGCCGTAGCTGGATTTGTCTCCCGCTTCAATCTTGGGGGTTACTGAAGCCTGCTTAATTGAAGCCGGGTACATGAGTGCCCCTCTTCTCCCGCTCCACACCCATCAATATCTGTAGTTGGTTGCATTTCTGAAAGCATAACTAATTAACTTTTGCATCATATGATATAACATTTTGGGAGATGAGTTTTACAAATTGTACGAATCAATGGGTCCTGCACACCTCAGGGTGGCCAGGTGACTATATTAGGCTTATATTTCAAATGATTTATTTTTAGGTCAAATGATGTCTCACAAATATTTCTCACCTTTATTTATCATGAGTGTTCATGTTGATTTATATTTTGGCTATGCTGGCCTATTGTAAATTATAAAAATAAATGTCTGATCAATACATACAATTCTATAATGCTAATGCAGAGGCACCAATTAATAGTCCAGTACATGTATTGTATGCAGTTTGCATGTACATTCCCTCATGTCTAAGGTGACTCAAGCTCTACTAATTATTGTGTAGAAGTGTACATGTATTGCTGGTTTTGTCTGATATCTAACAGTCCATGATCAGCTCTGCTGACCATGAGAACATTTTGCTGAGAAAATGTGTTGAGGCACGCCGTTTAGGCTCGGAATGACATGTGGCCCATTGTTTACCTTGTTACCTGGCAAGGATGTTTCAAAGAGCTGTCAGTCGAGGAAAGCTGATGAATATAAGCTCCCCGCCCTTCCTGATAGAGATGAGACAAAAGGTACAATACTTTCAATTCTGAGCATTTTAATATTGTACAAATATTATGGGTGATGTTTTGGTAATTCAAAGGCAATCTTTACTTGGGAAATAGGATGACTGTGCAGGAACTTTAAGCCTTACCAAAAGGTCTCCACTGCCTGCTGTAATCCTGGGAAATGTTCGCTCACACCGTCACAAGCAGGACGAGTTGCAAGCAAATGTGAACTGCCTGGTTGAATGTAGGAACGTGCCTATTCTTGTTTTCACAGAGATACTTGTTTGGATAGCGGAGTGGGTGACAACGGCGTTTCCATTGATGGATTTGGAGCACCAGTCCGTTTGGATAGAGACAAGTTGAGGACTGGAAAAGAACGAGGCGGTGGGGTCTGTATTTACAGTACTGGTGCAACACAGTATTAGTGCCAGACAAAACCTGTGAAGCTGATTTTCTCTGCCTCTTTTATCTGCCACGTGAATTCCCCCAACTATTCTATGCTGTTGTTTATATCCACCCACGCACCAATGTTGATGAAGCCACAGAGCTCTTAGTAAACATCCAGATATCGCCAGATTCTTCCAAGTTAGTTTTTGGGGATTTTAACGATTGTACCATGGATAAAGCACTAAAATGCTACCAAATATGTGACCTGTGCCAATCACCACAATAGGATTCTCGATATATGCTATGGCTCAGCCCCAGGAGCCTATAGGTATAAAAACAAGATTGAGCAGAAGTTTGAGCAGGGGAACTACAGGGCAGCCTTGCAGGGTATTAAAAACATGGCCAATGTAAACACACAGTCAGAAAGGAGACGTGTGAGTGTGGAGGGGGTCAGTGAGTCCTCTATGCCCAATGAGCTGAACAAATTCTACACTGGCTTCAAGAGGTCTGACCTCAGTCCTGACGCGGTACAGCTCAAGCAGATTTTCACGCCATGTGCCACGTTCACTCCTCAACCAATTGATGTGAGGAAACTGCTCAAATCCACACCAAAGCCCTGGGACCAAATGGTGAGGAGGTGGACATTGTGGACCAGTATAAATGTCTTGGTACCATCTTTGATAACACCCTGAAGTTTGAGCAAAATACAGACGCCATCATCAAGAAAGCCCACCGGAGACAATACATCTTCAGGAAACTGAACTCATTCAGTGCCACAAATCAATATTGCAAACCCTTTACAGTTTTTCATCGAGAATGTTCTATGTTTCTCCTTCGTGTGCTGGTTCACATCCCTCTCTGTCAAGAACAGGAACCGCCTCCAAGCCATTGTGCACACCTACTCTAAGATCACCGGGGTGCCTCTCAGAATCCTGTCCTCATTCTTTGAGCAGCAGACCAGGAAAGAAGGCCTATGACATTCTGGGGGACGGCACTAATGTCCTCAACCCACAGTTCCAACTGCTCCCTCTTGGACACCACCCGCGCTGTCTCAAGTGCCCCACAAATAGGTGCAGGGCCTCGTTTGTGCCCGATGTCATCTGCCTGGTTAACAGGATCATTAAAGAGAAGGTAGGGATTATTCTACAGATAGTTTAGCCCTGCCATTAATTAAGAACTGTGGTTACCATGGTCTTTTAGTTTCTTAAATTGAACCATGTACTTTTAACTGATGCCTTAACATTGTCTGTGTGTGTTTGTCCTGTCTGAAGCACCCTGTCAGCCCTGAACTAATTGCCCCTCTGGGATTAATAAAGTTGTATTGTAATACATAAGAATGCTGTTATAATCTACTAGGTCTAGTTTACAATCAACTTAGCGGTAATTGTGTTCACACGTTGTCAGGGTCCTGATCTTATTATATCACGAAGAACATCTCCTCCCCATGGAGAGACAATAACACAAAGATGTTCTGAACATGAGTAGTCTCACTACTCAAAAGTGATGACTTGAGTGTTCACATATTTTACAGTTATTTAAGAGCCGCATGAGCGTTTTATTTGAGACCTTAGTAGAATAGACTACTGTCATTTTATAATTGAATTTATGAATGTGTGACCTTCATAAGAAGTTGACAATGCCGTGTCCTGTAAAAATATCAGCCTATCCCTGTTTGACAATAGACAAATATTTTAAAGAAACTATATATTGACCTGCTCTGTATGACAAGATCAGATGAGTGGTTCATTTGCATACATTTGCAATGCTAACAACGGCATGGCAGTGCATCTGAATGAATTCATGCATTCATTATTGTAGCTATATAGATGGCAATTATGTTATCTATGAGTAGCACTTCAAAACAAGCACACAATTAATAGGATGTGTGAGGATTGTAAATCAGTGGATGCTAAATAATTGGCTAATAACGACCATTAACTAACAATAGCATGATACTAAATATGACTCAATGTACAGTACAGTGTGGTCATGTGTTGATGTTCTTATGTGTACTTATGTTGACAACAGAAAGTACATACTGTATCTGTCATCTTTCATGGTTCCGTGCCCTGGCCATGGCACCAAAGAACAATTACAAAGAAATTGAACTGAACTTACCTATACTATTGATGTTTGTTTACAAAACTGGACTATTAGTACAAACATGCTGGTGCCAATTTGGAATTTGGTGTGCTAATTGGACAGGAAGAATGTGATTAAAAACATAATCTTTATCAAAGAGACCTGGGTCCAATACAGAAATCATCTTTATTATTTAGGAGTGCAATGGCCTGGATTTCTTCACAAATGTACATTGAGTATACCAAACATTGGGATCACCTTCCCCTACCCTCGGAACAGCCTCAATTAGTTGGGGCATGAACGCTACAAGGAGTCAAAAGCGTTCCACATGGATGCTGGCCCATGTTGACTGCAATACTTCCCACAGTTGTGTTAAGTTTGCTGGTGGTGGACCATTCTTGATGTACACAAGAAACTGTTGAGCGTGAAAAACCCAGCAGCGTTGCAGTTCTTGACACAATCCGTTGCACCTGGCACCTACTACCATATCCTATTCAAAAGCACTTAAATCTCAACCAAAAATCTAAGTTAAAGGATAGGACTCAATCTAATCTATTCAAACTTTGATGCATTTTCAATAAAGTTTGATTTGATTTAGTCCTATTCTTTAACTTTGATTTTTGGTTGAGATAGAGACGTGAATCCAACATATTAATTATTAACTTGAAGATTAAATTTGAATGTATGCATTGTCTATTTTTAGTTGAACCATGGGTTGAATTGAAAAAGTAACTTTTGATGACTTCGCAAATGCAGTATAGACCCAAATAGTGTCATTGATGACATACAGTTTGACTTATAAAGTATCGTTACGTTTCATTTGCTCTGCTAAACCTACGCTTTGGAAAAATATCAACAGCGATAGTGAATATATTTAGTTTTTTAGAGATCTCTCAATAGTCATTCTCACAATAGCACATCGATAGTAGTCAGTGACATATCAAAGCTGGGCATGGTTAAGACTCTGGATGGAAAACCAAATGAACAGCTGTAGATACAGTAGATCAACTCTCCAGTAGGAGGTGCTGCCCAGCCTATAGTTTTTTTTCTGATAATGGATACAATGTTGAAGATCAGATTTTTTCAAAAGTACAAATTCAACATATACAAGGTTTGTCTGTGTTAAATTCATTACAATGATGATATAATCCTGTGGTTGAAATTCTATCCTCGAAACAACAGTTTACATTGACTTTTTACAAATCCAATGCATTTTCCACGTTGATTCCACATCACTATACATTGACAAATTATGTTGAAACAACATTGATTCAACCAGTTTGTGCCCAGTGAGTACTGTATATGGTTGACACGTACGTGGCTCACGTCCAGATCCAATCAAGTCCAATGTCTATGAAAAGCCAATTGAGTATTCTTCCTGTCTTGTAAGAATTGGCATTTGAATGAATAAACATCACACAGCAAACATTGTTGTATTTATTAAATGAATCCGAAAGTGTCTTCGTGTTGTCTTGTATTTCCCTAGAAAGTCATGGTTGCTGGATTTAATGAGCGGGGTGCTCAGTATTGAAGAGAGTGCGTTGGGCAACACCTCTATCACATTGGCATTTATAGAGACCATTTGTTTAAAATAATAAACTAATCTGTGACAGGCTCTCAGAAGACAATTTTGTGAAACATATCCGTGTGGTTCGGCCATGCTCTCTTGTACCATAATAAAACCAGGAAGTTAGAGACATCCTGCCAGACCACTGTGCGATCAAATAGCAGTCAATAGCAGGCCTCAGTGTTTCACCGCATTGCAGTAGCAACAGTGTAAGTAAAAACATTACCAGTGATTTAAAGAAACGACTATAGACTCAAGGCTGCCTCACCCATACTGCAATGAAGCCTTACTTATTCAATCCACCTCTCCAGGCTCTACTCCTCAAAATGTGCTTGTTTACTCATCCCTTGCCTTTTGAATGTAATAATTTAGGAATAATGAAAGAAATGGTACACTCGTGTTATTTATTTGAGCTGTGACTGAAGTACTCGGGGTCATATTTAGTCTCTCTGTGGTCAGCTGAGCAGCACAATGGAGCAGACAGAAGACAGAATGGATATAATGACCAGCCTTAGGTAGGAAGAAAAGAGAGGGCGACGAAGGGAGGAGACAGAAAGAGAGAGAGAGAGCGAGAGATGACAGAGGGCCATTACAGGGATTTAACCTCTCAGACAGAAGCGCACATCTAAGGATAAAGACGTCAAGAAAAGCAGATGAAATTATCCTATTTGAGGGATTCCCAGAACATCATAGTGCAATATCAAGACCGATACTGGACCACCTCACTTTGTACAGACAGTAATGGTGTAAGGCCCCTGCTGCTCCCATTACTGCTCTCAGGGCATAATGGACACATAGGCCTACTGTTTCTACAAATGACATCATTTGTTACTCCTCTGTGTGAGACAATGGACTGAATGGCTCCTTCCGCTACACCTGTCAACACTGTCACTAACTACCACCCGGTACCCTGCACCTTAGAGACTGCTGCCCTATACAGTAGCCATATGTACATAGTCATTGAACACTGGTCACTTTAAATATACTGTTTTACCCACTTTATATGTATATACTGTATTATAGTCATGGCTCATCCAATATAACTACTGCTATACACAACTTTTCTATTCACTTACTGTCCATACTGTCCATACACACGAGGTCTTCACGGATCCATCTGTACCCGAATACCCTAACGGGTCCAGATCAAGAATTTGAAATAATGTCACAGGTCTGGGTCAGATCTGATATCATTCTAACGGTTCTTGGGTATTTGTCATTTTAACTTGTTTGTCCAGAAGGGTCCGTACAGATCCGAACGCTACTGCTGCAGTAGAGAGAGAGAGAGAGAGAGAGAGAGAGAGAGAGAGAGAGAGAGAAGTTGTATAATTTATGCTGCTGCTGCTTTTGCTTTTCACAAGAGTGGAGTGTGGCGAGTATAGCTTGTTGTTGTTGGCCAATCATAAGTCATCAAAGTGGCAATAGGCTACAGTCGTAGAGCCTCCGTGTGTGGTAAAAGTTAGGAGATATCTAATCAATGGAAGTTGACATTAAAATGATGGAATTAAAAGGAGAAGGATAGGCTACAACAACCAACAGCCAACAGGTAGGCTGCTACTAAATATTCTGAATGGAGTTGTTGTACTGCAGCCTCAGTTAACTTAGCTAGCTAATGTTAGCTAGCTTGATTAGCTTCTCCCGGCTTGATGCAGTCAACTTGATGCAGGTACTATCTAATTATATCTGATGATAAATAACCTAGCTATGGCAACTAATCGTCTGCTATAGTGGGAGTCGGCTTGGTTGGTTGCTGTCTCTCGTCTCTCCCTCCTCCCCGCTCCCCCCTCCTCCCCGCTCCCCCCTCCTCCCTGCTCCCCCCCTCCCTTTCACTCGCTCACAGTATGGCCCCTACCCTGCCTGCTAGAGCGGCACCTCGGCCTCTCTCTCCTCTTCTCAATAATTATCTCCGGCTAATAAATTAACTTAAAAAATAACTTTTCTGCTGCTTCCATCACTCGGATCAGACCGGGTCTAGAGACGAACAGGTCTATACGGAACAGGTCAAGTTGCAAACCACAAGGAAAATCAAAACTACATGTAAACATGGATAACAAGTTGAATGCATGTTGTGGCTTAAAGCATTCGCTTGAATTACATACAGTGGCAAGAAAAAGTATGTGAACCCTTTGGAAATACCTGGATTTCTGCATAAATTGGTCATAAAATCTGATCTTCATCTAGGTCACAACAATAGACAAAAACAGTCTGCTTAAACTAACAACACACAAGCAATTATACGTTTTCATGTCTTTCTTGAACACACTGTGTAAACATTCACAGTGCATGGTGGAAAAAGTATGTGAACCCTTGCATTTAATGACTTGTTGACCCTCATTTGGCAGCAATAACCTCAACTAAACATTTTCTGTAGTTGCGGATCAGACCTGCACAACTGTCAGGAGGAATTTTGGACCATTCCTCTTTACAAAACTGTTTCAGTTCAGCAATATTCTTGGGATGTCTGGTGTGAACTGCTCTCTTGAGGTCATGCCACAGCATCTCAATCGGGTTGAGGTCAGGACTCTGATTGGGCCACTCCAGAATGCATATTTTCTTCTGTTAAAGCCATTCTGTCGTTGATTTACTTCTGTGTTTTGGGTCGTTGTCCTGTTGCATCACCCAACTTCTGTTGAGCTTCAATTTGCGGACAGATAGCCTAACAGTCTGCCAAATGTCTTGATAAACTTGGGAATAAATTTTTCCGGCGATGATAGCAAGCTGTCCAGGCGCTGAGGCAGCAAAGCAGCCCCAAATCATCATGCTCCCTCCACCATACTTTACAGTTGTGCTGTGCCTTTTTTTCTCCACAAATAGTGTTGTGTGTTCCTTCCAAACAACTGTAGTTTCATCTGTCCACAGAATATTTTGCCAGTAGCGTTGTGGAACATCCACGAGCATTTTTGCAAACTTCAGACGTGTAGCAATGTTTTTTTTGGACAGCAGTGGCTTCTTCCGTGGTGTCCTCCCATGAACACCATTCTTGTTTAGTGTTTTACGTATCGTAAACTCGTCAACAGAGATGTAAGCATGTTCCAAATCAAATCAAATCCAATTTTATTTGTCACATACACATGGTTAGCATAGGTTAATGCGAGTGTAGCGAAATTCTTGTGCTTCTAGTTCCGACCATGCAGTAATAATAACAAGTAATCTAACCTAACAATTTCACAACTAACTTATACACACTAGTGTAAAAGAATGAATAAGAATATGTACATAAAAATATATAAATGAGTGATGAACGAACGGCATGGGCAAGATGCAGTAGATGGTATAGAGTACAGTATATACATATGAGATGAGTAATGTAGGGTATGTAAACATTATATAAAGTGGCATTGTTTAAAGTGGCTAGTGACACATTTATAACATCAATGTTTCCATTATTAAAGTGGCTAGAGTTGAGTCAGTATGTTGGCAGCAGCCCCTCAATGTTAGTGATGGCTGTTTAACAGTCTGATGGCCTTGAGATAGAAGCTGTTTTCAGTCTCTGGATCCCCGCTTTGATCCACCTGTACTGACCTCGCCTTCTGGATGATAGCGGGGTGAACAGGCAGTGGCTTGGGTGGTTGTTGTCCTTGATGATCTTTTTGGCCTTCCTGTGACATCGGGTGGTGTAGGTGTCCTGGAGGGCAGGTAGTTTGACCTCGGTGATGTGTTGTGCAGACCTCACTACCCTCTGGAGAGCCTTGTGGTTGTGGGCGGAGCAGTTGCTGTACCAGGCGGTGATACAACAGGATGCTCTCGATTGTGTATCTGTAAAGGTTTGTGAGTGTTTTTGGTGACAAGCCAAATTCCTTCAGCCTCCTGAGGTTGAAGAGGCGCTGCTGCGCCTTCTTCAATACGCTGTCTGTGTGGGTGGACCATTTCAGTTTGTCCGTGATGTGTACACCGAGGAACTTAAAACGTCCCACCTTCTCCACTACTGTCCCGTCGATGTGGATAGGGGGGTGCTCCCTCTGCTGTTTCCTGAAGTCCACAATCATCTCCTTTGTTTTGTTGACATTGAGTGTGAGGGTATTTTCCTGACACCACTCTCCGAGGGCCCTCACCTCCTCCCTGTAGGCCGTCTCGTCGTTGTTGGTAATCAAGCCTACCACTGTAGTGTCATCTGCAAACTTGATGATTGAGTTGGAGGCGTGTATGGCCACGCAGTCATGGGTGAACAGGGAGTACAGGAGAGGGCTGAGAAAGCACCCTTGTGGGGCCCCAGTGTTGAGGATCAGCGGGGTGGAGGTGTTGTTACCTACCCTCACCACCTGGGTGCGGCCCGTAAGGAAGTCCAGGACCCAGTTGCACAGGGCGGGGTCGAGACCCAGGGTCTCGAGTTTAATGACGAGTTTGGAGGGTACTATGGTCTTAAATGCTGAGCTGTAGTCGATGAACAGCATTTGTACATAGGTACATCCTCTTGTCCAGATGGGTTAGGGCAGTGTGCAGTGTGATTGCGATTGCGTCGTCTGTGGACCTATTGGGGCGATTGCAAATTGGAGTGGGTCTAGGGTGTCAGGTAGGGTGGAGGTGATATGCTCCTTGACTAGTCTCTCAAAGCACTTCATGATGACAGAAGTGAGTGCTACGAGGCGGTAGTCATTTAGCTCAGTTACTTTAGCTTTCTTGGGAACAGGAACAATGGTGGCCTTCTTGAAGCATGTGGGAACAGCAGACTGGGATAAGAATTGATTGAATATGTCTGTAAACACACCAGCCAGCTGGTCTGCGCATGCTCTGAGGACGCGGCTGGGGATGCCGTCTGGGCCTGCGGCCTTGCGAGGGTTAACATGTTTAAATGTTTTACTCATGTTGGCTGCAGTGAAGGAGAGCCCGCAGGTTTTGGTAACGGGCCGTGTTAGTGGCACTGTATTGTCCTCAAAGCGAGCAAAGAAGTTGTTTAATTTGTCTGGGAGCAAGACATCGTGGTCCGCGACGGGGCTGGTTTTTCTTTTGTAGTCCGTGATTGACTGTAGACCCTGCCACATACCTCTTTTGTCTGAGCCGTTGAATTGCGACTCTACTTTGTTTCTATACTGACGCTTAGCTTGTTTGATTGCCTTGCGGAGGGAATAGCTACACTGTTTGTATTCGGTCATGTTTCTGGTCACCTTGCCCTGATTAAAAGCAGTGGTTCGTGCTTTCAGTTTTGCGCGAATGCTGCCATCAATCCACAGCTTCAGGTTGGGGAATGTTTTAGTAGACGCTCTGGGTACAACATCACCCATGCACTTGCTAATAAACTCGCTCACCATATCAGCGTTTTCATCAATGTTGTTGTTCGACGCTATGCGGAACATTTCCCAGTCCACGTGATCGAAGCAATCTTGAAGGAAGGAATCAGATTGGTCGGACCAGTGTTGAACAGACCTGAGCACCGGTGCTTCCTGTTTTAGTTTCTGTCTATAGGCTGGGAGCAACAAAATGGAGTCGTGGTCAGCTTTTCCGAAAGATGGGCGGGGGAGGGCTTTATATGCGTCGCGGAAGTTAGAATAACAATGATCCAGGGTTTTGCCAGCACGGGTCGCGCAATCGATATGCTGATAAAATTTAGGGAGCCTTGTTTTCAGATTAGCCTTGTTAAAATCTCCAGCTACAATAAATGCAGCCTCAGGGTATGTGGTTTCCAGTTTACATAGAGTCAAATGAAGTTCTTTCAAGGCCGTCGATGTGTCTGCTTGGGGGGGAATATACACGACTGTGATTATGATTGAAGAGAATTCTCTTGGCAGATAATGCGGTTGGCATTTGATTGTAAGGAATTCTAGGTCAGGTGAACAAAAGGACTTGTGTTCCTGTATTTTGTTATGATCACACCACATCTCGTTAGTCATAAGGCATACACCCCCACCCTTCTTCTTACCAGAGAGATGCTTGTTTCTGTCGGCGCGATGCATGAAGAAACCAGGTGGCTGTACCGACTCAGATCGCGTGTCTCGAGTGAGCCATGTTTCCGTGAAACAAAGAACATTACAGTCTCTGATGTCTCTCTGAAAGGCAACCCTTGCTTGAATTTCATCTACCTTGTTGTCAAGAGACTGGACATTGGCGAGTAGTATGCTTGGGAGCGGTGCGCGATGTGCCCATCTACGGAGCCTGACCAGAAGACCGCTCCGTCTGCCCCTTCTGCTCCGTCTGCCGTTGTTTTGGATCGCCGGCTGGGATCCGATCCATTGTCCTGGGTGGTGGACCAAACAGAGGATCTGCTTCAGGAAAGTCGTATTCCTGGTCGTAATGTTGGTGAGTTGACGTTGCTCTTATATCCAATAGTTCCTCCCGACTGTATGTAATAAAACCTAAGATTTCCTGGGGTAACAATGTAAGAAATGACACATAAAAAAACAAAATACTGCATAGTTTCCTAGGAACGCGAAGCGAGGCGGTCATCTCTGTTGGCGCCGAAAATGGCTTCCAAAGATTTCTGCAAGTCTTTAGCTGACACTCTAGGATTCTTCTTAACCTCACTGAGCATTCTGCGCTGTGCTCTTGCAGTCATCTTTGCAGGATGGCCACTCCTAGGGAGAGCAGCAACAGTGCTGAACTTTCTCCATTTATAGACAATTTGTCTTACCGTGGACTGATGTACATCAAGGCTTTTAGAGATACTTTTGTAACCCTTTCCAGCTTTATGCAAGTCAACAAGTCTTAATCTTATGTCTTCTGAAATGTCTTTTGTTCGAGGCATGGTTCACATCAGGCAATGCTTCTTGTGAATAGCAAACTCAAATTTTGTGAGTGTTTTTTATAAAGCAAGGCAGCTCTAACCAACATCTCCAATCCCGTCTCATTGATTGGACTCCAGGTTAGCTGACTCCTGACTCCAATTAGCTTTTGAAGAAGTCATTAGTTTAGGGGTTCACATACATTTTCCAACCTACACTGTGAATGTTTAAATGAAGTATTCAATATAGAAAATAAAAATACAATAATCCGTATGTTATTAGTTTAAGCACACTATGTTTGTCTATTGTTGTGACTTAGATGACGATGAGATTAAATTTGATGACCAATTTATGCAGAAATCCAGGTAATTCCAAAGAGTTCACATACTTTTTCTTGCCACTGTACATGTATTGCAGACAGTCCCCTTTAGCAGTGCACAGTATAATAATCC
Source organism: Salmo salar (assembly GCF_965601325.2). NCBI lineage: Eukaryota > Metazoa > Chordata > Actinopteri > Salmoniformes > Salmonidae > Salmo > Salmo salar. The sequence continues at coordinate 68,263,861 of NC_138291.1, forward strand.
CTGACACAGTGAGAGGATAAAGCTTATGTAACGCTCAATGCTATCAACATCAAATTGACTTTCGGGCTTTCAACTTACTGTTGAAAGTTGTAATAGTAGAATGAAATTAGGGTAGTGGGTAGTGCATCAGCAGTTTTCTTCTTGTCATGCCAGTCATTGGAGACCTGAGAGAGCTTTTTATAACCTGTCAGAAATGTCTAGTTGATCAACTAGCCATGTAAGCTAGGTTTTTTTGGCCCATTGATTTTGTTGGCGCGGAATGTTCCTCAATGATGATAGGGGGGAATGAGTGAAAAGTTTTGGAAACACCAACTTACATTATGCTCTGCTCTAACAGACGTCATTCACCAGCTACCCACTTATTTTACCCACCAAATACCAGACATCAAATACCATAATCTGAAATGCATTACTGTCACCCATACCAGATAGCATCTTCTTTGAAACATTGTAATAAACCCAATACTTCTATCCTTGCTCCATTCCAACATGTTAACCACAAAGACTTTGTGACAGGACTTGCCAAATCGTAATTGAACCCAGGTTATAGGTTCAATTCAACCACTAAAGCTGATAACATTAACCCTTTGAGCTAAAGCCAAGGCATTAGCACTGGGACTAACAGTGTTTTTCAGGTATCAGGCATGTTGATGTCACCACCGCAGTGAACATCACTTTTGTAAATTAGCTCTACAACATGATGATACTAGTAACAATGAGAGAGGTTTGATACCAACATGTGCTTGCCTCAAGTAAATCAATATCTGATATACCCTCATGGATTCTGGGATGTAGCAGAATAGCCATCGGCTCTCCATCTCCCTGCTATACATTTGTCACCTGAAGTAGATATACAGCATGAGGCGGAGTGTAGCAATAACTCTGCAAGTCTCTGGGGAGGCATTGTCTTAGGCAGGCCTTATTTCTGGCAGGGAAAAGGGAAACATATGCCAGGTTTGGCACACTCCTCTTTGGATTGATCCTTCATACCTGTGGCCATATTGCTCAGACAGAGATGGATTGTACTTACTGGAACATACCACATTCTGGAAGAATAGGGGACAATCATTCCCACTACGCTATTTCATTTCCTTAGACCTCCTATTTTCTAAAGTGTACATCAGTGACAGGAGGTGATATTGGATTTCATTGCCCAAGAGAACATTGTGAAAATGTACTCAAAGTCGCCGCCTTGTAATCTTGAAACCTTGTAAACTTGTTAAAATACATAGTATTTCTTCAAGGTTTAGGTTTAGGGTTGACAGTAAAATGTTGCAGTCTTGATAACAATGTGATGACATACTATGTAATAAAAGATGTGTCAACATGTGTAAACACGCTAACATGAATCCAGCCATTCTTTGGTGCAGGGTTGGGTAGGTTACTTTCTAAATATAATCTGTTATGGTTACTAGTTACCTGTCCAAAATTGTAATCAGTAATGTAATTTTTTAATTACGCAAACTCAATAATATAATCTGATTAATTTCAGTTACTTTTGTATTCATTTTACCTTTATTTTACCAGGTAAGTTGACTGAGAAACATTCATTTAAACAACCTTTTTAATTAATTAATTTTTATTTCACCTTTATTTAACCAGGTAGGCCAGTTGAGAACAAGTTCTCATTTACAACTGCGACCTGGCCAAGATAAAGTAAAGCAGTGCGACAAAAACAACAACACAGAGTTACAGATGGGATAAACAATCGTACAGTCAATAATACAATAGAAAAATATGTATACAGTGTGTGCAAATGAAGTAAGGAGGTAAGGCAATACATAGGCCAATAGTGGAAACGTATTTACAAATTAGCAATTTACACTGGAGTGATATATGTACAGATGAGGATGTGCAGGTAGAAATACTAGTGTGCAAAAGAGCAGAAAAACCAAAAACAAATATGGGGATGAGGTAGGTAGTTGGTTGGATGGGCTATTTACAGATGGGCTGTGTACAGCTGCAGCGATCGGTAAGCTGCTCTGACAGCTGACACTTAAAGTTAGTGAGGGAGGTATAAGTCCCTAACTTCTGTGATTTTTTGCAATTCGTTCCAGACATTGGCAGCAGAGAACTGGAAGGAAAGGCGGCCAAAGGAGGTGTTGGCTTTGGTGACGACCAGTAAAATATACCTGCTGGAGCGCTTGCTACGGGTGGGTGTTGCTATAGTGACCAGTGAGTTGAGATAAGGCGGAGCTTTACCTAGCAAAGACTTATATATGACCTGGAGCCAGTGGGTTTGGAGACGAATATGTAGCGAGGACCAGCCAACGAGAGCATATGGGTCGCAATGGTGGTAGTATATGGGGCTTTGGTGACAAAACGGATGGCACTGTGATAGACTGCATACAATTTGCTGAGTAGAGTGTTGGAGGCTATTTTGTAAATGACATCGCCGAAGTCAAGGATCGGTAGGATAGACAGTTTTACGAGGGTATGTTTGGCAGCATGATTGAAGGAGGCTTTGTTGCGAAACAGGAAGCCGATTCTAGATTCAACTTTGGATTGGAGATGCTTAATGTGAGTCTGGAAGGAGAGTTTACAGTCTAGCCAGACACCTAGGTATTTATAGTTGTCCACATATTCTAAGTCAGAACCATCCAGAGTAGTGATGCTAGTCGGGCGGGCAGGTGCGGGCAGCGATCGGTTGAAGAGCATGCATTTAGTTTTACTTGTATTTAAGAGCAGTTGGAGGCCATGGAAGGAGTGTTGTATGGCGTTGAAGCTCGTTTGGAGGTTTGTTAACACAGTGTCCAAAGAAGGCCCAGTTGTATCCAGAATGGTGTCTTCTGCGTAGAGGTGGATCAAAGAGTCACCAGCAGCAAGAGTGACATCATTGCTATATACAGAGAAAAGAATCGTCCCGAGAATTTAACCCTGTGGCACCCCAATAGAGACTGCCAGAGGTCCAGACAACAGGCCCTCTGATTTGACACACTGAACTCTATCTGAGAAGTAGTTAGTGAACCAGGCGAGGAAGTCATTAGAGAAACCAAGGCTGTTGAGTCTGCCGATAAGAATACGGTGATTGACAGAGTCAAAGCCTTTGCCAGGTCGATGAAGATGGCTGCACAGTACTGTCTTTTATTGATGACGGTTATGATACAGTGGGGGGAAAAAGTATTTGATCCCCTGCTGATTTTGTACGTTTGCCCACTTACAAAGAAATGATCAGTCTATAATTTTGATGGTAGGTTTATTTGAACAGTGAGAGACAGAATAACAACAACAAAATCCAGAAAAACACATGTCAAAAATGTTATAAAATGATTTGCATTTTAATGAGGGAAATAAGTATTTGACCCCTCTGCAAAACATGACTTAGTACTTGGTGGCAAAACCCTTGTTGGCAATCACAGAGGTCAGACGTGTCTTGTAGTTGGCCACCAGGTTTACACACATCTCAGGAGGGATTTTGTCCCACTCCTATTTGCAGATCTTCTCCAAGTCATTAAGGTTTCGAGGCTGACGTTTGGCAACTCAAACCTTCAGCTCCCTCCACAGATTTTCTATGGGATTAAGGTCTGGAGACTGGCTCGGCCACTCCAGGACCTTAATGTGATTCTTCTTGAGCCACTCCTTTGTTGCCTTGGCCGTGTGTTTTGGGTCATTGTCATGCTGGAATACCCATCCATGACCCATTTTCAATGCCCTGGCTGAGGGAAGGAGGTTCACACCCAAGATTTGACGGCACATGGCCCCGTCCATCATCCCTTTGATGCGGTGAAGTTGTCCTGTCGCCTTAGCAGAAAAATACCCCCAAAGCATAATGTTTCCACCTCCATGTTTGACGGTGGAGATGGTGTTCTTGGGGTCATAGGCAGCATTCCTCCTCCTCCAAACACGGCGAGTTGAGTTGATGCCAAAGAGCTCCATTTTGGTCTCATCTGACCACAACACTTTCACCAGTTGTCCTTTGAGTCATTCAGATGTTCATTGGCAAACTTCAGACGAGAATGTATATGTATTCTTGAGCAGGGGACCTTGCGGGCGCTGCAGGATTTCAGTCCTTCACGGCGTAGTGTGTTACCAATTGTTTTATTGGTGACTATGGTCCCAGCTGCCTTGAGATCATTGACAAGATCCTCCCGTATAGTTCTGGGCTGATTCCCCACCGTTCTCATGATCATTGCAACTCCACGAGGTGAGATCTTGCATGGAGCCCCAGGACGAGAGATATTGACAGTTCTTTTGTGTTTCTTCCATTTGCGAATAATCGCACCAAATGTCACCTTCTCACCAAGCTGCTTGGCGATGGTCTTGTAGCCCATTCCAGCCTTGTGTAGGTCTACAATCTTGTCCCTGACATCCTTGGAGAGCTCTTTGGTCTTGACCATGGTGGAGAGTTTGGAATCTGATTGATTGATTGCTTCTGTGGACAGGTGTCTTTTTTACAGGTAACAAGCTGCGGTTATGAGCACTCCCTTTAAGAGTGTGCTCCTAATCTCAGCTCGTTACCTGTATAAAAGACACCTGGGAGCCAGAAATCTTTCTGATTGAGAGGGGGTCAAATACTTATTTCCCTCATTAAAATGCAAATCAATTTATAACATTTTTAACATGCGTTTTTCTGGATATTTTTGTTGTTATTCTGTCTCTCACTGTTCAAATAAACCTACCATTAAAATTATAGACAGATCCTTTCTTTGTCAGTGGGCAAACGTACAAAATCAGCAGGGGATCAAATACTTTTTTCCCCCACTAAATAGTTTTGGACCTTGAACGTGGCTGAGGTACAGCCGTGACCAGCTCGGAAACCAGATTGCATAGTGAAGAGGGTACGGTGGGATTCGAAATGGTCGGTGATCTGTTAGTTCACTTGGCTTTCGAAGACTTTAGAAAGGCAGGGCAGGATGGATATAGGTCTGTAACAGTTTGGGTCTAGAGTGTCTCCGCCTTTGAAGAGGGGGATGACCGCGGCTGCTTTCCAATCTTTAGGAATTTCAGACAATACGAAAGAGAGGTTGAACAGACTAGTAATAGGGGTTGCAACAGTGGTGGCGGATAATTTTAGAAAGAGAGGGTCCAGATTGTGTAGCCCAGCTGATTTGTATGGATCCAGATTTTGCAGCTCTTTCAGAACATCAGCTGTCTGGATTTGGGTGAAGGAGAAGCGGAGGGGCTTGGGCCAGTTTCTGCGGGTGGTGCAGAGCTGTTTGCCGGGGTTGGGGTAGCCAGGTGGAAAGCATGGCCAGCCGTAGAGAAATGCTTATTGAAATTCTCAATTATCGTGGATTTATCAGTGGTGACAGTGTTTCCTTGCCTCAGTGCAGTGGGCAGCTGGGAGGAGGTACACTTATTCTCCATGGACTTTACAGAATCCCAAAACTTTTTGGAATTAGTGCTGCAGGATGCAAATTTCTGTTTGAAAAAGCTAGCCTTTGCTTTCCTAACTGACTGTGTGTATTGGTTCCTGGGGAATAGCAGGGAGATGAATGAAACAATTGAAGGCTGGGGATGATTAGGTGGCCATGATGGTATGAGGGCCAGATTGGAATTATTTTCCCCTAAGAGACATTAGAAGAAGACAAAAATGATCCATCAAATGCATTTGGTGTGTCATCATAGTGGTCTCTGACTTGTGGTTAGACTCGCTCAGGTGGGGCAAACTTAAACTTGCGCCTTCTTTCAATGCTGAACGGAATGTCATTGAGAAAACAGAAATGTGTCAATGTATTTTTTCGCAAACATCCTTTCTGTATTTAAAAGTAATCCAAGAAGGAATCATCTACTTTTTAAAAAAGTATTTGTAATCTGATTCCAATATTTCTGCTGGTAACATAATGGATTACAGTTCGTTTTTTTGTAATCTGATTACATGTAACTGATTACATGTAATCAGCAGTGTTGGGGTCGTTACTTAAAAAAAGTAAGAAATGACCCATTACTCGTGACTTCTTTCAACAATAACAAATTACTTTACTTATTACTCCCTGGGAAAGTAATTAGTTACACTACTCGTTATATTACTTTTGCATTACACCCCAAGATGTTGCACGTCCTCACTCAATGTAAACAATGACAATGTTACATTACGTAGACCTATACATCAACACAAGGAGCCTAATAATGACAGATTCTACTGTGGATAAGGGCAGCATTTCCTCTACTACATACCCAGCCACAAGCTTGTTCAGCTCTCCCTGGGTTACAGCCTGTCCTCCTGAACGATTAAAATCAAGCTTTGGTTGATTGGATGAGGTAGGCCTACAGTCATCAGCAATGGTCAGGTCTCGGGGTTCTTTCGCTAAGAATTTTGTGTTGGTGTGTTGCCTATGCAGGTGCTTCAAGAGATTGGAAGTTGTGTTTCTAGCATTTGAGAGGTGTTTCTCGTATGGGCACAGTTTACGTTTTACAGTGTTATTCTTGTCATTTTGTCCTACCAATTCAAAGTAATGGGAGTGCTTCCAAGCTGAGAAAGTCAGTGTTTAAGACACTTCTGCTATTCATATCCCTCACTAACGCAGTTGTGCATGTGTGTGTGTGATCAGCAACTTGGTAAGAGGACTAAAACAATTAGTATCTGCTGTGGGAAATGTATTAATATTGCGCCAACAGATAGGGAATAATAATAATCACAAATATTTATTTGGATTAATAACTGTAATAGGAAGGGAATGATAATAAATGTAACAACATATTTATTTTATCAGTAACTGTAATATTAGTACTCAAATTGGTACAGTAACTCCATTATATTACTCGTTACCGCAAAAAGTGATATTATTACTGTAACGCATTACTTGTAATCAGTTACTCCCCAACCCTGTTTTGGTGTAATATGTGTCATTAATCGCCTTGATGAAAGCGGTTTCATTCTATTTCGACTTAATACTGACTTTGTAGCAGAGAGAGCCTTGGGGCACTTCTTTTATGAAGGAGTGATACATAATTTATGCTGAGATTCACTCTCCTAGAATGCTTTTCAACGCACGTTCAAAGAGAAGTTAAAAGTTTACAACCAAACAATGGACAGTTTGATCCGCCTCATAAAAAGGAGACGAAGGGACAAATGTAATTTTCATTTCATTTACTTTTAATGCAGAACTTTTAAAAGCCGCCTAGTCATTAGGATTAATAGCAAATTCATTTTATATTTTAAATTACCCCCATGAAATGAATTGCTTTGGCCATAACTTTTATGAATAAAACTATTTGACGTGGTGGTTAAGGGACTGCCATTGTGGCCTTGAGCAAGCCGTTTAACACCGACACTGCAACAAGGATAATGCACTGAGACTGACCCTATGCTGCTCCTAGCCTGTAGCATGAATATTGTGTCAGAGGGTTGGGTACTGTGGTAGCTAAAAAATAAAAGTCCACAGTATATCTGCTGCAGAGACATGAAGCTGCCAGAGCTAGCACATCTATCTCGTTCTCCGATAAAAAAACAGAACCAAGGCCTCCCGGGTGGTGCAGTGGTCTAAAGCACTGCATCGCAGTGCTAGCTGTGCCACCAGAGATTCTGGGTTCGAGCCCAGGCTCTGTCGCAGCCGGCTGCGACCGGGAGGCCCATGGGATGGTGCACAATTGGCCGGCAGGGATATCCTTGTCTCATCGCGCATTAGCGACTCCTGTGGCGGGCCGGGCGCAGTGCACGCTGACCAGTTGCTAGGTGCACGGTGTTTCCTCCGACACATTGGTGCGGCTTGCTTCCGGGTTGGATGTGCAGTGTGGCTTGGTTGAGTTGGGTTCTGTTTCGGAGGATGCATGGCTCTCGACCTTCGCCTCTCCCGAGTCTGTACAGGAGTTGCAGCGATGAGACAAGACAGTAACTACCGCCAATTGGATACCACGAAATTGGGGAGAAAAAGGGGGTAAAAAAACCAACAAAAAAAACAGAACCAGTCAGTGACACCACATCCTTTCCAGAATGTGGTTCCTGAACACCTTCAGGGAAGCTAAGAACACAGCCAGCTAGCCATTTCTTGGCTGGGATACACATCTGGTAATTGAACCCCAGTCCCCCACATGACAGGTGGGAAACAACTCTGACCACAAACAATAGAGGGCCTCCAGTAACCCCAAGCTTCCTAACAATTCAGGGTACATGAGAGTCTGAACTCAACCGGGTACACAAACTGGTCCGAGCCAAGGCAACCTGAGTGTGTTTCCACACCAGGCAAACAGGACAGCACTTGTGATTATCTTATAAGGGTGAAATGTGAGACTCAGATGCAGACACAGGAGGCAGATGGTTTGAGTCTTTTGATATTTCTTAATAATCCAAAATGGTCGTGGACAGGCAAAAGGTCAAATCCAGTTCAGAGTCCAGGAGGTACAGTGTGGCAGGCAGGCCCGAGGTCAGGGCAGGCAGAAGGGTCAGGCAGGTGGGTACAGAGTCCAGAAAACAGGCAAGGGTCAAAACCGGGAGGACTAGCAAAAGAGAATAGAAAAGGCAGGAGCATGGGGGAAAACCACGCTGGTTGACTTGGAACATACAAGACAAACTCACAGACAGACAGAAAACACAGGTTTAAATACCCAGGGTATAATGGGGAAGATGGGTGACACCTGGAGGGGGTGGAGACAAGCAATAGGATAGGTGAAACAGATCAGGGTGTGACATATCTTACATTTTCATTGTGAAACCAGGGCACAGTCGGAGGTTCAAATCCTTCTGGTTAGCCTTTTTGAACTTACTCTTATAATTGGTCATCTTACTCAAGTAAGGTAGCACTGGCTATACAAGCAGAGCAGAAGTGGTAGGCTTTTAGCAAACACAAATCCTACACAAGCAAGGAAGCACTAGCTACACAAGCAGGGCAGTAGTTCATTTTTAGCAAAGACAAAAAGTGATACCAAGACCCAAAACTTGCAACATCTAGGACAGGGCTCTCCAACCCTGTTCCCGGAGAGCTAATGTCCTGTAGTTTTCGATCCAACCCTAATCTAGCACATCTGATTATAATAATAAACAGGTTGATAAGCTGAATCAGGTTAGCTACAACTGGGGTTGGAGGATGGTAGCGCTCCAGGAACAGGATTGGAGAGCCTTGATCTAGGGGGACGAGTGCTCTCTCCCCACTAACAGACATCTAAGTTGGAGCGGAATCCAGTAGTCTTCTGTGTTTGAAAAGTTTGTAAATGGTGTGACACATTCTCCTTCAGGCTCCCCCTCCACTTAGTACTTTTGTCAAACAGAAAACCCAAACCCATGGCAGCAGATCCACAAGGTTTGCCATGAGAGATGACTGTATAGTTCCCTTAAGGAAATGCACTTTTAGTCAATCTGATTCCTCTGTGAGAGCTTCCTATGTCTGGAATACACTGCCATCAGAAAGACACAACTGCACCACCCATCGCACCTTCACAAAAAACATAAAGACATGGCTACAGGCCAATCAGACTTGTGAACATAATCCCTAGCAGTGCATTGTTGGTTTTCATGTTATCTGTTGTCTGTAGCTTGTGAGGTGTGTAAACACTTTGCTACTTTTATGTATTTTGTTTTGTTGCTTTTTGTGCTGTTGCTCTGTCTGTGTGCCGCTTGTCCTACGTTGCTCTGCATGTGTTCACTGCTTATTGTTTGTCTTTATTGTAATTGTTTTAATAACCTGCCCAGGGACTGCGGTTGAAAATTAGACAGCTGGCTAAAACTGCCAATTTTACTGAAATGTTGATTAATGTGCACTGTTCCTGTGAAGAAAAATACACTCAAACTCAAACTGAAGAGTGGAGAATTGAAGAAATGAATGCGAGTGTCACGAAATTCGTCGTGGTGTTGCAGGGAAGACCAAAATGCAGCGGGTATATGGATACTCATTCTTTTAATGAAAAAATGTAAAGCATCCACAGAACCAAAACAATAAACAGTACTCACGACTCACGACTCACAACAGTGTAGCAGGCTCAATAACGCAGTGCTCACAAACAATTCCCCACAAACACACAGACAAACACACCCAACTAATATAGGACTTCCAATCAAAGGCAACACCACACAGCTGCCTTCAATTGGAAGTCCACCCCAATTAACTCTACATAGAAACACCCAACCTAGACAGAACATAGAAAACACAACTTCTTCTGCCACGCCCTGACCAAAACTTATACACCTACTCCACCTGCTGGTCAGGACGTGACATTACCCCCCCCCCTAAAGGTGCAGACCCCGAATGCACCTTCAAAAGAAAAAACACAGAACACCCAAAACAACCTGAAAAAAATCCCCCTAACTACAGGGAGGGAAGGGAGGGTAGCTGGAATTATGTTTTTCACATTTTTTATATATGAATTAAAAATGAAAAAATGAAATGTCTTGGTCCAATAAGTATTCAACAACTATCTGTAAGGTCCCTCAGTTGAGCAGTGACATTCAAACACAGATTCAACCACAAAGACCAGGGAGGTTTTCCAATGCCTCGAAAAGAAGGGCACCTATTGGTAGATCGGTTAAAAAAAATAACAACACACATTGAGTATCCCTTTGAGCATGGTGAAGTTATTACACTTTGGATGTGTCTGTCCTTGCTAAATTGCCGCAGAGGAAAGAAACCGCTCAGGGATTTCACCATGAGGCCAATGGTGACTTTAAAACATTTCCAGAGTTCAATGGCTGTGATAGGAGAAAACTGAGGATGGATCAACAACATCGTAGTTACTCCACGATACTAACCTAATTGCCAGAGTGAAGAGATGGAAATATTCCAAAACATGCATTATGTTTGCAACAAGGCAATACAGTAATACTGCAAAAAAATGCGGCAAAACAATAAACCTTTTACAAAGTATTATGTTGTAGTATAAATCCAATACAACACATGACTGTGTACCACTCTCCAATATTTTCAAGCAGTGGTGGCTGCGTCATGTTATGGGCATGCTTGTCTTCATTAAGAACTGGAGAGTTTTTCAGGGTAAAAAATAAATAGAATGGAGCTAAGGACAGGCAAAATCCTGGAGGAAAACCTGGTTCAGTCTGCTTTCCATGAAACACTGCGAGATGAATTCACCTTTCAGCAGGACAATAACCTAATAACCTTGCTTACCAAGAAGACAGTAAATATTCCTGAATAGCCGAGTTACAGTTTTGACATAAATCTACTTGAAAATGTATAGAAAGAACTGAATGATCAACAACCAGAGCTTGAAGAATTTTGAAAAGGACAATTAGCAAATGTTGCACAATCCTTGTGTGGAAAGCTCAAATAAACTTACCTCGAAAGACTCACAGCTGTAATCACTACAGAAGGTGCTTCTACAAACTATTGCCTCAGGGGTGTGAATACTTATGGAAATTAGATATTTCCTTATTTAATTTTCTAAGAGTTCAAAAAACATGTTTCACTTTGTGTAGATAGGTGAGAGAAAAACATATATTTAATCCATTTTGAATTCAAGCTGTAACACAACAAATTGTGGAATAAGTCAAGAGTCAAGAGGTATGGATACTTTCTAAAGGTACTGTATGCAATGCAGTACCGTGCCTACATTGTACCTTAGACTGCAGGTCCATTGGGCGCCAGCTAAAGTGCCTGTGTAGGCTACGTGCAGGCTGCAGTGCGTCTCGTGTGAATTATAATACATACAAAAGTCTCTACAACAACACAATGATCAAATTAAGATAGTACATCTCAAATAAAATAAAATACAATTTTATTGGTCACATACACATGGTTAGCAGATGTTAATACGAGTGTAGCGAAATGCTTGTGCTTCTGGTTCCGACCATGAAGTAATATCCAACAAGTAATCTAACAATTTCACAACTACCTTTTACACACAAGTGTAAAGGAATGAATGAATAAGAATATGTACATATAAATATATGGATGAGGCAAGGTGCAGTAGATGGTATAGAGTACAGTATATACATATGAGATGAGTGGCATTGTGGCATTGTTTAAAGTGATTAGTAATACATTTATTACATCCAATTTTTAATTATTAAAGTGGCTAGAGATTTGAGTCAGTTATGTTGGCAGCAGCCACTCAATGTTAGTGATTGCTGTTTAACAGTCTGATGGCCTTGAGATAGAATCTCATCTAGAAACATCTTTAGGTTGATTCATTGAAGTTTAACTGTTAAACTTGTTACAGGCGAAGGGGCTACAGTATTTTCTCTTCATTTAGATGCTGAAAAGGTACTTTTACATTCAATATGTATAATAAATAGATGATTGGTCTACAATTCCTGTAATGAACAATGTAACTTCCTACTGAGCTGGCAATGCTACAGTACATCAATGTCTTCACTATATATAGGGAGACTGTCATTCTCTGTGTTTTTCCATAATTGCAAAAGGTGATGAAATGTTCACCATCCCCATATGTTTTTTATGTAATTAAATATGCATGTTAATTACCAAGTGCCATCTTCTATTACTTCTGTGACTGACAGTCTGTGTTGGCTAGAGAGGAAGAGGGGATGTGTGAAAAGAGATTAAATCTCTTTTCACACAAGCGAAATGCTTGTGTTTCTAACAATTTTACAACAATACACACAAATCTAAAGTAAAGGAATTACATTTTTGGCCTTCTTGTGACATCCGGTGCTGTAGGTGTCCTGGAAGGCAGGTAGTTTTCCCCGCTGTTGCGCCTTCTTCACCACACTGACTGTGTGGGTGGACCATTTCACTTTGTCAGTGATGTGTTCGGCGAGGAACTTCTCCACTGAGGTCCCATCGATGTGGATAGGGGGGCTCCCTCTTTTGTTTCCTGAAGTCCACGATCAACTCCTTTGTTTTGTTGGCGTTGGGTGAGAGGTTATTTTACTGGCACCACACTCTGTAGGCTATCTTGTCATTGTTGGTAATCAGGCCTACTACTGTTGTGTCATCTGCAAATTTGATGATTGAGTTGGGAGGTGTGCATTGCCATGCAGTCATGGGTGAACAGGGAGTACAGGAGGGGGCTGAGCACGCATCCTTGTGGGGCCCCAGTGTTGAGTATCAGGCAAGTGGAGGTGTTATTCCCTACCTTACCACCTGGGGGCGGCCCGCCAGGAAGTCCAGGACCCAGTTGCACAGGGCAGAGTTCATACCCAGGCCCTCAAGCTTAATGATGAGCTTGCAGGGTACTATGGTGTTGAATGCTGAGCTATCGTCAATGAACAGCATTCTGACATACTGTAGGTATTCCTCTTGTCCAGATGGGATAGGGCAGTGTGCAGTGCGATGGCGATTGCATCGTCTGTGTATCTATCGGGGCAGTAAGCAAATTTAAGTGGGTTTAGGGTGTCAGGTAAGGTAGAGGTGATATGATCCTTGACTAGTCTCTCAAAGCACTTCATGATGACAGAAGTGAGTGCTACGAGGCGATAGTCATTTAGTTCAGTTACCTTTGCTTTCTTTGGTACAGCAACAATTGTGGACATCTTGAAGCATGTGGGGACAGTAGACTGGGATATGGAGAGATTGAATATGTCCTTAAACACTCCAGCCAGCTGGTCTGCGCATGCTCTGACGCGGCTGGGGATGCCGTATGGGCCGGCAGCCTTGCGAGGGTTAACACGCTTAAATGTCTTACTCACATCGGCCACAGAGAAGGAGAGCCCACAGTCCTTGGAGGCAGGCTGTGTCAGTGGCACTGTGTTATCCTCAAAGTGGGCAAAGAAGATGTTTAGCTTGTCCGGAAGCAAGATGTGTCCACAACGTGGCTGGTTTTCCCTTTGGGGTCTGTGATTGTTTGTAGACCCTGCCACATACGTCTCGTGTCTGAGCTGTTGAATTGTGACTCCACTTTGTCTCTATACTGACGTTTTGCCTGTTTGATTGCCTTACGGAGGGAATAAATACACTGTTTGTATTCGGCCATTTTCCAGTCACCTTGCCATGGTTAAATGCGATGGTTTGCACTTTAAGTTTTGCGCGAATGCTGCCATCTATCCACGGTTTCTGGTTAGGGTAAGTTTTAATAGTCACAGTGGGTACAACATCTCCTATACATTTCCTGATAAACTCAGTCACCCTATCAGTATATTCTTCTATATTATTCTCGGAGGCTACCCGGATCCCAGTCTGCGTGATCAAAACAATCTTGAAGCGTGGATTCTGATTGGTCAGACCAGTATTGAATATTCCTTCGCACGGGTACTTCCTGTTTGAGTTTCTGCCTATACGAAGGGAGGAGCAAGATGGAGTCGTGATCTGATTTGCCAAAATTTGATTTTCTGGATTTTTGTTTTAGATTCCGTCTCTCACAGTTGAAGTGTACCTATGATAACAATTATAGACCTCTACAAGCTTTGTAAGCTGGAAAACCTGCAAAATCGGCAGTGTATCAATAACTTGTTCTCCCCACTGTACGTATATTATTTACATTTACATTTTACATTTAAGTCATTTAGCAGACGCTCTTATCCAGAGCGACTTACAAATTGATGCATTCACCTTATGATATCCAGTGGAACAACCACTTTACAATAGTGCATCTAAATCTTTTAAGGGGGGGGGGGGGGGGGTTAGAAGGATTACTATATCCTATCCTAGGTATTCCTTAAAGAGGTGGGGTTTCAGGTGTCTCCGGAAGGTGGTGATTGACTCCGCTGTCCTGGCGTTGTGAGGGAGCTTGTTCCACCATTGGGGTGCCAGAGCAGCGAACAGTTTTGACTGGGCTGAGCGGGAACTGTGCTTCCTCAGAGGTAGGGGGGCCAGCAGGCCAGAGGTGGATGAACGCAGTGCCCTTGTTTGGGTGTAGGGCCTGATCAGAGCCTGAAGGTATGGAGGTGCCGTTCCCTTCACAGCTCCGTAGGCAATCACCATGGTCTTGTAGCGGATGCGAGCTTCAACTGGAAGCCAGTGGAGAGAGCGGAGGAGCGGGGTGACGTGAGAGAGCTTGGGAAGGTTGAATACCAGACGGGCTGCGGCATTCTGGATAAGTTGTAGGGGTTTAATGGCACAGGCAGGGAGCCCAGCCAACAGCGAGTTGCAGTAATCTAGACGGGAGATGACAAGTGCCTGGATTAGGACCTGCGCCGCTTCCTGTGTGAGGCAGGGTCGTACTCTGCGAATGTTGTAGAGCATGAACCTACAGGATCTGGTCACCGCCTTGATGTTAGTGGAGAACGACAGGGTGTTGTCCAGGATCACGCCAAGGTTCTTAGCACTCTGGGAGGAGGACACAAGGGAGTTGTCAACCGTGATGGCGAGATCATGGAACGGGCAGTCCTTCCCCGGGAGGAAGAGCAGCTCCGTCTTGCCGAGGTTTATTATTATCAGCATGTATTGTTACTTTGCTTTCATGCCAATTTATGAGTGCCTTTTAATCATGTGTACTGTGTTTACAACGATTACCTTTCTCCTAACTTCTGACATTCTCATGTGTGAAATTGAATTGCGTGTCCTATTTGTTTGCTTGCATCATGTGCTGTGATCCCTCAGATTGGCATGGACTACATTGACTTGAGAAAGATGTTGCCAATTCCCTATCACCATCTCCGTCCCCAAACGAATTGTTAAACACGCCCCAGAATGAGAGTTAAAGGAACTTACCTTCAACGCGATTGGGACACAGGACCTCTCAACCAAAGGACATCCACCTCGCGCTGCTCCTCTCCGCTGTATGACTTCTGACACGGGGACACGCCCAATGCAACTGCCAGAGGTTACCCAACACTACAACCCAGCAAGCCTTGCGCAGAGCAAGAGACCGCCCAGCAAGCAGCCACCAACGGTCGAGCTAGGCTACCGAGAGCTCAACTCCTACAATGCTCTCTATAGCACTAATAAAGGAAAGTGCTTATTTCAGCGTGTGAGTGTGACTCCAATTGTATGTTTTCTGTCCCCCGCGACTACAGGCACGGGGACACTCCCGATGCAACAGCGAGAAGCTACATACAACACTACCATCATGGGGGACACTCCCGACGCAACAGCGAGAAGCTACATACAACGCTACCATGTAGCCGGGCCGATACGGAGTGAGGGACAGCCGGCAACCTGCCATTGACAACCGACCCAGCCATTGACTACCGGACCGGCAATAGACTAACGACCCCTACTCGTGTAGAGCCGAAAGAACATTGACCACCGCTCTGTGAGTGAATCAACTGCTGTGTTAATTTGCCCCGGTGCTCATAGTTAGCCATAAATCTTAGCTCTTTTATACATTTCTAATTGGGCCGTAGCGATACTGTGTATTGTCATTGTTGTAATTTCGAATAAAGATATTTTGGTTGTACTTTGGTCTGTCTCTGTGGTTGTTTGCCGTGGGATTTTAGAACACTCTGCTTTTGACGTGTGCTTTTGTGTGCGTGTGCTTCCGAGCATGCATGTTCTGGCATATGCGTGTGTGCAGTGTCCTTGCCCACGGTCACTTAACACCTTCCCAGCACTGTGCTAACGGTGTGTACCTAGTGAGGGAGCTGACCACATTAGGCATGGGTCAGTGTACCTGACGCCTCCAATGTATCATGAAAGCCCTGTGGGGAAAGTGAGGGAACAGAACAGAGGAACCTAACCACCATTTAGCCAGCCTGACTATAGCTCCAGGGTGGCTGTGCCCTTTCAGCAGGGTGGAGGTGTCTTGTGAAGCACGATTGTGGCAGTCCTAGACTGTTGTCACTGCAGATGACCAGGACTTACAACAGCAGGCACGCGTGACCCACCCCTTACTGAGAATCAAAACACTCTGTTCAGAAGGGAACAGGGCTTTGGTAAAAACACTGGTTGGAATAAAATACACCTATAAAAGAGTTTGCACTGCCAACCAGTATTTTCGCCAGGTTGGACTGGAGATGTGGTTTTCAGGAAGCTCTCAAACCTCAGCTTCAGCTGTGACACTTTGCACTAAGCCCTGCTAAGATATATTATGGCAATAACACATCAAATGGATCCATCTCACACACTATAGCTTTTAAAGGGTTCAATATACCATACAACTTTTTCATAAGCACAACATCGATGCTTCACAAATCATCTATAACCTTGTCATACTGTTTAATGGGTGTTGTGGTGCAGCAGGACTGTACCTCATCTGCCACGCCTCCCCTTAACACCTAACCTAGCCAGCACAAGGAATGCTATCTCGGGTAACAAGCTCCAGCTGGACACTGTTCCCTTAACAAGGGTGTGGCAGCCCTTTAATTGACTGCTTAAGGACCAAGGTGTGCAGCTCTCACTCTACTGGAGAGAGCACTCTGGAGAGCACACACGTCACGTGAGAGGTATAGCTAAAAGCCAATTTATGCTTGATCTGAACATGTGTTCAGAGGCGCCATATGGAGGGTGTGACGCAATTTTGGAGCCTCCGGAGGCATGCAGAGGCCAAACTGAGATCCTTACCACATCGCTGTGCGCCTCCCAAATGTTGTAACAATGCGGAGAACGCCATATAATTCCAAATTAACATGATTGGTTGACAGTAGGTGGGGGCAGGAGGTTGTGTATAAACGCAAACTCACTTCCTCTACAACTTCCTTCACAAACGCTCTGCTCAACTGCTCCGCAAAGCGCAAGAAGTATGAATGCCCTGACTTCTGCAGAGGACGTATCACAGTAAAGGCTGCACGGCCAATGATGAGGTCGGATTGACCATGCAGTGCCTTTAAGACCTGTGTGATTTGCAACGTTTAAGCTTTAGGCTTGTTCTATGAACTTCATGCTTTTGATTTCTAAGTTTAATCTGAACCTTGTAGTGCTCTGGAAGAGACAGGATTTCGTTTGCCTTTTCTAAATAAAAGCCTCTTTGTTTGCGTCGCGCTTCTGTCTCCTGTGCCTATGCCCGACCCTCGTGTTTGTGAGTCTCAGCTTTCCATAGTGGTTTCAAGCCCAAACCATTCAGACTCTGCAGACGTTATCGTGAGAAGACTGCTTTTCGGGATGACCCCTGGTCTGACAAAAACCGCTGTAGCTCATCCACCATCCACAGCAGATGTAGAAGGCTGACATCGGCGGATGTGGTAGACTGAGACACAGCCCATATAAAACAAACTGAAGTCTCTAGCTTGAACAGACGGATTTTGCTGGTGATTGTTTTTATTATGCTAATTAGATTTTCAGACAGACATTGATTCTAAGGTGTTAAGGCTTTGGGAGTTTGTCACCAGGTGAAAACAGAGATCTTATTGCTCCCTTATGTTCTAAGTGGTACACTTTGTGTTCTCCTCTCCCAAATGTCACATCAAACATAAGATATCTGTACTCCTTTCTTTATGCCAGCTCAAACATGCTTTATTTCCTTATACACTGACATTGAAGTTTGAATTGCTATACATAATGAGTTCTCCTTATCTGTTGTCAAACAGTAGCCCAATGTTATCTTTATTCTTTAAAGACCTCTCCCCTCTCCTCCTTCAGGTCCAATAGTTCTCTTGTTAGGCTTTCTCACTCACAGCAGCTGGTGTCCCGACCTTGTTGAAATGTGAATAAGCTCGCCAAGGAGGTTGGTAAACTACAGGGGACAGGAGGCTGTGTTTCTCCGCCTCAAAGCGTGCTGCTTTGACCCCACTACTGTTCTGCCCTGCTGCTTTATTGATTCCGATTCCCCACTTTCATGTTTATTGTAAGACATTGCGATACAAACACACATTCGAGCATAACTACATGAAATGTGGCTGCTCATTAGGGCATGTATCACAGCCTGTGAGTGTAGGTATCTGTTTCTGGATGTGGGTTTGTTTTGCCCTGACTCGAGCCATTTAACATCTGCCCATATGCTGCAGTCAGGAGATTACGGTTTCATTGAATGCAGATGTGATAACCCAACAGCTATCCATGTTACGTTGCTGTAGATCGTCATTTCCGGTCACAACTTGCAGACTTATTTACGTGCTGCTGTGCGTTTTCTTGCCAACCTTACTTTGCTACCTGACCACTTTACGGTTTTTACTTTTTAATTACCGTTTATATTTTTTGTTATTCCCTCACTCAACTTTTTTTCATTCAACTTTTTCACTCCGGACGTTTTATCTGGACGTGGTTCGTCAGGACTTCCAACAGCCGAAGCTAAGTAGTAACATTAACGTGATGCCTTCTAATTGCAGTCGCTGTACTCATAATATACAGGAGAACGGTCGCCTTACGGCGAAGATAGCTGTGCAGCAAGCCCAGCTTCAGACGCAATCGTTAGGCAAGGGTCATTTCAGTGTAGGAAATGATGAAACAGCATATGTGCCACCAGTAAGTACAGATAGTAACATTAGTATAAATTCCCTCGCACGGTCCCCGCAGCCGGACAACTTTCTCATGGCTTCTGGAGGGAAATGCTTTAGGAATGCTCAACCGGTGTCGCTCATTCAGCCGACAGAAACTTTCAACCTGTTCTCCCCATTAAGCAGCGAGTCGGAGTCAGAGGCCGAGCCTTCTTTGGTCTCTACTCCTCCCGTTACGGGGTCTGAGATGCCGAAGCTTCCCACCGTTAGCTCTGACAAATTGAAAACCCTAGTCATTGGCGACTCCATTACTTGCAGTATTAGACTTAAAACGAATCATCCAGCAATCATACACTGTTTACCAGGGGGCAGGGCTACCAACGTTAAGGCTAATCTGAAGATGGTGCTGGCTAAAGCTAAAACTGGCGAGTCTAGAGAGTATAGAGATATTGTCGACACCAATGATGTTAGGATGAAACAGTCAGAGGTCACCAAGCGCAACATAGCTTCAGCGTGTAAATCAGCTAGAAAGATGTGTCGGCATCGAGTAATTGTCTCTGGCCCCCTCCCAGTTAGGGGGAGTGATGAGCTCTACAGCAGAGTCTCACAACTCAATCGCTGGTTGAAAACTGTTTTCTGCCCCTCCCAAAAGATAGAATTTGTAGATAATTGGCCCTCTTTCTGGGACTCACCCACAAACAGGACCAAGCCTGGCCTGTTGAGGAGTGACGGACTCCATCCTAGCTGGAGGGGTGCTCTCATCTTATCTACGAACATAGACAGGGCTCTAACTCCCCTAGCTCAGCAATGAAATACGGTGCAGGCCAGGCAGCAGGCTGTTAGCCAGCCTGCCAGCTTAGTGGAGTCTGCCACTAGCACAGTCAGTGTAGTCAGCTCAGCTATCCCCATTGAGACCGTGTCTGTGCCTCGACCTAGGTTGGGCAAAACTAAACATGGCGGTGTTCGCCTTAGCAATCTCAATAGAATAAAGACCTCCTCCATTCCTGCCATTATTGAAAGAGATCTTGATACCTCACATCTCAAAATAGGGCTACTGAATGTTAGATCCCTCACTTCAAAGGCAGTTATAGTCAATGAACTAATCACTGATCATAATCTTGATGTGATTGGCCTGACTGAAACATGGCTTAAGACTGATGAATTTACTGTGTTAAATGAGTCCTCACATCCTGGTTACACTAGTGACCATATCCCCCGTGCATCCCGCAAGAGCGGAGGTGTTGCTAACATTTCCGATAGCAAATTTCAATTTACAAAAAAAAAAAAAAAAAACGTTTTCGTCTTTTGAGCTTCTAGTCATGAAATCTATGCAGCCTACTCAATCACTTTTATAGCTACTGTTTACAGGCCTCCTGGGCCATATACAGCGTTCCTCTGAGTTCCCTGAATTCCTATCGGATATTGTAGTAACAGCAGATAATATTCTCATTTTTGGTGACTTTAATATTCACATGGAAAAGTCCACAGACCCACTCCAAAAGGCTTTCGGAGCCATCATCAACTCAGTGGGTTTTGTCCAACATGTCTCTGGACCTACTCACTGCCACAGTCATACTCTGGACCTAGTTTTGTCCCGTGGAATAAATGTTGTGGATCTTAATGTTTTTCCTCATAATCCTGGACTATCGGACCACCATTTTATTACGTTTGCAATCGCAACAAATAATCTGCTCAGACCCCAACCAAGGAGCATCAAATGTCATGCTATAAATACAACCCAAAGATTCCTTGATGCCCTTCCAGACTCCCTCTGCCTACCCAAGGACATCAGAGGACAAAAATCAGTTAACCACCTAACTGAGGAACTCAATTTAACTTTGCGCAATACCCTAGATGCAGTTGCACCCCTAAAAACTAAAAACATTTGTCATAAGAAACTAGCTCCCTGGTATACAGAAAATACACGAGCTCTGAAGCAAGCTTCCAGAAAATTGGAACGGAAATGGCGCCACACCAAACTGGAAGTCTTCCGACTAGCTTGGAAAGACAGTACCGTGCAGTATCGAAGAGCCCTCACTGCTGCTCGATCATCCTATTTTTCCAACTTAATTGAGGAAAATAAGAACAATCCAACATTTATTTTTGATACTGCCGCAAAGCTAACTAAAAAGCAACATTCCCCAAAAGAGGATGGCTTTCACTTCAGCAGTAATAAATTCATGAACTTCTTTGAGGAAAAGATCATGATCATTAGAAAGCAAATTACGGACTCCTCTTTAAATCTGCGTATTCCTCCAATGCTCCGTTGTCCTGAGTCTGCACAATTCTGCCAGGACCTAGGATCAAGGGAGACACTAAAGTGTTTACGTACTATATCTCTTGACACAATGATGAAAATAATCATGGCCTCTAAAGCACTAAATAAACTTCAGTTAGTGCTAAATACGGCTGCTAGAATCCTGACTACAACCAAAAAATTTGATCATATTACTCCAGTGCTAGCCTCCCTACACTGGCTTCCTGTTAAGGCAAGGGCTGATTTCAAGGTTTTACTGCTAACCTACAAATCATTACATGGGCTTGCTCTTACCTATCTTTCCGATTTGGTTCTGCCGTACATACCTACACGTACGCTACGGTCACAAGACGCAGGCCTCCTAATTGTCCCTAGAATTTCTAAGCAAACAGCTGGAGGCAGGGCTTTCTCCTATAGAGCTCCGTTTTTATGGAATGGTCTGCCTACCCATGTGAGAGATGCAGACTCGGTCTCGACCTTTAAGTCTTTAATGAAGACTCATCTCTTCAGTAGGTCCTATGATTGAGTGTAGTCTGGCCCAGGAGTGTGAAGGTGAATGGAAAGGCTCTGGAGCATCGAACCGCCCTTGCTGTCTCTGCCTGGCCGGTTCCCCTCTCTCCACTGGGATTCTCTGCCTCTAACCCTATTACAGGGGCTGAGTCACTGGCTTATTGGTGTTCTTCCATGCCGTCTTTAGGAGAGGTGCGTCACTTGAGTGGGTTGAGTCACTGACGTGGTCTTCCTGTCTGGGTTGGCGCCCCCCCCCCCCCTTGGCTTGTGCCGTGGCGGAGATCTTTGTAGGCTATACTCGGCCTTGTCTCAGGATGGTAAGTTGGTGTTTGAAGATATCCCTCTAGTGGTGTGGGGGCTGTGCTTTGGCAAAGTGGGTGGGGTTATATCCTGCCTGTTTGGCCCTGTCCGGGGGTATCTTCGGATGGGGCCACAGTGTCTCCTGACCCCTCCTTTCTCAGCCTCCAGTATTTATGCTGCAGTAGTTTATGTGTCGGGGGGCTAGGGTCAGTCTGTTATATCTGGAGTATTTCTCCTGTCTTATCCGGTGTCCTGTGTGAATTTAAGTATGCTCTCTCTAATTCTCTCTTTCTGTCTTTCTCTCTCTCTGAGGACCTGAGCCCTAGGACCATGCCTCAAGACTACCTGGCATGATGACTCCTTGCTGTCCCCAGTCCACCTGGCCGTGCTGCTGCTCCAGTTTCAACTGTTCTGCCTGCGGCTATGGAACCCTGACCTGTTCACCGGACGTGCTACCTGTCCCAGACCTGCTGTTTTCAACTCTCTAGAGACAGCAGGAGTGGTAGAGATACTCTCAATGATCGGCTATGAAAGCCAACTGACATTTACTCTTGAGGTGCTGACTTGTTGCACCCTCGACAACTACTGTGATTATTATTACTGACCATGCCTGTCATTTATGAACATTTGAACATCTTGGCCATGTTCTGTTATAATCTCCACCTGGCACAGCCAGAAGAGGACTGGCCACCCCTCATAGTCTGGTTCTTCTCTAGGTTTCTTCCTAGGTTTTGACCTTTCTAGGGAGTTTTTCCTAGCCACCGTGCTTCTACACCTGCATTGATTGCTGTTTGGGGTTTTAGGCTGGGTTTCTGTACAGCACTTTGAGATATCAGCTGATGTAAGAAGGGCTATATAAATACATTTGATTTGATTTGTTAATCTGAACATTGTCTTCTTAGTCTTTGCATTTACTCTGAACAGTGCAGAAAGGTGTATTTCTGATGCACTTTCAAGATGATTGGGAAATTGTTCATGATTGCTTCCACAGGACCAGTGGAAGCAATATAGCCCCATAACATCTATAATCCACCTATAACCCACCATCATATTTTACAGTAGGGATAAGGTATTTTCTGCATATGCATTGTTCTTTCAAAGGCCAAACCCACCATTGGTGTGCATGGCCAAAGACCTCGATTTTCATGTCATCTGACCATAGCACCACCTGGAGTTTGATAAACGGCATTTTCAATTCGATTGGAAACGGTGCTTTGGTCATTATGACACAGAAATAGAGGTTCAAAAGAACAATGCATATGCAGAAAATACTTCATCCCTACTGTAAAATACGGGGTGGATCTTTAATGTTATGGGACTATTTTGCTTCCACTGGTCCTGGGGCCCTTGTTAATTTCAATGGCATCATGAACTTTACCAAGTACCAGGACATTATAGCCAAAAACCTGCTTGCCAGGAGGCTTTAACCCTTGACCGCAAGTGGATCTTCCAGCAAGACAATGACCCCAAGCGCAAATCGAAATTCACAAAGAAATGGTTCATTGACCACAAAATCCACATTTTGCAATGGCCATCTCAGTCTCCGGACTTGAACCCCATTGAAAACCTCTCAATTTAATTGAAGAGGGCAGTCCATATGCACAGATGAAGGATATCAAGGATCTGGAAAGATTATGTATGGAGGAATGGTCTAAGATCCCTCCCAATGTGTTCTCCAATCTTATAAAACATGTTAGAAAAAGGCTCAGTGTCATTATCCTTGCAAGGAGAAGGTATTGGAGTATTTAAAACAGGGGATTTTGACCCTTATCTATTCTAGATAGTTTTTTATTACTTGTTAAACAAAATCTCTTTCTCTGAGCAAATGTACTAGCATAAAGTAATATAATTTAAAAAAATCTGAGCATACTAAACAGCTCACTATTTGTATAATTTATTTTATACAGTATTTTTTGCTCATCTTTATGAAGGGATCCAATAATTCCGGACCCCACTGTACTGTATGTTGAGGAGAAAACATTTCAGGAGACAGGAACAACCTGCTTATTTAAGATATTCTTGTTCACTTCAATTGAAAAGGTTAGTTACACAAGATATCGGATTCCAAAATATATATTTTTTTCATCAACGTGATGGTGAGCAGCTAGGGATTGACGGACAGGTAACAATTACCAGTGCTGTTGTGACCCATAGGGCATAAAGTCCAATTTCGAAAATCAAATCGGCTAGTCATGGGCAAGGAAATTAAAATTGATTGCCTGGAGACTCAGAACGTCAAAGGCTGTCTTATTATTGGAGGGAAGGAGCAGTGGAATGTGAAGAATATGCAAGAGTTCTCTTAAAATCTGCCCTCTCATCTGGCAGTGACCAGGCCTGTATTTATCTACATGTTGGGTCCCTCGGTGTTTGCTGTTACTTCTATGTTCTTGGTGCCCAATTTGTTACTGTCAAACGTCTTGAGTAGTGCAGTTGGATACTAATGAGATATTCTGTAGTTCCTATGATCTGCAGTATTTTGTTTCATTCACATAGGTATTCTAATTAGAGATATAGAGAACAATTGTTCCTCAGTGGAATTCGTAAAAGCTTCTACAGTTGATGACTAGAACTATATATAACTTTCCACAGTTGTTGCTCATTAAAAGTTAGAAGTGTTGATTCTGTCGAAAAGTGTGTATAACGCTATCTTTAGATGTCTCTGTATTCGTGTAATTTGCTTAATCCACATTTTCCTGGTTCTGCCTGGCCTGTCCCTAAGTGAAATTGTAAATAAAAATCATCTTACTTTTTAGGTCTGTAACATAGACATAGGGAATCAGGAAGCAGGTGCAGTTAGTGAGTTTAATAATAACGAACATGGAGTGATAAAAACCAAGAGAAGTGTCTGACATAGAAACATTAACAATATTACCTGATGACTGATAACAAAAGAATGCTATATAAAGGGTAAGTAATCAAGGGAGTAATGAAGTCCAGGTGTGACTGATGATGAGATGCAGGTGTGCGTAATGATAGTTGCCAGGTGTGCGTAAAGATGGGTTGCCAGGACCGGTGGTTACTGGACCAGTGACATCGAGCGCCGGAGCGGGGGAACAGGAGTGGATGTGAGGAGTAGACGCGATCACCAGGATGAAACACGGAAGCCTCACTGCGGTGGCGATCCGCCTGCTCTTTCTGACGGCGGATGACGCGCTGGAGTCTCACATGGGCATCATTCCATATGTCTTATGCGCGCTTGAACCACTCATCCACCGCAGGAGCTTCGGTCTGGCTCGGAGGCCCCAGAGCCAGTAATGGCTGATAACCCAGAACACACTGGGAGTCAGCCCAGTGGAGAAGTGTCGCAATGAATTCTGGGCATATTCAGCCCAAGGAAGTAATCGGGCCCAGTCCCCCTCCCAGTCCTGGCAGTGGCTCCTCTGGAACCTCCCCAGCTCCTGGTTCATCCTCTCCACCTGCCCGTTAGACTGAGGCCGGTACACGGAAGTGAGGCTGACCGTGACCCCCAGCTTCTCCATGAAAGCCTTCCATATACACTGGCTTCCAGTTGAAGCTCTCATCCGCTACAAGACCATGGTGCTTGCCTACGGAGCTGTGAGGGGAACGGCACCTCCGTACCTTCAGGCTCTGATCAGGCCCTACACCCAAACAAGGGCACTGCGTTCATCCACCTCTGGCCTGCTCGCCTCCCTACCTCTGAGGAAGCACAGTTCCCGCTCAGCTCAGTCAAAACTGTTCGCTGCTCTGGCACCCCAATGGTGGAACAAGCTCCCTCACGACGCCAGGACAGTGGAGTCAATCACCACCTTCCGGAGACACCTGAAACCCCACCTCTTTAAGGAATACCTAGGATAGGATAAAGTAATCCTTCTAACCCCCCACCCCCCCTTAAAAGATTTAGATGCACTATTGTAAAGTGGTTGTTCCACTGGATATCATAAGGTGAATGCACCAATTTGTAAGTCGCTCTGGATAAGAGCGTCTGCTAAATGACTTAAATGTAAATGTAAATGTAAATGATCTGAATTGGGGACCACGATCAGAGACCATATCCTCCAGAAGGCCATAGTGCAGGAAGACCTGCTGGAACAGTGCCTCAGCGACCTGAAGAGCGGTAGGGAGACCAGAGAGGGATGAAACAGCATGATTTAGAGAATCTGTACACTATCACCAAAATGGTAATAAGACCATCAGAAGAGGGGAGATCAGTGGCAAAGTCAATGGACAGATGAGACCAGGGACGCTGAGGCACGGGAAGGTGAGGGACTTTCCCTGCTGGAGCGTTCCGAGGTGATTTGGATTTGGCACATACAGAATAGGAGTTGACATAACAAGTGACATCCTGCGCCAAGATGGGCCACCAGTAGGGCTGGGCGATATGGCCAAAATCTCATATCCCAATATAGGTAATTTCATATCCCGATAACGATACATATCACGATATAACACATTTTCTGTAAATTCAATGAATAAATAGATTAAATAAAATGACCACATGTAAAGGCCTATTTCTTATTACACTTTGAATTATACTCAACAAATAAAAGGTACTTACTCATATTTGATTATTTCTCCTTATATTTAGCATTAAGCAATTAAGCATGTAAGCATGTAACAAAATATAAAATATTAATGTATAAAATCTAAAAAGGTAAATAGAAAACACTTCAACTATAGTTACAAACAAAATAAATATAGGCCCAATGTATATATACTGTATATATATATATATATATACTGCTCAAAAAATAAAGGGAACACTTAAACAACACATCCTAGATCTGAATGAAAGAAATAATCTTATTAAATACTTTTTTCTTTACATAGTTGAATGTGCTGACAACAAAATCACACAAAAATAATCAATGGAAATCCAATTTATCAACCCATGGAGGTCTGGATTTGGCGTCACACTCAAAATTAAAGTGGAAAACCACACTACAGGCTGATCCAACTTTGATGTAATGTCCTTAAAACAAGTCAAAATGAGGCTCAGTAGTGTGTGTGGCCTCCACGTGCCTGTATGACCTCCCTACAACACCTGGGCATGCTCCTGATGAGGTGGCGGATGGTCTCCTGAGGGATCTCCTCCCAGACCTGGACTAAAGCATCTGCCAACTCCTGGACAGTCTGTGGTGCAACGTGGCATTGGTGGATGGAGCGAGACATGATGTCCCAGATGTGCTCAATTGGATTCAGGTCTGGGGAATGGGCGGGCCAGTCCATAGCATCAATGCCTTCCTCTTGCAGGAACTGCTGACACACTCCAGCCACATGAGGTCTAGCATTGTCTTGCATTAGGAGGAACCCAGGGCCAACCGCACCAGCATATGGTCTCACAAGGGGTCTGAGGAACTTATCTCGGTACCTAATGGCAGTCAGGCTAACTCTGGCGAGCACATGGAGGGCTGTGCGGCCCCCCAAAGAAATGCCACCCCACACCATGACTGACCCACCGCCAATCCGGTCATGCTGGAGGATGTTGCAGGCAGCGGAACGTTCTCCACGGCATCTCCAGACTCTGTTACGTCTGTCACGTGCTCAGTGTGAACCTGCTTTCATCTGTAAAGAGCACAGGGCGCCAGTGGCGAACTTGACAATCTTGGTGTTCTCTGGCAAATGCCAAACGTCCTGCACGGTGTTGGGCTGTAAGCACAACCCCCACCTGTGGACGTCGGGCCC
Source organism: Salmo salar (assembly GCF_965601325.2). Taxonomy (NCBI): domain Eukaryota; kingdom Metazoa; phylum Chordata; class Actinopteri; order Salmoniformes; family Salmonidae; genus Salmo; species Salmo salar. The sequence continues at coordinate 68,291,604 of NC_138291.1, forward strand.
TCATACCACCCTCATGGAGTCTGTTTCTGACCATTTGAGCAGACACATGCACATTTGTGGCCTGCTGGAGGTCATTTTGCAGGGCTCTGGCAGTGCTCCTCCTGCTCCTCCTTGCACAAAGGCGGAGGTAGCGGTCCTGCTGCTGGGTTGTTGCCCTCCTACGGCCTCCTCCACGTCTCCTGATGTACTGGCCTGTCTCCTGGTAGCGCCTCCATGCTCTGGACACTACGCTGACAGACACAGCAAACCTTCTTGCCACAGCTCGCATTGATGTGCCATCCTGGATGAGCTGCACTACCTGAGCCACTTGTGTGGGTTGTAGACTCCGTCTCATGCTACCACTAGAGTGAAAGCACCGCCAGCATTCAAAAGTGACCAAAACATCAGCCAGGAAGCATAGGAACTGAGAAGTGGTCTGTGGTCCCCATCTGCAGAACCACTCCTTTATTGGGGGTGTCTTGCTAATTGCCTATAATTTCCACCTGTTGTCTATTCCATTTGCACAACAGCATGTGAAATTTATTGTCAATCAGTGTTGCTTCCTAAGTGGACAGTTTGATTTCACAGAAGTGTGATTGACTTGGAGTTACATTATGTTGTTTAAGTGTTCCCTTTATTTTTTTGAGCAGTGTATATATATATATATATATATATATATTCTTTTTTTTCTTATTTTCTTTCCTTTTTTGGGGGGGGATTTACTGTTTTGCATTTATTTGGCATTAATATGTGTCACATATCAATTTGCATTTAATACCTTGGGTGGAGTGTCAGCACCAACTCACGAAACCCCCGTTTCTCGACCGTGTAAATTGGGGCCATGTTTTTGCAGATGTAAGTTGTAACGGCAGCTGTTATCTCCTTCCATCTTAATGATTCTTTGCCATATGGTGTGCAAAAGTCTCTTGCAACGTCTGAGTCGGGGGTTTGTTTTGAGCACTCGACTGTACTTTTGGGTCTCATCCATAGACTCTCTCAGTACTGTTTCACATGATTCTAGCATAGGTGGTAAAAGAGGTTAGGGGTGTTTGAGCCTGTTGTCAGGACGGGCCTGCGGCATATTTTGCAGAGGATGGTTTTCTGATCCGTGTCAGACTTTTCATATCCAAACCACGTCTATGTGACCGAAGTAGCCCCTCTTTTAGGTACGAGCTCCGTGTCTCCATGCTCTGTGTCACGTTCACTTTTCTCCATGTTTGTATGTGTTGCAAATTTCCTTCCATGCGGCACCATCCTATTTTCTCTGTATACATCAATGATGTCACTCTTGCTGCTGGTGAGTCTCTGATCCACCTCTACGCAGACGACACCATTCTGTATACTTCTGGCCTTTCGTTGGACACTGTGTTAACAACCCTCCAGACGAGCTTCAATGCCATACAACTCTCCTTCCGTGGCCTCCAACTGCTCTTAAATACAAGTAAAACTAAATGCATGCTCTTCAACCGATCGCTGCCTGCACCTGCCCGCCCGTCCAGCATCACTACTCTGGACAGTTCTGACTTAGAATATGTGGACAACTACAAATACCTAGGTGTCTGGTTAGACTGTAAGCCCTCCTTCCAGACTCACATCAAACATCTCCAATCCAAAGTTAAATCTAGAATTGGCTTCCTATTTCGCAACAAAACATCCTTCACTCATGCTGCCAAACATCCCCTCGTAAAACTGACCATCCCAGCTATCCTCGACTTCAGCAATGTCATTTACAAAATAGCCTCCAATACCCTACTCAATAAACTGGATGCAGTCTATCACAGTGCCATCCGTTTTGTCACCAAAGCCCCATATACTACCCACCACTGTGACCTGTACGCTCTCGTTGGCTGGCCCTCGCTTCATACTCGTCGCCAAACCTACTGGCTCCAGGTCATCTACAAGACCCTGCTAGATAAAGTCCCCCCTTATCTCAGCTCACTGGTCACCATAGTAGCACCCACCTGTAGCACGCGCTCCAGCAGGTATATCTCTCTGGTCACCCCCAAAGCCAATTCTTCCTTTGCCCGTCTCTCCTTCCAGTTCTCTGCTGCCAATGACTGGAACGAACTACAAAAATCTCTGAAACTGAAAACACTTATCTCCCTCACTAGCTTTAAGCACCAGCTGTCAGAGCAGCTCACAGATCACTGAACCTGTACATAGCCCATCTATAAATAGCCCAAACAGCTACCTCTTCCCCTACTGTATTTATTTATTTATTTTGCTCCTTTGCACCCCATTATTTCTATTTCTACTTTGCACTTTCTTCCACTACAAATCTACCATTCCAGTGTTTTACTTGCTATATTGTTTTTACTTTGCCACCATGGCCTTTTTTGCCTTTACCTCCCTTATCTCACCTCATTTGCTCACATTGTATATAGACTTATTTTTCAGCTGTATTATTGACTGTATGTTTGTTTTACTCCATGTGTAACTCTGTGTTGTTGTATGTGTCGAACTGCTTTGCTTTATCTTTGCCAGGTCGCAATTGTAAATGAGAACTTGTGGAAGAACGCAAAGCGTCGTCCAATTGCCGTAAAATATTTCCGTAAAGAGTGTGATTTGCGACACAACGAAATAAACGATACAGCATAATATGAAATGATAGACGTTTTTCTATCATCACACAATATATATCGTCATATCGCCCAGCCCTAGCCACCAGTACTTAAGGAGCGTCATCGCCAAACAGCAGAGGATTCTATCCCACAAGTCGACCCAGCAAGCCAGTACCCCAGCCCATCAGCAGTCCATCCTGGTCAGTGATGCCTGATTGTCCCTCCCAGACAAATATGATGGGACTCCATTGAAATGCTGTAGCTTCCTACTCCGGTGCTCTCTCTATTTCACGCATCAGATGGGAGCCCCCACCACCGAGAGGTCCAAGGTTGCCCCGGTTATTTCTCTGCTGACTGGACGGGCATTTGAGTGGGCCACGGCCGTCTGGGATAGACGAGAGGAGCTGGGTTCCTATGAGAGGTTCATGGCTCTGTTCAGGGGGGTCTTCGACCATCCTCCAGAGGGCAGAGAGGGGGGTGAGCGCCAACTCCAACTACGGCAGCATGGAAAGACCAAGGTGAAGTATGCGCTCACCTTTCGGACAGTGGCAGCATCCAGTGGATGGAATGAGCTGAGGCTCTGCACCCTATTCAGGCGAGGATTGCGTGAAGAGGTCCAGATGGAGTCGAGACATGATCTAATACTAAAATAAATCTGTTGCATCCTTATTGTACCTGCTTTATAGTCACCGTTGATTGTAAATCATCAAAATATGCATGCTGTCATATAGAGTGGGGTAAATATTATTCAGATGGCGTATGTACTAGCAGTGTGAATGTGATCTATGTTGAATTAACGCTTGCATCATGATATGCACTACAGAGGGTAGTGCGTACAGCCCAGTACATCACTGGGCCCAAGCTTCCTGCCATCCTGGACCTCTATACCAGGTGGTGTCAGAGGAAGGCCCTAGAAATCGCCAAAGACTCCAGCCACCTTAGTCATAGAATGTTCTCTCTGCACGGCAAGCGGTACCGGAGGTCCAAAAGGCTTCTTAACAGTTTCTACCCCCAAGCCATAAGGCTCCTGAACAGCTAATCAAATAGCTACCCAGACTATTTGCTTTGACCCCCCATTTTTATGCTGCTGCTACTCTCTGTTTATTATCTATGCATAGTCACTTTACCTCTACTACATGTACATATTACCTCTACCTTGACTAACCTGTGCCCCTGCACATTGTCTCTGTACTGGTACACCTGTATATAACCTCGCTACTGTTATTTTATTGTTGCTCTTTAATTTTTATTTGATTTTATATAGTTCACAATAGCATTGGCTCTAAACTTCTTTTGTTATCTGGTAATGAAACAAGCCCAATCGGCAAAATGTGATTAGAGCTATGGAGTCTAACAACAACTAGGTCACAGTTGCAGCCACCAATGTATTTCACTGTAGAAAATGGTTTACGGCAAGTTATATATCATGCGTATTCAATTATTCACAAATTCATACTCAAAGACATGAAAAAGACCTGCATTAGTCACATCTTGATATGATCTAGCATCCTCTTATTATGGTAATATCATGTATGTTTCTGTCATTACCCTGATTGCACTATGCTTCCTGTAATTGGCAGTGTTACAGACCATATCATCACCCTATTACTTCATCCACTATAACATGCTAGGCCTATAAAATCTCATTCTAATTCATCAGATGTGACTCAGCCGTTTACCCCAAATTTGAAGGATAATTACCAGAATGGAAGGTGGTAATATTTCAGCAGGGATTTTTACAAGTGCATTTAAATAAGAAAGTGGCATATATTCCTGGATATATTTTTTTACTGTGAATAGAAAGCTGTATGGCAGCTTCTGTGATTGAGCGTTGGTGTGGAGTTTACAATAATGGTGGAAAGCCTTATTGTATTTAATTGACCATGAAATTCTAGTTGGTTTTATTTCAACAGTGCTTTTTGTCATGCAATTTGTTATTAGCCCTAGGTTTAAAGCCCCTGAAAGAAAACCTACAACCAAAAGAGAGGCCTGAACTAGAGGTGTCCCTAGCATATAGAGACAGTAGAGAGGGGGAGAGAAAGAGAGAGAGAATGTTTATGTGCATGGATGTGTTCAGTTTGTATTGCCTATAGAATAGCCAACAACAGGCTTGACATGCTGTCAGGTAAACAAGCCCATGTTGGTGTACGGTAACAGACCAGCTGGTGATAGGCCACTCTGGAACGTAGGGAGTATCACAGAAGGTTTACAAACTGCAAGCTTGGAAGTCATCATGGCATTACTTGCCCCACCCCTGTCCTTCAGTACTCTGCTATGGACATCATTATGCGTAACAGCGTGTACACACTGACACTGTCAATACTATATCTGATGGCTCCCTGCTCCTACGCAATCTGCTCTCCACCGCACCATTCTGATGGAATTAATGTGTCATAGACAGACTTTTCATGTCACAGCCGACTATATGTCCAATTATGGGAGTACGAATGTGTTCTCTGTCTTGGCCATGTGTTGAACTTCTTTGCATGGTAGAGTGTGTCTATGTGTTTGTGTGGCTTACAGGGCAGCACAAGTGGTATATCCTTATGAAAATAATGAGTGTCTTCTTGCAGTGCAGATGTCAGGCAGTCACAGCAAAGAAATGTGTATTGTGTTAGTCTCAGTGTTTGCATTATGTAATGGGAATGTAGTGGAGATGATAAACATGAGTGTTAAATGTAATGTGAGTGTAAAATGTCAGTATGTTTGCTGTGGTTTATTCACTATAAACCAAATGGAAGCAAACAGAAGGAAGCAGAATGAAACGGGGAGGCACCTGATTGAATTTGTCCAATAAAAACGCTCTTCTACATTGAAACACCTTTTCCGCGACTAATGAATACACCATACGAGTTTTGGCACACAATGCAACCCTGTTAAATGTCCAAAGGCAAGGGTTTTTACATTTCCAATCCTTGGGACTGCCTAAGCAGTCTGTACAGACCAATGATTATGACGACGATTCTGATCTGTAGAGTTCAAAAAGTACTCGCACTCAAAACCATGAAAAGGAATAACCCAACGAGACAGAACGGCAAAAATAATACAATTAATTGAATCCTTGCTCAAAAGAATACAAAAAGTGAAAGTGCAAGGTGCTATATACATGTTTTAAATGAACGGAGCATATGTTTCAGCATTATGCCTTCGTCAGTGCTGGCGATTCTGATCTAACCATAAATGAATATGTTGTGCCACTGGTCTGAGATGATTGAAGCTCAAATATATAGCCTATATGTATCCTAGTAGACTCATGTTAACTAGCTAACAGCTGGTTCATTGTTGCCCATGCGAGGAACTTAGGCTAGCAAGCACTTTAGCTAGGTAGCCTATGACAACAAAAACTAAAAGTGTACTGTATGACAGAGCCACAGGCCTTTTTGCCAACATGAAAGAGAGGAGGATGGCATTGGCATTCAAGTAGTCTACAAGTAGGGTGAGTCAACATTTTTTGTTTTACTTGAGTGCTCACGCACACGCACACACAGAAAACAATCTATGGACAACCACATGATATTTAGCAACATTGATTGGACTAAATTGTTTTTGGTATCTTTAAGTTCGTTTTCAGTGTATTAAACTAACCATATATAGCCTTGTTGATTTGATGGTGTTTAAATGTTTAAGTTGAAAGGGTGCTGGAATAGCCAGAGGCAGTGCTCCTGTTAACTTGTGCTGACTTGTGATAATGCTGTGGTTTTAAATCAGTAGTTGTTTAGAAAACTGTTGAAACATTAACTTGCTTGACCATGTTGCAGGTGATATAACTGTTTGTTTTAAATGCAATATTTTCTTTGTGGACTTCACCGGACAGATGTTGCTCTCTCATCACTCCAGTTAGGGGGAGTGATGAGCTCTACAGCAGAGTCTCACAACTCAATCGCTGGTTGAAAACTGTTTTCTGCCCCTCCCAAAAGATAGAATTTGTAGATAATTGGCCCTCTTTCTGGGACTCACCCACAAACAGGACCAAGCCTGGCCTGTTGAGGAGTGACGGACTCCATCCTAGCTGGAGGGGTGCTCTCATCTTATCTACGAACATAGACAGGGCTCTAACTCCTCTAGCTCCACAATGAAATAGGGTGCAGGCCAGGCAGCAGGCTGTTAGCCAGCCTGCCAGCTTAGTGGAGTCTGCCACTAGCACAGTCAGTGTAGTTAGCTCAGCTTTCCACATTGAGACCGTGTCTGTGCCTCGATCTAGGTTGGGCAAAATTAAAAATGGCGGTGTTCGCTTTAGCAATCTCACTAGTATAAAGACCTCCTCCATTCCTGCCATTATTGAAAGAGATTGTGATACCTCACATCTCAAAATTGGGTTACTTAATGTTAGATCCCTCACTTCCAAGGCAGTTATAGTCAATGAACTAATCACTGATCATAATCTTGATGTGATTGGCCTGACTGAAACATGGCTTAAGCCTGATGAATTTACTGTGTTAAATGAGGCCTCACCCCCTGGTTACACTAGTGACCATACCCCCCGTGCATCCGGCAAAGGCGGAGGTGTTGCTAACATTTACGATAGCAAATTTCAATTTACAAAAAAAACCGGACGTTTTCGTCTTTTGAGCTTCTAGTCATGAAATCTTTGCAGCCTACTCAATCACTTTTTATAGCTACTGTTTACAGGCCTCCTGGGCCATATGCAGTGTTCCTCACTGAGTTCCCTGAATTCCTATCGGATCTTGTAGTCATAGCAGATAACATTCTAATTTTTGGTGACTTTAACATTCACATGGAAAAGTCCACAGACCCACTCCAAAAGGCTTTCGGAGCCATCATCGACTCAGTGGGTTTTGTCCAACATGTCTCTGGACCTACTCACTGCCACAGTCATACTCTGGACCTAGTTTTGTCCCATGGAATAAATGTTGTGGATCTTAATGTTTTTCCTCATAATCCTGGACTATCGGACCACCATTTTATTACGTTTGCAATCGCAACAAATAATCTGCTCAGACCCCAACCAAGGAGCATTAAAAGTCGTGCTATAAATTCTCAGACAACCCAAAGATTCCTTGATGCCCTTCCAGACTGCCTCTGCCTACCCAAGGACGTCAGAGGACAAAAATCAGTTAACCACCTAACCGAGGAACTCAATTTAACCTTGCGCAATACCCTAGATGCAGTTGCACCCCTAAAAACTAAAAACATCTGTCATAAGAAACTAGCTCCCTGGTATACAGAAAATACACGAGCTCTGAAGCAAGCTTCCAGAAAATTGGAACGGAAATGGCGCCACACCAAACTGGAAGTCTTCCGACTAGCTTGGAAAGACAGTACCGTGCAGTATCGAAGAGCCCTCACTGCTGCTCGATCATTCTATTTTTCCAACTTAATTGAGGAAAATAAGAACAATCCGAAATTTCTTTTTGATACTGTCGCAAAGCTAACTAAAAAGCAGCCTTCGCAAATGGAGGATGGCTTTCACTTCAGCAGTAATAAATTTATGAACTTCTTTGAGGAAAAGATCATGATCATTAGAAAGCAAATTACAGACTCCTCTTTAAATCTGGGTATTCCTCCAAAGCTCCATTGTCCTGAGTCTACACAACTCTGCCAGGACCTAGGATCAAGGGAGATACTAAAGTCTTTTAGTACTATATCTCTTGACACAATGATGAAAATAATCATGGCCTCCAAACCCTCAAGCTGCATACTGGACCCTATTCCAACTAAACTACTGAAAGAGCTGCATCCTGTGCTTGGCCCTCCTATGTTGAAGATAATAAACGGCTCTCTATCCACCGGATGTGTACCAAGCTCACTAAAAGTGGCAGTAATAAAGCCTCTCTTGAAAAAGCCGAATCTTGATCCAGAAATTATAAAAAAAACTATCGGCCTATATCGAATCTTCCATTCCTCTCAAACATTTTTGAAAAAGCTGTTGCACAGCAACTCACTGCCTTCCTGAAGACAAACAATGTATACGAAACGCTTCAGTCTGGTTTTAGACCCCATCATAGCACTGAGACTGCACTTGTGAAGGTGGTAAATGACCTTTTAATGATGTCAGACCGAGGCTCTGCATCTGTCCTCGTGCTCCTAGATCTTAGTGCTGCTTTTGATACCATCGATCACCACATTCTTTTGGAGAGATTGGAAACCCAAATTGGTCTACATGGACAAGTTCTGGCCTGGTTTATATCTTATCTGTCGGAAAGATATCAGTTTGTCTCTGTGAATGGTTTGTCCTCTGACAAATCAATTGTACATTTCGGTGTTCCTCAAGGTTCCGTTTTAGGACCACTATTGTTTTCACTATATATTTTACCTCTTGGGGATGTCATTCGAAAACATAATGTTAAATTTCACTGCTATGCGGACGACACACAGCTGTACATTTCAATGAAACATGGTGAAGCCCCAAAATTTCCCTCGCTAGAAGCCTGTGTTTCAGACATAAAGAAGTGGATGGCTGCAAACTTTCTACTTTTAAACTCGGACAAAACAGAGATGCTTGTTCTAGGTCCCAAGAAACAAAGAGATCTTCTGTTGAATCTGACAATTAATCTGGATGGTTGTACAGTCGTCTCAAATAAAACTGTGAAGGACCTCGGCGTTACTCTGGACCCTGATCTCTCTTTTGAAGAACATATCAAGACTGTTTCAAGGACAGCTTTTTTCCATCTACGTAACATTGCAAAAATCAGAAACTTTCTGTCCAAAAATTACGCAGAAAAATGTATCCATGCTTTTGTTACTTCTAGGTTGGACTACTGCAATGCTCTACTTTCCGGCTACCCGGATAAAGCACTAAACAAACTTCAGTTAGTGCTAAATACGGCTGCTAGAATCCTGACTAGAACCAAAAATTTTTATCATATTACTCCAGTGCTAGCCTCCCTACACTGGCTTCCTGTTAAGGCAAGGGCTGATTTCAAGGTTTTACTGCTAACCTACAAAGCATTACATGGGCTTGCTCCTACCTATCTTTCCGATTTGGTCCTGCCGTACATACCTACACGTACGCTACGGTCACAAGACGCAGGCCTCCTAATTGTCCCTAGAATTTCTAAGCAAACGGCTGGAGGTAGGGCTTTCTCCTATAGAGCTCCATTTTTATGGAATGGTCTGCCTACCAATGTGAGAGACGCAGACTCAGTCTCAACCTTTAAGTCTTTACTGAAGACTTATCTCTTCAGTAGGTCCTATGATTAAGTATAGTCTGGCCCAGGAGTGTGAAGGTGAACGGAAAGGCTGGAGCAACGAACCGCCCTTGCTGTCTCTGCCTTGCCGGTTCCCCTCTTTCCACTGGGATTCTCTGCCTCTAACCCTTTTACAGGGGCTGAGTCACTGGCTTACTGGTGTTCTTCCATGCCGTCCATGGGAGGGGTGCGTCACTTGAGTGGGTTGAGTCACTGACGTGGTCTTCCTGTCTGGGTTGGCGCCCTCCCTTGGGTTGTGCCATGGCGGAGATCGTTGTGGGCTATACTCGGCCTTGTCTTAGGACGGTAAGTTGGTGGTTGGAGACATCCCTCTAGTGGTGTGGGGGCTGTGCTTTGGCAAAGTGGGTGGGGTTATATCCTGCCTGTTTGGCCCTGTCCGGGGGTATCATCGGATGGGGCCACAGTGTCTTCTGATCCCTCCTGTCTCAGCCTCCAGTATTTATGCTGCAGTAGTTTATGTGTCGGGGGGCTAGGGTCAGTCTGTTACATCTGGAGTATTTCTCTTGTCTTATCCGGTGTCCTGTGTGAATTTAAATATGCTCTCTCTAATTCTCTCTTTCTCTCTTTCTGTCTTTCTCTTGGAGGACCTGAGCCCTAGGACCATGCCTCAGGACTACCTGGTATGATGACTCCTTGCTGTCCCCAGTCCACCTGGCCGTGCTGCTGCTCCAGCTTCAACTGTTCTGCCTGCGGCTATGGAACCCTGACCTGTTCACCGGACGTGCTTGTTGCACCCTCGACAACTACTATGATTATTATTATTTGACCATGCTGGTCATTTATGAACATTTTAACATCTTGACCATGTTCTGTTATAATATCCACCCTGCACAGCCAGAAGAGGACTGGCCACCCCTCATAGCCTGGTTCCTCTCTAGGTTTCTTCCTAGGTTTTTGGCCTTTCTAGGGAGTTTTTCCTAGGGAGTTTTTCCTAGCCACCGTGCTTCTTTCACATGCTTTGCTTGCTGTTTGGGGTTTTAGGCTGGGTTTCTGTATAGCACTTTGAGATATCAGCTGATGTACGAAGGGCTATATAAATACATTTGATTTGATTTGATGAAACTGAAACAAATGTATGTGTAGTTTAATTTATTCTGCCACTGTGTGACAGTTGTCTTTTTGTTGTCACAGGCCACGGCCTTATTGTATTTCACGGTGGTGTATGAACAAATGGGTTATAGTGCAAACAACTCAATTATCACAACATAGGTTGTAATATGTTTTTTTTACTGGCTTGGCTTCCTCAGTGATTTTACCCACGCACCGCTACTGATCATTAGCTCAGTCTGATACTGCCATCACTGAAGTCGTTTGTGGTGACGTCAGAATGAGGGGTGTTGTATAAAACAAACTCATCAGTGATTGGATCATCTCTATCCAATTAGAGTATCAAAGCCAATAACAGCCTTTAAAAACACTGCTTCACGCACATATGTTCTAGCTCTGACCCAACCCATCGGTTTCTTGGACCAATCAGAATGGGTAGAATGTGTTTGTGTTCAGGAAATCATCAGGGAAGTACTCAGTTTCAGACTGAGAAGAAACTAACATTGGTGGGCATGGCGTAACATTTGGCCCGAGCAAGGAGTTTGGTAGCCAGGTGTCATGACGTTGGCCTGTGGGTAAGGTTTATGACCCCCCCCCCCCCCCCCCCATAAATACCTTTCTCCCTTCCCCTCTCTTTCTGACCCTACTGAAGGACTTGAATAGCCTGTGTTAAATATAGAGAGTCTGGGAACATCAAACAAATGGAGAAAAGGAACCATATTTTGGTAATAAAACCAGTTGGAAATATGCTTGGGAACGTAATAAGTATGGATGTCAGTTCGGTTGTCATCTGAGACATTATGACGGATGACAGGACGACATAAACTGTACCTGAGAAAGTATACACCCTCTAGTTATCAGAGTAACATGGAATTGTTATGCAATTTAAATGTTTGATATTGAAATTGTTTGTTAGGAGATTAAATGTAATTTTAGCTTCCAAATGAGAGAATTGGGTTTTCATAAGGAAAGTGCCCTGCTTGATCAGTGGCCCACCCCTGTGAAGAGACAGGGGTTATAAACGATGAAACACATCCTTCCCCCTCTCCACTATATAAGCCTTTGACGAAAAGATAACCACATGGTTCCAGTACGTGAGGTCTGCAGCCTCTACGTTAGAAGGACACACGTCAAGTACAGAACTAAGCCAACCTCGGCGTGAGCTTTGGTGGCGAATGGTATGAACTTTGAGCTTATTCACTACAGAAGTGATACTTCCTAGCCGTTGAGTTAGCAGCGGCCACTGTAGACGGGGGCTAGGAAAGGACGGGCGACGGATCCAGTCTAACAGACAGACAAAGATACCACCACGTATTCAATTTACCACCAGAGACATTCTTCCGAGGACAGGAAGATCTGTTGGCCAACCCCGCCAGCATCTACGACCAATCTACCGAAGCGCAGCTCAGAGTAAATATTTATTGCATTTTCCTTTTCCAAATGGGCGGTAATTTAGAATGCATAAGATAATGTATTTACGATAGCATAGCTGCTGTTTCTTCGTTCCTAAGTCTTCCCGCTCTTTCATTCAAGCCCAACCCCCTTTCCTTTGTGTAACCAGCCATCATACAGGTTCCGTCCACCAGGACGTTTTCTGTATGACATCATTTGTATTCTGTGTATATGTAATTCTGTGTGATTAGTTTAGGTATTTAGTAAATAAATAATTAAACCCAATTTGGTATTGCTGATTCAACTTGTTAGCCAGGGTTCGTGAAGATAGCCAAGAATTTACAACTTTCATTATGAGACTGAAAATAAGATAAGGGTTAATATTGACTGCTATCGATGTAAAGTATTACTAAGTATTTTAAGAGTTTATTCGGAAGATAACGGCTCTATAAACGTTCTTCCGTGGTGCCCCGACTTTCTAGTTAATTACATTTACATGATCAGCTTAATCAGGTAATATTAATTAGAGAAAGAATTTTAGAGGTTAGCATGTCATATCACTTAATCCGGCATAGCCAAAGACACGACATTTGGTGCCCCGTGTGAGTACTCTAAAACTAGGACGCACGTTTGGGTCATTTCAATCAGTAACATTTGGAGCGAGGAATCTCATTGCGAGGAATCTAAAATAGGATGACGCTTTCATTTTGATTCAGCCTATATAAAATTGAAAAGCAGATTACATAATATACCAAGTTTATTATATACATTATGGGAATTGTAGACCGGAATTATTGGTGCGTGTGTGCTCTGGAGAATCGCCTCCGTGTTGTGCTCTGACGTAGTCAGTGGGTAGCTTAACCTCTATGGGCTAGGTGGGACGCTAGCACTCCATCAACAGCAGGTGCATTTCAAGAGCGGCAAATTTGAATCCAAATAAATGTCAAAATTCAAATTTTTCAAACATACAACTATTTTACACCCTTTGAAAGATAAACATCTCCTTAATCTAACCACGTTTTACGATTTCAAAAAGGTTTTACGGCGAAAGCATAAATTTAGAGTATGTTAGGACAGTACATTTACAAGAGTTGTGTGTAATGTTTTGTCAATTCAAAGACAGGGTCACCAAAACCATAAAACCAGCTAAAATGATGCACTAACCTTTTACAATCTCCATCAGATGACACTCCTAGGACATTATGTTAGACAATGCATGCATTTTTAGTTCTATCAAGTTCATATTTATATCCAAAAACAGCGTTTTACTATGGCATTGATGTTGAGGAAATCGTTTCCCTCCAATAACCGGCAGTCAAGTCAGCGTCACAAATTAAATAATTAAAATTAGAAAACATTGGTAAAATATTATATTGTCATTTAAAGAATTATAGATTTACATCTCTTGAACGCAATCAACTTGCCAGATTTAAAAATAACCTTACTGGGAAATCACACTTTGCAATAATCTGAGCACTGCGCCCAGAAAAATACGTGTTGCGATACAGACTAGACGTCATGTTGGGGAGATCTAAAATCGAAAATACTATGTAAATAATCCATTACCTTTGATTCTCTTCATCAGATGTCACTTCCAGGTATCACAGGTCCATAACGAATGTAGTTTTGTTCAAAAAAGCTCATCATTTATGTCCAAAGATCTCCGTCTTGTTAGCACATGATCTAAGCCAGCCGGACTTCTCGTCATGAACGAGGGGAAAAATATATTTACGTTCGTTCAAACATGTCAAACGTTGTATAGCATAAATCATTAGGGCCTTTTTTAACCAGAACATGAATAATATTCAAGGTGGACGAATGCATACTCTTTTATAACGTATTGGAACGAGGGTACCCAACATGAACTCGCGCGCCAGGTGTCTAATGGGCCATCATCGTTCCATGGCTCTTGTTCGGTCAGATCTCCCTCCAGAAGACTCAAAACACTTTGTAAAGGCTGGTGACATCTAGTGGAAGCAATAGGAAGTGCCAAAATATTCCTCAGCCCCTGTGTTTTTCAATGGGATAGGTTTAAAGGTAATACAACACATCAGGTATCCACTTCCTGTCAGAAAATGTCTCAGGGTTTTGCCTGCCAAATGAGTTCTGTTATACTCACAGACACCATTCAAACAGTTTTAGAAACTTTAGAGTGTTTTCTATCCATATATAATAAGTATATGCATATTCTAGTTACTGGGTAGGATTAGTAACCAGATTAAATCGGGTACATTTTTTTTATCCAGCCGTGCAAATACTGCCCCCTAGCCCTAACAGGATAAACTATACAGTTCTGTATGAGGGCTGATAAAGCTATCTGAGAAATAGCGCGTTTGGCCAAACGCTGGGCTATTTCTGCCTCGCGCGTTTCAGACGCGTGTTGGCTAGGTCATTATTAATTTCTCGAGCGAGGACAAAGAGCCAGCCGATTGAAATTTAGGAGAGATTAACTTGATCAGCGATAACTATCTCTCTGTCTCTCTCGCGTTTCGATGCGAGTAGACCACGGTGCGTTTCGTTGTTTGCCGCGAGTTCCGGTTAAAACATCGTCAAATATCGCCAAAAAGGGTTTGAACATAATATGTTATAAGTAAAACCTTTCCCTTGCCAAGGGAATCCTATGTTGTGCATTTTTCAGGCATAAAGTAGCATTAGCTTGCTCGAGATGCTAAGCTAACAAAAGGGAAAACAGCCATTTTGTTTTGTGCCACATTGTAAATCCTCCGCCTTGCTGAACGGAAGTCCCGCCCTGGGTACTTCCGCTTGATTTCAGCGTGTGCCAGCAGGGACCTCTGAAGAGTCACCAGTACTTTCCTTCAAGAAGAATTAGTCAGGTGACACTCAAGTCGTTACTCGTGATATCCAGACGGATATCGATGTCTTATTCAATTGAACTAATAAGTGAAATTGCCAGATTTACATTCTCAAGTGGATCTTTTAAATAATATCCAAATTGATGAGTTTTCTAAATGAGACATTGTAATCTTTTTTCCAGATTAACCTAGATGAATACACCTCTCAGGTTAATTAAAGTTTAAATCCCAAATAGCCTATACAGGTTTGATTTATCATTAAAATTGATCGATCAGTAAAATTTGGTTTTTGCAAAACCCATTCAGTAATCCAGTACTGACAGAAGTCCCGCCCCCGCGGGAATCCCATGTGGCTTCGGCCCAAGGAATAAGTGTACCATAGTGGGGAGTGTTCCCAACATTTGAACTACTGTTTACACTTATGATATCCAATCAATGGAGATTGTATGGATTATCATCTCATTCAATTTAATAAATTAAATGGTTGAACATACCTTAATGTTCTTGCAATCAAATGAGACACTTTCAAACTTCCCATATTAACCTGGATGAAGCAACCTCTCAGGTTAATTCAAGTTTAATACCCAGATAGCCTACCCAGGTAGGATTAATCATTGGCATTGATTAATTAATTCAATTTGCTTTTGCAAATTCATTCACGTCCAACTTCCACATTACTGGTACAGTACTGATGGTTCGTCAACATCTATGAATAGATTAAACTTGTCTTTGCAGCTTCCAATGAATTCCAAACCCAAACATTGAAAAAAAAATAGGAACATTTTTCCTCTAAATGTTTCTAATGTGCAAGCTACCAAAGGAGGTGGTCACCACTCCTCCGCTAATTAGTGAACCTCAACCCATAAAAGGATCGATCTCTGACCTCAGCAGGGATACCAACCCTAATTATGACATTAGCGAAAACACAGCCGAAATTGCGAACGCTCTCCAAAATCAACCATCAAACACAGGCTTTGTGACGGTTCTCTCCACTTTAGCACTTATGTATCGCCATCAAAGGTTGGCATCGATCCAATACCACAGTGCACAGCTGAAGCACGTGCAAGACATGGCTAACATGAGGGAAAAGGTGGAGAGAACTGAGCAACTATTGACAAAAGCAGGAAATGAAAACATTCTGCTAGTCGAGGAACTGCGTTTGAAATCGGAAGAATTAAAAGTAATTGCAAATACTTATGACGATGAACGAGCACAAACTCTCCAACAAAATCATCGTCTGCAGGAACAACTCGATTTAGCCAAAACTAAATGCGATGTAGTCCACGCCAAACTAGATAAATCTGTCGAGTTATCTACAAACAGGAACGCGCAATTTGATAACATGCAGGCAGTTTTGTTGAACGTTACTCAAGGTAACAATGTTCTACTCCAAATTCTGCAGACCAAAGACGATCAGTTGATGAACACAATGACAAAGTTGGATGACAAATCAGCAGAACTTATTGAAGTTGCTGACCAAATGAATGATGAGAGAACTCAGGTGATGCGGATGGAAATATTGATTTCTAAGCAAGCAGAGGAAATCTCATCACTGAATCTCTCTCTCCGTACTCGAGACCTCTATCTGCAAACCATGACAGATAAGTTTGAGACCGAAAGGAGCAGGTGTGACACTCACGTGTCCAAAATTGGTACTCTAAGCGCTCAAGTGGACTCTGCAATGCAGCAGAAGACCACCCTTAGGTACCATCTGGAGGAAGTCCAGAATGGTCACGCTCTACAGCATGACTACCCATCCAAGCAACCGGAGTCCGGTACTCAAAGGAGTGAAGACGATAGGTTTCAGACATTGCCTCCATCATGTGTCCCCCAGTCTTCTCCTCTTGGCCATTCGGCACTGAGTAATATGGAGAAATTTCTCCACAGGATGAAGCCAACCCTCTCCGCCCGCTTGGCGCGGAATACCTTGACAAACTCGTCAAGAATTTCCCCACCTTTGACCCCGTTCCAGGTCAGCCAAACGATACTGAGACGTTCCTAGCTGACATAGAGGATGCGTTGGGTGGCTACCCGAATGCTACGGGTTCTGACAGGGTTTACCTGTTGAAGCGAACGTCGAATAGACACGTGACGAGGTTCATTCGCCTACAACAGCAACACGTGCTAAATGACTACGCTAAACTTGCCACAGCTTTGAAATTAGAATTCAGTGGTTCTGCGACTCGCAAACACGATACCTCACTGGCTAACACGGTCAAACAAGCTCGCAACGAACACCCACAAGCTTTCTACCATAGGCTTCGTTCAGCTTACTTTGGCCTACTCACGGAAACAGGAATGGAAGAGCTGTTACCATTCAAACATATGTTTCTGTCGAACATGTATCCCACCTTCATTACCTACTTGGGCCCTGCAGCCCACGTTGGCTTGCCTATCTTACAACTCAGAGAGCTTGCAAGCACAGCTTTTGAGGCATCAAAAGCTCGCAACGCTAAGAGCCCTGACCACTCGGTTTTGAAGTTTGACCAGGAGCACTCACTCCAGTTAGAGGGTGCATTATCAGGTATTGGAGCGTCGAGAGATGACGCACAACAACAGTTTCTACCACGAAACCATGATTCCAATAACCGCCGCGGTCGAAATAACTGTAAAGTACGTCGCCTTCAAAACGACTACCGCTACAATCGACCTGTTCGCTACGTTCCTGCACCCAACCCACACAAAGTGTCAGAGCACAAGGGTAACAAAGGGTTGAAGGACGATCAAAACGTAGACCAATGTTCCCCAGAAGTCCCACTACGGGAAGAACTAAAGCGAGAACAATTTGAGAAAAGGGTAAAAGATAAGTCACAAGGACTAGACGGGGAATTACGCTACACCAGGTCCGCAGAAATTAACACCCATAGCGAGGACGTTAAAGTTCAAATTTCTCCCGCTCTCATTTAAGACCCTATCCAGGGCCCGCTTGATCAAGAAACAAGCCCCCGGGCTTTGTCTGTAGACTCTGATACAAAAGTTGCGAAGAAAAATGTCAAACGCTTCATTAAAGCCAAGCCCACTCAAAATCGGAAAAGTCAATCTGCTTCCACCTTGAACAGAAAGGGCACATCACGTTGTTGCAAACGACCACTCCACTCTGTGGGAGTTTGAAGGTAGGCCATGAAATACATCCACAGCTACACCTCCAATTGACTCAAATGATGTCAATTAGCTTAGAAGAAGCTTCTAAAGCCATGACATCATTTTTGGGGAATTTTCCAAGCTGATTAAAGGCACAGTCAACTTAGTGTATGTAAACTTCGGACCCACTGGATTTCTGATGCAGTGAATTAATCTGTCTGTAAACAAATGTTGGATAAATGTATTGTGTCATGCACAAAGTAGATGTCCTAACCGACTTGCCAAAACTATATTTTGTTAACAAGAAATTTGTGAAGTGGTTGAAAAATGAGTTTTAATGATTCTAGCCTAATGGTATGTAAACTTCCAACTTCAACTGTGTGTCTGCCATGGTACAGGTGTCTTTTTTAAAGGCCTGATTTAACCCATTGCAGTAAAAGGTTAGTTAAGCAAACTTCCTCTAAACTGTCTTGTCTGATAGATGTGTACTAGGCTTTAGGTTAACATTTTGGGAACCAATCCTTTTTCTTGGGGGTGTTCTTTATTTCTCTTATACTGCAATAAAAAATTATCAAGTTGTAAGATGCTGAGCCCATACTTGTATAAGAAGTGTGTGTGTGTGTGTGTGTGTGTGTGTGTGTGTGTGTGTGTGTGTGCATGCGTGCATGTGTGAACTTCTTTGGAAGATAGCCTACATAATTTTCTAAACAAACATGGCCTCAATTATCAATATTCTCCTCCTCTTTCTGTCTCCTCTCTTCCTTTCCCTCCCCCCTCTCTCTCCTTTATATGTGCTAACCTGCATATTGAGGCAGGGAGGTCTGTGATGACCCCATGTCTGGTCATTTATTTCTGGCCTCTACACAGATTACCTGCACATGTAGGACATACATACAATCACACATTCATGTCACCGTGTAGGGGATTTGTGTGTGTGTGTGCAACTCTGCTGTCCACTCATGAGTGTCATCTAGCTGGGGCACATCATTTCAATTAATATTGTCTTGTAGGTCGACCTGTTACCACCCCCTCCAGGGTAATACAAGCTAGAGTTTATTTCTAATAAACTAAATAACTACATCTTTTTTTATCTCATTGCTTATTGATACAGTGAGGGAAAAGAAGTATTTGATCCCCTGCTGATTTTGTACGTTTGCCCACTGACAAAGAATTGATCAGTCTATAATTTTAATGGTAGGTTTATTTGAACAGTTACCTGTAAAAAAAATAATAAAAAAAAAACGCATGTCAAAAATTGTATTAAATGATTTGCATTTTAATGAGGGAAATAAGTATTTGACCCCTCTACAAAACATGACTTAGTACTTGGTGGCAAAACCCTTGTTGGCAATCACAGAGGTCAGACGTTTCTTGTAGTTGGCCACCAGGTTTGCACAAATCTCAGGAGGGATTTTTTCCCACTCCTCTTTGCAGATCTTCTCCAAGTCATTAAGGTTTTGAGGCTGACGTTTGGCAACTCGAACCTTCAGCTCCCTCCACAGATTTTCTATGGGATTAAGGTCTGGAGACTGGCTAGGCCACTCCAGGACAATAATGTGCTTCTTCTTGAGCCACTCCTTTGTTGCCTTGGCTGTGTGTTTTGGGTCATTGTCATGCTGGAATACCCATCCATGACACATTTTCAATGCCCTGGCTGATTGAAGGAGGTTCTCACCCAAGATTTGACGGTACATGGCCCCGTCCATCGTCCCTTTGACGCGGTGAAGTTGTCCTGTCCCCTTAGCAGAAAAACACCCCCAAAGCATAATGTTTCCACCTCCATGTTTGATGGTGGGGATGGTGTTCTTGGGGTCATAGGCAGCATTCCTCCTCCTCCAAACACGGTGAGTTGAGTTGATGCCAAAGAGCTCCATTTTGGTCCCATCTGACCCCAACACTTTCACCCAGTTGTCCTCTGAATCATTCAGATGTTCATTGGCAAACTTCAGACGGGCATGTATATGTGCTTTCTTGAGCAGGGGGACCTTGCAGGCGCTGCAGGATTTCAGTCCTTCACAGCGTAGTGTGTTACCAATTGTTTTCTTGGTGACTATGGTCCCAGCTGCCTTGAAATCATTGACAAGATCCTCCCGTATAGTTCTGGGCTGATTCCTCACCGTTCTCGTGATCATTGCAACTTCACGAGGTGAGATCTTGCATGGAGCCCCAGGCCGAGGGAGATTGACAGTTATTTTGTGTGTCTTCCATTTGCGAATAATCGCACCTTCTCACCAAGCTGCTTGGCGATGGTCTTGTAGCCCATTCCAGCCTTGTGTAGGTCTATAATCTTGTCCCTGACATCCTTGGAGAGCTCTTTGGTCTTGGCCATGGTGGAGAGTTTGGAATCTGATTGATTGCTTCTGTGGACAGGTGTCTTTTATACAGGTAACAAACTGAGATTAGGAGCAGTCCCTTTAAGAGTGTGCTCCTAACCTCAGCTCGTTACCTGTATAAAAGATACCTGGGAGCCAGAAATCTTTCTGAATGAGAGAGGGTCAAATACTTACTTCGCTCATTAAAATGCAAAACAATTTATAACATTATTGACATGCATTTATTTATTTTTTTATTCTGTCTCTCACTGTTCAAATAAACCTACCATTAAAATTATAGACGGATCCTTTCTTTGTCAGTGGGCAAACGTACAAAATCAGCAGTGGATCAAATACTTTTTTCCCTCACTGTAGAAGAAACATTTGCCATGGCATTTAAATTGTAAAGTATTCTGTCTGTTCCCCTTCGGTTGCTACATTGGTGGCAGAGGTGAGACAATCCCTGCGGTCTCCCTGGACTTAAGTAAACCAATATATTGGTTTAATGTTCAGTACACACAACTGAGTTGAATACATTTCCCCTCGAGGAGTAGCCTATCGTGAATAAACAAAACAATGCGCATCATGGCGGAGGCCAATTACAAAACGGCATGCATGTGTGTACAGTAGTAATTCGATTGTAAACAACAGTCAATTCACAGCCAACCATCTGCACTGTGCTGCCCCAAGCTATGAGGCAATGACTGGGGATTGAACAGGGATTTGAGAGTCATTACCTTTGTTCAAAGGAAATTATTCCTGCACTTTAAATCTTGATGTAAGTATAACGAATTGCTCATTTTACAACGTTTCAGGTAAGACCCAAGTGCAGACTGTGTTGAAGTAACAATGTTTATTACAGCAATAGGGGCAGGCAAACCACAGGTCAAGGCAGGCAGGGGTCGATAATCCAGAGTGGTGGGGCAAAGGTACAGAACGGCAGGCAGGCTCAGGGTCAGGTCAGGCAGGGGTCGATAATCCAGAGTGGTGGGGCAAAGGTACAGGACGGCAGGCAGGCTCAGGGTCAGGTCAGACAGAGGTCGATAATCCAGAGTGGTGGGGCAAAGGTACAGGACGGCAGGCAGGCTCAGGGTCAGGTCAGGCAGGGGTCGATAATCCAGAGTGGTGGGGCAAAGGTACAGGACGGCAGGCAGGCTCAGGGTCAGGTCAGGCAGGGGTCGATAATCCAGAGTGGTGGGGCAAAGGTACAGGACGGCAGGCAGGCTCAGGGTCAGGTCAGGCAGGGGTCGATAATCCAGAGTGGTGGGGCAAAGGTACAGGACGGCAGGCAGGCTCAGGGTCAGGTCAGGCAGGGGTCGATAATCCAGAGTGGTGGGGCAAAGGTACAGGACGGCAGGCAGGCTCAGGGTCAGGTCAGGCAAGCGTCAAAACCAGTAGGGCGAGAAAAAGAGAGACTGGGGAAAAGCAGGAGCTGAGAAAAATGCTGGTTGACTTGACAAACAAGATGAACTGGCAACAGACAAAAAGCGAATACAGGTATAAATACACAAGGGATAATGGGGAAGATGGGCGACAGCTTTGGGGGCTGGAGACAATCACAAGGACAGGTGAAAGAGATCAGCGCGTGACACATTTAAATTTCCTGATCTGACGCTGGGTACACAGTGTATACGCTCATTTAGAAATATAGTTTGGTGATGGACAGTGACTGTGAAAAATGGTGAACGGTAGTGGTCGTCATTAACCATGCATACCTAAATTATTTTAATTGCAGGTTTTATTTGCTCTAACCACTGTGCTTCGGTGGACCAATGTGACAGACAGAATCTCTTAATCTAAATCAACTTTTCGCCCACCTCCCAAACTATTTTCTATGCCACTCCTCAGTTGCTCAAACTGTTGATCAATTGCTCAAACCTCATTACTCAAACTGTTAATGTTAATGAATCTGGCTTGAGTGACAATGAAATGCCACTGTCATCACTCAAAGCCAGCGCTCGCCCTCATGGCAATGTTTCGAAGGCCTGTTCAGAGCACTTTCGATGTGTTAAATGTTGACAACCTTGATGAGTAGAAGTGAAGAGAACACAATACTGTGGGTATATCTCAATGGGATATATTTTGACCCAAAACGAACAGTATGAACAGACCACAAAAACAGCCCATAAATGTGAGATTATAAACTGCTTGGAAATAGAATACAGAATTGGTTTCATATGAAGTACCTTAATAAACCGAATATATTATAGCCCACTACTCTTTTGATTGATGGAAATTACATTCCCATCCCATGTACATGCAAATAGTCAAGCGTCATTGGAGTCAGTTGTATTCTTTCTGATAGTGTACCTCTAATTTCATGTCTATTACACGTTACATGTTTAAACTTCACAGACGGGTGTGGAATTAAGATTCCTTTGATAATCCCAGTGCCTCTCACAGACATAGTATATGTACCAGCTATAACAACTACGGTTATACTGTATGGGTGGGAGCAGTTAAATTAGTCAGCCATCGCTAATTTAAGTATCCATCAATATGTCTTATCATAAAACATTCCCATACTCCCCTCTCTCTTTACCACTGATCTGTTGATATGTATAAATGATAAGGAATAGCAACTACATCTTGTCCATTCATATACGGTGCATTCTGAAGTATTCAGATCCCTTGATTATTTCCACATTTTGTTACGTTACAGCCTTATTATAAAATGGATAAACTTATCAATCTACATACAATACCCCATAATTACAAAGTAAAAACAGGTTTTTATCAAGTTTTGCAAATTTATTAAAAATAAAAACAGAAACATCACCTTTATGTAAGTATTCAGACACTTTACTCAACACTTTGTTGAAGCACCATTGGCAGCAATTACGGCCTCGAGTCTTCTTGGGTATAACGCTAGAAGCTTGGCACACCTGTATTTGGAGAGTTTCTCCCATTCTTCTCTGCATATCCTCTCTCTGTCAGGATGGATGGGGAGCGTCGCTGTACAGCCATTTTCAGGTCTCTCCAGAGATGTTTGATCGGGTTCAAGTCCGGGCTCTGTCTGGGCCACTCAATGACATTCAGAGACTTGTCACAAAGCCACTCCTGTGTTGTCTTGGCTGTGTGCTTAGCATCGTTGTCTTGTTGGAAGGTGAACATTCGAACCAGTCTGAGGTCCTGAGTGCTCTGGAGTAGGTTTTCATCAAGGATCGCTCTGTACTTTGCTCCGTTCATCTTTCCCTCGATCCTGACTAGTCTCCCAGTGCCTGGCACTGAAAAACATCCCCACAGTATGATCCTGCCACCACCATGTTTCACCATAGGGATGGTGCCAGTTTTCCTCCAGACGGGACGCTTGGCATTCAGGCCAAAGAGTTCAATCTTGTTTTTATCAGACCAGAAAATCTTGTTTCTCATGGTAAGAGAGTCCTTTAGGTGCCTTTTGGCAAACTCCAAGCAGGCTGTCATGTGCCTTTTACTGAGGAGTGGCTACCGTCTGGCCACCCTACCATAAGGGTCTTGGGTAGAGGGCAGTATTTTGAAGTTTGGATGACAAACGTGCCCAAAGTAAACTGCCTGTTACTCAGGCCCAGAAGCGAGGATATGCATATGCATGGTACTATTGGATAGAAAACACTCTGAAGTTTCTAAAACTGTTAAAACAATGTCTGTGAGTATAACAAAACTGATATGGCAGGCAAAAACCCGAGGAAAATCCATTCAGGAAGTGGGATTTTTTTTATGTGAATTGTTTTCCATTGAATGCCTATTGACAATGTTATGGGTTAGGGCCCAGATTGCAGTTCCTATGTCTTCCACTAGATGTCAACAGTCTTTAGACATGCTTTCAGGCTTGTATTTTCAAAAACGATGAGTAAAAATACCTTTTAGTCAGAGGACAGGGGAAGAATGCAGAGTTGCTTTGCGCGCGCGCCGTTCGTTGTTTTTCTTTTCTATTGAAAACGCCATTGTCCGGTTGAAATATTATTGATTATTTAGACAATAGACAACCTGAGGATTAATTATAAACATTGTTTGATATGTTTCAACGAACTTTACTGGTACTATTAGGATGTATTTGTCTGCGTCTGCATTCGACCGCCCTGGAGCCAGTGGATTACTGAACAAAACGTGCCAACAAAACAGAGTTTTTGGGACATAAAGAGGGACTTTATCAAACAAAACAAACATTTATTGTGTAACAGGGAGTCTTGTTGGTGCAACCATATGAAGATCATCAAAGGTAAGTGATTACTTTTAGCGCTATTTCTAACTTTTGTGACTCCTCTACTTGGCTGGAAAATGTTTGTATGCTTTTGTAAGTGGGACGCTATCCTCAAATAATCGCATGGTATGCTTTCGCCGTAAAGCCTTTTGAAATCTGACACAGCGGCTGGATTAACAAGAAGTTCATCTTTAAGCAAATGTATAATACTTGTATATTTTATGAATGTTTATTATGAGTATTTCTGTATTTTGAATTTGGCGCTCTGCATTTTCACCGGATCTTGGCCAGGTGGTCCCACCTGCCCATAAATAAAGGCCTGATTGGTGGAATGCTGAAGAGATGGTTGTCCTTCTGGAAGGTTCTCCCATCTCCACAGAGGAACTCTAGAGTTCTGTCAGAGTGACCATCGGGTTCTTGGTCACCACCCTGACCAAGGCCCTTCTCCCCCGATTGCTCAGTTTGGCCGGGCGGCCAGCTCTTGGATGAGTCTTGGTGGTTCCAAACTTCTTCCATTTAAGAATGATGGAGGCCGCTGTGTTCTTGGGGACCTTCAATGCTGCAGAAATGTTTTGGTACCCTTCCCCAGATCTGTGCATTGACACAATCCTGTTTCTGAGCTCTACGGACATGTACTTTGTCCTCATGGCTAGGTTTTTGCTCTGACATGCACTGTCAACTGTGGGACCTTATATAGACAGGTGTGTGCCTTTCGAAATCATGTCCAATCAATTGAATTTACCACAGGTGGACTCCAATCAAGTTGTAGAAACATCTCAAGGATGATCAATGAAAACAGGGTGCACCTGAGCTCAATTTCGAGTCGCATAGCAAACGGTCTGAATAGTTATGTAAATAAGGTTTTTCTGTTTTTTATTTATCTACAAACCTGTTTTTTCTGCTTTGTCATTATGAGGTATTGTGTGTAGATTGATGGGGGAAATGATCATTTAATCCATTTTAGAATAAGGCTGTAACGTAACAAAATGTGGGAAAAAGTCAAGGGGTCTGAATACCTTCTGAATGCATTGTATTAGTGGAAATTAGATGAGTGGAAGATAATTTTATTGGGCACAGCATAAAATATGCTCAATTTCTTAATTGAAAGTTCTTAATAGTCCAGCAATGGGCTTAATCTGGGTGTAGGAAACAGGTTCTACGTAAGTCTCCCCGAAAACCAAATAACAAAGATTATGAATGTGTATATCTTAGTTTAACAAATGCTTAAATAATTGAGTGTCCTAATACATCTAAAGTCATTCAATCAATGATGGTGTTTACTTGAGTGGGCTCATTCAATAATCCTCCGAGGTTGACAGAACCAGCTTTTTCTCAGTAAAGCCGCATGCAGCAATCTTCTTCAGTAACCTTCAATCACCTAACCTAATGTATTGTCCCTCTCCTCTCACCCTGTCACATAATTAACCACTGAATGTGTCTGAAAAATAAATAATACAATGATGCTGGTGTTTTATTATGCTCCTCAGGGCAAGGAGAGATGAGCAGGGAATACACAGGTGCAGTCATAGTACGTAGAGTGGCCAGTAGGGGCGGTATGTGAGCTGCAATTTGAACTGAATTTTAGGGCATTGGTGCATGGATGTCTGTGTTCCGTTGGGCGAGCTTGGTTAATGTTCCAGTTTAGTTATCTACTATGCAAGTTAGACCAAATTATGTGTGCCATTGAAGTTATGAAATGTGTCTTATCTAACATTTACAACCGAATTTATATTTTAGACAACACAATACGTTATTCAAACAACAATTAATGCAGCATGAAGTCCTGCATCGTTGTCTGCCATCTACACAGTGATCACTCCTAGTTCAGTCTAGTCAAGCGGTCCTTGTAGCGTTTTCTGAAGGCGCTGTCCACTTCAGTGGTGCTGAAGCTGATGAACCTGGTAGACCTAACCAAACAATTAAGAGAGATTTCCGTTTATGCTCAGTCACAAGAAATATCCTTTAATTGTAAGATTATGCCTATCGTGCATATTCATCTTGCACTTGAGATTTCTTCTCAGCAGCTGTCCGTGAGTGGTTAAAATAACAATTAAATAAATTGTCATGCATAATTTAACCCCATCCTGTTTAAATCCATGGAATTGTAAACCTGCATAAAATTGGATTTGGTTCAATATGACATGACATTGATTAATTCATCCTCAGGTTTTAGCATATAGGCATTCAACACTATCGCCACAGAAGTTGTCCATTAATTCGCTTGTTCGGCGTTTTGTGAAGAGATCAAACAATCAGTCAGTCAAGCAAAGCATAAAGGCATAATCATCAGACTTAATTTGCATCAAATGTTTGCAGTTCCTCAATCCCCACTTCTGGTCAAATCCCACTGTTACCAAATCAATTTGGGTTTTTCGCTTGCTGTTTCCTATGACCGTAACTTCTGCGCTGAAAATGATAAGGTCTGTCAAACGTCTGTCCGTTATCCATCACCTTTCACCGGTGATCACCTTATGGATCTTCTTCGGCTTAACATCTGCGCCCGCGTCTTCTCTGGCCCAGTTGCTCTGCTCGTTACTTTTCTTGACATTATCCTATATGAAATCATACCTTGTAACTCATAACATTTTGTTTTGCATGGGTCATAAAACTTACTTGCAGAACCATATAATTTTCGATCAGACTACAAATGTTTATCGTGTAGGCCTACCGCAATGATTTAGGCTATTCAGTGTTTGCATGAATTTAGTAACCTGCATCCAAGCATACACTGTATAGTTAGTTGTCTATCAGCCCTCATCAGCCACTACTCTGAAATAAAAACAGTGCGCTCTGCCCGCGTCTCTCTCCGGCTAGAACAAATTCCATTTTACCTGGCTTCTCCAGACAGCACCGAGACGTGAAGTCTCTGCAGTCACGTGGGTCGGGCGTACGAGCGAATGCTTTATTTAGAAGGTGTGTGTAGGCTGTGTGTGTTTGTGTGTGTGTGTGTATGTGCGCGCGCGTGTGTGTGTGTGTGAGAGAGAGAGAGTAGGGGGGGTGTCCCTCCGCATTTTTGCAGCTTGCCATGCTTTTAGACACCGTGAGCGCTGGAGAAGGCGAGAGCGAGAGAAGGAACGCCAGGCTCACTATCTGTCTTTGAATATAATAACGGGGTTCCCAGCCTTTCTTCCCTTATTTCCCCTTCACTTTCCGTTTTAAATAGTTATTTCCCCTGTTATAAATATAGTTGTTACTTTTTCTTTAGTGTTTCCTGCGTTTTGAGGCT
This sequence comes from Salmo salar, assembly GCF_965601325.2. Classification (NCBI taxonomy): domain Eukaryota; kingdom Metazoa; phylum Chordata; class Actinopteri; order Salmoniformes; family Salmonidae; genus Salmo; species Salmo salar. Next base: position 68,319,364 of record NC_138291.1, read on the forward strand.
TCTGAACGATAGTTGTGATTTGCAGCGTTTTTGGACATTGTTTGTGGTGCCCCAATTGATTGTCGGACAGCCGAGAATGCTTGGATGAGCTGCTTCGCTAAAAGCCGGAGATGGAGTTGCTGTTGATCTGCCTTTCCCTGTGGATATTGCAATGCAATTCTGCCGGAGCGGATTCCATCATTCATATTGGTAATCACCCTGGATAGCTATGCGCGGGTTTTAGTGAGAAGTGCTGCAGAAACATCTAGAATCAAGACTTTGTATAGTAGAGACAAATGCATGCGATGCGCATAAAAACCATAGAGCATGAAGGGCAGCTTCGGGGATAGTTTACGGGATAAATAGGCCTAATCTATTTTGACTGCGTCAAATGTAAACAAAGTTTTCAGAGAGAGTGCAGTAAGTGAATGGAATATATCGATGTCTTAAATGTCGATAAGACATTGATGATGATTTTCCCCATTAGCTTTTGGGGAATCAATAGTCCCATGTGTGGTTCACGGTTTGTTAAGCCCTCCCCCTGGAACGTGATCACAATATCAATACTATAGACGGGTTTTCAATGTGAGAGATGCAGTAGGCTTCTGGTATTACACTGGTTTATGTAGCCTAAACCTCGAGGGAGCTTTTCTGTCAGTTTATGCTTGTTTGATCTGCCAGAGTTTTCCAACACATAAAAAGCACGAGTCGTCATTGTATTGGGGAGATAGATTAACTCATGATGTTATAGAATTTTAAAAAGAGATGGCAGGATTTAAGTTGATGCCCGATCTCCACAAAATACAAATTATAAACGGAACTACGCCTATAGCCGGGTCGTTCCAATTAGGTGCCCTTTGAGTAGTGCAACTTGGTGGGGAAAAACATGTTATTTCACCTAATTGTATCATTCTGTCATAAAGAGCACATGTTCAACTTAATAAACAATGTATTTTCCCATCTCAAGTGGTTAAATAAAATATATATATATAGTACGTGCCTATTAAGTACCAAATAAAGTAACATGGTTGACCACAGGGTCGACGAATTCATCTTAAATCAGACATAAATAGCCTTGTGACAGAGAATGGAAGCTTGTTCTGTGCAAACGGGAGGGGCAACTGAATGCAAGATTCACACAAAAAAAATGAAATTGTTAACATGTCTAGCCTGTCTATCTATTGGTAACAGGGTTGACGTGTTATGCTCAACCCGCCCAGTTTTCCACCACCGAACACCCGAAAATTGCCAAAAAGAGTAGAATCAGTTCACCGGTTTTTACACTATGATTTGACTATAGTCCCGTTTTGCTCAGTTGGTAGAGCATGGTGCTTGCAACGCCAGGATTGTGGGTTAGATTCCCACGGGGGACTAGTACGAAAAAGTATGAATATGTATGCACTCGTTACTTTAAGCCGCTCTGGGTAAGCGCCTCTGCTAAATGACAAAAAAAATGTAAAATGTAAAAATGACTATTAGATGTTCAATACTTTGTTTAAATTATTATTTAAAAAGGAATAGTTTTACCATTTTAAAACGAAAGCTAAGTTCACATAAAATGGTTGACCTTAAAATGAGGGACATATATTTGTTTTACCTTAAAACTTATCATTAATCACATTAAATAAATAATACCCACTGGGCACAGAAGTCAATACAACATCTTTTCCACGTTGGTTCAACACATTTTCATTGAAATGACGTGGAAACAACGTTGATTCAACCAGTGTGTGCCCAGTGGGCAATCTGCAGAAATGACTTTGTCAAAGCATCAAGATAACTCGTGCTTTAAAATGATAGTGAAAACATGGATAAATGTTGGGATTAAGTGGGTTCATATCTTTCTAGAATGCACAGAGGATGCACAGAGGGACACACGCAAATATATGGTATTTCTTTGATGGGCATATTCTCAACATACCCTCAGCATACCCTTAAATATGTCCATTACTTTGTACTTATCATACGGCATACATGTCATGCATCATTCCACCGCTTACATATACCAGCAGTAAGTGCTCTCTCTCTTCTGCGTCATTCTCCATGGAAATTGCAGTATGGTTTTAGTAGACCCCAATAACACTGATAACCCAGACATTACAATTAATCATGCCACTTTCTATTGTTTTACACCACACTTTTGGTTTATGGGAATATCTGTGTTTGCGGTATTGGGTTACCTCTCTTTTTTGAATGTGTCTGCGTCCGACAAATGCTGAAGTGCAGTGGTCTCTCTCTCTCTCTCTCTCTCTCTCTCTCTCTCTCTCTCTCTCTCTCTCTCTCTCTCTCTCTCTCTCTCAAAAATAGTGTCGGGAAACTTTACGGAAGCTACACATGTCTTAAATGGCATACATTTGCCTTCAATGTCAGAATAAATCATGTCTCTGAAGTATATCGTCACTTTATTTTGTAGGCTTGTCATATTACTTCACTCAATGACATCGTCTGTATGTAATCCACTGTACTACAGTGTAGCCTCCATACGCTGTCCTCAAAAGACACCAGCCAAAGAGATGCAACTGACACGCAACGATGGTCAACCACAGTTCAACTTTTCCTCTTGAGGTTATATCCTTCATACGTACATACGTCCTTCCACAACACACGTCTGTTCTCAGCTTCATTGGATGCGAATTTAATCCCTGTAGCCTATGCTGCTTTCAAGGTCCTGAAATGTAGCCTATTGTGAGGCGCACAATTAAATGGTAAATAGCGAGGAGCTTTTGCTCTCAGGTCCATACAGTATGTGAAATAAATCCCATTCATAGTTTCCAGAGCTGTAGGCAAGTACTATACAAACAGCGTTTGTGACTATGTAGGTCTACTGCCGCTCTCCAAGGTCCTGAAATGCACGGCGAGGCGCACAATTGAATGTCATAGAGCTTGGCACACAAATTAACTAGCGTAGAACTATTAAATGCAATGTTTTAATGTGAATACATGTGCATAGGCCTACATGCAGCGTTCACAGTGGTACTGAGTTATATTTAAATGTGAACGTAACCTACTTATGTGGTTGTTGTGTTGTTTATAGTTTTTCTGTCTGTTTTTACTTCCTTTGTACACCAGTGGGCACTATTTTGGTTCATTGGTCACACGTCTTTTGGCACACGGTGACTAGGAAATGGGAATGCACACAGGTATGGAGAGTACGATAATTGCATCTGCTAGCATTTAAACCTTGTTATGTCTTTATTTTTGCTGCTAATAAATCGGCAAAACACCAACCCAACGAAAGTTCCATTTCTACAAAGCGTTCAGTTTTGCAAGTGTTTATGAACATTTTAAATCCCACCTGTGTTAGAGTGGCTACAGTATTACATCAGGAACTTTTGACAAGGTTAGGCGCTTCAGTAAAAACGTAGCCTAGCCTAAATTATATTCTGCCTACACATCCAAATGGCGCAAATACCACAGTGAACAATCAATAAGGTGGTCCAGTGTAAACTGCATCATCATTATATAAACGAATAGGCCTTCAATGATGGATGAAATGAACCTGTCGGTGAATAAATAAAAAATACATGGCCACAGTTCACAGTTTATTTTCCCGCCATAAAGTAAGCTTACATAGATTTTTTTCTTCAACAGGTGCCATATTTGAGGAAAACGCTGTCAGGGATGACGAAATTTTTCAACTTGCCATTTCTGACCTAAGCCTCAACGACGACATTCTACAAAGCGAGAAAATCACCCACTCTGTAAAACTTATCGAGGCTAACAATCCATTTCAAGCAGTGCAGGAAGGTAAGTGATATCCAGCAGAATAATTTTAGAAATTGATTGCTTTGCTGTTGTTATATTTCATTCCTTAGGTCTGGGGACACCGTTTCAGTTTGGTGGTTAGTTCTGACGTCAATGGCATAATAGCGCGAGGGCTACTTATCTTCTTACCATGGTCAGATATTTGCGGGTATTGTGCTTGTATTTTTTTTTTAACTCTTTCCATTTCTTGTTTTCATAGTTTGGTGTAATATCTACTGATTATGGTCTTAGACTTAGACTCACACGATCAGCCTAAGAATGTAGATGCCATCATAAAATAAACCAAGGCCCAATAGCAAGGGGTCTGAAACATATGTGTATGTCTCTCTCCTTCAGCAACCTATAGTCCACTGCATCCTTTCACAATGGCCTTGAATAGCTACTCCCTTACAAAAGCGCTCAAATAGTAGTATTACCTCATCTATAATAAGGTATTTCTCATTGTCATTCAAATGAGAATTCAATTACACCTCTTACAGTAACAGTGCCTGCATTGAAATACCAATTGATGTATTAAACTTCCATACAATCAACCTTCTCTATGTTGAAAGCCAGAAATACAAAATACCTCTGCAATGTTTCACAGAATAGGAAAATTGTAGCCCTGAAATAAGACTCAGGTATTACATTTGAAAACTCAAAATGCATTATTGCTGATCAAATACAATTTTATTTGTCACATACTTTGTAAACAACAGACTAACAGAAAAATGGTTACTTATGTGCCCTTCCCAATAATGCAGGAAGAAAGAAAATAGAGAAATAGTAGAAAAGTAAAACACATAATAATAAATAAGTAAAAATAACATGGCTATATACAAAGTCGATGTGCAGGGTTACGAGGTAATTGAGGTAGATATGAATAAAGTGACAGATTAACAGTAGTAGCAGCGTATGTGTCCAAAAAGTCATTGCAAAAAGGGTCAATGCAGATAGTCCGGGTTGCTATTTGGTTAACTATTTAGTAGTCGTATGGCTTGGGGATAGAAACTGTTCAGGGTCCTGTTGGTTCCAGACTTGGGGCATCGGTACCACTTGCCATGCACTAGGTAATCGAGAAAACAGTGTATTACTTGGGTGGCTGGAATCTTAGAACATTTTTAGGGCCTTCCTCTGACACCGTCTGGTATAGAGGTCCTGGATGGCAGGGAGCTTGGCCCCAGTGATGTACTGGGCCATACGCACTACCGTCTGCAGCGCCTTGCGGAAGGATGCCAAGCAGTTGCCATACCAAGCAGTGATGCAGCTAGTCAAAACGCTGATGAGTTTCAGCTAATGTCCTATGACTTGACAGCATGCTGCTGAGCCAATCTCAGAGTTTGGGAAACTACTGCATGTTGGACTTAATCAGTTAAGTTTTTGCACAGTAAAAGTGGGTTGACTTCCATTTAGGGGTTTGTTTTCTTAACTCGTCCTAATTCAGAGTTGCTGCCTGTCGTCAAAACATGTAGAAGCAAACCATTTTCTGTTAACAAAATGCTTCTGCTATTACATCTGGTGATAAGGTACCAGCTCTGAAACCAAGTGTAAGAGATGACAACAGATGTTCATTTCTGGCTGCAAACTAAACAAATCATTGAGGAAGAGTTCATATACAACAACAACACAAACGTCTATTGGGTATCAAGGCTGATTGATAGTGAGCCTAAATAACCTTGCAAATGAACCTGCTGCTTTGGCTATGATGCTTTACTTTGATTATTATCAAAGCTTACCAAGTGTGGTGCAGCAGGGCCAAGCCTAACCAGCACAAAGAATGCTGGCTAGGGGAACAAGCTCCATCTGAGCACGGTTCCCTTAATGAGGGTGTGGCAGCCCTCTCACTGACTGCCTAAAGACTTAAAGGTGCGTGGCTCTCACTCTACGGGGAGTGTGTTCTGGAGTGCACACATCATGTGAGGTATGGTTAGGGCCGATATGATTTGCAGCGTTTAAGCTTTTGGCTAGTCCTGTCGACTTCATGCTTTTTTCGAAGTTTAAAGCCTGACCTGTAGAGCTCTGAAAGAGACAGGATTTAATTGGCCTTTTCTTAATAAAAGCCTCTGTGCACTGAACTCCTGTCTCCTATGCCTTTACCTATGAGTCATTGCCCATGCCAAACCCCCTAGACAGTGTGAAACCACTTGCACTGTCACACCGAGTCACTATTTCCACACTAGCAGTGCTATTTCTATATTCTGAATGGTTGACTGTGGGTGTTTTGGAACTCTAGGGGCTTTCCAGTCGATGAGGCCGCAGGATCGATGAGCCTTCCTGGGCCTGGGGTGTGTGTGAGATGAGGGGGGGTTTTGAGTGACAGTAGGGTCATGTTGGCCTTTGCTTTGCTCTTTTGTTCACATTCAGCCCACTGTGACTGCCTGGTCTCATAGACTAGACGTAACATAGTAAATGTAAATCCAGGTCAAATTATTATAATAAGTTTGGTATGGTTACTTAAAGTTACTTAAGGCAAAAACAAAAATAGTGTGGTTAGTTGTAGTGGAAGGGTGGGAGTATAACGCAAACGTCTAGTAACCCAAAGGTTGTGTGTTTGAATCTCTTCACGGACAACTTTAGCATTTTAGCTAATTGGCCACTTTGCCACTACTTAATACTTTTTATCTACTTTGCAACTACTTAGCATGTTAGCTAACCATTCCCCTAACCCTAACCTTAACCCTTTAACTTAACCTCTTAACCCTAACCTTAACTCTAACCTTAACCCCTAACCTTAGCCACATAGCTAACATTAACATTAGCCACCTACTGTAGCTAACATTAGCCAAATTGGAATTTATAACATATCATTAATTTAATATCATACGTTTTGCAAATATGTAACATATTGTATGAATTGCAATTCGTAACATATCATACAAATTGTAATTCGTAACATGTCATACGAAATGGATGATGGACATCCACAAATTAATACATACCATACGAAACGCAACACATCATACTAATTAGAGTGTTTCAGATTTACTTTACAATGTTACATTTATCCCTGAGTCCAGGTTGAAGTGAAGAGGAGTCAGTAGGAGGGTAAGAGGGAAATAAACTGCTGTGGCATAACTGTATTCATTAGCATACTTGTCTCCTTGATTTAGAGGGACTAAAATGTGATGAGAGCGTCCATATTTGCATTAAGTTGATCACTGAATGATGGCAGGTTTGGGTTAGGTGGCATCCTTCATATCAAGACTGATATGATAGATTCAGGTAAATTATTTATAGTTGAGACTTGACTCGAATTGACAAACAATCAGATCATTGACAAGGTAGTTTGAGTTATTTTTCAAATTTCAAGTTTTTATTTAGCATTATAACACCCGTTAACTATTCACTGCAGGAGATGAGCGTCTATTTTAGTCACCCAGTTGAGATGCAGTAATATGTTGAGTGCTTTGCACCAATATCCCCCCGTCCAACACCCATTACTACAACTCCATTTTCATCAACCCCTCCCAAGGTAAAAGTCGAGGAGAATTTAATTGCTCTAAGGTAAGCCCATAGACTTAACAAAACCCACCTTCTACAATAACTGTAAGGTTCCCTTTTACCTTCCTCCACTGGCTCAAATAGACTCAAATAATAGCTCCTTTTTGAGTGTTGGTGTGACCAATCCAATATCCCCACCAGATTCCCCATTTATGACAACTCATTATTCGCAGCGCTCTAAACATGATGGAAAGCTGACCTTTGACCATTATTATCACTGTGGTTTAATAAGGTAAATCTCAATAAGATTTCTTTGTGATTTTATGTCTATTTCCTGGGTGTGAGGAGAATGTTCATTTCATTTTTTTCCCAGGGCTGTTTATAACTCTAAATTGTTATTGCAAAATGTAGATTTCTGCCTAAATAGACATACCCAAAAGTAACTGATATTCATGTATAATTACATGATTATATTTGGAAAGAACACATCTGGGAGATTATGAGGAAATTATCAGAAGATAGATAGGAGTTACATAGTACAGAATACACAAGATCAAGCACACACAAAATCATTTTTTATTTATTTTGAAAGTAGTCTTTCATTGACCAGCTATAAGTGAATTATTGATAACTAGAGCTGGAAACACATCAGATGGCTTCCACAACATGTGAACAATATCAGAAAAAAATGGGATTGATAGACCTAACAACTAGAAATAGGCAGATGTTTTACTAAGTGGTGTCAGGTGTGGTCACGGGACGTTTCCAAGTGTCCCTAAACCTCTCCAAAGTGGCATATGTCTGTAAATTAGATCATTCCAGTGATATTACATATTTGCAATCCCTAAGTGCTATTTGTTCAGTGTAAAAACACAATTCCGACCATATCAACCTCACTCAAACATTGTGGTGTTATGGGATATCCAGGGTACATTCAACCTCTCCAAAGTGTACGAATGTGGTAATTGCACTGTTTTTGCACACTGGATGTGCCTAAAAGTTATTGTTCACTATAAAAACTAAATTTCTACAACACCAACCTCTCTCAAACATTGTGGTTGTGTCGGGGGACATACAGGGGATATGGATGCCTACAGCGCGTGAGCAGGCAACATCATAATTTTGATGCGCAAAGATATAGTCACTCTGTGGACATTCGATGTTGCCATTAAGTCATACAGATAACAATAGGCTAGATGTGTTCCTACCAACCTAAGGATTAACTTGATACCCCCCATGTAGTTATAGCTGAAACACAGACCAAATCGAAGCTTACCTTGTAAGATGTTTGCTGTTTGGTGAAAACGTTGTGTAAAATAAACATTTTGACTCTCTGGCTGGTGATCAATAACGATAGGTCACAGGCAGACAAATAAGACATCCTCATGATCTGTGGAGTCCCGGATTTCGGTGTGTATCAACTAGTGATGCACCGATATGACATTTTTGGCCGATACCGATATCCAATATTTTCCTTGCCAAAAAAAATGATACCGATAACCTCATTACCAGTAAAACGTAATCAAAACCTATTTCTTTCTCTTACTTGCTGTGCTGTTTTGTTGTTCATTTGTTCAGTCGTTTCATTCTCAACCAGGATTTCTATGGAACGCCGTTTGGGTCTTTGCGTGTCAAAAAAAAAGCTTGTTGTCCAATCAGGACCTGAATATGACTGCACATCACATAATAATTTAACACGTTCATACATTTTTTAATGTAGTTATTACACATTGATTACACTATCACTCGTATTTCATATGTCACAACGATTCATCGATACGTATGGTAAAGTTGTCTCGTGCACCTACAGTGCTGGTCATAAAAAAAGGTGGCTAGCTCATGGATGCAAACAATGTTTTTCTACAAAAACATAGCAAAACAACATAATCTGCTTCAGTAGCTATAGTTAGCTAGCTAACTATATAGCTAGGTGTCATCATCCAACATAACCCTCATTTATAAGACAGTGCTTATTTGATTAATGGTGGTCTATGTGAACCTAGCCACAATAAGGATTAGCCACAATAGTGGAATTTGCGGTAAGCCTTCAAAATAAAGGTATGGCATAATTCTACTATTTGTATTCACTTTTATTTTGAAGGCAAACCGCAAATTCCACTATTGTGCCTAATCCTTATTGTGGCTAGTTTCACAACACATAACCCGGTCCGGTCGAGCGTCACTAGCTAGATGAAGCTAGCTGGCTGCTTATAATGTTAGCTTTGGGCAACAGGGTTAAGTAGCTGGCAAGCTAATACTTACTCACAAGGATTCCTAAATCATTGCTAAGAATAATGAAAATGACTGCAAGTTCTACTGGTCATTGTTTTCAGGCTGGTTGTATTGGTGCTAGCTAGGTACCAAGCTAAAGTTAGCTACCCCAGAAGTTGTGGTCGAACAATTGATGCTTTACTACCAACACGGTATTGTAAACACATCGTTCGTGGCCGGTGTTTGCTTGTTTGCAGACTTTTTGTACAGCTTTAACAGTGTTACTGTATCTTTTTTGACACGCAAAGACCCAAACGGCATTCCATAGTATGTATGTCGTGAAGCTAAAAGCAGTGACGCTATTACTGTGTAACTCCGGTAGGGCAACATCTGAAAAATAGCGCACTTGGTAGTGTGTACCGGTGCTCGACCAGTCGGAAAAAGACAACATCACACACGACAGAGAACAGTTGATTGTCAAGGGAAATTAATTCCATTATCTGGATTTCGCCTTTGAGTTGTCTCGCTGAAATGTTCTTTCTCTTTCAAATGACTGCTCGACTTGTTGACTGCTCGATCCACACAGCAGATATTGTGGGCTAGGTTAGGAATGCTGTGTTGCAAAATGTAGCGCAAAATTTTACGTGGCATCATTACGTCATGTACCTACGTTATATAGGCATGCACTGTAACTTAGTTTTTAACATCGGCGTTAAACTAGACATCGGGCCGATACCGAAGTTGGCATTTTTAGCTAATATTGGCCGATTCCGATATGTTCACCGATATATTGTGCATCCCTAGTATCAACGTATTTTGTGTTTATTTTCGTTTATGTTTCTCAACGCTAACCAGAATGTAGGTAGCAGCCTTCTTGAAAAGAGGTCATTGGCTCAGCCTGTCTTATAAATTTGTATGTCCATATATGGTAATGAGTCATACCAAAGATTTGAAGGCGCCGATCAATAGCCATATACTCAACTTCCTGCAAACTCCCTGTTTTTGCAGATAGGGGCTACCATTCTCATACCAGACTGATTTAATTAAAAAAAAATCAAATAGTGTCCCCAAATATGGGGACTTTACATTTAAGAGGTTTTAATTACCCAGTGGTTATTTTTAATCCGTCATAAGCTCTCTGATAGGCCTTCAGACCCTGCACTGCTCCAATCAGCTAAGTGAGGTCACAGCCATGGTGTACATTTCACCCTTTCATTTAGTCCATGTCTAACGCTATCCCTGTAATTATATTGTATGCTTTTGGGCCTGGCTTGGCCATGCTGCTTATTGTGCATTAATGCTGCATTGTATAGTGTTGGATTCGACATTTTGAACATTAAGGTTATTAAATAAAATATTATTAAAGATGATTAAATAAGTGATAGGAAAGAAGCATAGAATCAAATGAGAAAGAGACTGGGCCTCTGTAGAAAGACATAGCTGTGTAATGTGTTGGAATGTGTTGGGGGACGGGAGCAGAGCACCGTGTTGATACAGGAAAGACAGATGGACATCTGTGGATTAGATGAAGGAGGGGTTGAGGTCAGGAGGTGAAGACAGGTCACCCGAAGGGAGTTATAAGGGTTTGGTATCTTGTTACTCTTTTCCTGTTAAACCATAAGATCTAAGGATTGGAGAGAAGGGGGAGTGTTTTAAGTGGGATATATATATATAGCAACACACACGCACATACACGTGAACACACGCTTGCACATACACGTGAACACACGCTTATATATATACCAAGTTTAATTCTTCCCAAAGGTTCTCAACCAAGTTTAATTCTTCCCAAAGGTTCTGTACAGCTGTATTCAGACACTCCAACAGTGTCCGAATACAGCTGTACAGAACCTTTGGGAAGAATTAAACTTGGTTAAAGCTTCTCTAGTGTCCGTGAGTTATTTACTCTGAAAAATAAGAACCTAACAATAGTATGGAGGGTTTACGATAACATTGTTTACTAGTACGTAGCGCTGCACTGCAGAAGGGCTGTGTAGATTTGCATGACAAACTGAGTAGTTGTTAAACAATAGTTAGCCTAGTAAGAGATGCAGTATGTGTGATCCTGCTTTAGTTCAGTGTGCAAGCGTGTGTTCACGTGTATGTGCGTGTGTGTTGCTACTTTATACATGCTGAGTTGGCTGTGTGTGTATTTGTCTGTGTATATGTGTTAAATAGTGATTTATTTACTGTTCGTATCCTAGGTGTGTTTGCGTATGCATTTTTGCTGTACCTTTCCTCACAACCTGTCCTGTCATGTATGAATGCTGCCTTGCCTGTGCGTGTTGCATGTGCCTGTTCATGCTGTTGTGACCATGTAGTCTAATGCTGATTAGATCATAGCTAAACCTCTGGGGCTACCTGGCAAATAGAAATGCCTGTCAAACCTGCAGCACATTGAGGCCTGAAAGACACTCCATAGAATATGAATTTGTTTATATCCCCTTTGTCAGCATTGCCAAGCGCCATAGGACCTGTCAGAGAATAGAGAGACAAAGTGAGCTGAGAAAGAGAGTGAGAGAGTGTGAGTTATGGTCCAGGCCACTGCTCCTAAATGTGGTCACTGTTCTGTCCGTACTCTCCCTGGAAAGTGTTCCACTGGAGCATTCTGTACAAGGCTTTGTCCTCTGTGCTGCTGCAGTCATTCCTTGGGTGCACTGGGATATGTTGTGTCACTCAGGTTATTGACTCTGTATGTCTCTCTTTGAGTTTACTAGACACCTCTTAATGCATTGAGAGTGTAAGTCATCTCAAGGAATCAGCCTATAGAGGAATTGCTAACACTTTGAATGTGATTTGCCTTTGGGGTCTGGCGTGTTGGTACCACTGTTGATTAGATTTAAAGGCTGCCAATTTTCTTTTTACTCTGATCTGTATTCAAAGGAGTCATCAGCTTCTCTCTAAATGTCACTGCGAGCTGGGATTTCACTAATCTTTTAATGTGGGTATCAGAAAACAGACTGGCCTTTTTAAAGCATGGTACCGCGTTTAGAAAAAAAGTAAAGCAATGTTATTTGTTTTTCCCCCCTATTCCCTCGACAATTACAAGGCCTGTAATTGCCAGGTTTTCAGGAAATGAAATGGTGAACTTTGGATTCAGATGTAAACAAAGTGACTGTAAGGCACTAATGAGGGTGTTTCAGGCTTATCAGTGCTTTCTTTTCTCCACCGTTTCCGCATGTTCAGAGAACTCCAGCTGATGTGTCTTTGCAAAGTGATTTCAGATATTTTCATAGTAGTAGAGCACATTGGGTGGTGCTCTCTCTGGGTCATGCTGCTACAGGTTGAGTTTTATTGTGGAATGTAAACATAGACATCATGGTATGAGGTCTGGTAGAAACTATGGATGAATTGGACCGACTCTGTCATATACGGTATGAAGATTCCCAATCCATTGTTATTGCAGTATGTTGTCATATTATCTATTCACATGTACTTGCCTGTCTGTCTGTAGAAAGGATTTACTAAACTAACACCAGCATGGGTTATTATCCTGCATTTCTCTTCCATGTTGCAGTAAGAACAGTGCAGGTCAATATGACAGATGTTTTCACTTTTCTGTGACCCCAAAACCTCAGATTTTCCACCAAAGCTCCATTAACTGTAATAGTGATGTAGGTGGTGAAGAGGGAATCGATACTGATTGTCCAATCAGATGGATGCTTATGATTGTCTGTCAGCCTATATACAGTACTCTCTTATATATCCAGGTCACACGTCTATGGCATAATGTACCTTTTTCTATGGTTTGTTGTGCTTTGACATTATTGAGCTGCTTAAAAAGAGCTTGAGAAATATTGATGGTGAGGAGGGGGGATGGAGAGGAGGAGGGCAGGGATGGTGAGGTGGAGGGGGGGTGGGGAGGAAGGAGGGATGAGGAGGAAACGGATGGTGGGAGTAGGAGTTGGGGAGTGTGGGGGTGTTCAGGGGGAGGCATTTGTTGGAACCCCCCCTGCCTCATGCCGAAGAGCTTGGAGGGCAGTGTGTATAATTTACTACCCACCTCCTGCACTGTTGGCTGTGGAGGACTCCATTCCAGGACGGAAGACGAGGAGCGGAAAATAAGCCTCAGAGTAAATCCTATTAGATTAAACAGGAGGAGGAGGGAAACGGAGAGTGGGGGAGGGGGGGGGGGGGGGGGGGGCTGTGAAATCTTAGGGAATAAAAAAGATGAGGTCATTTGAAACTGTTTGTCTCTCGGTTCAGCTCACTGCCACATTGACTACAAGGCAAATGAGACAGTGTTTGTGAGTCGTTGTCTGTGGTATCGCCTAGAAACACAGTTCCATTCAGCATCAGTGAGTGGGCCCATCTGTTACTGTGTCACTCTGGCACAAGTCCCCACACTCCTGCCCAGGCATTATGGATTTACCTCATAATAAGGCTATGTAAGCCTTTAGACAGAGACTGAAACACCAAAACCCTGTTTTTTGTTGTTGTTGTGAAGAGCAGATGAAATCTGGACAAAATGCAGTCCATTGGACATAATACTATTAATAATGATAATTTATTGTATTTATATATTTATTTTCCAACTGCTCAAAACGCATTACATTCAGACATGCACTATAGCTCTTGCCTATTTTCAGAACAGATTGCTTTGAGACGTGTCATGGCTGAAGTCATAGCAAGCTACAAGCTACGAACCCAGTTAATTCCCCAAGCCATTTTTGTCATGCCACCCACATGAACGTCTACAGACGTAAAGTGCTACTGTGTATAATGCAAGTGGAAAAGCCACATACACAACAGATGATTTGATCTCAGTCTTTCTCACAGATTGTTGCTGGTAAAGGAAATGTGAGATGAATAATGTCTTCGCATGCTGTGGTGTACTCAACCCAACCAGTATGCTTTATGTTTCACAAATGAGAGCATGCATCGCTGCTCTTCGAACACTGACTTGATTTATAACCACTAAGTATTGGGCAGATTTGTATTTGTCTGGAAATTTTTCACATGCATAAAAATGAAAAATGACTTTCCAGAACCAGTCATGCGGTGCCCTCTTTATCCATCTGTCCATTCTTGTGATGTCACTTACTAGGGTATTCTTTGGCAATCATACTGTAGGAGGGTGGATAAATATCTGAGGTACATCATTCCACCTCTCCATAAGAGAGGGCGTTAATTATGAAGTAACTACAGGTTAATTAAAGATCTTCTGGGGGGGGGGGGGGGGGGGGGGGGAGAGAGGTATACGTGTGTGAAATGAACGTCCTCGAGCCCTTTGTAACTAAAGTTAATATGAATTATTCATATTTTACCTTAGTCAAGTACAGTACGCTCATCTTATTCCCTTTTCTAGTCATGTACAGTTTTGACCTCATTATGTCCTTCCTAAGACAGAAAATGTTCCGTACCATTGCTCTTATTTACCCCATTTTGTTTTCAGTGCTGCAGTAAGTGTGTGTGTGTGTGTGTGTGTGTGTGTGTGTGTGTGTGTGTGTGTGTGTGTGTGTGTGTGTGTGTGTGTGTGTGTGTGTGTGTGTGTGTGTGTGTGTGTGTATTTGCTTGGAGCAGTAGATGTCCTGGCAATAAAGCAGCTTCACATATACTGGCCAAATAGCCCATACAACACTGTCATCATTGCCAAACTAGCAGCTTTGGCTATGCAGACATACCCTATATGCCTTGTGAATATTACAGCCTTAAGACTAAATTAACATGTACAGTTCTGCATTAATCATGTATGCATACATTATAGATACATGTAATGTAAATAACTTCATAGAGACTTATTCCTTTGTGTGATTCTTGAAAATGTTGAATAAAGCAGGAAAGCTGTGCAAAGTTTATCAATCGTTAGAGCTGATCCCAATGGACAGACTAGATGACTGCATGGAGTAAACAGTCCCTAGCTACTAAGGCAAGCTTTAGAGGTCAGATTAAAGTTTCTCAACTGCAATCCCAAACAACGTAGGTTCAATCACACTTATGTTCAATCATACTCAGTCCATCATCATTCTGCTGGCCACATTCAGCAGTAAATTCAGCAGTGATTTGTCTACAGGCCACAATTTCCAGGCAGAAAATGTGTATAATTGGTGATTGTTACTGTTTTTAGTGACTTCACCTTTGACACAGTTCTACTACAAACTAACTCTGATTGAACCTGTAGCATGGACATGGCAAGCATAGCAAAATAAGAAGTAAGCTTAGGAAACCTTCACTGTGCTTGAAATTGGATCATAATTGTGGTGAAAATTATAGTAAATTGTTACAAAAGCCCTGGCAGAATGTCTGGAAAAATATTGTCTGATATGCTCAATATCCTGAAATCACTTCTCTGTCTGGACATAATGTGCAGCAAGACAAATACTCCCCATCTATTGTCTGTCATTGACAAAAAGGTCTATAGTTCTCCTGTATGCTTCCCTCACATTCAGAAAATTATGCATTTGTGTCTGTGTTACCTCCTTTCATAGACGAAAACCTGCTACCACATGAGCCACACCAAATGGAACACTGTGAAAGTAATGTCAGGGCTATTCCACTTTGTGAAATTGCGAAATCAGAAGTATAAAGAGCAGTGTGCTTCATTCCATTTTCCACTTCCAAAAAGAACAATACAACAGTAACACTTTACATTTAAGGGATACTTCGGGATTTTGGCAATGAAGCCTTTTACAGTGCATTCGGAAAGCTTCCCCTTTCCACATTTTGTTACGTTACAGCCTTTTTCTAAAATTGATGAAAATAAATAATCATCTCATCAATCTACACACAATACCCCATAACAACAAAGCGAAAACTGATTTTTTGTAATTTATGTAAATGTATTAAAAATAAAAAACATACCTAATTTACATAAGTATTCAGACCCTTTGCTATGAGACTTGAAATTGAGCTCAGGTGTATCCTGTTTCCATTGATCATCCTTGAGATGTTTCTACAACTTCATTGGAGTCCACCTGTGGTAAATTCAATTGATTGGACATGATTTGTAAAGGCACACACATCTATGTAAGGTCCCACAGTTGACAGTGCAAGTCAGAGCAAAAATCAAGCCATGAGGTCGAAGGAATTGTCCATAGAGTTCTGAGACAGGATTGTGTCGAGGCACATATATGGGGAAGGGTACCAAAACATTTCTGGAGCATTGAAGGTCCCCAAGAACACCAGTGGCCTCCATCATTCTTAAATGGAAGAAGTTTGGAATGACCAAGACTCTTCCTAGAGCTAGCCGCCATGCCAAACTGAGCAATCAGGGGTAGGGAGGGCCTTGATCAGGGAGGTGACCAAGAACCCAATGGTCACTCTGACAGAGCTCCAGAGTTCCTCTGTGGAGATGGGAGACCCTTCCAGAAGGACAACCATCACTCCACCAATCAGGCCTTTATGGTAGAGTGACCAGACGGAAGCCACTCCTCAGTAAAAGGCACATGACAGCCTTCTTGGAGTTTGCCAAAGGCCCTTAAAGGACTCTGACCATGAGAAACAAGATTCTTGTTTAATGATACAAATCATTAAAATCAAGACAGAAAATATTTACACAAGAAGCAACCTATTATCACACAGTCAAACTCTCATTTCATTTAGTAAGTTCACCATTCTGCCGTTCTCACTGTTAATACAAATCATTAAAATCCAGACAGAAAATATTTACACAAGAAGCAACCTATTATCACACAGATTGAACTCTTTGGCCTGAATGCCAAGCGTCACGTCTGGAGGAAAACTGGCACCATTCCTACTGTGAAGCATGGTGGTGGCAGTGTCATGCTGTGGGGATGTTTTTTCAGCTGCTGGGACTAGGAAACTAGTCAGGATTGAGGGAAAGATGAACGGAGCAAAGTACAGAGAGATCCTTGATGAAAACCTGCTCCAGAGCACTCAGGACCTCAAACTGGGGCGAAGGTTCACCTTCCAACAAGACAATGACCCTAAGCACTAGAGGTCGACTGATAATGATTTTTCAAGGCCAATACAGATTATTGGAGGACCAAAAAATTATAATTACAAGTATATCCTACGTAACTACATTGCTCTAACATTACACTTGATTCAGCATAGCCTTTGAGCCAGGTCATAACATAGAAATACACTAATTGAAAATGACCGGTAGTTAATGCCAGAGTGTGCCTTGTTACAATTGTTGTCACCAGGTCCTGGCCTATTTATTAACCCTGGTATTACATGTGGATTTGATGTTAGTGGCACCTAGTTACATGTAAGAAAGATACATTTTGGTTTGAGTTATTAACATGGTAATTCACAGGTGACCTTCAGATGTGTAATTACACAACAATAGTTGCATAGTATTACAAGAACATTTATAATAACATCAGTAATTACACATGCGGAATAACCTTCAGCAACTAGATTTGTAATTACACATTCCTTGTTCCAATTGTGTAATAACTGATAGCGCTACAACCTTATTACCATGTAATTACATAGTAACACCTATATAACTACTATGTTGTTACTATAGTTGTTACTGTGTAGTTACATAGTAATATGGGCAACTTAACGTAAAGTGATACACAACAGCCTCTAACTGAGCTTCTTAGAGAAGCATGTTTGTGGCCTTAGGGATTTCTCTTCACTGACTTTCTCACGAGTGTAGATGATGGAATCTGTACAGACCGTGTGTGTTGGCTGGTTGTCACTAGAAGTTAAAGTAGCCTACTTCTCTAGATTGTGCTCGACTTTCTAACTATCATACTGTGTGATGCTGTCATGGTACTTTTGGACATTTCTGTCTCTTTGATATACTGTAGTTTCTCAGACAGAATGCCTCACAGTGTGTTTTTATGGACTGAATCAGATCAGTTGTCTGTTTGTGTTGTGGTGGTGTCTTAATGGACTGTGTGTAAAAAGATAATCTCAAATTCTTTAAAATCAACCTTCTTCACCCCAGGGCAACAGCCCCAGTAATAAAATGCCACTATTCAAAGCAATCCTTTTATATCCATGATAAAAGCTATTGGATCAGATTATTAATGCTTTTTCCTTGTTGGAACACAATCTCCTTTCAATATCACAACTTTCATTATGATTGTCTGAGGAAATCCCAATTTGGAACCACATTGGATTTGTTGACACATAGACCAAGGCTAAATTCTATTGTTCAGGCTAATGGAGGCTTTAGTGTTGAGCTAGATCAGGATAGCCATTGGTGTGTGTGATAGCCCAATCCCCTGCCTAAGGAGGCAAGTAGCTTAGACAGCACGGTTTGTAAAGGGTCTATGTGATTCCCCTTTAGAGATCTACAGCCTTTTGTCCTCTGCACCAAGCACGATTTACCCTTAAACAGTGTAAATCTCTGATTATGTATGAGAAGGCTGGGGTTTGGAGAATGGGTTTGGGAATATCATCAATAATCCCTCTAGTCCTATAATACATTTCAATCCTTCCGTGCTGTTGATGTCCTTGTAGCGCTTGCTCGCTCTTTGATGTTACTCTTAGCTGCTTCAAGCACAAATAATCCACTTCCACTATAGTCTTCCCATTTTTGTGATTTTCAAGTGAACTCTGCGTCAGTACGAGTTTTAGTGTATTCACTAACCAGGAAACTAACTAGGAAACCTCAAAACATAGACTTGTCATCAGAAATTGTTGAAAAATGCCCGTTGCTTAAGTAAAGAGAAGTACGATCAATGGTAGACATAGATGATAGTAATGCTGATGACAACATCCTGCCTGTTCCGTGCTGTGTTTGAGCAGAGTCAAGCTGAATTAAGACGTGTCAGGCTGCTGCCAACCATGGGCTTATCCCAGGCTCATCGGAGCCTCACAGTAATGATTATTTGATCAGGACTATTTGAGCAGCGGGGTATGACAGGGCTATCTGCATGACAATAGCCTCATTCCATTCCCATTGTGAATTTTCCTCAAACCTGTAATGATCAAACAGTCGTTCCTCCCACTCAGCAGAATGCTTTTTTGGCGGGTGGGGGTGGGGTGGGGGGGGTGGGGGGTAGATCAGTTTTAATATTGCAGATAGATTGTAGCTTCTATCAATGTAATTGTCTGCATCACTTCCAAAATATTTTTATGACACTACCGGTCAAAAGTTTTAGAACACCTACTCATTCAAGGTTTTTTCTTTTATTTGTACTATTTTCTACATTGTAGAATAATAGTGAAGACATCAAAACTATGAAATAACACATGGAATCATGTAGTAACCAAAAAAGTGTTAAACATTTCAAAATATATTTTAGATTCTTCAAAGTAGCCACCCTTTGTCTGCCTTGATGACGGCTTTGCACACCCTTGGCATTCTCTCAACCAGCTTCATAAGGATTGCTTTTCCAACAGTCTTGAAGGAGTTCCCACATATGCTGAGCACTCGTTGGCTACTTTTCCTTCACTCTGTGATCCAACTCATCCCAAATCATCTCAATTGGGTGGAGGTCGGGTGATTGTGGAGTCCAGGTCATCTGATGCAGCACCATCACTCTCCTTCTTGGTCAAATCGCCCTTACACAGCCTAGAGGTGTGTTGGGTCATTGTCCTGTTTAAAAACAAATGATAGTCTCACTAAGCACAAACCAGATGGAATGGTGTATCGCTGCAGAATGCTCTGATAGCCATGCTGGTTAAGTGTGCCTTGAATTCTAAATAAATCACAGACAGTGTCACCAGCATAGCACCATCACACCACCTCCTCCATGCTTAATGGTGGGAAGCACACATGCGAAGATCTTCCATTTACCTACTCTGCGTCTCACAAAGACACGGCGGTTGGAACCAAAAATCTCACATTTGGACTCATCAGACCAAAGGACATATTTCCACCGGATGTCCATTGCTCGTGTTTCTTGGACCAAGCAAGTCTCTTCTTATTATTGGTGTCTTTAGTAGTGGTTTCTTTGCAGCAATTCGACCATGAAGGTTCCTCTGAACTGTTGATGTTGAGGTGTCTGTTACTTGAACTCTGAAGCATTTATTTGGCCTGCAATCTGTGGTGTAGTTAACTTTACTGAACTTATCCTCTGCAGCAGAGGTAACTCTGGGTCTTCCTTTCCTGTGGCGGTCCTCATGAGAACCAGTTTCATCATAGCGCTTGATGGTTTTTGCAACTGCACTTGAAGAAACTTTCAAAGTTCTTGAAATGTTTCGTATTGACTGACCTTCATGTCTTAAAGTAAAGATGGAGTGTCGTTTCTCTTTGCTTATTTGAGCTGTTCTTGTTGGTTTCAGGAAACTAGGCGTATGTTATGGGTCACTACTTCACAGGAGAGCCATTTGAACGTAAACTTTTTTGGGGGCAGAAATGCCTACTCGAACATGTGAACTTTCATGTGCCTTAATAACAAACGTGTATGCCATCTGTAAATACGAATACACTTTTTAAATTACGAGCCTAGTTGGTTTAGCCACAGAAAAAGCCAGCAACCTGGCCGAGATAATGAGTGGGCTGGACATGCCGAGAGAATTTGGATTGTTCTGCCATATAGCACGCTTCTGTCTATTTGAGCTGGTCAGTATGTCTAGGTAATCCTGTCTAACACAGCTTTAAAAAAAAATGTATCGCGAAGTAAAAATGCATGAGCCTAATGTCAAGTTAAAGTCTACTGTTATCTAACTAAAGCTAGCTGGCTGGCTCACTAGCTAACGTTATGTGTATGCTCTCCACTTTCTGGAGGACTGAGTTTTGAAATCAGTGGAATTTGAGTATGATAGCTAAGGAGATGGAGAAAACTCCTGTCTCCAGATTACATCTTCAAACTAAGGGCAATCATGGCATCCAACCGGAGACACATCCATTCATGATGTATACTGGTAAGATAGTCTAGCTAGCTACATTTTCAGACATTACACGTTTCTCATTTTGACATAAAGTATTTTCATTTCAAGTTAAAGTGTACTGTTAGTTAGCTAAAATTAGCTGGCTGGCTCGCTAGCTAATGTTATATGTATGATCTTATTATTCGTATCTCAGGGCAATTTGCTTGACTAGTTATAGCCTAATGTTAGCTAGCTAACATTGAACCTGGTTGGTTATCCACCTGCAGATTCATGCAGGGTAGTAACGTCATGAGTTGGGATTATGGTTCATTGTTTACCTAGCTAGCTGGCTAGTTGGCTACATATCTTAACAAAAGACTCCGGTCTGAGTGTGCCAGAGTGCAGAATAACTGATGAATTTACGACTGCTCAACACCCATTGAATATGGTTGGTGTCAGTAAACGTTGGCAAAATAGCGTAATTAAATTATTGCCAGCAGCACAGTTACAGTCACCAATGCTCTGGATGACATGAAAACAGCTTAACCAGCTCTGCTAGGAAGAGTAAAATGGTCAGAGTGGGGTGTTCTCTCATTATGTGTCTGAAAGGATCTAGCAAGCTAGCCAATGTTTACCTGTCAGCTAGGGTGCTTGACTGCCGTTGTGAGGTCAGAACTGAATTTGCAAACGGACAATCTGACAGCACAGTTGCAGTCACCAACGCTCTGGATAACATAACAGCCTAACCAGCTCTGCTAGGGCGAGTAATGTTCAGTGAGCTGTTCTCTCATTTGTGTCTGGAAGTAGCTAGCAAGTTAGCTTGGGTGATTGACTTTTATTATTTGTTTATTATTATTATGAACAAAACAAATACAAAAACAGAAATATACAAACAAGAGTACATAAACCTAACAGACAGAGGTATTACATATTGAGATACATTTTCATTTTGTCAAAAAGTTTTATGGTATGTATTCCTTTTTTGTTTTTACACTTATTGATCATTTCAAAATAATTTTTCAATTCTATCTTAAACAATGTGAAGAGGGGTTTGTTCTCTGCCTACTTCAAACAGCTCTCTGTCCTTGTAGCTGCCAAACAGCTCTCTGTCCTTGTAGCTGCCAAACAGCTCTCTGTCCTTGTAGCTGCCAAACAGCTCTCTGTCCTTGTAGCTGCCAAACAGCTCTCTGTCCTTGTACTCCTGGATTTATGTGCTGCATTCGACACTGTTGACCATGACGTCCTTCTGGACAGACTGGAGAGGTGGGTTGGCCTCTCCAGTCCAGTTCTAAATTGGTTTAGGACCTATTTAACCGGTTGAGAGTTTTTTGTCACCCTTAGTGAATATAACTCAAAGAAAATACATATCACATGGCGTTCCACATGTTTTTAGGTCTGGTACGGTTCAGAGTTATCAGAAAGCACAGCATTGATTTTCACTGCTACACAGATGTTACACAACTTTACATGTCTGTGTCTTCAGAGGATTTTAGCTCCACGGATAAATTATTAGACTATTAGTGATTTAAATACTTGGATGGCTCACAAATTCCTCCAGCTAAATAAATCAAGACAAGACCGAGGTACTTATTAATGGAGCCAAAGCCCAGAAAGAGAATCTGGCCACACATTGTAATTCACGGGCAATAAATATAAAACACCAGGTAAAAAGCCGAGGTGTTATTTTAGATTCTGGACCCAATTTCCAATTTGACAAAAATAGCTTTTTACCAGCTAAGGAACATTGCCAAGGAGTGGCCGTTTCTCTCTCAGGCTGATACAGAGAGACTCATCCATGCTTTTATTACAAGCAGACTTGACTACTGTAATGCTCTCCTGTCTGGTCTACCCAAGAAAGCCATTGGTCAACTGCAAAACATACAGAATGTTGCAGCACGGGTACTGATCAAGACCAGACAGAGAGCACACATTACACGAGTTTTAAAGTCTCTGCACTGGCTGCCTGTGCCTTTAGAATTTATTTTAAGATTCTTGTATTGGTTTTTAAATTAATCCACGATTGTGCACCCAAATACATGTCAGACATGCTTTTAAGTTATGTGTCCAGTAGGTCACTCAGGTCCTCTGGCACTGGCCTTTTAACTATCCCAAAGCCTAGGACCAAGAGGCATGGAGAGACAGCCTTTAGTTACTATGCCCGAAGCCTCTGTAATAGCCTGCCAGAGCACCTGAGGGGGGGCCGAAACTGTGGACATATTTAAAATGTATCTTAAAACACACCTTTTTAGCTTTGATTTCCTTAGGGCTCTTGTTAGTCGTTCGGTTTTTATTGTCCTTTTGTTTTTTTGTCCTGTTATGTTTGTTTTGTAGTGAGTATTTCAGTTTTTATTTTCATTGTTTTTCATAGTTTTTTTCCCCTGTGAAGAACATTGTGTTGCATTCTATGTCTGAAATGTCCTGTATAAACAAAGCTTGATTTGACATCTCCCGGTTCGCCGAGTAGGCGGAGTTTGTCTATTCAGACAAATGATATGGTTCAAAAAAACACTTTGCCTACCCGGTGCACAGGGCTTCTGAATCAAGTGCACCTACTGCCAACAGCGTAACACAAATAAAACACAAGCCTTTATCATTGGCTTTTCTACAGAAACGTTTGGTGATCGACTAGGAATGCCTTGAAGATCGACCAGTCGATCGCGATTCACCGGTAGGTGACCACTGGTGTATGTTTTATATGACAAGACTATGATATAATGAGTGGAAGCTTGATGAATAAAGGCTGCAACTGAAAATGCCAGTAATCAAGTACTTGTTTATGAAATGCCACTCAAATGCATAATGTGCACACATAAGGTACCACTGTGTGTCTGAAATGTGACTGTGACTGATCCATCGGGGGGTGCCGTTAATGATGAGGGAGGACGATAATTTTTTTCATGAGCATGGCCTTATTTCTATTACAGCATGTTGGATGACTGTCATTCATATTCCATTCACCCAGTTCAATGTAACATCGATAGGTTTAGGCTACTACATGATACTCAAATGTTCCCTATACCCTTTGATGGGTTTGGATTTCTGAGCTTTAACTGTTATTAATCATCATTAGTTATATTATTAATCATTAGTCATAATAGAGACATGAGGTGCCGTACTTAAGCTTGGGAGTGGCCGAGTGCTGGGAAAACGGTCACATGTGGCAGTACTGATAATGGGAGGAACTGTTTATTGCCCATATCACTTAGCTCCGTGCCTAGCAATAATGATGCAATGTTTAGCGATAAGTAGAAGACTCCACCCAACGTGGGGTATGTATACTACCATGGGTGGAACCATGTCTTTGTCTGTTCAGCTGTTCGATCCTCTGGGAAGAATAAACTTGGTTTGAGCTTTCATAGTGTCCGTTGAGTTCTTACTCTGATAATTAAAACCTAACACCATCATGAGGTTGCTACAACCTAACCTATTAATGAAAGTTTACAACGTAGGTGCACACAGGTCGAGAGAAAAATTTGAGATGACAGACAGTTGACACATGGACAGACATTGACACATTCAATACCGCCTCTCACCCTCTTGCCTGCATCTAGCTTATCTAGGGTGTAATCATTAGTCCAACATTTGCAAACAAGTTTCTATTGGACAAATTCAGGTATTTTTATCCCTGTTTCGTTTCCTTCCGTTTAATTTTTTTTCTCCAACAGAATCAGAGGAATGAATACACCCCTGATCATAGCAGCCACGTTGTATTCATTCTAGCCTCTATGCACTCTCCTCCTCCCACCTTTTCCCTTTGTTTGTGGACTTCAATGAACAACACATCAGCTGTATGTGACCAGGTGAAAAAACTTTCCAAGCCAAACCATGTCATAACCGCTACACACAGCCTACATCATTGTCCCCATATTAGCTAAAGTAACGTCCTAGTCAACATAGCTAAAATAACTAATGCGTTAGTAAACCTGCTACAATCATGCAGTAAGTTACACCGGCGGGCCCAGGTGGCAATAAATGAATAAAACCAAAAGCTTACCCTGACTTGTAACCTGTTCAACTATTGTCTTTCTCTCTCTTTGAGTCAAATACTCACCACATTTTATGCACTGCAGTGCTAGCTAGCTGTAGCTTATGCTTTCAGTACAAGATTAATTATCTGATCCTTTGATTGGGTGGAAACATGTCAGTTCATGCTGCAAGAGCTCTGATAGGTTGGAAGACGTCCTCCGGAAGTTGTTATAATTACTGTGTAAGTCTATGGAAGTGGGTGAGAACCAAGAGCCTCCTAGATTTTGTATTGAAGTCAATGTACCAAGAGGAGGATGGAAGCTAGCTGTCCTCCAGCTAGACCATGGTGCTACCTTACAGAGTGCTGTGTAGGCTACTGTATACCTTCATTGCAAAACAGTGTGTTTTAATCAATTATTTGGTGACGTGAATATATTTAAAATAGTTTTATCTAATAAGGATAACTTTTTCAATGTTTTACCATTTTTATTTTTATGAAATTCACTGAGGAGGATGGTCCTCCCCTTCCTCTGTGGAGCCTCCACTGGCGCACACACACGCACACATTAGGTGTGAAAACTTTCCTTCCTGATGTTCCACCCACAGGGTTAGCGCTTCTCTTTTCACACATCCCCTCTTCCTCTCTAGCCACAACAGTCACAGAACTAACAGAACTAATTAGCCTTTGATAATTAAAATGCATATTTAATTCCATCAGAAAACATATGTGCATGCTGAATTTTTCATCACCTTTTGCAAATACGTCAAAACAAGCAGAATGACACTCCATGTATCCGTACTGTGAACATCGGTGTAGCCTTGTCAGCTTAATAGAATGTTTGCACACTGCAATATGGGGATAAATATGGCTAGGTATTCATACAATGAAGAATAACCAGGGGTGTTCAATGTACTTTCTGTTGCATTGGTTCTCCCATTCCTTTCTTACCGCTTACAGTGCTCGATCTCTGCATTCTTACACTCCAACACCCCCTTGTGCCATTATGATTAACTCTGGGGTCTAAAGATTCTGGGGTAATGCAGAGGTCCTTAGTGATATCACCTGGGAAATCACTTATCATGCCTGCTACATATAGATTGCCCCACATTGACGGCTCTTTATTTTACTGTGTTTTAGTTTGTTGCATGAACGGATGTGCATTCATAGGAACCTGCCAATTATTCTGGGCTGTTAGATTTAGATAAACAACCGATGCAAATACCCAATACCCTCTCTGTCTTCTGGGGAGGATAAAGCATTTGAATGTGCTGCAAGCTTCAGTGCTGTTATTTAGTTTTTTTTATCAAAGAGAGAGCATTTAGGGACAGATAAGAATCTGAATGTTCAGGATGTGTTAGTTTCTCCCTGGATATAGCTCCAGATTGGGTTATCAGACTTCTGGACATGAAGACACATGCCTGTCAGATAAAGTAGACAATATAGTCCATTGGTGGGCAATAATTACGGCTTGAGGGGCACATCGGAATTTCAAAATTCAGCGGAGGATGCACAGATTTTTTTTCGGACCGATTTGTTCGTCAAAAGCAATTTGCGGGCCAAAAAAGGGGCAGTTACAGTATTTGAAAACGTATATGTCCATTATAATTTCTTCATACTTTCTATCTAGTTGTAGATGTTCAAGAGTGGCCTGGAGTGTTTTTTTAACCCCCCCGATCTAGAACAGAGTCCATTAGGAAGGAAGACATTCTGTGGAACAAATCTTTCTACAATTTACATTGTATTATGATGGCACTCAACTACTTAGGCTGCATTTACACAGCCAGCCCAATTCTGAACTTTTTCCCAATTATTGACAAAAGAGCGGATCTGATTGGTAAAAAGACCAATTAGTAAAATAAAAGATCAGAATTGGGCTGCCTGTGTAAATTCAGCCTTAGCTATCTCTGTAGACTTAAAACAAGTGTGAGTGGTAGTTTAACTTCCCTTATAATACTTTGAATCCAGTATTCATTGTCTATTTCCAAGAACTCCCTGACTATAGGCTTACATGTGTTTGCAATGTGTTCTTGTTAATTCATCCATCTCATCTGATAAATTAGGTACAGTGTAACAGGTTGGCGTACAGCATGTTAGCGTCTCAGGACAAGCATCTTTAAGTTGATTACTAACCTGACACTGTATTGTGGAGGAACATTGAATTTATGAAGTGACAGACAGCACACTCCTGATAGGTCTGTTCCAATGCCAATATTAATAATGACTCCCTTGTTCATAGCTTGTAGCCCCACTGTCTGGTGTCTAGTTACTAAATATACTCATCAGCCAATCAATAAAATAAAAATAAAAAGAGTCATTTAGCAGACACTCTTAACCAGAGCGACTTACAGTAGTGAACACATACATTTCATACCCATACTGGTCCCCCCATGGGAATCAAACCCACAACCCTGGTGTTGCAAACACCATGATCTACCAACTGAGCCACACGGGACCTCAATGTTTTTTACTAGTCTGCCTACTCCACAGTCTCCAGTGTACGCCCACGCCACTTCTCCCCCACAGCCCACAGCTTATTGCATTTATTATTTACTTGCCTCCATCCATTTAGAGTCATTCTAACTCGTAAAAGTTTGAGTAAAACTGTTTTAATTTGAAAAGACTTGTTCTCCGAATGATGAGCAGATACAGCCATTTGTTTTTGGTAATCCTGCATATGATTACTATTATTTGTTTTCTCTTTTTACCCCTTTTTCTCCCCAATTTCATGGAATCCAATTGGTAGTTACAGTCTTGTCCCATCGCTGCAACTCCCGTACGGACTTGGAGAGGCAAAGGTCAAGAGTTGTGTGTCCTCCAAAACGCGACCCAGCCAAACCACACTGCTTCTTGACACAATGCCCACTTAACCCGGAAGCCAGCGATACCAATGTGTCGGAGGAAACACCGTACACCTGGCGCCCGTGTCAGCGTGCATGCGCCCGGCCCGCCACAGGAGTCGCTAGAGCGCAATGGGACAAGGACATCCTCGCCAGCCAAACACTCCCCTAACCCAGACGACGCTGGGCCAACTGTGCGCCGCCCCATGTGTCTCCCGGTCACAGCCAGCTACGACAGAGCCTTGACTTGAACCAGGATCTCTAGTGGCACAGCTAGCACTGTGATGCAGTGCCTTAGACCACTTCGCCACTCGGGAGGCCTATTTATTTTCTCTTAATGATGCAAATTCCTATAGAAGAACTGGCATGGTGATCACATTTAATCAGGCTGTGAAAACACAACTCTGGAGAGGTTATTTTATCACTTAGAAATGGGTTGCATTATCCAAATGAAAAACAAGCAGAGGAAGAGGCAGATTTGTCACGGAGTGATTAGTGCTCTAGCATCCCGCTGCAGGAACAGCAGCACTTCAAGGACAGAGGAAACCTCTGAAGTATGCTCTAATACAAACACTGCTTTAACTCTTTATTGTACAATACTCTAACACATCCTACAGTACACACAGGCTCCAAATGGCTCCCATGAGGAAAATCACATGGTACTATCAATTAGGAACATGGTGGTTTAATGGAGACCATCCAAAGAGCTGCTATTAGACCCATCTTGACGCTGCTGGTTCTCCTCCCTCCCTATTGTTATACTTGTAGTGTATAGGAGCCCCTACTGTTCCATACCTCCCCATCTCCCACCAGTCTTTCACCACTGACTTATGGGGATTAATTCAGTCCTCTCTTCATATTTAAAGCTCCTCATATACAGCGTCAATAACTGGCCGTATAGTGATATCAACATGTGGCTCTATGATTTACAGAGCCCCGCCTGGTCTCCTGCCTGGGTGCCATGGGGGAACAGATTAAGGACTAGGAGCAGCAGCTGGGTGTCGACACAAGTCATCAACACCAAGGGAAAGCCATTAACTGGCCGACCTTTCCACTGTGATTATCCAGCTGTGCTCTGGACCCTTCTGGGGACTGTCAAGACTTCTCCCCAGAGTTCTGCTCCCCAAAAAGCAGCAAGAGCTGTGGGCTATGGGCT
Source organism: Salmo salar (assembly GCF_965601325.2). Lineage (NCBI taxonomy): Eukaryota > Metazoa > Chordata > Actinopteri > Salmoniformes > Salmonidae > Salmo > Salmo salar. Next base: position 68,348,381 of record NC_138291.1, read on the forward strand.
GTGGTAGTTTGAGCTGAAGACAAATTGTGGTCAATGTTTTGAACTATTAGGTCGACCAGAAAAATCAGTGCAGGAATGTTATAGTCTATGAGATCTATGGCTGCATGTGGTAGATGTTGGCTGGAGTGGACATATTGGCTGTGTGATTTCCTTATTGAGGCCAGTTGGGGATCGATGATCCATGCTAGGTGCATTCCCTCCTTGCATTGGGTCATATTGCTGCTTGACTTAATAAGCAAGTATAAGCAACCAAGATGTTAGGCAACACAAAGCGGCACGCAAAAAAGTTCATACACATACACAATAAATCAATACACACCAAAGGACAGGCAAACATTCAGCATGTTCAATCAGTACACAGCTAGAAACAGGCACACACATTCTATCTGCCCCTTTTCTGGGGTGGCAGGTAGCCTAGTGGTTAGAGTGTTGGGCCAGTAACCGAAAGGTTGTTATATCAAATCCATGAGCTGACAAGGTAAAAGTATTTTGTTCTGGCCCTGAACAAGGCAGTTAACCCACTGTTCTAAGGCTGTCATTGTAAATAGGAAGTTGTTCTTAACTGACTTGCCTAGTTAAATAAAGGAAAAGTAAAGTATGTTCTCTCTGAGTCTACCGCTGGGAGCATTTTACCGCTGCTATCTTTGATAAGAGCTGATGTTGTGAGACCCTGATAGACTTTATTACTGGGTGGTTACATATGATTTCAATCACTTTCTGACTGCACCCCTTTTGATTGAACGAAACCTTCAGTACATGCTAGAAGTGCCCATGGTAGAAGTGTCCAGAAAGGGGCTTTTGGGGCCTGAATGCCAAAACATTCAGGAGATAGAGGTGCTCAAAGTTGGTCCATTTTGTATACCCCACCCCATCATGATAAATCCATGTTTTTGTCAGTGAAAAAGATGAACGGTTAGGTTTCATATAATTTTAAAGCTTACAAACAGGGTTGTCAAACTATTCTATGATTTCTTGAAAATAAAATGTTTTCATTTTTTTACCTTTAACATCAATTGTTAAAAATTGTGTGAAATGTTGTAGCTTAGACTCAATTTTACATCACATGAGGTGTTTGTTTTGTGCCCGTCATCGGTTGAGACACAGCATACTCTTGAATACGGTATGAATTTATTCCTTCAGACCACTGCAATTTACAGTAGCTGGTACACCATTGAAATATATAAATTAAATTTTAACTTTAACTTCCAATTACTACCAGAAACATGGCCACCGGTCCATCCACCGTTGTATGTCATATTGAATGAGATTTTTTATTCTATTATCTATATGTCTAGGATTTCAATAGGTTTCCTATGGAGTATTGACAGTTTAATTTCTAACAATGGATATTCCCACTTAAGTCAACATTATCTAATGTGTGGACCTCCAACTTTCTTTGTGGTAGCATTTCAAAATTGAAATTGTATTCACATTTTAGAACATTTATCAGCCAAAACAAGACTCCCACCCTTTATTCAAGCATATGCTGTGTCTCAACCGATGGTGGGCACAACACAAAAACATCTGATGATATAAAATAGGGTTTACGCTACAACATATAGGAACATGAAAAAAATAGTAGTTTAGGCATTTTTTGATAATTGGCGTTAAAGCTTAAAAAATGACTTCTATTGAAAAAAAAGGCAGAGCTGAATTGTTTTTTCTTCAATAGATCATAAAATAGTTTGTAATCTTTCAAATGATATACAACTCAACCGTTCATCTTTTTCAGTGATATCTCGTATGCAACATGGGTCACTATCTCCTGAACGTTTTGGCATTAAAGTCCAAAAAGTCACTTTCTGACCACTTCTACCACATTCAAATCAAAAGGAGTGCAGTCAGAAAGTGATTTAGATCATACGCAATGGCCCTACTGTGAGTTGACAGCCATGTTAACTCTGGAGTGGTTCGACTACTGCTAATGGTGCAGCTATGTGGTCGAGGCCAACAAACACCTGAGGAGCTCAAAACAACTCAACTGGAAGCGTACACAGCCATTAAACACTAAGCAAGCATGTGTTAAGCTTTGATATAAAAATATTTTGGAAGGGTGTGTGTGCGTGTGTGAGTGAGTGAGTGCACGAGTGTGCAAGTGCTTGCATTTATGCTCACATGCACAAATGTGTGTGTGTATTACCTTACCGGTCATAACCCACTGTGATGTTATGTGACACAGGAATGAGGCTGTTTGCTCAATATACCACTTGCCTCACACATTCCTCCAAAAGCCACTCTGACATTCCCTTATTCACTCAAGACACTCTTTTTAAAAGAAGAACAGAAAAAACAGTATGTGCTTAAGCCTTTCTTTAGTCTGTCTCATCGTGACATGCTGCTTTCATTTGGTGTAATCAGTCAAATGTATAAAAAAAAAAAATTATGAAAAATTGGACGATTTCAAATGAAAAATTGAAAAATGGTTAATTTTTATATAAATATAGATATCCTGCATCGTTGGAAGGGCCTGTCAGTAAGCATTTACTGTTAGTCTAAAACTTTTTTTTTTACAGAGCATTTGACGATTAAAATGTGATTTGATATGAAGTGCTTGAAATCAGATCTAAAAATCTCTGGAGGCTCATCCTCCAGTCTATTGATTACTTGCCGCATGCCCCATAAATTGCAGGATGGTTCGATTTACACTCATTAACCATTTGCCAACCAGTCTCTTTCTCTGTCACCACTTTCCACTTGCCACAGTGATTCCCTCTGCATGTGAGCTGATTGCTGTAACAGTGGAATACAGATATCTGTGATATATTTCATTGGCTTATATGGTTTTTTTTACGATGTAGTATACATGCTAAAGATTTGTTGTGAAGAATTTTGATCTACCATGTGTTACTGCGCTATGGCTGCATACTAACCATCAGGCTGAGCCCACTGAAATGCACCAGTCCGAACATTACGAATGTTTCCACTTAAAATACTACACGTATGCAGTTGTTGATCTTGACCCTTTGGTAGCGTTATTATGCAATGTTCTTATGGGCTGTAGTAGGTAGTGACTTGAGAGTGAATTGTGTAGTTGTGTCTATGCCAGACCAGTGCCTAAATAGATTATATGAGTTTATTAGTCACATGCACAGGGTGGCAGATGTAATGCAGGATACATTGAAATGATTAAGCTCCGAGCTCCAATAGTGCATGTCCATTTGGGGTGGGGACAGGGTAAATGTCCATAAGGGGAGTAGCAGGGTGGAGGGGTAGAAAGGGAGACAGGGGGAGCAGGTAGCTCCCTAGTGGTGGCTATTCAGCAGCCTGATGGTCTGGGGGTAGAAGCTATTGGTCAAATTGTCAGTTTTTGCCATTATGCTCCTATACTACCTGCTTCTGAGTGATGGAAGCAGGGAGAACAAGCAGGGAGTAGTTCAGTGCTTTAGTGCTACTGTATAGGATGGGGACAGTTATTAGAATATCTGAAGGGACATTAGTATTCGAATACTTGCAAGAGCATTAATACAAACATCATAGGCCTAGTTTAACAATGAAATGTAGTTTTTATGGAGTAAAAAGACATCGGCCTACCATAGTAGCCTACACCGGTTTCACTCATTTGTTGTTATTGTCAGCCAATAAAAGTGCAGCTGTCTACAGTCAGTGGCTCCATGTGTAGCAAGCAAGTAATGTGGGAAATCAATGCAAGATGGAATAAAAATTACCGAATGAAGTTAGCTAAATGAGAAGGAGTAGGCTACAACGATCAACCATCAGGTAGGCTGATGTTTAATCTGAATGGAGTTGTTGTAGATAATGACAGGAAGCGCTGCAAAATAGACTCAATTAGCCTAGGTAGCAAGCTAGCTAGCTGACTAACATAGCTGGCTATCTTAGCTAGCTTCTTTACATCAATTTGGTGCAGTCAAGACAGGCACTATGAGATGGAATGATAGACAACCTATGGCCTTCAAACTCAACTCTGGACCTCGAAGACAGTTCAACTGCATGTTTTCATTGTCCCCCTCTAATCCGGATTTAGACCTGGGTCACCAGATGTGTGCAATTAATTATCAAGTAGAACAAAAAACCAGCAGGCTCCGGACCTCGTAGGGTAAGAGTTGAATACCCCTGACCTATGGCATCTACAAGTTTGTCTAACTAGCGCGAGTCTGTATGGCATCTCTCTCGTCAAACTGAAAGGCTTTGCGGTCACCGAAGCAAGCAAGCAGAGTCGCGCAAGCTGTGCAGCAAGCCATTTCCCAAGTTTAAAAAAACTTTTTTTTAACACATGTATTTCAACTATCCAGATATCCGAAGAAAAAAATATGATTACCCCCCCCCAAAAAATAAGATATTATTCAAAATGTGAAAGTATTTCAAATGTTGATCCCTACTATAGTGACGCTTCTTTCTCTGTCGCTCTGTCACTTAGTCAAGCCTGTAGCATCTGACTGCAGTTCTATGGCCTTTGTGTGGGAGGGAACAAAGCTCAGCAAACACACTCCCATCACACTGCTTTACTATACCAAGACTTACCCAGATGAGAGACTTCAGCTATTGTGAATTTTGACATGGTCCAACCGGCTTAGTTTTTGAACTTATTCTTACAGCAGCTTGGATTTGGGGCTTTTGACAGTTTATAAAGACAAGCTGAACAAAGACGTGTTAACCTCTACGGGTCGGTCCCCCCCCCACGAGACGGTTGAGCTAACGTAGGCTAATGTGATTGGCATGAGGTTGTAAGTAAATTAATACCTAGTATGGCACAGGTATGGGATGAGATTAATGTTTTTTTCCCCCAGCTTCTAGTTACACTAGAAATATAAAAAAGTTGGATAGTCTGCACTTCATTATTTCCCACACATTCATGAAGCAAGTGGACCAAGTGGCGCAGCCGACTTAGGCACTGCATCGCAGCGCTAAAGGCATCACTACAGACCGCCTAGCTGTGACCGGGAGTCCCATAGGGCGGCACACAATTGGCCCAGCGTTGTCCGTGTTAGGGGAGGGTTTGGCTGGGGTAAGCCGTCATTATAAATAAGAATTGTTCTTAAATGACTAGTTAAATAAAGGTTCCTTCATGTGTTTATGAATCATGGTCTTAGGTCATACCTTACATCGCTGAAGGAGGTGGCATTTACAAACCACAAGTATTTACGATCCGATTCCCAACATTGATATTGTGTCAGAAATTCCGGTAACCCCTCTAACTACTTCAGTTTGAGATTACATTTATCTAAGGACCGACCTTCTCCAAGATGGCTGGCGTATCAGATCATTAGACCACACATCTCTGGCTCCTCTGAGGTAATCAATTACTGGCCTAAATTAAAGTGTATTTCATTTGGTTCCCTTAGTGTGTGGCTGTACTCCAAGGCTCGGGAATGAGAGGTATTCCTTTGGGATTTTTTCCTTTAGTCTCTCCCTGTGTAGAGTAATGTGGGCTGTAACCAGGAGAAATTAATGCTCCCTGGTGAGGTTTTTCTATTGAGTTCCCCAGCTGTCCAAGCTTGTATCTGCCTTTAATAGTACATCTGTTGTAACTGAATTGTAAGATCTCTATCTACAGTATCACATGGTCTTTGTACTCTGTAGTCTTACCACTGAGGTACTGTATCTCAGCCAACCGTGAACCTACCAGTTATGCCTTGATATGTCTGTGGGGTCATGATTGATCAGGAGACACTCTGGAGCACCAATACAAACATACACACATTCTGACTGACACCAATTTTTTTGTATTATTTACATTTTTGTAATTTAGGTGCTATTCTTATCCAGAGCAACTTACCATAAGACGTGAATGCATTCATTTTCATACTGGTCAACCATGTGAATTGAACCCACAACCCTGGCATTGCAAACACCATGCTCTACCAACTGAGCCACATGGGATAGGTCGAACACTCACACACTTGCTCCCACTCATCCACCTGTGTTCAGTGTAGTAGGCACGGTAATAGTCAGTGGCCTGGAGCAGTAATACCAGTGTCAAACCTCTAAATCAGTCAGGCATTTCCCCTCAGGCAGACACTTTTTCTCATATAACAGCCTAACCTTGTCATGTCTCCTAGGCATATTCTGCTTGGTATGTAATGGTGGGTGTTTATGTGTGTGTGTTTGTGTGTTGAATATAGAGATTTGTTTCTCACATTAGATCATGCACAGGGTGAAACAAAGGACACACAGATCATTTTCACCCTATCAAGGCATGAGCATGAATTATGTGTGGTCATTGAGCTTTAATTTTCGCATTCATTTCGAAGTTAATTATCATGGGAAGCCATGTTGAATAATTTATGCATTGGGAATGCACCAATTAAGAGGTGATATGTGTCAAATAAGATACTAATAAGATACTAAATACTACTCCATATGGAAAAATACTGAATATTGACACCCCATTTGACTCTGCAATGTCCCCTTGAGCCAATGGTTAATTCATATTTAACAGGGATATCCCTTACACAGAGAGATGGCTTTTTCCTCATTTTGTGACAGTGTTTCAGATTATTTTGTGCCCAATATAAATGAATTTGTAAATTATGTATTGTGTCATTTTGGAGTCACTTTTATTGTAAATAAGACTTTTACATGAATGTGGATGCTACCATGATTATGGATCATTCTGAATGAATCGTAAATAATGATGGGGGAAAACGTTATAGACGCACAAATACCAAAAAACGCTAACCTTCCCTGTTATTGTATTGGTGAGAGGTTAGCATGTCTTGGGGTTCTGATATTTATGATGAGTGAGAAAGTTACAGACGTATAAGTATCATAACCCCAAGACATGCTAATTATTTTCTTATTTACAATAAAAGTGACTCCAAAATGACACAATACATTATTTACCATTAATTTCTATTAGGCACAAAATAATCTGAAACACAACCAAATCAAACTGCAAATGCATCCAACAAATGTGTAGAGTCACAAGCTTCATGTAGTCATTGTGTAAGGACCAGCGCCGGAGAAGAGAAGCAGGTACAGGGAGTAGAACATTTAATTTGGAATAGACATCAAACAGGACAGAGACAGAACCGGGTATGCAAAGACAAACGAACATTAATCCTGAAGTGGGGAACAGAGCTTGGGAACAGACAGATATAGGGAAGATAATGACAAGGTGATTGAGTCCAGGTGAGTACAATAATTGCTGATGCGCGTGACAGGGGGAAGGCAGGTGTGCGTAATGATGGTGGCAGGAGTGCGTAATGCTGGGGAGCCTGGCGCCTTCGAGCGCCAGGGAGGGGGAGCAGGCGTGACACATTGCATGCTATGAATACGGTACCAAATACTTAACTTTTTACTACTTTAATACACATAAGTGAATTTGTCCCAATACTTTTGCTCCCCTAAAATGATTCACCCGATATGAATGCCTTCAGGCTCTGATCAGGCCCTACACCCAAACAAGGGCACTCCGTTCATCCACCTCTGGCCTGCTCGCCTCCCTACCTCTGAGGAAGCACAGTTCCCGCTCAGCCCAGTCAAAACTGTTCGCTGCTCTGGCACCCCAATGGTGGAACAAGCTCCCTCACGACGCCAGGACAGCGGAGTCAATCACCACCTTCCGGAGACACCTGAAACCCCACCTCTTCAAGGAATACCTGGGTTAGGATAAGGTAATCCTTCTAACCCCCCCCCTTAAAAGATTTAGATGCACTATTGTAAAGTGGTTGTTCCACTGGATATTATAGGTGAATGCACCAATTTGTAAGTCGCTCTGGATAAGAGCGTCTGCTAAATGACTAAAATGTAATGAAAATACCCTCAAATTAAAGCTGACAGTCTGAACTTTAACTTCATAGTCATTGTTTGATTTCAAATCCAAACCTTTGCAGTATAGAGCCAAAAAAAGAAAAAATGCTTCAATGTCCCAATAATTACGGAGGGCACCACATATACAGTATATCAATTCTGGGAACCAGAATTGTCCATCCTTCCTACTAAGTTTCCTTAAATCACTCTCCCCATCTACTTCAATACTGTCTAATTAGAACAACAAAAATAAAAAATACATACAAAAGAAGAAAAAGAAAAGAACCCATGGTAAAGAGTGGAACTCATATTGAAAGATGCTGAGCATCTCCAGTTCCCTAGAGGAGCAGAGTGGTAATGACGCAGGGCAGGTGTTGTGCACGGCAGTGATTTGCTGGGCTTGGAGAGACAAGCGTGCTCCACTCCATGTTTCTTTGACCTATGGCTGTAATTACATGAGGGAGACATCAGGCTCATTCTAGTGTAAATGTCCTGTGCGAGCCAATTTTAATCGAAACAGAAGCCTCGCTTGATCTGACACATCAATTCTAAATGTCGATGACGCTGTACAGATTATTTTAACATTTTCCTGCAAAGAGGGGAAATGGTGGCTTTCCCTTCTAATCAACATGTCAAAAGGAAGGAATATATACAGTTGAAGTTGGAAGTTTACATACACTTAGGTTGGAGTCATTAAAACTTGTTTTCAACCACTCCACAAATGTCTTGTTAACAAACTATAGTTTTGGCAAGTCGGGTAGGACATCTACTTGTGCATGACACAAGTCATTTTTCAAACAATTGTTTACATACAGAGTATTTCACTTATAATTCACTGTATCACAATTCCAGTGGGTCAGAAAAATGGCTTAAGGACAACAAAGTCAAGGTATTGGAGTGGCCATCACAAAGCCCTGACCTCAATCCTATAGAAAATTTGTGGGCAGAACTGAAAAGCGTGTGCGAGCAAGGAGGCCTACAAACCTGACTCAGTTACACCAGCTCTGTCAGGAGGACTGGGCCAAAATTCACCCAACTTATTGTGGGAAGCTTGTGGAAGGCTACCCGGAACGTTTGACCCAAGTTAAACAATTTAAAGGCAATGCTACCAAATATAAATTTAGTGTATGTAAACTTCTGACCCACTGGGAATGTGATGAAAGAATTAAAGCTGAAATAAATCACTCTCTACCTTTATTCTGACATTTCACATTCTTAAAATAAAGTGGTGATCCTAACTGACCTAAGACAGGGAATTTTTACTAGGATTAAATGTCAGGAATTGTGAAAAACTGAGTTTAAATGTATTTGGCTAAGGTGTATGTAAACTTCCGACTTCAACTGTATACAAGCATGTTGAAAGAAGGAGTTGACATAGAGTACCAGTCAAAGGTTTGGATACACCTACTCATTCAAGGGTTTTTCTATATTTTTACTATTTTCTACATTGTAGAATAATAATGAAGACATGAAAACTATGAAATAAGACAAATGGAATCATGTGGTAACCAAAAAATGTGTTAAACAAATCAAAATATATTTTATATTTGAGATTCTTCATAGCCACCGTTTGCCTTGATGACAGCTTTGCACAATCTTGGCATTCTCTCAACCAGCTTCATGAGGCCGTCACCAGGAATGCATTTCAATTAAAAGGTGTGCCTTGTTAAAAGTTAATTTGTGGAATTTCTTTCCTTCTTAATGCGTTTGAGCCAATCACATGATTGACCATAGTACTTTCAAGCTTGAAACCAAGCTCACATATGGGCTTATTTGATGGTACACATGTCTCACATGCTAAATAGAGCTGAACTATTATAGCAGGTAGACATGCTGGAATGTCAACATCACTGTTTAGAAGCAGCTTTTACTAGGCTGAATATGTAATGTGATCTTCTGACAGGTAAAGCAGCTTCCTGAATAGCTGTCTAACTCAGGCTCATCAGATTGGAATGAGAGAGAAGCCACAGTTTAATTCGTACACTGGCATACTATGGAAGTATGCCAGAAGTATGGCAAGGACATACTTCTGCAGTTATTGCAGCGGTTCCCAAACTAGGGGTCGCGGGACAATTTCCAAAATCCTAAAATCCCAAATCCCAAAATCCGATTATAAAAAAAAAAAAAGTATTATAATATCGTATTTGTATCTCAAAAGTTCATCTTAAAAATCTAAATGAATGTAATCAAATCTAAAAGATAAAATTCAACCAGTGAGCACCCTTAGATTATTTAACCAGGAAAAGCCGATTGAGACCCAGAGTCTCTTTTTCAAGGGAGACCTGGCCAAGAAGGCAGCAACAATCAATACATTACATAATTAAAATATACAACAATACAATACAACATGATCCAACCTAAAAAAAGCATTTACACTCCTCTGTAACAGAGTCTCCCATCAATATTTTAAATTCATTCAGTGGCACTAACATATCTAGATGAATCATGGATTGTAGACTATTCCATGCCTTTGGTGCACAAGAAGAGAAGGCAGTCTTGCCTAATACTGTGAATGTCCTGGGGGCTTTAAGTAGCAACCACCTAGCAGACTGGGTATGCTAACTGCTGGTGGTGAAGGAGACCAAACTACAGAGGTAAAGAGGGAGTTTACCCAAAATGACTTTGTAGATGAACACATACAAATGTATCTTTCTGTGCATATAAAGTGAGGTCCAACCTGTCATTTGGTACAATGTGCAATGGTGGGGGAGTGACTTGGCATTTGTAATAAAGCGCAAGGATTCAGTCTCTGTAAGACAGTGGAGGCTGCATGCATATACAACAAGTCACCATAATTAATTACAGAGAGAAAAGTGTCCTGAACAAGCTTCTTTCTAGCCATAAGCGGGAAGCAAGCATTATTACAAAAATAAAAACCCAATTTCAATTGAAGCTTTGTCACAAGATTATCCACATGAACTTTAAACGACAACGTGTCATCCAACCAAATACCTACAGTAGGTATTTGTAGGACGACACTTTTTCAATGGATAAGCCACCAGATGTGACAATGCTAACGTTCTCTGACAGAGTTTTAGCTCTGGTAAAGGTCATGCATTTAGTTTTTTGTACATTCAAGATCAGTTTGAGACCATAAAGGGAGGCCAGCAGTGACTGAAAAGCAGTCTGGAGCTCTTCAACATCCTGAACCAGAGAAGGAGCACATGAATATATAACTGTATCATCTGCATATAGATGTAACTTTGCTGGTTGCATCCCATTTCCCAAATCATTAATAAAAATTGAGAACAACACTGGAGCTAAAATGGAACCCTGCGGCACACCTGTATTAATCTCAAGAAATCTAGACTTGTGATTGTCAGTATATACACATTGTGTTCTGTCAGAAAGATAATTCCTAAACCAATTTTACTGTCCCTTCACTGAGACCAATGTTTCTGAGTCTAGCTAGCAACAATTCATGGTCAACTGAATCAAAGGCCTTTGATAAATCCACAAACAGAGCAGCACAATGTTTATTTTTATCGAGTGCATTAATGATGTCATTTGCCACTGCCATAGCAGCAGTTGTGGTGCTGTGCCCTGATCTAAAGCCAGACTGAACCCTGCTCAGTATGTTCTTTTCAATGAAGAAGTTTTTTAACTGTGAGTTCACTCAGGATTCATAGACTTTGGCCATGATAGGGAGTTTAGAGATAGGACGATAGTTATTTGCATCTGAGGGATCTCCACCCTTTAGCAGTGGGAGGACATAAGCTGATTTACAAATGCTGGGTATGGAATTGGTCAAGAGACTCAAGTTGAAAATGTGAGCCACATGTTCAGTAATAATACCAGCTGCTATTTTTAAGAGGTAGGTGTCCAGGTTGTCTGGACCTGCAGACATTTTAGTGTCTATTGCCTTTAGTGCTTTATAGACATCAGTATAAGAAACAGGCTCAAAGATAAAATAGTTCTCATGAGGGCCTATATCATAGTTGACTATAACAGAGCTTACATTAGAGGCCTGGGCCCCACCGTTATTAAAAACTGAACCAGCAGATATGAAGTGCTTGTTAAAAAACCCTACAATATCGGCTTTATCCTTCACTTCATTAGAATCCATCATTAAATGGTCAGCAAGGCCAGAGGATACATTAGAACCTGACACTGATTTGATTAGCTTCCAGAACTTGGTAGGTTTGTTTAGGTTCTCTGTGACTGCATTTAAATAGTAATCTGATTTGGACTTCCTGATCTAACCTGTGCATTTGTTTCTTAGCGCTCTGAAGGAGGCCCAATCAGCAGGAGCATTTGTATGTCTAGCTTGATCCCAAGATATATTTCTCTTTCTAATTAGTTCTGCCAAGTTATCTGAAAACCAGGGATTGTCCCTTCCACTGGTTCTACATTTCTTCACAGGCGCATGCTTATCACAAATGGACACATGATGGTTGCACTTGAATCATTCCCACAGTGAATGGCTAGACCCGCTACGCTTTGAAACCACACGCTATTGCAGAGACTTTGATATTACTGGTCACAATTGATAGAGTGTAAACAATGCGTGGGGAGGCAGAGGCATAGAAACTCACATCAATACCTTTGTCAGATAACAGTTAAAAAATATATTTATGCTATTGCTAGCAATCAAGAGGAAACTCTGACTGAACAACTCAAAAACTCCCCAGCCTATGCGCTCCAAATGGACTTAAGCTGTGATGCCCATGATTGACTTTTGTTCGCTATACATGACAGACGATCCTATTCACGAGGACATATTGTTCTATCTCACGATTACCGAGCATGAAACGTCACAGGGGATGTTCAGTGTGCTGCAAGGCTATATTGATGAAACACAGATTCCATATGGGATCGAATGGTGGGCTTTTGCAAGGATGGAGCTCCATCTATCACGGGGCGGCAGGCAGGCCTCTGCACTGTAGTTATGAATGTGACTCCCTCTGCCATTGGACGCATTGTATGATACACCGAGAGCAACTGGCAGCAAAAGAGCCTGAGCACAGAACTCTGAGATATACTGCAGCAGGTAACTTCGATTTGTAAACTACATCAAACCACATCCACTGTGCGCACGCCTGTTTGCCAAACTATGTGGAGACAGGATCAGAGCATGACAATGTTCTATTTCACACGAGGCTAGGTGGTTATCGAGGGGGAGTGTTGGAAAGATTGTTTTTGCATTGAGAGAGGAACTGTTGTCGTTCACAATGGACTTTCTGTGTAATGAAAACAAAATGTCGCCTTGCCTTTGTAACAGATATATTTGGGAAACTTAACGAACTGCACGCAATCATGCAGGGGAAATACAAAAACATCCTCCCTTCCCATAAAAGTAATCGCCTTCAACAAGGTTGACTCAAACTCTTATATATGAAGAACCTTTACAAATTAAGATAGTATTGAGAGAGAAATGATGAGTGCAATTTTAAATGTATACTGTTATGTAGGATATTTGTAAAGAGATGGAGGGTAGGCAGTAATGTGTCATGTGCAGCAACAGACATGTTCCACCCACCTCACAACTCAATACTATTCTACTACTACTCTTGTGGTCTTCACTCAGCCTTTAACCAAATGAAGATGAGGCCCCAGAGGGTCTATGACATATTTTGTTATATCAACATTATTTAGAGTAAAATACCATCGTCCTTGGCAAAATGAAGGTTGTAAACAAAAGTCTGATTCACCCAATATGCATTTACAAGGCAACATACCATTTTTTATTTACCTCGCTCATTTTCTATTTTCCTGTAACTTTCCAACATAGACCCCAAAGCCTCTTTCACATATTCCATCCACTGTAGTATCTAAAGGCATGCGCCAAGTGATTCCCATGCATAACAATGCATGACTATTTAAATGTAATCTTCTTGTTTGGGCATGCTTAAACACATGTAATCTGTCATAGGGTGTATCCCTTAGCAAAGAGTAGGAGGCTCTGGAGCAAGAGAGGCATGGTGTCATGGCAGTCTCCAATCTACATCAGTCAGTGACAGTTTACATTGGCTGCTGGGAGAGTGGCTGAGACTAAGGCTCTGCAGTCGTATCTCATCCAAGGCTCTGAGTTAACATGTAGCACATGTGGAACGATCCACTGCCATCTCCAGAGGCTGGAAAGCCTCACTCAGAGCTGTTCCTTCATGTCTGGCTGATCACACAAAAACACTTCCCATTTTATTAGTTCCAGGGAGAGTACTAGTGGTAGTATACTGATTTACAAAAACAACAGTGGTTGTTATAGAAAATATCAAATCAGATTGAGAAAAGCCTGATCACTTGTCAGTACATAGGGGCTAGATGCCCAGCTGTATGCGTAGGTGCTATGATGCTTACTTGAAATGGCTCTTTTTCGACACTCCATGTTACAGCCTCTTCCACAAACATAAACAGGTAACTACCAAAATAAAGGAAACACCAACAAAGTGTCTTAATAGGGTGTTGGGAAACCACATTCCAGAACAGCTTTAGTGCACCTTGGCATATATTCTACAGGTATCTGGCACTCTATTGGAGGGATGTGACACTGTTCTTTCATGAGAAATTCCATCATTTGGTGTTTTGTTGATGGTGGTAGAAAACGCTGTCTCGGGCACCGCTCCAGAATCTCCCAAAAGTATTCAATTGGGTTGAGATCTGGTGACTGAGACGGCCATGGCATATGGTTTGCATCATTTTCATGCTAATCAAACCATTTAGTGACCACTTGTGCCCTATGGATTAGGACATTGTCATCCTATGCGGGCATAGCCATGGTAGCTAAAATATTGGGCAAAATAATAGCCTGCCCGGCCTTTTTATACATGACCGTAAGCATGACGGGATGTTAATTGCTTACTTAACGTAGGAACCAGACTTGTGAGGAAGTACATGCTTTCAATATACTTTGCATCCCCAATTTACTCGTGTTTTCATTATTTTGGCAGTTACCTGTAGATATGACATAGGCCATTCACAGGATACACAGCGTATGTACATATTATAACATTTGTTGCCAGTGTCTGCCAGATTATGTTAGTCAACTGAGCTGTCCATTCTGTTGGCTGGTAAATGAGCTATTCTAATCATCTCATGCACACTGTATTATGAATGTTTTCACAGTTGCCATAAACAAACATTCATTTCTACAAATGCCCATGACTTGTATCTGGTTATGCTTCTACACTGAGTATACAAAACATTGACATAGAATGACCAGGTGAATTCAGGTGAAGCTATGATCCCTTATTGATGTCAATTGTTAAATCTACTTCAATCAGTGTAGATAAAGGGGATGAGACGGGTTAAAGAAGGATTTTTAAGCCATGAGAACATTGAGACATGGCTTGTGTTTGTGTGCCATTCAGAGGGTGAATGGGCAAGGCAAACCATTTAAGTGCCTTTGTATTCACATATGCTATGTGAGAGAAAAATAAGATAACAAGTAAACTGCTCGGTTTTATGGTACAGATACACACTTTAAATGGAGAATACATTTTATTATGGAGTCTTGGCTATTAAGAACTGTTGAAGTCACCACTTACGAGTCGGAGAGAATGTATCTGTCGTTCTCCTCGTACTCCACAAGACAGGAATCTCTGTATCACAAAGACATGCCTGCTGCTCTTTTGTTTTCAATCACATGTTCTACCTTTCTACCTATACAGTACTATAGTGCGGTGAAAAGTATGCTTCAGTGAACTATGATAACACAAGGCAGAGTCATGATTGGTAAGTGGAGGAATAAGTAATGGTCAAGTGGTTGGAGCAAATTCAGCTGTGTCAGACTGCTCTAACTGACTGAGCAAAGATACTGCAGGCCAGGGAGCTCTTATTGGCTGTTCTCAGTCAGGCCTGACCTCAAACATTAAGGAGCCGGGACAACACAGAGACGACTAGGTAGGCAATCCCAGAGACCCACTGGGAACGGGAGGAGATTATACCGGCGGAGAGGGAATAGCTCATCTCATCTCACAACTCCCATTGAAATTGTCTCGCTCTCTCTTTCCCCCCCATTCTCTATTACCCACATACTCAGAGGGAATGTAGGGAGATGATATACATGCCCAGAGAGGAAAAATCTAACCACAACCAACACACACACATAGAAAGGCAGTGAGATGAGAGAAATATGGGATTCAATTCCCCTCTCATAACTGTAGTGCTCAAACGCTAGCTAATGCAATTTACTGAACCACTGCTCCCTTTTGGAATGTCTGTGAGGCCCAGAGTCATCAGGAGATGGGGGAAGGGTGTGTGTGTGAAGAGAGCATCTTCTCCTACTACACAGACAGGCTCTCTATCAATCGTTTCACAGCACATGTATCGTGGGATTGACTGTGGTGGGTTTGACGATGACCAGGTACATGCATGCCATTAGGATGGAAGGAGAGGAGTTTTACTTACCTTGATCCTGGACCACATGGAGAAGCCATGTCATTATCTAGATAGGAGGACGTTTCTTTGATGTTGTTTTGTGTGTGTTTGACCTTTGACGGAGGATGGCATCACTGATGTCTCCCAATCTGGCCACCACACTATTATCATTCCACCATTTCTCCTAGCTTTGAGATAATAGATTGTTTAAGCACAGATCATCTTTTACTCTTATTCATCACAGTATTGCACTAATTCGTTTTTCCTACCTAAAGACACCTTTAACGGGAATGTGAATTCACTTATCGTCTTGGCGGATCTGACTTCATTAGAGGACTGACTCTTTCCCATTGCGGATAACGTCCGCCTGTTGCTTAAATATAATATATAATTTCCCTCCCAAAGAGGACTGCCTCAGGTTAGCTCTGGTCCTCGTCCAAGGCAACCATCCACGTGACCGTATGTACAGCATATCATCATGCTTTAGTGCAGGCAGATAACAAGAGGTGCCCAGAGGACGTCTTTTCGACTGTACATCTTTTAATGCATTTTATTAAGCCTTAAGATCTACGGCATCTTAAAATGATATGGGAGGTGTGAGTTAGTGTGTTTTAGTTTGCTAATGAGAGCAACACAATTCTTAATGACTCTGTTGGGTATACAGACTAGATGAAGCACATTCTGTATTTATTTATTTCATTTTTTAAAGGGGTAAATCAGCTTTAATATTGCAGATAGATTGTGGCATCTATCATTGTAATTGTCTGCATCATTTCCAATCCCCCATATATATATATTTGTAAATATACAGTACCAGTGAAAAGTTTGGACACACCCAGTCATTCAAGGGTTTTTATTTATTTTGACTATTTTCTACATTGTAGAATAATAGTGAAGACATCAAAACTATTAAATAGCACATATGGAATAATGTAGTTACCAAAAAAGTGTTAAACAAATCTAAATATAGGCTTTGTAAGGGCTATTTTACCAAGGAGAGTGATGGAGTACTGCATCAGATGACCTGGCCTCCAGAATCATCCGACTTCAACCCAATTGATATGGTTTGGGATGAGTTGAAGGAAAGGCAGCAAACAAGTGCTCAGCATATGTGGGAGCTCCTTCAAGACTGTTGGAAAAGTATTCCTCATGAAGCTGGTTGAGAGAATGCCAAGAGTGTGCAAAGCTGTCATCAAAGCAAAGGGTTGCTATTTGAAGAATCTCAAATATAAAATATATTTTGATTTGTTTAACACTTTTTTGGATACCACATGATTCCATATGTGTTATGTCATAGTTATTTCATTATTATACAATGTAGAAAATAGGAAAAACAAACTGAATGAGTAGGTGTGTCAACTTTTGACTGGTACTGTATATAACATTATATTGGTTGCAAGAATTCTATTGGTTAAAGAACTCTACACTTTGAATTCGTTCATAAACCATGTGCCATGGAATCGGTGCATTTAAAATCTCCACCCAACTATTTTGCAACCTGTATGGTGCAGCTGTCAATTTTTTGGTCCTTAAAACTTCTTTGGGGTAGGGGGCAGTATTTTGACATCCGGATGAAAAGCGTGCCCAAAATAAACTGCCTGTTACTCAGGCCCAGAAGCTAGGATATGCATATTTGGTAGATTTGGACAGAAAATACTCTAACCTTTCCAAAACTGTTAAAATAATGTCTGTGAGTATAACAGAACTGATTTGGCAGGCGAAAACCTGAGAAGAATCCATCCAGGAAGTAGGATTTTTTTTATTTTTGTAGTTTTCTATTGAATGCCTTTACAGTATCCATTGACTTCGGACTCAAATTGCACTTCCTATGCCTTCCACTAGATGTCAACAGTCTTTAGAAATTGTTTCAGGCTTGTATTCTGAAAAATGAGAGAGTAAGACCAGTCTGAATGAGTGGACACTACAGGTGCCTAGAGATTTTCATGCGCGAGACCGAGAGCGCGCCTTTCTTGTTTACCTTTTATATTGACCATGTTATTGTCCGGTTTACATATTATCGATTATTATGACTAAAAACAACCTTAGGATTGATTATAAACATCATTTGACATGTTTCTACGAACTTTACGGATACTATTTGGACTTTTCGTCTGCCTGTTGTGACTGCGTTTGAGCCTGTGGATTACTGAACAAAACGCGCAAACAAAACAGAGGTTTTTGGATATAAAGAGACTTTATCAAACAAAACGAACATTTATTGAGTAAATGAATGTCTTCAGAGTGCAACCATATGAAGATCATCAAAGGTAAGTGATTCATTTTATCTTTTTTTCTGACTTGTGTTACTCTTCTACTTGACTGGTTACTGTTTGTAATGATTTGTCTGCTGGGCGCTGTTCTCAGATAATCGCATGGTAAGCTTTCGCCATAAAACCTTTTTGAAATCTGACACCGTGGTTGGATTAACAAGAAGTTAATCTTTAAACCTATGTGTAACACTTGTATGTTAGAGGAATTTTTATAATGAGTATTTCTGTTTTTGAATTTGGTGCTCTGCAATTTCACTGGATGTTGGCCAGGTGGGACGCTAGCGTCCCACGTACCCGAGTGAGGTTTTAAATTAAATTGCTATACTTTTTTATTTTCACAATTTTCATTACATTCAATTGGACAACTGACTAGGTATCCCCCTTTCCCTTACATGATCCCATATGTGTTATTTCATAGTTTTGATGTCTTCACTATTATTCCAGTGCAGAAAATAGTAAAAATAAAGAAAATCCATTGAATGAGTAGGTGTCCAAACTTTTGACTGGTACTGTAAATGTTGCAATTTTTCAGCCATTCCTGAACCTGCGACCAAAAACAAGCTACATATGGGCAGTACAAAATATCCTTCCAACAATGTTGCAACCTTTATGGCACAGCAGTACATTTTTTGGTCCTTAAATTAAACTGGTATATTTGTTATTTATTTATGACAATTTTCTTTAGCCAATTTTGGTCTTGAATGCAGGGCCAACAGGCAAGTTCCTAACCTTCTCCCTCTTCCACTTGCCTCCTCCATTTTTTTTGGTAATGCTTCAATCAGATGGTTGTAATTTTGGATAGAGCAGACATTTCTATATATTTTTGTTAACTGCAACACTATAGCAACACCTACTTATTCAATGGTTTTTCTTTATTTCTAATAGTCTATACGTTATAGAATAATAGTTAAGACATCACAACTATGAAATAACACATATGGAATCATGTAGTAAGCGAAAATGTGTTAAACAAATCAAAATAAATTTTATATTTGAAATTATTCAAATAGTAAACCTTTGCCTTGATGACAGCTTTGCACACTCCTTGGAATTGTCTCAAGCAGCTTCATGAGGTACTCACCAGGAATACATTTCAATTAACAGATGAGCCTTCTTAAAAGTTAATATGTGGAATTTCTTTCCTTCTAAATGTGTTTGAGCCAATCAGTTGTGTTGTGACAAGGTAGGGGGGTATACAGAAGATTGCCCTATTTGGTAAAAGACCAAGTCCATATTATGGCAAGGACAGCTCTAATAAGTTAAGAGAAACGACAGTCCATCATTACTTTAAGACATGAATGTCAGTCAGTATGGAACATTTCAAGAACTTTGAAAGTTTCTTCAAGTGCAGTTACAAAAACCATCATGCGCTATGATGAAACTGGCTCTCATGAGGACCGCCTCAGGAATGGAGGGCATAAATTATTTAAATATTAAAGCATTAGACCTCTCACTAAAGGCGTCAAAAGTTATACTTAAATCCTAACTGGATTTAATGAAAAATGACATGAAAAGCACACATTTGTAAACCCCAAACTCTAAAAGTAATTGGAAAGGTAGATACAAATTATTTTTGACATTGAGGTTACAATAAAGAATGTTAACAAGATGTAAATAAGATGCTGTGTTTTTATTTACAGTAGAGATGGACAGCTGGAGACATTTTGAAAACAGGTTTTCAAACACTTGTTTTTCACAAGTGTACTGTAGTTCTGTAGCAGGTGTAGCCCTATTAGCAGAACAATAGACTCTTTGTAGCCCGGCTGCTGTAGGTGTGAAAATCCCCCAACTTGCAATGTATTCGATGCTTAACTCAAAACAGCAGTACAGTATTTCACAGCCTAATAGAAGTAGGATTTTTTTATTAGGCCTACTTACAATTGCAACTGGTCAAAAATGTAGCATTTTACATAAAACAATTATTTAAAGAAAAAAAGCCTGTCTATGTCGGGATAGCATGCCCTTGTAACGACAGAACAAACAGAACATACTGTCAGCTTGAGATGTGAATATCCCAGGATAACCTCTCACAATAATATTAGAATTTACTAAACACAGTCATATAGGCCACTAAGTTACTTCTTCTTGTGGTTGTCCGGTTTGATGGATGGATGTGATTGATGGATGTGATCATTATTGGATGTGATCATTATTCACTACTGTAAGTCGCTCTGGATAAGAGCGTCTGCTAAATGACAAAAATGTAAAATGTACATTTTGATGTACAGGCAGTCCTCGATTGACTTATGTGAAAGCCGGTTCCTGTCGTGAGTCTATATGGCGTTTGTAGAGGAAAATGAGGTATCGCAGGTGTAAATCGATCCAAACATTGTTAGCACATAAGATGCACGTTTCTTTATTGTGCTGTATTCCTCTGAGCATGCCACCCACAACGCACACAGGGACTCGGCACTCCTGAGCGCATCCCTGCTTTGTCTCGATGTATGGAATTCAATCAGCTCAGTTTGAATTGCGGCCTCATCCAGTGAGGGTATAGTTTTGTTAGCAAGGGAGGAGTATTCTCCACCTGGGCAGACTGAGAGGATCACGTACAAATGCAATGATATCCTTGGGCATGTTGTAGTCTTCAAATCTGGTGGATATGTTGTCCCTCAGCTGCTTGATTACATTTTCCATCACCTCTGTGACAATGCTGTGCCCTGGTCCAAATCCAAAACTCAAGCTTCCTAGTAAAGGCCTCAAATTTCTCCACCATGTCCACGACTGTTTCCCTGTTCCTTGTATCTGCAGATTTAAACCGATTTAACCCGTTTAAGTTACAGAAAAATGTCCACAAAAAAAGCTGTGTGTGCAGCTTGCAGTTAACAATTCAATGTTTCTACATCGGGCCTCTATATGGGGCGGGAATACCACTGAAAGTTCTATGCTTAGGCACACTTATCTTGTTATCAAGCAAATTATTCTGAACAAATATTGACATTAAAAAAAGTAGTGTAGCCTACAGTAGGCTATGTACAGTAGACCTATTTTTCTTCACCAATCAACGCACAGAGAAATAGACAAAAATAATAGTTGAATAGAGACATAGTGATTTTATGAGCGTAATCAGATCAAAATTATTATCTTATTGTCACTAATTTATTATGTACTAATCATATGTGTTAAACAAGTTACATTTGTAGTGTAGGCCAATTAATTGTGCTAATATTATATACTTATTCTTTTCTGGCCTGCCGACTATTGGCTCAGAAATAATTTGGCCCGTGGCCAAACCTAGTTGACGAACCCTGATATATAATATGTCTTACAGAGCGTTTCCATAAGTCCACTCAAGTTTCTTCATCTGTCTTCTGGCTGTGATTAGGATGTGGAAACAGTCACGTTGTACAGCTCCATATTTTCCTAACGGAGTGGCATAGCGGTCTAAGACGCTGCATCGCAGCGGAAGGTTGCAAGATCGAATCCCGAGCTGACAAGCTAAATATCTGTCGTTCTGCCCCTGAACAAGGCAATTAACCCACTGTTCCTAGGCCGTTATTGAAAATAAGAATTTGTTCTTAAATGTTATGCTCTTAGTACTGTAGCCTACTCCCGACCATCACGTTGCACAGCGCCATATTTTCATAATATTTTCGTAACATATTTTAGTTTTTCTTGGAATAGAAACACTATGATATGAATCAAATTAATTAAGCTACATTTCTTAAAATCAGTCCCATATACTATGTTCTTACAAAAAAGTTTTTAAATATTCTAGTACAGCCAATATTGAAGGCTATCAAATGCTTCTCAAAGATTCCCTCTGACTGTCAAACTAGCACTAACTAGCATTAATGGTAACAATGGCTGACAAATAAATAATGTGCCATAGAATTCTGTGGCAGCCCACATGGTGTGCTACAGTATGGCGTAACATTTACAGGAAGTACATTGGTAGCTGTCAGTGCCCTATTTGTTGATGTTTATCAGCTCCATGTGGAAATTCTCACAACTAATTTGTGAATATTTATAAAAAGCCTTTGTCATTCTTCGGAGGTGGAACCTAAACATGCATTTCCTCTCTAGGACAGGAAATTAGGTTGAAATAGTGGCAGAAATTTCCTCTGGGGGGGCTCCTTTAATCCTCAAAGTTTAGACTTATATATATTTCATGGCAAGCCTCTTTTGTGCTTTTAAGCTCTGCGAGATGTGTTAGGCACTACACTTAGAGGTTGGCATTTACATTGAGTCGATTCTGATGAGATTGAGCAACCATGAAGCAAGGAGAATAAATATTGCACAATGGAAAACAAAGGACAAATTGTAAATTACAAACAGTTGTGTTTCTGAACAGAGATAGTGTGTACTTTACTTTGTGTTCCTCTTGAGCTATAAGATTGCTTTATTCTTCTTTGAGATCCAGCCTTTCATCATGTTGCTAGTGGACAACAGACTGAAGGACAGTCTACTGTCAGATATTGAATTGATTTTGTGTTTGTGTGCGTGTGCACATATGTACATGCTTATCAGTGTCCTTTTCCTCAGTGGTTATGCTAGCTGCAGTAATCCAACTTTGTGGCTTGGGTTTTCTGTATTTAAGATTAATAAAGTTCATATTCCGTTAGGAGTAATTAACAAAATGCTTAGCATATTTATGTTTTCCCTTTCTGTAATACACATGATTTTGCAGTGTTCTATTTGTGCCATGGATTGATAGTCACTAAACTCGATTTCGTATGTTATGTATTAAACTCATATCTGTTGGTAGTGATTGACATCAGACTGGAGATACATTATCAGCGTGCCCTCGGCTCAGTGTATCTGTGAAACGGTGTAATTCAGTAGCCGCTGATGTTGTCACTTCCTCCCAACCTCTCAGGCTGGTGTTTACAGAACATTTTGTACTGTCTGATTAATGTATAAGTGCATCCTCAGAGAAGGCTACTTTGACATTTTCTCTGCTTCTGTGCTGGAGGTGTCTCCCTGTTGAAACTTGTATTACACTGAGTTGATTTATGATTGACTATATCTGTGACTGCTAATCCCTTTTGTTAACCTGAAAATACCCTTTAGACCTTTCTCTGCTTGTTCCTTACAGTTAATTTGTAATGAATTACATTGACATAGATGCCAAGGCCTCTCAGGATACGCATGCATAGACACACACACACACACACACACACACACACACATACACACACACACCAGAAACATAAAACGAAAACTCCACAAACACACTTATTTCAGGTTTCCACAGTGCCACCAATTCTGCCTTTCAAGTTTAAACCGTTCAATTCCCTCTTTACTTCAGACCGCTTAAAAGCACAGCAGTCATCTTTGTGATGAAATCAATAGGTCAATGGCTTATGGAGGCCATCTCACACTAATGAAACCGTAACAGGAAGGGAAAGGAAAGGGGATACCTAGTCAGTTACACAACTGAATGCAGTCAACCAAAATGTGTCTTCCTCTGAATCAGAGAGGTATGGGGGGCTGCCTTAATCGACATCCATGTCATCAGCGCACGGGGATCAGTTGTTGTGGGGGGCAGAACGGCAGATTTTTCCACCTTGCCGGCTCTGGGATTTAAACAACCAATCTTTCGGTTACTGTCCGAACGCTGTAACCTAGCCACCAGCCTACTACAAGGTATTATGGTGGTGGCCCCATTACTTGGTGGGAAAAGTCTGTATTCAAAGCGCTTAGCCTTATGTGGAATATGATGATATAAAACTCATGGGATTGTTCTGTCAAACTCTTTGCAATCTGTGTACATGCAGGCGTGTTTGTTTGATTATCATTGTCACTGTACTTTAGGTAAGCAGAGTAATCGCCTAAAGAAGCCATGTGTAACTCAATTGGAAAATTTGTTCCACTTAATCTACTAATTCATATTTGAAATCTTATCAGGCCTGTTTAATACTAGAACCGCCATAGGCCAACGGCCACTGCCGTTTGATTTGGTACAAATCTGTCCCCCAAAAATGTCCTGCTCCTTCCCTGAAGTTTCCAAGGTGTTTGTATTTTACATTGCTAACTTGTCCGAATTTTGAAATCACAAACTGAAAAGTATTTAGAGCCTTTTTAGCTGTTTCTTTTTCACAACGATTCCCAATTTAACCCGCCAAGACAATGTGCTGTAGGACGTTGGTACCCAGCCAGGCGCTAATGCGTCTCTGTCTTCTCACTGAATGAATGAGAAATGGATGAATGGGTCATACTTCAAAATTGAATTTAAATTACGTCTAGCTGAATGATGAGGAGGGTAAAGGGTTCGATTTGAATTTAGAAAGACAATGTTGTAACGATGAGTTTGTGTTATGCGTATATATCAGCTTTGGTTGATGCCATTCTCTTTTACATTTTACTTTGTAAAAATTAACTGTTATTGGATTGTTTTATTACTAATCAAATGTATCGTAAGGGAAACGAAAACATGCTACATGTTGCATTAGAATATCCTTGATTCTATCCGAGTTGAGCGGAAAATAAACAATGCCAGTCAGCCTGCACAGCCAGTCCATCAAAACTACACCTAAACTATACCAAAACTAATGTCACACATAATAAGAGTTAGCCTATAGATAAACAAGACAAAATTGACAATAATCTGTTAAGTGACAATATTATGCCTATCAGTTGTCAAATTGTACATGGAGAGATAGGTGTATCTTGTAATTGACAGATGCAGGGAAAGGATCATCACTTTATCAAATCCTCCTTCAGACATATATAGTATCAGAAAGAGCATATTCTGCAGTTTCTATGACACTCATCTTTGTCAAATAACTCTCAAAGTTCAAGAGGTGCATCTCTGTTTCCAAATGTAACCTTTTCCAAGAATCTCCATGCTGTCCATCCATTAAGCACATGACCACTCGCGTGTCAGCATTTCTCTAGCTACTAAGCAAAAACTAGTAACATAATAAACTTAAAATGAAAATATGCTATTCACCCTCTTCAGTGGATGAATGGGCCACAGAAACCAGATAGAAACTGATAATGTGACTTCAATGAACTGGATGATGAGGAAGGGGAAGAGGGTGGTTTCATTTTGATTCATCTGAATGATGAGGGTGAAGAGGATGATTCAACAATAGTGTAATGATGATGAGGAATTGTGGGTGTTGTCGGCGGTCTAATAATTTTATTATGAAAGGCTGGAAATGGTAAATAATTTCCCCTCGGAGAGTCAAATCAGATACTGTGTACAACATACAATGTGTGTAATTCACAATGGCAAGCCGAACCAAACGAATGGACACACTGACAGCATTTCAGAATTTAGATGAGTTAGACTAAGGATATCGGATATTGAGCTTGAAATCGACATGGCTGATGAAACATCTTAATCTGATTCTGATGTTGACTTTGAGCGTCCGCCTCCGATGCCTGAGCCTCACCGCAGAAAAACCAGAACAGAGCCAACTGAGACTGATCTCCACTGCCACAGTGAGACAGGAGTCTGGGAGGAATCTCACGGTTTGGGTAGAAAAAAGTGTTTATGTGACATGCAGATGTTGCAGCACATCAGACATTGTCACACACACAGAAAAGGAAACAGTGTGTGGGACATGTCTATGGATGAACTCAAAGCATTTACAGGTATTGCACTCTTGTATGTCAGACAGACCATGCCACGCGACCGCTTCAGAGAGATTATGCGACACCTGCGGCAGATGCACACGAAACAAGGCCCATGTAAGCTGTGTGCAGTGCAACCGATTTGTTTTTGGGGCTTGCTCACACAAATCCCCGAAGCTGTGTACTGACATGGACCCAAAGCATGAAGAGAAAAGGAGATGGATTCATGCGTACAGGCACGTGTGTAAGGGCACAATACAGTGTCAGATACAATCAACAAATGTCTGTTTTTATATCTTGTCATGAATATATTTCCACTAATATTTCTTTATGCAATTAATCCTTTATAATTCTTCATGCACTGGTGTTTTTGTTTAGGAATACAGCAAATAATTTATTCTGCGCACCTCACTGGTTAAATTATTATGCTTTTCGCTTCTACTTTGTCAAAATAAGCTGTAACTGGACTTTATGAATTACTGTAACTCTATTTCTAATCAAAAGTTACAAATAAAGTTGATCAAATGGATTACACTGTAATGTTTTTATTGTAAGGGAAATTAAAATAGGCTATAGGCCTATGTTTCTTCTAGGACTACAAAACAAATCCTTGACACTGTCTAAACTAATAACTATTGTTATTTTTTATAAATTGATATACTTCCACAAATATTTCTTCATGCAATGAATTGTTTTACAATAGTTGATGCACTATTTATCAAACGTTGGTGATTATGTTTGCGCACCTTGCAGGTTGATATGCATCTGATGCATATGCTAAAGGCGACGCCAGGCAACGTTCTCCACTGGGTACTTATAGGCTGAAAGGTCAGGCGGTTCTAGTGTTAAGCGTCAATGATTTCAACATATTTATCAAGGTAAATTGTTTCAACGCCGCACTGGGTATGAGCATACAGATGTAGGATCTTCATTTTATCACCCTGTGACTGGAGAAGTTTCCTGCAGGACATTTAAAACTTGTAGTGTATTTGAGGTTTAAAAAGGGTTCTGAGGTTTGTAATTTCCACTTAGAAATGTAAAAGTAAATTTTCCACAATACGTAAAATTCATCAACTCAAAATGTCAAAATACAAAAATGTCCATTCATTATATTCCACATAATAATTCACATTTCCTGTTGCTGCAGGATTATTTTGCTGCTGTAGCAAACTGGCTCAAATTAAGATCCTAAATATGTATTATGCTCAACAAGTGAAAGTAAATATTGTCTGGTGGCTTATGCCACGATATGCTTAATTTGTTTTGTTTTCACATGAATTAATTTATCAGAATATACCAAGGAATATAATAATTTAGAACTGTGAGTAAACTTCAGGCAGCTGGCAGCCTGGCAGTGATGTTGCCACGGTTACACATCAAATATGGTCATAAATGGGTCACCAAATGCCCTCTCCACCCTGAATGTTTACTGTGTCCTTGTGGCACCTATTTTCTCTGAAAGGATAATGATGGGGAACTGGGGAAGGCACCTTACTGTGCCACATCTGGGATTGGCACAGCTCGCCACATCATTTGGCCATGGCAGTGGCCACTTTTCTCTCCGCATGTTCTCAAAACCACACACACACACACACACACACACACACACACACACACACACACACACACACACACACACACACACACACACACACACACACACACACAGTGTGGATGGATTAGGCTAATTTACCCAATGCCTTGAACTGATGATGGACCTCGGATTATAAATGAGGTTTAGATTAATCCCCTCTGATCCGATTACATGTATACAAATTCTGTCATCTAATTCATTATTCATCAGAGTTGTGTATCTGTTTATTTTCCTGAAACACTGGAGGGAATGGTTGGATCAGCTTTCCAACACCAGTCTCATCTATTCATATTCTAACCCACATGGCCTTGTAACCAGCGCATACATCGACGCTATACTGTACATCCTCAAGAGTGCAGGTTTGGGCCAGAACTTTTCCCTTGCCATGAAAGTTTATGTGCCCTTGGTATAGTCTCTGTATTTTTTCTCATCGGGTTGCATGGGTCTGGACTGGGAAATGTTATGGTCTTAATAATTTCACAAGGGAGGCAAAGACCAGAGGCTTTTCCGCTAACATACTAGATATGAGTTAGTACTTAGTAGCTCTGGAGAGACTCAGCGACAGCTGCCTTTGCAGTTCAGAGAAAGTGAGAGGCAAACCTTGAGGGAGAGATGTGAAGTGTGTCCTGAATGACTGTCACAGTGTACAAGTTGATGAGAATCGCTGTTGGCGTGAAAACAAATGAACAACTCTAGTATGAGACTCGGCTAGGTCCCTCGGGCCTGCTCTGCCATGCATTAGGCATCAAACTTGGTGATGAGGTGCTGTGTGTTTTATAGCATTAGTTTTTTTCTAACTCCCAGAGATGCAGCGCTGTCTAGCATTTTACTGCCCCAAACGGTCTGTGTGACTGGGGTGTGTGATTAGCATCACCACACACACACGCACACACACACACATGCACACACACACACATGCTTAAAGATTTTGTTAACTCAGTCCCAGTCGCGACAACGAGATCTTGGAAGCGATGTGCCTGGGAAGGCCTTTAGCTTCCACTCTGGCATCTCACTGTGCTGTCTTATCTTGTCCATACAGCATGCTAATCAAACCCAGCAAGCCTTCTATCTCCCATCAGGATCAATAGTCTTGTTTAAGCTGAGAGCAGAGTGTCCTCAAAAACATGGGCTGGTTAATTAGCTGAGAAAACGCCTGCTTGGCCCCTAGTGCCCACACAATATTAATGAGAAGACTACCACTATGCCAAACAGAACATGTGTTAACATTTAGTGTTAAGCATAACCTTTTGTATGGCACACACAAATTACAAATGCTTGGTTAACTGATGTGAAGTGTTGTTGTACTGCTATGGCATGTGTTAGTGTTTGGATCGTGATTGAATGTTTCACTGTCAACTGCCCATGAAATCCAGTTTAACATAAATCATCCAGCTTCAATCAAGCGTTGGATGTGGTTAGCATAGCTGCTGTGCCAGAATATCTGGATGATTAGCTAGATTATTGAAATTGTACATATACCAAAATAAAACAAAATTGACTTTTGAATACATCTAGACTATATTTCAATGTTCTATAAACGGCTAAATCCCAATACATTTCTCCCAGTACATTTCGTTCTACTGCCTTTTGCTGAAGGTTTAGGCCTATTTCATTATTTTGGGGATCTTTATGGAAGGAAACTCTTACCACCTCTGCACTTTGAAGAGCTGCATCACAAAACGCTGAGAGTAGATGCCTTTGAGGAAAATGAGAATAGCACAGCGGTTCCCCCTGGGATATTTAGATGAATACAGGCTGCTGGCTGCCGGCAACTGGTGCAGCAAGGTGTGTGCATCGAAGTAGGTAGTAGCTATTACCCATGTTTTGTTGAGTTTTTCAAACCGTTTCTCCTTAAATCGCTAATATTTTCTCTCTTTTCTGTAAATGACTCACCCAAAAGGATAGATGACACAGTCAAAAGTGTAGGAAAGTGGTGTGTATAGATAGATCACTTATGACAGAGTAATGTTTCTAAGCATACTGTAAACAGACTGTTAATCTGATTTAAAAAGTGGCCTCACATGCACATTTTGGTGAGTGGCTTGTCACTGATTATCAGTATGGTTGAAGGGCTGAAAGAGTGAGTGTGAATGAGTGTGAATGTCAGTGTGAGTGTCAGCATGAGAGTGAGAGTGTGTGTGAGAGAGATTCCTGAAGGATGTATTTTGCACTCAGATGCCACTCTTTTTCAAATCTCTCTCCACCTCCCAACATAACTGTCAATTTATACCTCTTACCTTGACACCCTCTTTCCCTTCCTCCATTATCCCATCTATTTCCCTTTACTAGACCATCTCTCTTCTCTCATCTTCATCTTTTTCACTCCCTTTCACTGTTTATTGTTCCCTTCCCCTCTCCCTTTTAGCCTTTTCTCTAACTCTCATCTTTAATCCACCCCTCTCTTCCCCCCTCTCTTCCTCCTCTCCCTCTCCCCTGACTCTCATCTCGCTATCCACCCAACGCTCTCTTTTTCTCTCTGGTATTCCCATCTCGCCATCTTCAGTTGTTTTATCACTCTTGGGGTCAGTGTCCAAGGACTATCCTCATAGAGAGGAGACTGGATGGACAGAGTGGAGTTAATTTAATTCCAATCCCCTCTGTGAGATGGAGAAGAGGGCCCCCAGCATGGATCAATCCGCATAGCAGCACACTCAGGCCAATCACATTAATACACTCTGTGCGTCCAATCCTCAGTGTGTGTGTGTGTGTGTGTGTGGCACATTATCTCTGATGATGCATGTTTATCAAGGTAATGGGCCGCTGTCCCACTGACGGGAGTGACAAATGCAGCTCCACTCTCTCCATACCAGACCATTTGGATCTGTTTTACTTACTGTCTATGTGCTTTGTATATGTAGAGATATAGACATTATGTTGGCGTGGAATAAATGTGTTTGTGTAGTAGAGCTGAACCCATTAAGTTGACTGGTCGATCGTTTGGTTTGATAGGCTGTTGGTCGCCATTTTTGTTGTTGTTGTTGTGGAGCAGTGGCAAATATATTTAAAAAAATGTATGACACATGAGACACCTGTTTAATTCACGCCTGTCTGTGGACTAATCCATTGTGAAGGTCGCAGGGATGGCACACCAGTATCACCAGTAGTACATTTACCGTTCATTCCCATCATTTCTCATCTACAATGTTTGTTTGGTTACTGTAATTTCTGTTAATGCATTACCGTCTTACCGTTGTCATTGTACTGTAGGAGTGGACACGCTGTTTGCAGAGCGCACAACCTAGGCTACACTCACTATCAATGTGGAGCTTCTCAAAATCCATTGAGAATGACAATAGTTCCTCAACGTAGCCTATTTGAAAAATATTTGTATAATAAAACAATTGTCATTCTCTGATCTGGTGGAAACATCATAAAATAGACCTACCTGATTACTTCTTATCCCTTGTGCAAATAGCCTACAGCTGTGTCTGTCTGTCGAGCTCACTGGCAGGGAAACTCTGAGGGCAATGTTTCAAGTTTGCTAGCACCAGCTTCTGGCCGACCAAGTTAATAGTTGATACAATGTTTGAAGTTCCTTGCAGACAGGCCATGTGTAGCTAATGTGATTCATAGGATATTTATTTTTAGCAGGATATGTTCAGGTTGCAATGTTTGTATTTGTTGGTTTATGTAATTTTAACATGTTGGCAATATAAGTTCTTTTTAGATTTGTATCATTTCAGATAGGATTTTGATTACCCACATGACATTGGTGTTGACATATGAAGACTTTATTATAAACGAAATTAAAATTCTCCAACAAATATATATTTGCATATTAAAATCATAACTTGAACGCAGATCAGTAGAAATGGTAGGATAACTTGGCACTTTAAATGGAAAAGGTTGCCGATCGCTGGTGTAGCCTATTACCGGCAACTTTAGGAGGGTAACGGCAGCATCTGCGAAGGCCAGCAGGAGGAGGAGGGTCGGGGACAGGTGTTTTTCTTCTCTGGTTAGACTATATTGATCTCTGGCTCCCTTAAGTAATTTGTGTATCTTCATTTTTAATCGCGGTGCTTAAAGCATCAGACAAGCTCAGTAGCCTACATATAGTTGATTTAATTCAAACAAGGTGTGTCTATGTATGAAAAATACAGTTTAAAAATGTCAACCAATCGATTGGTTGAAAGAACAGACAACTCTCAGTCAACCAATATTTTAGTCGGGGGCAGCCCTATTGTGTAGTGTGTGTGGGTGGGTTTGTGGTCATACCAGTTAGAGGATGGAATTTAAGTATGATACTTGTAGGGGTGGACGTAGCCATTGTGTGTGGGAGTGTGTATATTTATTTCCATGTAGTCAGTAGTCGCTCGGCGGTGTGTGTTTGTAACATGCACACCACTGGTCCCTCTCTGTGTGTGTGCTCATTATGCTGTGGTCTCCTGATGGCTCCTCTATCTCCTGCTCTATCGACAGGCAGGGCCCCGCGGATAACTGATCCCCGGTCAGCCTTTATGAATATTTAACCACTCATCAGCCTCCTGTCTCTCTCTCCTCTCCACTCTCCCTCTCTTGAATCACAGTTCCATCACTCCCTCCTCTCCAACCCCTTCTTAAAAGTCATGGAGGGAGACACTGTTGCCCCCTTACGCATGGTGGTTGTTTCTTATTTAATCTGTTCTGCTTGATTGAAATCCTTCTTTTCTGTATGATTAACTTGTGGCTTGAGGAGGGGCTCAGAGGTAGGGGGTTGTGTTGTAAGGATAGGATGGGGGCACAGGAAAGATAGTGGTTCAGTGCTCCTTTGTTTGCATGTTAGGGAGAGTAAATAGCTGTGTATGAATGATCACCAGTCTTGAATTGCATTACAGGTTCTGCTGTGAATTCATATAAAAATTGTGTGTGCATGTGTGTGTACGTGTATGTCTGTATGCATGCATCCGTGTGTGTGTGAGAGGGGTTAGCACATAGAATAGTTCATACATTACAACACAGTCACCCCGGAAATATTGAAACCATACTATTAATGATGATGTCCAATGTGGAGGCAGGTACTATGGAAATGTGGCCCACAGTGACGTTTATTCTTGGATTACAAGGGAAGCCAGGCTTCCCCCAAAAATGTTAAAAAAATATATATACAGTTGAAGTCGGAAGTTTACATACACTTAGGTTGGAGTCATTAAAACTCATTTTTCAACCACTTCACAAATTTCTTGTTAACAAACTATGGTTTTGGCAAGTCGGTTAGGACATCTACTTTATGCATTACTGTAAGGGCTGTCTGAAGAGAGAGTGGACCAAAACGCAGTGGAGTTAGTGTTCATCATTTAATATTTAATTGAACAACGTGAACACTATACAAAAACAAGAAAAGAGAAAACCGACAGTCAACAGTCCTGTCAGGTGCAAACACTAACAGAAACAATTACCCACAAAACCCAAAGGAAAAACATGTGCCTTATGTGTGACTCCCAATCGGCAACAACGAGCTTCAGCTGTGCCTGATTGGGAGCCACACACGGCCCAAAACAAAGAAATACAAAAACATAGAAAAGGAACATAGAACGCCCACCCAATGTAACACCCTGGCCTAACCAAAATAAAGAACAAAAACCCCTCTCTATGGCCAGGGCATTACAGTAAACCCCCCCCCCCCCCCAAGGTGCGGACTCCGGCCGCAAAACCTGACACTGAAGGGGAGGGTCCAGGTGGGCCTTCTTACGGCGGCGGCTCAGGTGCGGGACGTGGCCTCTGCCCCACCCTTGGCGTCGCCCTCTTAGGTGGCGCACCTGGCCGCGCCGAAGGTCTGGTGGGCGACCCTGACTTCGCCCGGCTGGCGGACGACCCTGGCTGCACCCGGCTGGCGGGCGGCGATGGCTGCGCCCGGCTGGCGGGTGTCCCTTGCTGCGCCTGGCTGGCGGGCGGCGATGGCTGCGCCCGGCTGGCGGACGGCGATGGCAGCTCCTGACAGGCGGGCCGCGATGGCAGCTCCTGACAAGCGGGCCACTCTGGCAGCTCCTGACAAGCGGGCCACTCTGGCAGCTCCTGACAAGCGGGCAGCTCCGGGCAGACGAGACCCACTGGAGGCCTAGTCCTGGGAGGTGGCACAGGACGGACCAGGATGGGGAGACCCACTGGTGGCCTGGTCCTAGGAGGAGGCACAGGTCGGACCAGGATGGGGAGACCCACTGGAGGCCTGGACTGAGGAGGAGGCACAGGATAAACCGGGCTGTGGGGGAGCACTGGAGTTCTGGTATGTACGCTCGACATGCTTACTGAATGCCCACTTTGGCCCGGCACGGGCGGAGAGCAGGCATTGGGCGAACTGGACCCTCCCAGCGACCTGGAGACACAGTGTGCAGAGCCGGTGCAGGATACCCTGGCCCGAAAAGGCGCACTGTAGACCAGACGCGCTGAGCTGGCACAACCCATCCTGGCTCGATGCCTGCACTCACATGGCACTTGCAGGGGGCTGGCCTATAGCGCACCGGGCTATGAACGCGTACTGGGGACACCGTGCGCTTTACCGCATAACACGGTGCCTGACCAGTACTGCGCTGCCTGCCGTAAGCACGGAGAGTTGGCCCAGAATTCCTTCCTGGTTCCGCCACACTCCCCGTGTGCCCCCCCCAAAAAAAATTGTCGGGGCTGCCTCTCGTGCCTGTTGCACTCCCTCTCTTCACACCAGCACCTCTCAGCTATCGGCGCCTCGATCTCCCACTGCGGGCGGCGATACTCCCCAGCCTGAGCCCATGGTCCACCTTCTTCCAGTAATTCCTCCCATCTCCAGGAATCCTGAACGATCCTCTCCATTTTCTCAAAAGTCCATGAGTCCTTCTCCTGGTGCCTCTCCTTCCTCCGCTGCTGCTTGGTCCGTTTTTGGTGGGTAATTCTGTAAGGGCTGTCTGAAGAGAGAGTGGACCAAAACGGAGCGGAGTTAGTGTTCATCATTTAATAGAACAACGTGAACACTATACAAAAACAAGAAAACCGACAGCCAACAGTCCTGTCAGGTGCAAACACTAACAGAAACAATTACCCACAAAACCCAAAGGCAAAACATGCTCCTTATGTGTGACTCCCAATCAGCAACAACGAGCTTCAGCTGTGCCTGATTGGGAGCCACACACACACACACACACACACACACACCACACACACACACGGCCCAAAACAAAGAAATACAAAAACATAGAAAAAGGAACATAGAACGCCCACCCAATGTAACACCCTGGCCTAACCAAAATAAAGAACAAAAACCCCTCTCTATGGCCAGGGCGTTACAATGACACAAATAAGTTTTCCAACAATTGTTTACAGACAGATTATGTCACTTATAATTCACTGTATCACAATTCCAGTGGGTCAGAAGTTCACATACACTAAGTTGACTGTGCCTTTAAACAGCTTGAAAAATTCCAGAAAATGATGTCATAGCTTTAGAAGCTTCTGATAGGCTAATTGACATCATTTGAGTCAATTGGAGGTGTGCCTGTGGATGTATTTCAAGGCCTACCTTCAAAATCAGTGCCTCTTTGCTTGACATAATGGGAAAATCAAAAGAAATCAGCCAAATTGTAGACCTCCACAAGTCTGGTTCATCCTTGGGATCAACTTTGGCCTGAAGGTGCCACGTTCATCTGTACAAACAATAGTACGCAAGTATAAACACCATGGGACCACGCAGCCGTCATACTGCTCAGGGAGGAGATGCTTACTGTCTCCTAGAGATGAACGTACTTTGGTGTGAAAAGTGCAAATCTTGTGAAGATGCTGAAGGAAACGGATACAAAAGTATCTACATCCACAGTAAAACGAGTATTGAAAGGCCGCTCAGCAAGGAAGAAGCCACTGCTCCAAAACTGCCATTAAAAAAGCCAGACTATGGTTTGCAACTGCACATGGGGACAAAGATTGTACTTTTTGAAGAAATGTCCTCTGGTCTGATGAAACAAAAATAGAACTGTTTGGCCATAATGACCATTGTTATGTTTGGACGAAAAAGGGGGAGGCTTGCAAGCCGAAGAACATCATCCCAACCGTGAAGCACAGGGGTGGCAGCATCATGTAGTGGGGGTGCTTTGCTGCAGGAGGGACTGGTGTACTTCACAAAATAGATGGCATCATGAGGAGGAAAATTATGTGGATATATTGAAGTAACATCTCAAGACATCAGGCAGGAAGTTAAAGATTGGTTGCAAATGGGTCTTCCAAATGGACAATGACCCCAAGCATACTTCCAAAGTTGTGGCAAAATGGCTTAACCTCTTACATCTAGACGTTCCGCTAGCGGAACACCTGCTCCAATATCCAATGATAGGCGTGGCGCGAATTACAAATTCCTCAAAAATACAAAAACTTCAATTTTTCAAACATATGACTATTTCACAGCATTTTAAAGACAAGACTCTCCTTTATCTAACCACACTGTCCGATTTCAAAAAGGCTTTACAGCGAAAACAAAACATTAGATTATGTCAGCAGAGTACCAAGCCAGAAATAATCAGACACCCATTTTTCAAGCTAGCATATAATGTCACAAAAACCCAGAAGACAGCTAAATGCAGCACTAACCTTTGATGATCTTCATCAGATGACAACCCTAGGACATTATGTTATACAATACATGCATGTTTTGTTCAATCAAGTTCATATTTATATCAAAAAACAGCTTTTTACATTAGCATGTGACGTTCAGAACTAGCATACTTCCGGGGAATTTGCTAACAATTTACTAAATTACTCACGATAAACGTTCACAAAAAGCATAACAATTATTTTAAGAATTATAGATACAGAACTCCTCTATGCACTCGATATGTCCGATTTTAAAATAGCTTTTTGGTGAAAGCACATTTTGCAATATTCTAAGTACATAGCCCAGACATCACGGGCAAGCTATTTAGACACCCGGCAAGTTTAGCACTCACCAATATCAGATTTACTATTATAAAAGTTTGATTACCTTTTGTTGTCTTCGTCAGAATGCACTCCCAGGACTGCTACTTCAATAACAAATGTTGGTTTGATCCAAAATAATCCATAGTTATATCCGAATAGCGGCGTTTTGTTCGTGCGTCCCAGACACTATCCGAATGGTAAAGAAGGGTCGTGCGCATGGCGCAATTCGTGACAAAAAAAATCTAAATATTCCATTACCGTACTTCGAAGCATGTCAACCGCTGTTTAAAATCCATTTTTATGCCATTTTTCTCGTAAAAAAGCGATAATATTCCGACCGGGAATGTCCATTTAGCTAAACAGAGGGAAGAAAACAAAGCTTTCGGTCGATGCGGGCACGAGCCTGAGTCTCACAGTACTGTAACCAGCCACTACCCAAACGCGCTACTTTGTTTCAGCCAGAGCCTGCAAAGCCACGATTCAGCGTTTTGCCGCCTTCTGAGAGCCTATGGCAGCCGTAGGAAGTGTCACGGGACAGCTAAGATCCTCACTCTTCAATAAACAGAGACAAGAAGAACGACACCTTGTCAGACAGGCCACTTCCTGCATGAAATCTTCTCAGGTTTTTGCCTGCCATATGAGTTCTGTTATACTCACAGACACCATTCAAACAGTTTTAGAAACTTTAGGGTGTTTTCTATCCAAAGCCAATAATTATATGCATATTCTAGTTACTGGGCAGGAGTAGTAACCAGATTAAATCGGGTACGTTTTTTATCCAGCCGTGAAAATACTGCCCCCTAGCCATAACAGGTTAAGGACAACAAAGTCAAGGTATTGGAGTGGCCATCATAAAGCCCTGACCTCAATCCTATTGAAAATGTGTGGGCA
Source organism: Salmo salar (assembly GCF_965601325.2). Lineage (NCBI taxonomy): Eukaryota > Metazoa > Chordata > Actinopteri > Salmoniformes > Salmonidae > Salmo > Salmo salar. The sequence continues at coordinate 68,385,533 of NC_138291.1, forward strand.
GAACTGAAAAAGCGTGTGCGAGCAAGGAGGCCTACAACCCTGACTCAGTTACACCAGCTCTGTCAGGAGGAATGGGCCAAAATTCACCCAACTTATTGTGGGAAACTTGTGGAAGGCTACACCAAGCGTTTGACCCAAGTTAAACAATTTAAAGGCAATGCTACCGAATACTAATTGAGTGTATGTAAACTTCTGACCCACTGGGAATGTAATGCAAGAAATAAAAGCTCAAATAAATTATTCTGTCTACTATTCTCCTGACATTTCACTTCCTTAAAATAAAGTGGTGATCCTAACTGACCTAAGACAGGGAATTTTTACTAGGATTAAATGTCAGGAATTGTGAAAAACTGAGTTTGAATGTATTTGACTAAGGTTTATGTAAACTTCCGACTTCAACAGTATATATAATAATACAAATAAGAATGTATCTTTTTTTCTACTTATGCACAAACACACACACACAAACACACACACACACACATAAATCTGTACCATGGACAGCCACATTATATTTAGCTTCCGTTAATCGGACTAAATAGTTTTTGGAATCTTTTAGTTGTCACTGTATTAGACCAAACATAGTGATTTGATGATGTTGAAATGGTGCTGGAATAGTGGAGGAAGTTTCTGCGGTAACTCTCCAGTGTACAAAATCAATAGTTGTTTAGTAGTTTGAAAATGTCAGAAACATTAACTTGGTTGACCATGCTGTACGTCATGTAACTATCCGTGACATATGGCAATATCCTTTGTGGACTCCACCGGACAGATGTTGCTCTTTGGTTTTGTGATGAAACAAAGTTGTGGATGAATTTATTCTGCCAGTGTCTTCTTATTGTCTCGGAATTAGGCCTATATATACACTGCTCAAAAAAATAAAGGGAACACTTAAACAACACAATGTAACTCCAAGTCAATCACACTTCTGTGAAATCAAACTGTCCACTTAGGAAGCAACACTGATTGACAATACATTTCACATGCTGTTGTGCAAATGGAATAGACAACAGGTGGAAATTATAGGCAATTAGCAAGACACCCCCAATAAAGGAGTGGTTCTGCAGGTGGTGACCACAGACCACTTCTCAGTTCCTATGCTTCCTGGCTGATGTTTGGGCCACTTTTGAATGCTGGCGGTGCTTTCACTCTAGTGGTAGCATGAGACAGAGTCTACAACCCACACAAGTGGCTCAGGTAGTGCAGCTCATCCAGGATGGCACATCAATGCGAGCTGTGGCAAGAAGGTTCGCTGTGTCTGTCAGTGTAGTGTCCAGAGCATGGAGGCACTACCAGGAGACAGGCCAGTACATCAGGAGACGTGGAGGAGGCCGTAAGAGGGCAACAACCCAGCAGCAGGACCGCTACCTCCGCCTTTGTGCAAGGAGGAGCAGGAGGAGCACTGCCAGAGCCCTGCAAAATGACCTCCAGCAGGCCACAAATGTGCATGTGTCTGCTCAAACGGTCAGAAACAGACTCCATGAGGGTGGTATGAGGGCCCGACGTCCACAGGTGGGGGTTGTGCTTACAGCCCAACACCGTGCAGGACGTTTGGCATTTGCCAGAGAACACCAAGATTGGCAAATTCGCCACTGGCGCCCTGTGCTCTTCACAGATGAAAGCAGGTTCACACTGAGCACATGTGACAGAGTCTGGAGACGCCGTGGAGAACGTTCTGCTGCCTGCAACATCCTCCAGCATGACCGGTTTGGCGGTGGGTCAGTCATGGTGTGGGGTGGCATTTCTTTGGGGGGCCGCACAGCCCTCCATGTGCTCGCCAGAGGTAGCCTGACTGCCATTAGGTACCGAGATGAGATCCTCAGACCCCTTGTGAGACCATATGCTGGTGCGGTTGGCCCTGGGTTCCTCCTAATGCAAGACAATGCTAGACCTCATGTGGCTGGAGTGTGTCAGCAGTTCCTGCAAGAGGAAGGCATTGATGCTCTGGACTGGCCCGCCCGTTCCCCAGACCTGAATCCAATTGAGCACATCTGGGACATCATGTCTCGCTCCATCCACCAATGTCACGTTGCACCACAGACTTTCCAGCAGTTGACGGATGCTTTAGTCCAGGTCTGGGAGGAGATCCCTCAGGAGACCATCCGCCACCTCATCAGGAGCATGCCCAGGCATTGTAGGGAGGTCATACAGGCACGTGGAGGCCACACACACTACTGAGCCTCATTTTCACTCGTTTTAAGGACATTATATCAAAGTTGGATCAGCCTGTAGTGTGGTTTTCCACTTTAATTTTGAGTGTGACTCCAAATCCAGACCTCCATGGGTTGATAAATTGGATTTCCAATGATTATTTTTGTGTGATTTTGTTGTCAGCACATTCAACTATGTAAAGAAAAAAGTATTTCATAAGATTATTTCATTCATTCAGATCTAGGATGTGTTATTTTAGTGTTCCCTTTATTTTTTTGAGCAGTGTATATCATGGTCGCAAAGCATTTGAACTAATAGGTTATAGAGCAAACAACACAATTATCACAACACTTGGCTTCCCCAGTGATTTTAGCCGCTACTGGTGGCCCAGAAACTGCAGCTTTGAAATGTGTTTATGCTTCTGTCTCGCCTTAATCACTGTGGAAATATCCCCACTCTTAATGTGGGAGTCCAATTAGACATACCCAGACTCCCATAAACCCACACTCTCATGCACCCAAACTACAGACACACAAACATACACATATACACATACACACATACAGAGCTGCAATGCTGAGCGAGTGTTGCATAGTTCGACATTCATTCCTCATGATAGGAGACATTCAAGGTTGGGACTACCTGGGTGCTTTCTGTCTGTCAAAACGTTGTTTTACCCTAGACCTTTTTGCAACCCAGTCTTGTGAGCAACATTTTCTGTCTGTTTTATTTTTCTATTTTTACTTTCATCACCATTCAACTGGCAGCTGTTTTAGGCCGCAGCAGAGTGAATCAAAACCTAATTCATGAGGAGAGAAATTAGAGGTTGATTGAGAAAAAATGAATGTGTTTGTTATTTTCAAACATGAACTAATACGCCTTGGTCTAATTGCGAGGAAAAGAGTAATTTGATGAGGATGGCGTGCTGCTGAACAGATTTGTTATACTGCTAACACAGATGTCTATACGCCTGTACATACACACTCCTGTTTATGCTGTTAAGATTTTAATGACTTAAGGATAAAGTCAAGGTGGATGATGTGAAAGGGAGAGAGGACCCTCCTTTTATGAAATGAAAGTGTGTGTAGATTTGTGTGTGTTTGTGTGTGTGGAGGTGGGGTATGAATGTGTGTTTGGGTAAATGTCTGTTTCAAGGGTATCAGGTATGCCACAAATGCAGTGACTAACAGGCACTGGCGTACCAGGTACCCCTGCAGCCCACGCAAGGGTGGGAGGGGGGGGGCCTATGCGCCTGCCATCAATGTCTATTTTTTGTATTTATTTAATAAATAATTTTGACAGTAACCCTCCAAAAAGGCATGAATAAACCTTTTCAATTTGCATATGTAATAGGAAGCTAAGTATTTGTTTATTGGATGTGACTGATCAAAGTGCCTCAGGCCTTGAAAAATAAATAATTGAACTGATTGAAAGTAAGTGGATATCTGTGAACAAATGCCGTGGTCAAGGCTACGATGGCTTCAGTGCAATGAGTGGAGCTTACTCAGATGTGTAAAAGCACATATCAGACCGAAAGCCTAATGCTTCATATTTGTTATTTATTTATTTTATTTATTTATTTCACCTTTATTTAACCTCTTACATCTAGACGTTCCGCTAGCGGAACACCTGCTCCAATATCCAATGATAGGCGTGGCGCGAATTACAAATTCCTCAAAAATACAAAAACTTCAATTTTTCAAACATATGACTATTTCACAGCATTTTAAAGACAAGACTCTCCTTTATCTAACCACACTGTCCGATTTCAAAAAGGCTTTACAGCGAAAGCAAAACATTAGATTATGTCAGCAGAGTACCAAGCCAGAAATAATCAGACACCCATTTTTCAAGCTAGCATATAATGTCACAAAAACCCAGAAGACAGCTAAATGCAGCAATAACCTTTGATGATCTTCATCAGATGACACACCTAGGACATTATGTTATACAATACATGCATGTTTTGTTCAATCAAGTTCATATTTATATCAAAAAACAGCTTTTTACATTAGCATGTGACGTTCAGAACTAGCATACCCCCCGCAAACTTCCGGGGAATTTGCTAACAATTTACTAAATTACTCACGATAAATGTTCACAAAAAGCATAACAATTATTTTAAGAATTATAGATACAGAACTCCTCTATGCACTCGATATGTCCAATTTTAAAATAGCTTTTTGGTGAAAGCACATTTTGCAATATTCTAAGTACATAGCCCAGCCATCACGGGCTAGCTATTTAGACACCCGGCAAGTTTAGCCTTCACCTAAATCAGATTTAATTTATAAAAGTTTGATTACCTTTTGTTGTCTTCGTCAGAATGCACTCCCAGGACTGCTACTTCAATAACAAATGTTGGTTTGGTCCAAAATAATCCATCGTTATATCCGAATAGCGGCGTTTTGTTCGTGCGTCCCAGACACTATCCGAAATGGTAAATCAGGGTCGTGCGCATGGGCCAATTCGTGACAAAAAAATTCTAAATATTCCAGTACCGTACTTCGAAGCATGTCAACCGCTGTTTAAAATCAATTTTTATGCTTTTTATCTCGTAAAAAAGCGATAATATTCCGACCGGGAATCTCCTTTTCGGCAAACAGAGGAAAAATCACAAAGACGGGGGCGGCCAGGGCACGCGCCTAAGCCCACAGTCCCTTGATCGGCCACTTGAGAAAGGCGATAATGTGTTTCAGCCTGGGGCTGGGATGACGACATTCAGGTTTTTCCCGGGCTCTGAGCACCCATGGAAGACGTAGGAAGTGTCATGTTAGAGCAGAGATCCTTTGTAAAAGATAGAGATGGCAAAGAAGTTCAAGAAATGGTCAGACAGGCCACTTCCTGTAAAGGAATCTCTCAGGTTTTGACCTGCCATTTGAGTTCTGTTATACTCACAGACACCATTCAAACAGTTTTAGAAACTTTGGAGTGTTTTCTATCCAAAGCCAATAATTATATGCATATTCTAGTTACTGGGCAGGAGTAGTAACCAGATTAAATCGGGTACGTTTTTTATCCAGCCGTGAAAATACTGCCCCCTAGCCATAACAGGTTAACCAGGTAGGCTAGTTGAGAACAAGTTCTCATTTACAACTGCGACCTGGCCAAGATAAAGCAAAGCAGTTCGACACATACAACAACACGGAGTTACACATAGAATAAACAAACATACAATCAATAATACAGTAGAAAAAGGTATATATACAGTGTGTGCAAATGAGGTAAGATAAGGGAGGTAAGGCAATAAATAGGCCATGGTGGTGAAGTAATTACAATATACCAATTAAACACTGGAGTGAATAGATGTACAGAAGATGAATGTGCAAGTAGAGATACTGGGGAGCAAAGGAGCAAGATAAATAAATAAATACAGTATTGGGATGAGGTAGTTGGATGGGCTATTTACAGATGGGATATGTACAGGTGCAGTGATCTGTGAGCTGCTCTGACAGCTGATGCTTAAAGCTAGTGAGGGAGATATGAGTCTCCAGCTTCAATGATTTTTGCAGTTCATTCCAGTCATTGGCAGCAGAGAACTGGAAGGAAAGGTGGCCAAAGTAGGAATTGGCTTTGGGGGTGACCAGTGAGATATACCTGCTGGAGCGCGTGCTACGGGTGGGTGCTGCTATGGGGACCAGTGAGCTGAGATAAGGCAGGACATTAGCTAGCAAAGACTTGTCGATGACCTGGAGCCAGTGGGTTTGGCGACGACTATGAAGCGAGGGCCAGCCAACAAGAGCGTACAGGTCGCTGTGGTGGGTAGTATATGGGGCTTTGGTGACAAAATGGATGGCACTGTGATAGACTGCATCCAATTTGTTGAGTAGAGTGTTGGAGGCTATTTTGTAGATGACATCGCCGAAGTCGAGGATCAGTAGGATGGTCAGTTTTACGAGGGTGTGTTTGGCAGCATGAGTGAAGGATGCTTTGTTGCGAAATAGAAAGCCGATTCTAGATTTAATTTTGGATTGGATATGCTTAATGTGAGTCTGGAAGGAGAGTTTAGAGTCTAACCAGACAACCAGGTATTTGTAGTTGTCCACATATTCATAGTCAGAACTGTCCAGAGTAGTGATGCTGGATGGGCGGGCAGGTGCGGGCAGCGATCGGTTGAAGAGCATGCATTTAGTTTTACTTGCATTTAAGAGCAGTTGGAGGCCACGGAAGGGGAGTTGTATGGCATTGAAGCTCGTCTGGAGGTTAGTTAACCTCTTACATCTAGCGGAACATCGAGATGTAAGAGGTTAACTAACCTCCAGACGAGCTTCAATATCCAATGATGGGCATGGCGCGAAATACAAATTCCTCTAAAATCCGAAAACTTCCATTTTTCAAACATATGACTCTTTTACAGCATTTTAAAGACAAGACTCTCGTTAATCTAACCACACTGTCCGATTTCAAAAAGGCTTTACAGCGAAAGCAAAACATTAGATTATGTCAGCAGAGTACCCAGCCAGAAATAATCAGACTACCCATTTTTCAAGCTAGCATATAATGTCACAAAAAACAAAACCACAGCTAAATGCAGCACTAACCTTTGATGATCTTCATCAGATGACAACCCTAGGACATTATGTTATACAATGCATGCATGTTTTGTTCAATCAAGTTCATATTTATATCAAAAACCAGCTTTTTTACATTAGCATGTGACGTTAAGAACTAGCATACCCCCCGCAAACCTCCGGTGAATTTACTAAATTACTCACGATAAACGTTCACAAAAAACATAACAATTATTTTAAGAATTATAGATACAGAACTCCTCTATGCACTCGATATATCCGATTTTAAAATAGCTTTTCAGTGAAAGCACATTTTACAATATTCTCAGTAGATAGCCCGGCATCACAGGGCTAGCTATTTAGACACCCACCAAGTTTAGCACTCACCAATATCAGATTTACTATTAGAAAAGTTTGATTACCTTTCCTGTTCTTTGTCAGAATGCACTCCCAGGACTTCTACTTCAATAACAAATGTTGGTTTGGTCCAAAATAATCCATCGTTATATCCAAATAGCGGCGTTTTGTTTGTGCGTTCTAGACACTATCCGAATGGTAAGTAAGGGTCGTGCGCATGGCGCATTTCGTGACAAAAGATTTCTAAATATTTCATTACCGTACTTCGAAGCATGTCAACCGCTGTTTAAAATCAATTTTTATGCCATTTTTCTCGTAAAAAAGCGATAATATTCCGACCAGGAATCTGTGTTTCGGTAAATAGAGGGAAAAACAGAAAGACGGGGGCGGCCAGTGCACGAGCCTAAACCCTTTGTCCTCTGATAGACCACTTAGCAAAAGCGCTCGTGTGTTTCAGCCAGGGCTTTGAATTACGTCATTCAGCTTTTTCCCGGGCTCTGAGAGCCCATTGGAGCCATTGGAAGTGTCACGTTAGAGCAGAGATCCTTTGTAATGGATAGAGATGGCAAAGAAGTTCAAGAAATGGTCAGACAGGGTACTTCCTGTACAGAATCTTCTCACGTTTTGGCCTGCCAAATGAGTTCTGTTATATTCACAGACACCATTCAAACAGTTTTATAAACTTTGGAGTGTTTTCTATCCAAAGCTAATAATTATATGCATATTCTAGTTTCTGGGCAGGACTAATAATCAGATTAAATCGAGTACGTTTTTTATCCAGCCGTGAAAATACTGCCCCCTAGCCAGAACAGGTTAACACAGTGTCCAAAGAAGGGCCAGAACTATACAGAATGGTGTCGTCTGCGTAGAGGTGGATCAGAGAATCACCAGCAGCAAGAGCGACATCATTGATGTATACAGAGAAGAGAGTCGGCCCAAGAATTGAACCCTGTGGCACCCCCATAGAGACTGCCAGAGGTCCGGACAACAGACCCTCCGATTTGAAACACTGAACTCTATCTGAGAAGTAGTTGGTGAACCTGGCGAGGCAGTCATTTGAGAAACCAAGGCTGTTCATATGTGGTTCTTTGTGAGTTTTAGTTTAGAAAACAATTTCTCCACAGAAAATACAGTTACAGGGATGGTTAAAAACAGCTTGATTGCCATAGCAACACCAGAGAAACTGGGCAGAAGGGAGAGGTGCTTGAAATACAGCAGTTCTGCAACATCTTTAATTGAGCCTCTCGCATTCTCCTTCATTTCCAGCCTCACCACGTTATGGATAGAAACGAACTGTATAGGAAGGTCTGGGAGAGGTCTTCTGGATGCTGGACAGCCAATAGATTGGCAGATGCAAACAGATTATCATGTTTAGCAGACTACAGTTATTGAGGGCTCAAACAAAAAAAGCGGTTTGTGATTTTGTTCACACTGGTGAACAGGGGTTTGAGTTATGTGGTTGCAATATCACCAGTCCCTTATCTCTGGTATATCTTTGCATGCATCATTCAAGACTAAGTTTAAATTGTGTGCAGCGTAATGCACAATGTGTCAGGAAAGACTGTTTGGGTTGTCAATAGTCAGTATAGAAAACAGTCATGCCCACAACCAGGACCTACAGGCTGTGGTGAAAACATTTGCACACTCAAATGCAAGGTGACGCTGTCGCATACTGTAGCTACTATAGGCCTCTACATAGAAAAAAAGAGAGACAAGCAGAGACACAGAGACTTTGATCTAAGAAATAACAAGAGAAAACGATAGACAGAGACAGAAGCAGCAATGAGGACTTCAGAAGATCAGGGGAGACTCTTGTCGTGATGTGTGTTTTGTCCTATATACACTGCTCAAAAAAATAAAGGGAACACTTAAACAACACATCCTAGATCTGAATTAAAGAAATAATCTTATGAAATACTTTTTTCTTTACATAGTTGAATGTGCTGACAACAAAATCACACAAAAATAATCAATGGAAATCCAATTTATCAACCCATGGAGGTCTGGATTTGGAGTCACACTCAAAATTAAAGTGGAAAACCACACTACAGGCTGATCCAACTTTGATGTAATGTCCTTAAAACAAGTCAAAATGAGGCTCAGTAGTGTGTGTGGCCTCTAAGTGCCTGTATGACCTCCGTACAACACCTGGGCATGCTCCTGATGAGGTGGCGGATGGTCTCCTGAGGGATCTCCTCCCAGACCTGGACTAAAGCATCTGCCAACTCCTGGACAGTCTGTGGTGCAACGTGGCGTTGGTGGATGGAGCGAGACATGATGTCCCAGATGTGCTCAATTGGATTCAGGTCTGGGGAACGGGCGGGCCAGTCCATAGCATCAATGCCTTCCTCTTGCAGGAACTGCTGACACACTCCAGCCACATGAGGTCTAGCATTGTCTTGCATTAGGAGGAACCCAGGGCCAACCGCACCAGCATATGGTCTCACAAGGGGTCTGAGGATCTCATCTCGGTACCTAATGGCAGTCAGGCTACCTCTGGCGAGCACATGGAGGGCTGTGCGGCCCCCCAAAGAAATGCCACCCCACACCATGACTGACCCACCGCCAAACCGGTCATGCTGGAGGATGTTGCAGGCAGCAGAACGTTCTCCACGGCGTCTCCAGACTCTGTCACATCTGTCACGTGCTCAGTGTGAACCACGTGCTCATCTGTGAAGAGCACAGGGCGCCAGTGGCGAATTTGCCAATCTTGGTGTTCTCTGGCAAATGCCAAACGTCCTGCACGGTGTTGGGCTGTAAGCACAACCCCCACCTGTGGACGTCGGGCCCTCATACCACCCTCATGGAGTCTGTTTCTGACCGTTTGAGCAGACACATGCACATTTGTGGCCTGCTGGAGGTCATTTTGCAGGGCTCTGGCAGTGCTTCTCCTGCTCCTCCTTGCACAAAGGCAGAGGTAGCGGTCCTGCTGCTGGGTTGTTGCCCTCCTACGGCCTCCTCCACGTCTCCTGATGTACTGGCCTGTCTCCTGGTAGCGCCTCCATGCTCTGGACACTACGCTGACAGACACAGCAAACCTTCTTGCCACAGCTGGCATTGATGTGCCATCCTGGATGAGCTGCACTACCTGAGCCACTTGTGTGGGTTGTAGACTCCGTCTCATGCTACCACTAGAGTGAAAGCACCGCCAGCATTCAAAAGTGACCAAAACATCAGCCAGGAAGCATAGGAACTGAGAAGTGGTCTGTGGTACCACCTGCTGAACCACTCCTTTATTGTGGGTGTCTTGCTTATTGCCTATAATTTCCACCTGTTGTCTATTCCATTTGCACAACAGCATGTGAAATGTATTGTCAATCAGTGTTGCTTCCTAAGTGGACAGTTTGATTTCACAGAAGTGTGATTGACTTGGAGTTACATTGTGTTGTTTAAGTGTTCCCTTAATTTTTTTGAGCAGTATATATATATATTTATTTATTTATTTATTTATTTTTTATCCCAGCCCACGTCCCCACAGGAGGCGTTATGCCTTTTGGTAGGCATCATTGTAAATAAGAATTTGTTCTTAACTGACTTGTCTAGTTAAATAAAATACAAATGTAATTTAATTTACCTTGATTGCAGTCCATTTGTGCAGGCTATTAAACCCTATCAGTTACATTTTACATTTTAATCATTTAGCAGACGCTCTTATCCAGAGCGACTGAGTGCATTTATCTTAAAATAGCTAGGTGGGACAACCATATATCACATTCATAGTAAGTACATTTTTCCTCAATAAAGTCACTATCAGCAAAGTCAGAGGTAGTAAAGGGGAAAAGTCAATTGCGAGTGTTAGTTCACAACTGGGGGGTGAGGGGGTGTGAGGAGGGGTTCTGTGGGATTATTCAACCCCTAGAGTTCCGCTCCGTAGGCAAGTACCATGGTCTTGTAGTGGATGTGAGCTTTCGACTGGAAGACAGTGGAGTGTGCAGAGGAGCGGGCTGACATGGGAGAACACCAGTCTGGCTGCTGCTTTCCCGGATAAGTTTCAGGGGTTTGATGGCACAAGCGGGGAGCCCAGCCAACAGCTAGTTGCAGTAGTCCAGATGGGCAATGACAAGTGCCTCGATTAGGACTTGTGCTTGGATTCGGAGTTCAACAATAAATAGTGACTGAATTTATCCTCGTGCCGACTACTACTTGGAAGAGTGTGTGTGTGTGTGTTTGGGTGTGATAGGGTTTAAAATAAGTGATACTGCTATGTATGAGCGCCACCACATGAAGTGTGTTGGTATGAGTCTCTGGGATAAAGGGACACACCAGGACACAGCTGATGGAGTGGAAATGGCAAGCCCATCAGACTGTGGAACATGGGGAACGAGGAGACACTGCAGGGAGCATGGAGGTCCGGTTCAACACACTCAATCGCCACAGATAATGTCAGCCAGCGTGTCCAACCACAGCAGATAACCATGAACTCCGGGAAAAGAGGAGAGTGAGGGAGAACTACACAGAGGGGAGTAAAGGATTGGAGACGGTCAGAGCGAAGTAGAGAGAGCGAGAACCAAACAGAGGGGGGAAGAGAGGGAGTGAAGAGACTAAAATACATAGAAAGACAGACAAAAAGAGAGAATGAGGGGTACAGGTAACAACAAGCTGCAGAGGGGGGATAGGTAGATTGAAGGAAAAGGAGAGGAAGATGATGCCCCTCTGGGAAAGAAATGAAGTGATGTTAGCCTGCAGTGCTTGTTCTGCAGAGTAGATCCACTCTCCTGCTGATGTGAACATGTCCTCTCACCCTGCTCTTGTTGTTATGGAGAGGGGGAGAGCATGTTCTAGCCAGAAAGAGCATGTTCTAGCCAGAAACTCTTGAACTCATATGCAATACCTTTTTCTTCTACCCGCAAGTTTTAGAAGGTGAAATACTTTGTGTGTCCTACGTTGATATATTTGCAGATGAAAGGCAGTCCATACCATATACCATAATTCGTATACTTTGGGTAATTGGCTGATTGTTACTGAGAAATCACAAATACAGTATTCTTCAATTGTAATGAAACCCTATGATCATTATTATTTTCATTCAATGGTTTCTATGGGTCTGCATTGCAGGAGTCTGCCACTTTAGACCAAGCTTCACCTAGTGTACCATGACAATTCTCATAATGTCCGTATTTTTCAAAGCTCGGTGTGTGATTCATTATGATTAATCTAGATAGCATGACACAGGGAAAGATTATTAGCTTCAAGCCTGTTAGGAGAAGTGTTTTGTGTTCTCGCCTCACATTTCATGCCTTTCCCTCCTGTGTTGTTTATATGTTTGTTGTTCTATATGAGCAGAGATTAGTGCATTCGGAAAGTATTCAGACCCCTTGACTTTTTTCACATTTTGTTACGTTACAGCCTTATTCTAAATAAATCTACACACAATACCCCATAATAACAAAGCAAAAACAGGTGTTTCGAAGAAAAAAAAATGGAAATATCACTTTTACATAAGTATTCAGACCCTTTACTCAGTACTTTGTGCAAGCACCTTTGGCAGCGATTACAGCCTTGAATCTTCTTGGGTATGACGCTACAAAATTGGCACACCAGTATTTGGGGAATTTCTCCCGTTCTACTCTGCAGATCCTCTCAAACTCTGTCAGATTGGATGGGGGTGTCGCTGCGCAGTTATTTTCAGGTCTCTCCAGAGATGTTTGACCGGGTTCTAGTCCGGGCTCTTGCTGGGCCACTCAAGGACATTCAGAGACTTGTCCTGAAGCCACTCCTGCGTTGACTTGGCTGTATGCTTAGGGTCGTTGTTCTGTTGAAAGGTGAACCTTCGCCCCACTCAGAGGTCCTGAGCACTCTGGAGCAGGTTTTCATCAAGGATCTCTCTGTACTTTGCTCCGTTCATCTTTCCCTCGATCTTGACTAATCTCCCATTCCCTGCCTCTGAAAAACATCCCCACAGCATGATGCTGCCACCACCATGCTTCACCGGAGGGATGGTGCCAGGTTTCCTCCAGACATGATCTTGGAATTCAGGCCAAAGAGTCCAATCTTGGTTTCATCAGACCAGAGAATCTTGTTTCTCATGGTCAGAGAGTCTTTAGGTGCCTTTTGGCAAACTCCAAGAAGGCTGTCATGTGCCTTTTACTGAGGAGTGGCTTTCGTCTGACCACTCTACCATATTGGTGGAGTGCTGCAGAGATGGTTGTCCTCCTGGAAGGTTCTCCCATCTCCACAGAGGAACTCTAGAGCTCTGTCAGAGTGACCATTGGGTTCTTGGTCACCTCCCTGACCAAGGCCCTTCTCCTCCAGTTGCTCAGTTTGGCCAGGCGGCTAGCTCTAGGAAGAGTCTTTGTGGTTCCAAACTTCTTCCATTTAAGAACGATGGAGGCCACTGTGTACTTGGAGACCTTAAATGCTGCAAAAACATGTTGGTACCCTTCTCCTGATCTGTGCCATCGACACAATCCTGTACGGACAATTCCTTCGACCTCATGGCTTGGTTTTTGCTCTGACATGCACTGTCAACTGTGGGACCTTTATATAGACAGGTGTGTGCCTTTCCAAATCATGTCCAATCAATTGAATTTACCACAGGTGGCTCCAATCAAGTTGTAGAAACATCTCAAGGTAGATCAATGGAAACAGGATGAACCTGTTCTCATTTTCGAGTCTCATAGCAAAGGGGCTGAATACTTATGTAAATAAGGTATTTCTGTTAACCAATTTTCGCTTTGTCATTATGGGGTATTGTGTGTAGATTAATGAGGAAATTGTTTTATTTAATCAATTTTAGAACAAGGCTGTAATGTAACAAAATGTGGAAAAAGTTATGGAGTCAATTCTTTCAGAATGTGCTGTATAGTGGACTAAAGTTTAAAGAGCAACTGAATGCACCGATCCCGCATGCATTTCTCTGTTGCTCATTAAGAAAAACATGATTTCAGTCTTGGGGGTGTGGTTCAATTCAGCAGTTACTGATGTTTGTCACCATGAGACATCATAGGAAGAAAGCCATTACCACTTCCTCAAAATATTCAGAATGAATCTAAGATAACTTAAGAAATCTGAAGAAAAAATACAAATAATAATGACATAAGCTAATTGAGGCTGCAGTGCATGCTCTTTCTCATCCTACAGTTGCAAATAACAACAACTCCATTCAGAATATTAAGTAGCTGTCTACCTGTTGGCTCTTGGTCGTTGTAGCCTATCCTTCTCCTTTAACTTTTAATTCCGTCTTCCATTGATTAGATATATCCTAACTTTTGCCACACATATAGGCTCTATAACTGTAGCCTATTGCCGCTTTGATGACTTATTGTTGGCCAGCAATAACAACAAGTTACACGTGCCACGCTCAACTCTCGTGAAAAGCAAGAGCAGCAGCATGAATGATACAATTTCTCTCTCTCTCTACTGCAGCAGTCGCGTTCGGACCTGTGCCGGCCCTTCGAGACCAGTCAGTTAAAATTAAGTCCTGTGACAATCATATCAGATCCGACCCAGACTCGTGACATTTAGAATTCTGGATCGGGTCTCGGGTATTCGGGTACAAGTGGATCTTTGAAGACCTCTATCTCTATCACTGTCCTGAATTCAAATACCTGGCACTGCCTCTAATACGTATTATTCTAACACTGTCTCAGGTTGGTTTCACTTTGTCACTTTGTCACTGTATGATGTCAGTATCACACTGTGTGGGTTGATGAGTGTCCCTTCCTCCCCAATTACAGTTAATATCTACCTAAGACCCTCTTTGTCTCTGGAGCCACATGTCCTGTCAGGTTTCCCATTGTTTGAGTCCAGTCTGTTAAGGGAAGCCTTGTCAATTATTGTGACTCGTGCTGGGAAAGATCATTTTTCAACTGGAATGACACACGAGGGACTCTTCCAAATGTTACCTGGTCAGCAAGTTGGTTCAATTTGACGCAGGCTTTCCATTTCGCACCGAGCAAGTTTAATGGCTAGGGGGTGTGATAAGTAAATATCTCCTTGTCGTAACAGAATGCTATGAACTTTAAAAAGTGACACATTTAAGAGGTACCTTTTTGAAAAGCAAGCACTAGCTACACGTGTACCCTTCTACTGTATACCCCTAACACTGCAAGAGGGTCTCTAAAGTGGTTTTAGCTCTACTGTAAACCCTAAAGGGCCTTTAGCTTTTCATTGCCTCTTTAATGCAATTTCAACGCTCATTGAAAGGCCTTTTAATCTTCTCGCTTGATCTCAAATAGAATCCAGCAACATGCAATTAATCACCCTAGCCAGCCAGTCCAATGTTTTCTGCACTTGACTCTCACATCGATTCAATATCCACTGATAATCAATTGAGTACGACTTTAATCTAAAATGCAATTATCTTCTATGACTGTAGTTCAAAACGTTAATGTCCTCTGTTTCTATAAGGCATCGACTCGATTGGCCTTAACTCATGCGGCACAGAGGCTGGGTCGAATGGCAGAGGAATGTAATTGGGAAAAACAATTGATTTGTTGGTGAATACTGCATGTAAATAAACTAAAGTATTTTCCTCATTACTTTCCCCCTTTAAAATATGCTAAATTCATTAGCAAACTATAAACAGAGCTACAAAGGACCAGTAAGTAACGTGAAAGTCGAATCCATCACTTCCATTGTTTGGCTGTGTCCATAGCTCCCGAGTGGCGCAGCTGTGTAAGGTACTGCATCTCAGTGCTAGAGGCGTCACTACAGACCCTGGTTTGATCCCGGACTATATCATAACCGTCTGTGATCGGGAGTCTCATAGGGCGGTGCACAGTAAGGCCCAGCATCGTCCAGGTTAGGGGAGGTTTTGGCTGTGCTAGACTGTCATTGTAAAATAAGAATTTGTTCTTAACTGACTTACCTAGTTAAATAGCCTCCTGAGTGGTGCAGCAGTATAAGGCACTGTATTCCAGTGCTAGCTGTGTCACTACAGATCCTGGTTTGATTCCAGGCTTGTGTCACAGTCGGCTGCAACTGGGAGACCCCTGAGGCGTGCACAATTGACCCAGCATTGTCCGGATTAGGGGAGGGTTTGGCCGGTCGGGATGTCCTTGTCCCATCGTGCTCTAGCAACTCCTGTGGTGGGCCGGGTGCATGCATGCTGAAGCTGTCCCAGGTGTATGGGATTTTTTGACTAGGGTAAAATGTATATATTTAGGGAGATCAGAGTTATTTTATAGGTTTTTTTACAGGGCAGATGTAAGTACAGATATAGAGAGGGGTAGAGTAAGTGGGTAAGGACTCAGATATGTGCTGTGGAGTCGGGAGATTAGACACCTACACCTTACTGCAGCACACTGTTAGGATTTTACATACAGGAGTATACTATCCTATAGGAGTCCAACAAGACTGGTTCCAAAATCTGATAGGATTTTTCTATTGGAATCTTATATGATCCTATAAGATAAAACCGTATAGGATATCAGTAGCTAGGTTTCCATCCAATTTGCGACCGATTTTCATGCGAATATTCAACGATCTGCATAACACAGTATGTGCATTCTCCCACAAGAGATGTGTCTCTATCAAACTTACTTTTTGCAGATAAATGGCTGTGTGTGATGTTGTAGTGCACATAAAAATAACTTTTACCAGTAAATTCCAATGTACTGAATGATTTTTTGGTTTTGGTTCTGATGGTTTTGTCACAAAAACTGTTGCATTATATAGCAAACGTGCCCACTCTGGTCTTGGCACATCCACCCTAGCCAACAGCTCGCAAATACAGTGCGGGTAGGCTACCTACATTTTGAGATTATTATGGATAAAAACAATATCATTTGTATTTGTCAAACAGCAGCCAAGCATCGATCATCATGTCACCAGAGTAAGACCCTCGTTATTTATTGGAAAGGAGCATCAAGCTCATCACCTTGCACATTCACCACCCATCATCATTTATTTCATCTGTGGCCTAAATAAACTGCATGCTTTCCAGAGACATAGTGGGAGGACCACACAACATATCATCAAGTGATTCCAATATTACCTCGATATGATGGTTATTATATCAATATTTCCGCATAAAGGCCTTTCCAACTCCATTTCTCAGATAATTAGTTTCACCGTTACAAAAAGCCCCCTCCAGGGACCTCCTGAGTGGTGCAGTGGTCTAAGGCACTGCATCGCAGTGCTAGCTGTGCCACTAGAGATTCTGGGTTTGAGTCCAGGATCTGTTGCAGGAGACCCAGGGGGCGGCGCACAATGAATCCAAGCCAAGAGACAGTCTGATGCTGTATGCTGCATTCACCGATCATTTGCTCAAATCTTTTTGCCAATTATTTTGTAGTCAGTGTATATTAGTGAGATCGGTCTATAATAAGTATCCATGCCAAGCTTAATCCTGCAGCTCACATTACCAGGGGCCTCATCTGACTCTAGTAGATGTACAGACATGCCAGTGAGTTAGAGCTTAGAATCACAGCAGGTCATTTTGCATTAGAGGCCTAATCAAGAGCAGCATGTCAATGGGCATATGGCATGAGCCATGGTGTTAGTACCATGTTGTCTGTGCCAGGTGATCTTGTCAGAGCGAAAGGCCAGTGTGTGTGAGTGTGTGCATGCAAGAGTTTACCAAAAAACCTGGTTTAAGATGGAAGACAGACGGCTTGGTTTTCTGTCAGGGTCAATGGTTCAGAGGGTGGTCTCTGAAGGCCCACTGGGAGGACAGACTCTGGGAGGACAGCCAAATCAAGTGGACAAACATGGTTGGGAAGGACCTGAGCATGGCCAGTTAGGTCAAAGGTCACTAGCACTAAGAGCAGGAATGTTGGGACAGTATCATAGATGTGACCTTTTTAACCTGTTGGGTCTAGGGGGCAGCATTTGCACGTCTGGATAAAAAAAATGTACCCGATTTAATCTGGTTACTAATCCTACCCAGTAACTAGAATATGCATATACTTATTATATATGGATAGAAAACACTCTAAAGTTTCCAAAACTGTTTGAATGGTGTCTGTGAGTATAACAGAACTCATTTGGCAGGCAAAACCCTGAGACATTTTCTGACAGGAAGTGGATACCTGATGTGTTGTATTGACTTTAAACCTATCCCATTGAAAAACACAGGGGTTTAGGAATATTTTGGCACTTCCTATTGCTTCCACTAGATGTCACCAGCCTTTACAAAGTGTTTTGAGTCTTCTGGAGGGAGATCTGACCGAACAAGAGCCATGGAACGGTGATGTCCCATTAGACACCTGGCGCGCTACTTCATGTTGGGTACCCTCGTTCCAATACGTTATAAAAGACTATGCATTCGTCCACCTTGAATATTATTCATGTTCTGGTTAAAAAAGGCCCTAATGATTTATGCTATACAACGTTTGACATGTTTGAACGAACGGAAATATATTTTTTCCCCTCGTTCATGACGAGAAGTCCGGCTGGCTTACATCATGTGCTAACGAGACGGAGATTTTTGGACATAAATGATGAGCTTTTTTGAACAAAACTACATTCGTTATGGACCTGTGATACCTGGAAGTGACATCTGATGAAGAGAATCAAAGGTAATGGATTATTTACATAGTATTTTCGATTTTAGATCTCCCCAACATGACGTCTAGTCTGTATCGCAACGCGTATTTTTCTGGGCACAGTGCTCAGATTATTGCAAAGTGTGATTTCCCAGTAAGGTTATTTTTAAATCTGGCAAGTTGATTGCGTTCAAAAGATGTAAATCTATAATTCTTTAAATGACAATATAATATTTTACCAATGTTTTCTAATTTTAATTATTTAATTTGTGACGCTGACTTGACTGCCGGTTATTGGAGGGAAACGATTTCCTCAACATCAATGCCATAGTAAAACGCTGTTTTTGTATATAAATATGAACTTGATAGAACTAAAAATGCATGCATTGTCTAACATAATGTCCTAGGAGTGTCATCTGATGGAGATTGTAAAAGGTTAGTGTATCATTTTAGCTGGTTTTATGGTTTTGGTGACCCTGTCTTTGACTTGACAAAACATTACACACAACTCTTGTAAATGTACTGTCCTAACATACTCTAAATTTATGCTTTCGCCGTAAAACCTTTTTGAAATCGTAAAACGTGGTTAGATTAAGGAGATGTTTATCTTTCAAATGGTGTAACATAGTTGTATTTTTGAAAAATTTGAATTTTGACATTTATTTGGATTCAAATTTGCCGCTCTTGAAATGCACCTGCTGTTGATGGAGTGCACCACGGGTGGCACGCTAGCGTCCCACCTAGCCCCAAGAGGTTAAGAGTATAATTAGCCGAAAACACACACAACCTCAGAGCCAGTGGCAATGACCAAAAGCCGGCACCCTGATGAGACTATGTGGGCGAGCAAATAGACTGCCATTGCCCTCTGTTCTATTGGCCAAATGTGCAATCACTGGAGAACAAACTGGATGACCTCCATTCGAGACTATCCTATCAACGGGACCTGAAAAACTGTAATATCCTAAGTTTCTCAGTCGTGGCTGAACGAGGACATGGATATATTGTACATCTTGCTGGTTTTTCTATGTATCATCGAGACCGGACAGCAGACTCGGGTGAGATGAAGGGAAGAAGAGGAGTGTGTCTCTTTGTTAATTAACAACAGCTGGTGCACGATCTCTAATGTTAAGGAAGTATTGAGCTTTTGATTGCCTGAGTTAGGGAAGGGAAAGGGGATACCTAGTCAAGTGCACAACCGAATGCATTCAATCGGAATGTGTCAACGCATTTAACTCAACCCCTCATGATAAGCTGCAGACCATACAATTTACAAAGAGAGATTTCATCTATATTTTTCGTAGCTGTCTATTTACCACCACAAACCGATGCTGGCGCAAAGACCGTACCCAACGAGCTGTATAGGGCCATAAACAAACAATAAAATGCACATTCAGAGGCAGCGTTTCTCGTGGCTATTGATTTTAATTCAGGGAAACTTAAATCCATTTTACCACATTTTTACCAGCATGTCACCTGTGCAACTAGAAGTGACACAATTCTAGATCAGCTTTATTCCACAAACAGAAACACATACAAGGCCCTCCCTCGCATTCCCTTTGGCAAATCAGACCAAAACTCTATCCTCCTGCTTCTTGCCTAAAGCAAGTGGTCCTATGAGGCAGATGGTAACCGGACCCACTACAATTTGGGGCATACCGCCCCAACAGATCCACAGATGATGGAATCTCTACTGCACTCCACACTGTCCTCACCCACCTGGACAAAATAAATACTTTTCATTGACTACAGATCAGCATTCAACATCATAGTCCCCTCCAAGCTCATCACCAAGCTCAGGACCCTGGGACACCTCCCTCTACAACTGGATCCTAGACTTCCTGACGTCCCCATGTGGTGAGGGTAGGCAACAACACATAAGCCACGCTGACTATCAACGCAGGGGCCCCTTGGGTGTGTGCTTAGTCCCCTCCTGTACTATGACTCCGTGGCCACGCACGACTCCAACACCGTCATCAACTTTGCATGAAGGTGGTAGGACTGATTACAGACGATGATGAGGCAGCCTATAGGGAGGAGCTCAGAGACTTGGCAGTGTGGTGCCAAAACAACAACCTCTCCCTCAACGTCAGTAAGACAAAGGACTTGATCGTGGAATACAGGAAATGGAGGGGCGAGCGCACCCTCATCCACATCGATAGGGCTGTAGTGGAGAGTGTCGAGAGCTTCAAGTTCCTCAGTATCCACATCACTAAGGATCTATCATGGTCCAAACACACCCACACAGTTATGAAGAAGGCACGACAATGCCTCTTCCCCCACAGGAGGCTGAAAAGAGTTGGCATTGGCCCTCAGATCCTCAAATAGTTTTACATCTGCACCATTGAGAGCATCTTGATTGGCTGCATCACTGCTTGGTACGGCAACTGCAAGGCATCAGATCACAAGGCACTACAGAGGGAAGTGCGTACGGCCCAATACATCACTGGGATCAAGCTCCCTGCCACCCAGGACCTCTATACCAGGCGGTGTCAGAGGAAGGCACAACAAATCCAGCCGCCCAAGCCATAGACTCTTCTCTCTGCTACCGCATGGCAAGCGGTACCAGTGCACCAAGTCCGGAACCAAGAGGACCCTGAACAGCTTCTACCCCCAAGCCATAAGACTGCTAAACAACACAGCTAAATATCAAATCAAATCAAAGTTTATTTCTCACGTGCACCGAATACAACAGGTGTAGACCTTACAGTGTTATGCTTACTTACAGGCTCTAACCAATAGTGCAAAAAAGGTATTAGGTGAACAATAGGTAAGTAAAGAAATAAAACAACAGTAAAAATACAGGCTATATACAGTAACGAGGCTATAAAAGTAGCGAGGCTACATACAGACACCGGTTAGGCAGGCTGATTGATACATGGCTGGCTGATTGTACATGCAGATATGGTTAAAGTGACTATGCATATATGATGAACAGAGAGTAGCAGTAGCGTAAAAGAGTGGTTGTCGGGTGGTGGGTGGTGGGACACAATGCAGATATCCCGGTTAGCCAATGTGCAGGAGCACTGGTTGGTCGGCCCAATTGAGGTAGTATGTTCATGAATGTATAGTTAAAGTGACTATGCATATATGATAAACAGAGAGTAGCAGCAGCGTAAAAAGAGGGGTTGGGGAGGCACACAATGCAAATAGTTCGGGTAGCCATTTGAATACCTGTTTAGGAGTCTTATTGCTTGTGGGTAAAAACTGTTGAGAAGCCTTTTTGTCCAAGTCTTGGCACTCCAGTACCACTTACCATGGGGTAGTAGAGAGAACAGTCTATGACTGGGGTGGCTGGGGTCTTGGACAAGTTTTAGGGCCTTCCTCTGACACTGCCTGCTGTAGAGGTCCTGGATGGCAGGCAGCTTAGCCCCAGTGATATACTGGACCGTACGCACTACCCTCTGTAATGCCTTGCGGTCAGAGGCCAAGCAATTGCCGTACCAGGCAGTGATACAACCAGTCAGGATGCTCTCGATGTTGCAGTTGTAGAACCTTTTGAGGATCTCAGGACCCATGCCAAATCTTTTTAATTTCCTGAGGGGGAATAGGCTTTGTCGTGCCCTCTTCACGACTGTCTTGGTGTGTTTGGACCATTCTAGTTTGTTGTTGATGTGGACACCAAGGAACTTAAAGCTCTCAACCTGCTACACTACAGCCCCGTCGATGAGAATGGGGGCGTGCTTGGTCCTCCTTTTCCTGTATTCCACAATCATCTCCTTAGTCTTGGTTACGTTGAGGGTTAGGTTGTTATTCTGGCACCACCTGGCCAGGTCTCTGACCTCCTCCCTATAGGCTGTCTCGTCATTGTCGGTGATCAGGCCTACCACTGTTGTATCGTCTGCAAACTTAATGATGGTGTTGGAGTCGTGCCTGGCCATGCAGGTGTGGGTGAACAGGGACTGAGCACGCACCCCTGGGGAGCTCCAGTGTTGAGGATCAGCGTGGCAGATGTGTTGCTACCTACCCTCACCACCTGGGGGCGGCCCATCAGGAAGTCCAGGATCCAGTTGCAGAGGGAGGTGTTTAGTCCCAGGGTCCTTAGCTTAGTGATGAGCTTTGAGGATACTATGGTGTTGAACGCTGAGCTGTTGTCAATGAATAGCATTCTCACGTAGGTGTTCCTTTTGTCCAGGTGGGAAAGGGCAGTGTGGAGTGCAATAGAGATTGCATCATCTGTGGATCTGTTTGGGCAGTATGCAAATTGGAGTGTCTCTAGGGTTTCTGGGATAATGGTATTGATGTGAACCATGACCAGCCTTTCAAAGCACTTCATGGCTACAGACGTGAGTGCTACGGGTCTGTAGTCATTTAGGCAGGTTGCCTTTGTGTTCTTGGGCACAGGGACTATGGTGGTCTGCTTGAAACATGTTGGTATTACAGACTCAATCAGGGACATGTTGAAAACGTCAGTGAAGACACCTGCCAGTTGGTCAGCACATGCCCGGAGCACACATCCTGGTAACCCGTCTGTCCCCGTAGCCTTGTGTATGTTGACCTGTTTAAAGGTCTGTCTCACATCGGCTACGGAGAGCGTGATCACACAGTCGTCCGGAACAGCTGATGCTCTCATGCATGCCTCGGTGTTGCTTGTCTCGAAGCGAGCATAGAAGTGATTTAGCTCGTCTGGTAGGCTCGTGTCACTGGGCATAGCTAATCAAATGGCTACTCGCTGCTGCTACTGTCTATTATCTATCCTGTTGCCTAGTCACTTTAACGCAACCTATATGTGCATAGCTACAGTACCTCAATTACCTGGTACCCCTGCACATTGACTCAGTACTGGTACTCCTTCTATATAGCCATGTTATTTTTACTCATCTTTGTTACTGCGCATATATTCCTCGTGTCAGTATTATATATTTTTTTATCTTAATCTCTGCATAATTGAAAAAGGACCCGTAAGTACGTATTTCACTGTTCGTCTACACCTGTTTGTTTACGAAGCGTATAACAAATCAAATTATATTTTGATTTGATTTGACAACACCATTACTTGAGGCAATGTCAGTGGAGGAATGCTTTCTGTTTGTTGTAGTATATTTTAAGTGATTCAAATGTTGCTTTACTCAATGTGTTCTAAGCCATTCATTCCCTGAATAAAGGACGTGAATAATACGCTGTAATACCCCTAAAGACATTAATATGAATGACTTTATTAATTTCATACCATTGCAATTACTGAGCCCTCTGGCTGTGGAGGCTCTGCACTCTACCATCTTCACACTCAGTTGACATACACAGTCACTTCAAGACAACATCATCCTGCTGAGACGCTTCATCGCCAACCAATACACAGTACAGAACAGACATAATACAGACACACAAATACTTAACCATGCTCTGCTCTGTCCTAAATACCTCTGGAGAACTTTGGAGGAGCTCATAAGACTGCAGCAAATTGGCACCAAATGGATAATTAGCTGCTGTGTTGTGGAGAGAGAGAGTGTCTCTTAACTGATGCGTGTAGCATCAGAACAGCACTTCGGAGATGGAAAGAAACCCCATTGAGAGAAATTATGGCTGTAAAAAGGCGCATGCATCTCACAAGTGTAGCTGCATTCATTTGACTTGACTGCTGCTGGCCTCGTGACACCATCCTTGGCAGCGGGCAATATATCTCTCAGCAAGGAGATACTAAAGTGAGAGGCGACTTATACCTGCCATCTGGTGAGAACGCAGGAGCCCGGAGTCTGCGACCTCTCGGTCCACACCTGCTCATTCTTCAAAAACGCTGTGTCACTCTATAGGGGTAAAAAAAAAAGAACCTACACCGCTTCCTAACTTATAATGAATATGCAGCAGTTCCAAGTCCGTGGCAATAATATCAACGTAATGACTGAGCTGCTCTGGCAACACAGCAGTAAGCAGAGTTTATGCAGAAGGCTGACGTCTCTTCCCTAACAAGGGCCTGTAAGTTATAGAACCCAGTGGCCATGCATTATTACAGTGCATAAGACGATGTGTGTTTACTTCTAAGGACAGTGTGGGGAGAGATTAATGTGACCAACAGGGATCTCAATCATTCCCTGTTGGTGACGCCAGCCCTGTGACCATCCATCAGTAATGTGGAGACATTCCCAGCAGTTTTGGGATGTGGGGACGTCCCTACACCCCAGGATAAAGACGAGGAGGACTCATTTTGTGAGTTTACAACAGGCGTGGCACTGTGGGGGGGTGGGGGGAAACTCAGAGAAAAAAAACTCAGCCGAACTCATGTGAAATAATGCATGTCATTTATTCATAGTGTTACACAGCATTGGTCATGGTGATTTAAAGAGGCCACTGAGAAACAGTTATTTGCTTCCTTCTCAGAGGGAAGTATGGCTCTGCATAGACACCCTGGAAGGAAAGTACAACTTAGCTAAAAATAGCACACTCCCTCAGCAAATTCAACTAAACTCAGCAAAAAAAGAAACGTCCCTTTTTCAGGACCCTGTCTTTCAAAGATAATTCGTAAAAATCCAAATAACTTCACAGATCTTCATTGTAAAGGGTTTAAACACTGTTTCCCATCTGGTGCAGTCCATGAGGAGGAGATGCACTGCAGTACTTAATGCAGCTGGGTGGCCACACCAGATACTGACTGTTACTTTTGATTTGACCTCCCCTTTGTTCAGGGACACGTTATTCCATTTTTGTTAGTCACATGTCTATGGAACTTGTTCAGTTTATGTCTCAGTTGTTGATCTTGTTATGTTCATACAAATATTTACACATGTTAATGTTTCTGAAAATAAATGCAGTGAGAGGACATTTCTTTTTTTGCTGAGTTTAATTCTGCTTTCATTCATTTGTGTGGTGATGGTATGAAAATGTTTACCGCTTTGAACTCTTTATCCCAATCTCTATTTCACAACACTTTAAATGCATTTACAATGAGGCATGTTACTCACGGTATGTTAAAGTTTGGTTCGAGCAGGAAAACCAATTACATTTTCTTGGTCTCTGCCATTGAACAATGTTTGAAAATAGCAAGTAGTAATTCAATTATCACAACAGTGTTGTATGAATTCCATTTAGTTTCAAAAACAGGTACAACTTTTAGACTTAATTAAAATGCATGCCATGTCAAAGAGGAAAAAGTAATTATACAGTAGGCTTTTTTGATTTCTCTCAAGCGCCATAAGATTATATCACTATGGCTACAGAAACACTAAAGCACACACCATATAATTCGATCCTCCTCTGTTTGAAAAAGAGACTAGAGGCCATTTAAAGGGTTCGGTAATATCAACCACATACACAGTAGGCTATAATCTTGAACATGCTCTATGTTGGAAGTTTTAAACTGCCCTGTTTGAACTATCCATTCAAGTAATTTGCCACTTAGGGCCACCATACTCAAGCAAGGCCCATGGTCTTTGTTTGCATAAGAGACAACATTATCTAACTTAGTCTGGTACTGTTCTCAGTTTGACTTGATCATAGCAGCCCAGTTCAAAGTAGGGCATAATGAGATCGTTCCAGGGCACGTTCTCAGAGCATGCGCAGATCAGCCAGCAGGCATATTCACAGTCATTTTCAACCTTTCCTTGTCCCAGTCTGTAATCCCCACATCGTTTAAGACTACTACCATCATTCCTGTTCCCATGAACGGTAAGGCTTCATATCACAATGACTGCCACCCTGTGCTTTGAAAGGCTGGTTATGGCACACATCAAGTCCATCATTCCAGGCACCTTAGACCCACTCCAATTTGCATACCGCCCCAACAGATCCATAGACGACGCAATCTCAGTTGCATTCCACGCTGCCCTCACCCACCTAGATAAGAGGAATATCTATGTGAGAATGCTGTTCACTTACTACAGCTCATTGTTCAACACCATTGTCCCCTCCAAGCTTGTCACCAAGCTTAGGACCCTGAGACTGACACCTCCCTCTGCAACTGGATTCTGGACTTCCTGACGGGTCGAGCCCAGGTGGTGAGGGTAGGCCCCCCCGCCAGCGACCATCACCAGGGCCCCGGGTGTTTGCTTAGTCCTCTCCTGTACTCCTTGTTCACTCACGACTGCGGGCTACGCACGACTCCAACACCATAGGCCTAATCACCGGCGATGATGAGACAGCCTACAGGGAGGTGGTCAGTGACCTGTCAGTGTGGTACCGGGACAACAACCTCTCCATCCATGTCAGTAAGACCAAGAAGCTGATTATTGGTCTTTGTGGTAGGTATTGATGTGTTGTAGGTACCGAACTGTCTGTTCAAACAATTAGCACACAGTTCGGACACTCATCAGTACAACACAAGGTCCAGAACAGAGGCTGAGAAATGCACAGAATAAAATAGAGCCATGACTACATGGAACTCTCTGCCACACCAGGTAACTCAAGATAGCAATAAAACAAGTTTTAAAAAAAACAGATAAAAGGACACCTTACTGCACGAAGGGGACTGTGAAGCGACACAACCATTGTATTTATCTTGTATTGTAATTTGTATTGTATTATGTATTAGACCTATATATTGTGTGTATGTACTGATATAAAGGCTATGTGTGCCGTTTTATATTGATGTATTTCAGTCCAGGACTAATAATGTCCTGTACTATGTCTTATGTCATGTTTCATGTGGACCCCAGGAAGAGTAGCTGATGCTTTTGAAGCGGCTAATGGGGATCCTAATACATACCAAATACCAATACTTTATTGTTAGCCATGGTTTCATATTTCAATAACTCAAGGCACCATTCCATTTCATCTGATATCGTGCCTGGAGAGCTGGACACATATAGGGGCACAGATGATGGGAACAAAGAGATAAGGAAGGATACACATTTCATGCTCCGAATGAGATTAGCTAGCTAGCTGACAAGTACTCAGGAAATCAAGAGCGCAATACAGTATATAGTCGTGTTAGAGGGAACATTGTTTTCTCAAATGCATGTTTGTAATGAAAATCGTCTAACTGGCTTTTACCATAAACCTCGCAGTTATTGTGTTAACGTTTCATGCTGTGTTGAATGCACTTGACATTTGATATGAATGTGGTAAAAAGGGCCAGTACATGACATCAAAATGTGTCATTTTTAAAATGGGCCGTAATGCGCTTAATATATTGTGTTTTGGTCTTTTACTAGTCTGGTTGAAAAGTTACAATGGGGACATGGGACAGCTAATCAATTGGCTGCATCATAAACACGTCTGGAAGTATTTGCTTAGTATGGAAAAACTGAGCCGTTGATAGATGTACAGTACGTTGATTGTGCTATGCTCACACGTGTGTGGGATGCATGCTAAGTACCACAACACTAGCATAGATAAAGGGCAGGACCTTTCTCCTGACTGAGGAAGTTATACGCTATTAATATGCCCAGAGTTTTTCATTGTCAGGTATTTTATGTTAAAGAATAACTTCTGTCCCCATAGAATTAGGAATTAGAATACTAATTAAATAGGATATCTATTTCTGTTAGGCTTGGGCGACAGACCGTACAGTATATACTGTATCCTGGAGGGGGGTTGTGGGCCCTTGTGCATTTCTGGTAGTACCGTATACACCGGTATGGTGCAGAAACAGTATGATGGAATGAAAATCTGGATACTGCCCAACCCTAATGTCTGTCCCTGTAGGCGTTGACACTTTCTGAAAATCTGAACCACAAATCCAATATAGTCATTATCATCATTCAGGGTAAACATTAGTCTTTTCCACATCCCCTTTCTCTGAAGTTGCCAAGCTTCCAGTGCCCATATCTGCTCTTAGCTATACAAGTGACAGGCCAAGATTTGTCTTTTCTTTTTTCATCCTATTCCCTTCTTTCTGGGAAGATGAAAAGCGAACAAAACAATAGTAAGTAATCTAGAGATCTTTGTGTGAGTCACAGCAAATGGTAATTAGCTCATCTGTCAAGAGGGCACGTCCAGATGAATGAACACTCCCTCAACATCAAATGGAAGTGTAGCCATGGATAAAGTTCTATGAAATGAATGTCGGAGCCAATCAGTCAGCTTCGCCTTTGTGACGCTGGAGCTGGTCTGCTGCGTCGGGGGGTAGCCAGGGCAGAGCTGACTGAATAAAAAGACAAAAAGCCTTTGGTGCAGTAGCCATAAAACTAGGAGAAAGATGACACTGAAAACATTGCTGATAAAACCTCTATTGTAAACTGTCATGGTCAAAACATATTGATACAACAGTAGCTAAGATGGGGAGAAGTCTGTCCATAATAAAGCACTGCTACACCTTCTTAACAGCACTATCAACAAGGCAGGTCCTACAGGCTCTAGTTTTGTCGCACCTGGATTACTGTTCAGTCTTGTGGTCAAGTGCCACAAGAGAGACTTAGGAAAATTGCAATTGGCTCAGAACAGGGCAGCACGGCTGGCCCTTGGATGCACACAGAGAGCAAACATTAATAATATGCATGTCAATCTCTCCTGGCTCAAAGTAGAGGAGAGATTGACTTCATCACTACTTGCATTTGTGAGAAGTATTGACATGTTGAAAGCACGGAGCTGTCTGTTTAAACGACTAGCACACAGCTCAGACACCCATGCATAACCCATAAGACATGCCACTCTTCACAGTCCCCAAGTCCAGAACAGACTATGGGAGGCGCAGAGTACTACATAGAGCCATGACTACATGGAACTCTATTCCGCATCAGGTAACTGAAGCAATCAGTAGAATCAGATTTAAAAAACAAATAAAAATACACCGTATGGAACAGCGGGGACTGTGAAGCAACACAAACATAGGCACAGACACATGCATACACACACATGATAACATACCCACTATACACACGTACACATGGATTTTGTGTTGTAGATATGTGGTAGTGGAGTATGGGACTGAGGGCACACACTTAGGGTGTTGTGAATTCTGTAATGAATGTATTGTAATGTTTTTGAAATTGTATAAAAGTGACTCCAAAGTGACACTACATTATTTACCATTAATTTCTATTGTGCACAAAATAATCTGAAACAAAACCAAAACAAACTGCAAATGCATCCAACAAGTTTGAGTCACAAACTTTTGACTACTTTATTTATAAGAATCTTTAGGGTGTCAATTTTGACCCCTACCTTTATGATAAAAAAAATATTACTTGTTAAACTAAATCTCTTTCTCTGAACATATGTATTAGATACAATATACACTGAGTGTACAAACATTAGGAACACCTGCTCTTATGATCCTTTATTGATGTCACCATTCAGAGGGTGAATGGGCAAGACAAAATATTTAAGTGTCTTTGAACGGGCTATGGTAGCATATGATGTTGATAAAACTTTACCAACCTGCTCTTCCGCAGTGGAACTCAGAACGATATAGAATGTGACCACTTGGTTACAGCTGCACCATTCTGCCGAGGACACCGCAAAGCCCAAGAGTTGACCGTCTGGAAGTTGGAAGTTGCTGTAGCCCTGCTTGGGATATTTAGCCTATACTGGCTATTGGTTGAGACGCAGGGCCCGTTCTAGCTTGGTAGGCTATGTCGGGGTGGGAAAATGGAAATGTGAATTGGGTCAAGATGGTGGTAATAATGCATTTAGTCATAGCTTATTGACATGCATGAATACGCTACACCAAAAGCCTGATTTTATGGCTTTTTTCAAATGGATTTCCTGCAATTCTACGCAGTAATGATTTATTTTCACTACTTGGTAAATTGATTTATTGATTAAATCTATGCAAATAAATTATATGAATTGATAGTTCTGGCCTTTGTTTTCTTTTATTCTGTAATAGGGTATATTGTAACCATGTGTTCAAGCTAATCAAATCAATGTTTATTTAGCGCTGTCCTTTTACGACCACGAAAGGCGCTCCAATCATTTACAATAACACTTATCAAGATCTGTTTCCTACGCCTAATAGTCCTCCTCATCACTTATTATCAGTAGAAATAGAAGATTATTACTTTTCACAATGGTGCCCTTTTAGTAAAGTTAGGTCAAAGCTGAATCAATGTCTTGCAAGATCACATAACGATTCATTTGTATTTTACTTAGCAGTACTGAATATAATAGCAAAGCATAGTAGGCCTATAGGCTAATGTTACTGTTACACCAAAAACACCTCCACATTTCTAATGAGATTTTAGGATGGTTAGCTGAAGCTGAATAGACAAAAAAAAATGGAACTCAATAGACCCACTCTGCAGGATATATGCTTTGATTGAAACAAAATACAAGAAAGGCTAATAGTTTGTTAACATAATCTGCTATAATTCGTTCACAAAACAGTAATTCAAGAACATTGAAATGCATAGGCTATTCCCATGAAATGATTGGCACGCAGATGCAGTTTCACAGGTAATACGTGAATAATTATAATTCACGATTGACAGTGATGATGGCTTATTTTGAAATGAGGTATGCCTAACTTGGTGTTTGAGGGTATTAAAAATATAACATTTTCTTGAGACAATAAGTGTGGGCATAGGCGAACGTTGCAATTGGAGGATGCATTTTATGCATATTTTATAACAGGACTCTCCAACCCTGTTCCTGGAGAGCTACCATCACGTAGGTTTTCATTCCAACCCTAATCTAGCGCCCCTGATTCTAATAATTAGCTGATTTATAAAATGGATTGGGTTCGTTACAACTGGATTTGGAGTGAAACCCTACAGTTCAGTAGTGCTCCAGGAACAGGGTTGGAGAGCCCTGTAATGATATGCTATTCAATAGGCTACATCTGTTGGTACAAACTTTGATTGAGGAAATTATGACATCATTTACATATTGTTTTGTGCTCCCTCGCCTGAAGAAAATAGCACTACACCACTGCAAGTAAGATCTGTGGTAGGTCTGTAGCCGGTGGTGGTGTCTGTATGCTGCATGTGTTCCCCATTGGCTTCATCCATCTGAGCAGAAGCCAAAATGAAACCGTCCTATGCTCATTATGAACAAGGTAATAAAGGACCTAGAATGACAGCACCATGGACAACTCCTCCGTTCACCTGCTATTTTGATCTGCCACTGACCACATTTTAGCATCCTTCTCCATTTACATTGTCGTAGCCTACACTTGGATTAGTCTACACTGTAATTCATTGAATTGGACTGGATTATATATTTTTATACTTTTTATTTTTTTATTTCAGATTTTTCAGGGGGTGCTGTAACACCCTCAGCAACCCTACTTCCCTCGGCTATGTATGTTAGTAGGTGCTAGGCACACCGGTTTGAGTGTGTCAAGAACTGCAACGCTGCTGGGTTTTTCACATCCAGCCAATGGCAGGCCAGTGGTTTAACACAGATCATTTATGAAAGAGGACAAAGGAGGCTGACACGAGTTGTGCAGAGCAACAGACAGGCTACAGTTAGTCAACTGACAGTCCAGTACAACATTGGTGCCCAAAGACCCATAACTCGTCGTACCTTGACACAAATGGAGTATGGCGGCCAACGACCTTACAGAGTTTCCTTTCTTTCAGCAACTGCAGTTACAGGGATGGAATGAAAACACTGGACACTGGAGAATTGAAAAAAACATTGCCTGGTCTGATAAATCCCGGTTCCTGCTGTTTCACACTAATGGGAGGACTAGGGTATGGAGAAAACCAAATGAATACATGCATCCATCATGCCTCGTGTCAACATTGCAGGCTAGTGGTGGTGGTGTGATGGTCTGTGGTGGGTTTTCATTGCACACATTGGGTCCCTTGATAAAAGTGGAGCAACATTTTAATGCCACAGGATATCTGAACATCATTGCTAATCAGGTGCTTCCCTTCATGGCACCTTTTCGAGTCCATGCACTGATGAACTGAGGCTGTTCTGAGGAGTTTCTACTGCTTTGTACACTCTATAGCTCAGTATTTTAATGATACATTTTATACAGTCATTAATCCATCTTTTTCACAAATTTCAACCACACTGTACATTTGCTGTTACTATTTATTCATATTTATTCTTACCTGTAGCCTGCTGCTCAACTACTTGAACCCATGTTTTCACGTGCTGTATAAACTTTACATTTAATCTTGACTGATTGTGCAGGCTAAGCACTAGAGGTCGACCGATTAATCGGAATGGCCGATTAATTAGGGCCGATTTCAAGTTTTCATAACAATCGGAAATCGGTATTTTTAGACACCGATTTGCCGATTTTTTTTATTTTTATTTTATTTTATTTAACTAGGCAAGTCAGTTAAGAACACATTCTTATTTTCAATGACGGCCTAGGAACGGTGGGTTAACTTCCTTGTTCAGGGGCAGAACGACAGATTTTTACCTTGTTAGTCCAACGCTCTAACCACCTGCCTTACATTGCACTCCACGAGGAGCCTGCGTGGCAGGCTGACTACCTGTTACGCGAGGGCAGCAAGAAGCCAAGTTAAGTTGCTAGCTAGCATTAAACTTATAAAAAACAATCAATCTTCACATGGTTGATGATATTACTAGTTTAACTAGCGTGTCCTGCGTTGCATATAATCGATGCGGTGCCTGTTAATTTCTCATCGAATCACAGCCTACTTCGCCAAACGGGTGATGATTTAGCACTGTCGTTGCACCTAACCATAAACAACAATGCCTTTCTTTATATTAAGTTAAAATAAGTGTTCATTCAGTATTGCTGTAATTGTCATTATTACCCCCCCCCCCCAAAAAAAAGAAAAAAGAATTGGCCGATTAATCTGTATCGGCTTTTTTGGGTCCTCCAATAATCGGTATCGGCATTGAAAAATCATAATCGGCCGACCTCTACTAAGCACAGTTACAGATGACGTTTATAACCCAGGTGGTCCAGCAGTTTACTATCCAGTTCATACTGTACTGATGTCCCCTAGCCAAAAATAAGACAATGATTGGTGTTATAGGTAGGCTAACCCTGGGGTTGGAGAGGAGCCCATCCCTCTCTTACTCTCTGCTAATGTGTTACAAGCACCCCTCCTGTCAGGTATCTAAAGGTGTTTATCAGATTGGCAGCCATACAGCAGAAGTGAATGACATTTTTAAACAGGGGCATGGCATGTAGAGTACAAACCTGTGAGCTCTCTTCTCTCTCTCTCTTCACTCACCAATGCCTAGAGTACTTAGTCTTTCTTTATTTCTTATTAGTTCAATCTGAGATTGTTTTGAGATGATTTAGATATGTAATGAATTGAAGGTCATGCAACTTGATGCCCTTTCTCCCACTGCTCTGACCTCAGGGAATTAGTGTGTGTGTTAGTGCTGAGCCAAGAGCCATGCTCACTGAGTGGAATGAAGCTGCTTTGCTCTGGGATCTGCGTGTGTGTGTGTATGTACGCGTGTTGATGTGAAGGTCGGGCTACCTCTTGATGCAGCGACCTCGTTCAGACAGGGGCGGGTCAGCCGCAGGTTATCTCTGTCTTTAGTAACACATTACTGCCTAGTGAAGGGGGTCAAAGGTCACAACCCTCCTAATCTGTTTACTTGACCTCTTGACCTAAGAAAATGCTTTAGTCATAAAATCCCCGAGGGGGGGGGGGGGGGTCGTCTTCATTTGATTTATTCATCCTCAGAGATAAGCAATAGTATGTGCTTCAGTAGGGCTCACTATGGGGATATTCTCAGCATTGCATTAATACTCTCCTACAAGTTATACTAATACCATCGTAACCAAACTACCCTTCACCCCAGTCTTATCATTGTCTATGACAGTGTGGCATTTTTTTTTATCACACATTTGTGCTTTGGAAACTTTATTACTCTGATCCAGATACAATTATGTACAATGGGAAAGCTATACTAAATCATTTACACTGCTGCATATGGCAACAACTCCCTAGAAGACTGTTTGCGTAGCCATCCTTAAGGAAGTTATCACTTCATGCACGTAAATGTGGACAACTGCCTATGGAGTGATGCTTCTGCATCTACTCTGAAAACGCTAGATTGATTCAGTACTTGTCTTTCACTTGACTGCCTTATTTTACAGATGCTGGACAAAGTAAACAGCAATTTTCAATAACTGTGCTGGAGACATAAGCATTGCTATGGAACAAGGCTTCTTAAAGCCTGCAGACATAATTGCAGTGATTGGAGAGACAACCTTTCCTATAGTAATTATTGGCAATAACTATCACTGAACAAAGCACCAACTCAATCCCCCAGTCTCCCTTTATTTCCATCAATAGACAATCAAGTCAACACTGTACTGTATATACACAAAAAGTCTTAAAATATGCTAAATATCTATGGGAGTGGCCATTAGTATTGTCTGTGTATTGTATTGTTTTGTATTGTATTGTTTTATAAATTTTTACATTTTACATTTTAGTCATTTAGCAGTCGCTCTTATCCAGAGCAACTTACAGTAGTGAATGCATACATTTCATACATTTTTTTTCTGTGCTGGCCCCCCGTGGGAATCGAACCCACAACCCTGGCGTTGCAAACACCATGCTCTACCAACTGAGCTACAGGGAAGGCTAAAATAATAATAAATACATTTTAAAAGGTATGTAAACAATGTTTGTCCCTTGAATTTTATACACAAAGACTGAAAGAATAAAAAACATGATGAATTACCCATTTATTGTCCTCCAGCCTTGATCAGCATGACAGCACACAGATATTAGGGAACATTCAGCCACAATTAGTGCCTTGCCCCATCACACCTGCCAATCAGCATCTAGGAGGTGGCGGAGGGGACTTGATGTTGTTAGCTCCTGTCATAAACAAGTGTGTCTGGGCTGGTGGTGGTGATGCAGACAGAGAGCGGGACGATGAAGCAGAAACTCAGGCACATTAACCTCCTATCAGCCTCCAGTACTCCAGTCATGGCAGCATCAGCAACAGCGCTGCCACTATTTGACAGTTCCACTGCCAGTCCAACTGGATGACTATGTCAGGCATTTAGTTAGTCCAGGATAAGCCATGAACACAGACTACTAATGCAGCTCTACAGGCAGTCACTGTAGGATGAACTAGTGCAGTGACTGGAAAAGATGCTGCATCATGAACAGTGCCCATTTGTTCCACACACACATGTTTTAAGGTGACGCATTACTCTTGGTTTGTGACCACTTTGCCAAAGAAGGATAGGATTGTGGATTTGTGCACAGGCTGAGTTGCAGGCTGGCGAGCAGCTAGACTTGAGTTATCAGTTATCTCTCTCTGTGCTCCCGTTTGTTCACGCCCTTTTCCCCTTCTCCTCACTGACAGACTGGTGTAACGTTACATAAGCCCCACAGCCATGCTGCCTCTCGCTAATTAGCTCTCTTTGTTAGGCATTACCCAATGGAGGACTATACAATGCATACACTACCATTCAAAAGTTGGGGTCACTTAGAAATGTCCTTGTTTTTGAAAGAAAAGCACATTTTTTGTCTGTTAAAATAACATCAAATTGCTCAGAAATACAGTGTAGACATTGTTCATGTTGTAAATTACTATTGTAGCTGGAAACGGCAGATTTTTTTATGGAATATCTACACAGGCGTACAGAGGCCCATTATCAGCAACCATCACTCCTGTGTTCCAATGGCACATTGTGTTAGCTAATCCAAGTTTATCATTTTAAAATGCTAATTGATCATTAGAAAACCCTTTTGCAATTATGTTAGCACATCTGAAAACTTTTGTGCTGATTAAAGACGTAATAAAACTGGCCTTCTTTAGACTAGTTAAGTATCTGGAGCATCAGCAAGTGTGGGTTCGATTACAGGCTCAAAATGGCCAGAAACAAAGACCTTTCTTCTGAAACTCGTCAGTCTATTCTTGTTCTGAGAAATTAAGGCTATTCCATGCGAGAAATTGCCAAGAAACTGAAGATCTGGTACAACGCTGTGTACTACTCACTTCACAGAACAGCACAAACTGTCTCTAATCAGAATAGAAAGAGGAGTGGGAGGCCCCGGTGCACAACTGAGCAAGAGGATAAGTACATTAGAGTGTCTAGTTTGAGAAACAGACGCCTCACATGTCCTCAACTGGCAGCTTCATTAACTAGTACCCGCAAACCACCAGTCTCAACGTCAACAGTGAAGAGGCGACTCCAGGATGCTGACCTTCTAGGCAGAGTTCCTTTGTCCAGTGTCTGTGTTCTTTTGCCCATCTTAATCTTTTCTTTTTATTGGCTAGTCTGAGATATGGCTTTTTCTTTGCAACTCTGCCTAGCAGGCAGAACACCAAATAATGGAATCTCTCATGGAATGGCGTCGCATCCCTCCAATAGAGTTCCAGATACGTGTAGAATCTATGCCAAGGTGCATTGAAAATGTTTTGGCTCGTGGTGGCCCAACACCCTATTATGACACTTTATGTTGGTGTTTCCTTTATTTTGGCAGTTACCTGTATATTTCACCAACCTGTTATTGAGAATTACATTAAGAGGCTTAAGTAAATATATGTATTCATATTTCTTTGTATTCCAATCTTGTGTTCTTTGCTCTTTCTCGTTCTCTCTTTCGCTGTCAAGCATCAAACAGCTGTGTTTTTCGTTGCCAAGCTCCCCACATCCAGAGGGGTTTGAGTAGATGGATTAGGCAAACAGAAAAACAAACTTCAAAAACAGTCCTCCCTGTCACTTCACACAGTCCATCTCACACTGTATAGTAGCCAGCTTAGATTCAGACTAAGGGATGGAGAGAGGTGTTCCAATGGCTGATAAACAGTGCTATTGTATTTGTATTTTATTAAGGATCCCCATTAGATGCTGCCATGGCAGCAGCTACTCTCCCTGGGGCCCAAACACATCAAGACACTTACAGTACACATAAAAAAGATAAAACAGTACATCATTTAACATCGCTACACCACTACATATCCACACCACAAAATGCACGATAACACCATACTACAATACCACAATGTGCGTGTGTGTGTAGAGTGCGTGTGCAGCGCCCATGTGTGTATGCGTGTGTCTGTACCTGTGTGTGGGTGTCTCTTCACAGTCCCCGCTGTTCCATAAGGTGTATTTGTATCTGGGGTTTTTTCAATCTGATTCTACTGCTTGCATCAGTTACATGATGTGGAATAGAGTTCCATGTAGTCATGGCTCTATGTAGTTCTGTGCGCCTCCCATAGTCTGTTCTGGACTTGGGGTTTGTGAAGAGACCTCTGGTGGCATGTCTTGTGGGTTACGCATGGGTGTCCCAGCTGTGTGCTAGTAGTTTAAACAGACAGCTCGGTGCATTTAGCTTGTGAACACTTCTTACAAAAACAAGTAGTGATGAAGTCAATCTCTCCTCCACTTTGAGCCATGAGAGATTGACATGCATATATCATTAATGTTAGCTCTCCATGTACATTTAAGGGCCAGCCGTGTTGCCCTGTCCTGAATCAATTTTAATTTTCCTAAGTCCTTCTTTGTGGCACCTGACCACATGACTGAACAGTAGTCCAGGTGTGACAAAATTAGGGCCTGTAGGACCTGCCTTGTTGATAGTGCTGTTAAGAAGGCAGAGCAGCGCTTTATTATAGACAGACTTCTCCCCATTTTAGCTACTGTTTTATCAACATGTTTTGACCATGCCAGTTTACTATCCAGGGTTACTCCAAGCAGTTTAGTCACCTCAACTTGCTCAATTTCCACATTATTCATTACAAGATTTAGTTTAGATTTAGGGTTTAGTGAATGATTTGTCCCAAATACAATGCTTTTAGTTTTTTTTATATTTAGGACTAACTTATTCCTTGCCAACCATTCTGAAACTAACTCCAGCTCTTTGTTTAAGTGTTGCAGTCATTTCAGTCGCTGTAAAAGCTGACGTGTATAATGTTAAGTCATCCACATAGACACACTGGCTTTACTCAAAAATGTTAAAAAAAAATAAGTAAGGGTATTTGACAGCTGCCGTGGGGAATTTATTTTGGAGAGGTAGGTAACTCTTTATCCACAATATAGCAGGTGGTGTAAAGCCATAACACATACGTATTTTCAGCTGCAGACTAAGATCGATAATGTCACGCCCTGACCTGAGAGAGCCGTTTTTCTCTGTTTGGTTAGGTCAGGGTGTGACAAGGGGTGGGCATTCTATGTGTCATATTTCTATGTTTTTTTTTCTTTGATTGGCCTAGTATGGTTTCCAATCAGAGTCAACTGTCTATCGTTGTCTCTGGTTGGGAATCATACATAGGCAGCCCTTTTTCCCTCCTTCAGTGTGGCATCTTGTTTATGTCAGCTCAGTAAGCCTGAAGAATGTGACGGTCGTTTTTTCTTTGTTTGTTATTTTGTTTGAGTGTTCTGAGTTACTATAAATATGAGCACTTTCCACGCTGCACCTTGGTCTACTCCTTCCTACGACAGCCGTGATAGATAATGTCAAAAGCCGCACTGAAGTCTAACAAAACAGCCAC
The DNA here is from genome assembly GCF_965601325.2 of Salmo salar. Classification (NCBI taxonomy): domain Eukaryota; kingdom Metazoa; phylum Chordata; class Actinopteri; order Salmoniformes; family Salmonidae; genus Salmo; species Salmo salar. The sequence goes on from NC_138291.1 coordinate 68,424,204, forward strand.
CCACATTCTTTATATCATGAATTTCTCTCAGCCAATCATCAGTAATTTGTTTAAGTGCTGTGCTTGTTGAATGTCCTTCCCAATAAGCATGCTGAAAGTCTGTTCACTTTGTTCACTGTAAAATTCCATTGTATTTGGTCAAACATCACCATCCAAGCGTTAACTAAGGCTTGGTGACAGGCTGATTGGTCGACTATTTGAGCCAGTAAAGGGGGCTTTAATATTCTTAGGAAGCGGAATGACTTTTGCTTCTCTCCAGGCCTGAGGGCACACACTTTCTTGTCAGCTTATATTGAAGATGTGGCAATATTGTCTGCTATTATCCTCAGTAATTTTTGATCCAAGTTGTCAGACCCCGGGTGGCTTGTCATTGTTGATAGACAACAGTTATTTTTTTTACCTCTTCCACACTCACTTTACCAAATTCAAAATTACATTGCTTGTCTTTCATAGTCATTTATACTTGGATGTGTAGTGTCAGTGTTTGTTACTGGCATGTCATGCCTAAGTTTGCCAACCTTGCCAATGAAAAAAACATTAAAGTAATTGGCAATATCAGTTGGTTTTGTGATGAATGAGCCATCTGATTGAATTAATGATGGAGCTGAGTTTGCCTTTTTGCCCAACATTTCAATTAAGGTGCTCCAGAGCTTATTACTATCATTCTTTATATCATTTATGTTTGCTTCTTAGTATAGTTTCTTCTTCTTTTTATTCAGTTTAGTCACATGATTTCTCAATTTACAGTATGTTTGCCAATCGATTGTGCAGCCAGACTTATTTGCCATTCCATGTTGCCACATCCCTCTCAACCATACCATTTTTCAATTCCTCATCAAGCCATGGGGATTTAACAGTTTTTACAGTCATTTTCTTAATGGGTGCATGCTTATTAGTAACTGGAATAAGCAATTTCATGAATGTGTCAAGTGCAGTGTCTGGTTTCTCCTCATTACACACCACAAACCAACAAATATTATTTCCATCAACAACATAGGAATCACTACAAAACGTATTGTACTGTATGACCTCTTATTCACTATATTAGTCCCAGCCTTTGGAATTTAGGATTTCCTAGAAGTGGCTACTATATTGTGATCACTACATCCGATGGATCTGGACCCCGCTTTCAAGGAAATTTCTGCAGCATTTAATAAACATGTGATCAATACATGTTGATGATTTCATTCCTGTGCTGTTTGTAACTACCCTGGTAGTGCTTCTACACCTGCATTGCTTGCTGTTTGGGATTTTAGGCTGGGTTTCTGTACAGCACTTTGTGACATCAGCTGATGTAAGAAGGGCTTTATAAATACATTTGATTGATTGATTGATTGCTAGGTTGACTGATAACCTGATAACAGTTTGAAGCGTTTTCTTGAGTGGGCAGCATAAATAGAGCCAATCAATATTTAAATTACCCAGAAAATGTACCTCTCTGTTGATATCACATACATTATCAAGCATTTCACACATGTAATCCAGATACTGACTGTTAGCACTTGGTGGTCTGTTGCAGCTTCCCACAAGAATGGGCTTTAGATGAGGCAGATGCACCTGTAGCCATATTACTTCAACAGTATTTAACATCAGATCCTGTCTAAGCTTTAAAGGAATGTGGTTCTAAATATAAACAGCAAGCTTTTCTGTAGATGTTATAACCCTGTATTGCTACCACTGTATCATCAAAGGTATTATTGAAGTGAGTTTCAAAGATAGTCAGAATATCAATGCCATCTGTTACTAGCAAGTTGTTAATTTCATGAACCTTGTTTCTTAAGCTACATATGTTAACGTGGGCTTTTTTCCCCCCTTTTCTGGGATGCTTGATTGTTTTCATTGCTTTACTGGGAAGCTTAACAGAAGTAGACATGCTCATGTTATTTACATTAAACTAAAAGTTTTAGAACACCAACTCATTTAAGGGTTTTTCTTTATTTTTTACTATTTTCTACATTGTAGAATAATAGTGAAGACATCAGAACTATGAAATAACACATATGGAATCATATAGTAACCAAAAAAAGTGTTAAACAAATCAAAATCTATTTAATATTTGAGATTCTTCAAATAGCCAACCTTTGCCTTGATGACAGCTTTGCACACTCTTGGCATTCTCTCAACCAGCTTCATGAGGTAGTCACCTGGAATGCATTTCAATTAACAGGTGAAGCTTCATAAAAGTTAAATTGTGGAATTTCTTTCCTTCTTAATGTGTTTGAGCCAATCAGTTGTGTTGTGACAAGGTGTGTGTGTGTTTGTGGGGGGGGGGGGGGTGTACAGAAGGTAGCCCTATTTGGTAAAAGATCAAGTCCACATTATTACAAGAACAGCTCTTGAAAAACCCTTGAATGAGTTAGTGCAGGGTGTTAGTGCAGGGTGAGCTACACACAGTGGACTTCCTACTAGGGCACAACGGCTCAGTGTTAACAGTATAACTCTGGTTCATAGGCACATGATTACTGCATACAATAGCTGTAGGATCAGCAGAGGCATTCAGGGCAGTTAGAGGGACATTGAATTAGGTTACTTACATAATTTAGGATACTTAATCCCTAATGGGAGGGATTAATTGAGCTGGGCTTGGGTCATTGATAAGTCATTGTCTCAATGCAGCCTTATAATGCTGTGAAAGGATACAGGAACCCAAATTATTTGGGTGGATCCTCATAAACTGTGTTTTCTTTCCAAAAAGGGTTGAAATTGTCAACTCAATTCTGATCCAATAGCTCAGCTTCCGCAATTATTACAGGCCTATTCCACATTGACAAATCTAGCGGCATCACAGAGATGTAATTACTTTATTGCCATTATGATAATTATCATGATGGAGGATCATTGTTCATTGCTCTCTGATAAGGTGCAATGTGCAGTGTGTGTGTGTGTGTGTCAGTGTGTGTGTGTGTGTGTGTGTGGTGTGTGTGTGTGTGTGTGTGTGTGTGTGTGTGTGTCATGGCGCATTTGCATCGTGGCACATTTGTGAGAATCATGCAGTGTTAATGAAGGCAATTACAAAAGTGGCAGACATTTTAGCTCGGCCTCCATTCGGCTAACACATATCAGAGGAAATTGAAATGAGAAGATTATGTTGTGTTTTTCCATGTTCTGGTGGATAATTATGACATTGTGTTTTGTTGTGTTGCATAACGGTAGTTCAGTCTAAACCAGGGATGGGCAACTTTGATTGGGGTGGGGGCCACAACAAAAATCTGAACTCATCATGAGGGGCCACAGTGGCTCGCGGGTCTACGTACCCATATCCTTACCCACACATGCAGTCAGAGCCAGCCCTAACCTTTTTGGGGACCTAAGTGGAATTTTGTAACCTCCTGCAATTCTACACATTTTGCCATGAGGCGTGGAGAAGATGTTGCAGTTTAAAGTACGTTTGCTGCAATTCTACTCATTTTGCCAGCATATAGCGGGATCGCTGATTGCATAGCTGCGGGAAGTAGGGGTGCTGAGGCTGCTGCAGCACCCTCTGAAAAATCAGAATAAAGAATATGTATAATAAAAAACAAGTTTTAATAATGGATTTACGGTCCTGCGTGGCTCAGTTGGTAGAGCATGGTGTTTGCAACGCCAGGGTTGTGGGTTTGATTCCCACGGGGGACCAGTACGGGAAAGAAAATGTTTGAAATGTATGCATTCACTACTGTAAGTCGCTCTGGATAAGAGTGTCTGCTAAATGACTAAAATGTAAAATGTATTTATGGTATATTCTCACAAAAGTAATGCACTGGGCCTTTACTAGTCCTGTATTAGCAGACCGATACAGGCATCTGTAACCCATGCAATAAACATGTTTCTGCCACAGAACAGCACCTGTATGTGGAGTATAGCCTATCTGACATAAACAACTTGTTATCAATGCACTATCAGAAATGTACAGCCTTGTCATGTTTGGAGGCTTGAAGCAGGTCTATAGATGCTCCTTTTATGTTTTGCTGTAGCTCCCATATTGCTGCTCCAAAAATGTATTTGTAATTATAATTTTTTGGTTCCCCTCTATGTTAAGTACCAGACTGAACCAAAAGAACAGCAACCTGGCATCAAGATAGAGCACTGGGACGTCTCTGTCCCCATGGAAAATCAGATTGGAATAAAACCACGAATAATAAGAAATACCAGCAGAACAGATGTGGTCTTTTAAGAGAGTGTCTCTCAAAACTCTCCTGGGGAGCCACAACTGTTCCATGTATTTGATCTATTCCAGAGCTAGCACATCTAATTCAAATTGTCAACTAATTATCAAACCCTTGACTAAATGAATAAGGTGAGCTAGTTCATGGCAACAAGAAAATGATGAAAGGTCTGGAGGTCCGAGGAGAGGTTTAGGAACCACTGTTTTAGGACAGTGTGCCTGCTACTGAAGAAGAATGACCATAGTAGCTGTATCTTTTCTATCATGTTTGTTTTTCTCCAGATTTGGCTTGATGCTAGGTGCATCCAATTTGTCTGGCAGGGCACCATTTTCTCCTTTTGTGATCTGTAAGAAAGGAGGGCTATTGAACAGAGTTTCACAGAGAGACTGTGAGGGGAGGGGGAGGCAGTAGGGTTAGCAAACAACATTGGTACAAGTAAATTTTGGCAGCTTTGCAAGTCCTTCTGTAAAAGGCGCCTTACTCAAAAGTCGTTCTGTGTGAGGGGAGTACAGAAGAAGTTCAAGCCCTGTATAGGAACAAAATAGAGCTGCACAGGTGGGATAGCTAAACCAAAGTAGCTTTTGTGTGTGGCTGTGTATGTGCCAGTTCACTTCAAATGCTATTGTATCCTTTTTTAACGTAGCATGTTGTACAAATAAGATACTGAATGCCCGTTGTTACCTAAGGGTTGCAGATGTTGAATACAGGTGTGCACTAGTAAGATACTGTGTGTATCAAGCACCTTAAAACCTAATCTGAGAGGCTTTCTCCAACATCTCAAGTCAAAGAGAGAAAGAGAGAAGCAGTTCACAATCAAATCAAAGCTGTTAAAGCAGGTGCAGTGAAGTGCTTGCCTACAGTCATCACTGGGGGCAGACTTATTTAATCCATGTCTAGGAACTGTAATTAAAATGACTAAATGTGACTGCTAGTGGGGGAAGATAATTTAGCCGCGCATTGTGACACGAGGAGTAGCATTTAAGTGGTGAAGCTGCTATCGGTTCTCGTACAAATCCACCATGAGGAAAGCTACACCTCAAAAAGTAATTCTCAGTTAACTGCTGTGCTAAAGCCAGGGACCAAAGCTGACTAATAAAGAGCCAATGGCATATGGAAACATTGGAAAAGTTGTAATTGAAGACATATTCACATGTGCTCCCTTATTTTCTCTGCCCTACATTACATGGTGAGGACAGGTTTTGTCAATGGTTTTCAAATAGTGCATCCGGAAAGTATTCAGACCCCTTGACTTTTTCCCCAAAAAATTTACGTTACAGCCTTATTCTAAATTGGATAAAATATTTTTTTGCTGAATCTACACACAATATCACATAATGACAAAGTGAAAACAGTTTTTGTGAAATTTTTGCAAATGTATACAAAAAAACGACTGAAATATCAGATTTACATAAGTATTCAGACCCTTTACTCAGTACTTTGTTGAAGCACTTTTGGCAGCAATTACAGCCTCGAGTCTTCTTGGGTATGACGCTACAAGCTTAGCACACCTGTATTTCGGGAGTGTCTCCCATTCTTCTCTGCAGATCCTCTCAAGCTCTGTTAGGTTGGATGGTGAGTGTTGCTGCACAGCTATTTTCAGTTCTCTCTAGAGATGTGAGATCGGGTGCAAGTCCGGGCTCTGGCCGGGCCACTCAAGGACATTCAGAGATTTGTCCCGAAGCCACTCCTGCTTTGTCTTGGCTGTGTGCTTAGGGTCGTTGTCCTGTTGAAAGGTGAACCTTCGCCCCAGTGTGAGGTCCTGAGTGCTTTGGAGCAGGTTTTCATCAAGGATCTCTGTACTTTGCTCCGTTCATCTTTCCCTTGATCCTGACTAGTCTCCCAGTCCCTGCCTCTGAAAAACATCTCCACAGCATGATGCTGCCACCACCATGCTTCACCATAGGCATGGTATCATGTTTACTCCAGATGTAATGTTTGGCGTTCAGGCCAAAGAGTTAAATATTGGTTTTCATCAAACCAGATCATCTTTTTTCTCATGGTCTGAGAGTCCTTTAGGTGCCTTTTGGCAAACACCAAGCGGGCTGTCAAGTGCCTTTTACTGAGGAGTGGCTTCTGTCTGGCCACTCTACCATTGGTACTCTTCCCCAGATCTGTGCCTCGACACAATCCTGTCTCGGAGCTCTACAGACAATTCCTTCGACCTCATGGCTTGGTTTCTGTTATGACATGCTCTGACAGGGTTGCTCCTACTGTAGGCTCTGGAACTCCCTCCCTCCAGCCATCCGTGACTTGGAGTCCATCACTATCTTTCAGTCCCTCCTAAAGCATCGCTTCTTTGACAATGCCTACCGTTAACCCCCCCCCCCCCCCCACACACACACATACAAGCAAAGAAATACACAAAGACACTCCTCTCCAAACCCTTGGTGCTACTCCTTACCCTAAACCAGGTTCGTATCCTAACCCCAATCCCACTCCTTACCCTAAACCAGGTTCGTATCCTAACCCCAATCCCACTCCTTACCCTAAACCAGGTTCGTATCCTAACCCCAATCCCACACCTTACCCTAAACCAGGTTCGTATCCTAACCCCAATCCCACCCCTTACCCTAAACCAGGTTCGTATCCTAACCCCAATCCCACCCCTTACCCTAAACCAGGTTCGTATCCTAACCCCAATCCCACCCCTTACCCTAAACCAGGTTCGTATCCTAACCCCAATCCCACCCCTTACCCTAAACCAGGTTCGTATCCTAACCCCAATCCCACCCCTTACCCTAAACCAGGTTCGTATCCTAACCCCAATCCCACCCCTTACCCTAAACCAGGTTCGTATCCTAACCCCAATCCCACCCCTTACCCTAAACCAGGTTCGTATCCTAACCCCAATCCCACCCTTTACCCTAAACCAGGTTCGTATCCTAACCCCAATCCCACCCCTTACCCTAAACCAGGTTCGTATCCTAACCCCAATCCCACCCCTTACCCTAAACCAGGTTCGTATCCTAACCCCAATCCCACCCCTTACCCTAAACCAGGTTCGTATCCTAACCCCAATCCCACCCCTTACCCTAAACCAGGTTCGTATCCTAACCCCAATCCCACCCCTTACCCTAAACCAGGTTCGTATCCTAACCCCAATCCCACCCCTTACCCTAAACCAGGTTCGTATCCTAACCCCAATCCCACCCCTTACCCTAAACCAGGTTCGTATCCTAACCCCAATCCCACCCCTTACCCTAAACCAGGTTCGTATCCTAACCCCAATCCCACCCCTTACCCTAAACCGGGTTTGTATCCAAAGCCCTAACTGTCCCATACATCACACTCTTTCCCTTCTTTAAGTCCACCCCGTTCTATATTCAGGTTTTTGTCTAGTCTGATGAGTTGTTTTGACTCCTATTTTTCCGTTTTTCCTTTTCATTTCTACAGTTTATTATTATTATTATTATTATTATTATTATTATTATTATTACTATTATTACTGTTCCGAGCTCCTCTAAATTTGTAAGTCGCTCTGGATAAGAGCGTCTGCTAAATGACTTAAATGTAAATGTAAATGTAAAGAGAGAAAAGGCCAGTCAGAGAAATCATGCAGGTATGTTCTGCCTTTGTCTAAGTGGTGCCTTGGCCAGGCCAGACGTACTGGCTGATTGTTGATTCTGGGAACCATGAATATTCAGCTTTTCACATCACAGCAAGAGCCAAACTTTCACAGTCTCTAACCGAATGTGTAGGTGGATTGGACCATGATGTAAGAGGGAGAAAGTGAGCGAAGCATGGTGATTTGTGGAGGTGAGAGGAATGGTCACTAGGTCTGTGTGGAAGAGTTTCTCTTCATTGTGTAAGTTTTCGTCATCACAGTGGATCACAGTGTCGGGGCTGGGATGGAGATGGGCAGAAGTAAGTAGTAAGCTGCTCGGGCAGGATCAAAATAGCCCAGCCCCGCTTGGCGGAGGGACGCTACACCCCTTATTCATAACCTCTGTCACCGTCTTCGCTAAACCTCTTCCCTGAGTTGCAGTACCAGCTGGCCAAGGTACCCACCACACCTCCCCAATCAGAGGCCCTTATGCAAGCCCTGCCCACTCTGGTGCCTGGCCCCAGCACCCTGCCACCTGGCTCAACACACGCTGACACCTATGATAACATTGGTTGTTAATGAAAACCCAAAATGCATTCCTTGCAATGTGATTCAATTTAGTGTTGCGTGCTAAAAAGCCCCAGAAGAATATGGAATATTTATATATTTCTTTTAGATTTTTTGTTAAAATTCAGTTTAGTTTCAGTTCGATTTCAGACTTGATTTATTTGTTTTTATTTAGTTTGGGTTTCATAAAATAATTTATATTTCGTATTTGGTTTTATTTTTTGTGTTAGGGACAGAAAGTAGCCTTGTGCGTGGGAGTCTAGAAGCCATTTATGTGTTGTAGGCCTATAGTTTGTCTTTTTTGGGGGATGTCGAGTTGGCTGTTTGGAATTTTCAGACTGCTGGATTTAGGACCACTGCGGACACCACATAGTGGGCGGACAGGCTGTGTGAAGGCAAAGCTTCTGGAAGGCTGGCTGGACCAGCACGGGAGAGTTGAACATAGGCAGCTGCTGTCAGTGTGTATGTTTTGCGCTCTTGCTCCTAAAAGCAAGCTGAGCAGAAACTGGCTACTCTTTAGTTGGCTGATGTAGCTGGTAACGTAACTGCTATTTAACTAAACTAGTGTTTATTCTCAGTAGCTAGTGTAGATGACATCTAACGTTAGCTAATTTTTTATCCCCTCTTGACTGTAGCTAGCTACCACAGCCAGTTCAGCTCTAGCCTCTAGCTATCTGTGAGATAACGATATGAGGGGGCCATTATTATTATCTAACAGCTGTTGTTTGTATGGAAATATTTTGTAGCCTTTGTTTTGTCCCGTTTCAACAGAAGTAAATTAACTTGGTTGATGTACTGTTAGAGTGAGCTGGCCAAAAGTTGGCTAATGTTAGCTATTATTTTTGCCTCAATCACACTAGACCTAAATCAAAACGATGAAACCAGCGGCCAAACGATTGAAGACCGATATTCTGACGTTTTATCAGTGCAATGTGAGTTTTTACTAGTCAGCATAGCTGGCAATGTAACGTTATTCATCTGTCAGTTACCCTAGCTAATTCCCTACTTTTCACACTGACAGTAATAAACATCTCTACAGGCTTCACTGTCATGGTGCACAATCAGTACACAACACTATGCTCATAATTTCTTAGGAGATGGTGACAGGTGTCAGAGCAGGGTCAGACAGCCAGGGAAGACCAGTCTATGGAGCTCAGGGGAATTTTGCAGTACATAACAATATCAGTGAATGATACAAAGCTCCATCTTGAGTTGATGGGTAGGATCTACAGTAGCTACAGGACAGTAGTTTAAGTTTAAAGCTATAGCCTTATGATATTAATTATATGGCGGATTTGCTGTTTCTGTGTGTTAATGTATATTTGAGGTGTGTTTTTATTATACAATTTTTTTTATTTTACTTTTGTTAACAAACCTTTCCCTTTGGAATAAAAAAAGGTGGGGACGAAATTGTTTTGGGAGAGAGTTGCGTTTTGTACTAGACTGGTGGGGGTTGGGCGTGCAGGCAGCTCGGGCTGGCTGTGCGGTCTGGTTGAACTTTGATATAGACAATCAGAAGTCTTTGTAGTTTTTTAAGAGTTGTTCATTTGTTAGGCTATTGGTTAAATTTGCAACTCAATATTGATTATTGAATTACCTTTGAACTAGTTCAGTCTTATCAATCACTTAAACATATGTAAAAATGATCTCTTAACTAGCTTGATGACTTGCATGCATTTTCGCTTACTTTTTGTTGTTATAAATAGAGACGGCAAATTGGATTGTGTAGAACTGCAGGCAATTAGCTTTAGATGGCCAACAAAATTCTGGGGGAGGACCCCCAACCCACGCCAGGTTATGTCCCCCTTTACTTCTACAACCAAAGTTGCGCCCCTGTGTGAAATCCACAGATAAGGACCGAATTAATTCATTTCAATTGACTGATTTCCTTATATGAACTCTAACTCAGTAAAATCTTTGAAATTGTTGCATGTTGCGTTTATATTCTGGTTCAGTATAGTTACTCCACTCCACTGATCTCATTGTCAGAGTAAAAAGAAGGAAGCCTGTACAGAATACAAATATTCCAAAACATGTATCCTGTTTTCAACAAGGCACTAAAGTAATACTGCAAAAAATGTGGCAATACAAAGTGTTATGTTTGGGGCAAATTTACAACACATTACTCTCCATATTTTCAAGCATAGTGGTGGCGGCATCATGTTATTGTTATGCTTGTAATCGTTAAGGACTGGGGAGTTTTTCAGAATAAAAAAGAATGGAGCCAAGCACAGGCAAAATCATAGAGGAAAACCAGGTTCAACTCCCCACCAGATACTGTGAGATGAATTCACTTTTCAGGAGGACAATGACCTAAGACACAAGGCCAAATCTACACTGGAGTTGCTTACCAAGAAGACAGTTAATGTTCCTGAGTGGCTGAGTTAGTTTTAACTTAAATCTACTTGAAAATCTATTGTAAGACCTGAAAATGGTTGTCTTGCAATGATCGACAATTAATTTGACAGCTTGAAGAATTTAGAAAATAATAATGAGCTAGTGTTGCACAATCCAGTTGTGGGAAGCTCTTAGAGACTTACGCAGAAGGACTCACAGCTGTAATCTCTGCTAAAGGTGCTTCTACAAGTACAAGTATTGACTATTGCGTATGAATACTTATGTAAATTAGATATTTCTGCATTTCATTTTCAATACATTTGCAAACATTTCTAAAAACATCTTTTCACTTTGTCATGTGGTGTTGTGTGTAGATTGGCAAGAAATTCAGTCTGAACACAACAAAATGTGGAATAATTCAAGGGGTATGAATACTTTCTGATGGCACTGTAGTTATTTTACAACACTGCTCTTGGCTGTTTTGTAATAGCTTGATAGCCTTGACTATGTTCGCCCCATTGTCAGTTGCGACGAGTAGGATCTTCTCCTCTGGATGTCCCATGTGTCCAATGTGCGGTCTGGTTGTCAATGTGCGGTCAATTCCGTCTCTGGTGTGTGGATGCTAAATCCTATGGAGGTTGAGCAATGCTTGCTGTGCTTTGTTGGACTAGGGGTGATAGAAGCAGGCTGATATGCTCATAAAGGAAGCAGTCAGTCCTTTCTTGCTCCATCTGTCTACCCACAGGGTTATATTTCATGCCTCTTTCAGAATCTCCTTAACTTTCTGGGTTACTGTATTCATTTGCAAAGCAATCAACCCATTTAGTCTAGCAACAAAAGGAGTTTTACATTTGGGATCAAGTGTTTGGTTGAATTTTCTGAAGGCTGGCTCATCTCACAGTCTCGTGGACGTGCCAGACTCAATGAATAAATTAACCAGTGCTACTTATTTTTTTCACTCATTTGAATTAAGAGCAGAAACATGGCAACCTGTCATGCAAACTGCTACATTTCGTTGTCCTATCGTTGCCGTTGACATGCAGCTACTAATAGCTGTTGGCTGTCTCACCTTGTAATTATCGGGAAAATTGTTTGTATGAATCTTTGTGGGTGCTATTCAGATGAACTTTGAGGTTGGTTGGGTTTTTCCCTTTTATCTCTGTTCCACACGCACTGCCATCTTCTGACACTACAATACATTGTCTTTTGTCCTTTCGAGCAATGTACTCTAAACAAACCCGTACAGGGCTCTACATTTTGCTTGCGGCATTGTTCACGCCTACAGTAGAGTGCATTCGGAAAGTACTCAGACCCCATCCCTTTTTTCACATTTTGTTATGTTACATCCTTATTCTGAAATGAAATAAATGTAAAATATCAATCTACACACAATACCCCATAATGACAATACATAAGTACTCAGACCCTTTGCTACAAGACTCGAACAATTGAGCTCAGGTGCATCCTGTTTCCATTGATCATTTTTGAGATGTTCTACAACCTGATTGGAGTCCACTTGTGGTAAATTCAACTAATTGGACATTATTGGAAAGTCACACACCTGTCTATATAAGGTCCCACATTTGACAGTGAATGTCATAGCAAAAACCATGAGGTCGAAGGAATTGACCGTAGAGCTCCGAGACAGGATTGCATTGAGGCACAGATCTGGGAAAGGGTACCAAAAAATGTCTGCAGCATTGAAGGTTCCCAAGAACACAGTGACCTCCATCATTCTTAAATTGAAGAAGTTTGGAACAACCAAGGCTCTTCCTAGAGCTAGCCGCCCGGGCAATTCTAGCAATCGGGGGACAAGGGCCTTGGTCAGGGAGGTGACCAAGAACCTGATGGTCACTCTGAAAGAGCTCCAGAGTTCCTCTGTGGAACCTTCCAGAAGGACAACCATCTCTGCAGCACTCAACTAATCAGGCCCTTAAGGTAGAGTGGCCGACGGAGGCCACACATCAGTAAAAGAAACATGACGGCACACTTGGAGTTTGCCAGAAGGTACCTAAATGACTCTCAGACCACGAGAAAAAAGATTCTCTGGTCTGATGAAACCAAGATTGAACTATTTAGTCTGAATGCCAAGCATCACGTCTGGAGGAAATATGGTACCATCCCTACGGTGAAGCATGGTGGTGGCAGCATCATGCTGTGGGGATGTTTTTCAGCGGCAGGGACTGGGAGACTAGTCAGGATTGAGGGAAAGATGAACAGAGCCAAGTACAGAGAGATCCTTGATGAAAACCTGCTCCAGAGTGCTCAGAACCTCAGACTGGGGCGAAGGTTCACCTTCCTACAGGACAATGACCTTAAGCACACAGCGAAGACAACGCACGAGTGGTTTCGGGACAAGTCTCTGAATGTCCGTGAGTGGCCGAGCCAGAGCCCGGACTTGAATCCGATCAAACATCTCTGGAGAGACCTGAAAATTGCTGTGCAGCGATGCTCCCCATTGAACTTGAGAGGATCTGCAGAGAAGAATGGGAGACACTCCCCAAATACAGTTGTGCCAAGCTTATAGCGTCATACCCAAGAAGAGTCGAGGCTTTAATCGGTGCCAAAGGTGCTTCAAAAAAGTATTAAATATAATTTTTAAAATACATATAATAAATATTAAACATTTAGGTACATACAAGTGTATTATATTGGTTGAAAGCTTAAATTATTTTAAATCCGATTTACCGTAGCTATTATAGCAAAGCATGCCATGTGATTGTTTGAGGAAGGCACCCCAGATGAAAATATTTTTCCACAGGTTTCATAAATTCACAAATAGAGATTAAATATTCACTTACTTTTTGAAAATCTTCCTCTGATTTGTCATCCAAAGGGTCCCAGCTATAACATGTAGTGTCATTTTGTTAAATAAAATCCTTCTTTATATCCCAAAAAGTCTGTTTAGCTGGCGCCATCGATTTGAGTAATCCACTCATGCAGAGAAAGGAATCCGAAAATGTACTCCTAAACTTGTACTCCTAAACTTTGTTTCTATTTATTCCTCAGATACCCTAAAATGTAATCTTACTATAATATTTCTTACGGAAAGGAGTATGTTCAATATGAAACGTTAGGTATAGGAATAAATCGGAAACATCACGATAGTGATGTCTCCACTATTATTCTACAATGTAGAAAATAGTAAAAATAAAGAAAAACCCTTGAATGAGTAGGTGTTCTAAAACTTTTGACCGGTAGTGTATGTAAATGTAATATTTCAGTTTTCAAAAATGTCTAAAAACCTATTTTTGTTTTGTCATTATGGGATATTGTGTGTAGACTGATGAGGGGGAAAAAAATGTTCAATACATTTTAGAATAACAAAATGTGGAATAAGTCAAAGGGTCTGAATACTTTCCGAATGCACTTTATGGTTCACATTTCACACACGGCCTCAGATTTCTTACCCGTTAGCTACTGATAGCTAGTGATTGTGATGCAGAAGCTAGACATTTAAAACACTGCCATCTAATGGAAGCATTTACCTGTCAGATTCAGAAGCTTGAAAACCCCATAAAAACAGCTTGAAAACCCCTTTAGAAGTAAAAAACGAAGGGAAAAAATCATTTTATGTTTAATTTAATTTTAGTTTGTTTTACAGTCAAAATAATGGTTTCAGTATCGTTTTAGTTTTAACTTTTTTTTTAAATTTCAGTTTACTAAATATTTGTTATAAATTGAGTTTATTTTAGTTTCAGTTTTTGTTTACTAAAATAACATTTCTGTGCAATATACTGTATCTGCAAAGAATAACACAAAAGTGGTGATTTTTTGTTGTTTTTTTTTACTGTTTTTCTGGATTTTTTACTGTGGTAAGATTATGTGATGTAATTGATCAATTTTGTTAAGTGGCATATGCATTGTTGATGACAAAAGGCTCAGGTGTCCCTTTGTTTTTTGTTATGTGTATGTTAGTATGTTTAGCATTGATTTTAATTGCGGAGGTACACAGTTGGCAACAAATCAAATCAAATCAAATCAAATGTATTTTTATATAGCCCTTCGTACATCAGCTGATATTCTCAAAGTGCTGTACAGAAACCCAGCCTAAAACCCCAAACAGCAAGCAAAGCATGTGAAAGAAGCACGGTGGCTAGGAAAAACTCCCTAGGAAAAACTCCCTAGAAAGGCCAAAAACCTAGGAAGAAACCTAGAGAGGAACCAGGCTATGAGGGGTGGCCAGTCCTCTTCTGGCTGTGCAGGGTGGATATTATAACAGAACATGGTCAAGATGTTAAAATGTTAAAATGTTCATAAATGACCAGCATGGTCAAATAATAATAATCATAGTAGTTGTCGAGGGTGCAACAAGCACGTCCGGTGAACAGGTCAGGGTTCCATAGCCGGTTAGAACAGTTGAAACTGGAGCAGCAGCACGGCCAGGTGGACTGGGGACAGCAAGGAGTCATCATACCAGGTAGTCCTGAGGCATGGTCCTAGGGCTCAGGTCCTCCGAGAGAAAGACAGAAAGAGAGAAAGAGAGAATTAGAGAGAGCATATTTAAATACACACAGGACACCGGATAAGACAAGAGAAATACTCCAGATGTAACAGACTGACCCTAGCCCCCCGACACATAAACTACTGCAGCATAAATACTGGAGGCTGAGACAGGAGGGATCAGAAGACACTGTGGCCCCATCCAATGATACCCCCGGACAGGGCCAAACAGGCAGGATATAACCCCACCCACTTTGGCAAAGCACAGCCCCCACACCACAACAAGCGTTGCCCATGCAACTAATAGATATCCTTGACAAATAGCTTTTGTGTATAGTTCTGTATCTGTTTAAATAAGCACACTGCATGTGATTGTTCTCTTGTTTTAGAACGATCAATGCAGTCTCTTCATGGTGTCTTAGTGTACTTTGCAGCTTACTGCAGTGCTTTTCAGTCTCTTCAGGCTTGTTAGAGATCAGAGACAGAGCTGTGAGCAGGCTTCAGTACCTTTGGTGTATCTGAGCATTGGAAGGCCTCTCAGGATCCCTTAGAGAGCGGAGGTTAAAAAGCTCAGACTGTACAATTATTAGACTGAGGTTGTGTTGAAAACAAACCCACACACGCACATGCACACACCCACGCATGAACAAACGTATACTTGTTTAACCAGGATCCGTGAAATTCCCTTGTTCTCTGTTGGGATCTTCTTTTACGTGTCTGATCCATAAGAATATCACACACACAAACACACACACCCAACACACCCAGCCCTATAACCTATGGCCTTTTATGGCAGCTTGTCAGCGGCAACAGGGAGGTCCCAGTAAAAGTGGTCAGGACAAGTCTGCAGGGAGGGCTAAAAGCTGCCTGGATCCGGGCCCTCTGGGGTCTAATGGAGCGCTACAGTGACAGGGCAATATCTAGGAGTGAAGAGATAGAGAGAGGGCCTGGGGGCCTTTTACTTTCACGCCTGCCATTTTAAAGAAGCCTTGATAGGATGGGCCGATAAGGGCAAACATGGTAGTCTGCTCTAAATAGGCTGAGTGTCTTATTGCTGTCCTGAGAGAGAGACTGAGGGACAAACCGAGGAAGGGAGGGTGTTGTTTTTTTCATAGTGTGTCTCCGTCAAAATGGGGGTTGTTTATATCACACATTTGAGAAATGCCATCTACATTTTTAAAAGGTTTAAAAAAAATTCCATTAAATGAAATAGTTGGACAATGGATGAAAATATTTCAAACTTTTGGAATTGTTATAATCCATCAGATATTGACTGTATTATAGCATATAAAACATTTTACTGGCACGGACAAATATTGAATGCAGGTCAAGGATTTTGGTGGGAATTCAGGTAATCAATTTATTGTAAAATTTCACTTATTTTCTCTTAGGATACACTTATACTGTATATACATTTTCGTATTGTATCAGGTATTTTTTGTGTGTAAAATAAATAAATAATAACAATCATACATGCTTTATTTGCATAAATGGGGTGTATTTGCATGTATTAATGAATTAACATACATGGTAGGAACAGGGCTTCCACCCACCAAACACTTGTTCTGTCTTCCCGTACCTGCACTCACCTGCACTGTCTAGACTGCCTAATAATTTACTGTTGTTGTCAGTAAAACCAAGAGTGTGCAAAGCTGACATCAAGGCAAAGGGTGGCTACTTTGAAGAATCTAAAATATATTTCGATTTGGTTAACACTTTTTTGGTTACTGGTTAAAGCGTTGGGCCAGTAACCGAAAGGTTGCTGGATCGAATCCGCGATCTGACAAGGAAAATATCTGTTGTTCTGTCCCTGAGCAAGGCAGTTAACTCACTGTTCCCCGGGCGCTGAAGACGTGGATATAGCAGCACCCGCACCTCTCTGATTCAGAGGGTTTGGTTTAGGTGAAATACGGAAGACACTTTTCAGTTGAATACATTCAGTTGGACAACTGAGTAGATATCCCCCTTTCCCTTACATGATTCCATGTGTTATTTCATAGTTTTGATGTCTTCACTATTATTCCACAATGTAGAAAATAGTAAAAATAAAGAAAATCCATTGAATGAGTAGGTGTGTCCAAACTTTTGACAGGTACTGTAAATGTTGAAATTTTCAGCCATTCCTGAACCTGTGACCAAAAACAAGCTACATATGGGCAGTACAAAATCTCCTCCCAACTATGTTGTAACCTGTATGGTGCAGCTGTCAATTTTTTGTTCCTTAAATTAACCTCTTGACGGTCGCCTAGGATAGCGCATTTTGAAAAAAATTCGTGCCCATTTTAAACGGCCTACTACTCAAACTCAGAAGCTAGGATATGCATATAATTAATACTTGTGGATAGAAAACACCCTAAAGTTTCTAAAACTATTTGAATGGTGTCTGTGAGTATAACAGAACTCATATGGCAGTCAAAACCCCGAGACAGATCGAAACAGGAAGTGGAATTCTGAATTGCGGACTCAACTTCATCACGTTGCCTAATAATCACACCGTGAGCTATGGTTCATTGAGCTCTTCCTATTGCTTCCACTAGATGTCCCCAGTCTTTACAAAGTGATTTGAGTCTCCTACTGTGAAAACTGACAGAATGACACGCTGTGGAACGTGGTCACACGGAGAGGGCCATCACCATTATGACGCCGGCGCCCCTGGCTACCCTCCCCTTTCGAAACGTTTATAAAGACAATGCAATCGTCCCCCTTGAATCTTATTGGAGCTCTGGTTGAAAAAGGCCCTAAAGATTTATGTTATACAACGTTTGGCATGTTTGAACGAACCTAAATAAGAAAAAAATGCATTTTGTTGAAAGAGTAGCCCCGCGCACGTCGGAACTTTTGGTGCAGCCTTCAGAACGCGCTAACAACAACAAGCTAATGGAACATAAAGGATGAACTTTTTCGAACGAAAATACATTTGTTGTGGACCTGGGATTCTTGGAAGTGCCTAAGGATGAGGATAATCAAAGGTAAGGGATTATTGACAACAGTATACAAGACTAGATTTGATATGCGATTGTTCCAAGATGGTGCTGACCTGTATTGCTAGCCTATTGTTCTGAGTATCGCATCCCCTTTTATCGCAAAGTGTGATTACCCAGTAAAGTTATTTTTAAATCTGGCATTACAGGTGCTTTCAAGAGATATTCATCTATAAATCTTAGAATGACAATATTACATTTTAAAAATGTTTTCAAATAGTAATTTAGTAAATTGTTGCGCTGTTTCATCGGATGCATTTGAGGGAAAATAGTTAGTCAATGTCACGCACCGATGTAAAATGCTGTTTTTATATATAAATATGAACTTTATTGAACAAAAGAATGCATGTATTGTGTAACATGATGTCCTAGGTGTGTCATCTGATGAAGATTGTCAAAGGTTAGTGCTGCACTTAGCTGTTTTTTGGTTATTTGTGATGCATGTGGTTGGTCGGAAAATGGCTATGTGGCTACTTTTACGATATACTCCTCTAACATAATCTAATATTTTTCTTTTGCTGTAAAGCCTTTTTGAAATCGGACAACGTGGTTCAATTCAGGAGAAGTGTATCTATAAAACGATATAATTTGAAAAAAAAATTCAAAAAAAAAAATTATTACATTTTGTTATGCTAATGGCGATAGGATTTTTCGCTGGATGTACGTCGAGGCCGCACAGGGGTTAAACTGGGATATGTTCTGGTTAGCCTCAGAGAATAATATTGACGTATTCGCTGATTCGGTGTGTGAGTTTATAAGGAAGTGTATAGGAGATGTTGTACCCACTGTGACTATTAAAACCTACCCTAACCAGAGACCGTGTATAGATGGCAGCATTCGCGCAAAACTGAAAGTGCGTACCACCGCATTTAACCATGACAAGGCAACTGGGAATATGGCAGAATACAAACAGAGTAGTCATTCCCTCCGCAAGGCAATCAAACAAGCAAAAGGTCAGTATAGAGACAAAGTGGAGTTGCAATTCAATGGCTCAGACACAAGATGTATGTGGCAGGGTCTACAGATAATCACGGACTACAAAAGGAAAACCAGCCACATCGCGGATACCGACGTCTTGCTTCCGGACAAACTAAACACCTTATTTGCCCACTTCGGTGATAATACAGTGCCACTGACGCGGCCCGCTACCAAGGACTGTGGGCTCTCCTTCTCCGTGGCCGACGTGAGTAAGACATTTAAACGCGTTAACCCTTGCATGGCTGCCGGGCCAGACGGCATCCCTTGCCACGTCCTCCGGGCATGCATAGACCAGCTGGCTGGTGTGTTTACAGACATATTCAATCTCTCCCTATCCCAGTCTGCTGTCCCCACATGCTTCAATATGGCCACCATTGTTCCTGTACCCAAGAATGCAAAGGTAACTGAACTAAATGACTATCGCCCCGTAGCACTCACTCCTATCATCATGAAGTGCTTTGATTGACTAGTCAAGGATCATATCGCCTCCACGTTACCTGTCACCCTAGACACACTTCAATTTGCTTACCTCCCAAATAGGTCCACAAACGATGCAATCGCCATCACACTGCACACTGCCCTATCCCATCTGGACAAGAGGAATACCTATGTAATGCTGACTATAGCTTAGCAATATCCAATATCCTCGCCCTCGCCCTCGCGGAAATTCTATAAGAGTAATGTGTATACCAATTATTTGATGGTTCGACAGCATTCTGTCCCCTATCAACACTCTTTACTTTTGGTGCCAGCAGAAATGACAAGAAAGTAGTCAACGACTTGCTTGATTGAGCCTCCGACATGTATAGGTCACTAGGTCAGGATATTGAAGCCTCTATATATCCACTAGTTCCAATATATCCATAGTATTCATTATTTCCTTATCTGCATGAGGGGGATAGTTTGTAGTTAGATTTCCTTTACTGTCCAATGAGGTACTTAAAACCATATTATAATCTCCCTCCATAATATTTAAGTCATGTATTGCCTGTAAGCTCAATAAATTATAATAGATATTATTATAAAGTGTCGATCATTATTATTTGGACCATATAGATTAATGAACCAAATCTGTTTATGGTCCAATAGCATAATATTTAAAAGGATCCACCTCCCTTGTGAATCTGTTTGAACAGTTTGCACATTTGGATCAAAATGATCACCCCTTTTGAGTTTCTTTGCCCATGGGAGAAATATATTTTTTTTCACACCCAGTCCTTTTTCCATACAACTTTGTCTAAAGGTGTAGAATGAGTTTCCTGTAAACAATAGATATTATATTCCTTCTCTTTTAGCCAGGTAAAGACTGATCGTCTTTTCCAGATCCGCAGCCATCATCATTTTGAACGCCTCCATCTTGATTGTACTGCATCTAGTTATTTAAATATATACAGTCACAAGTTTGGAGACGCCTACTCATTCCAGGGTTTTTCTTTATTTTTACTATTATCTACATTGTAAAAAACATCAAAACTAGGAAATAACACATATGGAATCATGTAGTAACCAAAAAAGTGTTAAACAAATTGAAATATATTTTATATTCTTTAAAGTAGCCACCCTTTGCCTTGATGACAGCGTTGCACACTTTTGGCATTCTCTCAACCAGCTTCATGAGGAAGTCACCTGGAATGCCTTTCAATTAACAGGTGTGCCTTGTTAAAGTTACAGGACAGATTTCCACCGATCTAATATCCATTACTTGCATTTCTTGGCCCAAGCAAGTCTTCTTATTATTGGTGTCCTTTAGTAGTGGTTTCTTTGCAGCAATTTGACCATGAAGGCCTGATTCACACGGTCTCCTATGAACAGTTGATTATGAGATGTGAAGCACTCTGTGAAGCATTTATTTGGGCTGCACTTTCTGAGGCTGGTAACTCTAATGAACTTATCCTCTGCAGCAGAGGTAACTCTGGGCATTCCTTTCCTCTGGCGGTCCTCATGAGAAGCGGATTCATCATAGCGCTTGATGGGTTTTGTGACTGCACTTGAAAAATCTTTCAAAGTTATTAAAATGTTCCATATTAACTGATCTTCATGTCTTAATGTAATGATGGACTGTCGTTTCTCTTTACTTATTTGAGCTATTATTGCCATAATATGGACTTGGTCTTTTACCAAATAGGGCTACCTTTTGTATACCACCCGTACCTTGTCACAACACAGCTGATTGGCTCAAATGCATTAAGAAGGAAAGAAGTTCCACAAATGTGACCCAATTCAGGAAACTAGGCTTATGTCTCAAGTCACAACTTCACAGTAGAGCCGTTTGAATGTAACATTTTTTTAAATCAAAATGCGTTTTTGGGCAGAAATGCCTTTTCAAACATGTGAACTTTCATGTGCCTTAATATCAAACTTGTTTGCCAACTGTAAATACGAATAAAATTGTTAAATTACGAGACTAGTTGGTTTAGCCACAGAAAAAGTGAGCAACCTTCCCGATAGCCATGATTGGCTGAGATAATGAGTGGGCTGGACATGCCAAGAGATGATTTTGGGTTGGTCTGCCATATAGCACTTGTCAGTCTACTGGAGGTGGTCAGTATGTTTAGGTAATGTGTTGAACACGGCTTTTTAAACATAATGTCAACTTAAAGTGTACTGTTAGCTAGCTAATGTTAGCTGGTTGGCTCGCTAGCTAACGTTATGTGTATGCTTTCCATTTTCTGGAGGATCGAGTTTTGAAATCAGTGGAATTCAGATATGATAGCTAAGGAGATGGAGAAAACACTAGTCTGGATTACATCTTCAAACTAAGGGCAAGGATGCATGGCATCAGACAGGAGACGCGTCCAACCATGATGTATACAGGTAAGATAGTATAGCTAGCTACATTTTCAGATATTACACGTTTCTAATTTTGGCAGAAAGTGGTTTCATTTCAAGTGTACTGTTAGCTAGCTAACGTTAGCCGTCTGGGTCGCTAGCTAATGTTATGTGTATGATCTTATTCTTTGTATCGCAAGACACATTTGATTGACTAGTTATAGCCATAGAACCTGGTTGGTTAGCTACCTGCAGATTCATGGGTATTAACGTCTTGAGTTGTGATTATGGTCCATTGTTTAGCTAGCTAGCTAGCTACATGTCTTAACAAAAGACTCCACTATGCAAGTATCCATTTCAATAGAATCAATTTGCTCTGGCTATCTACTCCGATTTCAGACCACAGGTAAGATAGTCTAGCTAGCTACATTTTCAGATATTACACATTTCTAATTTTGTCAAAGTATTTTAATTTCAAGATAAAATGTACTGTTAGCTAGCTAGCTAACGTTAGCTGGCTGGCTCGCTAACTAACGTTACTTCATGCTTTGGGATTCATTGTTTACCTAGCTAGCTATCTAGCTACCTTTCTTAACAAAATACTCTCGTCTTAGTGTGCCAGAGCGCAGAATAACTGATTCATTTTTGAACGCTCAACAACCGTTGAATATGTCCAGTGTCAGTAAATGTCGGCAGCAGTCACCAATGCTCTGGATAACATGAAAACAGCCTAACCAGCTCTGCCAGCCAATGTTAGCAAGTTAGCTTGGGTGCTTGACTGTCGTTCTGAGGTCAGAGCTTTCGGATCAACCCTACTTATTAGCCAGAGCGTCCAGTGTGCGCTCTGAATGCGAAACGCTGTGCATTTACGAACGGACAATCTGACAGCACAGTTGCAGTCACCAATGCTCTGGATAACATAACAGCCTAACCAGCTCTGCTAGGGCGAGTAATGTTCAGTGAGCTGTCTGTTCTCTCTCTCAGATGTTTGCAAGTAGCTGGCAAGTTAGTACAGAATGCTCGGATCAACCCTTAAAGAGATGGGTGGGGCTAAGGCTTAAGAGGGTGTCAACAATGCTGAATGGGTGTAGACAAAGAAGAGCTCTCCAATAGTAGTACCAAAACATTGAAAGACGGTATTCTCAAAAGTGAGTTTACAAGTTGATGAACTTTCAAAGCAGAATCACTTTCCCATTGTTTCCTCAAATGCAGTGTATGATATACCATTGTGTAGCTTTGAGTCTCTACTTGTATCCAATGTAAAGAAAACTGAAATTGAAATGTTGCTACATAAGACCGAATCCAGGTTGTGAGTCATAAATGAACTTTTAACAAGGCACACCTGTTAATTGAAATGCATTCCAGGTGACTACCTCATGAAGCTGGTTGAGAGAATGCCAAGATGTGCAAAGCTGTCATCAAGGCAAAGGGTAGCTACTTTGAAGAATGTCAAACATAAAATATATTTCGATTTTTTGAATGCTGTTTTGCTTACTACATGATTCCATATGTGTTATTTCATAGTTTTGATGTCGTCAATATTATTCTACAATGTAGAAAATAGAAAAACCTTTGCATGAGCAGCTGTGTCCAAACTTTTGACTGAGACTGTATATATATATATATATATATATATATATATATATATATATATATATATATATATATATATATATATATACTGCTCAAAAAAATTAAGGGAACTCTTAAACAACACATCCTATATCTGAATGAAAGATATAATCTTATTAAATACTTTTCTCTTTACATAGTTGAATGTGCTGACAACAAAATCACACAAAAATAATCAATGGAAATCCAATTTATCAACCCATGGAGGTCTGGATTTGGAGTCACACTCAAAATTAAAGTGGAAAACCACACTACAGGCTGATCCAACTTTGATGTAATGTCCTTAAAACAAGTAAAAATGAGGCTCAGTAGTGTGAGTGGCCTCCACGTGCCTGTATGACCTCCCTACAACGCCTGGGCATGCTCCTGATGAGGTGACGGATGGTCTCCTGAGGGATCTCCTCCCAGACCTGGACTAAAGCATCCGCCAACTCCTGGACAGTCTGTGGTGCAATGTGGCGTTGGTGGATGGAGCGAGACATGATGTCCCAGATGTGCTCAATTGGATTCAGGTCTGGGGAACGGGCGGGCCAGTCCATAGCATCAATGCCTTCCTCTTGCAGGAACTGCTGACACACTCCAGCCACATGAGGTCTAGCATTGTCTTGCATTAGGAGGAACCCAGGGCCAACCGCACCAGCATATGGTCTCACAAGGGGTCTGAGGATGTCATCTCGGTACCTAATGGCAGTCAGGCTACCTCTGGCTAGCACATGGAGGGCTGTGCGGCCCCCCCCAAAGAAATGCCACCCCACACCATGACTGACCCACCACCAAACCGGTCATGCTGGAGGATGTTGCAGGCAGCAGAACGTTCTCCACGGCGTCTCCAGACTCTGTCACATGTGCTCAGTGTGAACCTGCTTTCATCTGTGAAGAGCACAGGGCACCAGTGGCGAATTTGCCAATCTTGGTGTTCTCTGGCAAATGCCAAACGTCCTGCACGGTGTTGGGCTGTAAGCACAACCCCCACCTGTGGACGTCGGGCCCTCATACCACCCTCATGGAGTCTGTTTCTGACCGTTTGAGCAGACACATGCACATTTGTGGCCTGCTGGAGGTCATTTTGCAGGGCTCTGGCAGTGCTCCTCCTGCTCCTCCTTGCACAAAGGCGGAGGTAGCGGTCCTGCTGCTGGGTTGTTGCCCTCCTACGGCCTCCTCCACGTCTCCTGATGTACTAGCCTGTCTCCTGGTAGCGCCTCCATGCTCTGGACACTACGCTGACAGACACAGCAAACCTTCTTGCCACAGCTCGCATTGATGTGCCATCCTGGATGAGCTGCCCTACCTGAGCCACTTGTGTGGGTTGTAGACTCCGTCTCATGCTACCACTAGAGTGAAAGCACCGCCAGCATTCAAAAGTGACCAAAACATCAGCCAGGAAGCATAGGAACTGAGAAGTGGTCTGTGGTCTCCACCTTCAGAACCACTCCTTTATTGGGGGTGTCTTGCTTATTGCCTATAATTTCCACCTGTTGTCTATTCCATTTGCACAACAGCATGTGAAATTTGTCAATCAGTGTTGCTTCCTAAGTGGACAGTTTGATTTCACAGAAGTGTGATTGACTTGGAGTTACATTGTGTTGTTTAAGTGTTCCCTTTATTTTTTTGAGCAGTATATATATATATATATATATATATATATATATATATATATATATATATATATATATATATATATATACACACACACATTATAATACCAAAAACAAAGTAATGGTAAGCACAAATAAAACGTCACAAATCACCCAGAAAAAATGGTTACATTCCTCCACAAGTAAATCCCTAATCAATACTTTAAATTGCCCGAACGACACCAGAACATCAAGATGAAATGTATTTTGAATTTTGTTCCAGCAATACGGTGCATTAAAACTAAAACAAAAAGTAGATTTACCTAACTTTACCTGAGTTTTGGCCTCAGAACAGTCTTTATTTGTCGTGGCATGGACTCTACAAGGTGTCGAAAGCATTCCACAGGGATGTTGGCCCATGTTGACTCCAAATGCTTCACACAGTTATGTCAAGTTGGCTGGATGTCCTTTGTTTGGTGGACCATTACTGATACACACGGGAAACTGTTGAGTGTGAAAAACCTTGCAGTTACAGTTCTTGACACAAACCGGTGCACACCTACTACCGTACCCTGTTCAAAGGCACTTAAATCTTGTCTTTACCATTCACCCTCTGAATTGCCCACATACACAATACATCTCAATTTTCTGAAGGCTTAAACATCTGGAAGGCTGGAAAAAGTCAGTTTCCCCGTATGGCGGAAAGTGGTAGACACCATTTTGGAAAAATCTGTTAAAATCCACTCAAAAATATTTTGAGTTTGGCAAGGAATCAGCTAAACGTCATTCACCCCACACAGTGTGATAGTTAGTTAGATTTATTCAAACAGTTTGTAGGATCACCACAGTAATAGGCAGCAAGCCAGAACCCAACCACAGACTAGAAACCAGCCAGCACTAAGAGTAGGACCCACAATAAACTAAACCAACGAACAAAACTCACCAGCATAACAACAGCAAGGAACGAGCGGTGACTTACTCAATGCGATTAAATGCTGGAGCCCACCAAACCAGAGAAGCACCTTGGAGGGGATACCATTTCCAGTACAGGCCGTTGGAAGCCGGAAGGGAGGCAAGCACTACACCAGGATGCGGGAGAGTCAAAAACGAAGTGGAGTTCAAGTTTGACAGTAGTCCAAAAACATCCAAGGCTCTATGTCAAGTGGAATGATGAAAGCAGCAGTAGGGGGGCGTCTGTTCAGATAATGCCCCTGTGCAGGCCCCAGTGCAGAGTAGGGTACCCAGGTATTTTCAAGTAGCCCTCAAAAGTTTCAGCAGAAATGTTTTGTATGTCTCCTTAAGAAAACTGTATGCAATATTGCACTATTGTCCAATGTGTTCACAGCCAGATGAAACAAATCTAAATGGAGACAAAAATCCACAATAAGCTTTGGTGATTATAATACATAGGGGACTGGCATGTGTAACTGTGGCCCACATCACTCAAGGAATAGGATTAATGACAATTCAAATCAAATCATTTCAAATTGTATTTGTCACATGCGCCGAATACAACAGGTGTAGAGAAATGCTTACTTACAAGCCCTTAACCAACAATACAGTTTTAAGAAAATACCGCCAAAAAAGTAACAAATAAAAGTAACAAATAATTAAAGATCAGCAGTAAAATAACAATAGCGAGGGTATATTCAGGGGGTACCAGTACAGAGTCAATGTGCGGGGGCACCGGTTAGTCAAGGTAATTGAGGTAATATGTACATGTAGGTAGAGTTATTAAAGTTACTATGCATAGATAATAACAGAAAGTAGCAGCAGAGTAGAAAGGGGGGGTGGCAATGCAAATAGTCTGGGTAGCCATTTGATTAGATGTTCACGAGTCTTATGACTTGGGGGTAGAAGCTGTTTAGAAGCTTCTTGGACCTAGAGTTGGCGCTCCGGTACCGCTTGCTGTGCGGTAGCAGAGAGAACATTCTATGACTAGGGTAGCTGGAGTCTTTGGGGCCTTCCTCTGATACCGCCTGGTATAGAGGTCCTGGATGGCAGGAAGCTTGGCCCTGGTGATGTACTGGGCCATACGCCCTACCCTTTGTAGTGCCTTGCGGTCGGAGGCCGAGCAGTTGCCATACCAGGCAGTAATGCAACACATCAGGATGCTCTCGATGGTGCAGCTGTAGAACCTTTTGAGGATCTGAGGACCCATGCCAAATCATTTCAGTCTCCTGAGGGGGAATAGTGCCCTCTTCACTACAGCCCCGTCGATGAGAATGGGGGCGTGCTCTGTCCTCCTTTTCCTGTATTCCACAATCATCTCTTTTGTCTTGCTCACACTGAGGGAGAGGTTGTTGTCCTTGCACCACACGGCCAGGTCTCTAACCTTCTCCCTGTAAGCTGTCTCGGCGTTGTCGGTGATCAGGCCTATCAATGTTGTGTCATCGGCAAACTTAATTATGGTGTTGGAGTCGTGCCTGCTGTGCAGTCATGAGTGAACAGGGAGTACAGGAGGGGGCTGAGCACGCACCCCTGAGGAGCTCCCTTGTTGAGGATCAGCGTGGCGAATGTGTTGTTACCTACCCTTACCACCTGGGGGCAGCCCGTCAGGAAGTCCAGGATCCAGTTGCAGAGGGAGGTGTTTAGTCCCAGGGTCCTTAGCTTAGTGATGAGCTTTGAGGGCGCTATGGTGTTAAACACTGAGCTGTAGTCAATGAATAGCATTCTCACATAGGTGTTCCTTTGTCCAGGAGTGAAAGGACAGTGTGGAGTGCAATAGAGATTGCATCATCTGTGGTTCTTTAGGGTGGTATGCAAATTGGAGTGGGTCTAGGTTTTCTAGGATAATAGTGTTCTTTTAAAAATTATTTATATATTTTAAATTGAATATCCGACACATACAGTATACTTACAGTGAAGCCGTTCAACAACTACACCATACCAGTCATCCAACAGACTCCCATTCAGAGTGACACACAGAAGCATCCAAATAAAAAATACAATTAATTCCATTCCCCACCCCAAATAACTGCCCAATGTACCAACAAACAAGAGAATTAACTAAAGAGAAAAAAATGAAAAGACAGAAAAAATAAAAATAATAAGAAAAATAAAAAACAAAGGACATCAAGGACAACTAAAATCATAACAGCAATGCCAACAGTATATGTTTGTGTCCATGTCTGGCACTATTAGATGTATGTGTGTGTTCATGTGTGTGTGTTTATTTGAATGAGAGTGTGTGTATATGCATGTGTACAAACACATGCACGGCATCAGCCTCAGGCAAACCGGCATTAGTTGTAAAAACACTGCCCCTCAGTGTCATTCAAACTTTTTACTTAAAAAAAAAAACTTTTATCTTTGACCATCATTCTATCTCCCGCATAGCAACTCCACTCCCACTTGTCTCCAATTCCACATCCCAACCCTCAGCTTCACTCAGCCCATCCCATCTATTTCTGCTGGCCACCCTCTCCTGGTTTCTACGCAACACATATCTTTCAACTATGTTGTGATGTTTAACGTACAATTTCAATCTATCTAATCGAATAGAATCCACAGATTGCTAGTTGAAGATAAATACTTTTACTAAGAGTATTAGTATATTAGTAATTGACTGACACGGTCTCTCCAGATCTCCTAACAGTACTATTTGTAGAGTACATTTTAGATCAATGCTATGCAATTTCAGCCATTCCTGAACCTGACACCAGAAACAGGCTACCTGAGGCTACCTGGCAATACCAAAATAAATGCTCTATTGATTCTGTATCCTCACAACAAAATCTGCAGAGCTTCAATGATTTTATGCCCCAAATATTCAACATTTTGTTGGTGGCAAGAATTCTATATAATATATCAACTCATACACCCTGTACCATGGAATCGGTACATCAAGAATCTCTTCCCAAATATTTTGCAATCTGTATGGCACAGTTGTCAACATCCTGGTCCTATAATTAAACTGGTATACTTTCCTATTTATGCTTTTTTTATTCCTCTGCCAGTTTTGATCCTTTGTGTTGGGCAGACAGACCAGTTCCCTACCTCCTCCCACTGCCACAATTCTGATAACTCCATGAAGGACATAACACTACAATTCCAATTTACAACATCATTTAAGAACAAAATACCCTTTTCAAACATCTTTCCCACAAATACAGGTATTTTATCAACCAGCACATTTGAGTTAAGCCATAATATTTGTTGTAATATTTGTTCAATCTTTTCAGGTGGATGAAATGTCAATTTTAGCCAGCTCTGCAATGCTTGTTTGAAAAAGAGAAATACTTTGAAAAAAGTATAATTTTCAATTATTCGAAAATGAGACATGGCTATCTGTGTTAAGGCAAAAATGCAATTTTTAAACAATGGATGAGCTTTTCTTAGTAATCTACTTGAGAACCATTTAGGGTTCAAGTAAAACTTTTGAAAAAGTGAAGCTTTTAGAGAGAGGTTTAGTGCTATTATATTTAATAATCTCAACCCACCCAATTCATATTCATTATATAGATAGGCATGCTTTATTTTGTCTGGTTTAGCATCCCAGATAAAGCAAAATATGTTTTGCTCATATGATTTGAAAAACGAATCATCAGGAGTAGGCAGTGCCATAAGTAAGTGAGTAAACTGAGCTATGACTAAGGAGTTAATCAGGGCAATTTTTCCATAAATAGACAGGTATTTACCTCTCCATGGTTGCAGGATCTTGTCTATTTTTACACGTTTTCTATTGAAATTCATTGTAGAGATCTTATTTATATATTTTGTGATATGAATACCAAGTATGTCTACTTCACCATCAGCCCATTTTATAGGTAAACTGCAAGGGCAATGTAAAAGTTGTATTTTTTTTAAAGATCCAATACATAATATTGTACACTTATCATAATTACATTTTAGTCCAGAGAGTACAGAAAAGTTATCTAGATCTTCAATGAGTCATTGCAGGGATCTAGCTTGCGAACTTAATATAAAACTTGAGTCATCGGCATACATGGACACCTTTGTTTTTAAGACTTGGAATTCTAATCCTCTAATGTTGTTGTTGGATCTGATTTTAATAGCTAGCATTTCGATGGCCATAACGAATAGATATGGTGACAGTGGACACCCTTGTTTAACTCCTTGACAATTCAAAACATTCTGAGAAGTAGCTGTGATTTACTATTTTACACATGGGGTTGCTATACATTATTTTTACCCATTTTATAAGAGAATTACTGAAATTGAAAAAATTCAGGCATTTATAAATAAAATCCAGTCTTACTTTATCAAATACCTTTTCAAAACCCGCTATAAATTCCAGGCCTGGCTTCTAAGATGTTTCATATTATTTCTAGTAGCTGTCGTATATTATCTCAAATGTATCGCCCATGTAAAAAACCTGTCTGATCAGGATGAACAATACCTGGTAAAAACCCTTTTAATTCTGAGTGCTCTGCATTTCACTAGTATTTTTCCATCACAACATTGAAGTGTAAGGGTCTCCAGTTTTTTAGATAGACTGGATATTTATATTTGCCATCTGAGTCTTGTTTTAGTAATAGAAAATTCAGACCTTCCTGCTGAGTACCTGACAGATTACCATTTCTATAGGAGTAGTTAAAACAATCTAACAATGGAGCTTTTAGTATATCAAAAAAGGCTTAATTTACCTCTACCGGTATGCCATCAAGCCTTGGGGTTTTTCCAGATTGAAAGGATTTAATAGCCTCAAAAAATTATTCCTCTGTAATTTGGCTTTCAAACTTATATTTCTGTACATTTAAAGGTATCCCAAACAATAAGGGTATTTGCTGAACCTATATTATACTGAAAAAATGCAGTTATTAATTATTTTGTCTTAGATAAAAATAAGTTGTCCTCCAGTAAACTTTGATTAAATGTCCAATTTCCCCATCCACGTGGAAAATCTATAAGAGTTATGTGAAGGCCAATTAGATGATGATCCGATCACATTCTGTCTCCTATTAAAACTTTTTTAACCTTTGATGCAAGAGAGAAAGAGACAAGAAAGTAGTCAAGATGACTAGCTTGATTAAGTCTCTTCCATGCATATCTCACTAGGTCGGGGTTTTTTAGTCTCCAAATATCCACTATATCTAATGTGTCCACAATATTTGTGATTTCCTTAAGGGCACGGTGATGATAGTTTGTAGAATGATTAATGGATTAATGAGCCAAATCTCTTTTCATCCACTTTCATATTCAAAAAGATCCACCTTCTTGCGAATCATTCCTGACTATTTGCACATTCAGATCAAAATTTTTGTTAATTAATATCATCACACCTTTTGAGTTCCTTTGTCCATGACAGAAAATTATTTCACCACCCCATTCCTTTTTCCACTCAACTTCATCTAAGGATGTAGAGTAAGTTTCCTGTAAACAGTATATGTTATATTCCTTTTCTTTTAACCATGTAAAAACTGATCTTCTTTTTTATAATCTGCTAAACCGTTACAATTATAACTGTCTATACTTATTTCACCCCTTACAATAACTAGAAACTATTTTTCGTCTAAATTTACCATAATTAGTGATATTATGTTGATGTGTACAGTGAGGGAAAAAAGTATTTGATCCCCTGCTGATTGTGTACGTTTGCCCACTGACAAAGAAATTATCAGTCTATAATTTTAATGGTAGGTTTATTTGAACAGTGAGAGACAGAATAACAACAAAAAAATCCAGAAAAACGCATGTCAAAAATGTTAGAAATTGATTTGCATTTTAATGAAGGAAATAAGTATTTGACCCCCTCTTAATCAGAAAGATTTCTGGCTCCCAGGTGTCTTTATACAGGTAACGAGCTGAGATTAGGAGCACACTCTTAAAGGGAGTGCTCCTAATCTCAGTTTGTTACCTGTATAAAAGACACCTGTCCACAGAAGCAATCAATCAATCAGATTCCAAACTCTCCACCATGGCCAAGACCAAAGAGCTCTCCTAGGATGTCAGGGACAAGATTGTAGACCTACACAAGGCTGGAATGGGCTACAAGACCATCGCCAAGCAGCTTGGTGAGAAGGTGACAACAGTTGGTGCGATTATTCGCAAATGGAAGAAACACAAAAGAACTGTCAATATCCCTCGGCCTGGGGCCCCATGCAAGATCTCACCTCGTGGAGTTGCAATGATCATGAGAATGGTGAGGAATCAGCCCAGAACTACACGGGAGGATCTTGTCAATGATCTCAAGGCAGCTGGGACCATAGTCACCAAGAAAACAATTGGTAACACACTACACCGTGAAGGACTGAAATCCTGCAGCGCCCGCAAGGTCCCCCTGCTCAAGAAAGCACATATACATGCCCGTCTGAAGTTTGCCAATGAACATCTGAATGATTCAGAGGACAACTGGGTGAAAGTGTTGTAGTCAGATGAGACCAAAATGGAGCTCTTTGGCATCAACTCAACTCGCCATGTTTGGAGGAGGAGGAATGCTGCTTATGACCCCAAGAACACCATCCCCACCGTCAGACATGGAGGTGGAAACATTATGCTTTGGGGGTGTTTTTCTGCTAAGGGGACAGGACAACTTCACTGCATCAAAGGGACGATGGACGGGGCCATGTACCATCAAAACTGTGTTTTCCAACAAGGGTTTTGCCACCAAGTACAAAGTCATGTTTTGCA
The DNA here is from genome assembly GCF_965601325.2 of Salmo salar. Classification (NCBI taxonomy): domain Eukaryota; kingdom Metazoa; phylum Chordata; class Actinopteri; order Salmoniformes; family Salmonidae; genus Salmo; species Salmo salar. The sequence goes on from NC_138291.1 coordinate 68,456,767, forward strand.
GAGGGGGTCAAATACTTATTTACCTCATTAAAATGCAAATCAACTTATAACATTCTTGACATGCTTTTTTCAGGATTTTTTTGTTGTTATTCTGTCTCTAACTCTTCAAATAAACCTACCATTAAAATTATAGACTGATAATTTCTTTGTCAGTGGGCAAATGTACAAAATCAGCAGGGGATCAAATACTTTTTTCCCCTCACTGTATGCATGTGTTGAATGTGATTTAGTGAGTGTGTACAATGTCTGTATAAGAGTAAGATGTGATGTCCAAATAAGGTGTGATGTCCAAATAAATAATCACTCCGCCAATTTGCATGGCTGAGTGTCTGTGTGTAACATGTAGTGTGTGTAGCCTTAATATTCATAATGATAATTGTAATCCATATCGTATCACCGTCATAGTTGCATCATAATTACCTTTAACATCATTGATAAACACATCCCAGCATTTCCATAGCAATTGACTTTTCACATGACCATGAAAGAGACCTTGCATTACTCTAGAAACGACTTCACTAAAGTATATATGTATTCCGTACAATATGTTATTATTCCCCAATGCCCCTATTCTGATATCTTCACCTTGCTTGTTGTAAACAAATATAAACTTGTAGACAAATACATAAAAAAGATAGACAAACAATAAACATATTTAATTATAAAACAGTTCTTCTCAATGTAGAGAGGGGAGAGAAGAGAAGAAAAAAGAGAGAAAGAGAGAGTGAGAAGAGACCGAGATCAGGTGTGTGTGTGTATGTGTGTGTGTGTGTGTGTGTATGTATAAGTCAGTATGTTTAAGAGAGCATGTAATTGAGTATGTGTTTTTTCATATACACTTCATAGTGTTCAGATATTTTTACAGTTCCCATACTTTCTTTTTTTCGTAACCTGAAGGATAATAGTGTTGATGTGAGCCATGACCAGCCTTTCAAAGCACTTCATGGCTACAGATGTGAGTGCTACAGGTCGGTAGTCATTTAGGCAGGTTATCTTAGTGTTCTTGGGCACAGGGACAATGGTGGTCTGCTTGAAAAATGTTGGTATTACAGACTCAGACAGGGAGAGGTTGAAAATGACAGTGAAGACACCAGTTGGTCAGCGCATGCTCGGAGTACACGTCCTGGTAATCCATCTGGTAATCCACAGTCGTCCGGAACAGTTGATGCACTCATGCGTGTTTCAGTGTTACTTGCCTCGAAGCGAGCATAGAAGTAGTTTAACTCATCTGGTAGGCTCGTGTCACTGGGCAGCTCTTAGAGTCACTAGACACTTCCTACTTTAATTTTTGCTTGTCAGCAGGAATCAGGAGGATATTATTATGGTCAGATTTGCCAAATGGAGGACGAGGGAGAGCTTTGTACGCGTCTCTGTGTGTGGAGTAAAGGGGGTCTAGAGTTTTTTTTCCCTCTGGTTGCACATTTAACATGCTGATAGAAATTATGGTGGTGAACTATGATTTTGATAAATGTCACTCTGCCAAAGATGGGCTTTTTACTTACTCTACTGTACTTTACATTAAATGGATATGGTTCATGTTTTATACATGGTTTTCCACTAGTTTGATTGTGTCTCTTTCTTTTTCTTTCATGTTCCGCAACCGACACTGGGCTTCTCTAAACCAGGTAAGATAAGGTTATGTTGTTAAACTGCAGTGTTGTACAGTCAACTCGTGCGTAACACTGCCCCACACACACACACACACACACACACTCACACACACACACAGTGTTGTACAGTCAACTCATGCGTAACACTGCACACACACACACACACACACACACACACATATGAATATGTTTTGTAAAAGCAAAAAAAGTTTTATTATGGCAAACACATCCAACCAATATTTGTTTTCCAGGCATGTTTTTGTATTAAAAGTGAAACAGATTTTTATGCAGCCACATGACTACCTGCATAAATATACACCACGTAAGCAATTGACGTGCCACACACGCTCCCACATGATAAGTACACACACTCTGACTAACCACACATTCTGTGTATTTTAAGTGTTTTATCATTATTAATTTGCTCTGAAGGTGCTATGCACTCATGGATAAAGCTCTCACTTTGACTGTTCTACCATGACATTCCATTTGACTCTATGTTGTCGGATAGGCTGAATAGAATCAAATAGGCTCACTCTTTCATAAGCCTGGGGTGGAGTGCTTTGTCCATATGTGCCAATAATCACATTTCTTAGTGGTAACATGGGCATGTGGGTGTTGCTAATGATGGCTAGGGTCTTGTATTTTGGAGGGGAATGAACAGCAGATGTTGTCATTCATTTCAGTTTGAAATAGGCCTACAACTAATGGTCAGGCTGGCAGAACGTTTGCTTAGTTTGTCTAAACATTGAACATGCAGTCCTGATTAAAATCATTTGGTTTCTTATAGTTATTACATGTGATTCATCTTTAGGTGTATGTTGTGACTGTCTTAGTTCATAATATAAATTCTTTCCACTATCTTTCACTAATATTATTAATGATGGAAGCTTCATTCAGGATTTTAATTACACTCGTGGGAATTGGCCTATATGAATAGGGCTAAATTGAAATGTTTCTTATAGAAGAATATGGAATTGCATAACCATGGAAGGAATTGAAATGTAACTGTTTGGAGGTTATGGGAAAATTATTAGACTGAAGGTGAGGACACAACAGTTCACCTAAAACAAATCAAATCAAATGATATTGGTCACATACACGTATTTAGCAGATGTTATTGCGGGTGGGGCGAAATGACAAAACTGAATCAAAAAATTACACTGTAGATTTTATGTGCATTTTACATTTACTGTACTTTTTGCTGCATTTGTTGATTACTAAATCTGAAAATGCTCTGGATACATTCAGTAGCATGGTAAGAATATTTTTTGGGGTACGTGCAACATAAGACAAAAAAATGACAAGGGTTTGAGTGAGAGGTCTAACTGGTGTTTCCAAGTGGCCACACACATCTCCAAAGTGTGCACAGTTCCTAAGTAATTTCAATGTACTTTTATGAAGAAAAAAAAGGTAAAGCAACATCTCACTGCACAACGCCTCTCCCTTATTTGACCTAGATATTTTGTGTGTATGTACTGATATGTAGACTATGTGTGACTTTTTACATGTACTGTATGTAGTTCTGTCCTTGAGCTGTTCTTGTCTATTAATGTTCTGCATTATGTCATGTTTTGTGTGGATCCCAGGAAGAGTAGCTGCTGCTTTCACAACAGCTAATGGGGATCCTAATAAAATACCAAAATACCAATACTAATTCAACTATAATGTGCTTTTTTTTTAGCTCTTCTATCAGTGCCGCTGAGGACCTAGAGCAAGCACATTTGTAGTTGTTTTGTTTGGAACACATCCCTGCATACCCACATTTACCCAATTACTGTTCTTTACGCAATCCAAAAACAGCTAAATCTTAAAATATGATCTTACAGTGTTAGGCTTTCACAAGACAATTCAGAGAAGCAGATTGTCATTTTGGGTCGCATAGAATCGAGTCATGAGTGCATTCAGATGCATGGTCTGAGGAACATTTTCTTCACAATACAACAAACAGGCTCATTCTGTTGATGACAACCCAGACTATAACGCCATGTAATCTAATAACTGTACATCAAACATAGTGATCATATACGTTGACACTGTATATTACATGAGCTTTATGATATAGAAATGTGAAGTGCACATTTGGACTCACCGGTGTTTGGCTCATCTTTCAAAATACATAGATTCCTCATCATTTATAGCATTTCCCTCACTCAGACAACAAAACATTTGCTAAAGTTGCCCAGTTAGCAGGAGGGATGTGGGCAACTTCTTGTTGCGCACGCTGCTCAAGATCAGAACTGCTGTCATTCAAAACCCATACAGAGCTGTGAAGCGGAGACTCTCAGCTCTGATGTCAGCTATAGCATGTTACTGTTCAGCCACTGCGTTCCAATTTAGGAACTTATCAGAGACAAATCTGTCTTTTTCAACCTGTACACGGGTACGAGTGTAAAGGGTTAGGTGAGTCACTGGGTTGTCTATAGATCTTGTCTTGGGAAGGATGCGCTTAAGTGCTTAAACTCCTAGCACCCCATTCCCCATTCTAGGCCAGCTGGAATTTTAGCCCATATTGAAGGGGACATGTTTTGATGCTGAACACTTTTGTTATCCCTCACCAGAGGTGGCTGGCTCATTGAGTGAGCTAGACCTTTTAATTGAGATGGATATACTGAGGGACTGAAGTCAAGACTCAAGTCTTGCTATAGCAAACAAGCATTTAGAGGGGGATGGATGGAGTGAGTGAGTGTAAGAGAGAGATACTCTAAAAGAAAAGAGAAAAGAGGGAGTTGGAATGCCGAAAGCACATAGAAAAAAATGCAGGGACTAATATCTGATTAACATTTAATTGAAGGAGAATATAAATGTAAAGATAGACTCAGTGATATGACCTAGATACATAAAGTAAACAGCATAGTAGGTCAAATTCTGCAACAATTACAAGCGTTGAAGCGCGAGGCTCAACTTTTCTCAGCATGAAGTGAACCCGAGCACATGAGCAGATACTACAGTTGAAGTCGTACATTTAAATACACTTAGGTTGGAGTCATTAAAAGTAATTTTTCCAACAATTGTTTACAGACCGATTATTTCGCTTATAATTCACTGTATCACAATTCCAGTGGGTCAGAAGTTTACATACACTAAGTTGACTGTGCCTTCAAACAACTTGGAAAATTCCAGAAAATGATGTCATGGCTTTAGAAGCTTCTGATAGGCTAATTGACATAATTTGAGTCAATTGGAGGTGTAGCTGTGGATGTATTTCAAGGCCTACCTTCAAACTCAGTGCCTCTTTGCTTGACATCATGGGAAAATCAAAATAAATCAGCCAAGACCTCAGAAAAAAATCTGGTTCATCCTTGGGAGCAATTTCCAAATGCCTGAAGGTACCACGTTCATCTGTACAAACAATAGTACGCAAGTATTAACACCATGGGACCACGCAGCCGTCTCAGGAAGGAGACGCGTTCTGTCTCCTAGAGATGAACGTACTTTGCTGCGAAAAGTTCAAATCAATCCCTGACAACAGCAAAGGACCTTGTGAAGATGCTGGAGGAAACAGGTACAAAAGTATCTATATCCACAGTAAAATGAGTCCTATATCGACATAACCTGAAAGGCCGCTCATCTAGGAAGAAGCCACTGCTCCAAAATCGCCATAGAAATCCAGACTACGGGTTTGCAACTGCACATGGGGACGAAGATCGTAGATTTTGGAGAAATGTGCTCTGGTTTGATGAAACAAAAATAGAACTGTTTGGCCATAATGACCATCGTTATATTTGGAGGAAAAAGGGGCCTACAAACCTGAATCAGTTACACCAGCTCTGTCAGGAGGAATGGGCCAAAATTCACCCAACTTATTGTGGGAAGCTTGTGAAAGGCTACCTGAAACGTTTGACCCAAGTTAAACAATTTAAAGGCAATGCTACCAAATACTAATTGAGTGTATGTTAACTTCTGACCCACTGGGAATGTGATGAAAGAAATACAAGCTGAAATAAATAATTCTCTCTGCTATTATTCGGACATTTCACATTCTTAGAATAAAGTGGTGATCCTAACTGACCAAAGACAGGGAATTTTTACTAGTATTAAATGTCAGGAATTGTGAAAAACTGATTTTAAATGTATTTGACTAAGGTGTATGTAAACCTACGGCTTCAGCTGTATGTGTGTGACTGTGTGATAGGGAAGTCTTTCATCTCGCTTATCTGCGGTGCTGCTCGTGGCAACATCATCTAGCTGAGTCTACCTTTAAGTGGGGCAGCAGGTAGCCTAGTGGTTAGAACATTAGGCCATTAACCTAAAGGTTGTAAGATCGAATCCCTGAGCTGACAAGGTAAAAATCTGTCATTCTGCCCCTGAACTTAGCAGTTAAAGTTTTCCTAGGCCGTCATTGAAAATAAGAATTTGTTCTTAACTGACTTGCCTAGTTAAATAAAGTTTATATAAATGTGGCTAGCATCCCTAAGACGCCTCTTCACTGTTGACGTTGAGACTGGTGTTTTGTGGGTACTATTTAATGAAGCTGCCAGTTGAGGAGTCTGTTTTTCAAACTAGACACTCTAATGTACTTGTCCTCTTGCTGAGTTGTGCACCGGGGCCTCCCAATCCTCTTTCTATTCTGGTTAGGGCCAGTTTGTGCTGTTCTGTGAAGGGAGTAGTACACAGCGTTGTACCAGATTTTCAGTTTCTTGGCAATTTCTCACATGGAATAGCCTTCATTTTTCAGAATAAGAATAGACTGACGAGTTTCAGAAGAACGGTCTTTGTTTCTGGCCATTTTGAGCCTGTAATCAAACCCACAAATGCTGATGCTCCAGATACTCAACTAGTCTAAAGAAGGCCCGTTTTATTTCTTCTTTAATCAGGAGAACAGTTTTCAGCTGTGCTAACATAATTCCAAAAGGGTTTTCTAATGATCAATTAGTCTTTGAAAATTATAAAGTTGGATTAGCTAACACAATGTGCCATTGGAACACAGGAGTGATGGTTGCTGATAATGGGCCTCTGTACGCCTATGTAGATATTCTATTAAAAATCAACCGATTACAGCTACAATAGTCATTTACAACATTAACAATGTCTACACTGTATTTCTGATCAATTTTATGTTATTTTAATGGACATAAAAATTGCTTTTCTTTCAAAAACAAGAACATTTCTAAGTGACCCCAAACTTTTGAACGGTAGTGTATATCTTTCAACCATGCTGTGATGTTTAACTTACAATTTCAATCTATCTAGTTGAATAGAATCCTCAGATTGCGAGTTGAAAATAAATACTTTTACTAAGAGTATTAGTGTATTAGTAATTGACTGACCCGGTCGCTCCAGATCTCCCATCAGTACTATTTCTAGGGTCAATTTTAGATCAATGTTATGCATTTTCAGCCATTCCTGAAACTGTTTACCAGAAACAGGCTACCTGAGGGTAATACCAAAAGAAATGCTCTATTGATTCTGTATCCTCACAACAAAATCTGCAGAGCTTCGATGATTTTATGCCCCAAATATTAAACGTTTTGTTGGTGGCAAGAATTCTATATAATCATTTTAGCTGAAAAGCACAAAGTCTTGAATCATGCGTTGTTTTATATACTGTATCAACATATACAGTTGAAGTAGGAAGTTTACATACACTTAGGTTGGAGTCATTAAAACTTGTTTTCAACCACTCCACAAATCCAGTCTTACTTTATCAAAATCTGCTATAAATACCAGGCCTGGCTTCTTCGATGTTTCATGATGTTCTATTATTTCTAGTAGTTGCCGTATATTATCTCCAATGTATCATCCATGTAAAAAAACTGGCTGATCAGGATGAATGCATTTTGCTAGTATTTTTGCATCACAACATTGAAGTATAAGTGGCCTCCAGTATTTTAGATAGACTGGGTCTTATTTTAATAATAGTGAAATCAGAACTTTCTGCTGAGTACCTGACAGACTAACATTTCTATAGGAGTTGTTAAAACAACCTAACAATGGAGCTTTTAGTATATCAAAAAAGGCTTGATATACCTCTTCTGGTATGCCATCAAACCCTGGGGTTTTTCCAGGCTGAAAGGATTTAATAGCCTCAAAAAGTTCTTCCTCTTTAATTTGGCCTTCGCACTGATCTTTCTGTACTTTGTTAATTGTTTTAATTTTTTTATTATTTGGAAAGAATTCCTTACCGTAATCATCATTCAGTGGGAGAGGATGAGACGGAATGGAGAACATGTGCTTAAAATAATTAGCTTCCTCTTTCAAAATATCATTCAGGGAATCATAGATGACTCCATCTTCAGTAACGAGTTTCTGCAAATTATTTTTGTTAGCATTCCTGTGTTGGAGATTCAGGAAGAATTTTGTGTATTTTTCTACATATTCCATCCAGTTTGCTTTATTTTTGTAATAGATTACATTAAATCGTTCTTGAATAAGTTCCTCGTGTTCCTTTTGTTTTTCCTCTAACTTATTTTGTATCTCTGTAGTATCGTTTTTATTGCTATCTACCTGTACTATTAGTTCACGTATTTCTCTTGTTAGTCTTGTTTCTTTAGCCAGAAACTGCCTTTTTATTATTGATGAATATTGAATTGAATGAGCTCTGAAGGTACATTTAAAGGTATCCCAAACAATAAGGGGATTTGCTGAACCTATATTATACTGGAAAAATTCAGTTATAAAATTTTGTCTTAGTTAAAAATAAGTCCAACATTGATTGAATTTCCAATATCCCCGTCTACGTGGAAATTCTATAAGCGTTACATGAAGGCCATTTAGATGATGATCCGATCGCAATCTGTCTCCTATTAAAACGTTTTAATCCTTTGATGCAAGAGAGAAAGAGACAAGAAAGTAGTCAAGACGACTAGCTTGATTAAGTCTCCTCCATGTATATCTTACTAGGTCGGGTTTTTTAGTCTGCAAATATCCACTATATCTAATGTGTCCATAATATTTGTGATTTCCGTAATGGCACGGTGATGATAGTTTGTCAAGTGATTTCCTTTACGGTCCATTGAGGTACTTAACACTGTGTTATAGTATCCTACCATAATAATGTGTTCATTTGTTGCCTGTAAGTTCAATCAATTGGTATAAATATTTTAGAAGTATGGATCATCCTGATTTTGACCATATAGATTAATGAGCCAAATCTCTTTTTTTGTCCACCTTCATATTCAAAAAGATCCACCTTCCTTGCAAATCATTCCTGACTATTTGCACATTCAGATCGAAAGTTCTCCACCTGAGTTCCTTTGTCCATGACAGAAAATTATTTCACCACCCCAATCCTTTTTCCACCCAACTTCATCTAAGGATGTAGAGTGAGTTTCCTGTAAACAGTATATGTTATATTCCTTTTCTTTCAGCCACATAAAGACTGATCTTTTTTTATAATCTGCTAAACCGTTACAATTATAACTGTCTATACTTATTTCACCCCTTACCATAACTAGATACTATTCTCAGTCTAAATTTACCATAATTTGTGCTTGTAAAGTTACTGCCATAAGAGGTATTATGATGGTCAAAATTAGAGCTTTGAAATGTCTGGTATTTAGAAATCAAGAAATAGGTTCTAGCAATATTTGTTTTATTCACTTGCCTGTTTGCCTGAGCCAATGCAACAGATGTTAGAACATTCAGACAAGTTATTATGTGTGTTGTAAATCTGAGTAAGTTGATGTGTATGATATTGGATGTGATTTAGTGAGAGTGTGTACGATGTCTATATAAGAGTAAGTCTATAATGTGTCATGTCCAAATAAATAAAAACCCCGCCAATTTGCGTTGTTGAGTGTCTATGTGTGTAACATGTAGTGCGTATAGCCTTAATATTCATGATGATAATTGTAATCCATATCGTTTAACCATCATAGTTAGATCATAATTACCTTTAACATCATTGAAAAACACATCCCAGCATTTCCATAGCAATTGACGTTTCACATGATCATGAAAGAGACCTTGCATTACTCTAGAGACGGCTTCACTACAGTACAAATGTATCCCGTGCAATATGTTATTATTCCCCAATGTCCCTATTCTGATATCTTCCCCTTGCTTGTTGTAAACATACATAAACATGTAGACAAAGATATAGAAAAGATAGACAAACAAGAAACATATTCAATTATTAAACAGTTCTCGACGATAGAGAGGAAGAGGAGAAGAGAAAAGAGAGAAAAAGAGTGAGAGAAGAGAGCGAGATCAAATGTGTATGTGTATGTATAAGTCTGTATGTGTAAGCTAGCATGTAATTGAGTACGTATGTGTTCATATCCACTTCATAGTGTTCAGATATTTTTACAGTTCCCATACTTTCTTTTTTTGTAACCTAAAGTCACTGTAGAATTTAGTACAGCCTTGGTGTTCTGGAGCTGTCTCGGAATAGCTGTCCATCTATAAAGAGTTTGTCCTCAATGAGAAAGGCACGCTTACCCCTCTCCCTCTGTTGCCTCTGTACAGGATACAGCCTCTTGCGACATTCGTTTATCTCCCGTGGATATTGGTCATTGAGACTGAATTTGGTCCATTTAAGCTCCCTTCCCCTGCATTTGATCAGCTCCTTTTGTTGGTAGTGTTCAAATTTTGCGATGATCGGTCGGAGACACTTGGTCTTGTCCCTGTGAGCTCCAAGTCTGTGTACTCGTTGGAAAGCCACCTTGTTTACAGTCTCTGGAGGAGGTTTCAAGGTGGATTGCATGAATTCTCTGATCGCACCCTCTGGATTATTGGATGCGTCCTCAGAAATCCCAGAAAATATTAGATTTTCACGCATGCTACAGCTTTGTATGTCTAGTAGCGACTCCCTCATCACCCTGCTTTCCCTGAGTAGACGATTCATGTTGGAATTGTGGATTTTTACCTGTGAGTGCCTTGTTCTCTCCTTGGTGTGTGATAGAGTGAAACTATCTAAACTCCAAACTCCCCCTCAGCCCTGCTACCTCCTCATACAAATTTTCCAGTGTTGCATGGATTCCAGCCAGAGCACTAGCCTCTACTTCAACGGTAAGTAAATTGTCCGTGTCTGTAGATGAATCTGCCTTTCTTTTGTTTTGTCGGGTTAGAGTTATTTTTTTTATGTAGCCGGATCTTTCCATGATGGAATATGTTGTTGCTCCACAGCATAAAGATTTTGGTACTTGTCAATTTCCCTCAGAATCTCCTTAGTATCCAGGTTGGCTCTTTACTGCAACCAGTTCTTTACAAAAGTTTTTTACAATAAGTCTTTCCCACGACAACGACCGGTGTTTCTGTAGTACAGCCACCTAGCACTGTTGTTTGGTTAGCGGTGTTTCTGTAGTACAGCCACCTAGCACTGTTGATGTTACCAGACAAACTTAAAAGTTAGCTAGATACTGAGAAACTGTCCAATACACTTTTGAAACAAACTTTCCGAAACAACAAACCGAGCTCTCCTTCGTTCAGTGGGAAGTGACGAAGTCTGCTTTTTTTTCTCATCTACCAATAATTGCTCTTCTTTGCAAGCCGTTGGTTAAACCTTTCTAGTCTTTGTGGTTGAATAAGTGTTTGAAATTCCCTGCTCTACTGAGGGACCTTACAGATAATTGTGTGTGGTGTACAAAGATGAGGTAGTCATTAAAAACAAATTATGTTAAACACTATTATTGCACACAGAGTGAGTCCATGCAACTTATTATGTGACTTGTTAAGCACATTTTTACTCCCGAACTTATTTAGGCTTGCCATAACAAAGGGGTTGAATACTTATTGACTCACGACATTTCAGTTTTTCATTTTTAATTAATTTGTAAACATTTCGAAATACATAACTCCACTTTGACATTATGGGGTATTGTGTGATGGCCAGTGACACAAAATCTGCATTTAATACATTTTAAATTCAGGCTGTAATACAACAATATGTGGAAAAAGTCAAGGGGTGTGAATAATTTCTGAAGGCACATGAACAGTATACCACTATGCTAGCTTTAAGCTGTCTAAAGTATAGGTCCAATCCTACCCTACATTTTGTGGGGTAGGATTGGATTTACAAAGTATAGACTAACAATTGTTGTCCATGGTGTTGAAATTGCGACAAGTTTAATGTGGCTGCCAATAGCTTTGCTTTAGGAAATGGATAAATGTTTGTTAGGCCAATTTGGTCGTCATTTTTTCATGTTAAGCCTAACATTTGATGAAGTTATACACGGTGTCGCAATAATGTAATTACTTGTTCAGTAATTCAAGCTGGAAATTCAAACAATGCAGATTGTAAAACACATTTTCTATGCAACGGCATAGTAATCAGCTACCAATCTTTTATATTTTTATATATACAACTGTCCTGTATAGACTACCTGAACCTGCATGACATGAGCCGTCCTCGCGCTCTCTCCCAGCTAGGATAGAAAGTTGTTGTGCATAAAACCAGTCAATTAATGCCAAATAATGTAGTCAGTCCACCCTCAAAACACTAGCTTACTATGGATTATTTCATTATGCAGTGTAGTCTACTATCTGTAGCTATATTAAATTGCTGCTATTTATAAAGAAATATAAAAATTACACATCAAATAGCCTAACAATTGTTCTGAAGTATTCCTTGATGTTTCTCTCTCTTTGTCTGTCTTTTTTCTGTTTCTTTCTCTTAGAAAAAAGTTATCTGTCTGTGCTTGTCTATTTTTTCTATGTGGAGGCCTATAGTAGCTACAGTATGCGACAGCGTCACCTTGCATTTTTGTCACATCCTGTAGACCTAGGTTGTCGACTGTTTTCTATACTAAGTATCGACAACCCAGACAGTCTTTCCTGAGACACTGTGCATTACACGTATGAACATTGCGCTGCACACAATTTAAACTTAGCCTTGAATGATGCATGCCAAGACATACCAGAGATAACTGACTGTTTATATTGCAACCACACAACTCAAACGGCAGTTCACCAGTATGTAACAAAAATGTAAACAGCTTTTTTAGTTTGAGCTCTCAAGAACTGTTGTCCGCTAATGATGATAATCTGTTTGCATCTGCCAAGTTATTGGCTGTCCAATATCCAGACGACCTGTCCCCAGAGCTTCCTATACAGTTAATCTCTTTCTGTAATGTGTTGAGGCTGGCAATTAACGAGAATGAGAGGCTCATTGAAAGATGATGCAGAACCACTTATTTAAATCACCACTCCTTTCTGCCCAGTTTCCCTGATGTTGCTACGGCAATCAAGGTGTTTTTAACAATCCTTGTAACTGTCACTTTAGCTGAGAGATTGTGTTCTAATCTAAAATTTATGAAGAACTGCCAAACAAGCATTAGCCTCTCGTTCTGATATGCACTTTTAAACACCTGAGTAAGCTCCATTCATTGCACTGGCGCCGTTGTAGCCTTGACCTTGGCATTTGTTGACTGATATCCCCTTACTTTCAATCAGTTATTCAATTATTAATTTTTCAAGTCCTGAGACACTTTTATCAGTCTCATTCTTGAAGCCCAAGAAACAAATACTTAGCTTGCAAATTAAAAAGGTTTATAAATGACCTTTTGGAGGGTTACTGTCAAAAATATTATTATATTTTTTTACAGGCGCATTACTGGCGCATGGGCACGGTACGCCAGTGGGTGGGAAGGTACCTTGCAGAGAAAATACAAAAGGCTGTAGTTCGATACACTGTGAAGGTTTCTCTTTCCCTAATCTCTTTAAACAGTATTTTATGCATTTGTGCCTCGAAGGCTAACTTATATTGATCGACTTGCAAGACTACAGTTTGATTACCCTGTGACAGAAAAGTTAAGATACAACAGAGGGACCTGGAAAGATGACAAAATGGTCCTAACATGTGTCAAGAAATGGGCATGAAATGGGGGGTAAGGATGGACCCATGGATGCCTGTCAAGTGCATCGGAGAATCTCAATTGCGTACTCCTCGCGTCCTCTCTCCTCGCCTCCTTCTCAATACCCATGGAAGGAGAAGGTGAAAGGGGAAGGACATCTGGCTTTCTCATCCAATGGGTTTTGAGAAGGAGGAGAGGAGAGAGGACGCGATAAGTATGCAATTGAGATTTTCCCCATGTCTACAGCAATGGTGAATCTCTATAGCCATCCAGAAGCATTGTGGGTTATCCCAAACATGTGACACAGCGCACCGCTCGGCTCTCTATGGACTCTTTAAGTCCTCTGGCAAACAGATAATAATGCTTACAATATTTAAACAAAAAATCAGCTTCAGATCGGTTTCCGTACGATGTAGTACTGTATACTGCAAGAAGTCATCACCAGATTTGATAGAATGTGGGAAGGCTTTGAAACAAGGGAAAACCTTTCATTTTACATTGACAGACATTTTCAAAGGCCCATTCCTCACGAAACACAGACAAAAAAGACCATGATTTTGGTGATTTTCACGAAATGTAATCCATAGAATAGTCATTTGGAGGAAGCATTGTTGATATATATTTTACATTTCTTTCTAAAATAATAATAATGAAATAATTAATAAACTTGGCCGATTCATGACATTTTGGCCTTCCCCAGGCCTCATTTAAGACTCCATAATCATCATCTGTAGATGCTTCAAAGCAAAAATGTATGTCATATGAAGCTTTACTGCTTGCTCTAATATATATATGAATATTGAAATATATACACATTAATATTTATTTTTTATATGGCATTTTAATATATATACAGTGAGGGGAAAAAGTATTTGATCCCCTGCTGATTTTGTACGTTTGCCCACTGACAAAGAAATGATCAGTCTATAATTTTAATGGTAGGTTTATTTGAACAGAATATCAACAAAAAAATCCAGAAAAACCCATGTCAAAAATGTTATAAATTGATTTGCAATTTCAAATCAAATCAAATGTATTTTTATATAGCCCTTCGTACATCAGCTGATATTCTCAAAGTGCTGTACAGAAACCCAGCCTAAAACCCCAAACAGCAAGCAAAGCATGTGAAAGAAGCACGGTGGCTAGGAAAAACTCCCTAGGAAAAACTCCCTAGAAAGGCCAAAAACCTAGGAAGAAACCTAGAGAGGAACCAGGCTATGAGGGGTGGCCAGTCCTCTTCTGGCTGTGCAGGGTGGATATTATAACAGAACATGGTCAAAATGTTAAAATGTTAAAATGTTCATAAATGACCAATTTAATGAAGGAAATAAGTATTTGACCCCCTCTCAATCAGAAAGATTTCTGGCTCCCAGGTGTCTTTTATACAGGTAACGAGCTGCGATTAGGAGCACACTCTTAAAGGGAGTGCTCCTAATCTCAGCTTGTTACCTGTATAAAAGACACCTGTCCACGGAAGCAATCAATCAGATTCCATACTCTCCACCATGGCCAAGACCAAAGAGCTTTCCAAGGATGTCAGGGACAAGACTGTAGACCTACACAAGGCTGGAATGGGCTACAAGACCATCGCCAAGCAGCTTGGTGAGAAGGTGACAACGGTTGGTGCGATTATTAGCAAATGGAAGAAACACAAAAGAACTGTCAATCTCCCTCGGCCTGGAGCCCCATGCAAGATCTCACCTCGTGGAGTTGCAATGATCATGAGAACGGTGAGGAATCAGCCCAGAACTACACGGGAGGATCTTGTCAATGATCTCA
Organism: Salmo salar; assembly: GCF_965601325.2. NCBI lineage: Eukaryota > Metazoa > Chordata > Actinopteri > Salmoniformes > Salmonidae > Salmo > Salmo salar. Next base: position 68,471,891 of record NC_138291.1, read on the forward strand.
AGGCCATAGTCACCAAGAAAACAATTGGTAACACACTACGCCGTGAAGGACTGAAATCCTGCAGCGCCCGCAAGGTCTCCCTGCTCAAGAAAGCACATATACATGCCCGTCTGAAGTTTGCCAATGAACATCTGAATGATTCAGAGGACATCTGGGTGAAAGTGTTGTGTTCAGATGAGACCAAAATGGAGCTCTTTGGCATCAATTCAACTCGCCGTGTTTGGAGGAGGAATGCTGCCTATGACCCCAAGAACACCACCCCCACCGTCAATCATGGAGGTGGAAACATTATGCTTTGGGGGTGTTTTTCTGCTAAGGGGACAGGACAACTTCACCGCATCAAAGGGACGATGGACGGGGCCATGTACCATCAAATCTTGGGTGAGAACCTCCTTCCCTCAGCCAGGGCATTGAAAATGGGTCGTGGATGGGTATTCCAGCATAACAATGACCCAAAACACACGGCCAAGGCAACAAAGGAGTGGCTCAAGAAGAAGCACATTAAGGTCCTGGAGTGGGCTAGCCAGTCTCCAGACCTTAATCCCATAGAAAATCTGTGGAGGGAGCTGAAGGTTCGAGTTGCTAAACGTCAGCCTCGAAACCTTAATGATTTGGAGAAGATCTGCAAAGAGGAATGGGACAAAATCCCTCCTGAGATGTGTGCAAAGCTGGTGGCCAACTACAAGAAACGTCTGACCTCTGTGATTGCCAACAAGGGTTTTGCCACCAAGTACTAAGTCATGTTTTGCAGAGGGGTCAAATACTTATTTCCCTCATTAAAATGCAAATCATTTTATAACATTTTTGACATGCGTTTTTCTGGATTTTTTTGTTGTTATTCTGTCTCTCACTGTTCAAATAAACCTACCATTAAAATTATAGACTGATCATTTCTTTGTCAGTGGGCAAACATACAAAATCAGCAGGGGATCAAATACTTTTTTCCCTCACTGTATATTGTTGAACATAAAAACTCTACAGCAGTGGTCACCAATCTTTTCTGGGTCAAAAAGCAATCTGAGATCTATCGCTCAGATTTGAAGAAAAAAACAAACATGATCTCACTCATAAAATCTGCAGCTCTTTGCTGTATTCATTGACAGTCTCTCTAGTCATGGTTTTAAACGTTTTGAATTTTCACAGTAGCAACTTTGCTGTATCTTTCTTTTATGCCTGCTACGTTACTGCAGACACAGTAATTTGAACCATCCGAATGTCCAGTGGTAGGCCGATAGTGCACTTGATTTGCTGTCTGGGCCTGACAGGAAGACACATGAAATGGTTAAAAATGGGAACACTTCGCCTACCCGGGAACACAGGGCAGCTGAATCGGATGCACCTACTACCAACAGCGCGAGACCACCCCCCAAAAATAGGTATGTAAGGCTTTATCATTAGTTTTTTTACAGCAATGTTTGGCGATTGACTAGGAATGTCTTGGAGATCGACCAGTCGATTGTGATCGACCGGTTGGTAACCACTGCTCTACAGGCATTTCAAAGTTTCAGAGAACGATCTATGCTAGTTTTAAAGTTATGGCCCATTTTATAATGAGACATTGGCATAGTAGACAATGTAACCCATCACGGCCCTCCTTTTACTTACACATTCTGCAAATCGGCAACAGATGGCGACCATTTTTTATCCATTTCCACGTTCACTCTGATGGTAATACCTACAAATTGCATCATAACTCTAAAAGTAGCAGAGATCCCACTCTGGAACATTGATATGCCAGTGGATAATTATATATATATTTGAATATGGATTTTGAATAGTCTTGTGTGACTATCTTGTGTGACTAGCTTATACTTATTCATTACCAAAATAGCATATTGTCTCCCTACACTATATCATTGCTTATTTAATTTTACCAGTCTTGGTTTTGTTATCACTATGTATGACCAGATTCACTGTGCATAGCATGATGTCTATGGAATCATATTGGAGCTGCTAACATTACATTATTATTGAGGATGCTCCACCATTGCTGCCATATGTTTTCTGCCGGTCTACAAGGACCTTGCTTGTGGAGTCTTTGTCCACTGTCTATTTTGGATTCCTACAAAGGGAGAGCGCAATGGCTCTAGCTTTTTTTTTAAAGAGCCGTAATGACTGAACTCTGGCGAAAGTGATATAACAACTACAGCATTGAAACACTGGAACTCAACCTCAGAATTACTCTCCGTCCACTCAGGAACTCTCTCCAGCCAGTTCAGCCTTTGCCAGAACAATGGACAGGCCAAAAACGACAGAAACTGAGACTACCAAACTCATACTGTATATATTCTACTGTATGGACAACATAGTCGTTCTGTTTTTCTACACAGGTCATAAGTGTTGTCACCTGTTATTTTAGGAAAGGAATGAGGTGGGCAGGCTAAGGTAGAACAAACGGTGAAAAAAGGCCATATGAAGGAATATGATTGTGCATAGTAGTTTCATAACAGTTAAAAACATTGCATGCATGCTATTACTTAGCAACCTGGAACCAGGTACACCAACTCCTACGCCATTGCACCTTGCAGTGTCCTCTCGAGTTTGTAGATCTATTGAGGGGAGAAAGTCAACAAGTATCGACTTCTATGACTTTTTGATACCAGTCTGCAACACAGCACAAACAGACTGAGCCCACTTCACATTGGCCCCTTTTGTCCTTGGAGCTGGGAGCCTGATGGGGCCACCTGGACTCTCTGGGCCCCAGCTTGGCACCTCTGACCCCATCAGGCTCAACTCACTGGGGAAACTTGGCAACCCACACCTATCACTAATTTGGGGAAAATAATTGAGTTCCTGCCTCTTTAATAGTTGCTCCATTCACATATGTGAGTGAACCCTCCAGGCCTGGCTACACAGATAATCAGTTATAAACACTTTTCCAGAGGCTTTTGAATTCTATACGCTATAGCTGTGGATCCTGGAGGATCTAGGCCTGTACAGAAAGGCTGCAGTTATGGATATGGTCCCAGCAGCTGTTCCATCCTTCCTATGGTTTTAGAGAACTGTCTACTGAGACCGGAGTCTAAACCTAGCCCTGTGTAGTGACAGATTTCCATGGCAGAGCGTGTCACAATCTAAATGATTCATTTTCCATTTCCAACCATCCTTCTTGAGGCAGAGCCAACGTGTTTTCACAGATCAAAGGAGAGAGCAGAAGCACATAATGGATTCCAACCTTATCATTAAATGGGTCTTCTGTTGAGAAGGAAACTATAAAACAGTCACAAATAAAGAAATATACAACAAACAAATAGACCTAGCTATGGAGATCAGATTAGGATTAGCTCTGTCCTGGCACCCCAATAGTAGAAAGAGTTTCCCCTGACGCCATGAAAGCAGAGTCCCTGCCATCTTCCAAAAACTTCCAAAAGTATCTTAATGCACTAATAACTAAGTCGCTCCAGAGCGTCTGCTAAAGGATTAAAATGTCAAATGTAAATGGTTGGGGGAAAGACAGGAGGTTGCCGTTCAATTTGTTTTAATTACTTTTTCCATTTTTCTGGTTGTGTTTAGACCAGGGATCATCAACAAGATTCAGCTGTGGGCCGATTATTTTCTTGAGCGGATGGTCAGGGGGCCGGAACATAATTACAAATCATTTGTAGACTGCAAATTGACCACAATAAGCCCAAGATATAATGTTTGACTCAAATATAATAATTTCAAACCTTGCTGACGTTTTTATACGGTCACATTTATCTTTCAATTATTCATGATAATAATTTGCAACAGATCTAAAAAAAAAAAAAGTATCACTTGGAGCAGATTTGCTGGTGTTTTCACAGTATTTTACAGTATGTCAAGCTAAAAAACAAAACTTGTTTTAATTTTTCTCAGAAAACTTGGGGGGCCAAATAAAATCATCTGCCGGTCAAATTCAGTTGGGGAACCCTGGTTTAGATTGTCTGTTTCCATATATGTCTGGGTTTGTGTATTATGTCTGCATCTGTTGCTCTAGGTCTTTTGTTTATCGCCTGTGTCTAGATACTTATCTGGGTAAGTACATGTGTCTGTGTTTTAGGGAAAAAAATCTGACTGGAATATTGGAAATATTTATTGTTGGATTTGCCAGGGCCATCTCTCTACTGTAGTGCTACATGGGGTGTGTAGCACCACTGCTATGCTGTCTCTTTTAGTGGAGCACTTGTCTTCAGGAGGTAGTAGTGAGTTAATGAGGGACTCTGGTTTCTTTTGGTGTTTACTCACACATCCAGTGCTCGGTTTTGATATGGCCTGCCTGCTGGCCCTCTCAGCATGGCTCATTTGAAGGAAGTCATGATCTCATGTGTGGCACTGGAGGGTCCATTAGCACAGTGTGACTCAGCAGTGTGACTCAGCAGTGTGACTCAGCAGTGTGACTCAGCAGTGGGATGGCCGACAGACACATGACTGACAGCCGGATGTGACGAGCACAGATGTTGATGCTCTTTGTCAGTATGATAAGAGAGAGAGAGTGTGTTGTTTGTTTAGGTTATATGTTTGTCTTTGCGTGGTAGTATGAGTGTTCTGTGTGTGCCTATCTGTGACGGTGTGCTTTCATTCTGCATGCCCGCTTCGATACTTACCATGTTAATGGTGGCAGCAGTGGGACATCGATTTCCTGGAAAGACCTCACAGAAGTATGTGGTTTTCTTGGAAAGACCACTCAGTAGGATCGCATTGCCTGCCTCATGCCTACCTTCCCTGGGGTACTAACGCTAGCCACATGCCCCCTCCACCAGAAGAGATCACAGGCTGGGAGGAGGGGATGCTCTTCATTAGCACCATGCTATCACAGCTTAATGAGTGAGAAACTTGGAACTCTCCTGCCACATTACAGATGGTTAAATGCTGTGCATGTGCAAGTGCCTGTGTCTGTGTGTCTGTGTTTCTGTATGTGTGTGTGTCTGTGATGTGGTCTTGGATCTGACCACCACTTTAATAGCAAAGCAATATTTTGCCAGGAGTGGCCACATATTGGACATAAAGAGCAACTATCCCTAAAAACCAACTCCTCATTTAGAAAACAGCCCACTGTATGTGAAATCCATATGAGTCAGATGCATTTATTCTACTCTCAAAATTGACTACAATGTGTAAATAGGAGAATTGTGGTCAAAAATGTGAGACTTATGGTTTTGTCTGCATCACAGCGTAAATTAAGTTTGGGTTTGTTTCAATCCTGCCCACAGCTGGCAGCACACAAGTAATAATCAATTCGGAGTGGAGCTGCATGCGACTCAATCGTAATGCTTGTGGTAAATGTGGGGTGACTTTGGATATCCCTATGGGGCTAGTTAGGGACCATCGGTAACTTACACAATGTACATGGACATTACGTTAAAATTCCAATAGCTCCATATTTCAATGACTTAAAAAACAGAAACTGACTGTACATATTACAAATGTGTTTACAAATATTGTTTAATGAGAAAACTAAAAAGTGTGCAACATGAAAATATTGTGTAATGTATTGACGGTACCTAATTATCCCCGGAGATAGGCTATCCAAAGTCAAACCAATTTTGCCATGGTCGCACACAAGCCAGCTGAAGCTAGTGGCAAAATAATTTGGCTAACTCTTTCCACCTACAAGCGACACCCAAATCAAAACACACCTCGAAACCAACTAACGTTTGCATTCAGTCATAGCAGGAAGTGCAGTCGCCCTTTAGAGTTCTTGAAGTGAACAGTATTCTCACCAACGTCTGTCAGCCTACTAATATTCAGTTGCTTTCCCTTCGGGAGCATATTGCACAGTGCATCAAATACACAGACAGCCTGTGTGACACACAGCCTAACGCCCCAAAAGGAGGCAGAGAGGATAAGGTGTATATGTGACACACACGTCTGGGATTCGATGAACACCCGGCCACATTCAGCACTGTGGAAAGGGACTTAGTTCAAAGGCCACTCGATCTGTGGGGCCATGCTGTCTCTGATCTCTGTCAACACCATGCGTCAGCATATGCTATGCATCAGCATATGTCCCGGCTTTTTGCATGAAACCTGTCATGTAATGATATGGATGAAATATGTGGTTTCCACTCATCCTCAAAGCAAAGTGTGTTAACTGTCAAAACAAGGGTCTGGCCTCCTCCTGCTTAGCCAGTCTGATAGTGAAGTTAATAATTGACCGCTGGCAAGAAGGAGCCAGGCAGAATGCTTAATCACATGGTACTTTGTGACAAAGTGCTTCTCTGGACCAATTCAACTTTATTTCTATGGGAAGGCGCGTTAGAGGGAGAGGGTAATGAAATATGAATCGTTGGCTAACTGAGAGGTCTTCAATTCATTGACAAGCTCTGTGTCAGCGGCCTATCACACTGTGTGGAATAGGTGCATAGCAATGGGTCACAGCATTGTGGAGACTAAGGAGCACACTCACTTCACACACAAACAACTACACACACACACACACACACACACACACACACACACACACACACACACACACACACACACACACACACACACACACACACACACACACACACACACACACACACACACACACACACACACAGTTTGAGGTGGTTGGAAGGCTCTTCAATAAATGTACTTCTGTCAGCTGTCTTTGGGACGTTGATCATTGGGGAGACTGAGGAGCACACTCACTCCTCACACAAACAGCTACACACACACACACGCATACACACAATCTGAGGGACAGAGTTTGGGGTGTTTAGAAGGCTCTTCAATAAATAATCTATGACTAGGTTTGCAAGCTACTTCCTCTTATTACAAGGTGCTAATGATGATATGGAAGATTTTCTGCAACGTTGCACATTTATCAAACCAGTGTTTAGAGCCAACTTACTTTGCAGCGACCTTTTAGTCTCCCTGGAGACTTTTTTATTTGCAGTAATGAAACTTCAAACCCTGGTGATAGAATATGTAAATGCCACTGGGGGAGTTTGTCATTTGAAATTTTCAGGGGATTTTGCTTTCATTTGTAGAATTTGGGGAAACTAGCGAACACAGCTAAATATGTTCTTGCTTCTTCTAATTGAGCCAATGCAGTCACGCCCCCTCAGAACTATTGATAAGGCACATAACCACAATGGATGGAGATAAAAGGCATTCATGAATTCCTTTAAAAGTGATTAATTACTGCAAGCTATTGTAAAGACACTTGTTGTTCTGAGATGAATTCCTTTTATTACCATTATAACAATTAATTAACCTGTTATTGTCTACAGTATATTTTAATTATCATTGCATTGTTGGGAAAAGCTCTGAAGGTAAGAATTTCACTGTACTGTTTTACACGTATTGTATCTTGTGTACGTGGTGAATAAACTTTGAAACTTGCAACTTTAGGTGTGGACGTCACAGAGCTGCCTTAGGGATGCTGTATTATGGACAGCAAAGTTGGCACTGTTTGTACTGGATTGATATATTTAATAGGTAGCACCTAACTAGGATCCAGAAATTTCCCTGACCAGTTCAGGTGATCAGTATAACATCCTTGCCCTATTGCTTGGATAGGACAGACATTTGACTGAAATTCATATCAATTACATAGCCCCTTTGTCCTATTATGCAGTACATCATGTTACAAGAGGGATATTTACATTTTAGTAATGTTGCATATGCTCTTATTTAGAGCAACTTACAGTTAGTGCATTCATCTTAAGATAGCTCGGTGAGACAACCACCTATCACAATAGTAAGTACAGGGGTGACATGAGAGAACTTGGTAAGGTTGAAAACCAGGCGGGCTGCAGTGTTCTGGATAAGTTGCAGGGGTTTGATAGTACAAGCAGGGAGCTTGAGGTGGTGGGCCGACATCCAAGTGGAGATATCTGCCAGGCACACAGAGATGTGTGTCGCCGCCTGGGTGTCAGAAGGGGGAAGGAGAAAAGTTGTAGAGTGTCATCTGAATAGCAATGATAGGTGAGACCATGTGAGGAGCCGAGTGACTTGGTGTATAGAGAACAGAGGAGAGGGCCTAGACCTGAGCCCTGGGGGACACCAATAGTGAGATTACATGGTATAGACACAGATCCTCTCCACGTCACCTGGTAGGAGCGGCCTACCAGGTAAGATGCAATCCAAGAGTGTGCAGAGCCTGAGATGCCCAGCCCTGAGAGGGTGGAGACTAAGATCTGATGGTTCGCGGTGTCGAAGACAGTGGATAGATCTAGGAGGATGAGAACAGAGGATAGAGAGTCAACTTTGGCAGTGCGGAGAGCCTCCGTGACACAGAGAAGAGCAGTTCCGGTTGAGTGACCAGTCTTGAAGCCTGACTGGTTAGGGTCAAGAAGATCGTTCTGATAGAGATAACAAGAAAGTTGATCAGAGACAACACACTCAAGTGTTTTGGAAAGAAAAGAAAGAAGGGATACAAGTCTATTTTTTTAGGTCAGATGAGGAGGGGAGCGATTCGGGCCATTTTGGATTCAGAGGGGACGTAACCAGTGCTCAGAGATGAGTTGATAAGGGAAGTGAGGAATGGGAGAAGGTCTCCAGAGATGATCTGGAGAAGGGAGGAGGGGATGGGGTCGAGCGGGCAGGTTGTCGGGCGGCCACACCTCACTAGTTGCAGGATTTCATCTGGAGAGAGAGGGGAGAAAGAGGTCAAGGCGTAGGTTAGTTATATATGAGTGAGACCAGTGGACTCAATAGGTTGAGTGAATGAGTACTGCATGTCGTCAAGCTGCTTTTCAAAGCAGTTGACAAAGTTGTCCAATCAGAGAAGGGTTGCAGGATTAAGGAAGTAGGAGAAGGTGGAAAAGAGTTTCCTAGGGTTGAAATATTTACACACTTATTTGTTTTTATTGTAGGTGTTGGTTAAGTTATTGATTGAAAAATGCAATAAGGCTTGCCTTTTGCAGTGAAATGTGCTTGCTATTTCTGACTGAGTGAAAAGTCAACAAGGTAACAGCACTCCTACATGGATGTTGTGAATAGAGTGGGCTTTACTGAGCATGCACGCACACACACAAGTGGTAGGACAATGCAAAGAAAAATGACTGAATCTGAAGGATTTGAATGTCATCAACAACAGACATGAGAGAGCAGTAGGGATGAGAGTTCCAATATATTCCCCATGGTCAGCGACTGTCATAGAGATAGAGAGAGGTGTGTGTGTGTGTGTGTGTGTGTGTGTGTGTGTGTGTGTGTGTGTGTGTGTGTGTGTGTGTGTGTGTGTGTGTGTGTGTGTGTGTGTGTGTGTGTGTGTGTGTGTGTGTGTGTGTGTGTGTGTGTGTGTCCAATGTCATGGAGCATGGACAAATGCTTAGCTTAACTTTGCCTCATCTTTCACACTGTCTACCCAATGCTAATTTACATTGGCAAGGTGCAATGGAGGATTCATCGGTCACTGAATCCGATGGTCAGATATCCACATGCAGGTCACTCCACAGAAACATGGCTGAATCTGCACTACACCACCACAGCTATTCATCTCAGGTAATTAAGAAGGACAGCATGTTAATCGCAGTTATGTTGACTATCAATCATGCTGTACAGTAGGTCTTTGAGACTGACGCTAGTGGTTTGGGAGATAAATGATGAACGCTGTGTGGATGCCTTCGAACCTGTGCTTGGATCTCTTGATGGGAACACTTTCTGTGCCGTATACTTCTAAGGATGGTTAAACACCGTACTGACATTGACAAAGCTGTTCTGTTGATCTTTGGATATTGTTTTTGTGTGTCTGGGTGCATATGTCGTGCATCTGTTTGTGGATGTCAGAATATTAACTTGCTGATGAAGTGAGTCTCACAACTGTATTTGTAATAGCAACACAGGTTGACTGCCTACTGCTTGACTACCAACACTTCATATAGAATATTGTTTTGAAAATATGAACCCTGGTTGGCAAACCATTTAATTGACTACCGGCACACTTTTCCATCCACTTCAACGACTGCTAACGGGGCAGATAGTGGAATAAAGGACACATTTATTTGTGTGTTCATAAGCACTGAAGTGCTTGAGGTGTATAAATAAATAAATGAATAAATAAAACTTTAAAGCCTTCTCTCACCTCTCTCTGACTGCTGAAAGTGCAGCTATAAAAATATACGTTATTTGTCTGTGAAATATTGCCTTTGTTTTCTTTGAGACATTTTCACACCTGCTTTCTTTACAATCTACTTGTGGTTATTTTCCACAACAACTCCAGGCATAATCCCGTCTCAGAATATATTTTTTTTATCTTTAGTTGATCCAGATGTTTATGCAAATGTATTATTTAGGTAATACTATTTTTACCAAGGACAAAGTGTAGTCCAAGGGATACTAAAGATTTATATTTTGCTATTTATATTCCCTGAATAACTTGTGTCTGTAACATCTCAGCAAGGGGTTGAACCGCATCTGACAGAGATGGTATCTTTCTCTGAGGTGATATTTCAGCGTCTATCATTCCAACAGTTGCCTGTTGCTGATAATTTCTATGGTTGAGAGATGGGGGAATCTACTGGACACTGACATAAACCATTCTGTCAATCAAAGATGGAACCTCAACATTAAACATGATTTGATTTTAGTGGAAACAGTTATAATTTTTACACCTTATTTACACTTTCAACACAGGAAAAGGAAAATGTATTCCGGACGGGTATACAGATGAGTGATGTTGTGAGTGGTTGTCTAAAACATATGAATGCTTTAACACTCTTGGCTGCTTCAGAGCTTCAAAGTCAGAAATCCAATTTTACTTGGGCATTGATTCATAATATCACTTTTGACATATATCAATAAAACACTGTGTGTCTAGAACTATTTTTATAATGTGAGACATAACTTGCCCTTGTCACAATGGCATTCCTTCAAAATCCAGACAACAGAGACATTGAAGTATTGGTTCTGGCCATGTCATCTGTGTTATCTGTCAGACGACCAGACTGGCGCTGTGAACTACAGTCTGGAGAGCCTCTCTATCTCACAACTGGGACAAGTAAATCACTGTAGTCCTGATAACATTCAAGTTCACAGCATTGAAGATGAAAGGAGCCACTTGGGCCACTTCATTCCACTCTACCATGTTCTTTAGAGAGCAGAAGCAAAAGTCCCGGCCTGATCCTCAGCTAAGACAGGTCTCCATTCTAAAGTCCACAGATGTTTTGCCTGTTAGATGATATAAGTAATGTCAAATAGATGCTAGAAATAGAGGAGTCATCCTATTGTCCACTGATGTAAAATGTTGACTTGTCTCATTTAATTGATAAAAACTAAGGCAGTAACATGTTACAGATTCAGAACCATCGATGATATACGTTCCTTATTTTAGCAAATAGACACAATCTATGGGTTTTGGAATGGAGAGCTTAGCTGACGACCAGACATCATCCACTTTTTCTCCCTGCAGGAGGTTTCTTACAATGAATAACTTGGCAGACATTTTTGTAGTGAAACATGTTATTAAGGAATACAGAATCTAAGGAATAGATAGTCCTTTGCTGGCTAACATCACAAAATTTACACACATCACAGCTGCTTCGTCATATGTCAAACATTACACCATATTAGTAGTACCAATGTCAAGCAAGGATGAATGGAGTTTAGGGGAGGAAATGGGGTGGTTGTTTGGCCAGCAGGTTAGCGCTGGGCATTAGCATTGGCCAGGAACCAGGAAGTGGCCAGGGGAAGTTTCTTAAAGTGCCAGCCTGCGTGCTTCCTGTCCTGACTCTGTTTCCATAATGAGATGAAAATGGAGAGGAACAGTTGATTCAAGTTGCACACCACTTTACACATCAGCAGGATGCTTATTTAGAAGTGAGAGGTTATGAGACAATTATAAAGCACATAGGGGAGAAAGAGGGGTAGAAATAGGACAAACATAAAAAGCCATTTCAACAAAAAGAGGCTGCAGAATATTGGCATTACTATGACAATTAATGGATAGATGCCGTCACTGTGTAAGGTTCACATTGTTCACCCCGATTGATTTAGTGATGAGGACTAATTAGCAGTGTTTTAGTACTGGACAAGGCCCATCATTGCTGCACTGTTAGAGACGGTTGCTATGGATGTCAGACAAGAAATGGGGTCTCTCAATATTTCATTTCTCTCTTTCTCTCTCTCTCTCTCTCTCTCTCTCTCTTTCTCTCTTTCTCTGAGGAGCCACCAATCCTGCCCAATAATCTAAAGGTCACTCCAGCTACCAAGCACACATACCGAGAGAGAGAGAGGGGCAGAGGCTACCTGTTGGCTTCGCTGAATAACTTGTCTGTAACATCTCAGCAGGGGGTTGAACCGCTTCTGACAGAGATGGTATCTTTCTCTGAGGTGATATTTCAGCGTCTATCATTCCAACAGTTGCCTGTTGCCGATCATTTCTATGGTTGAGAGATGGGGGATTTTACTGGACACTGACATAAACCATTCTGTCAATCAAAGATGGAACCTCAACATGAAACATGATTTGAATTTAGTGGAAACGGTTATCATTTTTACACCTTATTTACACTTTCAACACAGGAAAAGGAAAATGTATTCCGGACGGGTATACAGATGAGTGATGTTGTGAGTGGTTGTCTAAAACATATGAATGCTTCATCACTCTTGGCTGCTTCAGAGCTTCAAAGTCAGAAATCAAATTTTACTTGGGCATTGATTCATAATATCACTTTTGACATATATCAATAAAACAGTGTGTGTCTAGAACTATTTTTATAATGTGAGACATAACTTGCCCTTGTCACAATGGCATTCCTTCAAAATCCAGACAACAGAGACAGACAAATTGAAGTATTGGTTCTGGCCATGTCATCTGTGTTATCTGTCAGACGACCAGACTGGCACTGTGAACTACAGTCTGGAGAGCCTCTCTATCTCACAACTGGGCCAAGTGAATCACTATAGTTGCTGATAACATTCGAATTCACGGCATTGAAGATGAAAGGAGCCACTTGGGCCACTTCATTCCACTCTACCATGTTCTTTAGAGAGCAGAAGCAAAAGTCCCGGCCTGGTCCTCTGCTAAGACAGGTCTCCATTCTAAAGTCCACAGATGTTTTGCCTGTTAGATGATATAAGTAATGTCAAATAGATGCTAGAAATAGAGGAGTCATCCTATTGTCCACTGATGTAAAATGTTGACTTGTCTCATTTAATTGATAAAAACTAAGGCAGTAACATGTTACAGATTCAGAACCATCGATGATATACGTTCCTTATTTTAGCAAATAGACACAATCTATGGGTTTTGGAATGGAGAGCTTAGCTGACGACCAGACATCATCCACTTTTTCTCCCTGCAGGAGGTTTCTTACAATGAATAACTTGGCAGACATTTTTGTAGTGAAACATGTTATTAAGGAATACAGAATCTAAGGAATAGATAGTCCTTTGCTGGCTAACATCACAAAATTTACACACATCACAGCTGCTTCGTCATATGTCAAACATTACACCATATTAGTAGTACCAATGTCAAGCAAGGATGAATGGAGTTTAGGGGAGGAAATGGGGTGGTTGTTTGGCCAGCAGGTTAGCGCTGGGCATTAGCATTGGCCAGGAACCAGGAAGTGGCCAGTGGAAGCTTCTAAAAGTGCCAGCCTGCGTGCTTCCTGTCCTGACTCGTTTTCACTAATGAGGGGAAGATGGAGAGGAACACTTGACTCAAGTTCCACACCACTTTACACATCAGCAGGATGCTTATTTAGAAGTGAGAGGTTATCAGAAGATTATAAAGCACATTGGGGAGAAAGAGGGGTGGAAATAGGACAAACATTCAAAAGCCATTTCAACAGAAAGAGCCTGCAGAATGTTGATACTGCTATGACTAATAATGGATAGATGGCGTCACTGTGTAAGGTTCACATTGTTCACCCGGATTGACTTTGTGATGAGGACTAATTAGCAGTGTTTTAGTACTGGACAAGGCCCATCATTGCTGCACTGTTAGAGATGGTTGCTATTGGGGTCAGACAACAAATGGGGTCTCTCTCTCTTTATCTCTCTTTTTTTCTTTCTCTCTCTCTCTCTCTCTCTCTCTCTCTCTCTCTCTCTCTCTCTCTCTCTCTCTCTCTCTCTCTCTCTCTCTCTCTCTCTCTCTCTCTCTTTCTCTCTCTCCCTCTCTCCCTCTCTCTCCCTCTCTCTCTCTCTCAATCGCTCAATTCAATTCTCCCTCTCTCCCTCTCTCTCCCTCTCCCTTTCTTTCTCTGAGGAGCCACTAATCCTGCCCAATAAAGGCCACTCCATCTACAAAGCACACAAACCAATAGAGAGAGAAGGATAAAGCCCCTTAAATGGAATTTGAATTGAGGGTGTATATGCATAAAGGGGGGTGGGGGACAGAGGGGGGCAGGATATGAAGAGTGGAAGGGGAAGACACACAGACAAGGAGGGAGGAGATGGACATTTAAAAAGAGAAGGTTATATTGAGAGGAAGATAAGAAATTGATTATGAAATAGGGGAAAAGGGGTATCAAAGGAGCTTGTAAAAGCTTGTAAAATCCTGTAAAATCTTGTGAGGGTTTTAGGTGCCAAGCCAAATTTCTTCAGCCTCCTGAGGTTGAAAAGGCGCTGTTGCGCCTTCTTCACCACACTGTCTGTGTGGGTGGGCCATTTCAGTTTGTCAGTGATGTGTACGCCGAGGAACTTGACGCTTTCCACTGCGGTCCCGTCGATGTGAATAGGGGGGTGCTCCCTCTGCTGTTTCCTGAAGTCCATGATCAGCTCCTTTGTTTTGTTGATGTTGAGTGAGAGGTTATTTTCCTGGCACCAGGAAAGTTCCTTGAGTTGGAGGCATGCGTGGCCATGCAGTCATGGGTGAACAGGGAGTACGGGAGGGGGCTGAGCATGGACCCTTGACATGCCCCTGTTTTTAGGATCAGCGAAGTGGAGGTGTTGATTCCTATCTTCACCACCTGGGGGCGGCCCGTCAGCAAGTCCAGGACCCAGTTGCACAAGGCGGGCTTCAGACCCAGGGCCCTGAGCTTAATGATGAGCTTGGAGGGTACTATGGTGTTGAATGCTGAGCTATAGTCAATGAACAGCATTCTTACATAGGTATTCCTCTTGTCCAGATGGGATAGGGCAGTATGCAGTGCGATGGCAATTGCATTGTCTGTGGATCTACTGGGGCGGGAAGCAAATTGAAGTGCGTCTAGGGTGTCAGGTAAGGTAGAAAGCTGCTTGTTCCAGCAACTTGTGTAGTGAACATTCCAATGGCTGCTGTGTATCAACTTAGTGCTTGATGCACACTGGGTGGTGGTACGCATGGTGATGGTGGCTCAGGTGAGTGACTCCCAAATCCTGGTCCTTTAGTTGAGTCATGTCTGCACCAACACAACAGAGGAGAAGGTGTTAGCGGTTCCAAACCTTTGACTTGTTAGTTCATGCCTCAATATAATACAGTGCATTGCCTTGAATTCGTTTAGGATTTGGGGAATGTGAAGAGACTCCTGTTTGCATGAAGGGGTAAGTATGTCTGTCAGAGCTATATGTTAGTTGATTATACAGACATTTTGGAATTTTCAACATAATAATATTTCTCACAAAAACAAGAATTGATGCAGTCAATCTCTCCTCTACTTTGAGCCAAGAGAGACTGAAATGCATACTGTTGACATTAGCCCTCTTTGACAGTAGCCCACTTTACCATATCACCTCGCAATAGTCAAGATTAGATAAAACTAGAGCCTGCAGGACTTGTTTGGTCAACTGTGGTGTTAAAAATGCTGAGCATCTCGTTATCACAGACAGACCCCTCCCCATCTTACAACAATTGAGCCAATATGCGTTGACAATGAGCATTTACAGTGTAAGGTGACACCAAGAAGTTAAGTCTCTTTAACTTGCTCAACAGCCACATCATTAATTACCAGATTCAGCTGAGGCCTAGAACTTAAGGAATTATTTGTACCAAATACAATGCTTTTAGTTTTATACAGTGTTCAGGACTAGTTTATTAATAGCCACCCTTTCCAAGTAGACTACTACTCTTTGTTTTTCCTAAAGCAAACATATTATTTTGATGAGTTCCTGGTGATTTTACAGTATTGTTTTTTACCCCTAACTAACGCAGAGCTTCAGAGAAGTCCTTATTGAGGAAGATTTTGGTTCTTCTCAGGTTCTTGACTCGCTCCAGAACAGCCACCTTGTCCTTGTAGGGGGTGCGTACTGGCGGCAGAGAAGTCAGGCGCAGGAGAGCAAAAACTGATTTACAATGGCGCAGTTTAATAAACAAAACCACCATAAACAGAACAATAAATCAATGGCTAAACAAAACCCATTTCACACCAGCATAACGTGCACAAGCACTACAATAAACAATTCTTGTCAAGGACATGGTGGGGAACAGAGGGTTAAATACACAACATGTAATGATGGAATTGAAACCAGGTGTTTGGGAAGACAAGACAAAACAAATGGAAAATGAAAGGTGGATCGGCGATGGCTAGAAGACCGGTGACGTCGACCGCCGAACGCCGCCCGAACAAGGAGAGGGACCGACTTCGGCTGAAGTCGTGACAGTCCTTTAACCTCAGGAACTTTACCACTATCGACCTGGGTCTGTCACCTGGGCTGGAGATTCCAGTCCTGCAGGCGCTCTCCACCTCAATCTTCCTAAGATCCATCCGCAGCTTTTCATCAATACGTTTCCTCATTTTCTTCTCAGACTCCATCGAGGTCTCATGTGGAGACTGTGATTCCATCCACAGCAATGTTATTTGAGTGTCCTTGTCGATCATTCTGTTTTCCTGTCATTGCTATCATAGATTCATAGACAGTGCTGATGTCATTTCTAGAGGACTTACAGTTAGTTGTCATCTTGCTGCAGTCCTGTTTCATCACATCAAGCTCTCCTTGGGGGAAATGCAAACCGTTTTTCAGGTGCTGGACCAATATCGTGTATTATTTTGTTGGTTTTATCCACCAATATTTGGACAAAACTCTTATAGCTATTCTCCTGCTGTTGTAACAGCTCCGTTTATAATCATTTTTGTTGGTTTAAAATATCTTTCACCTACGCTAGAGAAACTGCAGCTCTGCAGCTTTAGGTGGCATGGTAGCAGCGTCAGCTAATGTTGGTAGCTATACCACGCATCTCCAGCCAGGTCAGGTCATTGGGAATCAGCAACAGGCAGCAGCGAATACAGCCACAAGCCCGGGACACTTCCGCGGTTCCAGCCACAAGGGCTAACCGCGTCATGGCCGTGTTCAAGCTTTTCATGGAAAACCCTGCTAGCTTGATAGCTAGTAGCTAGCTATGCCAAACAACTTCATACTTTTTGGCCTGGCAGGATCCTGGGACAGATAGTAGTGGTCACAGCAACTGGGGCTAACCGCATCACGTGATCCCTTCACAGCAGTAGTCTAATTCTCCTTCTCAGTGAGGAGACTAAAAGTACTTTTCCAGCGTTGTGCAGTTAGACCCCTGATTCTCTTCTAATTACGATTCCAATGTAATTGGAATTACAGATAACCACTGGGCTCCTGTTTCTTTATTGATCTGAGGGAGAAGGAGAGAGAAAAGATAGAGTGAGAGATGAAGATTGGAGGAGAGATTAATTGGCTTTCAGCTTTCAGTTTCCTGTCGCACATTTTTACGAGGCGCAGATAAAAAGGAGCACTTCTGTGACGCATTTCCATACTGATGGAATTAAGAGTGAGAGATAGACAGAGACAGAAACAGAGACAGAGACAGAAGAGAGAGAAAGAGACTGAAGAGAGAGAAAGAAACTGGAGGGAGGGAGGGAGATAGGAGAGTGAAAATAGATGAAAGAGGCCTAATTGCTCACAGCTCCCAAGGAGGAGAGTGCCAGGTGGCCAGATGCAAAAAGACCAGAACCCAAGACACCTGTGTCACTTGCAAGCGACGTGTTTTTGGGAAGTGTGTCAATCAGTTGAAAGTGGTAAAGATTTGTATCCACTGTTAGGACAAGGGATAACCGCTAAATGAAATCCAACTTGTGCCATTGCGTGAAAACGCCCACCATGGAAGGACACTGACAATAATTGACTATTTTTGACTGCTATCGTATCAACACATATATTAATTATAATGCCATTATTGCTTTTGTGCTGATTTTCACTATTTATCAAGCACACATATTATTTTACTGTGCGTTTTGCTGACCGTGCATCTTTGTGGTTGGGGTATTTTGTAAAAAAAGATGTTATAAAAATAAGCTGTTACCGTGTTCCAACACATGTTTCTGTTTAATAGATGTAACAAAGGCTATCCACAAATAAAAATGATTGAACACGTTTTTTTTTCTGTTTTTGCATACAGTATAGACTACAGTAACATAAACTAAAGAAAATGCTGTATCATTATTTGAAATGGTAAAAAAACAACATATTTTAATGTTACCTAACACCTTCATGAATACAACCAAATGATTATTTTTAGCAATAGCATATATGAAATGTATTATTTACACTGTTAGAATGTTGCAGTCAGAATGACTGCTCATTAGCTTGAAGGGGGTCCCTCGAGGCCCAGTGGTTCCAGTGTTAAATCATGCTATTAGCTGGTGGAGTTAGCTATTTAATCCCTTTGTAATCCCATGTGTGTACCATTTCTAACCCTGGCATAAATGCTTTATCACTCTTTTTGATGGTGAGCAGTTCACTCCTATATCATCCAGTGAATGTAATCCTGGCGAGAGAGTCAGAGTCCAGAGAGAGTCCAGAGAAAGAGAGAGTCCAGAGAGAGAGAGAGAGAGTCCAGGGAGAAAATAAATGGAAAGAATCAAAAGCAGCTTCCAAAAATAATTATGTGATTTCCAAAGGTGGGTCCCCCAAAGGGGTTGAATCAACCTTCAGGCTGCCGTCTTTCGGATGAGACATTAAATGGGTGTCCTGACTCTCTGGTCACTAAAAGATCCCATGGCACTTATTGTAAGAGTAAGGGTGTTAACCCCGGTGTCCTGGTTAAATTCCCAATCTGGCCCTCATACCATCATGGTCACCTAATCCTCCCAGGGTTTACAATTGGCTCATTCATCCCCCCTCCTCTCCCCTGTAACTATTCCCCAGGTTGTTGCTGTAAATGAGAATGTGTTCTCAGTCAACTTACCTGGTAAAATAAGGGTTAAATAAAAATAAAAGATCTGATTGATTGATCTAATCTGTTAGACTTTGTGTCTTTCATGAATACGGCTGTCACGCCTGAAAGGCATTTCAGTGTGTAAAATATAATACAACACATTTTATGATCACCCCTGAGCTATAAGGCCATCATTCAATTTTTCCCTGGTTGTAAAAGTCTTGGCCAGGTCTTGGTTTATGATGCCCCGCTGACCTCTATGTTGACTGAGTAATGTGAACGTCTTGTCATATAAGCACACAGATGTTTCATCTCACAATGACATGATGAACCTCATTTTAGACTTAGCATCTACTTGTGGAGATGAGATCTTCAATAACTCCTTGGTTCGGAATAGAACCGTGCATCAACACAGCAAGTAGTCTATCATTTTCCTTAGTCCCCATCTCTACATTATGACCCTGACAGAATGAAAGTCATCAAAGGAATTGATACATAATAGAATATTTGTCTGCATGTGCCAATACCGGCAATTTGATTTGGACGTGAAAGTGTCACTGGGGGTAAAGTAATCACATAATTGCTAGACACTATCAGCAGACTACTGTCATTGAAATTCTGAATGGCGACATGTGAATGGCAACTTAATTAATTTCACCCTCCTGTGGAGATGGCCTCTCACAGACAATCCAGAAACATAGAAAGAGTTGAATTATATCTGTGTGGCTATTGGTGGATTCCAACATTCTTGAAACAATTTTGATGGTGATTGTCATCCAACGACCACCTTAGGTTAAAGGTATAGACATCATTAAGAAAAATTCAAGAAGATTAGCTTTGAATAACATTGAAAACTCAGTGCCCTTGAATGAGAGTCACATACACTGTGTTATTAATCCCCGATGACAGTGTTCTTTTGGAGCATTCATTAAAGCAATCAGCTAAAATTGGTGCATGGGCATACATGTAGCCAATACTGATTAAATAGTATCCCACAGTTGGATTTACAACACATATCCAGGCTTTCATTGCAATGTGAACAAAAGATAAACATTTTCAAACTATCTTTTCAACTCTTCAGTGAGTTCCACCATATACCACCATAGTGTACCATATCTAGGCTACTAATGAATGTTTTCCTTCAGTTCATGTAATGTAAAATGACTGATCAAGAGCAATCATGGTCATTGTCATCATGGTCTATTTGCAAGTGTGGAACCATTTTGGAAGTAATCACTGCTCTGCTAAAGCTTTAGTGTCCCACTCTCTAAAAGTTCAGACCAATTTGCACTTAAAAATGAATGGTATCGCTCACAACCATAGCTGTCTTTTTACAAAACAGCTTTTTTAAAGCTCACGTGGAGAATGTGTTATTGTGTGACTTGATGAAACTGTAATCACCTCTCTCGTTTGAAAATGCCAGAGTTCCTCCATAGTTGTGAGTGTATTTATTTTTAATCGTTTCCAGAGTCAAACTGCTACATTAATGTTTGAATCGCTACCTGACTCTTTCTCTGTGATGGAATAGGTGAGTGGCCAACTTGCTGGCGGGGATAAATAGCTCTTCTCAGTCAACCGTGATAGACCACATACATTTCTGGTCCGGTTTCCCTCCATCATTTTCTGTCGGTCCCTTTAATTATCTCTAATTTGAGATCTCAACATTATTATTGATGTTATTATTATTAATACCTCAATTAGACTCAGATCCACATTCCACAGATATAATTTTAGTCACACAACTATCTCTGAGAACTGTTGCAACCTCAGTAATTGTTACATAGAAATGCGCTGTATTTTTCATTAAAATAATACATTGCCCATTCTCGCCCTGCATGTAGACCAATTGAACAGAAGGAAATATCATAGCTTTGAACTTAGTCAAACTTAGTAAAACTTTTTGTTGTACAATGTTTTATGAAGTTTTAGATTAACATTGCTTTCTCTCTGATTAGTGATGCTCCAGAACTTTTGTATAATTTCAGCCAGTAGTTTTGAAAGGGGCCAAAACCGGTCCTCGTTTTTTTGGTCTATTACGTCATCCGTTTCGTATTATATGTTATGTCCTGCAAAACAAAAATATATACACTGAGTGTACAAAACATTAGGAACTTTCCATGACATAGACTGCCCAGGTGAATCCAGGTGAAAGCTACAGTATGATCCCTTATCGATGTCACTTGTTATATCCACTTCAATCAGTTTAGATGAAGGGGAGGAGACAAACAGGTTAAACAAGGATTTTTTACGCCTTGAGACGACTGAGTTGAATCGGCATGACAAAAGATGATGAATGTGTGGTAAAATATTTGATGAATGTGTGGCAGTGTGGTAAAATATTTGCAGTGAAACAAAATTTGAGGTTACACCAACAGAAAAACACCCTAGTTGAGAGCTCCGTGAACATGGTTATGCCTAACATTTTTAGAAAGCATTAGACCAGAACCTTGACGATGTTTGACGTCCAAGTTTGAACATTAGTCATGAAGATTAAGCTATTTTGTATTTGAACATTAGATTAGGTTAAATAGCCTAATCTTCATGACTATTGTTCAAATACAAAATAGCCTAATGTAATAATGTATGTAACATGTAATTGAAGTGCCTTAATGTGGTTGGACCCCAAGGGATCCCTAATAAATACAAAGACAATAGATTGAGACATGTATAGTGTATGTGTGCCATTCAGAGGGTGAATGGGCAAGACAAAATATTTAAGTGCCTTTTGAGTGTGTCAAGAACTTCAACGCTGCTGGGGGTTTCACACTCAACGGTTTTCCATGTGTATCAAGAATGGTCCACCACCCAAAGGACATCCAGCCAACTTGACACAACCATGTGAAGCATTGGAGTCAACATGGGCCAGCATCCCTGTGGAATGCTTTCGATGCCTTGTAGAGTCCATGTCCCGACGAATTGAGGCTGTTCTGGGGGCAAAATGCGGCTCAACTCAATATTAGGATGGTATTCCTAATGTTTTGTACACTCTGTATATTTGATATTTTTTAGGTATTCATATGATATGTTACAAATCTAATTCGTACAATATGTTACAAATTTGTTGTGCTTAAAATCCCAGACTGCATCTTTAGCTAGGTTTTCATCCAATTGGCGACAAATTTTCACGCAAAAATTATACAATCTGCATAAATAAAATATACGCATTTTCCCACCAGTGATATGTTTCCACAAAATGGACTTGTTGAGGATAAGAATCAGTGCGTGATTACGTTGTGCACACAAAATTTACTTTTTTACTTCAATTTTCACATACCAAATAAAAATCTAAAGGTCTATATTTTTATTTGTCAAACGAAAGTCAAGCTTCGATCATCATGTGAACAGAATAAGACCCTTGATATTTATTTGAAAGCAGCATCAAGCTCATCACCGTGCACTTTCACCACTCTGTGAAGTTCATCATAATTTATTTAATCTCTAGCCTGAAAAACTGCATGGTTTCTCAAGTCATACTGGGAGGACCAAACACCATATCATCGTGTGACTCCAAATTTACTTCAATATGATGGTTATTATATAAATACTTGTGCATAAAGGCGGTTCCACCACCATTTCCCGCAATAATTAATTTTACAAACACAAAAAGATCCCACCATGACAAACAAACAAAATATCTGTCGGCATTTATAAAATTACACCAAAACTTCCGTTTTCCATCACAGCTGTTGTGTTTTTTTTTTTTATACGATATGACTTTACTCGCTTAAAAACTTTGAATGGAAATGTGTTTTTTGAAACTGATTGTTGTGTGACCTGAAATTCAATAAAAGTAAAAATCATTGAGGTCATAACGTTTGGAGAATTTAACTTGAATGATCTTTTTCAGGACATGCTGTCTAAGACAGCGTGTTATTTTACCATTCCCAGGTAATGAGGGCATTACGATGGTTGCCTCAAGTTTAAATTTCCTCCGGACTGCTAAACAACCGAAGTGATATGTGTAGGCCTATGTTCCTGCATCAGGGTGTCTATAGTATGATTACTATGATGTAGTAGAGTATATCTGTAGAAAGTTCAGTGTGTTTTTGTAGTTGGGCACCCCTGGTGTAGCTGCCGGATTGCACCTTTTGTCTGCTTTAATTGAGTTACATGTATCTCTAACCCCCCACTGAATTGGGGCACAAATGTAATTTGGAAATGCTGCATCCTCTCAGCATCAAATTATTTTCGACTTGTCCTGTGTTGGAGATTGTGCTTGAGGCTGCATCTTCGCGTTTGCGACTCCCTGGATCCTTTTCTGTACATGTTTTAATTCAAGTGTCTCGCCTCTGTATTTTGTGTGAGCCACCGCTCCCCCCCCCCCCCCCCCCCCCCCCCCCCCCCCTCAGTGTGGCTTGCATGGCTGCTTGTGTAATTGAGTTTGGGGTTGAGGCCCGGTGCTTCCACCCTCACACAAATCGTCCTCTCATTACCCAGCTCTAATTGGGATTAGTGCTGTGATTTGTTTTGGTCTTGCTAATTAAGGCTGTGGCTAGAGACTGGGTACAGCTTTTCCCTACTTCTATTAGAACAGGGACACCGGGAGGTGGGGGGCTAGGTGGTGATGAGGGAGTGTGCATGATTGACTTCTAGAATGGGGAAAGTGAAACTTTTTTTTATAATTTTTGACCAAAGACACACTAAAGTATATGACTCAAAAAAGGCTATAGCATCAAAGGCACTATGCCTAAAAGTGTTACCTTAATGGATCATATGTTTGGAACATGTCCTATCTAGTACCTCTCCTTCGTAACTCGATTCACCACCCATCATCCACCCATTAACTCCCTATCTTCGCTTGATTTCTCTAAATGTTCTACTCATTAGAGGGCTGTTTAGGATGTACCAGACAATGTCATTCTGGTGACCCTCTAAGAGCACAGTGTCACTAATGAATAAGCTCTCAGCTTTTTCACACATTTTAAAAGCCTGCAGATCCAACATCCTGCATCTTTTTCTCCATAATGGACCATGGCATGTAGCATGGTGAGTGCCATTGTCCACTTTATTATTAGCTAGTGATCCCCAAAATATGCTGTTCAAACATGGGTGAGATTCATCCTGTGGGAATAATGTAAAAGCTCTTTTAGCCATTTTACAGAGAGGAAAATACTAACAATTACAGCACTAGTTTTACTTATTTCTTTTAAAGATTGAGTGCTCCACGTCATTTCTGTAACCTTGGGATGAATACCGGTGGCCCATGCCTCACAGATGTAATCCATTAAAGTCAAGGCAACATATTTCCTCCCTATTCATCTGTTTTGAAGTGACCTGCTGAGTACTTCGTATAGAATGGAATTATGGGAAATGCAGGTGGAAGTCGCCACTGACCTCATCATATTTATCAGGCTACAGAAGAAGAGGAGAGGGCAAAGTGGTCAATAATAGAGGGACATCTAGGGAAACCTGGGTTAGACACCCATATATATTGTGTACACACAAACACACACATACACACAAATATTTTCGAACCAAACAAGTTGAAGTGATGGACAGCAATGATCAATGCACAGTTCAATAACTCCTGTCAATAAAAATGCTGCTGGTATTGGACAAGATTATGATGTTCTCAGCACGGTTACTGGCCCTGGTATCTTCTGTGTGGAGCAGATCAGTCTAAGTTATATTATCATGTTTGGTTCGTGGCGATCAATCTGGGTCGCTCATGTGAAATTGAAAAGGCTCAAGCATGGGCTTTCATCCAAGTGGTGAAAATGATCTTGCTTGTTGACATTGAACCTCTACTTCACAACCTCAACTCTTTTGTAGAGAGAGGGAGAGGGAGAAAGAGGGATATAAAAGTGTGGGGGGGAATAAAGGGGGCTAATAGAGAAAGATAGAGGGGTGAGAAAGATATAGGTACAGGGAGAGGGGGAGATAGAGAGGGATACAGATAATGAGATGGAGAGAGACTCATTAGTAGCATTTGATTAGAGTAAGGGTGTCTTTCATCAGTAGAGGACCATGTGTTTTGATCTCGCCCACTCTGTACATGCAGATGAGTCTGTCACGTTAAAAGATGAGGAGGCCCTCTCCACTTAATGGCAGCCCTGATGGCAGAGACAAGCTATTGCGGCGATCAAATCTAATCGTTGTCCTTGTTGTTGTATACACCCTCACTCAAAATTTGGGTGTGGGTGGTTGTGTGCGTGTTTGTGTTTGTGTTTGCGAGTGTGTGCTTATGAATGTAGGTGCTCATATCTCTGTGTGCTTGTCAGAATAAGTGTTCCTTTTAAAGTCTAAAGTGTATTTCCGTGTGTGAGTGGAGAATACCTGTCCCAGATCTACAGAATTCCAATGCAACAAGGTGTGAGATGACTGAAACTTCGGGCTTTCTAACGGTCTAATAACTGAGCCAGTCCCCCCATTGTTGTTATTTTGTCCTCAGCTGTGGTGGGTGCAGGTTGTGGTGGGTGCAGGCTGTCAATTAATCTGCTTTTGATAGCCATCCATTGATGCTGATCTTCTGTAGCATCTGATATGTGTAAAGAGGCTCTCTACCTATCTGCCATTAAATCTCAGGATTACCACCACCTCCATTCACATAGCCCCTGTTCAACCGATGGGGTGTATGACTTTCGCATATGTAGCCACATTGTTTTCTCTGATAGCATTCTTTGTGCCTGGTGCTATTAATTACTGTGTTATTGCCGTTCAAATCCTTGGGAAGGGCATCAAGATAGGAGGGGAGGTTATGAGAGGAAAGCTTACCTTTCTCTTCTCCTCCTGATCTGTCAGTGGAGTCAGCCATGTTTTTAAATGTGTCCGATGAAGGATTCAAGCCTTGAACTTCCTCATTATCGACAACCTCTGCAACCTGCCGAACTTCAAAGAACGTTCACAGTCAGCTCTTAACACCCCCAACTCAACACCAGCCCAATGCTTGTCACCCTGCTCTAGTTTCCCCCGGCTATTTACATCAGCTGCAACTTTCTCTGCTCTTTTTTATTTAATTTTTGTTGGATTGTATGGTAAGTTGCAGGTAGGGGAAGCAGTAATACCAGAATACGTTTGGTTGTAGGATGCATAACAAGCTTGTAGCTTGTGGAAGAGCAATAATGATGCATCTTTTGTCCATGACACCCTCTTGTTCGTCAATTTCTAGCTCTGTCTTCTCCTTGCAAACCTTTGCCACCTCGTTGAGTCTCCTTTTCAAGATAGTGACTTTCAAATTATTGGGTTGCTTTGCATGCTGGCTCCTTCATTATGCTCTATGTTTATGTGACTGGTATATACAAACACCTCCATGATGACATTATCAGAAAACTGTACAAAGAGCAAAAATGTTTTGTGAAGAACAGTGTCATCCAGGGGAAAATGACAATGTGTGTTAAAGTAGTAGAGTGGTAAAATGTTACTGCAATGTCATTGTAAACTACAGAAATGACACAAAATGGATGGCCATTCTCCCACAATGTACTGGACTGGAGTTAATTATTATTATTATTGAGCTGCTAGTCCAGTCCTGGAGCATTTACTATTATGGGATAGTACTCCCAGCTAATAGAGGTGTGTGTGTGCAGGGCCGGTCCTGACCGCTCTGCCTTCCTATCTAAGGGGGCGTGGTTATGGCGTTGAACTGAGCGGATGTGTTTTTAGTGCTGTCCTGCCAATGTCGGCTAAACTTCTTTTAATCTCTTATTTTAAATCCTCTCAACACGAACAGCAATTTTATTGGACAATTTCCAATAAAAGGCCAGTTCGCCCTGCAAGCTCCTCACACCACGTAGTCCGACATGACAACCAACGATGTAGACGATCTAAACTAGAACCAGAACCAGAACCAAGGGGTTTTGGAAGCAATCTCTGCCATGAGGACAGACTTTTCCACCAAACTCAAAGGTGTCCTGACAGGGATTAGTGAGGTTAAACGTGACCTACAAGCCTACTCCACGCGCTTGGACAAAGCAGAGGAACGCAATAGCATGGTGGAAGATACTGTCATCACTGTCAAACAACGATCGAAAAGCTGGAAAAACTGGTGGTGGACCTTACTTCAAAACTAAGCTCGCTCAAGAACCACCACAGGCCTAATTTGAGACTGGTTAATCTACCCATAAAAGTGGAAAATGGTGACGCAGTCGCATTTCTCGAGAGATGGCTTCTTGAAGCATTCGGGCCAGACAACTTTCCGGACCCCCTGCGCATCGAAAGAGCCCATTGGCTTCTGGCTCCTACAGGCCCAAGAAACAACCCCTCTACTCGAGTCCGTATCATGAAGTTTCTCAACTTTCAAGAAAAAGTCAGAGTGATGCGGAAAGCCAGGGCTATGGGCAAGGTGATGTACGGGGACCAAGATATCATGTTTTGTTACTTGGTAGCTACTAGCAGCCGACCCTATGTTGTGGATCATCTACAACTATTTTGGACTGACCATACTGTAACGTTAAGGTTAGTCAGGCTTCACTAACTAGCATTACAGTTTTAGGTGGAGCTATTATTGGTTACTTTTCAAACAGATACTACATGATATTTCACATAACGTCTTGCAAGATATGCCTTTTGTTTTGTTCGTGAGGAGTAATGGCAGAGAGAAGGCAGGAGACACTTTGTTTTGTTTAGCATCGCTTAGGTTGGACTTCTCCCTTTAATGGATCAGTCGTCCACCAGGCTACACTTAGGGGGAGGTGGGAGAGGAAGGTTGGGTGTCTCGGGTTAGGGAGACAAGGGAATGGGGTTCTGTGTTTTACTGTTAGGATAGAGTTATGTTTGTTTGTTCCAACAGATCTTTACATTTGTGACCCGATTCAGGAAACTAGGCGTATGTTGCAAGTCACGACTTCACAGGAGAGCCGTTTGAACATAAAACATATTTTTTGATCAAAATGCATTTTTTTGGCAGATATGCCTTCTCGAAAACATGTGAACTTTCATTTCCTTTATAACAAACTTGTATGCCATCTATAAATACAAATAAAATTGTTAAATTATGAGCCTTGTTGGTTAAGCCACAGAAAAAGTCAGCAACCTTCCCACTAGCCATGATTGGTTGAGATAATGAGTGGGCTGGACATGCTGAGAGATGAGTTCGGATTGGTCTGCCATACAGTGAGGGAAAAAAGTATTTGATCCACTGCTGATTTTGTACGTTTGCCCACTGACAAAGAAATGATCAGTCTATAATTTTAATGGTAGGTTTATTTGAACAGTGAGCGACAGAATAACAACAAAAATCCAGAAAAACGCATGTCAAAAATGTTATAAAATGATTTGCATTTTAATGAGGGAAATAAGTATTTGACCCCCTCTCAATCAGAAAGATTTCTGGCTCCCAGGTGTCTTTTATACAGGTAACGAGCTGAGATTAGGAGCACACTACCTGTTGGGGCTACAGGTTAGCAATGAACCCCGAGCCGGGATTGCTAACAAGGCTGGAAATTCAAAACATCAAAAATCTAATAATTTCAATTTCTCAAACAATCAACTATTTTACACAATTTAAATGATAAACATCTCCTTAATCTAACCACATTGTTCGATTTTCAAAGAGGCTTTACGGCAAAAGCATAAAGTTAGATTATGTTAGGACAGTACATAGCCACAAAAGTACAAACATCCATTTTCAATTCAAGGTCAGGCATCACCAAAAGCAGAAACCAGCTTGAATTATGCACTAACTTTTGTCAATCTCCATCAGATGACACTCCTAGGACATTATGTTATACAATACATGCATTTTTTGTTCCATCAAGTTCATATTTATATCCAAAAACAGCATTTTACAGTAGCGTGAAATTCAGATTTTTTTCTTCTCTGAAATGCTTCTGGTGAACATAACAAAATTACTATTCGAAAACATTGGTAAATTATAATATTGTCATTCAAAGAATAATATATTATCATCTCGTAATTGCTACCGAATGGCCAGATCTCAAAATAACTTTACTGGGAAATCACATTTTGCAATAAACGGGGTGCTATGCTAAGAACAACAGGCTATGCTATACAGTTAGCATCATCTAAAATCGATAATAACATTGTAAATACCCCCTTACCTTTGATTATCTCCATCAGAAGGCAGGATCCCAGGTCCGGAAGGCATTCCAGGTCCGGAACAAATGTGGTTTCTTTTGACAAAGTTCATAATTTATGTCCAAATAACACCAAGTACTTAGCGTTCATTATGCTCCCACAAAACGTGGTGTGGGGCTGGTAAAATCACGCCGAAAAGCTAAAAAAACCTAGTAAATAATCTATTTATGTTCGTTCAAACATGTCAAATGTTGTTTAGCATTAATCTTTTGGTCCATTTTTAACGTTAAACATCAGTAATATTTTCACACAACCTATCCTATGTCTAGATAAAAAATGATGACAAACTCACGTCTCTCAGATTTATGCGCAGGCGCAAAAAAATGAAGTGATGACATGTCAACTTCCTTGGATTCTAATTTGCTCTCTGTTTATCATAGACGCTTCAAACAACTTTATAACGATCGTTGACATCTAGTGGAAGCCGTAGGTGTTGCGAAATGAATCCTTTCTCACTATGGTATCTATAAAACAATGACACTAAATAGTACAGTCACAAAATCCACATTTTTTTGGATCTATTTTTCACAGGTTTTTGCCTGCAATATGAGTTTTGTTATACTTACAGACACCATTCAAACTGTTTTAGAAAATTCAGAGTGTTTTCTATCCGAATGTGTTAATAATATGCATATCCTAGCTTCTGAGTTGGTGTAGGAGGCAGTTAAAAATGGGCACATATTTTTTTCAAAATGTCTCAATACTGCCCCCGAGCCCCAACAGGTTAAAGGGAGTGCTCCTAATCTCAGTTTGTTACCTGTATAAAAGACACCTGTCCACAGAAGCAATCAATCAATCAGATTCCAAACTCTCCACCATGGCCAAGACCAAAGAGCTCTCAAAGGATGTCAGGGACAAGATTGTAGACCTACACAAGGCTGGAATGGGCTACAAGACCATCGCCAAGCAGCTTGGTGAGAAGGTGACAACATTTGGTGCGATTATTTGCAAATGGAAGAAACACAAAAGAACTGTCAATATCCCTCGGCCTGATCTCACCTCGTGGAGTTGCAACGATCATGAGAACGGTGAGGAATCAGCCCAGAACTACACGGAAGAATCTTGTCAATGATCTCAAGGCAGCTGGAACCATAGTCACCAAGAAAACAATTGGTAACACACTACGCCGTGAAGGACTGAAATCCTGCAGCGCCCGCAAGAGCAAAACAAGATGGGTGATGCTAAAGCTTAAGAGGGTGTGAACGATGCTGAATGGGTGTTGTCAAAGAAGAGCTCTTCACTATATACCAAAACATTCAAAAGCCATTTTCTGAAAAGTGATTTTACAAGTTGATCAACTTTCAAAGCATAATTACTTTCCCATTGTTCCTCAAATGCAGTGTATGATATACCATTTTGTAGCTCTGAGTCTCTACTTTTATCCAATGTAAAAAAACACATTGTTTTGTCAAAATGTTGCTACATAAGACCGAATCCAGGTTGTGAATCACATATTTTCATCACTACAAAAAATGAATGTGGTTCTTGTGGTTACTAAACATATTTTAGATATGCCTTTATGCTATAGCTTGTTCCATGTTTACATCTTTGCTTAAATGACTTCAAATAGAAAACTGAAATTTACTTTGTGGAATGTCTGTGGAATTTGTTAACTATCCAAGCTTTAACAGGTTATTACTAGGCTTAAACAACTTCAGTCATCTATTGTGTTTCTACAAGAAACTCACTTGTTGAAAGATGAGCTTCTTAAAGTACGCAGGAGATGGGAAGGCCAAGTAATAGCATCATGTTTCTCCTCTCATTCTTGTGGTGTTATGGTTTTAATTCACAAATCTGTTCAAGTGGATAATATTATAACTAATACAGCTGGTAGATACATTTTGATTCAGGGAAATAT
The DNA here is from genome assembly GCF_965601325.2 of Salmo salar. Lineage (NCBI taxonomy): Eukaryota > Metazoa > Chordata > Actinopteri > Salmoniformes > Salmonidae > Salmo > Salmo salar. The sequence goes on from NC_138291.1 coordinate 68,502,721, forward strand.
TTTGAATAAGCGTATTAATCTGGTTAATATTAATGGTCCTAATGATGATAATCCCAAATTCTTTGAGAATGTATTTATATTGATAGCCACCCTTTCTGGTAAAGTCCTAATGGCAGGGGATTTTAATTGCACTCTTGATCCTCATCTAGATCGCTCCTCTGGTTTAACCTCTTGGGGCTAGGTGGGACGCTAGCGTGCCACCTGTGGTGCACTCCATCAACAGCAGGTGCATTTCAAGAGCGGCAAATTTGAATCCAAATAAATGTCAAAATTCAAATTTTTCAAAAATACAACTATGTTACACCATTTGAAAGATAAACATCTCCTTAATCTAACCACGTTTTACGATTTCAAAAAGGTTTTACGGCGAAAGCATAAATTTAGAGTATGTTAGGACAGTACATTTACAAGAGTTGTGTGTAATGTTTTGTCAAGTCAAAGACAGGGTCACCAAAACCATAAAACCAGCTAAAATGATACACTAACCTTTTACAATCTCCATCAGATGACACTCCTAGGACATTATGTTAGACAATGCATGCATTTTTAGTTCTATCAAGTTCATATTTATATACAAAAACAGCGTTTTACTATGGCATTGATGTTGAGGAAATCGTTTCCCTCCAATAACCGGCAGTCAAGTCAGCGTCACAAATTAAATAATTAAAATTAGAAAACATTGGTAAAATATTATATTGTCATTTAAAGAATTATAGATTTACATCTTTTGAACGCAATCAACTTGCCAGATTTAAAAATAACCTTACTGGGAAATCACACTTTGCAATAATCTGAGCACTGTGCCCAGAAAAATACGCGTTGCGATACAGACTAGACGTCATGTTGGGGAGATCTAAAATCGAAAATACTATGTAAATAATCCATTACCTTTGATTCTCTTCATCAGATGTCACTTCCAGGTATCACAGGTCCATAACGAATGTAGTTTTGTTCAAAAAAGCTCATCATTTATGTCCAAAAATCTCCGTCTCGTTAGCACATGATGTAAGCCAGCCGGACTTCTCGTCATGAACGAGGGGAAAAAATATATTTCCGTTCGTTCAAACATGTCAAACGTTGTATAGCATAAATCATTAGGGCCTTTTTTAACCAGAACATGAATAATATTCAAGGTGGACGAATGCATAGCCTTTTATAACGTATTGGAACGAGGGTACCCAACATGAAGTAGCGCGCCAGGTGTCTAATGGGACATCACCGTTCCATGGCTCTTGTTCGGTCAGATCTCCCTCCAGAAGACTCAAAACACTTTGTAAAGGCTGGTGACATCTAGTGGAAGCAATAGGAAGTGCCAAAATATTCCTAAACCCCTGTGTTTTTCAATGGGATAGGTTTAAAATCAATACAACACATCAGGTATCCACTTCCTGTCAGAAAATGTCTCAGGGTTTTGCCTGCCAAATGAGTTCTGTTATACTCACAGACACCATTCAAACAGTTTTGGAAACTTTAGAGTGTTTTCTATCCATATATAATAAGTATATGCATATTCTAGTTACTGGGTAGGATTAGTAACCAGATTAAATCGGGTACATTTTTTTTATCCAGACGTGCAAATGCTGCCCCCTAGACCCAACAGGTTAACCTCTCTAGGCTAGGCGGGACGAATTCGTCCCACCTACGTAACAGCCACGGCTATCCTGTGGCGCGATTTTCAAAACCTTAAAAATCCTATTACTTCAATTTCTCAAACATATGACTATTTTACAGCCATTTAAAGATAAGACTCTCGTTAATCTAACCACACTGTCCGATTTCAAAAAGGCTTTACAACGAAAGCAAAACATTAGATTATGTCAGCAGAGTACCAAGCCAGAAATAATCAGACACCCATTTTTCAAGCCAGCATATAATGTCACCAAAACCCAGAAGACAGCTAAATGCAGCACTCACCTTTGATGATCTTCATCAGATGACAACCCTAGGACATTATGTTATACAATACATGCATGTTTTGTTCAATCAAGTTCATATTTATATCAAAAACCAGCTTTTTACATTAGCATGTGACGTTCAGAACTAGCATACCCCCCGCAAACTTCCGGGGAATTCGCTAATATTTTACTAAATTACTCACGATAAACGTTCACAAAAAGCATAACAATTATTTTAAGAATTATAGATACAGACCTCCTCTATGCACTCGATATGTCCGATTTTAAAATAGCTTTTTGGTGAAAGCACATTTTGCAATATTCTAAGTACATAGCCCAGGCATCACGGGCTCGCTATTTAGACACCCGGCAAGTTTAGCACTCACCATAATCATATTTACTATTATAAAAATTTCATTACCTTTTGTTGTCTTCGTCAGAATACACACCCAGGACAGCTACTTCAATAACAAATGTTGGTTTGGTCCAAAATAATCCATCGTTATATCCGAATAGCGGCGTTTTGTTCGTGCGTTCCAGACACTATCCGAAATAGTAAAGAAGTGTCACGCGCTTGGCGCAATTCGTGACAATAAAATTCTAAGTATTCCATTACCGTACTTCGAAGCATGTCAACCGCTGTTTAAAATCAATTTTTACGACATTTTTCTCGTAGAAAAGCGATAATATTCCGACAGGGAATCTCCTTTTCGGCAAACAGAGGAAAAAATCCCAAAGGCGGGGGCGGTCGGGGTCACGCGCATAAGCTAGTGTCTCTTGATCGGCCACTTGAGAAAGGCGATAATGTGTTTCAGCCTGGGGCTGGAATGACGACATTCTGTTTTTTCCCGGGCTCTGAGCGCCTATGGACGACGTGGGAAGTGTCACGTTAGAGCAGAGATCCTTAGTAAGTGATAGAGATGGAAAAGAAGTTCAACAAATGGTCAGACAGGCCACTTCCTGTAAAGGAATCTCTCAGGTTTTGACCTGCCATTTGAGTTCTGTTATACTCACAGACACCATTCAAACAGTTTTAGAAAATTTAGGGTGTTTTCCATCCATATGTAATAAGTATATGCATATTCTAGTTACTGAGTAGGAGTGGTAACCAGATTAAATCGGGTATGTTTTTTATCCAGCCGTGTCAATGCTGCCCCCTAGCCCTAACAGGTTTTAAACACTTCCCACTCACAGAGTAGAAAGAAAGAAATTACAGCATTTCAGGACTTATATCTACACACTCTAGACCCATATTGCTACAGACCTATATCTATCCTACCCTGCCATTCTAACGTCTTTGAAAGCCAAGTTAACAAACAGATCACCGACCATTTTGAATCCCACCGTACCCTCTACGCTATGCAATCTGGTTTCCGAAATGGTCATGGGTGCACCTCAGCCACGTTCAAGGTCCTGAACGATATCATAACCGCCATCGATAAAAGACAATACTGTGCAGCCGTATTCATCGACTCTGTCAATCACCTCATTCTTATCGGCAGCCTCAACAGCCTTGGTTTTTCAAATGACTGCCTCGCCTGGTTCACCAACTACTTCTCAGATAGAGTTCAGTGTGTCAAATCGGAGGGACTGTTGTCCGGACCTCTGGCAGTCTCTATGGGGGTGCTACAGGGTTCAATTCTCGGGCCGACTCTTTTCTCTGTATATGTCAATGATGTCGCTCTTGCTGCTGGTGATTCTCTGATCTACCTCTACACAAACGACATCATTCTGTATACTTCTGGGCCATCTTTGGACACTGTGTTAACCTCTTGGGGCTAGGTGGGACGCTAGCGTGCCACCCGTGGTGCACTCCATCAACAGCAGGTGCATTTCAAGAGCGGCAAATTTGAATCCAAATAAATGTCAAAATTCAAATTTTTCTAAAATACAACTATTTTACACCATTTGAAAGATAAACATCTCCTTAATCTAACCACGTTTTACGATTTCAAAAAGGTTTTACGGCGAAAGCATAAATTTAGAGTATGTTAGGACAGTACATTTACAAGAGTTGTGTGTAATGTTTTGTCAAGTCAAAGACAGGGTCACCAAAACCATAAAACCAGCTAAAATGATGCACTAACCTTTTACAATCTCCATCAGATGACACTCCTAGGACATTATGTTAGACAATGCATGCATTTTTAGTTCTATCAAGTTCATATTTATATCCAAAAACAGCGTTTTACTATGGCATTGATGTTGAGGAAATCGTTTCCCTCCAATAACCGGCAGTCAAGTCAGCGTAACAAATTAAATAATTAAAATTAGAAAACATTGGTAAAATATTATATTGTCATTTAAAGAATTATAGATTTACATCTCTTGAACGCAATCAACTTGCCAGATTTAAAAATAACCTTACTGGGAAATCACACTTTGCAATAATCTGAGCACTGCGCCCAGAAAAATACGCGTTGCGATACAGACTAGACGTCATGTTGGGGAGATCTAAAATCGAAAATACTATGTAAATAATCCATTACCTTTGATTCTCTTCATCAGATGTCACTTCCAGGTATCACAGGTCCATAACGAATGTAGTTTTGTTCAAAAAAGCTCATCATTTATGTCCAAAAATCTCCGTCTCGTTAGCACATGATGTAAGCCAGCCGGACTTCTCGTCATGAACGAGGGGAAGAAATATATTTCCGTTCGTTCAAACATGTCAAACGTTGTATAGCATAAATCATTAGGGCCTTTTTTAACCAGAACATGAATAATATTCAAGGTGGACGAATGCATACTCTTTTATAACGTATTGGAACGAGGGTACCCAACATGAACTCGCGCGCCAGGTGTCTAATGGGACATCATCGTTCCATGGCTCTTGTTCGGTCAGATCTCCCTCCAGAAGACTCAAAACACTTTGTAAAGGCTGGTGACATCTAGTGGAAGCAATTGGAAGTGCCAAAATATTCCTAAGCCCCTGTGTTTTTCAATGGGATAGGTTTAAAGTCAATACAACACATCAGGTATCCACTTCCTGTCAGAAAATGTCTCAGGGTTTTGCCTGCCAAATGAGTTCTGTTATATTCACAGACACCATTCAAACAGTTTTGGAAACTTTAGAGTGTTTTCTATCCATATATAATAAGTATATGCATATTCTAGTTACTGGGTAGGATTAGTAACCAGATTAAATCGGGTACATTTTTTTTATCCAGACGTGCAAATGCTGCCCCCTAGACCCAACAGGTTAACAAACCTCCAGACGAGCTTCAATCCCATACAACACTCCTTCTGTGGCCTCCAACTGCTCTTAAATGCAAGCAAAACTAAATGCATGCTCTTCAACCGATCGCTGCCCGCACCCGCCCGCCCTTCTAGCATCACTACTCTGGACGGTTCTGACTTTGAATATGTGGACAACTACAACTACCTAGGTGTCTGGTTAGACTGTAAACTCTCCTTCCAGAGTCACATTAACCTGTTGGGGACCCCTTCCCGCTCTAATCCCGGTATTGGAATTTATTGTCAAGAGACCATGGCGGGAAATTCAAAACTGCAAGAATCTAATAATTTCAATTTCTCAAACAATCAACTATTTTTCACCATTTGAAAGATAAACATCTCCTAAATCCAACCACATTGTCCGATTTCAAAGAGGCTTTACGGCGAAAGCATAAAGTTAGGTTATGTTAGGAGAGTACATTGAAAATAGCTGTGTGTAATGTTTTGTCAATTCAATGACAGGCGTCACCAAAAGCAGATAACCAGCTAAAATTATGCACTAACCTTTGACAATCTTTATCAGATGACACTCCTAGGACATTATGTTAGACAATACATGCATTTTTTGTTCCATCAAGTTCATATTTATATCCAAAAATAGCATTTTACAGAGGCGGTGAAAATCTGATTTTTTTTCCCTCAAATGCTTCCGGTGAATAAGCGTTACAATTTACAAAATTACTATTCGAAAACATTGGTAAATTATAATATTGTCATTCAAAGAATTATAGATTAACATCTCGTAAATGCTACCACATTGCCAGATTTCAAAATAACTTTACTGGGAAATCACACTTTGCAATAAACGGGGTACTATGCTAAGAACAATAGGCTAGGATATACAGGTTAGCACCATCTAATATCAATAATACTATTGTCAATAATCCCTTACCTTTGATTATCTTCATCAGAAGGCACTTCCAGGAATCCCCGGTCCACAACAAATGTGGTTTCTTTCGACAAAGTTCATAATTTATGTCCAAATAACTCCAAGTTGTTCCATGTTGTTAGCGCTTCGGTAGGCTACTCAAAATGTAGGCGAGGGGGGGGGGGGAGAAGTCACGATGAAAAGTAAAAAAAATAAATCTATTTACGTTCGTTCAAACATGTCAAACGTTGTTTAGCATCAATCTTTAGGGCCATTTTTAACGTGAAACATCAGTAATATTTCAACCCGACCTCTCCTGTGTCTTGAAAAACGTTTTGAAAAATGTCTCGCCTCACATGCACGCGCAGGTCTGCACAATAATGAAGTGACGACATCCCAGGGACGTCAAATTCTCTTCATTCTCATCCGGTCCCTGTTCATCATAAACGCTTCAAACAACTTTATAAAGATCGTTGACATCTAGTGGAAGCCGTAGGAGGTGAGAAATGAATCCTTTGTCACTGTGTGATCTAATAGCAATGACTCGAAAATAGTACAGCCACAAAATTCTCATTTCCTGGTTGTATTTTTCTCAGGTTTTTGCCTGCCATATGAGTTTCGTTATACTTACAGACACCATTCAAACAGTTTTAGAAAATTCAGAGTGTTTTCTATCCAAATCTGTTAATAATATGCATATCCTAGCTTCTGAGTTGGTGTAGGAGGCAGTTAAACATGGGCACATATTTCTTTCAAAATTCTCAATACTGCCCCCTAGCCCCAACAGGTTTTAAGCATCTCCAATCCAAAATTAAATCTAGAATCGGCTTCTTAATAGACGTTCCGCTAGCGGAACACCTACTCCAATATCCAATGATAGGCGTGGCACGAATTACAAATTCCTCTAAAATACAAAAACTTCAATTTTTCAAACATATGACTATTTCACAGCATTTTAAAGACAAGACTCTCCTTTATCTAACCACACTGTCCGATTTCAAAAAGGCTTTACAGCGAAAGCAAAACATTAGATTATGTCAGCAGAGTACCCAGCCAGAAATAATCAGACACCCATTTTTCAAGCTAGCATATAATGTCACAAAAAACTAAACCACAGCTAAATGCAGCACTAAACTTTGATGATCTTCATCAGATGACACACCTAGGACATTATGTTATACAATACATGCATGTTTTGTTCAATCAAGTTCATATTTATATCAAAAACCATCTTTTTACATTCGCATGTGACGTTCAGAACTAGCATACCCCCCGCAAACCTCCGGTGAATTTACTAAATTACTCACGATAAACGTTCACAAAAAACATAACAATTATTTTAAGAATTATAGATACAGAACTCCTTTGTGCAATCGAGGTGTCCGATTTTAAAATAGCTTTTCGGTGAAAGCACATTTTGCAATATTCTGAGTACATAGCCCAGCCATCACGGCTAACTATTTAGACACCCACCAAGTTTAGCCCTGACCAAAGTCAGATTTACTATTAGAAAAGTTTGATTACCTTTGGTGTTCTTCGTCAGAATGCACTCCCAGGACTGCTACTTCAATAACAAATGTTGGTTTGGTTCAAAATAATCCATAGTTATATCCAAACAGCGGCGTTTTGTTCGTGCGTTCAAGACACTATCCGAAGTGTAAATAAGGGTCACGAGCATGGCGCATTTCGTGACAAAAGATTTCTAAATATTCCATTACCGTACTTCGAAGCATGTCAACCGCTGTTTAAAATAAATTTTTATGCCACTTTTCTCATAAAAAAACGATAATATTCCGACCGGGAATCTGCGTTTAGTTAAAGAGACGAAAGAAAACAAAGTATGGGGTCGACGCGGGCACGCGCCTGAGTCTCACAGTACTGTAACCAGCCACTACCCAAACGCGCTACTTTTTTTCAACCAGAGCCTGCAAAGCCACGATTCAGCTTTTTGCCGCCTTCTGAGAGCCCATGGGAGCCGTAGGAAGTGTCACGTAACAGCAGAGATCCTCTGTAATGGATAGAGATAATCAAGAAGGGCAAGAGATTGTCAGACAGGGCACTTCCTGCATGGAATCTTCTCAGGTTTTGGCCTGCCAAATGAGTTCTGTTATACTCACAGACACCATTCAAACAGTTTTAGAAACTTTGGAGTGTTTTCTATCCAAAGCTAATAATTATATGCATATTCTAGTTTCTGGGCAGGAGTAATAATCAGATTAAATCGGGTACGTTTTTTATCCGGCTGTGAAAATACTGCCCCCTAGCCATAACAGGTTAAAACTGACTATCCTACCGATCCTAGACTTCAGAGATGTCATTTACAAAATAGCCTCCAACACTCTACTCAGCAAATTGGATGTAGTCTATCACAGTGCCATCCGTTTTGTCATCAAAGCCCCATATACTACCCACCACTGCGACCTGTATGCTCTCGTTGGCTGGACCTCACTTCGTCGCCAGACACACTGGCTCCAGGTCATCTATGAGTCTTTGCTAGGTAAAGCCCCGCCTTATCTCAGCTCACTGGTCACCATAGCAGCACCCACCTGTAGCATGCACTCCAGCAGTTATATTTCACTGGTCACCCCCAAAGCCAACTCCACCTTTGGCTGCCTTTCCTTCCAGTTCTCTGCTGCTAATGACTGGAATGAATTGCAATAATTACTGAAGCTGGAGACTTATTTCTCCCTCACTAACTTTAAGCATCAGCTGTCAGAGCAGCTTACCGATCATTGCACCTGTACATAGCCCATCTGTAAATAGCCCACCCAAGTACCTCATCCTCATGTTGTTTTTTATTTTTTTGCTCCTTTGCACCCCAGTATATCTACTTGCAAAATTCATCTTCTGCACATCTATTCCAGTGTTTAATTGGTAAATTGTAGTTATTTTGCCACTATGTCCTATTTATTGCCTTACCTCCCTAATCTTACTATATTTGCACACACTGTGTATATACTTTTCTTTTGTGTTATTGACTGTACGTTTGTTTATCCCATGTGTAACTCTGTGTTGTTTGTGTTGCACTGCTTTGCTCTATCTTGGCCAGGTTGCAGTTGCAAATGAGAACTTGTTCTCAACTGGCCTACCTGGTTAAATTAAGGTGAAATAAAAAATAAGTCAATAAAAAAAGGACTTAAATCTATGTGAACCTTGGAGGACTCAGAACTTGGGTAAAAGGGAGTATGTATGTTACTAGTCGACATTTAAATCATATTCGCTTATATACTACTTTTTAGTTTCTTGCTCATTGCTTCACAATGTAGTAGGAAGTGGATATGATAGTATTGTTCTGAGTGACCATTCCCTTGTGTCATTATTCAATAGGGATACAAAACTAGTAAAATGATCCTATAGATGGCGTTTGCATCCCAGATGGTTACAGGACCCAAACTTCTTACATTACGTTGGAGTAAATATAGATGTTTATTTTACATTGAACACTGACCAAACGTCAGCGAGTACCAGACAGGAGGTTTTCAAAGCCTATATTAAGGGGCAAATGATGCACTTTACCAGTTTCAAATCAAATCAATTAAATCTGAAAATGACAGAGCTTTTTTGGATAACTCAGAAGAAGTAAACAAGGAAGTATTTGCTCTTAAAGCTCAGTATGAAGACCTGTCCACCTTAAATCCTGCAAACAGCTTGAAAAAGCCCTTCTACATTTACATTTAAGTCATTTAGCAGACGCTCTTGTCCAGAGCGACTTACAAATTGGTGCATTCACCTTATGATATCCAGTGGAACAACCACTTTACAATAGTGCATCTAAATCTTTTAAGGGGGGGGGGGGGGGGGGGTTAGAAGGATTACTTTATCCTATCCTAGGTATTCCTTAAAGAGATGGGGTTTCAGGTGTCTCCGGAAGGTGGTGATTGACTCCGCTGTCCTGGCGTCGTGAGGGAGCTTGTTCCACCTTTGGGGTGCCAGAGCAGCGAACAGTTTTGACTGGGCTGAGCGGGAACTGTGCTTCCTCAGAGGTAGGGAGGCGAGCAGGCCAGAGGTGGATGAACGCAGGTGAAAAACCTGGTAAATTGCTGGCCTGGCACATTAAGAAGTTAAATTCAGACAGAGCCATGAATGCAATTCATCATTTACAAGGACAAATATCAATGGATCCTGTAGAAATAAACCAAACATTTGCTTCCTACTACAACACACTTTACAACTCTGAATCTCCTGAGAACTTAACTAATCAGACATCATTTTTGAATGGTCTTGATTTTTCCGTCTATTTGAAAAGACACCAAATTGTATCTGGAAAAGGAATTGGACATTATTTAAATATCTGATGCTATTTCCAATATGAAGGGAGGACTAGTGGCAGGTCCACAAGGGCTCCCAATAGATATTTATAAGATATTTAGGGACAAACTTTTGGATATGTATGATGAATCGTTTCAGCAAGGTTGCGTCCCCTCCTTTCTAAGGAGTGCTTTAATCACTTTTATTCTGAAGCTTGACAAATTCCCAACAAAATGTAAAAATTACAGACCGATTTCTCTTCTGAACTCAGACTCAAACATTATTGCTAAAGCTTTAGGTAGGAGATTGGATAGAGTGCTCCTATATCTAATACACAAAGACCAAAATGGCTTTGTGAAAAACCATTAGGTTAGGCTATTTGATCGGAGAAACATGCATGAGGTAGCCTAAAAAGCTTCCATCTCATTACATTGTCATACATGTTATATCCAGCATGTAGGCTACAGCAAAGGCCACATACTCTTTCTACCATATGCTATATCTGCTACATGATTTATGTTTGATTATTTTCTTGACGGAATTTTGGTGGAGCGCCGCAGCGATGCGTCTCTCCAACAGCACCCTGGACAGACACGCTGGGAATGGAGAAGATACATATTTTGCCTTCCTGCCTTTGACAAAGTGGGCACTGCTTATCATAGGGCGGCATCAGTGCTCACCTAAAAAGCCCATTCAACACTGGTTCAGAGAAATTGTCATTGTTTCGGGGCAGAATTGTGAGGTTGTATGTGTTGTTGGAGGTGCGTCTTGGTCAGTCTAGCTCAGAAAAGGCCGCCCTCATCAATCTGCCGCCATAGGCAGTTGCCTAATCCTGCCTAATAAGCGGGCCGGCCCTGTGTTCGTGTGTGGTGTGTGTGTGTGTGTGTGTGTGTGTGTGTGTGTGTGTGTGTGTGTTTGTGTGTGTGTGTCAGCAAGACAGAGAGAGGATGAGGGATTATAGAGAATTATATATATAGAGAGCTTATTGTGGGATAGAATTCCATCTTTCTCATTGTGTTTATATGCATATGTGTGGGTGTGGGGGGATGGTATTGTGTCTGATCGTGGCTTATAGTGAGGGGTGTGAGTGCAAGGCAGATAAGAGGGTCGAAGGAGGAGACTAGTGTATTTTATTATTGCTATATTTTGTCTGGCACAGTGCTTTTTTAAATAATATTTAGCTGCTTTGGCCAACACACCACAGTCTCCTTTCACTAACTGACTGTCTCTGCACATTTGTGTCCCTCCATCTGTGAGTGTGTTTGTGTGTGTGTGTGTCCATCAGTGTGTCTATCACTGTTTTGCAACCCCTTGACTTTTTCCACATTTTATGTTACAACCTTATTCTAAAATGTGTTAAATAAAACATTTTACTTATCAATCTACACACAATACCCCATAATATTTTGCCAAACTATTAAAAAAAGATAACTTATTTACATAAGTATTCAGAGCCTTTGCTATGGGACTCCAAATTGAGCACAGGTGCTTCCTGTTTCCATTGATCATCCTTGATGTTTCTACAACTTGAATGGAGTCCACCTGTGGTAAATTCAATTAATTGTACATGATTTGGAAAGACACACACCTGTCTATATAAGGTCCCACATTTGACAGTGCATGTCAGAGCAAAAACCAAGCCCTGAGGTCAAAGGAATTGTCCGTAGAGCTCTGAGACAGGATTGTGTCAAGGCACAGATCTGGGGAAAGGTACCAAACAATTTCTGCAGCATTGAAGGTCCTCAAGAACACAGTGGCCTCCATAATTCTTAAATGGAAGAAGTTTGTAACCACCAATAATCTTCCCAGAGCTGGCCGCCTGGCCAAACTGAGCAATCGAGAGAGAAGGGCCTTGGTCACTCTTACAGAGCTCCAGAGTTCCTCTGTGGAGATGGGAGAACCTTCCTGAAGGACAACCATCTCTGCATTACTCCATCTATCAGGCCTTTATGGTAGAGTGGCCACATGGAAGCCACTCCTCAGTTAAAGGCATATGACAGCCCGCTTGGAGTTTGCCAAAAGGCACCTAAAGGATTCTCAGACCATAAGAGACAAGATTCTCTGGTCTGATGAAACCAAGATTGAACTCTTTGGCCTGAATGCGAAGTGTCACGTCTGGAGGAAACCTAACACCATCCCTATGGTGAAGCATGGTGTTGGCAGTGTCATGCTGTGGGGATGTTTTTCAGCGGCAGGGACTGGGAGACTAGTCAGGATTAAGGAAAAGATGAACAGAGCAAAGTACAAAGAGATCCTTGTTGAAAACCTGCTCCAGAGCACTCAGGGCCTCAGTCTGTGGCGACGGTTCACCTTCCAACAGGACAACAACCCTAATCACACAGCCAAGACAACACAGGAGTGGCTTCGGGACAAGTCTCTGAATGTCCTTGAATGGCCCAGCCAGAGCCCGGACTTGAAGACGATCAAACATCTCTGGAAAGACCTGAAAATAGCTGTGCAGCGACACTCCCCATCGAACCTGACAGAGCTTGAGAGGATCTGCAGAGAAGAATGGGAGAAACTCTCCAAATACAGGTGTGCCAAGCTTGTAGCATCATACCCAAAAAGACTCGAGGCAGTAATCGACAAAGTACTGAGTAAAGGGTCTGAATACTTATGTAAATGTGATATTTAAGTTTGGTTTTTTTCCTCATAAATTTGCAAAATAAAAAAAATAAAAATTCTTTGTCATTATGGGCTATTGTGAGTAAATTGATGAGGGAAAAAAAACTATTTTATACATTTTAGAATAAGGCTGTAACGTAACAAAATGTTGAAAACGTCAAGGGGTCTGAATACTTTCCGAATGCTCTGTATGTCAACTTGTGTGTCCTAGAATGTTCTCTAAATGTTCTGAATGTGTCTAACCCCTTCCAAGATCCATCCAGGTGCATATCTGTGTGTTTGTTTGAGTGTGGTCATATGCAAGTGTGTGTTTGTTGCTGATGAATGTAGGGTGCAGCAGCAGGGTCTCTAATGAGTGTGCAGCCATCCTTTTCACTGCTATGCTCCCCTGCTGAGAGAGTTAAGATTTCACTCACGTCATTCTCTCTCTATCTCTCTCGCGCACACTCATGCACAGTACACACATGCAAGCATGCAAGTGCACAGACACACACACAAACACACACACCCACCGTCATTAGTTGGTTCTTGCTCCCACAGTTGCTGGCATGTTTATATGGGTTGGTTAGGTGAAGGGTCAGCCTATGCACGCTCCATATCGATGCTCTTGCTGCAGTCAGCATCAGGACTGATCCATAATAGATCTATCTCGCTCTCCCTCCATCTTCTCTTTTCATCTCTACACATACCCCCTTCCACATCTTCATCTATCTCATCTTATTCTTTCATCTCTCTCTGGCCGGCCATTTGTTATGTTAGTATAACTCCCTCTGTTTGTCCGTTTAATTAATATTTTTCTCTCTCCCGCCATCTGTCTTTCTGTGTCCAACTGCCCATCTCTTTGTCCACGTCCCTATATCACTCTCTCCATCCGTTCAAAATCAGCCATCTCGCACATTATCATAGCTCCTCGCCTCTATCTCTGCCTCTTCCTTGTCTGACAAAATGCAGAGTCTGTGCTATAATCCAGTTTGGACAGCTTTTTGACAGTGTATAAATAAAGCAAGATCTAGTCTCTGACAGGATGACAAGCAAACACAATGGGGTGTGGATTGAGGTAGATAGTCACTGGCAGCAAACAAATAGGCCTCTGGGACTTGACACGAAAGATATGAGTCCTACATGCATTAAGTACTAGATCAGTATACAGATACCAGAACATACACCAGCAGTGCTGAATGACACAGACAGTTCAGATACAAGCTAACTGCCTGATGAGTGGCACCACATCACACCAGCTGTGGATTCAGGAGATGCCAAAGTAATTTTTGTATAAAGTGTTTTATCACACAATGCTTAACAAAATATTAAATCCCGAAGCCTGGGGCGACAATAGTAAAGAATTACTTTGAGTAAAATGTTAAAGGGAACTTGATAAAGCTGACGGGTGGTTAAATACAATTTTCTTCTTGCTAGTAACGTTACTGCAAATAACTGAAATCTGGGTTTGAGTCGATTTTATTTTAACAAAGTGAATTCAGGGGATAAAGTGAAACTCTGTTCTTGTACGGGACCTGAAAGCTGTAATGTCCTTTGTTTCTCGGGGGCGTGGCTGAACAAGGAATTGGATAACATATACCTCGCTGGCTTTTCCATGCATCGCCAAGATCTGATGGCAGCCTCCGGTAAGATGAGAGTTGGACGGGTGTGTTTCTCTGTTAACAACAGCTGGTGCACGATCTATAATGCATCTCTAGTTTTTGCTCGCCTGAGTTAGAATTCCTCATTATAAGCTGCAGACCATACATACTAATAGAATTTATCTATATTTCTGTAGCTGTCTATTTACCACCACAAACAGATGCTGGCACTAAGACCACACTCAACAAGCTGTATAGAGCCATAAGCTAACAAGAAAATGCACATCCAGAGGTGGTGCTTCTCGTGGCTGGTGATTTTAAATCAACTGAAATCTGTTTTGCCAAATGTTTACCAGGATGTCACTGTGCAACTGGAGGCAATACAACTCTAGATCACCTTTACTCCACACACATAAGCACAGACAAGGCTCTCCCTCGCCCTTCCTTTGGCAAATCTGATCAGAACTCTATCCTCCTGATTCCTGCTTACTCTAACTGGAAGTACCATTGACATGACATGAGCAGACGCGATTAAGCATACGCGAAGCTACAGCACTGTTTCGCCATGGATTACAGGCAACATCCGCACTGAGCTAAAGGCTAGAGCTGCCGCTTTCAAGGAGCGGGACACTTACAGTTACTTGCGAAAGTATTCACCTCCCTTGGCATTTTTCCTATTTTGTTGCCTTACAACTTGGAATTAAAATATATTTTTTGGGGGGGTTGTATCATTTGATTTACACAACATGCCTACCAATTTGAAGATGCAAAATATTTTTTATTGCGAAATAAACAAGAAATAAGACAAAAAAAACAGAACTTGAGCGTGCATAACTATTCACCCCCCCAAAGTCAATACTTTGTAGAGCGACCTTTTGCAGTAATTACAGCTGGGTATGTCTCTATAAGCTTGGCACATCTAGCCACTGGGATTTTTTCCCATTCTTTAAGACAAAACTGCTCCAGCTCCTTCAAGTTGGATGGGTTCCGCTGGTGTACAGCAATCTTTAAGTCATACCACAGATTCTCAATTGGATTGAGGTCTGGGCTTTGACTAGGCCATTCCAAGACATTTAAATGTTCCCGCTTAAGGTCAGGCACCACAGGCTAATAGGGATTTTTTTTCTTTAGTCTCATCAGAAAGAAACTTTACCAGTTGAAAGTATACATAAATACAATATATTATTGTATTACAAGTTTTATTTATTTTAAAATGTAAATATGCAAATGAGGCAAACCGTCCTTAAATATGTGCTAATATGCATATTACCAGAATCCGTTTTTCAACACATTGCTTCAAGGCAGAATGTTTTATTGTCAGACTTTTACAGATCAGTTTATCAAAATATTGTAATTTCATGGAATTATTAAAAAAAAAATTATGACGGATGCGTATTTTGCATATATTTACACATAAAACGACACTTAAAATCAAAACGAAACAAGATATAAAAATAAGCCTCAGTAAAAGTCTGACTATAAGCCCTAAGAACCTGTGTGTGGAATGTACGTCCTTTGAAGACTGAGAAAAATGAATTGGCACACCGGGAACATGACATTTTGAGAAAATGGCCGATAAAGATAGGCTAAGGCAATTAAAATGTACTTTCCATAAATATTACCATTTATGTCACATTAATTAAACTCTTATTCATATATTACTTCTAAACTGACAAATGAACATCACATATACACTACCGTTAAAAAGTTTGGGTTCACTTAGAAATGTCCTTGTTTTTGAAAGAAAAGCAATTTTTTTGCGCATTAAAATAACATCAAATTGATCAGAAATGCAGTGTAGACAGTATTAGTTAGTTAATGTTGTAAATTACTATTGTGCGCAACTGATCAAGAGGACAAGTACATTAGAGTGTCTAGTTTGAGAAACAGACGCCTCACAAGTCCTCAACTGGCAGCTTCATTAAATAGTACCCGCAAAACACCAGTCTCAACATCAACAGTTAAGAGGCGACTCCAGGATGCTGGACTTCTAGGCAGAGTTGCAAAGAAAAATCCATATTTCAGACTGGCCAATAAAAATAAAATATTAAGATGGGCAAAAGAACACAGACACTGGACAGAGGAACTCTGCCTAGAAGGCCAGCATCCCGGAGTCGCCTCTTCACTGTTGACGTTGAGACTGGTGTTCATCTATCCCGTAGTTGGAAGTGAATCCTCTCTTGTGCCAAATGCCATCAAAGGATACATTCATTTCTATGATGGCATCCTCATCCTCCTTCAGCAACTCTGCTATGTCTGGGTCTATATCTGCATATACTCTTCTAATTATCTTTGTGGCACTCTCCATTGACTGTAGCCCTTTCTGAATCTCTGCGACTAAAGTGATGGGGAAAAGTACTTATTATGATGTCTGTCAACATTACTGTCATAACTGCAGGATTAAATATCAGCATGTTACCCTATGTAAATATTAACATATCAGCATGGATTTACCTAATGTAAAGCTAATTTCTCAGTAATCTGAGTAGGCTACAGCCCTATGACACTGTAGGCCTATGTGACAGTCCCATTGTATAGTTATGTGTTCCTATCACTCTGTTTATTCACTTTGAATACATTTGCTGGAGGAAGGAAATACGTATTATTTATACACAGCAAATCACCTGACAATAATGGGCTACTCCCCCCTTTTATTTACCTGTCACTCTCCTGTCATGTGTCTGATATGAGCTGAGATGCAAGGAAGGAATCTTTAGGACTTTGCTTATTTTCTTTAGAGCTGCATAACCAAGTCCAAGTTCGTGGGCTAGAAGAACCATCCTCACATTTATGTCAAATGCCACATCTCCCCTGGAATAATCCTGCAGCCTGGAGGAAGTGTAAACACTCTTCCTAAATGCATCATGACCACCTTCACAATGTGCACATTCTATCATGACAGATTTACAGAATCCTTGGTTGGTGGGGTCTATAGTGATTTTCAGTCCAGTGTGTAGACACTTAGGGCAAATCAAATCATGTACAAGTTGGTTTATTCGTGACATGTGGAATAAAATCCACTGTTGGCTGGCTGGCTGCTGTCTGGTTGATCGCTGCTATCTGTCATCTTCATCTAATTTGCGTCTCAACGTACTGCTGCCGGCTACGTCCTTTTCCTCCTCTACCTGCACTGCCACTGCCTCAATCGGCTGATAAGGCTCACTTAGTTTTTTTTCATTCACTGATTTTCTTGCATTGGCTAACTGAGATCTTTTATTTTTATTCACATACTGTAGGTATATTCTTCGAGGTTTGTTAATTTTTGTCTCTCTTTATGTAGATTCTTCGCGGGAGCTATTTTCAAACAAGGAAGTGCTGCGCGGCACGAGCATTTTATCCGCCCACTAAAGGCCCGCCCCTTTA
Source organism: Salmo salar (assembly GCF_965601325.2). Lineage (NCBI taxonomy): Eukaryota > Metazoa > Chordata > Actinopteri > Salmoniformes > Salmonidae > Salmo > Salmo salar. The sequence goes on from NC_138291.1 coordinate 68,520,537, forward strand.
GTGGGCGGGCCTTCTCTTGGCAGGTTTGTTGTGGTGCCATATTCTTTAAATCTTTTTAATAATGCATTTAAAGGTGCTCTGCAGGATGTTCAAAGTTTCAGATATTTTTTTATAACCCAACCCTGTACTTCTCCACAACTTGGTCCCTGACCTGTTTGGAGAGCTCCTTGGTCCTCATGGTGTCACTTGCTTGGTGGTGCCTCTTGCTTAGTGGTGTTGCAGACTCTGGGGCCTTTCAGAACATGTGTATCTATACCGAGATCATGTGACAGATCATGTGACACTTAGATTGCACACAGGTGGACTTTATTTAACTAATTATGTGACTTCTTAAGGCAATTGATTGCCCCAGATTTTATGTAGGGGTTTCATTGCAAAAGGGGTGAAATACATATGCACAGAACACTTTTCAGTTTATTTATATATATATTTTTTTTAACCAAGTATTTTTTTTCATTTCACTTCACCAATTTAGACTATTTTGTGTATGTCCATTACATGAAATCCAAATAAAAATCAATTTAAATTACAGGTTGTAATGCAACAAAATAGGGAAAACGCCAAGGGGGTTGAATACCTTTGCAAGGCACTGTATAAGAAATCCCACTACAACTTCCGAAGAGCCATCAAACAGGCAATGCTTCAATACAGGACTAAGATTTAATTATACTACGCCAGCTCTGATGCTTGTCGGATGTGGCAGGGCTTGCAAACTATCATGGATTACAAAGGGAAACCCAGCCGTGAGCTGCCAAGTGACGCGAGCCTACCAGACTAGCTAATTGCTTTCTATGCTTGCATCGAGGCAAACAATACTGAACCGTGCATGAGAGCAGCAGCAGTTATTGATGACTGTGTGATCTCGCTCTCCGTAGCCTATGTGAGTAAGACGTTTAAACAGGTTAACATTCACAAGTCCACAGGGCCAAACAGATTTACCAGGACTAGTACTTTCAAACTCTCCCTGACCCATTCTGTAATACGTGTATGTTTCAAGCAGATCAGCATAGTCCCTGTGCCCAAAAACGCCAAGGTAACATGTCTAAATGACTATCGCCCTAAAGCACTCACATTTGTAGCCATGAAATGCTTTGAAAGTCTGGTCATGGCTCACATCAACAACATCCTCGAAGACAACATGGACCCATTCCAATTTGCATATCGCCCTAACAGATCCACACTGCCCTCTCCCACCTGGACAAGATGAACACATATGTGAGAATGCTGTTCATTGACTACAGCTCAGCGTTCAACACCATAGTACCCCCCCCAAGCTCATCACTAAACTCAGCACCCTGGGACTGAACACCTCCCACTGCAACTGAATCCTGGATCCTGACGGGCCCCTCCCAGGTGGTGAACACATCCGCCACACTGACCCTCAACATAGGGGCTCCTCAGGGGTGCATGATTAGTCCCCTCTCGTACTCCCTGATCACCCACTACTGCGTGGCCGTACATACTCCAACACCATCATCAAGTTTGCTGATGATACGACGGTGGTAGGCCTGATCAACGATGAAACCGCCTATAGGGATGAGGTCAGTGACCTGGCAGTATGGGGCCAGGACAACAACTTCTCTCGCAATGTCAGTAAGACAAAGAGCTGATCGTGGACTACAGGAAACGTGGGGCAGAGCACACACCCCATCCACATTGACAGTGCTGTAGTGGAGCAGGTCGAGAGCCTCAAAGTTCTCGATGTCCACAGCCTCCCAAGTCATAGACTGTTCTCACTACTACCGCACAGCAAGCGGTACCGATGCACCAATTCTGCAATAGGTCCCTGAGCAGCTTCTACCCCCAAGCCATAAGACTTTGGGTGGTGGACCGTTCTTGATACACAGGGGAAACTTTTGAGCGTGGAAAACGCAGCAGCATTGCATTTCTTGACACACTCAGAGCGGTGCGCATGGCACCTACTATCATACCCCATTTAAAGGCACTTAAATATTTGTTCTTGCCCATTCACCCTCTGAATGGCACACATACACAATCCATGTCTCAATTGTCCAAAAACGAAAAAATCCTTCTTTAACCTGTCTCCTCCCCTTCATCTACACTGATTGGAGTGGATTTAACAAGTGACATCAAAATGGGATCATAGCTTTCACCTGGATTCACCTGGTCAGTCTATGTCATGGAAATCTTAATGTTTTGTACACCCAGTGTATTGCTGTTGTTAATATGTAGTGAAGGATATGTAGAAGTAAACCTAGACATCAAATCATACGCTAGCTTTTCTGGCTCTTTACTTTTTACTTCAAGCTTCTTACATGTAGTTGGCATAAATGACTTGTTGATCGTGAGAGATGGGTCCTCTCACTTCAATAATCCAGTGGGAATACTGCTGTACAATAGGAGACTATCTAAATTCTTTGTAGTGGTTTTTATACATACTGTAGTTGAGAGGCTGCATAGACAATCTCTTTTCTCTTATATCTATCTGAAATAATGTGATTTCACAATGTCCCAAGTCTTCTAAACTTGGTCTTTTGCTCACTTTTTATGTATAATAGCTTTCCCACTCAATCACATTTATATTCGTACAGCCTGCACTCATCAAGCAAAACCAACAACTCTCATCTGATACAGAGGCTGTCATCTGGGCCCAGTTTTATTTTTTACAGAATTATCCGGATTCTGTAATCCTCTTTTTTTTGCTATCCAGTATCAGATATATCTGGCTGTTTTTGAGCAAGTTTTCATAAAATAATTGGATATGATCATTCTGAACCAGATACCACAATATCAAGATCGCATAATCTATATTTTCAGTGCTTTGGACAAGCCTACACCTTGCTAACTACTGGACAGGCTACATAAAACAGAGATGAGTAAACTACATGAATAAAGGTAGCTTGATTAAAAATAATAGAGCCTGCATATAACTTATAAGTAAGAAAATGCATTTATCAATATAACAACTGACCTCATACCAATACTGCAGTCCATTTTACATAATGAACCTATATATATATTTTAAACCTCCTCACCTTAGTTACATTTCTTGGTTGTAGTGCCTTTCAGCTTTCTAAATCCACCCTGAGTTTCCCTTTCAAGTGGGATCAAGATAATCCAGATTTCTAGCATCAAAACGATCCAAATCACTACCCTTTGAGTTTTGAAAAACACAAAAATGACATACAATCCTTATTAAAGGTCAAATTGATTACCAAATCCTCATCCCTATTCGGAGAATCAGAATATAATTTTCCAGTTTTTAAAAATCCAATTCTAACATTTAATCTTATCCGATTTCCGAAATTCGATCAGATAACTTGAAAAACTGGGCCCTTAACATAGGGAATGTATAGAAACCCTGCTGTTCTATTAGCACAACCACAAGCATCACAGAGGCACAACTCATGTAGCAGGCAGCATTGTGCATGTAGCAGGCAGCATTGTGCATGAAGCAGGCAGCATTGACAATAGTGGGAGTGGGACATCAGTTTCTTCTCAAAGAAGAAAAATACATGTGTTGAGGGCATTCCAGTACCATAATTTCCGGACTATTGAGCGCACCTGAATATAAGCCGCACCCACTGAATTTAAAAAATATATATTATTTTGAACATAAATAAGCCGCACATGTCTATAAGACGCAGGTGCCTACCTGTACATTGAAACAAATTAACTTTACAAAGGCTTTAACGAAACACGGCTTGTAACAAAAATAAATAGGCTTTAACGAAACACGGCTTGTAACAAAAATAAATAGGCTTTAACGAAACACAGCTTGTAACAAAAATAAATAGGCTTTAACGAAACACGGCTTGTAACAAAAAATAAAAAATTAGCAGTAAGCTTTAGTTGTCTTTTTGCACTGAGTCAATTCCTCACGCTGCTGTTTCCAATGTCTTATCATCGACTCATTAAGACCAAGCTCCCGTGCAGCAGCTCTATTTCCTTTTCCAATAGCCAGATCAATCGCCTTCAACTTGAAAGCTGCATCATATGCATTTCTCCGTGTCTTTGCCATGATGAGGGTGACAAAATGACTACCGTAATCAGAATGATGGGAAGTTTGAGAGCGCTCGATTTAATCTAAACAGTAAACAAAAAAGTTGTTTGACCTTAACCCGTTCGGCAATTTCATTGGTCTAATGAAAGCTTCATGCCGCCAAAAAACTGAGCACGTCACAGAATGTGTTTTTTTGGAGAGAAAAAATTTGAAAGCGGGAAAAATCCATATATTAGCCGCGTCATTGTTTAAGTGTGGGAAAAAAAGTTGTGGCTTATAGTCCGGAAATTACGGTAATAAAAAACTCTGAAGTTTATATTTTTCTACAGAGACAGGAGTAGTGTTACTTTACTTTTGATGTGGAAGCAACATTATAGGTTATAACGCGTTGTATAGAAGGTACTGTATAACAAAATGTTTTATTGAACAGTAAAAGACAGCTAAGACTTTGTTTCCAAAAGAAAATATCTGTCTGTAGAACTCAATAAGGTTATTGTTTGAGTGTGTGTACCCTGGAGATGAAAAAAGCCTGTTGTCTAAATCACATCAACCAGTGTAGTCTCAAAACCAAAACCTATAAAGTGACAGAATCCACTCCGTTTTAATTTTTTGTTGTTGTACATAAACAAGCAAAAACAAGAGTATCATGTTTTGGGTTTGTTGACAGGATTGTCTGCCAGCATCAGTTTCCATGGTGAAACAACTGACAGTGAGTCAGCAGATCCTCTAGCGCTGGGCTCTACTGTAGATGAACCTCTGCAAACACAGGTCACTGGGGTTAGCAGTCACAGAGTTAATCTTACTCATGTTCTCTGTTTGTCCATAATGGTTAGTGGGCTGCTCAATTACTATGTTGTAAAGCTTAGCAATCATATATTCACTCACTTTTAATTATCGACTTCCGTTACGACCAGCTAGTTCCCAGCCATGCCACATTCACCAGGTTAATGAAAACAATTTGTCTCGGGCCCACAGGCTAATGTGGTCATTCCAATATAGCGTGATACTATTCTTACTCAAGGACATGTTTTCCCTCACATTGATTAGCTGTTTTACGATGCAATGTGGCCAGTTAAGAAGACAAGGTGCTCCCTGGTCTGCACTGTGCTGAATGCTAAACTGAGGCGTGGGAGGAAAGTTAGAGGCCGGGAGCCCGGCTACGTCTCATTTTGATGACACCTGGTTGGGTTTTAGGATGATTGATTTGGATGGTGTTATGGAAGGAGATTGGATAGAACTGTCAGAGGATAATTGCGTCTCATATTCATCAGATTTATCCCCTGAATTGTCCCTGTGGTTGTTTGCGGCTGGAATTAAGAAACGTATCACGCTTTGTCTTCGTAATGTGTAATTTGCTCTCATTGCATTCCATCTCTCTCTCTCTCTCTCTCTCTCTCTCTCTCTCTGTCTGTCTCTTTCTTTCTCTCTCTATGTGTGTGTCTCTCGCTCTCTGTCTCTCTGTGTCTCTGTGTGTGTGTGTGTCTCTCTCTCTCTCTCTCTGTGTCTGTGTCTCTGTTATAGTTCTTATCAAGATAGCAGAAACAATTAATATCATAAGGTAAACAATAAATACAATTCAATCAGGGAATCAGATTTCTGTACAGTACTTGTGGGGATTATGCACATTATACACACGTTTCACCCCAGTAAGCAACATGTTCTCTGGGAGCAAACATATTAATGAATCCAAACAGTATATTGTAATACAAAATATTAAAGAAAAGGATCCCATGGGAGCCCAATGCTCTTGTACAGTGCAACCCACTGTAAACCATAATGAAAGAAGATAACACAGTTAGCCGCAACTTTTTTTGTGAATCTTTCAATTATCCAGCTCTAGTAATAGTGGAAGACCGCATGACTGGGCGATAGGAGAGACTGGGGGGCTGTTCCTCTCTAAATGCTTCTGGCCATGTACTTCCCCGATGTCTCACAGACATATGTATATTTCATTTAACCAGAACCCAGGAGCCCTCTGTAAAGCTGCTCTAGTCAGCCCATAGCAGAGCAGCCACGTTAGCAGATGTTGCTGTGAGAGGCCATTCTGCAGATAGGCAGAAATGACTCACAGGCCCTAGGGTGCTTTCACAGCGTTGAGTGGAGGAGACCCTGACTGGGCAGCTGGAGGGGAGTGAGGAGTGGATGGATGGTACTGCAGTATGGAGAGCTGTTTCTGTAGCCTTTGGGCAACATTGGTGCTACTCTGTTTCAGCAGCAGCCAGCTCCATTGAGCCTGTCACGGCAAGCGAGATGGCAACATGTTAGGGTGGTCAGGTCTGAATACATAATCTCCCAGCAGGATATTGCTAAGTCATCCGTGATCCAAGTTATCATAGAGATTTGACCAATAAGTCAGTTATTGTAAGGCAATTTTTTTCCACTTTCTGGTTCTCTACCTTCGGAGGCCACAATACATTTTACAGATAATCTGCCCAGGCATGAAGAGATTCCTTGTATTTGTATTTATTAGGGATCCCCATTAGCTGCTGCCAAGGCAGCAGCTACTCTTCCTGGGGTCCAAACACATTAAGGCACTTATATTACATATACAAGAAAAGATAAAACACTACATCATATAACATTATTACACCACTACATATCTACAATATAAAATGTATAATACCAACTTAGAACAATATTACAATGTACGTGTATGTAGAGTGAGTGTAGTAGCGCTTGTGTGCGTATGCGTGTGTCTGTACCTTTGTGTGTGTCTCTTCACTGTCCCCGCTGTTCCATAACGTGTAGTTTTATCTGTTTTTTAAATCTGATTCTACTTCTTGCATCGGTTACTTGATGTGGAATAGAGTTCCATGTAGTCATGGCTCTATGTAGTACTGTGAGCCTCCCATAGTCTGTTCTGGACTTGGGGATTGTGAAGAGACCTCTGGTGGCATGTCTTGTGGGGTATGCATGGGTGTCCGAGCTGTGTGCTAGTAGTTTAAACAGACTGCTCAGTGCATTCAGCTTGTCAACATTTTTACAAAAACAAGTAGTGATGAAGTCAATCTCTCCTCCACTTTCAGCAATCAGAGATTTACATGCATATCATTAATGTTAGCTCCCCATGTACTTTTAAGGGCCAGCCGTGCTGCTCTGTTCTGAGCCAATCGTAATTTTCATACTTCCTTCTTTGTGGCACCTGACCACACAACTAAACAGTAGTCCAGATGCGACAAAACTGGGGCCTGTAGAACCTGCCTTGTTGATAGTGTTGTTATGAAGGCAGAGTAATGCTTTATTATGAACAGACTCCTACTGCTACTGTTGTATCAATATGTTTTGACCATGACAGTTTACAATCCAGGGTTACTCCAAGCCGTTTAGTCACCTCAACTTGCTCAATTATTTATTACAAGATTTAGTTGAGGGTTAGGGTTTAGTGAATGATTTGTCCCAAATACAATGCTTTTCAGTCGCTGTTGTAGCTGATGTGTATAGTGTTGAGTCATCCGCATATATGCCACTGGCTTTACTTAAAGCCAGTGGCATGTCATTTGTAAAGATTGAAAAACGTATGGGGTCTAGACAGCTGCCCTGAGGAATTCCTGATTCTACCTGGATTATGTTGGAGAGGCTTCCATTAAGTAAGTCCCTCTTTGTTCTGTTAGACAGGTAACTCTTTATCCACATTAGGGGTGTTAAGCTATAAGAATATACGTTTTTTTCCAGCAGCAGGGGGTTGAACAAACCCGCCCCACAATATTTTTATCATCAATTTCTCTCAGCCAATTGTCATTTGTGTAAATGTTGTACTTGTTGAATGTCCTTCCCTATAACCATGCTGAAAGTCTGTTGTCAATTTGTTTACTGTAAAATAGCTGTCACGTCCTGACCAGTATAAGGGGTTATTTGTTATTGATGTTTGGTCAGGACGTGGCAGGGGGTATTTGTTTAGAGTGTTTCGGGGTTTGTTGGGCTATGTGTTTAAGTAGAGGGGTGTTTGTTTAAAGTGTTCCGGGGTTTTTGGTTATGTTCTATGTTAGTATATTTCTATGTTCTGGTCTAGTCTTTTTAGTTCTATGTTAAGGGTTATTGGTTTGACCTTCAATTGGAGGCAGCTGTTCTTTGTTGCCTCTGATTGAAGGTCCTATATAGAGGGGTGGTTTTGTAATGGGTTTTGGTTGGAAGTTGTTTTTTCACTCCTAGGGTTTTTTTTTGTTGCACTGCTAGGGTATTTTTTTAAAGTGGTTTTTAAGTGGTTTTTTAAAGTTTTTTTAAATAAAAGTTCAAATGAACACTCAACCTGCTGCGCCTTGGTCTACTCCATACAACGACCGTAACAATAGCATTTTATCTGGTCAAACACAATTAAAAAAGAAAAGTTTACTAAGGGTTGGTAACAAGCTGATTGGTCGGCTATTTGAGCCAGTAAAGGAGGCTTTACTATTCTTAGGTAGTGGAATGACTTTTGCTTCTACCAGGCCTGAGTGCACACACTTTCTAGCAGGCTTAAATTGAAGACATGGCAAATAGGAGTAGAAATATCATCCACTATTATCCTCAGTAATTTCCCATCCAGGTTTTCAGACCCGGGTAGCTTGTAATTGTTGATACACAACAAAAAATGTTCACCTCTTTCACACCCACTTTACAGAATTCAAAAGTATAATGCTTGTCTTTCATAATTTGGGCAGATATACTTGGATGTGTACTATCAGCTTTTGATGCTGGCATGTCATGCATAAGTTTTCTTATCTTGCCAATGAAAAAAATCATTAAAGTAGTTGGCAATAACAGTGGGTTTTGTGATGAATGAGACATCTGATTCAATGAATAATGGAGCCGAGTTTGCCTTTTTGCCCAAAATGTCAGGTGCTCCAAAGGTTTTTACTATCATTCTTTATATAATTTATTTTTGTTTAATAGTGTAGTTTCTTCTTATTTTTATTTAGTTTAGTCACATGAGTTCTCAATTTGCAGTACGTTTGCCAATCGGTTGTGCTGCCAGACTTATTTGCCATACCTTTTGCCTCATCCCTCTCAACCATATAATTGTTCAATTCCTCATCAATCCAAAGGGGTTTAACAGTTTTTACTTTAACAGTGATTTGCTTAATGGGTGCGTGCTTATTAGTAACTGTGTCAACATAAATGTGTCAAGTGCAGCATCTGGTTGCTCGTCATTACACACCATAGACCATAAAATATTATTTACATCATTAATATAATATCCGCTACAAAACTTCTTGCATGACCTCTTATACACTATATTAGTCCCAGCCTTTGGAACTTTGGTTTTCCTAGATATGGCTATTAGAATGTGATGACTACATCCTATAGATTTGGATACTGCTTTAAAGCAAATTTCTGCAGCATTAGTAAAGATGTGATCAATACATGGTGATGATTTAATTCCTGTGATATTTGTAACTACCCTGGTAGGTTGACTGATAACCTGAACCAGGTTTCAGGCACTGGTTACAGTTTGAAGCTTTTTATTGAGTGGGCAACTTGATGAAAGCAAGTCAATTTTGAAATCACCCAGAAAATATACCTCTCTGTTGATATCACATAGATTATAAAGTATTTCACACATATTATCCAGATACTGACTGCACTTGGTGGTCTATAGCAGCTTCCCACAAGAAAGGGCTTTAGGTGAGGCAGATAAACCTGTAGCCATATTATTTCAACAGTATTTAACAAGAGATCCTTTACAGGAATGTGCTTTACAGGAATGTGGTTTACAGGAATGTGGTTCAGAACATAGACCACAACACTGCCCCCATTGGCATTTCTTTCTTTTCAGTAGATGTTATACCTATGATCAGATATTCCCAAACAGGGGTATGCGCAATGCCGTCGGGGGTACACCAAAAAAAAATAATCTTCACATTTTTAACGGAGATATACATTTGGGTGAGTTTTTTTTCTCGCCTGAGTAGCCTCGTTTTACTGCCAAAAATAAAATGTGTTTAGCAAAATAACAACACAATGTGAACTACAGGTAGCCTAGTCAAATAATTAACATCCAATCACATTAACCGTTACTCTCTTGCGGGAATTCCACTAACATATGTGGCCAAACATAGCTGCTGCTCCTGTTGGTATCTGTAATCTGTACTGATGGCGCAAAAGTCATGACAGGGAGACATAGTGGAGTGGTAATGCGCATGCAAGCAGTTGCTCCCGACACCCCTTTCGTACACTGCAGCATCCACCGAGAGGCTCTTGATGCCAAGGGAATGCCTGACACCTTGAGAGATGTTTTGGAGACTACAGTGAAAATGGTTAACTTTGTTAAAGCAAGGCTCCTGAACTCTCGTGTATTTTCTGCACTATGCAATGATATGGGCAGCGACCTTGTAACGCTTTTACAACATACAGAAGTGCGCTGGTTATCAAGGGGCAAAGTATTGACACGTTTTTTTGAATTGAGAAACGAGCTTAAAGTTTTCTTTACTGACCATAATTTTCACTTGTCTGACCGCTTGCATTATCACAAGTTTCTCACACAACTGGCCTATCTGGGTGATGTTTTTTCTCACCTGAATGATCTGAATCTAGGATTACAGGGACTCTCCACAACTATATTCACTGTGCGTAAGAAGTTGGAGCTCTTCTCTGTCTGCATTAACAAGAACAACACACAGGTCTTTCCATCATTGTATGATTTTTTTTTGTGTGCAAATGAACTCAAGCTTACGGACAATGTCAAATGTGATATAGCGAAGATTCGTTATCCCTTTCATGCCCTGCCTCCAGTCCACTTATTGATATCTGAACATGAGAGCCTCATCGAAATAGCATCAAGCGGTTCTGTGAAAATTGAATTTAATCAGAAGCTATTGTCAGATTTCTGGATTGGGCTGCACTCAGAGCATTCTGCCTTGGCAAATTGCGTTGTTTAAGACACTGATGCCCTTTGCAACCACGTACCTATGTGAGAGTGGATTCTCGGCCCTCACTAGCATGAAAACTAAATACAGGCACAGACTGTGTGTGGAAAATGACTCTATACAACCCAACATTGCAGAGTTATGTGCATCCTTTCAAGCACACCCTTCTCATGAACCTGTGGTGAGTTATTAACCATTTTCAATGAACAAATAAGGTTTTATTAAAAATAAACAGAAATACCTTATTTATGTAAGTATTCAGACCCTTTGCAATGAGACTTGAAATTGAGCTCAGGTTCATCCTGTTTCCACTGATCATCCTTGAGATGTTTCTACAACTTGATTGGAGTCCACCTGTGGTAAATTCAATTGATTGGGCATGATTTGTAAAGGCACACACCTGTCTATATAAGGTCCCACAGTTGACAGTGCATGTCAGAGCAAAAACCAAGCCATGAGATCGAAGGAATTGTCTGTAGAACTCCGAGACAGAATTTTGTTGAGGCACAGATCTGGGGACGGGTACCAAAACATTTCTGCAGCCTTGAAGGTCCCCAGTAACACAGTGGCCTTCATCATTCTTAAATGGAAGAAGTTTGGAACCACCAAAACTGAGCTATCGGGGCAGAAGGACCTTGGTCAGGGAGGTGACCAAGAACCCGATGGTGACTCTGACAGAGCTCAAATCAAATCAAATTGTATTTGTCACATGCGCCAAATACAACAGGTGCGCCAAATACAACCTTACAGTGAAATGGTTACTTACAAGCCCTTAACCATCAATGCAGTTCAAGAAAGAGTTAAGAAAATATTTACAGAATAAACTAAAGTAAATAATTATAAAAAGTAATAATAAAATAACAATAATGAGGCTATATACAGGGGGTACCGGTACCGAGTCAATGTGCGGGTGTACGGGTTAGTCGGGTTGCCAGTAGTAAGGTATTTCCTCTGACACATTGGTGTGGCTGGCTTCTGGGTTAAGCGAGCAGTGTGTCAAGAAGCAGTGCCACTTGGCTGGGTCGTGTTTCAGAGGACGCATGGCTCTCGACCTTCACAATGGGACAAGACTGTAACTACCAATTGAATATTGGGGAGAAAAAGGGGTAAAAAAATTGTTCACGAGGGAAAAGCTATTTAATCTATTTTAGAATATGGCTATACCTTAACAAAATGTGGAAAAAGTCAAGGGTCTGGATACATTCCGAATGCACTGTATGTTAATATGGGCATTCTTTTTTTTTTTTTTTTTTTTACAGTTTTCAGAAGTAGACTTGCTCATGTTATTTATATTGGAACAGATAGTACAGGGAGAGCTGCACACAGTGGACTTCCTACTAGCACACACCGCCTCAGCGTTAACAGTATAACTCTGGTTCATAGGCACGATTACTGCATACAATAGCTGTAGGACCAACATGGGTATTCCTGGAAGGTAGGGGGACATAAGTTACTTACATTGTGTCTGCCAACGCCCCTGGGATAATGTACATTTGATGCAGCATTATGACAACTCAGTGACACAATGGTAGGGATTAACTGAGCTGGTCTTGGGTCATTGCTAAGTCATTGTCTCAACGCAGCCTTGAAATGCTTGGACAGAGTCCAGGATCCAAGATGATTTGGATGGACTTTGTCATTCCTGTAGAGCATCTTCTGTTTCCAAAAGGTGTCAAAGTTATCTATAAAAGTGATTCCAGCAAAGTTAGCCAGCTGAATCTTTCACAACCGCAGCCTGAACGATGGTACCGGGCCTGAAATGATTGGCCCCTTTTTGGAATTTTTCAGTGCTAAAATCAGTTCTTTAAAATCCCTTTTCAGACACATTGACTCTGTACTTTAGGTATTTTCTTAAAAGTGCATTGTTGGTTAAGGGCTTGTAAGTAAGCATTTCACTGTAAGGTAATACCTGTTGTATTCGGCGCATGTGACAAATAAAATTAGATTTGATTTACTGGAGGGGATGAGGCATGTTGGAAATGGTGGGAAAAGTAAACAAACACAATTGAACAAGAACGCAATTGGCTTTTTTGCTTAAAAGATATGTTGTTTGTTACACTGATTTTAATAATTTTGCATTGACCCTCTTATAGACGCAGACCATATGGTTTAACTGTCTAGCCTCCCTCTAAGGAATAACTATGTATTTATAAATTCACATTTTCAACCAACTGTTGAATATGAAAACCCTTATAACACAAGTTGGGTGTTTTATTTTGTGATCTGTTTGTTGTGTGAACGGTTAGTTTGGTGACGTCCAACAGTTATGCTAGGGCATTAACGTTTAAAAAAAATGATTGTCTCAATATAGTCACCAGGCTGGGTACCTGGGACCAGTCAGTCAGGCATGAGGTGCAAAGGCCTTGGATATGCCAAGCTGAAAATGTCAACAACATGCTTCCTTGAGCTCACATTAAATGCTGACGGACGGTAATGGCCTTGCCAAGACAGATACCCATTATCAAGTCAATTAAGCGAACCGACTCTTTGCTTTTACCTGTCAGTTAAAAAAAACACCCCACATGTTAAATTAATCACATCTTATTTTGGGAGTGGGAATCCAAACCGGGGACATGTTTTTCAGTTGGCTGTGAATACACTGCTAAATGCCAAGGTGACCCCTCACAGCACAAACACTCACTTCTATTTCCTGGAGATGGTTACTGGAGATGAATGGTATGCATGGCCTTGTTTCTGCGAATGCATAGTTAACAGAAACTAGATGTGAGGTTTAGTAGTTGTGCCAAACACGAAAAACACATGAATTCCTTGGTTACGGCTGCAATATGCCATCAAATTAGCAGGTCTCTGTAGTGGTACCATTTCTCTATTGTCTCTCTTTCTCTGTGCCTCCCTAAAAGATTGTATAATCCTAGAAATTGCTATGGTGCTGTAGCATAAGTAGTGTAGCATTGTGGATCTTGATGTATTGTCTTTGCTGTTGCTTTTTATGGGTATAGTGGTTTGGGAAACTGCTAGAAATGTAGCTGGTAGTGATTTGTTTTGCCTTGACACCAGATTAGAATGTTTATTTCTGTGTGTACTGAGGGTTCTGCCTTGCTGGTTTACCATTTTAACAGTCATTTCTGCTGCCACTTGGTCCCCAAACCAACATGACTTGTGATTGAGACCAGACAGATGAAATGTGATCATTTTCATGGTGATGTCTGAATAATCTATTGTAATACAATGGTGACTGTTTTAGCAACATATTTCTAGTAGGCTCTTTGGTATCAAATGCATTTATGTCACTCTCAAGGAAGACTGTAAAATTGACAGTATACAAGTGTTACATTTATTACTAGAGTAAAATGTAACAATTGAACTGGCATGAGACTTTCACCCATGGTTGTCCAAACAGAGCTAACGTAAGGCCACGCCTCCAACAAGCCACACCTCCAGATCCTCAGATAGGCTGCTGCCGCTACACTATTTAGCATTTAATCTCCAAATTGCTTTTCCATAAATCTCATATTTTTGGCATAATAGGCTTACTGCTTTCAGTTGATATTTTGTAATTGTCTCCACATATCTTTGTGCCTTTGTGTTTCTGCAATGTCTTTTTTATTAATTTCCCCTCTCTGGTGAAGTAGGGTGCAGCTGAACATCCAAATCTAGAGCACTTCCTCATGCATGACATGAAAGGAAAGTTATTCTATAGGAAATTACACTGCAAAGGTAAAGCTTCGGTACGCTTCAGTCACTTTGTACATTTTGTCACTCAGAAAAAGCTGCTGCCGAGGCACAGGCTACATGCTTCCACCCTAAAATGTGCAGTTCAAGCTGCTGTATGGAAAGTATTTGCCTCACAAGTCATCTACTGTGGAAGTAACAGGCCTATTCAGGATGTCAGTGTGGACAAATATGGTTTCACACAGTGACGACTTCTTTGGAGGTGACAGCCTTTAAATGCTCTTCCATCAGCCCGCCACAACGCCATGTTCCACGATGGTATTTCTGTCATCCAACTATACAGCACATATATGAGCCTTCTTCTCTACAGTGCTACAGGCTACTACCTCAGGGAGGGGGACACAGTTCTCCCAATCCTAATTATGTCGTCCAAGACAGCTAAGAGACATACTGTACATTATATACGTGTGAATATCGTCATTTCAGAAATGTCATGGAAGAGGGACCTTTTGTTTGTACAGACATATTGCCTGAACATGTGTATCTCTTAAGTAAGAGTACAGAGGGTAGTGCGTCCGGCACAGTACATCACTGGGGCCAAGCTTCCTGCCATCCAGGACCTCTATACCAGCTGGGGTCAGTGGAAGGCCATAAAAATTGTCTGAGAAATGAAGGATATTCCATGTGAGAAATTGCAAGAAACTGAAGATCTTGTACAACGCTGTGTACTACTCCCTTCACAGAAAAGCGCAAACTGGCTCAAACCAGAATAGAAAGAGGAGTGGGAAGCCCCAGGGCACAACTGAGCATTAGGACAAGTACATTAGGGTGTCCAGTTTGCGCTGTTCTGTGAAGGGAGTATTACACAGCGTTGTACGATCTTCAGTTTCCTGGCAATTTCTCGAATGAAATAGCCTTCATTTCTCAGAACAAGATTAGACTGACGAGTTTCACAAGAAAGGTCTTTGTTTCTGGCCATTTTGACCCTGTAATCAAACCCACAAATGCTGGTGCTCCAGATACTCAACTTGTCTAAAGAAGGCCAGTTTTATTGCTTCTTTAATCAGCACAACATTTACCTGCTGTGCTAACATAATTGCAAAAGGGTTTTCTAATGATCAATTAGCCTTTTAAAATGATAAACTTGGATTAGCTAACACAACGTGCCATTAGAACACAGGAGTGATGGTTGCTGATAATGGGCCTCTGTACGCCTATGTAGATATTCTATCAAAAATCTGTCGTTTCCAGCTACAATAGTCATTTACAACATTAACAATGTCAACACTGTATTTCAGATCAATTTTATGTTATTTTAATGGACAAAAAATGTGCTTTTCTTTCAAAAACAAGAACATTTCTAAGTGACCCCAAATTTTGAACGGTAGTGTACATATTACCTCAATTACCTCAACTAACCGGTGCCCCCGCACATTGACTCTGTACCGGTACCCCCTGTATATAGCCTCGCTATTGTTTATTTTTTATTTTTTCCTTATTTATTTTTTACTTAAAAATGTTGTTTTCTTGAACTGCATTGTTGGTTAAGGGCTTGTAAGTAAGCGTTTCACTGTAAGGTCTACACATGTTGTATTCGGCGCATGTGACAAATCGAATTTGATTTGATTTGATTTGAGATGGATGGAACGTCCCTTAATGTCACATTGCACCATCTTAGAGAGGTAGCAAGGGAGATTTAGTAGAGGATGAGCCATCTGGTTCCCGAGACTGAGATAGATATGAATAGACAGAGAATTAAGAGGAAATATGATGGCATTTATTTAGTCCCTAAGTAAACTGTCATTTACCTTAATGTGTGATGTGAGTTAAAGCAAACCTGGTCTATAACGAGGTTGGTAACATCAATTTAGAGTGTCACCTGCAGAGATTATATTCGCCTGCAGAGTCCCCCCCTCCCCCACCCCCCTATTTCTGCTTTGATTAAAATCACAAGCAGTGGCTTACTGCATACGTTGATATTTTATAGTCTCTTCAATCTTCGAGTTGCTTTAAACTTGTTTTATTTCTTCTTTTTTAAACTTTTTTTATGTTTGTCGTCAGTGAGCTCAGTGGAAATGTCACTTGTGGTATTTATAGTTGTGCCTTTCACTATACTTCTGAGATGTTAGACGTTGTGACATGCAGGGAGGTCAGAGTGTGATGATAGTGGCAGTGATAGCTGCTGAGAAGTCAGATGTAGTTGGGTGTTTCAGTTAGCTGTCAGACTCAACTGCACCCCTCACTGTGTGAGGCCAGGATGCCTTTATGCACTCAGAAAAGTGAACACATCAGCACACTCTAAGAAATACAAGTTATTCGAGTAAGATCTAAGGCTAACGCATTTCCTAGAGGAAACTTTTGAAATAATCCAGAGCCAGCTGTGGAAATATTGGTCTTACCAAAGCTCATGTCAGTGCTTTAAGTACAACACTCTATTTGATTGTAAGAAAACTGATGTTGCCAAGCTACAACATTGGTTTGTTTGTAAGTTAGTTAGACTGATAGCAGCCTTTTGTGAGCTTGTTTTATTCTGTGTTGCGCTCTACTGATCTACTGAGTGACCCAGCGGACCTACCATCTGTTATAGCCAGTACAGCCATGTCTCTTTCTTTTAACGCTCAGCACTGTGTATATATCACCCTCCTTTCCCTTACAGTATCTCTATCGCTCTTCCTCTCTGTCTTTCTCATTCTCTCTCTCTCTCGCTCTCTCTTTATCTCTCTGTCTCTCCCTCTGTCTCTTTGTCTCTGCCTCTCTCTTTGTTTCCCTCCCATGTTTGTTTGCCTTTGGTTTAGACTCTCCCCACAGCATAGTAGTAAAGCTAAACCATCACTCATTAGCTCAACAAACAGCCCTAGTGGGCATCCACTGCAGCTTTCATGGCTCCATCCATTGTATCCCATGCTGCAGCCATGTATTTACTGTGACTTTTAGTCTAGAAAGCATCTGCCAACTCTAGGACCATTATTATACTTATGAACTCATATATGGTATACATACAGTATAGTGTCACAAGAGACTTGCTGAGCCTACAGGTGTGTAATAGCTAATTAGCTATGGAGGAAAGTATAGCCCTCACACAGACCTCATCCACCATGCCTTGCTACAATATTTAATTTGAGATTAAAAAAGGTGGCCCCCTCTTAATGTCAAGGGTATCAATGGGTATGTCAGGAGTCAATCGTCCTATCACCTTGGTCACTGCACTTCGCCCTCCTATTTACGTCCACAGCAACTTCCATTTGTTGTGTGGTATTGTAGTTTACCTTCCCCAGTCTCTCTCTTTCTCTCTCTCCTTTTATCCTGTTCTGAATCTCTCATCTCCTGTCTCTATCCCTCCCTCTCATTTCTCTCTCTCTCTCGCTCTCTCTCCCGCTCTCGCTCTCTCTCTCGTTATCTCTCTGTGAGTGGGCATGATGTGGGTAGACTTACCCACTAGCGAGGGCACTATCTCCCCACAGGCTCTGTAGTCATTTGACCTTAAGGTCACTGCCTCACTGAGGGAACACTCGCCAGCTGAGATCAGCTGTATTTATCCATCTACAGGGGAACCCAGAGCTGAAAGCTCCCCTCATTAGCCATGTTTAGGAGGCTTTCAGGATATAAGCATGCAGGAAACCTACCATCAAAGATGCCAAAACGCTCTCTTCTGCTTTTCTAGGGTAATGAAAAGGTTATGAAGTATTTCACATGCGAAACATGTTGTCTTTGCTCCCAACAACCTTGCGTCTAATTTTAGCACTAAACGACTTGCATTGTAAATAATGCATGCAATGTGTATATGGTACAACTATAGTTGGATATAGATTGCTGTTACTTTTAAGATATTTTAGATTACGGTTCATTTTGGAATAGAAAATTATATTTTTGCAAAAGCTTTGAACCGTAACAATGGTTCAACCACATGGTAACTGTAAGACTTAGCTATACATGTAGCCGAGTTTTGCCTTCAAACATAATTTTCAAAATAGTTTCCGATGTACACTGAGAGTACAAAGCATTAGCAACACTTTCCTAATTGAGTTCCACCCCATTTTCCTCTCAGAGCAGCCTCAATTCATCAGGGCATGGACTCTACATGGTGTTGAAAATGTTCCACAGGGATTTTGGCCCATGTTGACTCTAATGCTTCCCACAGTTGTCAAGTTGGCTGGATGTCCTTTGGGTGGTGGACCATTTTTGATACACACGGCAAACTTTTTAGTGTGAAAAACCTAGCAGCGTTGCAATTCTTGACACACTCGAACCGGTGCGCCTGGCACCTACTACCATACCCTGTTAAAAGGCACTTAAATCTTTTGTCTTGCCCATTCACCGCTGAATGGCACACGTACACAATCCATGTCTCAAATATCTCAAGGCTTAAAAATCATTATTTAACCTGTCTCCTCCACTTCATCTACAACGATTGAAGTGGATTTAACAAGTGACATCAATAAGGGATTCACTAAGTCAGTCTATGTCATGGAAAGAGCAGCTGTTCCTAATGTTTTGTACACTCAGTGTAGCTCACATGGCTCAAAGCGTTGAGGCTAATCACCACATTACCCGGTGGTTTATAAGATTGCACTAAGGAATTCATACCGTAATAAGATGGGTTCTGAACGAATGCAGTGAATCATCTAGGATCATGGAGTATTACATTTCAGAGGGCCTCCATGATAGAGTATACAGTGCCTTGCAAAAGTATTCACCCCCTTGGCATTTTTCCTATTTTGTTTTTATTACAACATGTAATTTAAATGGATTTTTATTTGGATTTCATGTAATGGACATACACAAAATAGTCCAAATTGGTGAAGTGAAATGAAAAAAATACTTGTTTCAAAAAATTCGAAAAATCTAAAAATGAAAAGTGGTGCGTGCATATGTATTCACCTCCTTTGCTATGAAGCCCCTAAAAAAGATCTGCCGCAACCAATTACCTCCAGAAGTCACATAATTAGTTAAATAAAGTCCACCTGTGTGCAATCTAAGTGTCACATGATCTGTGACATGATCTCAGTATATATACACCTGTTCTGAAAGGCCTCAGAGTCTGCCACACCACCAAGCAAGGGGCACCACCAAGCAAGCGACACCATGAAGACCAAGGAGCTCTCCAAACAGGTTAGGTACAATGTTGTGGAGAGGTACAGATCAGGGTTGGGTTATAAAAAAATATCTGAAACTTTGAACATTCCATGGAGCACCTTTAAATCCATTATAAAAAAATTGAAAGAATATGGCACCACAACAAACTTGCCAAGAGAGGGCCACCCACCAAAACTCAAGGACCAGGCAAGGAGGGCATTAAACAGAGAGGCAACAAATAGACCAAAGATAACCCTGAAGGAGCTGCAAAGCTCCACAACAGAGATTGGAGTATCTGTCCATAGGACCACTTTAAGCCGTACACTCCACAGAGCTGGGCTTTACGGAAGAGTGGCCAGAAAAAGAAAAGCCATTTCTTAAAGAAAAGAATAAGCAAACGTGTTTAGTGTTCGCCAAAAGGCATGTGGGAGACTCACCAAACATATGGAAGAAGGTACTCTGGTCAGATGAGACTAAAATTGAGCTTTTTGGCCATCAAGGAAAACACTATGTCTGGCACAAACTCAACACCTCCCATCACCCTGAGAACATCAGGGTGATGGGGATGGCAGCATCCTGCTGTGGGGACGTTTTTCATCGGCAGGGACTGGGAAACTGGTCAGAATTGAAGGTATGATGGATGGTGCTAAATACAGGGAAATTCTTGAGGGAAACCTGTTTCATTCTTCCAGAGATTTGAGACTTGGACGGAGGTTCACCTTCCAGCAGGACAATGGCCCTAAGCATACTGCTAAAGCAACACTCGAGTGGTTTAAGAGGAAACATTTAAATATCTTGGAATGGCCTAGTCAAAGCCCAGACCTCAATCCAATTGAGAATCTGTGGTATGACTTAATGATTGCTGTACATCAGCAGAACCCGTCCAACTTGAAGGAGCTGGAGCAGTTTTGCCTTGAAGAATGGGCAAAAATCCCAGTGGCTAGATGTGCCAAGCTTATAGAGACCTTCCCCAAGAGACTTTCATCTGTAATTGCTTTAAAAGGTGGCTCTACAAAATATTGACTTTGGGGGGTGAATAGTTATGCACGCTCAAGTTTTCTGTTTTTTTGTCTTATTTCTTGTTTATTTCTCAATAAAAAATATTTAATTTAATTCCAGGTTGTAAGGCAACAAAACAGGAAAAATGCCAAGTGGGGAGAATACTTTCGCAAGCCAATGTATACCCATTTACCCTCCTTCTCCTCCCCCTTTTCTTCCTTCTCCTCCTACATCCATCTTATTACTTACAAGCTTCTAACACTCTCATTATATTGGCCTAGTGTGGCTAATTGGTCAATCAAACAGTCCCACGCCACTATAAAGCAGCTTCAGGCAGTGTGGAGACCTCTACATGGGTCCTGCACTGTGGCGGTCGTGTACGTCCTCTAACAACATTTATCACGTCTTGTTCATTTCCCTCCTAATTATTTCAGCTCTTTGAACTCCTCTTGACATCCCCCTTCATGTGGTCAGCACACTGTTTCCCTGAGTCATGGTTTCCCACATCAGTGGTTCTATTTGACTTGTTTAACAGAGAGTAAATACTGTACATCCCTGGAGGAAACTACTAGTTTGGTCAGGCCGATAATGGGAGTATTCTAGTCTGAAGGTTGGTTGGTACAGTACAGTAGCAGGGCGGGGAGGAGAGACAGTGATGATGTGCAGGGGGATGTGTCTGACAGTCATATTAGCGGATGGAGAGTGATTCACTGAGCTATGCCTGTCAACCTTTTACCCAAATGGGAAAGATGTGGAGCCCAGCCCAACCCGCTCAGAACCTCTCAACCTCAATTGAAGTGGGAATTAAATTTCTCCTTGAGGGATTGACAGCTTTCTTACATTTCCTCTACAATCCATTTGTTATAAAGCAGGGTTTGGAAGCATGGTATTATAATGCAGTTACCTAGAATCCTGATGGTAGGTTCTAATGTAAATTGAGATGCCATCACTTCAAAGCCTTCCCATGCCCTCCTTTCGGAAAATCTGACTGCGACATTTTGTTGCTCTCAGCCTATAGACAGAAACTAAAACAGGAAACGCCCGTGCTCAGGTCTGTTCAATGCTGGTCCGACCAATCGGATTCCACGCTTCAAGATTGCATCGATCACGTCGGACAATAACATTGATGAATACGCTGATTCGGTGAGCGAGTTTATTAGCAAGTGCATTGGTGGTGATGTACCCACAGCGACTATTAAAACCTTCCCCCAACTAGAAACCGGGAATTGATGGCAGCATTCGCGCAACACTGAAGCGTGAACCACTGCTTTTAATCAGGGCCAGGCGACCGGAAACATGACCGAATACAAACAGTGAAGCTATTCCCTCCGCAAGGCAATCAAACAAGCTAAGCATCAGTATAGAGACAAAGTAGAGTCGCAATTCAACAGCTCAGAAACGAGAGGTATGTGGCAGGGTCTACAGTCAATCACGGACTACAAAAAGAAAACCAGCCTCGTCGCGAACCACAATGTCTTGCTCCCAGACAAACTAAACAACTTCTTTGCTCGATTTGAGGACAATACAGTGACACCGACACGGCCCGCTACCAAAACCTGCGGGCTCTCCTTCACTGCAGCCAATGTGAGTAAAACATTTAAACGTGTTAACCCTCACAAGGCTGCAGGCCCAGACGGCATCCCTAGCCGCATCCTCAGAGCTGGGGTAGACCAGCTGGCTGGTGTGTTTACGGATATATTCAATCAATCCTTATCCCAGTCTGCTGTTCCCACATGCTTCAAGAGGGCCACCATTGTTCCTGTTCCCAAGAAAGCTAAGGTAACTGAGCTAAATGACTATCGCCCCATAGCACTTACTTCCGTCATCATGAAGTGCTTTGAGAGACTAGTCAAGGACCATATCACCTCCACCCTACCTGACACCCTAGACCCACTCCAATTTGCTAACCGCCCCAATAAGTCCACAGACAACGCAATCACACTGCACACTGCCCAAACCCATCTGCCCTAACCCATCTGGACAAGAGGAATACTGTTCATCGACTACAGCTAAGCATTTAACACCATATTACCCTCCAAACTCGTCATTAAGCTCGAGACCCTGGGTCTCGACCCTGCCCTGTGCAACTGGGTCCTGGACTTCCTGACGGGCCGTCCCCAGGTGGTGAGGGTAGGAAACAACATCTCCACCCCGCTGATCCTCAACACTGGGGCCCCACAAGGGTGCGTTCTCAACCCTCTCCTGTACTCCCTGTTCACCCATGACTGCATGGCCATGCACGCCTCCAACTCAATCATCAAGTTTGCAGACAACACAACAGTGGTAGGCTTGATTACCAACAACGACAAGACGGCCTACAGGGAGGAGGTGAGGGCCCTCGGAGTGTGGTGTCAGGAAAATAACCTCACACTCAATGTCAACAAAACAAAGGACATGATCGTGGACTTCAGGAAACAGCAGAGAGAGCAGCCCCCTATCAACATCGACGGGACAGTAGTGGAGAAGGTGGAAAGTTCCTTGGCATACACATCACGGACAAACTGAAATGGTCCACCCACACAGACAGCGTGGCGAAGAAGGCGCAGCAGCTCCTCTTCAACCTCAGGAGGCTGAAGAAATTTGGCTTGTCACCAAAAACACTCACAAACTTTTACAGATGCACAATCGAGAGCATCCTGTCGGGCTGTATCACCGCCTGGTACGGCAACTGCTCCGCCCACAACCGCAAGGCTCTCCAGAGGGTAGTGAGGTCTGCACAATGCATCACCGGGGGCAAACTACCTGCCCTCCAGGACACCTACACCACTTGATGTCACAGGAAGGCCGAAAAGATCATCAAGGACAACAACCACCCGAGCCACTGCCTGTTCACGCCGCTATCATCCAGAAGGCGAGGTCAGTGCAGGTGCATCAAAGCTGGGACCGAGAGACTGAAAAACAGCTTCTATCTCATGGCATCAGACTATTAAACAGCCATCACTAACATTGAGTGGCTGCTGCCAACATACTGACTCATCTCTAGCCACTTTAATAATTAAAAATTGGATGTAATAAATGTATGACTAGCCACTTTAAACAATGCCACTTTATATATTGTTTACATACCCTACATTACTCATCTCATATGTATATACTGTACTCTATACCATCTACTGCATCTTGCCTATGCCGTTCGGCCATCGCTCATCCATATATTTTTATGTACATATTCTTATTCATTCCTTTACACTTGTGTGTATGAGGTACTTGTTGTGAAATTGTTATATTACTTGTTAGATATTACTGCATGGTCGGAACTAGAAGCACAAGCATTTCGCTACACTCACGTTAACATCTGCTAACCATGTGTATGTGACAAATACATTTTGATTTGATTTGTCAGATATCAAGCTCACAACGCACCACAGGAATTAGTGTGAGCATTAGCGAGGGATTAATCCTCTTTTAATAGATTGACCGGATTCATTATTTTCTGTCTCCACAAACTGATACTTTGGTGTGAGTGTTTGGGTGGCAGTTTTTGATTGATAGGACACATTGAATCAGAGGGCAGAGATGGGTTCTCTTTTCTTCTTAGAATTGTTATCCATTCATCGCCACACACGGGGAGGTATCACCAGATCTGGTATGCTTGATTACAAGCCATTAATACCATCCATATAGTGTTACAGACATATTTAGGCTAGTGGCCAATCCTCAATAAGGGCTTTAGTTTGTGAGATACCCCTACGCCGAGGTAGAACAAAACACAACCATGTTTTTTCATATCTCTTATGCCTCCCATTTATGAAATGGTTTGTTATGTAAAAATGTTTTACTGCAAAAGTAGTTACATTTATAGAGATTGTGACACCCCCTAAACTTATCAAAGTGCAGAATAATGCCTGGCTGGAGGGGGGATGGGCCACATAAGCTAATGTGACCCAATAGTGCATGCTCTGATAATGCAACAAATGTAAATACAGGTAGGCAGTTGTCTGCACTACATACACAAACAGCATTAGGATATCTAAATGCATCTTGGAAATATAGACCTGTAAGCACAGAGATACAATAGGCGGAAATGTCACTGATGAATATTTAGGATGAATTTAAGCTTTACTTTTTGGTAGCTGATTAAAAGACAACTTTCCAAGTAAAATCTGTTCTCATTCAGTGTTGTATGGTCCTGTCTGTCAAAAATACATACATTTACATGTTTTTTGATGTTGTGGCTAATATAATCAGCTCTAAGAAAAACAAATGGGCACAGACGCTAAAAAGTTTCCTCTGTGGATTTTATTTGTTCAGCCCCTACCTACTCTTGCAATGACATTAGCCCCCCCCCCCCCGCCACAATACCATTAAATTGTGGTTAAATCACCTGTATATAGATAGACATGTTTAAACGAGATGTCTTTCAGATTTATGAACTATTCTTATGACCTGTAGTCAAGTCTATTTTTGTGCAATTCAACTTTTGGGAATCCAAAATACTTGCCATAATTACACCAAACACATTTGTCTGGATATAGAAAAGGTAGCAGAGTGCTTGGCATGGCAACACCAAGTATTCCAAGTCGCAAGCCTCTTTGAGGATCAATGAAGCAACTCTGAGGCTCCAACAAAAGGAAATATAATCCAACCCTGGACTCTTGACACCCTCTCCCTAACTCAAAAAATATATATACATTAAAATGTGTTGTTTTGTCACACACCGGGTTGGTGCAGTAAAATGGGTTGTTTTACAGGGTCAGCCATAGTAGTATGGTGTAAATGAGGGTTAAATGCCTTGGACAAGGGCAAATCGATTTTTCACCTTGTCGGATTGGGCCTTTTGGTTACTGGCCCAACGCTCTAGGCTACCTGTCGCCCTACATCTTGCCCCCACTGTGGTTAACTTGTCCCTCCAGGGTTGGGCTCTTAAGTCACCTCCTTCCTTATAATTTAGAAATTAGCTTTGATTCATGGTTAGTCCAATACGGCTGCCTGAATCCATTATGGTGTATGGGTAGGATGCAACCAGACATGATGACAAATGCATAAGGCAGGTGTTCACTACAATGAACCAACACAACCTGACACTCATTGGCAAGAAATGCCATCAACTTACTTGGCCTTCACATACAGTATGATAGGAATTGCACCTCTACAATGTCAATGTCATCCTGAATCTCCCAGAAGTGTCCTTGATAGGCCCACTGCACCATCAGCCCTCCCCTCTGGCAGTTACTACATACAGAGACACCATGGAACTGGACTGCCACAGGGCAGGAGCCCATTCAACAGCGAAAATGCCATCTGGAAAGTGCTGGCATGCATTGCACTCATATGTACCTTTTTGCTACCAACCATGGCTGGCCAGCCCATGTGATACCTGAACTGGGCTCGTGAAAAATGAGACTCATGCATCGGTCTAACCTTTTCCCTGTTTTCCTCACAACATCTGGCAAACGAGGCCCCATAGGATGGCCAAATTTAACAAGATGCTGTATGTCATTGTGTATGGTGGCTGGGGATTGACTGTGAGATATTGGCCTTTGTGCACCATGCTTGACCAGCTCTACCTCCTCAGCAACCTCTTTACTGTCCATCACAGCCCAGGGATCATCTTCAAATGTGTATGTGTGTGGAGCTGTGCTATGTCCCTCATAACACTTCTTAGATGTAGTCTATGACCTACACTCTATGTAACCTCTAGTTAACCTGAGGTCAGCCTCACCGGTTCTGTCACTCTCCTTATCTGCTGCTGGGCCTGCCACAGACCGTGGTCACAGCCAACCAGCCAACCACTCACAGTTAATATTATCCAAATAATCTTCCTACCCGACTAACAAAAGAATATGAAGGAATAACTTAACCCTATTTCTTGAACTGCATTGTTGGTTAAGGGCTCGTAAGTAAGTATTTCACGGTAAGGTCTACAGCTGTTGTATTTGGTGCATGTGACAAGTAACATTTGATTTGATTTGAATATGTAGGATGTGACTTCACATTCAACATTCAACATAACAAAATCGATAACACTTTACCTTAAGTGTACATTAATTAATATTTAACTAAATGGTAATAAATGTATTTATAACATAGCAGTTACATGTAATCACTATGTCAATACTATGTAATTACAAGGTAATAAGGGTTTAGCGGTATAGGTTATTACACAAGTGGAACAAGAACATGTAATTACAAATCAGCTTGTCGGAGGTTATTCCACACATGTAATTACTCATGATTTATGTATATGTATTTACAAGATTTCTTGTTCCAAATGTAACTAACATGTTCTGTAATTACACTTTTGCAGTCTCCTGTGTAGCACCATGATATCAATGTTACATGTAACTACATAAGTCACTACGACCAAACTAAACTAGGCTAGGACTCTGTCAGCTGTTGTACGAATGCACACCTTATCATTAACTACAGCTTCAGTTATCTTATTTCCATATTATTTGGCTTAAAGGATGTACTGAATTAAATGTAAGAGCAATGTATTTACAATGGATATGCATGTAACTATAATGTACCTACCCAGGAGCAAGCAACTTAATGTAAAGTGAAACACATAATGGTATAACCTTTGGAAATAATATGTACCTGCCTTTGAAAAGGGATCAGGGGTTTATTTCCCTGGCTTCAAAGGTGTAATGTAAGTGAAATGATCAAAATAATATAATGTTTAAGGTCAATGTAGGTACTCATGAGCAAGCAGCTTCAAGTAAAGTGAAACACAGTAGGGTACACCTTTTTATTAAAATCATTGGGAAAATACACTTCAATGTAGAATAAATGTTGTTACAGCACCTATAAGTGTAATTACAATTTCATTTCAATGCAATTACCTATTTCACAGGATGTATCAAAATGTAAGTTATTACAATGTTGTTATAAATAACAGTATTGAAACTACAATATTTTCTACACAGGAACAAGCAATTTAATGTAAAGTGAAACACATCATGAATTACTCATGTAATTACAGTACTAAATAGTTTCTATGTTACCATGATGGCAGACACCCAATACAGTACTTGTAGTTGTGATCAATGGGAATCAATCTCAATCTAGGAAGAATGTTGTTACAGCACCTTTAAGTGTAATTACTCTGTACTTTCATTGTTATTAAATATTTTGCAGCGTATCAAAATGAGTTATTACAATGTCATTTTAAAGAATAGTATCATACCTACAATGTTTCTACACAGAAACAAGCAACTTAATGTAAAGTGAAATGCATTTTGATTTACTCATGTAATCAATATGTAGTTACTATGTCACGTGTTTTTGTGTTTTTTATTGTAGTAGGTGAAGTTTGGTAATACACTTTCTTGAGGGTTGATCGGACAGTGATATGTTTTGAAGCAATGGAATCCATAGTCTCCCGTGTGATATAAAAACATTTTTAAGTGGAGTGACCCAAAAGACACTGATAGCAACAAAACATGCTTATAAGCCTGTCAAAAGAATGAAACACATTCAATTGAAAGACAAAATTGACCCTTCTTATGTGACAAACAATGTCTGATCTTACAACTTGGAATGGTCTTGACATTTCCTCTAGGGGGTGCATGCTAAGAGTGAAAATCTTACAGCTGATACACTAATCGGACGTCTTTGACGAGTTGAGAGAGTACTCTTTTCCTTGTCTTTACCCAACCAGTATATCCACTCAATAAAATGGAGATGCCTCTTTAAACCTTTTTTGGTCTGAATGCACCTTAGCCTCCCAACCTGCCCCTTTATTGACTGCCACACTCTAACAATGTGTTGTGTGTGTAATAAACTGTGTGAGGATCCACAAAGTTGTTTGTCTGGTGATTGTAACCCAGCATATTCAGAGACTTGACAGCTCTCGAGCAGTCACTCAGAATGGTGGAACCTCTTCGCACATGTCATCTGATGATAGGGATTAAGGTTGCCTGTGAACGGTTTTCCACCATTTTAAGAACTGGGCACCGTCTGTTGTTTAATCTCCATCATCCCAAACAACCAACCCTGTCTTCTTCACGTTGGCCCCATCCTTCCACGATTGTACTGAAAGATAGGGAGAAGTGAAAATTGTTATTTTGTGACAGATAGTTGGCCAGTGGTCAGTCGTGCCTTGAAATGGTGAGGGATCAGTAAATCCATGAGAACTGGCCTCCTGAGTGGCGCAGTGGTCTAAAGCACTGCATCGCAGTTGCTAGCTGTGCCACTAGAGATCCTGGTTCGAGTCCAGGCTCGGTTGCAGCCGGCTGCGACCGGGAAACCCATGGGGCAGTGCATTGGCCCAGTGTCGTCTGTGTAGGGGAGGGTTTGGCCGGCAGGGATGTCCTTGTCCCATTGCACTCTAGGGACTCCTGTGGCGGGCTGGGCGCATGCACACTGACACGGTCACCAGGTGTACGGTGTTTCCTCTGACACATTGGTGTGGCTGGCTTCTGGGTCAAGTGGGCATTGTGTCAAGAAGCGGTGCGGCTTGGTTGGGTTGTGTTTCGAAGGACACATGGCTCTTGACCTTCGCCTCTCCTGAGTCTGTATAGGAGTTGCAGTGGGTAAAAGTAAAAATATATATAATCTATGAGAACTAGCATAATTTAACTTATGACACAAGGTCTGATGGGTGAAGTTGTATATTGTAATGTTGAATGACATGATCCTAGAAAACATCACTGATGATATGTCCAAGGGAACTGAGAGATGTATTTATCAAATAATTCAGTATATGAAATGGGCAAGCCCTCTATTTGTTTCATCCATATCAGTATATTTACTGGGGAGTACTTTAAAATGGCAACTGATTACCATAAGTGAAATATATCAACAAATGATATCTCAGTTCCCAAGCCCAGATAATGAATGCTACTACATCAAAATGCATAATGCTATACTTTTCTCTTGTGCGAGGACTTGGATTCATCTATCACCACCAATCTCCGTAGAGAACTTGACCCAATTTAGAAACCCTTTCTCCCCTTGAACCTCCTCAGGGCTTCAATAATGAGAGGTAAGACGAGAATAATGAGAATACTTGAGTGTCCCAGGGAAGCATGACCCTCAACTTCTATAGGAGGGGCACCGAAATCAAATCTTACTTAGGGTCCCAAATCGTCTTGAGCTGACACTGCTCCTGTCTTATGTGGAAATGCACTTTAATGGAAGTTGTCAGAAAATAACTGAGTTTGAGTTTGTCTGTTGTTGCTATTTGCACTGTAATGCATTGGAAACATTTTAATATTTGATCAAACATTTAACCTATATCCAGTCAGCAAAACTGGCTTTTTTAAATTAAAACAAATTGAGTAATCAAAGTAATAATTGACAGATTGATTATCAGAATAGTTGTTAGTTGCAGCTCTAAAAACAGTACTCAAAACACATTTGTAACAGCTTTTACTTAATTTGCCTGAATAGTGTAGGCTCACAAGAATAATAAATTAAGGCAGCAGCAGTGGTGCAAGCCACTCCAGTCGCACCATGCTGCCCTTCTCGGCCTGCCACCAGTACATTTCTGTGGGAAACACTGGTCGGGATGGTTGGCAAAGCAAGCTAAATGTTGAAAATCTTGGAGTGCCCCTTTATGCTGTCCAGTAAATAATGCATGAAATATCCCAAAAGCCTGATTATTAAAAACACCCTTTTACATATCATTTGTAAGTGAGCAAAAATGTCCTCAGAGTGAATATAGGTAAACCAAACTTTTTCAGAGTCAAGATTGCTAATAATTGGGTGTTGATCGACAACTGTAACAATGACAATGCACCTCTCACCTTTCTCAGGCTTTTCGTCATTCTTGTCAGGGTCCTTGAGCACCGTGCAATGGCATCCTCTATATATATATATATATATATATATATATATATATATATACACTGCTCAAAAAAATAAAGGGAACACTTAAACAACACAATGTAACTCCAAGTCAATCACACTTCTGTGAAATCAAACTGTCCACTTAGGAAGCAACACTGATTGACAATACATTTCACATGCTGTTGTGCAAATGGAATAGACAGCAGGTGGAAATTATAGGCACTTAGCAAGACACCCCCAATAAAGGAGTGGTTCTGCAGGTGGGGACCACAGACCACTTCTCAGTTCCTATGCTTCCTGGCTGATGTTTTGGTCACTTTTGAATGCTGGCGGTGCTTTCACTCTAGTGGTAGCATGAGACGGAGTCTACAACCCACACAAGTGGCTCAGGTAGTGCAGCTCATCCAGGATGGCACATCAATTCGAGCTGTGGCAAGAAGGTTTGCTGTGTTTGTCAGCGTACTGTCCAGAGCATGGAGGCGCTACCAGGAGACAGGCCAGTACATCAGGAGACGTGGAGGAGGCCGTAGGAGGGCAACAACCGAGCAGCAGGACCGCTACCTCTGCCTTTGTGCAAGGAGGAGCAGGAGAAGCACTGCCAGAGCCCTGCAAAATGACCTCCAGCAGGCCACACATGTGCATGTGTCTGCTCAAACGGTCAGAAACAGACTCCATGAGGGTGGTATGAGGGCCCGACGTCCACAGGTGGGGGTTGTGCTTACAGCCCAACACCGTGCAGGACGTTTGGCATTTGCCAGAGAACACCAAGATTGGCAAATTCGCCACTGGCACCCTGTGCTCTTCACAGATGAAAGCAGGTTCACACTGAGCATGTGACAGACGTGACAGAGTCTGGAGACGCCGTGGAGAACGTTCTGCTGCCTGCAACATCCTCCAGCATGACCGGTTTGGCGGTAGGTCAGTCATGGTGTGGGGTGGCATTTCTTTGGGGGACCGCACAGCCCTCCATGTGCTCGCCAGAGGTAGCCTGACTGCCATTAGGTACCGAGATGAGATCCTCAGACCCCTTGTGAGACCATATGCTGGTGCGGTTGGCCCTGGGTTCCTCCTAATGCAAGACAATGCTAGACCTCATGTGGCTGGAGTGTGTCAGCAGTTCCTGCAAGAGGAAGGCATTGATGTTATGGACTGGCCCGCCCATTCCCCAGACCTGAATCCAATTGAGCACATCTGGGACATCATGTCTCGCTCAATCCACCAACGCCACGTTGCACCACAGACTGTCCAGGAGTTGGCGGATGCTTTAGTCCAGGTCTGGGAGGAGATCCCTCAGGAGACCATCTGCCACCTCATCAGGAGCATGCCCAGGCGTTGTAGGGAGGTCATACAGGCACGTGGAGGCCACACACACTACTGAGCCTCATTTTGACTTGTTTTAAGGACATTACATCAAATTTGGATCAGCCTGTAGTGTGGTTTTCCACTTTAATTTTGAATGTGACTCCAAATCCAGACCTCCATGGGTTGATAAATTGGATTTCCATTGATTATTTTTGTGTGATTTTGTTGTCAGCACATTCAACTATGTAAAGGAAAAAGTATTTAATAAGATTATTTCTTTCATTCAGATCTAGGAGGTGTTGTTTAAGTGTTCCCTTTATTTTTTTGAGCAGTATATATGTTTTTACATTTAACCTTTATTTAACTAGGCAAGTCAGTTAAGAACAAATTCTTATTTACAATGACGGCCTACCCCGGCCAAACCCGGATGATGCTGGGCCAATTGTGCGCCACCCTATGGCACTCCCAATCACAGCCGGATGTGATGCAGCCTGGATTCAAACCTGGGACTGCAGTGACACCTCTTGCACTGAGATGCAGTGCCTTAGACCGCTGCACCACTCGGGTAGCCGAATATGTAGTGTAGCCCCTGTGCAAATCTGCAATATTACAAAAAGAAAATAACAAATCAGATCAATAGTATATGACAATAGAAACCCCAATATTTTTTTCAT
Organism: Salmo salar; assembly: GCF_965601325.2. Taxonomy (NCBI): domain Eukaryota; kingdom Metazoa; phylum Chordata; class Actinopteri; order Salmoniformes; family Salmonidae; genus Salmo; species Salmo salar. The sequence continues at coordinate 68,552,759 of NC_138291.1, forward strand.
AAATGGAACCCACCATAGGCCCCAGACATTGAGGCCCAGCTTTTGGTAACACAACCTTAACTTGCCCTTAAACCACATTCTCTTCAGCCTGGAGAGACCTACTCGGCATACCTTGTTCCATTTCTGTTCTAACCTATGCCACGGAACACTAACAAACATGTAATTACTTAGCAGAGAGCCCCACACTCACCAGTACCTTGTGTATGGTTGTTATGCTTCATTTTATTGGGGCTGAAAGAGCATGGATTTCTGTGGGTGACAGCTATTAACAAACAAAGTGGTCAGAATTATGTATTTTCTAACCTTGGCAGGTCTACCACTAGCCCAACTATTTAATCATCAATGAAGCATCCCATCCCAGTGTAAAAACAAAACAAAAAAAGTGTTAGGGATTTTTTTGAAACTATTTTGGGTAATGCAGCCCCTGATTGTGAACCACTTTCTAAAAATGAAATTATCCAAAACTTTCTTAATGTGTCATTCATTAACCTACCGATGAAGAAATGTTACCCAATTGTAAGTGGAACCCGAGAATGGCTAAACATGACATCCTTCCTGATGGAGCAGAGGGAGTCTGATGATGCCTCTTGTTTTGACAAATCCTGCAAGGAATCACCCACATTTAACTCAGACACAGGTGCGTGTTTTAGATTGACACTAAGTGATCATTGAAATGGAACGTAGACTAAGTAATTCTATTACATTCAATCCCATTCTATGATTATCAATTAACTTTTTCAGTAACAGTAGGAATGCATCCACATTGTTGGAAATAGGAGAACAAACCTTTCCAGATAGAGATGAAATATCTTGAGTGGTAGGCTGTAGGCCAAAGGTAGACCAGAATGGTGTGCGTTTCCTAAGCTTTTCAATTTCTCTACAGGGCTCACAGTCCTGAGTGTCCAGAATGGGAATGCAACTTGGACACAGAGGAGCGCGAGCCCTTGTAGAGACTATAAATCTGGACTGAAAAATGATATATACTGTAGGTCAATGTAAGCCTGGCTAACTCGGCCCAGCAGTGTAGAACCTATGAGACTACCTAACTAGGCTACATACCAGCTCAAGATGAAAGTGAAATGCACTGTCTGTACAGTAAATTTGCATATTCCTTTTTTTTAACAGTACTCCTAATCTAATTTCAAATTTTCCAAAGTGCTTTAGGCCAATCAATATCAGTTGTAATGTTAATGTACTATATGTATCCACTTTGCATGCATTCCGGCTCATTTTCTGTTTTGTATCCGTGAAATACCCACGTGCAGGAAATTGTAGGAACTTTACTCAGCTCCCCCAACAACAACAAAAAATCACGTTGAGCGAAATCGAGGACAAAGCCCAGTGACAGTCAACGTTGACCAAGGAGAATCAAGGTAAATAAGTAATAATATATTAATGTAGTTATAATGTACTATTGAATTTGTCTTGTTAATCTTTGGATTTCATGTCACATATCACTGCAAATGAGGCGCTTTTACTGGCACCATCTTTTTCTCGTTCCCATCCTGTCGTTAGCAACATAGCTAGCTATCTAGCTAACGTTAGTTAAGGACTAGGTGACACAGCTGAACTGTCGCTGGTTTGCACAAACAGTAGCTTGCGGGTTGTATTTTGCCAATTATATTATCTTCACTTGGTTTATTATCTAGCTAACAATGTAACAGACGCAAAAGGCATGTTAATTGTTGCCATAGCAGGATAAGCCAGTTTGCTGTCAGCTAACATTTTGACGACTAGCTAACTAGTTAGCTAGCTAGCTAGTGCTAATTACATTATAATACCATTAGCTAGACGCCTGGCTATAGCTTGGCCATGTAGCCATTTGCCATGTGTAGCCTGGCTATAGGTTGGCCCTGTGTAGCCGAATAGAAGCCGACTCAAATAGTGCAAATCTAATTCAAATGTCCTTCATAAAAAAATGTAAAGCCTATATAGCAGCCTAGTTAGCTAGATAGCTAGCAACCGCAGTTAATAGGCTAACTACGGTTAATGTTACTAGCTAGGCTAGTCTTCTGTCAGTGTGGTGCTAGCTAAGGTTAGCTTAGCCAAACTATTTGCTGGTAGTTAGCTAGACAAGCTGGCTGCTTTATTTTGCTCGCTAGTTGTATGCCATAGCTCATTAGAAGTTGTTACCAACATTGTAGTTACTTAAGAAGTGATATACCAATTTCCACATAAGTAATAATCTAATACTACAAAACGTATATACAATGTAGATATACAGTGCAGCTCCTATGTGATAATATATATGTCATTACGTATGGTTTCCGACTGTAATACCTGATGTATTAATATAATTGGCCTTATAAGTATTATGCAGTATTGCACTTGTAATAACCATCGCTAGAATGAATACCTGCAATTACATAAAAGTACATTTTAGTACCTTTTTAGATGAGAGCTCGCTAGACCCTTAGTGATTCAGAAAACCATGTTTGTATGGCCCACACATTTATAATGGATTCCAATTAGATTGCATGACACATTTTTCAACAGTACTTTGGTTTATACTGGAAATGTGTTCTTTGTTCATTTATAGAATGTCATGTAAAAGGACTTACAAACAATGAAAGAAGATGGCCTCATCGGCAGAGGATGATGCCATAACCGAAGTGGTAGATGTTGAGATCCCTAAGCAAGCGGTACAGGAACCAACTGTGGTTGCTGTAGATGATGATGTAGCGCCCATAGATGGTAAGTATTGCTTAATTCATCAAAATGTTTGGTTTCAGTAGAAACAACAATACAATTACTTTTCGTAGAAAGTTAAATATCTGACCTGACCAAAGCACCAGACTCTGTTGCCTCTTTGATATTGTTTATGTGACGAGTCTGTAATATTGACACTGCAAAGTGCTAGCTAGTGGGTAGAACCTCTGTAAGTAAGCTTCAGTTCATATTTCAGTTCAGAAGTGCGACAACAATGAATTGATCAGAGAGGGTGGTAGGAGCCTCGCCCCATGCAAATACCTATACCGCTTTCACACCAAGAACAAGGGTTTTACCCTGTATATTTGAAGCGGGTTTTGCCCGTGCCAGACCCATTCATACTAAACCTACAACACAGGTAATAAGCATGCAGGGCCGTTTATTGAAAATATATAAAAAAGTGGGCTATTGCGTTTAGACATTACTGATTACGGGTCAATGAACACAGGTCGACCCATGCAGACCAATGGCTCACCCATGTTTTGCATGTGTTACTAGATCGGCCCTGAATCCATCTTGATTGTTTATGTTTTGAATATTGTGGAGGAACGAATGGTTATCCGACCTGTTTGTGTGAATCACAGATCTGTGCAGCAGCCAGGATATAAACTATCAAAAAGGCAGGCCGGTCCACGGTCTAGTGGTTGGGAATCCCTGCTTTAACCAATCATCTCTTGGCTGACATTAGCCAGGATGTTTTCTTTGTTTCTCCCTTTAGGACAAGGGGGTCAGACTCCCTCCCTATGACAACCAAGTCCTGCCTCATCTGTTGGTCAGTGTGTTTGCATTGTCTAATGACATCGTTAAACAATTGTTCTGTAGAATATCTTATAACGTTGCAACGAATGCCCTTTGTTTGAATTATAGTGTCTGTATCAAGCCCCTCTGACCATACAACAGAAAATATGAAAATGTAGATGCTGAAGAGGAAGATCAAGATGGAGGCTTTGGAAGAGGAGAGGGACTTCCTCCGCAAAACTGTTAACCAGTTGTATGGTAAGATAACATCAGAAGTCTGTTTCCATATCTGTCTGGGATTTTGTCAACATAATTGCTGTCAAGCCAACCCAATTTGTCATTAAAGAAGATAAGGAGGCTTATAGACTGTCGCTGATAATGTCTGTCACCAATCATCTGTTGGCTGACATTAGCCTGAATGTTCACTTTATTTTTCCTTTTACTGTAGGGCAAGGGTGTCAGACTCTCTCCCTAGGACCAAGTCCTGCCTCTTCTGTAGGTAAGTTTATTTGCGTTGTTTAATGGCATATTTAAAGTTTTGTTTTAGAGTAAGGGACCGAGAACTTTCACATACTGTACAGTAAGAGTGATTGTAATTAAGATGATGATGACGATAGCTACAAGTTCGACTCTAGAGCTGTGTCTCTAAACCTTACTAACTGTTAAATCATTCCTCTGACCTTGTTTAAGGGTTTAAGAGGTCTTCCTAAGTGTATTGGTTTTCTTCACGCCAAATTAGGCAAGTATGACTCTGTGTGTGCTACATGAACACAGCTAGTCATGAATGTGTCATTTCTAATCAAAAAAGGATCGGGTCCATGTACGCAAACGCATTTATTCATGATCCAACCAATTTTGGCAGAAATGTGCTGCCTGTGTAGATTACTGCCCGATTGGCTTGGCTGCATTCGTGCATAAAGGAAATTAGCTAATTTCATGGAGGTATTATAATAAGTGTGCTTGCAGAACGCAAGAACTCTCTTGTTATTCTGCATACTTAATATTATTATTCCTCTTCCGCCCACTTTCTGTGCTCCCTATCAACTTAATACAATTTAAAAACTATTATCACCATTTAAACTCTATTCTGTCGAGCGTTACATTTCCAGCTATGACTTTTTTTCTTGATACTACTTTCACTTTTTATGTTAGACTTTTTAATACCCCAAAATCTCACATAGACTCCTATTCAGTTTCCTAAACATTCCAAAGTGACCATTGTTAAGTCTTCTGAGTTCTATCTCTTGTCATTTAAAATTAGAACAGCTCCTGATTACTTTAAGGGGTGCTTAACTCACACTTTGAGACCATTTGTAATAGAGTTTTCCCCGACTAAGAAAATCTTGGTCGACTAAGAGTCTTCTGTTCTTTCAACTAATTGATTGGTCGGAATTTTAAAACTTGTATTTTTCCATATATAGACACGTCCTATGCATTTTAATAAAATCATCTATATTCACTGAGCTTGTCTGATGCTTTAAGCACTCTGTTTGATTAAATAATTAAGACACACAAATGACTAGAGGGAATCCGACCAGCAATTGATTTGATTGTGCCGTGCTCAGAATTGCTACGCTATGTTAAAAAAAAAAAAAAAAGACCGCAAGTGACTGTGACTAGCACACGTTGTCTCTCTGCTGCAGCAAACACTTGAAAGGGGGGTATGTTTAGGCTACTGGATGCTCATGAGGTAAATGGAAAGTCAGATGTGCGGAATATATTTGACTAGTTGTGGAATATTCTGGAGATCTAGAAAAATAAAGGAGCAAGTTCTGTGTGCCAAATAGGTCCTGTTAGATTACAATAAAGCAATTCTGACCAATTGGAACAATGTAAAAAAACACAAAATAAATAAGTGTACCAGAGAGTCTGTTGTAAGGTTTTTTGTTGTTGTTGTTGTTAAGCCTTTATTACAGCAAAGACTAAACAGTCACATTCATTCGTAAATGCAATTTCCGAAATGGAACAGTTTATTTATTGTTTAATTATTCAAGGCTCGCTTTATTTTATTTGAAATCTAAAATGCTTGATTGCATTTCAAATCATGAATGACTGATATGCTTTGTGATGTCATGAACAAATGAATGATTGATCGATACAGTAGCCTACAGTATATAACTATTGAAGTATAGGCCTAGGTATTAAGACCAAAGAGTATGCGCTCTTAGGCATACAGCTGGTGGGTACACAATGCTACTATACTTAGCCTACTAATGATAATGACATTACTTATTATTATAATGATGTAATAGTAATAATAACAATTAGAAGGAGATCAAGAAAAAGGAGCGTTATTATTATTATTATAAATATTATTTTTCGGACAATTTGGAACAGTGTAAATATCACTAAATATATTGTAAATAATACCAGGGAAGTTTAAAGCCTTTATTACAGCAAAGCAAAGATTAAAAACAGCCGCATTTTTAAAATTGTTTACTTGACATGTCTTTGCATAAGGCATGGTGCTCACAGAATCAGTATGCTATTAAATAGACACTCAAACAGGCAACAGAAGCAGGATATGCCTTATTTCTGTAGATACTGTGTATATGGAGGATTTATAAAGCCAGGCACATTTAACAGTTAGGCTATTGATTATAGACCTAATTAAGTTGGGGTTTCCTCTCTTCTACTTTTCGTAGACAATAAGGCAAGAGCTGTTTTCTCGTCTCCTAACTATGCTGCTGCCTCCGCGGCATTATTCTCAACACCAATATGCTGGTTAACTTTGCTATTAAGCACATAGCAACATGGTCTAGGAAAATGTACCAATTCAACAGTGGACTAATGTGTTTCAGAACCGCGGACAGCAACCACTATCCAACGCATTTGTTATAGCGCATTTGTTCTAAAATAATGTATTTTTTTATTAGTGTTGCACCATTGTTCTTATGTAGTATAACTGGATACAATATCAGTAGCATGTCTTTGAGTGATGGACTGCGCCATCCCCATGGCCTCCACAATGGATTAGTGTACTCAGACAGGCGTGAATCAGACGTGTGTCTTGTACACCATGATATATATTTGGAAAATTTGGAAGGCACACATGAGGTCGAAGGAATTGGCCGTTGAGCTCTGAGACAGGATTGTCTCGAAGCACAGATCTGGGGAAGGGTACCAAAAAATTCTGCAGTATTGAAGGTCCCCAAGAACACAGTGGCCTTCATCATTCCTAAATGGAAGAAGTTTGGATATAGTTTTTGGGATTAGAATAAATGTTATTGTGTTCTGATTTCAGCAGCACATTAATCAATTGCTTTATGTTTTACATGTTAACAGCCACACCTACAAAACAAGGGAAGCATGTCCGCTGCTTTCCACAGCGTGGGAGTGGATCGCAACACTGTGGTGATGAGTGCCCCTCTGGTAGAGATAATGCTTGTGGTGCCGGAGTTCCTTCATTCACAGGCAGCGTTTGACAGCTCTAAAGAGACGCTCAACCAATATGCAAGAAGGATCTCCAAAAATGCAACAGCAGAGGTAAGCTATGCTATAAAGTAGAAGAGGCGTAATGAACTGCTCCCTATTAATTATAAGGTCAAATAAACACTGATTATGCACACACATGTGCCAGCACACATACACACACTGGGTAGAGGTAATGTAAGAGTAAGATAGTGTGTCCCTGCTGTAAAACAATCATAAAGATGTTAGTCTGTTTTCTGCGATGTGGTGCAAGGAACTGCTCCATATCCCCTATAAACTTGATTTTCCACACATTTATGTTTAACTGTTAAGGATACAGCATGTTCTGGCTGTAAATTCGAAACAAAAATAAACAATATATTGTGAGTGGTTGACACTTGCTCCAGATGTGCAGTGAAGAGAGCCGTCTGTACATGTTCCACGAAAGATAATCACAAAATGTAATCAAATTCTAAAATCCAAAAGGAGCGAATGTTTTTAGAATGGCGGAGCGCCATTCCTGAATGCATATAGTGGAAACACTCCAAAAAACATCTACATGCCAACCCCTAACTATAGAATTCCCAAGTACTGTACTGGGTATCTTCCATAGTTGTAACATAGTAACTACATAGTGATTACATGAGTAATTCACAATCTGCTTCACTTTACATGAAGTTGCTTGTTCCTGAGCAGAAACATTGTAGTTACGATACTTTTCTTTATAACATTGTAATAACTTACATTTTGATATCCTGTGAAATAGGTAATTGCATTGAAATGAAATTGTAATTACACTTATAGGTGCTGTAACAACATTTATTCTACATTGAAGTGTATTTTCCCAATGATTTTAATAAAAAGGTGTACCCTACTGTGTTTCACTTTACTTGAAGCTGCTTGCTCATGAGTACCTACATTGACCTTAAACATTATATTATTTTGATCATTTCACTTACATTACACCTTTGAAGCCAGGGAAATAAACCCCTAATCCCTTTTCAAAGGCAGGTACATATTATTTCCAAAGGTTATACCATTATGTGTTTCACTTTACATTAAGTTGCTTGCTCCTGGGTAGGTACATTATAGTTACATGCATATCCATTGTAAATACATTGCTCTTACATTTAATTCAGTACATCCTTTAAGCCAAATAATATGGAAATAAGATAACTGAAGCTGTAGTTAATGATAAGGTGTGCATTCGTACAACAGCTGACAGAGTCCTAGCCTAGTTTAGTTTGGTCGTAGTGACTTATGTAGTTACATGTAACATTGATATCATGGTGCTACACAGGAGACTGCAAAAGTGTAATTACAGAACATGCTAGTTACATTTGGAACAAGACATCTTGTAAATACATATACATAAATCATGAGTAATTACACGTGGAATAACCTCCGACAAGCTGATTTGTAATTACATGTTCTTGTTCCACTTGTGTAATAACCTATACCCCTAAACCTTTATTACAGTGTAATTACTTATTGTTTACATAGTAATTACATGTAACTTATTTTATAAATACGTTTATTACTATTTAGTTACATATTAATTAATGTACACTTAAGGTAATGTGTTACCAAAAAGTCCACCCACAGGTCAATTAAGCATGTGTACAGAAGTGGCCTAACATCATGATAATGTCTAATGAATTGGGTAGTTAATTATGGAATATAAAATATGGATTTATGTATTTTCTACAGTAAATGGGGCACCACCAATCATTTAAGTCAATAAGACATTTTCTTAGCGAGTAGGGATTAACCGTACGTATCACAATCATTTTATTGACATGGGATGAAAAATCTCAGAGAATTATATTTTATAAAACAAACAATATTTATCATAAAAACAAGGTAATCCTACAGTAAAGGATACATTAATCATTGACAGATTATGGCAAAATGATATGCAATGATGAAGTTGTTAGCAAGGGGAAGAAAGAGGGGAAAGGAGAGTATGGTTTCTTTTAACTCAATCTCTTGTCAGATTCCCAATTGTCCTTTCAGTGCGAAAATGGGAGAAGGTCCCTGTTCGAACAGTTCCAAGTTGGTGTTTTTGTTGGGGATACGGGGAAAATACTTAATATCATTTAACATTTCTACATGATCCCAATGATCATAGCATTCATCGGTACACTTGTTTTCTCTTAGCCTAGAAGTTTATTTTATGATTTCTCCCAAAAAGCAAGTTTTTTTGCTGTTAACAAGAATGTTCTCTGGATTCCATATAAATGGTCTGGATTCTGACCATTTAGAGCAGGGCGAGCCATTTGGTGGGCCCCTGCTGTTGCTGTGTCGTCCTGGATAGAACGTTTGAAGTGTGGAGTGTTATTTTGTAATCCGGATGTGTGTGCATGCACTGTTGTAGAATTGGAAACTGATCACCACACAGCCCCAATACACAGCCTGTCATACATGTCACTGCAGCTTACCCATAATGTGCAAGCTGGTTAGGCCCCAGAACTACAACAACCACTGGCTACTTTGTCCTCACCCTGTATGTCCTGGTCACCTCAAAGACTTTGAATCAACCTTGCACACTTAGTTTCAGTGGGGAAAATACGAAAAATGTTTGAGCTGCACAGTACATAATGTTGTAGTAAAGGTTGCTTTCTTGTGACTTCGTTACTCTATTACGTGCTTTTGTCGAGAAAGGCTTGTTATATTTTGCAGAATTGCCCATTGTTGAAATGCTGTAAGTGTGTGAATGAGATTTAAACATGAACACACATTAAAAAGCTGTTTGGCTTCAGCTTTTCAAACACAGCAGAGGCATGGCAGTGACACTCATAGTCCTAGATATACCAAGAGCCTTATGAAACCCTTTTAAAGACAGAATAACATAATACGAAATAAACAAGGGCAAAAATGTGAACATGTTTGAGTGTAATCATGTTGGCCATATTTGATTCAGAATAAAATTACACCAACCCAGTCTTTATAGGCATGAGTGTTGTACACCAAAAAAATATTTACACGTGATTTAACCTCCATCAAATGGTACTATGGCAGCCCCCCACCCCCCTTTGCCCTCAGAATAGCCTCAATTTGTCGGGGCATGGAATCTACAAGGTGTCGAAAGCGTTCCACAGGGATGCTGGCCCATGTTGGCTCTAATGCTTCCCACAGTTGTATCAAGTTGGCTGGATGTCCTTTGGGTGGTGGACCGTTCTTGATACACACAGGAAACTGTTGAACTTGAAAAACCGAGTAGCGTTACAGTTCTTGAAACAAACCTGTGTGCCTGGCACCTACTATCATACCCCGTTCAAAGGCACTTAAATATTTTGTCTTACCTATTCACCCTCTGAATGGCACACCTACACAATCCATGTCTCACTTGTCTCAGGGCTTAAAAATCCTTCTTTAACCTGTTTCCTCCCCTTCATCTACACTGATTGAAGTTAATTTAACAAGTGACATCAATAAGGGATCATAGCTTTCTCCTGGATTCACCTGGTCAGTCTATGTCATGAAAAGAGCAGTTGCCCTTAATGTTTTGTATACTCAATGTATACATACATTATTTTAAAGCAGGACTCTGTAAAGTCCATTATCCTTCTGAAGAGTATGAATTAGGCTGTTTGAGAAGGTTTGAATCCTAGGCAACATGCCTACATATTGTTTGAAGTACAATAGACCAACATACAGTATCTACTGTAGTAGGTCAAAGCTTTGTGATGGAAAACCTCTGTAGAGCATGGGGGAAGTAGACATTGTGGTGCTCGTGAATTTCCTTAAATTGACATGTTAATTACACCAGAATATCACGGCTCAGGCTAAGGCCCAGATGCAGACACAGGAGGCGGGTAGTACGAGTCTCTGAGTTTACTATTGTTCAAGGACCAGGCAACAGGTAAGTCAAGGCAGGAATAGAGTCGTAATCCAAAGCAGGTACAGGACAGGCAGGTACAGGACAGCAGGCAGGATCAGGACAGGCAGAAAGGTCAGAACTATATAAAAAAAATAAGGCAAAAACTAGAGCACAGGAAACATGGGAATACACTGGTAGGACTTGACGGGACAAGACGAACTGGCAACAGACAAACAGAATACACAGGTATAAATGCACAGGAGATAATGGGGGAAGATGGGAGACACCTGATGGGGGGTGGAGACAAGCACACAGACAGGTGAAACAGATCATGGTGTGACACCAGAAGGTGATTTTTTTATTTTAAAGGTGCATTATACAACATTTCCACATGCAAACCCAGATTATTTTTGGAGCAAACAAAATGACTGTCATTGGCAGCGCTATTGTAACCTGTGATGTGGCCTCTGACAAAAATTCTGGACTTTAATGGCATTGGTGGTGTGCTTTCATAGCCAACGTTAGCTCCCATCTGACTGGCCAGACTGGGGTGTAATCATTTTACCAAACAGTTGCAACTAAAATTAGAGTTTTTATTATGTCCGTGACATGGTGAAAGTACAATCCAATAATGAGGAGTCAGAAAGGTAAGTTTAGGCTATTTACTCCATGGTGCAGCCAATAAACATGAACACCATGTCAGCAGGTGAACTTCCCTACCCATGGGGTGCACACCACTATACTCAGTACACAACGTTCCTTCCCCTCAGTCACATAGTAGGTTCCCCATAACATTGGGGAGCATGGCTCTGGAGTTAGCACTCTGCTTCCACATAAAGGCGGAGGTGGCAGCAAGGGGGGCTCCTGCTTTGCAGCCCTGCAGCTGATCCACATGGCTGCGGTGCTCTTGACTGCCATGCGTCCGAGTCCTGTAAGAGACAGGTCCAGTTGCTTCTTCCACAACTGCAGGGACCCGATTAGGTCCTCCAGAGTAGCTCCTCATTTAAAGCCAAAATGTGTTAAATGACTATGGTCCCTTTCTGCATCATCCTCCTGCCTTAGACGCATTTCACTTGCAAAGTCTTGGTGCAGCCGGTCTAAAGTGGTCTATCGCCCTTTGTTAACAGCTCGGCTGGACTCTTCCCAGTAGTTGCTGTGGGCGTAACATGCTGAGACAGCAGGAACCTTGATATTTGTGTCTGCAAGTCACCCACCGAGATTCTAGACAGAGCCTCCTTGGTTTTCTGAATCATGCGTTCAGCTTGCACATCGGATTATATGTGGCTGTGGTGATGTGTCTAAACTCAGCAGAAGTGAAGGCAGATCCATTGTCTGACATCAGGACGTCACACAACCCATGAGTGGCAAATAGTAGACGGAGGGTGCTTATTACGACAGCAGAGGACATCAAGCTAACAACCAGGGATTCTTTATCCAGCTGTGCATAGTTTCGTTCAGTGGCAGTTAGGGTCCTAGATGCTTAGCACACGGTACCTCTCGAGCATCAGATTCCACATGACTCAACAAGGCGCAGAGCCCATATGGACCAGTAACAGGGGTTTTCTATCATCATAGTGGGCTAACAGCCCATCTAGCTGCTATGTGCCTCTTTATAGGCTTCCACATGAGGGTCAGTCCAACTCCAGGGAGCTACCTGGTCAAGTAGGCTCCAACACTGTCAGGCAGGAAGCAGTAGTAAAAGTTGAGAAGCCCCAGAAATGACTATTGCTCAGACTTGTTCCGGGGAGAAAGTATCTCCTTAATGGCCTGGGTCGGTCGCATGCCATCCGTGTCAATGTGAACCACAGGAACTCAACACTGGGTGCAGCAAAAATGAACTTCTCCTTCTGCAGTTGCAGCCCTGCTACCACAAAGCGCCTCAGCCTATACTTATGCTCTTCCGGGGTCCGGCCTGTATTCAGTATGTCATCCAAATATGGCTGGATCCCTGTGATGCCTGCTAGCAAGGTGTCCATGTAGTGCTGAAAAATGGCCACCGCTGTGGACTCTCCAAACTAAAGCCTTGTTCCCTGAAAAGCCCCCGGTGTGTGTTGATAGTCAAGAGCTCCCCTGCATCATCATCTAAAGCTAGCTGCCGGTGTGCTTGTCTTATGTACAGCTTTGTAAAACATCAGGGAACACTGCAGTGTTCACTGTGCTGCTAAGTCCCCAGATATCCTAAGGCTGTCATCCTTCTTGGTCACAGGCACAATAGGCATAGCCCACTTACAGTACTTCACTGGCTTTACAGGCTCCCTGCAAAGCCCAAGCCCCTGGAAAGCTTCTTCATGCTCCTTGATAATCGATTCCGGGGAGTTTTGAATGTGATACACCCCCGTGACCTCGATGGCTGAAGGCTCATACCAATCTCAGCCCAATAAACTGGCTCCTGTGCCATGAATGCTGTGCTCATGTCCACAAAAATCCTACCCCGCACCTCTAACTGGGTCTTTGACCATTGCCTTAACACCCCATTGTCTTGCAAGAGATCTGGTGGCTCACCAGGCCACAATGCATGGTAAGTTTCCTCACTAATCAGTGAACATCCAGAGCCTGAATAAACTTTCATTACATGCTTGTGCCATTTAGCAGCACTGTGGCCATATGAGACCGACTGACTCAATTCAGTCTTATGTAGCAAAATGTTGTTTTTTTACATTTGAAAAAAGTAGATACTCAGAGCTAGAAAATGTTATATCAACACTACAGTTGAGGAACAATGTAAATCTGCTTTGAAAATTCATAAAATTGTAACCCCACTTTTGAGAAAATGTTCCTTGAATAATTTGGTACACCTACTGGAGAACTCTCCTTTGTCTACACCCATTCAGCATCGTTCACACCCTCTTAAGCCTTGGCCCCACCCATCTCTTTAAGGATTCACGTGAGGCCATGTGCTAAACAGAGTGAGTATGGTAATGTACTATACAACAAGAGATTTTAAGACTAAAGGGTGGTTTAAACTAGTTCTATCGACATTTCTGTATACAGTTGTCGCAGTGACATCCTGAACATTCTATTGTCGTCCGACATCAAACTTGTCGTTGTCGTTATAAGAAGTATAAACACAAAAACGACTGGCTGCATGACATCAGCAGCCTGGTGGTCCAAAATATCATAACTGGTGTATTTTAACACCAATAAACCCATCCATTTAAAAACCAGGCCACTAAAAGCAACTTTCTGATGAATGATTTGGTTTGTTTCTGGCTTGTTAGCTGACTAGCCAGTTCAAATACTGACCATATCATATAGCTGACAAGGTCTTAACTTTAGCTAATTTGTATTCATTATTACAGGAAAATAAACTTACAACAAGATCATTATTTACATGTTAATGGCGAGCTAATTACAGAAAATAGCTTACGGTTGTGAATGTGACAAAATAAAAGCAGGGCATTCTACTGGAGAATTTTAGAACTTGGACACCCTCTCGTTGGCCTAATGTTATATCCTAATTTGACTTTGGTGCAGGTCATGTTGTTCTTCATATTACCATCTCTGGTAAACACTCTATATAAAATAAAATCAATGTTTATTTGTCACTTGCACAGGATACAGAATGTGTAAACGGTGCTGTGAAATGGTTACTTGCATAGTGGAGTCTTTTGTTAAGCCATGTATCAATGAACCATAATCCCAACTAATACTACCATGCACCATGCATGAATCTGCAGGTAGCTAAAGCTAACCAACTAGGTTCAATGTTAGCTAGCTAGCTAACATTAGGCTATAACTAGCAATGCAAATGGCTTTCTGAGATACAACTAATATTACTATACAGGTCACACACGTAACGTTAGCTAGCTAGCTAACAGTACGCTTTAACTTGCAATGAAAATTACTTTCTGACAAAATAGAAATGTATAATATCTGAAAATGTAGCTAGACTCTTACCCGTATACATGGATGAACACTCTCGCTCTCTGTCATGGTTGCCCTTAGTTTGAAAATGTAATCCAGAGACATGTGTTTTATACAACAGCCTTCTGTGTTCTCTTTTCGACTCTCCGCATTTGGCAATCATCTCTCTGCTTTGACTAGGCATTCTACTGATTTCAAATCTCGGTCAACTTCAATGACAACAACACTGTTGATCACCTTTTCTTCCCCCATCACTGCCATCAGAAGACTGCAATGTCTGGTTGAATAAAAATATTTTTTTACCTAATCAGGGATTTCCTCATCTTCTGATTCATTTTCAGAGTCAGAGAGACTCAGCATGGCACAATCGTCCTCCTGAAAGTAGTCCATCACAACTTTTTCCCATTGATCTTCATCAATAGAGCTATTAACTTCATTGCAGCAATGTTGATAGCATTAGCAACACTTTTTCAGTTCTTTAAAAAAAAGCTGATTATCCACACAAACTGAACAGCTCATGTTATAGATAGAAGCATGCTACATGGCAGACCAATCTTAACTCATCTCCTGGCATGTCCAGCCCATCCATTATCTCAGCCAACCATGGCTAAACCAACTAGGCTCGTAATTTAACAATTTTGTTTGTATTTACAGATGGCATACAAGTTTGTTATTAATGGACATGAAAGTTGACATGTTCCAGAAGGCATTTCTGCCAAAAACACATTTTGATTAAAAAAATAAATAAAAAAAAACATTGAAGTAGTGAAGTGTACGCCTAGCTTCTTGAAACGGGTCACATATTGGCTTAGATGTGATGGTAGAAAGATTAGAATTTAACTTTGAGCATCAATCTGAGCCTACTATAGTCGCCCCTACCTGACTTAACATCAATAGTAGGGGCTAAAGTAACAAAATCCTTCAAGGAACCTTGGAACCCAAACAATCTTATTCCGATGTCTGAGCCCACTTGTTTTCCTTAGAGCAGATTAAATAGCCACGACATAAAAAAGCATGTGTAACTGTATGTATTTTGTCAGGCAGGGCCATACAGCACAAAATGAGAGCACATTTTACTTGGAAAGTTGTCTTTTAGTCAGCTACCAAAAAGTAAAGCTTACATTCATCATAAATATTCATTGTTGGCATTTCCTCCTATTGTATCTCTGTGTTTACAGGTCTATATTTCCAAGATGCATTAAGATTTCCTAATGCTCTTTGTTTGTGTATGGAGGACAGACACCGGACTACTTGTATTAAACATTTTAGCAATATCAGAGTTTGCAATATTGGGTTACATTAGGTTATGCGGCCCATCCCCCCTCCAGCCAGGCATTATTCTGCACTTTTTGAGGTTAGGGGGTGTGTCACAATATCTATACATTTAACCACTTTTACAGTAAAATATATTTACACAACCATCCATTTCATAAATGGGAGACATTAGGGATCAAAAAAACATGGTTGTGTTTTGTTCTACTGTACCAGTCTAAAGTTTGGACACACCTACTCATTTTTTACTATTTTTACATTGTAAAATAATAGTGAAGACATCAAACCTATGACATAACACCTATAGAATCATGTAGTAACCAACAAATTGTTAAACAACTATATTTTTAGATTCTTCAAAGTAGCCACCCTTTGCCTTGATGACAGCTTTGCACACTTGGCATTCTCTCAAATATCTTCGGGAGGAATGCTTTTCCAACAGGCTTGAAGGAATTCCCACATATGCTGAGCACTTGTTGGCTGCTTTTCCTTCACTCTGCGGTCCAAACCATCTCACTTGGGTTAAGGTCGGGTGATTGTGGAGGCCAGGTCATCTGATGCAGCACCATCACTCTCCTTCTTGGTCAAATAGCCCTTACTCAATCTGGAGGTGTGTGTTGGGTTATTGTCCTGTTGAAAAACAAATGATAGTCCCACTAAGTGCAAACTAGATGGGACCATATCACTGCAGAGTGCTGTGGTAGCCATCCTGGTTAAGTGTGCCTTGAATTCTAAATAAATCACTGACACTGTCACCAGCAAAGCACCCCCACACCATCACACCTCCTCCTCCATGCTTAATGGTGGGAACCACACATGCAGAGATCATCCATTCACCTACTCTGTGTTTCACAAAGACATGGCGGTTAGAACTAAAAATCTCAGTTTCATCATAGCGTTTGCTGGTTTTTGCGACTGCACTTAAAGAAGCTTTCAAAGTTCCTGACATTATCCGTATTGACTGACCTTCATGTCTTAAAGTAATGATGGACTGTCATTTCTCTTTGCTTATTTGAGCTGTTATTGCCATAATATGGACTTGGTCTTTTACCAAATAGGGTTATTTTCTGTATACCACCCCTACCTTGTCACAACACAAAATGCATTCCAGGTGACTACCTCATTAAGCTGGTTGAGAGAATGCCAAGAGTGTGCAAAGCTGTCATCAAGGCAAAGGGTGGCTACTTTAAAGAATAAAATGTATATAAAACACTTTTTTGGTTACTACGTGAGTCCATATGTGTTATTTCATAGTTGCGATGTCTTCACTATTAATCCACAATGTAGAAAATAGTCAAAATAAAGAAAAACCCTTGATTGAGTAGGTGTCCAAATTTTTGACTGGTACTGTACCTCGGGTAGGGGTATCTCAAAAATGTTTGGGCATTGCCACTAGCCTAATTTCCATAACCAGAAACAATCATATTTCACAGATTAACCATGGTCAAAAGGAGTGAATGATTTTAGAAGATTTGGATTGAATACCTACTGAAGTATACTGAGGAAAATCAATGGGATTATGAAACATCAATTTATTATTGGCCTAACTGCCAAGAGGTTTCCACACATCTTGGGCACATGTGGAATCCGTGTGGCTGGTCTTTTAATCTGTCTCATTGGTTATGTCACAACATATACCGCTATTATTGTCTCTATCTACATTCAACATGTTTTACATCTACTGTATTTTTTTATTGAACCTATATTAAACTATTTAACTTTATTTACAGCTACTGTCCAAGTGCTACATACTGAGTACATGGTGTCAACATTAATGCAGTCGCTGGTTATTTTTGCAAGGGTTTCCCCTTTGATTAAACTTTGTGTTTACAGAGAGACTAAATGAGATCATCTCATTTGCAGTTTGAAATTCTTCCAACAGCCCCAATTTATATAATTTCACCACAGCATTGGTGAGGTTCATTAGCTATGTTCTGCTATGCTCCAATTACGACTGTACACATTGAAGATAATCTCATAATTTGCAATGGATTGCTCGGCAGAAGTTGTATATAATGTCCCCTGTGACTGCAATGATGTATAATAATTTGCCACATCCCAATCTGTGCATACAGAAGTGCTTTGATGTGGCAGTAGCATCTGCAGGGAAACATCTGAATCAAAACAATGTTTGTTGTTAAACAGCCTTTAATCCATCAGACAGATGTCTTTTTAATGTTTTCAATTAAGAGTTTAAGGAACATAAGATATTTCACTTGATTAACCTCCGATTTGAGCTCATTTTAATGTCAATAGAATGTGATGCATGACAGCATTGTGACAATAATTGCGTCAGCATAATGGTATGCACTGTGTTTATTAGGGGCGTTTAAATTCACCCCACACACAAATCGATTATTGCTTTTGATACAAAATCCAAATCTACCGGAGGTTACATTTTTCCAGCTTTTCTACACATACTGAAAAGCTCTTGCCATAGTACCTAAAAATGACACATGCAACACTTTGCCTTCGGAAAGTATTCAGACCCCTTGACTTTTTACATATTTTGTTATGTTACAGCCTTATTCTAAAATTGATTACATTGTTTTCTTTCCTCATCAATCTACACACAATACCCCATAATGACAAAGCAAAAACATGTTTTTAGAAATGTTTGCTAATTTATAAGAAAGAAAAAAACGAAAATATCATATTACGTAAGAATTCAGACCCTTTACTTAGTACTTTCTTGAAGCACCTTTGGTAGCGATTACAGCATCGAGTCTTCTTGGGTATGACGCTACAAGCTTGGCACACCTGTATGTGGGGAGTTTATCCAATTCTTCTCTGCAGATCCTCCAACATGCACTGTCAACTGTGGAACCTTATATAGACAGGTGTGTGCCTTTACAAATCATGTCCAATCAATTGAATTTACCACAGGTGGACTCCAGTCAAGTTGTAGAAACATCTCAAGGTTGATCAATGGAAATGGAAATGCCCCTGAGCTCAATTTCAAGTCTCATAGGAAAGGGTCTGAACACTAATGTAAATAAGGTATTTCTGTTTTGTTTTTTATACATTTGCAAAAATGTCTGAAGACCTGTTTTCGCTGTCATTATGGGGTATTGTGTGTAGATTGCTGAGGAATATTTGTTCTTTAATCCATTTTAGAACCAGGCTGTAACATAACAAAATATGGAAAAAGTAAATTGGTCTGAACACTTTCCAAAGGCACTGTATATATACCATGTTAACCTATCCAAGTCTGAGTACATTTATTTTAGTAAGCAATCCTTCCTGCGGATGAGGCCTGCAGTTCAACGAACATGATGTGTCAGATACACAGCAGCATATGAATGATAGCCCCTTTCTACTCTAGTGAGAACATTTAGTAGTCATTATTCCATCATTATCATCTTTGCCAGCGCCTCTGCAGACCTCTGCCCGTTAGAGAGGCTTATCTGTAATGGAATTGAAATATTAATATAGTCTATTTTCCAGGAAAAAATGGGCGAATCATGTCCTCTTTATACTGAGATAGGAGGGGTTTAGTGTAGACATAATGGCTGTGCTCCTATTTGGTTCCATTTCCTGACACACCATTAGCTTGTAGAATGAGGGAGAGAGGGGGAAAATGATGCCATTATGAAAATAACACATTAGTAGAGCGTAGGATGGTCAAATAAAATCAAATTTTATTTGTCACATGCACCGAATACAATAGGTGTAGACTTTACCGTAAAATGATTACTTGCGAACTCTTTCTCAACAATACAGTTAAAAAGTAAGAAAATATTCTCAAAAAAATTAAGAATTGAGTAGTAACTCAATAAAATAACAAGGCTATATACAAGGAGTACTGGTATCGAGTCAATGGCGGTCCGTTTTAATGAGCATGGCGTTATTTCTATTACAGCATATTGGATGACTGTCATTCATATTCCATTCATCCAGCTCAATGTAACATTGATAGGTTAATGCTACAACATGATACCAAAATGTTCCCTATACCCATCATGAGTTTACTACAACCTAGCCTACGAATGAAATTTTACAACGTAGGTGCACAGGTCAAGAGAAAATTGTGAGTAATCAAGGTGACAGACAGTGACCCATTCAATACCACCTTACACACTCTAGCCTGCATCTAGCTGATATAGTCCAACAGCAAAATATATATTCAGGTATGTTTATCCCCGTTTCATTCCGTTTGCTTCCATTTATGAAATATTTTTCAACAGAATCGTCAGAATGAATACAAACCTGATCACACGCACACACAGTTCACTTTCATAGCAGCCACATACAAATAGCATGATCATTTTGTTTGTTGTATAATTCCTCCTCGCATCTACACGCTCTCCTCCTCTCACCTTTTCCCTTTGCTTGTGGACTTCAGTGCACAACGCATCAGCTGTCTGTGACCGTCATTTCATAACTGCTAACTGCTACACACAGCCTATATCGTTGTCACCATATTAGCTAACGTCATAGTCAACATAGCTACTAGAACTAACACATTAGTAAACCTGCTACAATCATGCCTTACAATGTACAGTCAGCAAGCAGTTTAGCAGTTACACTGGTGGGTCCCGGTGATAATAAATTAATAAAACCAAACGCTTGCCTTGACTTGGAAGAATTCCAGTGTTGGATAGCCATAGCCAGCTAGCTAACATAGCATCTCTCTCTGAAACTGGTGTTTGAGTAGGCTAAACTAGCTAGCTGCATTCTCTAGCTAATTGAAACTGAAAGTGGAAAAAAATACAAAGAAATATAGCTAGGTCTCTCTTGCTTCCTCATTTTTAAAGAAATTAATTTGTTCAAAACTGTTCAAATATTGTCTTTCGCTCTCTTTGAGTCAACTACTCACCACATTTTATGCACTGCAATGCTAGCTAGCTGTAGCTCATTATTTCATTATCTTTTGATTTGGTGGAAAACATGTCAGTTCATGCTTCAAGAGCTCTGATATGTTGGAGTATGTCTTCCGGAAGTTGGCATAATTACTGTGTATGCCTATGGAAGGGGGTGAGAACCATGACCCTTCTTGGTTTTTGTATTGAAATCAATGTACCCAGAGGAGGACAGAAGCACACAAGCTGTCCTATGACTACACCGTGATGCTACCCTACAGAGTGCTGCTGAGGCTACTGTAGAACTTAAAACCGTGTGTTTTAATCAATTATTTGGTGACGTGAACATATTTAGTATAGTTTTATCTAAAATTACAACTTTTTTAATGAAATTCATAGAGGAGCATGGTCCTCCCCAGTCTCCTCTGAAGGGTACGAGGTGTGATATCGAAAGGCGTTGGTTTTACCAATTAAACTCCCAGCTACATTTCTTCCTACACACTGTTACTTGATTAGGTCGACACAGATATTCTAAGGTCTCAATTAAATGCAATTTATGTAGAAAAACATTCACTTTAAATTGGATATTTTGCTCTTCTGTACTTTGGGTAATTTCAACCACTGAGTTCCTCTACTGAACTGTCGAACTGAATTTGTTAGTGCCAAGCCAGTGGGGAGTTTTTTTGAGCTGTTGAGTGTTCAGGTCACGGGTGATTCATTAGCATGTGAAGGTGCTTCGGTGAAAATAGGTCCCTCAATCACCTAAATGCCCTCATTGTCTCTCTGTGTCCCCCCCCTCTCTCGCCCCCTGATTTGCTACTCCTATTTCCCCTCACTCATCCACATATTTTTTTGTTTTATTCTCTCCCTCCCTCTCTTTCTCTCTCTCTCACTCTGTCTCTCTTCCTCCTCCTGCCTCCACCCCCGTATGGGGCCAGAGAGCAGTACCTTTACGCATGGAACGATCAGGTGCATTGATAATACACTGAGTGCACAAAACATTAGGAACACCTGCTCTTTCCATGACATAGACTGACCAGGTGAATCTAGATGAAAGCTATGATCCCTTATTGATGTCACCTGTTAAATCCACTTCTGTGTAGACAAGACAATAGAGACATTTGAGATTGTATATGTGTGCCGTTCAGAGTTTGAATGGGCAAAACAAAATATTTAAGTGCCTTTGAACAGGGTATGGTAGTAGATGCCTGGCTCACCAGTTTGAGTGTGAACAACTGCAACGCTGCTTGGTTTTTCACGCTCAACAGTTTCCAGGCTTTCGACAGTCCATGCCCTCAACATTGAGGCTATTCTGAGGGCAAAAGTGGGTGCAACTCAATATTAGGAAGGTGTTCCTGATGTTTTGTACACTCAGTGTACTTATTTATGCAAGACAAGTATTCATTGACCCAAGGCATGGTTGATTGAAGGTTTCCTGCCTTATTAAGACTGAATCAGAGTCCCTTGTTAATTAGACTTCGGACTTCTGTTTGGTTATACTGTAGGTGGTTGTACTGTAGGTGGTTGTACTGTAGGTGGTTATACTGTAGGTGGTTATACTGTAGGTGGTTGTACTGTAGGTGGTTATACTGTAGGTGGTTGTACTGTAGGTGGTTGTACTGTAGGTGGTTATACTGTAGGTGGTTGTACTGTAGGTGGTTGTACTGTAGGTGGTTGTACTGTATGTGGTTATACTGTAGGTGGTTGTACTGTAGGTGGTTATACTGTAGGTGGTTGTACTGTAGGTTGTTATACTGTAGGTGGTTGTACTGTAGGTTGTTGTACTGTAGGTGGTTATACTGTAGGTGGTTATACTGTAGGTGGTTGTACTGTAGGTGGTTATACTGTAGGTGGTTGTACTGTAGGTGGTTGATATGTGTTGATGTGTTTAGTGTGTGGGTGGGAGTCGGTAGAAGTTTAGAAGATTTACAACTTGTACACTCACATTAAACTTGTTTAACTTATGACCATGAACATTTTATTTGTATTGTATCTTTGAATAAAGACATTGACTTGTGCACTTGGCAGTCAGCAGTTTTTAAGCACTGGTAAATGTTTATTTACCATTTTGAATGGCTCCAAGCACACTTCCAACTAGCATAGTACTTTATAACACTTCATAAGCAGAACTCACTGACAGAGATGCGTAACATTCATACAATATTTACTATTACTTATAATGAACAGCATTTCAGAGTAAATTTGGAGCCATAGATGTTAAACAGTACTGTAAAATATAAATAATAATTCGTCCCAACCACAAGCATCTTGATTTCTCCAAAGCACACACAAACATAAACAAACAACAGGAGGAAGTGGTGGTTGGACCAACTATTTTAGAAACCACAAGTATTACAAACATGGATTTGTATGTTACTCTGAGTGACAGATTACAGTGATGATATGTTTCTGTGGTGATGGGGGGGATGAGGGGGTGCATGCAAAAGAGAAAGGGATTTATTGCATAACTTGTTGTACTGTACTTGTGCATTTTTTGTGACATTTAAGGGATGCTTTGTTTACTTTTCTACAGGCCCTACCCACTCTTTCACCCATCCTCTTTCTGTTGTTGTCCCAATTCCCATGGCAATATGTGCCCTCAGCCCCTTCCCTGTCCATACCCTGGCCCACTGCTCTATTTTTCTCTGCCCATGTCCTACACTGCCGACTGTGTCCTACCCTGCCCATGTCCAACCCTGCCCTGCTGTGACCTGCTCTGACCTGCCCTTTAACTTCTGTCCCTTCACCTCACATACTTTCAGTGACATAAGTCCCTTCCCAATTTCTCCAGTAGTTTGATCTTTGGGGGGAATTTTGTTATCTCCACCTTTTTTATCTCCATCTTTATCTTAGTTATCTCTACAAACAGAAGACACTACTTTCATTTGACCACTACTGATCCCTTGTGTTCTCTGCTGCCTTATTGGAATGTCTGAAGTTTGTCTTATCATGTCCCTCTCTTATCCTTGTCCCTCTTCAGCCTGTGAGCTGATGAACCAGGGCATCCTGGCTCTGGTGACGTCTACAGGCTGTGCAGCCGCCAACGCCCTCCAGTCCTTGACTGACGCCATGCACATACCCCACCTGTTTATCCAGAGGAACGGCGAGGGCACACCACGCACCTCCTGCCACCTCAACCCCAGCCCTGATGGGGAGAGCTACACCCTGGCCGCTCGTCCGCCTGCACGCCTCAATGACGTCATGCTGACCCTGGTCACTGAGCTGCGCTGGCAGAAGTTCATCATCTTCTATGAT
This sequence comes from Salmo salar, assembly GCF_965601325.2. Classification (NCBI taxonomy): domain Eukaryota; kingdom Metazoa; phylum Chordata; class Actinopteri; order Salmoniformes; family Salmonidae; genus Salmo; species Salmo salar. The sequence continues at coordinate 68,576,633 of NC_138291.1, forward strand.
GCCGACTATGGTGAGTGGGGGAGAGGGGTGGGGTAGAGGGTGCGTGGGGGTTGATGGGTGGGTGTTTGGAAAACATAGTGGAGTGTTGTATTTTGCAGGTTTTGTTGAGTGTTTTTGTATGTGCAACCTTCAAAATACCTCTTCTCCAATGAGGAAGGCCAGTACAAGGTTGATGATGATGACCATAGTCGTGATAGCCAACCAGCTGTAATCAATAGGAGAAAATGTTTTTTCCTGAAACTATATTGACAATAAATTGTTCTGTTGACAATGCTGATCAATGTTCAAAGGGATAGTGTGACATTTTGTACTTACGCAGAGTGAGATGAACTCATGGATACCATTTTTATGCTTGCTCTTCCTATAGACTTCCATTCATTGTGATAACGCCATTAGCAATAGCTCCAGAAACCACCTTCAACTTCCTTCATAAAAATGGTGTCCATGAGTTCATCTGACTCTGGGTAAACACAAAAATGTTGCCAAAATGTTGCACTATCCCCTTAACTGGGTGTTTGTGGTTCACACACCTCCAATTATCGTTTTGTCTACCTTAGATTCCCATTGCACTCTTTAGTATGTTCTGTTTACAATGAACGGTACATCTGAACTGCCAGGATGAAAATATTTTGGATCTTTTCTCCAATGCCTTTAATTACAGTTCTCATCATAAAGTCATTTTTGGGTGCTTCTGAAGCATAGATTAAATATTACTCCCTGTCAAGGTTGGTAAATCATTCCAATGAAATCACTTCATAAGACATCATCGCTTCATGTTCTCATGGTGTATGAGCATTATATCAATAGTAAATCACTTCATATCACAGTTCACATAAATAGTAAATCTGGGGATCTCCATAATGAGGTCAGAGTGTTTAGCGATTCAAAACGATTAGAACATGTTGTCAAAGCCATACACTGACTCGCAGAGGGGATTCTTGTGTAATTGCCTAAAAAGTTGTGTTAAATCCTTGGTCATGTTCATGTTAAAGGCATTATGTGTCATTTTATTTATTACATTTTTTTTTAATGAAATTCAACCAACAGTACAAAGGGGGAGGTTTTTTTGCAAGTGCTCTGCACGCTGATTAGGTTAGGGTGGGACTTGTGTTTTTCATCCCATGGCCACAAGGAAAACAGTAATAATAGATTGCACTCTTGACATGGTTCTTGGAGAAGCTAGTCTTAATTGACGGGATTATTTAATTCATCTCACCTATAACTAACTCCCTTTAGGCCAGACCTTTTCTAATCCACTTTTAGAACACTGTAAACTCTGGAATAAGCAATGAATTGCAGAAGTTGTACACCCATTCATAGATGTTTGAAAGTAGATTGAGACCTGTGGTAGGGATACTTTATCATGGACTCATGCTCAACACACTTTCAGTAGACACATAAATAAATACTATTGTATATTGATTTTCCTGTTATAACATCGGCAACTCAAGAGTTTGTCATGACATTCTGGTTGAATACGTCGTGGTGTAAGCATTTCACTGTTAGTCTACATCTGTTGTTTACGGAGCCTGTGACTAATACAATTGGATTCAATTTTAATAAGATGCAACTAATCAGGGATAGGAATAGACAAGAAGTATGACTAAACAAAGTGTTCATTCTGAGTTTAACCAGGTCCCATTAGTGTTAAATAATGAATAAAGAGACCAGTTTTGACGAGACAGTAACACTGACATCCACATCCTGGTGTTACACTCTTTAACTCAGCACTTCAATTACATTTCCAAACAGTCAAAATACCCTCACTGCAGACGAGAGATTTAAGAACATATCATTCATATGTTCTCCGAGTGTGATCGTATCAAAATCCCTGTCTTCTCCACTTCCTCTGCCTCTGGTCTATCTGTGGTCTGAGGATTAATTTGACGCTCTAGGATGTATTTCACAAAGCATTCTGACGCTCTAGGATGTATTTCACAAAGCATTTTGACGCTTTAGGATTTATTTCACAAAGCATTTGACGCTCTAGGATGTATTTCACTGTCACGTCCTGACCAGTAAAGGGGTCTTTTGTCATTGTAGAATGGTCAGGGCGTGGCAGAGGATGTTTGTTTTGTGTGTTTTGGGGGTTTTGGTCTAGGGGATTTTGGTTCTAGTTTTCATTTTCTATGTTTCGTTTTCCAGGTTTGGCCCGAGTGTGGCTTCCAATAAGAGGCAGGTTTCTTTCGTTGTCTCTGATTGGAAGCCATACTTAGGCGGCCTGTTTTCCTTTGGGTTTTGTGGGTGGTTGTTTTCCGTTTTGTCCGAGTACCTGATGGAACTGTTGGTTGTCATTTTTTTTGTTATTTTGTTAAAAGTGTTATAACATTTAAAATAAAGAAGATGAGCACTATACCCGCTGCGCCTTGGTCTGTCCCTTACGACGCCCCTGACATTCAAAAAGCATTTTGTCACTCTAGGATGTATTTCAGAAAGCATTTTGACGCTCTAGGATGTATTTCACAAAGCATTTGACGCTCTAGGATTTATTTCACAAAGCATTTGACACTCTAGGATGTATTTCACAAAGCATTTTGACGCTCTAGGATGTATTTAACAAAGCATTTTGACGCTCTAGGATGTATTTCACAAAGCATTTGAAAGCTCTAGGATGTATTTCACAAAGCATTTAACACTCTAGGATGTATTTCACAAAGCATTTGACGCTCTAGGATGTATTTAACAAAGCATTTTGACGCTCTAGGATGTATTTCACAAAGCATTTGACACTCTAGGATGTATTTCACAAAGCAGCACATTAATACCTGGTGCGTCAGGTAGTCATCTTCCACAGTTGTACAACTCTGGTTGTGTAATTCTGCATGTGTAAGTGATGCATGCAAGTCCCATGCAATTTTTTTGCACAGAAATCTGAAATAATTAGAGTAACTTCTTCCGTTAGCTGCTCCTCTGTCTGTCCCCCAATCTGAATGTGAGTAGACATAGTAACTGCTCCGTTTCGCTGCTGCTCAGCGCTCAAGACACAGTTCCCTGCTCACACAGCTGATAAAAACCACATTACAAGATGTTGGCAATGAAGGCATCCCTTCTTCCCAGAATTGGATGAACTCAATACTTCTCTTGAAGGCAATATCATTCACTGACGTATGTTGGTATCTGAGGTAAAGTAGTGACTGCTCAGTGGACATGGCTACAACTGGAGGAGCGAGAGTGAGCCGAAGGAAGGGGGGAAATTGCCAAAATGACAATCTGCTTCTCTGAATTGCCTTGGGAATGCCTAACACTGTAAGATCTTAATAATTTAGCTAGTCATGTTGGCAATGGAACAAGCTTTCAAATGATGCCCACCTGACCCAGATTGTGATTTATAATGAACATTTTATGGATTGTGTAAACAACAACAGTAAGTGTGTGATGGCAGGGATGCAGGGCTCTGTTCCAAACAAAACAACTACAAATGTGCTTGCTCTAGTTCCTCAACGACACAGCTAGGAGAGCTCAAAAAAAGCAGTAACATTTCAAAAGTAATGTTACTGAATGTATCCGGAGTATTTTCAGATGTTGTCATGAACAAATGCGGCGAAAAGTACAGTAAATGTAAAATGCACATTAAATCAACAGTGTAATGTTTGTATTCTGTATTGTCAGGTGAACTATTGTGTCCTCACCTCAGTCTAATAATTTCACCATCATCTCCAAACTGTTCCCTTTTCATTTTTACCATGGTTATGCATATGCTTTCCATATTTCTTCTGAAAGAAACATTTCAATTTATCACTATCCATATAGGACAATACCCATGTGTGTAAGGGGTTAAGTAAACTACTGTATATAAGCCCTAAACACACAGTTCGTTTTTTTCATGAAATGCCCCACACATTGCATATTTCTACTACCTATTCCTGTATTGTCGATCCTGTCCCGAACTTGACTCTAGAACTTGACTCCCATTCCTGCCCAAATCCCACAGACCTGCAAGACCCGCGGGAGTCCTGTTCCCGTGTCATCCTCTACTGCAGATAACAAGCTCTTGACCCATCTGGTCATCATCCTGTCATGACAAAGTACTTAATTACGTTTGAATATGGTTGTACAAGGAAGTGACAAGCATTTTGTTTATTTGAATTTCTCCCGGTATGGAGTCAGTTGTACATTCTTATGTGTAAATATATCACTTGTGAAATACAGCAGCAGCTGATGAAAAGCTGAGGCTGTATTGCTCCTTGCCGAGTGATCAGTCGACTGGCGCTTTCTGCACTTCTACTGTGCAGACAGATGTTAGGCAACATATTAGTTATACCCTCCTTGCTCCAGGCACCATGGTGCTGTAGCATTAAAGTCCATGCCTAATAGTATTACCTAATAACATACAGTATCTAGTTAGCTGTATGAATGTCAATGCTTGTAATGACTTGACACAACAGTGGGCCTTACAGAAAAGGAAGTTGTGTTTGTGCAGAACTCATAACGATTTGTCTGTATATGCATCATCAAAGCACACTTCTGTATTTCCCATGAGATATCTCTGGTGGTTTGTAAAAAAGGGGCATGCTCAGGACTGAAGAGGTTAGGTTCAGTTTATTAGGATCCCCATTAGCTACTGCACCTGCAGCAGCTACTCTTCCACATAAAACATACAAATACTTGACAAAGTACAGTACCATTATAGAGAAAAACAACATACGATATTTAATTAAATAAAATATAAAAAATAAAATAGGAGTTATATATTGGAAAGACACCGAGATAACAAAAATACTATTTACTCACTATATATATATTCTTATATACAGTACATTTAAATTAGATCTTTAGAAAGAGGAAAGGCGCCGTGATACAATACATTTCTTATCAGAAAAAAATGAAGTAAAACTTGTTTTTGCCTGAGTAACCTCTGGTGGCAGAGCATTCCACGTTGACATATACATAGCTCTATACATAACTGAGCAACGCATTAAATTTGTTTTTGGTTTGGGTACCGTGAAGAAACCCATAGTGGCGTGTCTGGTGGGGTATGTACTGTATGTCTGTTTGAAGTGTATGCAAATAGATTTTTACAAGTGGCTAGGCATTATCAACACACAAATGATTCTTAAAAAGAGTAGAAGAGAAGATGCCAATTTCTCCTCAACCATCAACCATGAAAGACTATCATGCATGATATTGATGTTAGTTATGTGTGTCCAGTTAAGGGTAAGATGTGCTGCTTTCTTTTGAGCCAGTTGCAGTTTTCTAGGTCTTTGCACCAGAACATATTACCGGACAGTAATCAAGATGGGACAAGACCAGAGCCTGATCAACTAGTACAGTTGATCTTTGTGTCAAAATATTTTTTATTCCAGACATACCTCTCCTCATCTTCACCACAACTTTGTCAATTTGACTTGACCATGATAACTGTCCATCTGATGTTACAAACCCTTTATGCACAAATCCAGAGGTTTAGGTCTGAGAGAATTCTTTGAACCAAATACAATGTTTTTGGTTTTAGATGTATTTAAGACCAGTTTATTGTTAATTACCCATTTGGACTTGCTAAGAATCCCAGTGAGCTCACTGTCTGTAGCTGCTGATGTGTAGAGAGTGCAATCATCAGCATACATAGTCATTTTATCTTCTTGTAAGGAGAGTGGCAAATCATTTGTTAAAATAGAGAAGAGTAACGGCCCAAGGCAAATACCCTGAGGGATACTGCACTGTAAATATATGATGTTGGAGAAGCTTCCATTGAAGAATACTCTGACTTATTTCTGATAAATAGCTCTCTAACCATGTGACGGCAGGTGAGGTAAGGCCATGACCAGTGAGATTTTTCAATAATAAATAACATATGATGATCAATAACATCAAAGGCTGCACTGAAATCTAACAATACAGCTCCAACTATAATCTTATCCATTTATCTGAGTCAGAGCAGTACAAGTTAAGTGCCCTTCCCTATATGCATGCTGAATATCAGTAGTTGTTCTTTTAAAAAAAGCATTGCATGTGTTCAAACACAATTCTCTCCATCAGTTTACTAAGAACAGCCAGCAAATTGATTGGGCAGCTGTTAGAGCCCAGCAAATGGTGCTTTACTATTTTTAGGTAGTGGAATTACATTAGCTTCCTTCCATGCCTGTGGACACACACTCCTTTAGGCTTTGGTTGAAGACATTCTCAATAGTTTCTCATCTAGGTTATCTATACCTGGCGGTTTATCATTATTGATAAATAATATTTTTTCCATCTCTTCCACGCAAACTTGACCAAATTCAAAATAGCAATCCTTCTCTTTCATTATTAGATCTCCAATACACAAATATTATGGTTCACTGTTTTGTTGTCATTTCACTTCTCAGTGAAGTAATCAGCTGAGCAGCCTGACTTGTTTGCCACCTTTTTTTGCATCATTTTTAAATTCATCATCGATCCAGGATGCTCTAGCAGTTTTCAGTTTCTTAACAAGTGCATGTTAGTCAACAATTGGCAAGAATAATTTTACAAATACTCCCAAGTCGTCTGGATTATCCTACTTATACACATCAGACCAACATAATTGTTTTAACATATTCTACAAAAAAACATTTAGTATGATCTCTTATAAATAGTTTTAGGCCCTGACTTTGGTACCAAAGGGCTTTCCTTGTTATTGCCACAATGTTATGGTCACTACAGCCAATGGGAACTGATATTGCTTTAGAGCAAAGCTCTGCAGTATTAATTAATATTTTATCAATACAAGTGGATGTCACAGATCCAACACTATTGGTATATGCTCTCGGTGGTGTTGGTTGAGTGATAACCTGGGTCATGTTACAGTCATTAGTCACAGTAAGAAGCTTTCTCTTGAGAGGACAACTAGATTATAACCAGTCAATGTTCAGGTCACCAAGATAAGAATACATTTAATCAGAGACATTATCTAACACCACACACATATTCCCCAGATACTGACAGTTTGCATGAACTTATGTCATTACATACAGTATGGGTAGGCTAATCCTTTAGTTAAGATTCATGAAGACAGCTGTGGTATATCAAATCAAAACAAATAAAATCAAATAAAATGTTATTTGTCACATGCGCTGAATACAACAGGTTTAGACCTTACTGTGAAATGCTCACTTACCAGCCCTTAACCAACAATGCAGTTCAAGAAATTGAGATGTTTTAAAATAAAAAGTAACACAACAAAATAACAATAACGAGGCTGTATACAGGGGGGTAATGGTACCTAGTCAATGTGTGGGGGTACAGGTTAGTCGAGGTAATTTGTACATGTAGGTAGGGGTAAAGTGACTATGCATAGATAATAAACAGCGAGTAGCAGCAATGTACATACTCCAGTTGGCCATTTGATTAATTGTTCAGCAGTCTTATGGCTTGGGGGTAGAAGCTGTTAAGGAGCCTTTTGGACCTAGAGTTGGCACTCCGGTACCACTTGCCGTGCATTAGCAGAGAGAACAGTCTATGACTTGGGTGACTGGAGTCTTTGACCATTTTTTGGGTCTTCCTCTGTCACCGCCTAGTATATAGGTCCTGGATGGCAGGAAGCTTGGCCCCAGTGATGTACTGGGCCGTATGCACTACCCTCTGTAGCGCCTTACGGTTAGATGCCGAGCAGTTGCCATACCAGGCGGTGATGCAACCGGTCAGGATGCTCTTGATGGTGCAGCTATAGAACTTTTTGAAGATCTGGGGACCCATGCCAAATCTTTTCAGTCTGCTGTGGTGGAAAAGGTTGTGTCATATGTATTTGGTAAAAAGTAATATTGTCAAAAGTTTAGTATTTGGTCCGATATTTCTAGCACACAATGACTTCATCACACCTGTGACTCTAAAAACTTGTTGGATGCATTTGCAGTTTGTTTTGGTTGTGTTTCGGATTATGTTGTGCCCAATAGAAATGAATGGTAAATCACGTATTGTGTCATTTTGTGGTAACCTTTATTGTAAGTAACTATAGAATATGTTTCTGAACACATCTACGTTAATGTGGATGCTAACATGATTACGAATAATCATGAATGTATCATAAATAACGATGACTGAGAAAGTTAGATGCACAAAGATCATGCCCCCAAAACATGCTAACCTCTCACCATTACCAATAATATGGGAGGTTGGTATTTTTTGAGGGGTATGAAATGTATGCCCCTGTAACTTAACAGTCATCATTATTCACGTTTCATTCATGATTATCTGTAATCACGGTAACAATATATCAAACACATGTTTGATATCAAACTTTGGTCCATAGCCCATAGCTCCATAGCATTTGGTACAGCTCTCATGCATGTATTCTGTTGGAATGGAGGAATTCATGGAGCATCGATAGCCTAAAGCTCCACTTCACTAGCTATCTCAGCTTTGAATCTGTTTTGGTAATGGTACACGTCTGCAGAGGACTGGACTGTAATGGGAGTTTGTCCATAGATGCGATACTGTAGTTAGTGTATGTTGTATTTAGACTAGAGTTGCTACAGTAATGTTGTCACGCTGACTGTTTGGCTGTTTGCTTTTATCGCTGTTCAAGCAGCTGGTTTTGTGTCCTCTGGGCTAAACTCAGACAGCATTAAATGATGTTTGTTAGTGATGCCCATTTATTCACATGAATGCATCAATGGCACCCCTTTTAAATGTCTCCTCTGTTTCACTTATCTTGTCCCATTTGTCATTTCGCATTTTCAACTCATCATTTTTGAGTTCATGTGAGTATTGCTTGGTTAGCGATAGCTTCCAAATTATTTGAGCACTAGGAGAATGGTGTCCCACCCAGGGTATTATCATTTGAAAATTATATTTTCTTGCATATTTATGCAAAGGAGATGGAAAACCATGTATGCCTATACTGTATAAACAATTTTTAATTTGGAGAATTCTGCTGCTCTTTATTTTTGGATTTGACCTGTATTTCTCCAGATTGGCAGGATTGCAGGGATGTACAGTAGGTGAAATAAAGACACAGTGAGTTACAAGAGTTTTACATAAATACCAACTGTCTGACCAATACTGTCCTATCGTGGCAACTCTCATCCATGGTCTTGGATGATCAGTCATCAACAGAGATTACACTGATGTTTCTGCTATTTTGAACTTTGAAAACCCCACAGATAGAGTCAATGTTGAGGAGGAAAGAGGAAAAACTATTTTAAACTCAACAGAGAAACAAACTTTCAGTTTGCTTTTACGGATCACCGCAAAAGTACTGAATCATTCATTGTACCTTCTCCAATGCTCTGCTTGTTTCCCACTGGGCAAAAACTGGTTGAATCAACATTGTTTCCACGTCATTTGAACAAAAACATTAAATGTGATGATGTTGAATAAAAGTGGAAAAGTGATTGGATTTGGGAAAGTCATCAATGTAAAGAAGCGTCATTTTTTTCACCCAACTTTTAACCTAAATCCAATGTCATGGTGAAATGTTTTGTTGATTTCATTTTGAATTCGCATTCGTTGACAACTCAACCAAATGTAAATCAAAGCTAGACGTCGAAGTGACGTCTGGGCCCAGTGGGATGCTTGCAGTGAAGTGACAATGACAAATTAAAGTAGTGGGGTGAGTTCATGCACTGAATTAAATGAAGCTGTGTTTACATTTAGGTTTTGACCATGACCGAGAGACAGTTTAGAGGGCATGTTGTACTGGATCTGCACTGGGACTCTTTCTAGAGGCATGAATGTCCCTGGTGGGGTTGAATGCATGATAATAAACCATTATTGTGTGTTCAGTGGAAGTCAAATCTGGTCACTTTTCTTATCTAACTATTTTCAGTCCATTAGGACTGACATTTTTGCTGGTTTCTATCTCTGCTTTTATCAGCAACAAACATTGTCAATCAATGACTGACCAGGATGAAGAGAAAACTAGCAGAGACTGTAGGTCTGTAGAACCAAGACAGTGGACATCTACTTTGAAAAGTTTGGATATGCGAAATAGTTGACTTATCTAAATATTGAGAAAGGCTATTGGGATGTGCATAGACACTGAGTATACAAAACATTAAGAACACCTGCTGTCCATGATATAGACTGACCAGGTGAATCCAAGTGAAAACTATGATCTCTTATTGATGTCACTTGTTAAATCCACTTCAATCAGTTTAGATGAAGGGGAGGAGACAGGTTAAATAAGGATTTCTAAGCCTTGAGATAATTGAGACATGGATTGTGTATGTGTGCCATTCAGAGGGTAAATGGGGAAGACAAAAGATTGAAGTGCCTTTGAACGTGGTATGGTAGTAGGTGCCAGGCACACAGTTTTTTTTCATTCTCAACAGTTTCCTGTGCGTATCAAGAATGGTCCACCAATCAAAGGACATCCAGCCAACTTGACACAACTGTCAGAATCATTGGAGTCAACATGGGCCAGCATCTCTACACCTTGTAGAGTCAATGTTCTGATGAATTGAGGCTATTCTGATGGGAAAAGGGGTGTTCCTGATGTTTGGTACACTCAGTGTATAACACCTATATAAACACATCTATTGCAGTAAATCATGACGGGCCCTGAATGCACCATGTTCCTCCCTGGGTGGTGTCGAGATTACCTGGGCTCCATAATGAGTGTGGAGTGGGACATCTGTCACTGCCCTCTTTACGGCCTGCTCTCTTCTCAGAGGAGGAGATATTAGACTGGTATTAGGTGGGAGATTGATTTAGCTGCCGCACACTGCAGGAGATGGGTCTTAATGCGTAGCCCCTTTTCAGATGAGTGGATGAGCATAGGCAAACAGAGGAATGTGCTATGGGCTTGTTTAATGAGCAAAGTAAAGAGAGTTGGAGCAAGAGAAAGGTTAGAGGAGGATATGGACTGACTACAAAGTGGGAGAGAGTGAAATGGGAAAGGGGGGATACCTAGTCAGTTGTACAACTGAATGCCTTCAACTGAAATGTGTCTTCCGCATTTAACCCGACCCCTCTGAATCAGAGGTGTGGGGGGCTGCCATAATCGAGAGCAACTTTTTATTTACTGGCCCAACGCTCTAACCACTAGGCTACCGGAGAGAGGCGTGGTGGAAGATCGTATTGTATAGAACTGGATTTTGTGGTGTAAGACAACAGCAAGCATTTTTGGGCCCAGTATCTTTTTGTAAATTAAACTCAAATCTTACTGCTGGTAACTCCATTAGCATTCCTCCCCAAAAAGAAAGAGAGAAAGAAAGAAAGAGAGAGAGCGAGGGCTGAAGCTAACAACATTTACACACTGGAAGCAAGGCACAGGTGAGCTTTGCCACATTATCATTTTTAGACATGGTAAACCTGCTAATCCTCAAGACACTTGCTACAGTGGTTCAATCTGAAATGCTGATTGCTTTATCATGACTTACTGACTTATTTTATTTGCACACACAGTGATTACTTTATCCCAAGCTAGGGTCCCATTAGGTTGTTATATTTGTTGGGAAATAAGCCTCTGGGTTTTAATTCATGATCCCCTTTAAATGAAATTGTATTGGCGTGGGAAATCAACAAAATGTATAGCTTGCTTGAGTCCCTCTAGGAGTAAGGAGTTGACAAAGTAATTATAGTGAAACAGAATAGTACATTGAGGAGTCATTGTTTTGCAGAAAAGTCTTTACAGGAATGAAAAGTGCACCCATTTTAATTTAGTACCGTTTAAAGTGTCAAATACCTTGATTTCTAATTCTACATATTGATATGTAAGAATGTCATGGGGGAGCATGGATTCTAATGAGTGAAGCAATAGAAAATAATTTTAAGAGACTGAAATGCAATACAATTTAAGGCACTTTGAACCCATCATTTCTCTGACTGGTCATTTTTACAGTATCACCCAATACATATGTCAAAATACAAATAGCCGACCAATCAGCCTGTTACCAACCCCTTGTAAACTTTTGAAAAAAGTTATATTGTGGGTAAATAGTTACCTTACAGAACATAGAGGGTGTTCTTTAATGGAAGCCTCTCCAACATAATCCAGGTAGAATAAGGAATTCCCCAGGGCAGCTGTCTAGCCCCTTACTTTTTTCAATCTTTACTAATGACTATGCAAAGCCAGTGTGTCTTTGTATGCGGATGACTCAACATTATACACGTCAGCTAATAAAGTGACAAATGACTGCAACACTTAACAAAGAGCTGCAGTTAGTTTCAGAATGGGTGGCAAGGAATAAATTAGTCCTAAATATTTCAAAAACGTAAAGCATTGTATTTGGGACAAATCATTCACTAAAGCCTAACCCTCAACTAAATCTTGTAATGAATAATGTGGAAATTCAGGTGACTAAACTGCTTGGAGTAACCCTGGATTGTAAACGGTCATGGTCAAAACATATTGATACAACAGTAGCTAAGATGGGGAGAAGTATGTCCATAATAAAGCACTTTGCCTTCTTGACACTATCAAGGCAGGTCCTACAGGCCCTAGTTTTGTCGCACCTGGACTACTGTTGAGTCATGTGGTCAGGTGCCACAAAGAGGGACAATTGGCTCAGAACAGGGCAACACGTCTGGCCCTTAAATGTCCACGGAGAACTAACATTAATTATATGCATGTCAATCTCTTATGGCTCAAAGTGGAGAAGAGATTGACTTTATCACTACTTGTTTTTGTAAGAAGTGTTGACAAGCTGAATGCACCGAGCTGTCTGTTCAACTTCTAGCACACAGCTTTGACACCCATGCATACCCCACAAGACATGTCACCAGAGGTCTCTTCACAATCCCCAAGTCCAAAACAGACAATGGGAGGCACACAGTACTACATAGAGCCATGACTACATGGAACTCTATTCCACATCAGGTAACTGATGCAAGCAGTAGAATCAGATAAAAAAAACACATACAAATACACTTTATGGAATAGCGGGGACTGTGAAGAACACATGTATAGACACACATACACACACGCTAGCACATTCACTCTACACGCACGTACATTGTAATTTTGTTGTGTGGTGGTATTATACATTTTGTATTGTAGATATGTAGTGGATGTAATAATGTTATGTACTTTTATATTTTGTTTTATGTGTGATGTAAGTGCCTTAATAATCTGTTTGGACCCCAGGAAGAGTAGCTGCTGCCTTGGCAATACAAATAATACATGACTCACCTTTCTAACCACACACCAATACAGTTTAATCACTAACACATTTTATTAAAACTGAATCTGCACAATCTTGATGCCACCATTAGACTGGCATTTGCATAAATTAGCTGCATGACAAAAATGCATTCAGAATATCTTTGAACACACTATATAGTGCCAATCGCAAGGAATATGACAGTACTGATGGAAAGTTCAATATTTATCAAGGAACCACTCCTGCCTTTTGCTAAAGCACTTCCATAGCAATGGCTGTTACGGTATATGACCAGCCCAGTTCATGCTATTGTAGGAAAATGAGCCCCCCCCACATAAATAGTGCAATTTCTGATGACTACCTGACTACTCCCGATGACTACTCCCGATGACTACTCCCGATGACTACATGACAACTCCCGATGACTACATGACAACTCCCGATGACTACATGACAACTCCCGATGACTACATGACTACTGCCGATGACTACATGACTACTCCCGATGACTACATGACTACTTCTGATGTCTACATGACTACTCCTGATGACTACTCCAGATGACTCCCTGACTACTCCCGATGACTCCATGACTACTCCCGATGACTACTCCTGATGACTACTCCCGATGACTACTCCTGATGACTACATGACTTCTCCTGATGACTACTTCTGATGCCCACTAACTATCTAAAGATATTACAAAGTTGTGGAATTCTGTGTAACATCCCAATTAAGCCTTAATTGCACCCACACACATACAGTACACACATACATGTAGGGTGGTAATATTGATCAAATATATATACATACATACATACATACATACATACATACATACATACATACATACATACATACATACATACATACATACATACATACACACCTCGCATACGACCCATAGTAAGACTAAGCAATTAGCCTGTGTTTATCTGACTCCATAAAGATAATTCAAGTATGCAAGCAAGCATTAGGCAATGAGTTGACGTTGACTAGCAAGAATTGGTATGAGAGAGGAATAATAAAGGCAGATATTTAATAGCATTGTAAAATGAATGAAATCACATACAAGGCATAAAGCTTAAGTTACAAACATTACAGTGCAATACTCTAGGTATGATCAGAGAGGGAGAGAGAAGTCCTAGCCTGAAAGGCCATGCGCTAAGTGGTGCATGGGGCGGCAGGTACCCTAGTGGTTAGAGTGTTGGGCCAGTAACCGAAAGGTTGCTGGATCGAATCCCCGAGCTGATAAGGTAAATGTGTCATTCTGCCCCTGAACAAGACAGTTATTAACTCACTGTTCCCTGCTAGGCTGTCATTGTAAATAAGAATTTGTTCTTAACTGACTTGCCTAGTTAAATAAAAGAGTCACTGGGGTGGAGAAAGAGAGACTTGGTATTGCACAAGTGCAGTTCAGGAACAAAAAAGAATGAGACAATGAATCTAAGACCCTTTTTTAAGCATCTGAGTTGCTTGGATTCAAAATCTGAGTTGTTGACCAGTAGTCTTACAGTAAAGTTAACCTCCAATCAGATATCAGCCCTACAGGATGTAAAGACAACAGAACCTCTGCTACCCAGAGGTGTGACAAGAGGGGGTTGGTGAGATAATGCAGAAAGGCCGAACTCCTATGACAACACAAAGGAATTCTTGCAGACAGTTGATTAAAGTCACTTTGGGGGCTGGGTCGCCCTACAAAGACACACGCACACACACACACACACACAAAATGAGGTTACCATGGTGTCTCCCGGCCATGCGTGTCAAGCTGTGATCAGAGGCACTAAAGTCGATTAGAGTCTGAGTAATCTAGTTAGGCTGCATTAACATAGACAGAGGTCGATATCATGATTGTCAGAGGATGAGGACTTGTCTTTATAATGACATTTTCCTCAGTACACAACAGGCTGATGCACTCACAATTTTAGGGATCCTTAGTGGTGCAGCAGTCTACGGCAATGCATCGCAGTGCTAGAGGCGTCACTACCGGACGTGATCGGGTGTCCCATAGGACGGAGCACAATTGGCCCAGCGTCGTCGGGGTTAGGGGAGGGTAGTCCGTCATTGTAAATACGAATTTGTTCTGAATTGACTTGCATAGTTAAATAAAGGTTAAATAAATACAAATAAAATATAGAGTACATTTCCATGAAGATGTACTGTATGTAATACAAGTGATATTTTCCGTCTGCCAACAATTTTATTTATAAAGGTGTTATGAGAGCAAATGTTTTCTAATTAATGCTGAAGTCAATAAAATCTTAAGCAAAGGTTATTAAATGGGTTTGTGCATAATTATGTACAGTATAATGCAGAATTACACAATACATTTCATACTCCAGTAGGTCTGCAGAGATGTCTTAGTTGGTTTGCGAAACAGCTTATTTATGAACTCATGTAAAAATATCTCACTACCTTCTGTTCAGAATATACTATTTTGCCCAAAAAAATCTAGAAAAAGTAGCTATTTAGCTTCATCACACAAATAATATAAACTAAGTCTCCGAGGTAGAGTATTTCAACCTTTTAAAGCCAGATTTGTATTCCTAAGTGATGCATGAGAAAACATGTCCAGAAATCTGACCCATAATTCCCCATTAATCCTCTTTTCTGCCTCCTGTCTATGGCCAGGATAGTGTAGCTGTGCTCTGGAACGCTGCCCAAGATTTAGCACTGGGACTTTGAAGTCCGCATCAGCCATCTTAGCCTGTACACTCTCCCTGAGCTGTTGCATGGCCACCTTTCATCCAGGATTATTCTTGTGATGGTATGAGATAGAAATGCCACTGAACACTTTTTTAGAGCAGGACCAAAGTTGATGCTGTTATATTCCCCATACGTTTGCCTTTGGGAATGACTTGAGAAAACCTGTCCGTTTTCCGTGAGGCCTCATTTCCAGTCCATTGACTCTCCTTCTCTGGTTTTAAGATGGAAACAGAAGTGTTTTTTTTTCCACCAATGAAAATCTTGAAACCAATCATTTATTTTTCCCTGTTTCATAATAGGCTAGGCAAACTTGAGACAGAGAGAGAGACAGAGAGAGCGCATGTGTGAGAGAGAGAGAGACAGAGAGAGCGCATGTGTGAGAGAGAGAGAGACAGAGAGAGCGCATGTGTGAGAGAGAGAGCGACTGAGAGAGCGCATGTGTAAGAGAGAGAGAGCGAGCATGTGAGAGAGAGCGAGAGAGTGTGAGAGAGAGTGTGAGAGAGTGAGTCAGAGAGAGAGTGTGAGTCAGAGAAAGAGCAAGCGAGAGAGCGTGTGAGAGAGAGAGAGCATGTGTGTGTGAGAGAGAGAGAGCATGTGAGAGAGAGAGCATGTGTGAGAGAGATAGAGAGCATGTGAGAGAGAGAGAGCGCGAGCGAGCGTGAGAGTGAGAGAGAGTGTGTGAGAGAGAGTGTGAGTCAGAGAGAGTATGAGAGAGTGAGTCAGAGAGAGAGTGTGAGTCAGAGAAAGAGCAAGCAAGAGAGAGCGCGTGTGAGAAAGCAAGCGCGTGAGAGAGAGCGAGCATGTGTGAGAGAGCTAGCACGTGAGAGAGAGAACATGTGTGAGAGAGAGAGCATGTGTGTGTGTGAGAGAGAGAGAGCATGTGTGTGAGAGAGAGAGAGAGAGAGCATGTGTGAGAGAGAGAGAGAGCGAGAGAGAGTGTGTGAGAGAGTGTGAGTCAGAGAGAATGTGAGAGAGTGAGTCAGAGAGAGAGTGTGAGTCAGAGAAAGAGCAAGCGAGAGAGAGCGCGTGAGAGAGAGAGAGCATGTGTGAGAGAGAGAGAGAGAGCATGTGAGAGAGAGAGAGAGAGAGAGAGAGCATGTGTGAGAGAGCATGTGTGAGAGAGAGAGAGAGAGCATGTGAGAGAGAGAGAGAGAGAGAGAGAGAGTGAGCATGTGAGAGAGAGCGAGAGAGAGTGTGTGAGAGAGAGTGTGAGTCAGAGAGAGTGTGAGAGAGTGAGTCAGAGAGAGAGTGTGAGTCAGAGAAAGAGCAAGCGAGAGAGAGCGCGTGTGAGAGCGCGTGTGAGAGAGTGTGTGTGAGAAAGCAAGCGCGTGAGAGAGAGCGAGCATGTGTGAGAGAGCTAGCGCGTGAGAGAGAGAGAGCACATGTGTGTGTGAGAGAGAGCATGTGTGTGTGTGAGAGAGAGAGCATGTGTGTGTGTGAGAGAGAGAGAGCATGCGTGAGAGAGAGAGCGTGTGAGAGAGCGAGAAAGCGTGCGAGAGAGCGTGAGAGAGAGAGCATGTGTGAGAGACAGAGAGAGAGAGCATGTGTGTGTGTGAGAGAGAGAGAGAGCGAGCGTGTGAGAGAGAGAGCGTGTGAGAGAGAGAATGTGTGTGAGAGAGAGAGAGAGAGAGCATGTGTGAGAGATAGCGAGAGCATGTGTGAGAGAGAACGAGAGCATGTGTGAGAGAGAGAGAGAGTGCGAGAGAGAGCATGTGTGAGAGAGAGCGAGAGAGAGCATGTGTGAGAGAGAGAGCGAGAGCATGTGTGAGAGAGAGAGCGAGAGAGAGAGCATGTGTGAGAGAGCGAGCGAGAGAGAGAGCATGTGAGAGAGCATGTGTGAGAGAGCAGAGAGAGAGCATGTGTGAGAGAGCAGAGAGAGAGCATGTGTGAGAGAGAGAGAGCATGTGTGAGAGAGAGAGAGCATGTGTGAGAGATAGCGAGAGCATGTGTGAGAGAGAGCGAGAGCATGTGTGAGAGAGAGCGAGAGCATGTGTGAGAGAGAGCGAGAGCATGTGTGAGAGAGAGCGAGAGCATGTGTGAGAGAGAGTGAGAGCATGTGTGAGAGAGAGCGAGAGAGAGCGAGAGAGAGAGTCAGAGAGAGAGAGAAAGAGCAAGCGAGAGAGTGTGTGAGAAAGAGCGAGCGCGAGAGAGAGCGAGCATGCGCGAGCGCGAGAGAGAGCGAGCATGTGTGAGAGCGAGAGAGAGCGTGCATGTGTGAGAGCGAGAGGGAGCGAGCATGTGTGAGAGAGAGAGCGAGAGCATGTGTGAGCGAGAGAGCGAGAGCATGTGTGAGAGCGAGAGAGAGCGTGTGTGAGAGCGAGAGAGAGCGTGTGTGAGAGAGCGTGTGTGAGAGCGAGAGCAGGTGTGAGAGCGAGAGAGCGTGTGTGAGAGCGAGAGAGAGCGTGTGTGAGAGCGTGTGAGAGCGAGAAAGAGCATGTGTGAGAGTGAGAGAGCGTGTGTGAGAGCGAGAGCGTGTGTGAGAGCGAGAGCGAGAGCATGTGTGTGAGAGCGAGAGAGAGCATGTGTGTGAGAGCGAGAGAGAGAGTGTGTGTGAGAAAGCAAGCGCGTGAGAGAGAGCGAGCATGTGTGAGAGAGCTAGCGCGTGAGAGAGAGAGAGCACATGTGTGTGTGAGAGAGAGCATGTGTGTGTGTGAGAGAGAGAGCATGTGTGTGTGTGAGAGAGAGAGAGCATGCGTGAGAGAGAGAGCGTGTGAGAGAGCGAGAAAGCGTGCGAGAGAGCGTGAGAGAGAGAGCATGTGTGAGAGACAGAGAGAGAGAGCATGTGTGTGTGTGAGAGAGAGAGAGAGCGAGCGTGTGAGAGAGAGAGCGTGTGAGAGAGAGAATGTGTGTGAGAGAGAGAGAGAGAGCATGTGTGAGAGATAGCGAGAGCATGTGTGAGAGAGAACGAGAGCATGTGTGAGAGAGAGAGAGAGTGCGAGAGAGAGCATGTGTGAGAGAGAGCGAGAGAGAGCATGTGTGAGAGAGAGAGCGAGAGAGCATGTGTGAGAGAGAGAGCGAGAGAGAGAGCATGTGTGAGAGAGCGAGCGAGAGAGAGAGCATGTGAGAGAGCATGTGTGAGAGAGCAGAGAGAGAGCATGTGTGAGAGAGCAGAGAGAGAGCATGTGTGAGAGAGAGAGAGCATGTGTGAGAGAGAGAGAGCATGTGTGAGAGATAGCGAGAGCATGTGTGAGAGAGAGCGAGAGCATGTGTGAGAGAGAGCGAGAGCATGTGTGAGAGAGAGCGAGAGCATGTGTGAGAGAGAGCGAGAGCATGTGTGAGAGAGAGTGAGAGCATGTGTGAGAGAGAGCGAGAGAGAGCGAGAGAGAGAGTCAGAGAGAGAGAGAAAGAGCAAGCGAGAGAGTGTGTGAGAAAGAGCGAGCGCGAGAGAGAGCGAGCATGCGCGAGCGCGAGAGAGAGCGAGCATGTGTGAGAGCGAGAGAGAGCGTGCATGTGTGAGAGCGAGAGGGAGCGAGCATGTGTGAGAGAGAGAGCGAGAGCATGTGTGAGCGAGAGAGCGAGAGCATGTGTGAGAGCGAGAGAGAGCGTGTGTGAGAGCGAGAGAGAGCGTGTGTGAGAGAGCGTGTGTGAGAGCGAGAGCAGGTGTGAGAGCGAGAGAGCGTGTGTGAGAGCGAGAGAGAGCGTGTGTGAGAGCGTGTGAGAGCGAGAAAGAGCATGTGTGAGAGTGAGAGAGCGTGTGTGAGAGCGAGAGCGTGTGTGAGAGCGAGAGCGAGAGCATGTGTGTGAGAGCGAGAGAGAGCATGTGTGTGAGAGCGAGAGAGAGAGCATGTCTGAGAGCATGTGTGTGAGAGTGAGAGAGAGCATGTGTGAGAGAGCGAGAGAGAGCATGTGTGAGAGAGCGAGAGAGAGAGAGCATGTGTGAGAGAGAGCATGTCTGAGAGAGAGCATGTGTGAGAGAGAGAGTGAGTGTGAATCAGAGAAAGAGCAAGCGAGAGGGCGCGTGTGAGAGTGTGTGTGTGAGAAAGAGCAAGCACGTGAGAGAGAGAGCGTGAGTGCGAGAGAGAGCGCGAGAGAGTGCGCGCGTGAGAGAGAGAGAGAGAGAGAGAGAGTGCGTGTGAGAGAGAGTGAGAGAGTGTGCGTTTGAGAGACAGTGTGCGTGTGAAAGAGAGTGAGAGAGTGTGCGTTTGAGAGAGAGAGAGCGTGTGAGAGAGAGTGAGTGAGAGTGAGAGAGTGTGCGAGAGTGTGTGAGAGAGTGTGCAAGAGAGAGAGAGAGAGAGAGAGAGAGTGCGTGTGAGAGAGAGCGTGTGAGAGAGAGTGAGAGAGTGTGCGTTTGAGAGACAGTGTGCGTGTGAGAGAGAGTGAGAGTGAGAGAGTGTGCGTTTGAGAGAGAGAGAGCGAGTGAGAGAGAGTGAGAGTGAGAGAGTGTGCGTGTGCGTGTGAGAGAGAGTGCGTGTGAGAGAGAGTGAGCGTGTGTGTGTGAGAGAGAGTGTGTGAGAAAGAGCAAGAAGCGTGAGAGAGCGGGCAAGAAGCGTAGGAGAGAGAGTGCATGTGAGACTTATTTGACTTTTTGTCTTTCTTTAATGAAACATTCTCATTTCATTAAAACCTCACCCCCCCTTAAATAAAACACCAAAATATATCCTGTACTGCATACATGTAACCTACTCACCTTTCCCTCTGCCACACGATACAAAACACCACATATCACAATAACAAAACAACAAAAAACTCACCACTTCTACAACCGTATATCCAAAACATCTTCCCTAGCTATACAGACAGCCCCCCCAACACACCATATCTCCTGAAACATCTCCATACTTTTTATAATTTTATAGAACTCAAATTCGACCCTAAGGAGCGCAGAGACCATCCCATTAAACACTAGTAAAGGGTCTGTTATTCCCCCAACTTTGCCTGAGCAAACAGAAAATTCAGTAAAAAACACCCCCAACCTCTCACACAGACATTCCAACCATTAATGGCATTAACCTGGCGCACACAGAAAACACATGAATCACAGTTTCTCTCATAACACAGAAAAGACACCCCTGCCCAAGTCCCGGTTCAACCCATGTAGAACCCTCCACTGGAGGTCCCCTGACCTCTTTGGTACTGGGGGTTTGTAAAGCCCCCTCCATCTAAAACCCACCATAATCTCCTCCCCACATACCCCGCCACTGATGTGCCTTCACTCCTGTTAGGCTCCTAATGTTCCTCACCTTAATGCAGAGGTTGTAGCGGGCTTTACCTCCCACCCCCTCAAACTCGGCGTGTTAAAATCTAACAAGTCCTCCAGACCCCCTTGCCAGTCCCCAGTCTCTGCCGTCACCTGCAGTGGCGGAAACATTGGTGGCCTTTGCTCTTGCTCCAGTTTATTTTAGCTGACGAAGCTCCCTCGTATACCTTCAGACTGGTCTCTAGTGCCTTCATATCCTGCCCATCACAGAGACGTAATCTGCATACGCTGACACTGCTATGCCTGTCACCACACCATGCCTGTCCAGCACACTCCCTGCAGTCTCCTACGTAGCAGGCCCAAAAAAGGCTCAATGCTTTGTGTATATAACTGCCCCGAATGAGGGCATCCTTGTCTAATGTCCCATCTCACCCAGACTGGCCTACTGAGCCCCCTCCCACCTTGACCATACATGACGCCCCAGCATACAACAGCTTCACACAGGTCATAAAAAAACTCTTCCCAAACATCACATTAAACAGATACTCATGGTCCACTCTATCAAAAGCCTTCTCTTGATCTAAAGAAACCTGTCCAAAGTCCACATTAGAACCTCTCGACAAGTCCAACATGTCCCTGATTAAGAGCAAGGTGTCCGTGATTGAGCATCCTGGTACATAATATGTTAGGTCCTTATGTACTATTGAGTCTAGGTGGGACTTCAGTCTGTTAGAGAGGACCTTGGCAAATATCTCGTAGTCCGCACAGAGCAATGCCACAGGCCTCCAGTTCTTAAGTTCACACAAGTCCCCTTTTTTGGGCAGGAGAGTCAGAACTGCCCGACGGCAGCTCATCGGCGACCCTCCCTACCCCGACACATTCACGCAAAAGAAATCCAGTCCAATAATTTTTTATAAAACTCCACTGGGAGTCCATCGACCCCCGGTGCACGACCAGGGGACATCTGGGTTACGGCCTCTGCCAGTTCATGGGACAACAGAGGAATGTCCATTTCATCCCTCTGTGCCAGAGAGAGCTTAGGGAGTTCTGCAAACAAGACCTAAGCACACATAGGATCACACATTTCTGCCCTATACAACTCAGTATAAAACTCCACAGTTCGCTCCCGCATCTCTCCCATCACAGAGGTCACACGCCCATCAGACAGCCGTAGACAATGCATACCCTTGGCTTCACCGCTCTGTCTTTCCAAACCAAAGAAGAAGGAGCTGGGAGCATCCATCTTCTTGAGCATGGACCTAGCGCTTACAAGTGCTCCCTTTGCTTTAACCTGGAAAAATCTACCCAGGTCCCTACGTAATTCAGCTAAATTAGCCTGGAGGCCTACATTGCCTTGCGCCAACATCTCTACCTCGATCTCACTAATACAATGCTCTAGTTCCCCCAATACTCTCCTAGCCTCTGAGGATGAGAGAGCTGTATACTGTTGATAGAAAAGCCGAATTTGGAGTTTCCCCACATTCCACCATTGACTCCTCTCTTAGCTGCCCCCACCTTTCCCAAAAGGTCTGTAAACCTAAGCAAAAAGTGGCATCTAGTAAGAGCTTTACATTGAACTTCCAATAGGATGCCTGCCGGGGCCCTGGTGAAATAGATAGCTGAGCCATGGTTATGTGGTGATCCGAAAACCCCACTGGGAGAATGGTAGCGCCCAACAGCCTATTGCTCCGATTCCTGGACATGTAAAAACGATCAAGTCGGGCTGCACTCACCCTAGCCCCAAAAACCTTCACCCATGTATATGGTCTTGTGTTGGGATGTTTAGTTCTCCAAACATCCACTAGGTCGAACTGATTAATGATGTCCCTTAACACTCCCACTGACACTGAATGAGGCTCTTCCCCATTTCTGTCTTTCGTAAAATCCATTGTACAGTTCCAGTCCCCGCCGACCACCAGCGTCTCCTCAGGCGCTACCTGTGAGAGTTCCTGTCTAAGACACCCAAATAGAACCCCCCTCTGTCTCCCTGTATTAGGCGCATACACATTTATAAAGGCGAAACCCATGTTGTTAATTTCTGCTTTTACAACAAGCAGCCTACCCCTACACACCTTTGAGGAGCAAATTTTTACAGACAGACCCGGTACAAACGGACTGCCACCCCTGCACTAAAATTTGTCCCATGGCTCAACACACCTGCCCCTTTCCACCAGAGCCCCCAGTCGACTTCATTCACCACATCACTATGCGTCTCCTGCAGAGACAACACCTGTACTTTTTGGGGTTTTACATATTCACCCAACACACTCTTCTTTCCCGCATCTCTGGCGCCATTTATATTGAGCGAGCCTACCCGAAGAGTCTCCATAAGAAGTGGAAGTGAAGCCAGCAAAGAAAGAGACCAATAGCAAAGCTCAAAAAGCCCAAGTGCCAGAAAGAAACTATACATCTAAACAGTGTCTGAAGGTAGACCCTTACGCACTGTTGTGACCCACAACCTTAACCGTTTCCTGGGTGAGAGGACACCATACCCCTCATTTTTCATAGCATGTTGTACTGATCTTCACAAACTTTCTCGGATCAGAAAAAAAGGCCTCAAGATTAACTTTTTTCCCCTTGGTCTCATTCAGGAACCTCAGTTCCCCCAACGTGTACTTTGACCCCTCTGCTTGAATGGCTGTCAGCTCCTGACCCATTGCAGAGGAGTCTGAAAAAAAACTCATCATCCTCCTCAGACTCACTTTCCTCCTCATCTCCCATCCTGACCACCTGCCCTTCCTCTCTGGTCAGGACCTCCCCCCCAGCACCAGGCAAAGGTTCCATGGTGCCTTTGACCACATCAGCCTCTCCCCTCCCACATCCTTTCTTCTCCTTCTTTTTCCTTTTCCGCTTGACACCCTCCTCCTCCCCCCCAGTCACTTACACTTCCCCACTATACTCTCCTCATCCACTAGCATAACCTGACAAGACCCAGCCTCATCTACACCACCCTCCATAGCAGGACTAGACCCAGCCTCATCTACACCACCCTCCATAGCAGGACTAGACCCAGCCTCATCTACACCACCCTCCATAGCATGACTAGACCCAGCCTCATCTACACCACCATCCATAGCAGGACTAGGCCCAGCCTCATCTACACCACCATCAATAGCAGGACTAGGCCCAGCCTCATATACACCACCATCCATAGCAGGACTAGGCCCAGCCTCATCTACACCACCATCCATAGCAGGACTAGGCCCAGCCTCAGCTACACCACCATCCATAGCAGGACTAGACCCAGCCTCAGCTACACCACCATCCATAGCAAGACTAGACCCAGCCTCAGCTACCCCACCATCTCTAGCCTGACTAGGCCTAGCCTCATCTACACCACAATATCTGGCATGACTAGGCCCAGCCTCTGCATCTCATTGCCCCCTGCACGTTGACCTCGATTTCCCTCACTAGCGCTTGTGCCCTCACCTTTTCTACGGCCTTTGTGTGGGCACGCAAAAGCTCTTATACCTCAAATCCCCACACTCAAAACACTGTAGACTATCTGTGCTGGCAAACCCTGTGTAGAGCCCCTCCCCATGCCTCACTTTAAAATGCACACTTAGCTGTTGCTTATTGTTATTCAGAAACATAAACACTTGCCCCGGAACGAAACAACGTGCTTAACGGCATCTGCCTGAAAACCTGCCGACAGTACACAAAAACCGCTAGCAAACTTTCCAAAACGACTCAGATCTTTCCTGATTTGATCATCCGTAATAAACGGAGGCAAATTTGCAGCTACCACCCTTGTCGAAGGGGTAGAAAGAGGCAAAATTGGCACCAACACACCCCTTACAAATATTCCACTAGCAATTAGCCTACCGACCAAATTTGCTCTTTTCATGAACACAACCACAGCTTTGTTCATTCTAGAAGCGGAATGTATAAATTCAGCTCCTACCTGTTCAACGACTGCGAGCAGAACCTCCTCCACTTTAACCCCATTCTCAGGAATACACCTGAATCCATGCCGTATCGACAGCGTCTCCTCCGCGCTAGGCTGAGAAGCCATCGCACACACCACACCTTCCAAACCCAAGGAAATTAACTCTGTCCTCTTCCACCCTAAATTTGAAAAAAGCCTGTGGATACCGCTAATACAAATAGTACATTAACTCTCCACCATAGAAAATAAAATTGAAAGAAAAGACCAAGAACAGAATCAAGAAAAAAAGTTAGGACAGAGCCCTCTACACCAAACACTCAAACTCCCAAAAACTCCCAGCATGCACTGCGAGAAAGAGAGAGGGCAAGAAACGTGTGAGAGAGAGATAATGCGAGAGAGAGAGATAATGCGAGAGAGCGAGCGTGCGAGAGAGAGAGTGCGAGTGTGCGAGAGAGAGAGCGCAAGCGTGCGAGAGAGAGCGTGTGAGAGAGAGTGCGAGAGTGAAAGTGTGTGAGAGTGAAAGTGTGTGAAAGTGTGTGAGAGTGTGAGAGAAAGAGCAAGAGAGAGAAAGTGTGAGAGAAAGAGCAAGAGAGAGAGAGGGCAGAAAGCGTGAGAGAGAGTGTGTGTGAGAGTGCGTGTGAGAGAGAATGTGAGAGAGAATGTGAGAGAGAGTGTGAGAGAGAAAGAGCAAGAGAAAGAGAAAGAGCAAGAGAGAGAGCAAGAGAGAGTGTGAGAAAGAGCAAGAGAGAGAGAGAGAGAGAGAGAGAGAGAGCAAGAAGCATGAGAGAGAGAGAGAGACAAAACCTTTGCTTCAAAATGAGAAAATACAATGTTTCTAAGCTATGAAGAGTACAGTTTGGAAAGTACAACATAAATTACGTTCCTGGTTCTGTGCATTTGTTCATTGTGAGTGAGGTTATTGTGGCCAGACATGGGCCTATAGTTTTGCCCAATGAAACACAAGGAGAAAGCAGAAGATGTGCACAGTATCGGTCTTCTTCATGAATTGGTCAAGTGTTTTCTTGTTATTGTATTTTCCCTTTGTGACCCTGAGCAGTATAAACACAACAAATACTAAACAAAAATATAAACGCAACATGAAGCAATTTCAAAGAATTTGTTGAGTAACATGAAATCAGTCAGTTGAAATAAATTCATTAGGCCCTAATCTATGGATTTCACATGACTGGGCAGGAGCCCACTGTAGAGCCCCCTTACCCGCTCTGACGATCACTCAGGTGAAGAAGCCGGATGTGGAGGTCCTGGGCAGTTTTGAGGCCGGTAGGACGAACTGCCAAATTCTGTAAAACAACGTTGGATACAGTTTATGGTAGAGAAATTAAGATAAAATAATCTGGAAACAACTCTGGTGAACATTCCTGCAGTCAGCATGCCAATTGCATGCTCCCTCAAAACTTGAGACATCTGTGGAATTGTATTGCATGACAAAACTGCACATTTTAGAGTGGCCTTTTATTTTATCTGTGTAATGATCGTGATGTTTAATCAGTTTATTGATATGCCACACCTGTCAAGTGGATGGATTATCTTGGCATAGGAGAAATGCTCACTAACAGGAATATAAACAAATTTGTGCACAACATTTGAGAGAAATAAGCTTTTTGTGTGCATGGAACCTTTCTGGGATCTTTTATTTCAGCTCATAAAACATGGGACCCTTTACATGTTGCGTTTATATTTTTGTTCAGTGTATATTACCATTGTGGGGCGGCAGCGTAGCCTAGTGGTTAGAGTGTTGGACTAATAACCAAAAGGTTGCAAGTTCAAGTCCCCGAGCTGACAAGGTACAAATCTTACCTTTATCCTACTTCTCCTCTGTTCCTCTGGTGATGTGGAGGTTAATCCAGGTCCTGCAGTGCCTAGCTCCACTCCTATTCCCCAGGCGCTCTTTTTTGATGACTTCTGTAACCGTAATAGCCTTGGTTTCATGCATGTTAACATTAGAAGCCTTCTCCCTAAGTTTGTTTTATTCACTGCTTTAGCACACTCTGCCAACCCGGATGTCCTAGCCGTGTCTGAATCCTGGCTTAGGAAGTCCACCAAAAACTCTGAAATCTTCATCCCTAACTACAACATTTTCAGACAAGATAGAACGGCCAAAGGGGGCGGTGTTGCAATCTACTGCAGAGATAGCCTGCAGAGTTCTGTCCTACTATCCAGGTCTGTACCCAAACAATTTGAACTTCTACTTTTAAAAATCCATCTCTCTAAAAACAAGTCTCTCACCGTTGCCGCCTGCTATAGACCACCCTCTGCCCCCAGCTGTGCTCTGGACACCATATGTGAACTGATTGCCCCTCATCTATCTTCAGAGCTCGTGCTGCTAGGTGACCTAAACTGGGATTAACACCCCAGCCATCCTACAATCTAAGCTTCATGCCCTCAATCTCACACAAATTATCAATGAACCTACCAGGTACCACCACAAAGCCATAAACACGGGCACCCTCATAGATATCACCAAATTGCCCTCTAAATACACCTCTGCTGTTATCAACCAAGATCTCAGCGATCACTGCATCATTGCCTGCATCCGTAATGGGTCAGCGGTCAAACGACCTCCACTCATCACTGTCAAACGCTCCCTGAAACATTTCAGTGAGCAAGCCTTTCTAATCGACCTGGCCCGGGTATCCTGGAAGGATATTGACCTCATCCCGTCAGTAGAGGATGCCTGGTTATTTTTTTTAAATGCCTTCCTCACAATCTTAAATAAGCATGCCCCATTCAAGAAATTTAGAACCAGGAACAGATATAGCCCTTGGTTCTCTCCAGACCTGACTGCCCTTAACCAACACAAAAACATCATGTGGCGTTCTGCATTAGCATCGAACAGCCCACGTGATATGCAACTTTTCAGGTAAGTTAGAAACCAGTATACACAGGCAGTTAGAAAAGCCAAGGATAGCTTTTTCAAGCAAAAAATGTGCTTCCTGCAACACAAACTCAAAAACGTTCTGGAACACTGTAAAGTCCATGGAGAATAAGAACACCTCCTCCCAGCTGCCCACTGCACTGAGGACAGGAAACTCTGTCACCTCCGATAAATCCACTATAATTGAGAATTTCAATAAGCATTTTTCTACGGCTGGCCATGCTTTCCACCTGGCTACCCCTACCATGGTCAACAGCACTGCACCCCCCACAGCTACTCGCCCAAGCCTTCCCCATTTCTCCTTTTCCCAAATCCAATCAGCTGATGTTCTGAAAGAGCTGCCAAAATCTGGACCCCTACAAATCAGCCGGGCTAGACAATCTGGACCCTTTCTTTCTAAAATTATCTGCCGAAATTGTTGCAACCCTTATTACTAGCCTGGTCAACCTCTCTTTCGTGTTATCTGAGATTCCAAAAGATTGGAAAGCAGTTGCTGTCATCCCCCTATTCAAAGGAGGGGACACTCTTGACCCAAACTGTTACAGACCTATATCTATCCAACCCTGCCTTTCTAAGGTCTTCGAAAGCCAAGTTAACAAACAAATTACCGACCACTTCGAATTCCACTGCACCTTCTCCGCTATGCAATCTGGTTTCAGAGCTGGTCATGGGTGCACCTCAGCCACGCTCAAGGTCCTAAACGATATCGTAACCGCCATCGATAAGAAACAATACTGTGCTGCCGTATTCATTGACCTGGCCAAGGCTTTCGACTCTGTCAATCACCACATCCTCATCAGCAGACTAAATAGCCTTGGTTTCTCAAATGATTGCCTTGCCTGGTTCACCAAATACTTCTCTGATAGAGTTCAATGTGTTAAATCAGGGGGGCCTGTTGTCCGGGCCTCTGGTAGTCTCTATGGGGGTGCCACAGGGTTCAATTCTTGGGCCAACTCTTTTCTCTGTATACATCAATGATGTCGCTCTTGCTGCTGGTGAGTCTCTGATCCACCTCTATGCAGACAACACCATTCTGTATACTTCTGGCCCTTCTTTGGACACTGTGTTAACATCCCTCCAGACGAGCTTCAATGCCATACAACTCTCCTTCCGTGGCCTCCAACTGCTCTTAAATACAAGTAAAACTAAATGCATGCTCTTCAACCGATCGCTGCCCGCACCTGCCCGCCCATCCAGCATCACTATTCTGGACGGGCAGGCAACTACAAATACCTAGGTGTCTGGTTAGACTGTAAGCTCTCCTTCCAGACTCACATCAAACATCTCCAATCCAAAGTTAAATCTATAATTAGCTTCCTATTTCGCAACAAAGCATCCTTCACTCATGCTGCCAAACATACCCTCGTAAAACTGATCATCCTACTGATCCTCGACTTCGGTGATGTCATTTACCAAATAGCCTCCAACACCCTACTCAACAAATTGGATGCAGTCTATCACAGTGCCATCCATTTTGTCACCAAAGCCCCATATACTACCCACCACTGTGACCTTTACACTCTCGTTGGCTGGCCCTCACTTCATACTCGTCGCCAAACCCACTGGCTCCAGGTCATCTACAAGACCCTGCTAGGTAAAGTCCCCCCTTATCTCAGCTCACTGGTCACCATAGCAGCACACACCTGTAGCACACGCTCCAGCAGGTATATCTCTCTGGTCACCCCCAAAACCAATTCCTCCTTTGGCCGTCTCTCCTTCCAGTTCTCTGCTGCCAATGACTGGAAGAAACTACAAAAATCTCTGAAACTGGAAACACTTATCTCCCTCACTTGCTTTAAGCACCAGCTGTCAGAGCAGCTCACAGATCACTGCACCTGTTCATAGCCCATCTATAATTTAGCCCAAACAACTACATCTTCCCCTACTGTATTTATTTATTTAGCTCCTTTGCACCCCATTATTTCTATTTCTACTTTGCACTTTCTTCCACTACAAATCTACCATTCAAGGGTTTTACTTGCTACATTGTATTTACTTCGCCAACATGGCCTTTTTTGCCTTTACCTCCCTTATCTCACCTCATTTGCTCACATTGTATATAGACATATTTTTCTACTGTATGTTTGTTTTACTCCATGTGTAACTGTGTTGTTGTATGTGTCGAGCTGCTTTGCTTTATCTTGGCCAGGTCACAATTGTAAATGAGAACTTGTTCTCAACTTGCCTACCTGGTTAAATAAAAGGTGAAATAAAATAATAAATACAAACATACAGTGTGTGGTGCGTGCGCATGCGTGCGGCTGCGTGAGACTGTTTACTCTGAACACTGATGAGGGTCCTGAATGACTCATAAATCCTCTAGAGGTGCAAGGAGAGAAGATTTGGAAAAAACTCAAACACAGCAGATTGCCACTATTCCCACAGTGGGAAGTGAGACACTCTGCAAATGGCATGGTTCACCTGTCTTTAAAAACCCAGTTTGACATTTGGTACGGCTGCAGCTACAGCTGTAGGCTTGATTATTCTCGTTGGGGAGTCCGGTTTCCATTCACCTTTGATTTGCCTGTTCAGTAGAAACTCTGGAGAGGTTTCCCTCCACATTTCTCAGGGAGATTGCACACCTGCCTCTTCACTGGCTGTAACCTATCAACAGAGAAAAACTGTGCATTGAAACTGAAGCATCATAACAGAAACTCAAATACCCGTTAAAACACAATTAATATGGCCTCCCGAGTGGCGCATTGGTCTAAGGCACTGCATCACAGTGCTTGCTGTGCCACTTGAGATTCTGGGTTTGAGTCCAGGCTCTGTCGCAGCCGGCCGCGACTGGAAGACTCATGGGGTGGCGTACAATTGGCCCAGCGTCATCCGTGTTAAGGGAGTTGGCCGGCAGGGATGACCTTGTACCATCACACACCATGAAATTGAGGTGAAAAAGTGGTAACAAAAAATATTTATATAAAACACAATTGATATGCTGGCTTATAACAAAATTAAGCACATCTGTTTGTTGCTGAAAGCTGTTCACTTTTGCCACTGAAGTAGCCTCCCACCTGCAAGAGCTGAGAATGAAAATTACTGAAAAACCTGTCCAATATCCTCCAGAGAAGGGAAGTGCATCTCTCGCTTTTCCTGGAAGTCCTTTTGGACCTAAACGTCAATGTTTTGAACAAAAAAAATGTAATAAAATAATCAGTTAAACCTAGTTACAGTTGCACCTCCTGATATTTTCGACTGCATTTTGAAATGTTTGTCTCTGCTTCTGTCAGACATCCGTGGGTTGCAAACATTCCTGGACCAGGCGTCTCGGCAGGGTCTGGACGTGTCTCTGCAGAGGGTGGATCGCAATGTGAGCAGGGTGTTCGCCAACCTGTTCAGCACCATGCGGACCGAGGAGCTCAATCGCTACCGGGACACGCTGCGGCGGGCCGTGCTGCTCATGAGCCCCCGAGGAGCACAGGTGTTCATTCACCAGGTGAGTGGTGTGGTGACCACCATTATACTTTCCTTATTTTCTGTTTGGGATTAACTGAAAGGTCAAATGGTCATGTTATTAACTTTTATTTTATCAAGGGAGCTCAATTGAGACCAGGGTCTAATTTTCAATGGTACCCTGAGCCAATAAAGTAAAATATAATAAAAAGAACAAGTACATTTGTTACGAATCCCTTTTGCCATGCTGTCTAGGGGGGGGATGGAAATGAGACCCGTAACATATCTCATGCAAATCAAAATAGTGAAAAGGAACAATGAGAACCAATAACCACAAACAACTTAAATCTACCGTCAAACACTTATGGTTTATTTGGTAAACACAAGGTTGGGGGGGGGGGGGGGGGGGGTGAGCTGAGCTGGACCCAAGGAAATAAATAATAAGTATCCAAAAACCCCTAAGCTAGTCTTACCTGTCTCAAGCACAGCTAGCTAACTAACCAATAAAATACAGTTGGTGGTCCGCCCAGTTCGAACTAGTGTACTTGGGCAATGTTTTCCAACGGGTAGTGTATGCCCATGGGCAACTTGTCTCGGTATCCGCTTTTACCACCAACAAACAGTCATACCCCATAACAATACGTACTCACATAATACTGGACAAATGTGACATGTAGGTGCAAAAAAAAAGAGAGATCTCCAGAAACAACTGATTGGGTTCCTTTTAAACCAAGGGAATCTGATTGGGTAAGGGAAAAGGAGCAGGTGTGTCTTCTGATTAGCGACTGATTGGCGACTGATGACTGGCACCTGTGACAAGGGCAGAAGGAGAGAAAACAAACACACACAGGATACCTCTATCCATAACAACATTACATTAGGACATCACTAACATCACAGCCATCATAAACAAGTTATTAAATAAATAAATCAAAACAATTGCAGACCTCTGTGAACTCGTTTATCATCAGGGTTTTAAAATGCCATATGGCACCAGGGAACAGTGACGACCCATCATTCAGGGCAGCTGGGGCAGAGCCTGTTTTGAGCCCCACCTGTTTATATATAGTACCAGGCAAAAGTTTAGGCACACCTACTCATTCAAGGGTTTTTCTTTATTTTTACAATTTTCTACATCAAAGCTATGAAATAACACATATGGATTCATGTAGTAACCAAAAAAGTGTTAAACAAATCAAAATATATTTTAGATTCTTCAAAGTAGCCCTCCTCAGCCTTGATGACAGCTTTGCACACTCTTGGCATTCTCTCAACCAGCTTCACGTGAAATGCTTTTCCAACAGTCTTGAAGGAGTTCCCACATATACTGAGCACTTGTTGCCAGCTTTTCGTTCACTCTACGGTCCAACTCGTCCCAAACCATCTCAATTGGGTTGAGGTTGTGTTATTGTGGAGGCCAGGTCATCTGATGTAGCACTCCATCACTCTCCTTCTTGGTCAAATAGCCCTTACACAGCCTGGAGGTGTGTTGGGTCATTGTCCTGTTGAAAAACATATTATAGTCCCGCTAAGCGCAAACCAGATGGAATGGCGTATCGCTGCAGAATGATGTGGTAGCCATGCTAGTTAAGTGTGCCTTGAATTCTAAATAAATCACAGACAGTGTCACCAGCAAAGCACCCCCACACCATCACATCTCCTCCATGCTTCACGGTGGGAACCACACATGCGGAGATCAACCGTTCACCTTCTCTGCGTCTCACAAAGACACCAGAAATACAACATTTGGACTCAAAGGACAGATTTTTACCGGTCTAATGTCCTTTGCTTGTGTTTCTTGTCCTGAGCAAGTTTCTTCTTCTTATTGTCTCCTTTAGTAGTGGTTTCTAAGCAGCAATTTGGCCTGATTCACGCAGTTTCCTCTGAACAGTTGATGTTGAGATGTGTCTGTTACTTCAAATCTGTGAGGCATTTATTTGGGCTGCAATGTAACTTTAATTAACTTATCCTCTGCCACAAAGTAACTCTGGGTCTTCCTTTCCTGTGGCACTCCTCATGAGAGCCAGTTTCATCATAACGCTTGATGGCTTTTTTGAGTGCACTTGAAGAAACTTTCAAATTTCTTGACATTTTCCAGATTGACTGACCTTCATGTCTTAAAGTAATGATGGACTGTCGTTTCTCTTTGTTTATTTGAGCTGTTCTTGCCATAATATGGACTTGATATTTTACCAAATAGAGCTATTTTCTGTATACCACCCCTACCTTGTCACAACACAACTGATTGGCTCAAACGCATTAAGAAGGAATGAAATTCCACAAATAAACTTTTTACAGTGCACACCTGTTAATAACCTCTTACATCTAGACGTTCCGCTAGCGGAACACCTGCTCCAATATCCAATGATAGGCGTGGCGCGAATTACAAATTCCTCAAAAATGCAAAAACTTCCATTTTTCAAACATATGACCATTTTACACCATTTTAAAGACAAGACTCTCCTTTATCTAACCACACTGTCCGATTTCAAAAAGGCTTTACAGCGAAAGCAAAACATTAGATTATGTCAGCAGAGTACCCAGCCAGAAATAATCAGACACCCATTTTTCAAGCTAGCATATAATGTCACAAAAAAACACAGCTAAATGCAGCACTAACCTTTGATGATCTTCATCAGATGACACTCCTAGGACATTATGTTATACAATACATGCATGTTTTGTTCAATCAAGTTCATATTTATATCAAAAACCAGCTTTTTACATTAGCATGTGACGTTCAGAACTAGCATTCCCACCGAACACTTCCGGTGAATTTACTAAATTACTCACGATAAACGTTCACAAAAAACATAACAATTATTTTAAGAATTATAGATACAGAACTCCTTTATGCAATCGCGGTGTCCGATTTTAAAATAGCTTTTCGGTGAAAGCACATTTTGCAATATTCTGAGTAGATAGCTTGGCCATCACGGGCTAGCTATTTTGACACCCACCAAGTTTGGCCCTCACCAAACTCAGATTTACTATAAGAAAAATTGGATTACCTTTGCTGTTCTTCGTCAGAATGCACTCCCAGGACTTCTACTTCAATAACAAATGTTGGTTTGGTTCCAAATAATCCATAGTTATATCCAAATAGCGGCGTTTTGTTCGTGCGTTCAAGACACTATCCGAAGGGTAAAGAAGGGTGACGCGCCCGGCGCGTTTCGTGACAATTGTTTTTTAAATATTCCATTACCAAACTTCGAAGCATGTCAAACGCTGTTTAAAATCTATTTTTATGCGATTTTTCTCGTAAAAAAAGCGATAATATTCCGACCGGGAAACCCTGTTTTCGTTCAAAGACGAAAAAATAAAAACATGGAGTCGTCTCGTGCACGCGCCCCCAGTCTCATTGTTCTCAGATCGACCACTATCCAAATGCGCTACTGTTTTTCAGCCATGGCCTGCAAAGTCATCATTCAATGTTCTGGCGCCTTCTGAGAGCCTATGGGAGCGTTAGAAAATGTCACGTTACAGCAGAGATCCCCTGTTTTGGATAGAGATGATCAAGAAGGCCAAGAAATAGTCAGAGAGGGCGCTTCCTGTTTGGACTCTTCTCAGGTTTTGGCCTGCCAAAGGAGTTCTGTTATACTCACAGACACCATTCAAACAGTTTTAGAAACTTTGGAGTGTTTTCAATCCAAAGCTCATAATTATATGCATATTCTAGTTTCTGGGCAGGAGTAATGATCAGATTAAATCGGGTACGTTTTTATCCGGCCGTGAAAATACTGCCCCCTATCCATAACAAGTTAATTGAAATGCATTCCAGGTGACATCCTTATGAAGCTGGTTGCACTCTTGAATGCCAAGAGTGTGCAAAGCTGTCATCAAGGCAAAGGGTGGCTACTTCGAAGAATCTCAAATCTCAAATATATTTTGATTTGTTTAACACTTTTTTGGTTACTACATGATTCCATATGTGTAATTTCATAGTTTTGATGTCCTCACTATTATTCTACAATGTTGAAAATAGTCAAAATAAAGAAAAACCCTTGAATGAGTAGGTGTGTCCAAACCTTTGACTGGTACTGTATATATATATATATACTGCTCAAAAAAATAAAGGGAACACTTCAACAACACAATGTAACTCCAAGTCAATCACACTTCTGTGAAATCAAACTGTCCACTTAGGAAGCAACACTGATTGACAATAAATTTCACATGCTGTTGTGCAAATGGAATAGACAACAGGTGGAAATTATAGGCAATTAGCAAGACACCCCCAATAAAGGAGTGGTTCTGCAGGTGGGGACCACAGACCACTTCTCAGTTCCTATGCTTCCTGGCTGATGTTTTGGTCACTTTTGAATGCTGGCGGTGCTTTCACTCTAGTGGTAGCATGAGACGGAGTCTACAACCCACACAAGTGGCTCAGGTAGTGCAGCTCATCCAGGATGGCACATCAATGCGAGCTGTGGCAAGAAGGTTTGCTGTGTCTGTCAGCGTAGTGTCCAGAGCATGGAGGCGCTACCAGGAGACAGGCCAGTACATCAGGAGACGTGGAGGAGGCCGTAGGAGGGCAACAACCCAGCAGCAGGACCGCTACCTCCGCCTTTGTGCAAGGAGGAGCAGGAGAAGCACTGCCAGAGCCCTGCAAAATGACCTCCAGCAGGCCACAAATGTGCATGTGTCTGCTTAAACGGTCAGAAACAGACTCCATGAGGGTGGTATGAGGGCCCAACGTCCACAGGTGGGGGTTGTGCTTACAACCCAACACCGTGCAGGACGTTTGGCATTTGCCAGAGAACACCAAGATTGTCAAATTCGCCACTGGCGCCCTGTGCTCTTTACAGATGAAAGCAGGTTCACACTGAGCACGTGACAGACGTAACAGAGTCTGGAGACGCCGTGGAGAACGTTCTGCTGCCAGCAACATCCTCCAGCATGACCGGTTTGGCGGTGGGTCAGTCATGGTGTGGGGTGGCATTTCTTTGGGGGGCCGCACAGCCCTCCATGTGCTCGCCAGAGGTAGCCTGACTGCCATTAGGTACCGAGATGAGATCCTCAGACCCCTTGTGAGACCATATGCTGGTGCGGTTGGCCCTGGGTTCCTCCTAATGCAAGACAATGCTAGACCTCATGTGGCTGGAGTGTGTCAGCAGTTCCTGCAAGAGGAAGGCATTGATGCTATGGACTGGCCCGCCCGTTCCCCAGACCTGAATCCAATTGAGCACCTCTGGGACATCATGTCTCGCTCCATCCACCAACGCCACGTTGCACCACAGACTGTCCAGGAGTTGGCGGATGCTTTAGTCCAGGTCTGGGAGGAGATCCCTCAGGAGACCATCCGCCACCTCATCAGGAGCATGCCCAGGCGTTGTAGGGAGGTCATACAGGCACGTGGAGGCCACACACACTACTGAGCCTCATTTTGACTTGTTTTAAGGACATTACATCAAAGTTGGATCAGCCTGTAGTGTG
The DNA here is from genome assembly GCF_965601325.2 of Salmo salar. Lineage (NCBI taxonomy): Eukaryota > Metazoa > Chordata > Actinopteri > Salmoniformes > Salmonidae > Salmo > Salmo salar. The sequence continues at coordinate 68,613,091 of NC_138291.1, forward strand.
GTTTTCCACTTTAATTTTGAGTGTGACTCCAAATCCAGACCTCCATGGGTTGATAAATTGGATTTCCATTGGTTATTTTTGTGTGATTTTGTTGTCAGCACATTCAACTATGTAAAGAAAAAAGTATTTAATAAGATTATTTCTTTCATTCAGACCTAGGATGTGTTGTTTAAGTGTTCCCTTTATTTTTTTTAGCAGTATATATATATATATATAGATACATATATATATGTTGTGTGTTGCCTGTTTTGCATGTTATTTTTTGCATTAATACGTGTCACGTATCAGTTTGCAAACAATGTAAAAACATTTTTTGGAATTAATAAAGCTGCATACAAACAAGGTCTCTTTTTTGCTTTTTTGAGTAAGGTAGCTCCAAAATGCAGGTGTTTCAGCCTAGCTCAGTGCTTTCTGTGGTGGTAGGGCAGCCAGTGGAAAATATGGAGCGTTGGGGTTGATAATGTTCTCTAGTTGCGCCGTGATTGGCTCAATGTTCTGTCACTCACAGGGACACTACATCACCGCAAAATCTACAGGAAGAGCTAAAAAATTCAAGCCCCTTGGGTGCTGCATAGAGTTACATTAGAAGTGCCATCTAAGAAGGCTCAAGGTCATTGGCCACAGATAGAATGCCGTCAAATCACGTTATATCTACCGTAGCATTTATTGGACTGATCATGTCAACATCATACTTTCAAATTCTTAGCGAGGAAGCTAGACAAGCGGTCACCATCATGAATCATGTCGACAATCTACAGCCAAATGCTTTTCAATCCTAGTCATATAAAGATAAATTATATATAAAACGTATCAGTGCTCATTGGCCATTGGACATAAACATTAGACAACAAGTTGGAAACTAATTTGTGCACAACATTTGAGAGAAGTAATCTTTTTATGCGTATGGAAAATGTATGGGATCTTTTATTTCAGCTCATGAAACATGGGACCAACACTTAACATGTTGTGCGTATAGTTTTGTTCAGTGTATATGTCCGTATGTCCAGTGTATAGTGTCTGGATATTATGTCCACTTATATTATGTCCATTATGTCCAGATTTCAGTGAAAGGCAATGTGGATGTTAAGAGCATTAATAGCACTCAGTAGCACTGTGTCATCTTGCTCAAGGGTCCACCAACCTTATTTGTATCCCTGTCAAAAGGTCTATCCCTGCTAAGATAACTACTCCTTCGGTCCAAGGTCTACTCTATTCTTCACATTTACCTAGGTATCAGTCTGTGGTATTGATATCGCAATCATTCTCTCTTTTTATATGTCTACCCTCTCCGCAGTGTCCCTTCTAACTCTATCTTTAACTTCCGTAGGGTTAACATTCTTATTATATTAAACCCTAACCACTCAGGTCCACTCTCTTATCTAGTGACTAACCCCTTGCATCTATTATCACTTTATTCTCACAGCCATTCTCCATAGTGTCCACTCTGTCCCAAGAGTACAATAATTCACTCTCCCCAGTTTCCACATAGTCACAGATGGTACCTTTGAACCTTCTACCTTTGAACCTTCCTGAATCTACTGATTTAAGATGGAAAGGGCTGGACATGACCTGTATTTGTGATCACAGCACGATTCATTGCCTCAACACACACAGAACACAACGATGGCATCAAAAATAAGCTTTCATGCTCACTAAGCCCACTGGCCTATCCCTTTCTATGATCCCATCACTGCCACTCAGCTTCAATCCCACCCACAGTGTTAATGAAAGGGGATGATTATAATTAAGCATGTCCAATACTGAAATCAGAATTAGCATTTTAAACACAATGAATTGTCTCAGCACAACTATCCCCCCAAGTCTCCAGCTCAATTAGACTGGCCAGAATGATAATGAAGGTCTCTGGTGTTGATTGCTTGAGTGGCGTCATTTGGAAGAAGTGAACTCTTCATTTTGGTCACATAAAGTAGCACTTTGAGTTGGCTAATAGCAAGGTAAGTGTTAGACATTGAATAGAGGACTCAATTTCCCCCATGCTGGTTTTGTTATTGCAGCAGAATCAGCATGGGGATATTTTGTTATCCCAGAAGATATTACGTGAGCCTCAGTTGAATGTTTTTAATGAGGATATACAGTGCTTTGCAAAAGTATTCAAACCCCTCAGATTATTTCACATTTTATTGTGTTACAGTGGGATTAAAATGGATTTTATATATTTTTTGTCTTTTATTATTTACTAAAATATAGTCGTTGCATAAGTATTCAGCCCATTTGTTTAGGCAATCCTAAATTAAGAAATGGGATTGAGCTAAGCACAGGCAAAAACCTGCTTCAGTTTGCTTTACAACAGACACTGAGAGAGGAATTAACCTTTCAGCAGGACAATAACCCACAACATGTGGCCAAATCTACACTGGAGTTGCTTACTAAAAAGACAGTGAATTTTCCTGAGTGGCTAAATTGCAATTTTGACTTAAATCTGCTTGAAAATGTATGGCAAGACTTTTGATCTTGACAGATCTTGAAGAATTTTGAAAAGAATAATGGGCAAATATTGCACAATCCATGCCTGCAAAGCACTAATAGACTCAACCAAGAAGACTCACAGCTGTAATCAATGCCAAAGGTGGTTCTAACATGTTTTGACTCAGGGAGCTGAATATTTATGCAACAACTATATTTTAGTTATTTAATTTCTATTAATCTTTTTTTAAAGTTTGAATTTTTCTTCCACTTTGACATTACAGAGTATTTTGTGTAGATTGTTGACAAAACATTACAATTGAATCAGTTTTAATCCCACTTTGTAACACATAAAATTGTGAAGGAATCCAAGGGTTCTGAATAATTTTGCAAGTCACTGTAGTATTTAATTATTGTAAACATCCACAAATTTTTTTGATCTCCTATAATTATTTCTAATATGTGTTGTAAATGTTTTAATGCATTTCTATTAATGTGTACATCTGAAAGGATTTGCGATGGTAGAATTAGCCCCCTTTCTCTATCTGGAACCAATAACTTAAATCTCTGTACTGGTATAATGCCGATACACAAGTGTGCAGTACATACTGTAAACAGTATATTGTCTTGTGGTAATTTCCAGGCTAGATATGAATATATTTTTATTCAGACAAGAATGAATGAATACAAAGTTGCTCACCACCTGCTCCTCTTTTGATTTGCTTGTAGGTCTAATCGCCCAATGCACCATCTTGTCTTGGTGATGAGATACAAGCAATGGATGCAATCAGATTAGAGCTGTCTCTGATGAAAAAAAATCTTGGTCGACCAAAAGTAATCTGTTCTTTCGACCAATCAATTGATGGAAATGTTTTTACATGTATTTTTCCATATACAGACACCCTGTTTTAATAAAATCAACTATATATGCATTGATTTAGTCTAATATTTTAACCTGTTTGGGATAGGGGGCAGTATTTTCACGGCCGGATAAAAAACATACCCGATTTAATCTGGAGTTTTTGTGAGTTTTTGTGAGTGGTCAGGCAGGGAACAATGACAATGGAGTGCGCGTGCACGAGACGACTCCATGTTTTTCTTTCAGTCTATAAATGAATATAACGTCGCCCGGTTGGAATATTAGCGCTATTTTACAAGAAAAATTGATTTTAAACAGCGTTTGACATGCTTCGAAGTACGGTAATGGAATATTTTCAAATATTTTGTCACGAAATGCGCCCGCGCGTCACCCTTCGGATACTGACATGAACGCACAAACATAACGGAGCTATTTGGATATAACTATGGATTATTTGAAACCAAAACAACATTTGTTGATGAAGTAGAAGTACTGGGAGTGCATTCTGACGAAGAACAGCAAAGGTAATCCAATTTTTCCTATTGTAAATCTGAGTTTGGTGAGCACCAAACTTGGTCGGTGTCAAATTAGCTAGCCTGTGATGGCCGAGCTATCTACTCAGAATATTGCAAAATGTGCTTTCGCCGAAAAGCTATTTTAAAATCTGACACCGCGATTGCATATAGGAGTTCTGTATCTATAATTCTTAAAATAATTGTTATGTTTTTTGTAAACGTTTATCGTGAGTAATTTAGTAAATTCACCGGAAGTTTGCGGTGGGAATGCTAGTTCTGAACATCACATGCTAATGTAAAAAGCTGTTTTTTGATATAAATATGAACTTGATTGAACAAAACATGCATGTATTGTATAACATAATGTCCTAGGAGTGTCATCTGATGAAGATCAAAGGTTAGTGCTGCATTTAGCTGTGGTTTTGGTTTTTGTGACATATATGCTTGCTTTGAAAATGGCTGTGTGATTTATTTTTGGCAGGGTACTCTCCTGACATAATCTAATGTTTTGCTTTCGCTGTAAAGCCTTTTTGAAATCGGACAATGTGGTTAGATTAACGAGAGTCTTGTCTTTAAATGGTGTAAAGTAGTCATATGTTTGAGAAATTGAAGTTATAGCATTTTTAAGGTATTTGTATTTTGCACCACGCTCTAACATTGGATATTGGTGTCTCTAACAGGTTTTAAGCTCACTGTCAACGTCGTGTGTGTAGGTGGCAGGGAAATCAGGCGCAGGAGAAACAAACTTCATATAAGCGGAGTAATTTAACCTGTTAGGGCTAGGGGGCAGTATTGACACGGCCGGATAAAAAACGTACCCGATTTAATCTGGTTACTACTCCTGCCCAGTAACTAGAATATGCATATAATTATTGGCTTTGGATAGAAAACACCCTAAAGTTTCTAAAACTGTTTGAATGGTGTCTGTGAGTATAACAGAACTCAAATGGTAGGCCAAAACCTGAGAAGATTCCATGCAGGAAGTGGCCCGTCTGAGAAGTTGTGTTTCATCTTGGCTCTTTTTATTGAAGACTGAGGATCTTTGCTCTAACGTGACACTTCCTACGGCTCCCATAGGCTCTCAGAGCCCGGGAAAAAGCTGAACGATAGAGGCAGCCTCTGGCTGAAACACATTATCGCTTTTGGCAAGTGGCCGATCAGAGTACTATGGGCTTAGGCGCGTGCCCGAGTCGACCGAATGCTTTATTTTCTTTCGTCTGTTTACCTAAACGCAGATTCCCGGTCGGAATATTATCGCTTTTTTACGAGAAAATGGCATAAAAATTGATTTTAAACAGCGGTTGACATGCTTCGAAGTACGGTAATGGAATATTTAGATTTTTTTTGTCACGAATTGCGCCATGCTCGTCACCCTTATTTACCCTTTCAGATAGTGTCTTGAACGCACGAACAAAACGCCGCTGTTTGGATATAACTATGGATTATTTTGAACCAAACCAACATTTGTTATTGAAGTAGAAGTCCTGGGAGTGCATTCTGACGAAGACAGCAAAGGTAATAACATTTTTCTTATAGTAAATCTGACTTTGGTGAGTGCTAAACTTGCTGGGTGTCTAAATAGCTAGCCCTGTGATGCCGGGCTATCTACTGAGAATATTGCAAAATGTGCTTTCACCGAAAAGCTATTTTAAAATCGGACATATCGAGTGCATAGAAGAGTTCTGTATCTATAATTCTTAAAATAATTGTTATGCTTTTTGTGAACGTTTATCGTGAGTAATTTTGTAAATTCACCGGCAGTGTTCGGTGGGAATGCTAGTCACATGCTAGTCACATGCTAATGTAAAAAGCTGTTTTTTGATATAAATATGAACTTGATTGAACAAAACATGCATGTATTGTATAACATAATGTCCTAGGTGTGTCATCTGATGAAGATCATCAAAGGTTAGTGCTGCATTTAGCTGTCTTCTGGTTTTTTGTGACATTATATGCTAGCTTGAAAAATGGGTGTCTGATTATTTCTGTCTGGGTACTCTGCTGACATAATCTAATGTTTTGCTTTCGCTGTAAAGCGGCTAGGGGGCAGTATTGACACGGCCGGATAAAAAACGTACCCGATTTAATCTGGTTACTACTCCTGCCCAGTAACTAGAATATGCATATAATTATTGGCTTTGGATAGAAAACACCCTAAAGTTTCTAAAACTGTTTGAATGGTGTCTGTGAGTATAACAGAACTCAAATGGTAGGCCAAAACCTGAGAAGATTCCATGCAGGAAGTGGCCCGTCTGAGAAGTTGTGTTTCATCTTGGCTCTTTTTATTGAAGACTGAGGATCTTTGCTCTAACGTGACACTTCCTACGGCTCCCATAGGCTCTCAGAGCCCGGGAAAAAGCTGAACGATAGAGGCAGCCTCTGGCTGAAACACATTATCGCTTTTGGCAAGTGGCCGATCAGAGTACTATGGGCTTAGGCGCGTGCCCGAGTCGACCGAATGCTTTATTTTCTTTCGTCTGTTTACCTAAACGCAGATTCCCGGTCGGAATATTATCGCTTTTTTTACGAGATAAATTGCATAAAAATTGATTTTAAACAGCGGTTGACATGCTTCGAAGTACGGTAATGGAATATTTAGAATTTTATTGTCACGAATTGCGCCATGCGCACGACCCTGATTTACCATTTCGGATAGTTTCTGGAACGCACGAACAAAACGCCGCTATTCGGATATAACGATGGATTATTTGGGACCAAACCAACATTTGTTATTGAAGTAGCAGTCCTGGGAGTGCATTCTGACGAAGACAACAAAGGTAATAACATTTTTGTTATAGTAAATCTGATTTTGGTGAAGGCTAAACTTGCCGGGTGTCTAAATAGCTAGCCCGTGATGGCTGGGCTATGTACTTAGAATATTGCAAAATGTGCTTTCACCAAAAAGCTATTTTAAAATCGGACATATCGAGTGCATAGAGGAGTTCTGTATCTATAATTCTTAAAATAATTGTTATGCTTTTTGTGAACGTTTATCGTGAGTAATTTAGTAAATTGTTAGTAAATTCCCCGGAAGTTTGCTAGTTCTGAACGTCACATGCTAATGTAAAAAGCTGTTTTTTGATATAAATATGAACTTGATTGAACAAAACATGCATGTATTGTATAACATAATGTCCTAGGTGTGTCATCTGATGAAGATCATCAAAGGTTAGTGCTGCATTTAGCTGTCTTCTGGTTTTTTGTGACATTATATGCTAGCTTGAAAAATGGGTGTCTGATTATTTCTGTCTGGGTACTCTGCTGACATAATCTAATGTTTTGCTTTCGCTGTAAAGCCTTTTTGAAATCGGACAGTGTGGTTAGATAAAGGAGAGTCTTGTCTTTAAAATGCTGTGAAATAGTCAGATGTTTGAAAAATTGACGTTTTTGTATTTTTGAGGAATTTGTAATTCGTGCCACGCCTATCATTGGATATTGGAGCAGGTGTTCCGCTAGCGGAACGTCTAGATGTAAGAGGTTAACGTTCTGAGAGCCTGGTCTGTAATAGAGGGTAAACACAAAACGGGTGAAAAACATGGCCCACCTTGCCTGGCGAGGATTCAGTCTCCTCGCCTCCCTGATGTACTCCAGATTGCGGTGGTCAGTCCAGATGAGAAAAGGGTGTTTAGCCCCCTCAAGCCAGTGTCTCCACTCCTTCAAAGCTTTGACGATAGCCAACAGCTCCCGGTCCCCCACATCATAGTTTCGCTCCTCTGGGCTGAGCTTCTTAGAGAAGAAGGCACAGGGGCGGAGCTTAGGTGGTGTACCCGAACGCTGAGAGAGCACAGCTCCTATCCCAGCCTCAGATGCTTCCACTTCCAGTATGAATTGCAAAGACGGATCCGGATGAGCCAACACAGGAACCAAGGTAAACAGAGCCTTCAGTTTCCTAAAAGCCCTGTCCGCCCCAGCCGACCACTGCAAGGGCACCGGACCCCCCTTCAGCAGTGAGGTAATGGGAGCAGCTACCTGACCAAAACCCCGGATAAACCTCCGGTAGTAATGGGCAAACCCTAGAAATCGCTGCACCTCCTTCACCGTGGTGGGAGTCGGCCAATTACGCACAGCTGCAATGCGGTCACTCTCCATCTCCACTCCTGATGTAGATAGGCGATATCATAAGAAGGAGACGGACTGTTGAAAGAACAGGCATTTTTCAGCCTTGACTTACAGATCATGCTCCAACAGGCGACCAAGCACTTTGCGCACCAGGGACACATGCTTGGCGCATGTAGCGGAGTAAATCAGAATGTCATCAATATACACCACTACACCCTGCCCGTGCAGGTCCCTGAAAATCTCGTCTACAAAAGATTGGAAGACTGATGGAGCTATCTTTAACCTCTTGCATCTAGACGTTCCGCTAGTGGAACGCCTTGCCAAATATCCAATGGAAGAACGTGGCGCGAAATACAAATACCTCAAAAATGCAATAATTTCAATTTTTCAACCATACGACTATTTTACACCATTTGAAAGATAACACTCTCGTTAATCCAACCACATTGTCCGATTTCAAAAATGCTTTACAGCGAAAGCAAAACATTAGATTATGTTAGGAGAGTACACAGCCAAAAATAATCACACAGCCATTTTCAAAGCAAGCATATATGTCACAAAAACCCAAAACACAGCTAAATGCAGCACTAACCTTTGATGATCTTCATCAGATGACACTCCTAGGACATTATGTTATACAATACATGCATGTTTTGTTCAATCAAGTTCATATGTATATCAAAAAACAGCTTTTTACATTAGCATGTGATGTTCAGAACTAGCATTCCCACCGCAAACTTCCAGTGAATTTACTAAATTACTCATCATAAACATTGACAAAATACATAACAATTATTTTAAGAATTATAGATACAGAACTCCTTTATGCAATCGCTATGTCAGATTTTAAAATAGCTTTTCGGCAAAAGCACATTTTGCAATATTCTGAGTACATAGCTCGGCCATCACAGGCTAGCTAATTTGACACCCACCAAGTTTGGGGCTCACTAAACTCAGAATTACTATTAGAAAAATGTGATTACCTTTGCTGTTCTTCATCAGAATGCACTCCCAGGACTTCTACTTCAACAACAAATGTTGTTTTGGTTCCAAATAATCCATAGTTATATCCAAATAGCTCCGTTTTGTTCGTGCATTCAGGTCACTATCCGAAGGGTAACGCGCGAGCGCATTTCGTGACAAAAAAATCTAAATATTCCATTACCGTACTTAGAAGCATGTCAAACGCTGTTTAAAATCAATGTTTATGCTATTTTTCTAATAAAATAGCGATAATATTCCAACCGGGCAACGTTGTATTCATTCAAAGGCTGAAATAAAAAATGTGAGAAGTCTTGTGCATGCGCATCTCAGTCTCACTGTCCCCAGGCTGACCACTTACAAACTCTGCTGCTGTACTTTGCCCAGAGAGAGCAGACACCCCATTCCACTTTCTGGCGGCTTTAGAGAGCCAATGGAAGCCTTAGAAAGTGTCATGTTACAGCACAGATGCTGTATTTTCGATAGAGATGCAACAGAAGGACAACAAATTGTCAGACAGGGCACTTCCTGTATGGAATCTTCTCAGGTTTTGGCCTGCCATATGAGTTCTGTTATACTCACAGACACCATTCAAACAGTTTTAGAAACTTTAGAGTGTTTTCTATCCATATCTACTAATTATATGCATATTCTCGTTTCTGGGCAAGAGTAGTAACCAGTTTGAATATGGTGACCCCCCTGCGTCACCATACTCAAAGGAGCTGTGGCTTCCATGATTAATCCTGACCCCAATGGTCGACTATCTAAGGTGTGAACGGGGAAAGGCACATCCACTGGTACAATGGGGATCCCTAAACTATGAGCAAAAGCTTGATCAATAAAATTCCCTGTCGCGCCTGAATCTACTAGCGCCTTATGCTGAGAACGCGGGGAAAAATTTATAAAAGCAACAGACACAAACATAAGTGCAACAGAGGGCACTGGATGAGAATGGAGCCTGCTCACCTGGTGTGGCGCCAGAGCACCCTGCCTGTTACCTCGACTCGCAGAGGAACCTACCCGACACCGACCAGCAGTGTGACTTCTGCGGCCACAGATGGTGCGCGAGCGGGAACCTCCTCCGGTCTCCCTGTGCACCCCCTCTCCCAGTTTTCTGGGTATAGGAGAGGGAGTGCGGCAGGATGGAACCACCAGACCACGATCTGGACGTCCGCGAGCAGCCAGCAAGTTGTCCAGCCGGATGGACAGATCCACCAGCTGGTAGAGAGTGAGGGTGGTGTCTCTGCAGGCCAGCTCCCGACGGACGTCCTCACGCAGACTGCAGCGGTAATGGTCGATCAGGGCCCTGTGATTCCATCCCGCACCAGCTGCCAGGGTCCTGAATTTCAGAGCAAAATCCTGGACGCTCCTCGTCTCCTGCCTCAGATGGTAGAGGCGCTCACTCTCCGCTCTTCCCTCGGGTGGATGGTCAAAGACTGCCCGAAAACGGCGGGTGAACTCCTCATAGTGGTCCAATGCCGAATCTCCTCCTTCACACATAGCGCTGGCCCACTCCAGGGCTCTCCCGGTGAGGCACGAGACGAGGGCGGAGCTCTTCTCACGGTCAGATGGAACTGGGTGGACCGTGGCCAGGAAAGGTCTAGTCTGAGTAGGGAACCCTGGCAGGTGGCAGCACTTCCGTCATACCCATGAGGCATGGATAGACGGATGCCACCGGGATCAGGTTGAGAGGGGGTGCCCAGGGTAGACTCCAGTTGGGCTGGTGGAGGCGCTGGAAAAACTCCCTGTCTCTCCCAGCGGTCCATATTCTGGACAACGCGATCCAGGGCGGCGCATAGATGGTGAAGCTTCTCCTCATTCTCCTGGAATGAAATATGGAATGAAATAAACCATATTCTTGTTTCACACAATTGTAGCATAGGTTGTGCGCTCTGCAAACAACGTTTCCAGTCCGACAATGAGAACGGTAAAGACTGGAATAATAATATATTGAGTGCATTAATAGACATAACCATAACCAAACAAACATTGTAGATTAGAAATGATAGGAATTAACGGTAAATGTAATATTAGTGATATATAGTACCGGTCAAAAGTTTGGACACACCAACTCATTCCAGCGTTTTTCTTTATTTTTACTGTTTTCTACATTGTAGAATAATAGTGATGACATCAAACTATGAAATAACACATATGGAATCATGTAGTAACCCAAAAAAGTGACAAATCAAAATATATTTTAGGTTCTTCAAAGTAGAGACCCTTTGCCTTGATGACAGCTTTGTAGACTCTTGGCATTCTCTCAACGAGCTTCAAGAGGTAGTCAACTGGAATGCCTTGTTAAAAGCTAATTTGTGGAATTTACTTCCTTCTTAATGCGTTTGAGCCAATCAATTGTGTTGTGACAAGGTAGGGGTGGTATACAGAAGATAGCCCTATTTTGTAAAAGACCAAGTCCATATTATGGGAAGAACAGTTCAAATAAGCAATGAGAAACGACAGTCCATCATTACATTAAGACATGAAGGTCAGTCAATCCGAAAATTTCAAGAACTTTGAAAGTTTCTTCAAGTGCAGTCGCAAAAACCATCAAGCGTTATGATGAAACTGGCTCTCATGAGGACCGCCACAGGAAAGGAAGGCCCAGAGTTACCTTTGCTGCAGAGGATAAGTTCATTAGAGTTAACTGTACCTCAGATTGCTGCCCAAATAATGGGCTGCAACCAGTGGAAAACTGTCCTTTGGTCTGATGAGTCCAAATTTGAGATTTTTGGTTCCAACCTCCATGTCTTTGTGAGAGATGGAGTAGGTGAACGGGTGATCTCTGCATGTGTGGTTCCCACCGTGAAGCATGGAGGAGGAGGTGTGATGGTGTGGGGGTGCTTTGCTGGTGACACTGTCTGTGATTTATTTAGAATTCAAGGCATACTTAAACAGCATGGCTACCACAGCATTCTGCAGCGATATGCCATCCCATCTGGTTTGTGCTTAGTGGGCTATCATTTGTTTTCCAACAGGACAATGACCCAACACACCTCCATGCTGTGTAAGGGCTATTTGACCAAGAAGGAGAGTGATGGAGTGCTGCATCAGATGACCTGGCCTCCACAACCACCTGACCTCAACCCAATTGAGATGGTTTGAATTGGACTGCAGAGTGAAGGAAAAGCAGGCAACAAGTGCACAGCATGTGTGGGAACTCCTTCTAAACTGTTGAAAAACATTCCACGTGAAGCTGATTGAGAAAATGCTAAGAGTGTGCAAAGCTGTCATCAAGGCAAAGGATGGCTACTTTGAAGAATCTGAAATATAAAATGTTTAACACTTTTTGTTTAACACTTTTTTGGTTACTACATGATTCCATATGTGTTATTTCATAGTTTTGATGTCTTCACTATTATTCTACAATGTAGAAAATAGTTAATATAAAGAAAAACCCTTGAATGAGTTGGTGTGTCCAAACTTTTGACTGGTACTGTATGTAATGGGGAATTGATTGACACTAACAATGAAATGCTAACAATTCACACAATGAAGTTATGAAACAATGAATTTGACGGAGAGAGCGCTTTCTGGAGAGAGACGTGCATTGTGCAGCCACACTCGCCTTCTTCTTGGACTGTGCCATCTACGCAGCCTCCGCAATTGATTCGTCTCGGCCTCCGCAATGGATTAGTTCACTGAGATGAGCGCGAATAACACAGGTGTCTCGTGTGCCATAAATAAATAGCTGTATATTTGCTACTGCTCGACGGAAAAAATCTTGGTCAGCCAACAGCCTATTGACCAAACAATCGACCAGTCTAATAATTTGGGTCAGCCGTAGATCTCCCAGTAAATCCAAAGAGAGTTCAGGGCACTATGAAGCAGTGAAGATCCAAAAGGAGATGTGATGCCTGTCTTGGTCAAAGTGTAAAGGGGTCCCAGGAGTTTATCTCGATTACTGTCCACTCTTATCAGTCCTCTCTGACTCTAGTGCTGCCACCCCTGACCTCCTGTCCTCTTCCAGTGCCCCTGTATGTAACTCTTCAATTCCATTTTCCTCACAATAATGTCATGAGAAATTGAGCCTGCCAGCAAGCGATCTATCATTGTCCTACATCTCATTCTCCTCTGCCCTCTGCACTCTCTCTCTCTCCTTCTTGCAGAGATTCTCTATTTTTGTTTTTCCTACATTCTCTCTTCCTAATAGCTTCATATGTCTCCCTCTGCTAGTGCTTTATCTTTTTCCCCTTTCTTTTTCCATATCCTGATATTTTGCCTCTCCTTTTGTCTCAAATTCTCTCTCATACCCTTTCTACCCCTGTCTCTGTCTCTCTTTCTGTCTCTCTCTCTCTGTATATCTCTCTTACTGTCTCTGCACATATATCATACCACTTTCTAACACTCTCTCCCAGTTTCACCACGTCTCCATTTAATTCCCTCTCACTTTCATCTCTCTCTCGCAGCACCTCTTTGGCCTCAATAAAACATAAGACAAGTTGAATCTCTATCTCACTGTATAATCTGTGGTATTCATCATCCTGCATGCGGTAACCTGGGGATAGGCTGAGTAAAAAAGACACAAAAAATACATGTGCAGTCATTGTGGAAATCAACCTTTGGCCTCTATTAGTTTCAGCCTTCACCATCCTGAGAGAAAAAATGATTTACTTCCCAAAATGTTAAAGTCCACTATCCTCGCATTTTGTTTCTATTTCTATCTGAGTGGGTGGAGTCCAGTGTTATATAATTTTACCTGAAGGGATTCCTGAGGATATCAACAATACCATACCATCATGTGGGGTAAATATGTATTTAACCTCTCACAAATAAGGCAACAGGTTCCTATCTGCAGGTTAAAAAACTGTCAAGTTCCTAGTTGCATAGTCCAGTAAAATAAAATGGGGGAGCTATAATCAATAAAGATGACTGTATATTCAAGTTCTGCCATTAAAATGGAAACGGATGCAGTTGGCAAGCTCTTTATGTTATGGATTGTTATTACTTACTATATGGTAGTATGAATCATCGGAGGAAGTTAAACAGCTTTTTATAAATCATTTGCCTTTTCATAAGTCATCTCTTAGATTTAAAACTGTGTGAGAGACTTCTTCCATATTTTTAATTTAGGGGAGAGGATGTGGCCTAAAGCATGTCCTTGAGAGGGCACGGAGACACTTCAGTGACATATAATGGCTTATCATCATTAAGTTGTTGTGGTGATAGTGATTTGAAGCAGTAGAAGCCATGTTTTATTTTGTTCTGTTTCACGCCTAGACATACCGGTTATACTTGCCGTACTGACCCCCATGTGTCCCAATTGAGGTAATGTTTATGGCAGAGAAGTATTGTGCCGTTAAGCACAGACATTTTTCAACCATCAACAGCATCTCCATCACCAACAGCACGCCTGTACATTATAATGACATCGGCCTACCAGTTATTTTCTTAAAAAATGTATATTGCTCAATGGGATCTCACTGGTGTACAACCACCATTTTCATCCATTAAGTTACGTACAGTGCCTTCGGAAAGTATTCAGACCCACTGACTTTTTCCACAATTTGTTTCGTTACAGCCTTATTCTAAAAATGATTAAATCTTTTTTTCCCTCATCAATCTACACCCAATACTCCATAATGACGAAGCAAAAACTTTTATTTGTTATTTTTTTGCTAACTTATTCAAAATAAAAAACTGAAATATCACATTAACATAAGTATTCAGACCCTTTACTCAGTACTTTGTTGAATCACCTTTGGCAGTGATTACAGCATTGAATCTTCTTGGGTATGACTCTACAAACTTGGCACACCTGTATTTGGGGAGTTTCTCCCATTCTCCTCTATTGATGCTCTCAAGCTCTGTCAGGTTGGATGGGGAGCGTTGCTGCAAAGCTATTTTCAGGTCTCTCCAGAGATGTTCAATCGAGTTCAAGTCCGGGCTCTGGCTGGGCCTCTCAAAGGACATTTGGTGCCTTTTGGCAAACTCATAGCAGGCTGTCATGTGCCTTTTACTGAGGAGTGGCTTCTATCTGGACACTACCATAAAGGCCTAATTGATGGAGTGCTGCAGAGATGGTTGTCCTTCTGGGACGTTCTCCCATCTCCACAGAGGAACTCTAGAGCTCTGTCAGAGTGAACATCGGGTTCTTGCTCACCTATCTGACCAAATCCCTTCTCCCCCGATTGCTCAGTTTGGCCGGGCAGCCAGCTCTAGGAAGAATCTTGCTGCTTCCAAACTTCTTCCATTTAATATTGATGGAGGCCACTGTGTTGTTGGGGACCTTCAATGCTGCAGAAATGTTTTGGTACCCTTCCCCAGATCTGTGCCTTGACACAATCCTGTCTCGGAGCTCTACGGACAATTCCTTCGACCTCATGGATTGGTTTTTGCTCTGACATGCACTGTCAACTCTGGGACCTTATACAGTGGCTTGCAAAAGTATTCACACTCCATGGTATTTTTCCTATTTTGTTGCCTTACACCCTGGAATTAAAATAGATTTTTGGGGGGTTTGTATCATTTGATTTACACAACATGCCTACCACTTTGAAGATGCAAAATATTTGTTATTGTGTAACAAACAAGAAATAAGACAAAAAAACAGAAAACTTGAGCGTGCATAACTATTCACCCCCCAAAGTCAATACTTTGTAGAGCCACGTTTTGCAGCAATTACAGATGCAAGTCTCTTGGGGTATGTCTCTATAAGCTTGGCACATCTAGCCAAACTGCTCCAGCTCCTTCAAGTTGGATGGGTTCTGCTGGTGTACAGCAATCTTTAAGTCATACCACAGATTCTCAATTGGATTGAGGTCTGGGCTTTGACTAGGCCATTCCAAGACATTTAAATGTTTCCCCTTAAACCACTCGAGTGTTGCTTTAGCAGTATGCTTAGGGTCATTGTCCTGCTTGAAGGTGAACCTCCGTCCCAGTCTCAAATCTCTGGAAGATTGAAACAGTTTTCCCTCAAGAATTTCCCTGTATTTAGCGCCATCCATTATTCCTTCAATTCTGACCAGTTTCCCAGTCCCTGCCGATGAAAAACATCCCCACAACATGATGCTGCCACCCCCATGCTTCACTGTGGGGACGTTGTTTTCGGGGTGATGAGAGGTGTTGGGTTGGCGCTTTCCTTGGGTTGGCGTTTTCCTTGATGGCCAAAAAGCTCAGCTTTAGTCTCATCTGACCAGAGTACCTTCTTCCATACGTTTGGTGAGTCTCCCACATGCCTTTATGGGAACACCAAACGTGTTTGCTTATTTTCTTCTTTAAGCAATAGCTTTTTTTCTGGCTACTCTTCCGTAAAGCCCAGCTCTGTGGAGTGTACGGCTTAGTGTTCCTATGGACAGATACTCCAATCTCCGCTGTGGAGCTTTGCAGCTCCTTCAGGGTTATCTTTGGTCTCTTTGTTGCCTCTCTGGTAAATTCCCTCCTTGCCTGGTCCGTGAACTTTGGCAGGTTTGTTGTGATGCCATATTCTTTCCATTTTTTAATAATGGATTTAATTGTGCTCCGTGGGATGTTCAAAGTTTCTGATATTTTTTTACAACCCAACCCTGATCTGTAGTTCTCTACAACTTCGTCCTTGACCTGTTTGGAGAGCTTCTTCGTCTTCATGGTGCCGCTTGCTTGGTGGTGCCCCTTGCATAGTGGTGTTGCAGACCCTGGGGCCTTTCAGAACAGGTGTATATATACTGAGATCATGTGACAGATCATGTGACACTTAGATTGCACACTGGTGGACTTTATTTAACTAATTATGTGACTTCTGAAGGTAATTGGTTGCACCAGATCTTATTTGGGGGCTTCATAGCAAAGGGGGTGAATACATATGCACACACCACTTTTCTGTTTTTTAAGTAATTCTTTTCATTTCACTTCACCAATTTGGACTATTTTGTGTATGTCCATTACATGAAATCCAAATAAAAATCCATTTAAATTACAGGTTGTAATGCAACAAAATAGGAAAAACGCCAAGGGGGATGAATACTTTTGCAATGCAATGTATAGACAGGTGTGTGCATTTCCTAATCATATCCAATCAATTGAATTTACCACAGGTGGACTCCAATCAAGTTGTAGAAACATCTTAAGGATTATCAATAGAAACAGGATGCACCTGAGCTCAATTTCGAGTCTCATAACAAAGGGTCTGAATACTTTAGGTATTTCTGGTGTTAATTAATGTGCAAAAATGTAAAAAAAAAACGGTTTTTGCTTTGTCATATGGGTTATTGTGTGTAGTTTGCTGAGGAATTTATTTTATTTAATCAATTTTAGAATAAGGCTGTAACGTAACAAAATGTGTAACAAGTCAAGGGGTCTGAATACTTTCCAAAGGCACTGCACCTGGTCCTTATGAGGTATCTGTAATACCATTAATCAATGTCTTTCACAAAGGGAGGGGTAAATGTCACCCCCAATCTTTATCACTGTGTTAATTTGTGTATCTCCATGGCGATTGATTTGCCTAGTTTTTTATTTTATTTTATTTAACCTTTATTTAACCAGGTAAGCTAGTTGAGAACAAGTGCTCATTTACAACTGTGACATGGCCAAGATAAAGCAAAGTTAAATAAAGGTTAAATAAAAAAATGTAATAAAAAAATAATAGAGGCTGTTCGACTTCTAATCTCACTGCAACCCCACTTCCAGGTCTCTGATGACTACTTTTTTTCCTTTTCCGTCTCTCTCTCCTCCAACCCTACCCACTCCGCCCCATCCAGGTGGTCATGCGCCATTGCAATCTTCGCTATCTCTCTCCCACTACTCTCTTCTCTTCTATCCTATAAATCTCTCCCTTCTGCTAAATCCTTCTCCCTCCTGTCTCCTGATTCTGCCTCTTCGACCCTACTCTCCTCCCTTTCCGTGTTCTATGACTTGCACTGTCCCCTTTCCTCCCAGCCGGCTCGGCCCTCCCCTCTTGCTCGGTGGCTGAGAGACTCATTGCGAATTTACGGAACAGGGCTGTGGGCAGCTGAGTGAAAATGGAGGAAAGTTTAACTTCCGGAGGATATACAGTATCATCCTTTCACTCCCTTCTCTTTACCTTCTGTTCCTCTGTATCCGCTGCTAAATATCACTCTACATTTCAAGCTTCTGCCTCTTACCCTAGGAAACTATTTTCCCTCCCTACCTTCAGGCTATGCTCAAACCCTACACCCCAACCCAAGTACTTCGTTCTGCCACCTCTGGACTCTTGACCATCACATCCCTATGGGAGGGCAGCTCCCGCTCAGCCCAGTCAAAGCTCTTCTCTGTCCTGTCACCCCTAAGATGGAACCAGCTTCTCCATGAAGCTAGGACAGCAGAGTCCCTTCCCATCATCCAAAAACATCTGAAACCCTAACTCTTCAAAGAATATCTTAAATCATCCCACAGCACCCCACCTCCCAAAAATGAACGTACCTTTCATAAACTAACACTCGCACTTGACTTTTTTCCCTCCTACTAGCACTGACTTTGCTGATAGTTACTGTCATAAGATGCCACCTTTCCAACAAGTCAGTTCATCACATTTCTACCCTAATAGAGCTGCCCCGGTCAACTGTAAGTGCTGTTATTGTGAAGTGGAAATGTCTAGGAGCAACAACGACTCTGCCGCAAAGTGGTAGGCCACACAACCTCACAGAACGGGACCATGGAGTGCTGAAGGGCGTAGCAAGTACAAATAGTCTGTCCTCGGTTGCAATACTCGCTACCGAGTTCCAAACTGCCTCTGGAAGCAACAAGCCTAAGATCACCATGCACAATGCCAAGCTTCGGCTGGAGTGGTATAAAGCTTGCCGCCATTGGACTCAGGAGCAGTGGAAACTCGTTCTCTGGAGTGATGAATCACGCTTCACTATCTGGAAGTCCGACGGACACATCTAGGTTTGGCGGACGCCAGGAGAACAAACGCTACCTGCCTGAATGCATAGTGCCAACTGTAAAGTTTGGTGGAGGAGGAATTATGGTCTAGGGCTGTTTTTCATGGTTCAGTCCCCTTAGTTCCAGTGAAAGGAAATCTTAACGTTACA
Source organism: Salmo salar (assembly GCF_965601325.2). NCBI lineage: Eukaryota > Metazoa > Chordata > Actinopteri > Salmoniformes > Salmonidae > Salmo > Salmo salar. The sequence goes on from NC_138291.1 coordinate 68,631,900, forward strand.
GCATACAATGACATTCTAGACAATTCTGTGCTTCCAACTTTGTGGCAACAGTTTGATGAAGGCCCTTTCCTGTTTCAGCATGACAATGCCCCCGTGCACAAAGTGAGGTCCATACAGAAAAGGTTGGTTGAGATCAGTGTGAAAGAACTTGACTAGCAGCAAAGAGGGACCAACTCCATATTAATGCCAATGATTTTGTAATGAGATGTTCGACAAGCAGATGCCAACATACTTTTGGTAATGTAGTGTCGGAGACTCCAAGTAAGAGTTTTTTGGGGGTAATTGCTAATCCAACCATTTGGAAAACAGGTATTTGGTCCTTTACTTCCATAACATCTGAGCTCTTAGGAATCAGTTGAAGGCCACTATAGCTTTACGATAAGATATGGAATGAATCCAATGTTATCTCATTAAACCAATGCCTATAGGCTTATAGAAGACTTAAGGTTGGTGGTATAGAGTATAAAATAACGACTTGCACTAGATAGTGCAAGTTGTGATTACTACTCTATACCACCAGCTTTGGTTATTCTATGGAGGATCAAAATCTGATGTTATTTGTCAGTTATTTTCTGCAAAATTCAACTGTTATAGTCAAACATTGCTGTCAAATGGAAGTTAGTCAAACATTGCTTTCGGGGGGCAATTTAACACCACACCAAATCGGCATATTTAATTCAGTCATATAATTTAGTATTATGCAAATATCTTAATTCCCCTAAGTCACTCTCATTTAATAACGCTCCGTTATTTCCACTACATTGTTTCTTTTTCATCAAAACTGGGAGCTTTCGCAGAGAATTTCCAGAAACAAATGACGGTCGTTTTCCCTTGGGTATGGCTCTCTGCTGTTAAAATAAATGAAGCAGTGGATTGAAATCCTTAATTGGTCTCCCTGAAACTCTGCTTCCAAGCCTCCTGTATGTGAGAAACACTGTACATGCTAATGTGGGAGCAAGGACTTGATTATAAATTCAGATGTATGACACTCAGTATGTGAAAGTAAGCTTCGACTGTGACACCTTAACTTCCCTTAGGTACTGTACCTTAACCTACGTGTAGGCTACCACCTTGTGATTAGGGCCTGTTAGTGTTTTGTTGTTTGTTTTGATTGTGTTCAATCTGTGCAGGCAAATCATCAGCATTAGTTATGAGGACAGGGCATATGAGGGTCGCTCACTTTGTATTCAGATCCTGTGTGTGTGTGTGTGAGATCGCCCCTAGTCTTTCCTCTGGCTATCCCTACTGTTTCCATTGCTGAAGGAACACTACATAACTTTGTAAAGTCCCAATTTTTACAATATTTACACCCATCAAATCAATTGTATTCTACGTGCATTTGGAGCGATTTTAGATTGCCAGACTTGAATCGAAAATTGACATAATCAGCATTCGGTGTCCTGTTCACGTCCCGTTCTGGTTTCATTCTATCCTTTTTTTCACACGTATAGCCTTGGGTGATCCCTTTGGCACTTCTTGGAGACTAATGATGGCCCAGAGGCCCTACATCGCTACAGAAGGGTATTGCACGCACACATGCACACACATACACTCACACTCACACACACACACACACACACACACACACACACACACACACACACACACACACACACACACACACACACACACACACACACACACACACACACACACACACACACACACACACACACACACACACAGATGGCTGCATGTCTGACCACTGGCCATGTGTCGCAGATTTTGCCAAGGGGAGAACAGGGGACTGGGGACTACAGGGCTGTCAGATGTCTCTTTTTGATGAGCTCTTTGCTTTCTGGTGGTAGGATTGGTAGGATTAGTGAAGCAAACACAACATAATCCATTTGTGTTTCAGCCTGATAACAGATATTGGATGAGAGCATAAATCAGCACTTTGATAAGGTTTAGATGAATTATTCGAGTTTTACTTATTCATTTATTACAATTTTACTTCATGTATTTGCACATATGATACATGTAAAGAAATGCAGGACTGAAAGTGTTCCCCAAAATAAATTGTGATTAGTGAAATATGACCATACTCTCTGTATAACTGCCGTATTACTACAGTATACCTCGCCCCCTCTCTCTGTACCTCTCACTGTTTCTAATCCTATGTTTACAGCAGCAGTGGGATGAAAGAGTTCATCGGTAGTGATTAGCCTGAGTGACAGACTTATTCTCATCCACCCTCACACTGCTCTGTGAGCCATCACTGAGGTGAATAGAGAAAACATTATTGTCTTCAATGTCACCACAGTACGCCGTAGTGCACGCAGACCTTTAATATCCAGATACAATAGAGCCTTTCTCTGTGATTAGCAGGACAATGTCACGAAACAGGGTAACATAGAGGACGTATCTCTCTGTTTCTGTTCTTGCATTACTGTATTGAAAGTCGTGCTCAGGGTGTATGGTATTCGTCTTAATAATTTTCAAGGTGGTTCGTTACAATGTTTTTTTTGTCCAGGACCCCCACTTGAGACTTGCTAATACACTAATACCACACAATAGCCACTCAACAAAAAGAGCCTTATATGATGGCAGTTTCATGCTCCTTCTCTTTAAATGTCTTTACTGATTATAGTAGTAAAACCAGACCAGAAAGTGAGATAGGTAGGTCGTCCCCTCAATTAGAGCGAAGTAGAGTACAGTAGTCTCCTGTCCTTGTCATGTTTTTAGAACAGCCTATATATGTAAGGTGACATAGCAGAAAACGGGATGTCATGTGCCACTATTTTTTAGGAAACATTGTCAATTTATATCGCGGGACATTTGTTTTACATGCATGCCATTTAATATGCTAGTTGGAAGGTGATATGTAGTTAAACAGCCTTTGGGAAGGGGTATAGTTGGATGGAGGGATGAAGACTAGGTGAATAGTGGAAAGATGGATGAAGAGGGAGAACATGCTGTCCAGGAGAATCTCCTCCAGATACCTCTCGCCAATAGGCCTTTTCATTCCCCTATTTAAAAAGCTGTAATTGCATCATTTTTCAAGGCCCTTGTCTCTGTCTGAGGACTAGGCTGGTCCCATTAATCAAACTAATGGAGAAGTAAGTGATTTCAAAATATAGGCTTTGATCATGTTTCTCTCAGCCCACCCTGTGATCACTCTCTCCACTGTCTTGTCTTATGCCCCTCAAGTATGGCCATAGCTGTAATTGTGTGTGTGTGTGTGTATGTGTGTGTGTGCTGAAGGGTTTTTAGTGATTTTCATTGACTTGTCACTAAAGGGAGATCTTATGGTGTACTAAGCTTTGACAGCTCAATGTTTCCCTGGCTTGATGGTCGTCCTTTCCATGGCTGTAAGCTGTTACATAGGCATCACAAAATGGCTGGCCTTAAAGCACAGTGCAATATTAAAGAGCATTATATCCCCAGGAGCCATAGTTCAGACACTTTTATTGATCTTGATGAGAAAAATTGAATGAAAGTGCTCCTCAGGTGTATTGGAAAGCTTGGAGCTAGCTATAAAGCCCTGTAGTCATTACTTACGGCCACTTTTAGAGCGCACTGGAAATTAGATTCTGCCCAAGCAGGCATTGACCACAGTTCAAGAAAACTCTCTCTCACACACACAGGCATACACACACACACACGCCACCCCACCAACCCACACATGTTCCACAGAGACAGGGATTCACAGAGATGTGATTGATATATAAACAATAACCACAAGACATAATAGAGGCGTCCTGTGTGTTCTGAATTGTATTTAGTATTGACCTTAGCTTGGCTTGTCAACAATAAAAGCTTTGTAAATTACAATAGATGTGATGTTTTCCAAATAACCCCCATTGTGCACTTAATGTGTATTTGAAAGAACCTCTCCAGTCACCTGTCTGACCGTGACATGTTTTTGGTGAGCCACCTGAAAACACCAGAGTTGTGAAAAACTGAGTTTAAATTGTGAAAAACTGAGTTTAAATGTATTTGGCTAAGGTGTATGTAAACTTCCGACTTCAATTGTATGTAGCAAAGCCCAACCTCCATATGAACACCATTTCTTCCCTGGGAGAGGAGAACAACTATACCTGAAAGCCACACTGTGTTGATTGATTATTTCTCTCAACCAATATTGGGTGTTCTCACTTTGAAGTGGCCTTGTTTGTGTTCTTCCTGACTTGAATGGCTATTTTGAAGTACATTAGGAGGTGTGAGAGAGGGGGGGAGAGTCAGAGAGAGAAAGAGCTAACAGGAGGCGTCTGAGCCTTGGGAGTCTGTCTGACACTTTTCTACTCATCACCTCCTGACAAGGCTGTCACATCTTTATACGACCTTCCCTTTTTTGCCCTGTTTTCAGCTGTTTTGATTTTCCTCTCTTGGCAGTCTCTCCAGTGAGAGAGTGTGAGTGTGTGAACCCGTAGCCTGCAGCAGAGATTAGAGGACTACCTGTGCCTACCTGGTGGGTAGTGTCATTTCCTCAGAGGCAATGTGAGAACAGGCATGATGGGATTGATAGGCTTTGACAACCACAAGTGTTCCACAATGACACAGCAGTGGGGGGGGGGGGGGGGCATCACTGCAGTGGAAATCTGTTAAAACTTTTCTATTTCGCTAGCTATGTCAGAGCTACTAAACTTTCTGGAGAGAAAACTCTTTGGCCAAAATACATAGTGTTTCCATTGGAAATCTATCCCATGCCATTCTTCACTGAATACTGTTCTTAGTTTTATCAATTAGATAGCTTTACATCCCAATAGGACTGCCTTTGGATTACTGCTTATATGCCATCATCTTTTTAAGAGGCTTCTTAGGTGTATTATTATTATTAAAACGGGAGAGTGCCAAGGATCTACTCACCTGAAGCACTCCATAGTTCTTTATTTATTATTTAACCTTTATTTAACTAGGCAAGTCAGTTAAGAACAAATTCTTATTTACAATGACAGCCTACACCAGCCAACGCTGGGCCAATTGTGCGCCGCCCTATGGGACTCACAATCACGGCCGGTTGTGATACAATACAGCCTGGATTCGAACCCGGGTGTCTGTAGTGACGCCTCTAGCACTGAGATGCAATGCCTTAGACTTCTGCGCCACTCGGTCTAAGGCACTAGATGTTGGTGTTCCACCCATTTATACTGATGGTGGAACACTTGATTTTAGCCTGTTGTATTTCTGTTGTCTATGTTGCAGCCGCTGTTGTTTTGTTTGGAGCTGTGGCAGTAAATGTGCATGATTACTTTTTCTTGCGAATTGTGAATGACTGAGCAAAATCTGTGTTTTTGTTTGACGTTTGCTGAACGACCACTTCATTGGTCACAAAGATGAGGCTTTAGATATGTACAGTTTGTAATCTCTGAGGAATATAAAAGCAGAACACCCAATCATATCATCCATATGCACAGCTACAGTTACATGTTTTGAAAACACTATATGTGATATCAGCATCGTATTTATTGGTACATTGAGTGACACTCGAACCTACCCTCCCTATGTGTAGCATTATGTCCTTTTCCAGCTAATTACAGATGAACACAAGGTATCGGTGTGTTTAATATGTTTCTTCTCCATTAAGTATCTGGATTACACCCATCAATTTTTCAATAAAATTTCCATTGAGGTAACATCATGGATTCAAAACATAAACCCCCTGCAGGTGCAACGCATAGTTTATGTTCCAGCTGTACGGAAAGGCACCTTGTTGAAATGTTAAGTCATGTCTATCTTCCTGCTGTGCCAAGACACTTTGATTTTATCATTATTGTACATCTAAGACACCTTGTTAAAATGCAACGTTTGTGTATTATTGTTGCTACACATTAGGAAGTTCCAATTGCGATTGAAGTCACAGTAGCACATGCTTCACACTATTAAATGTGTTTTGCCAAAGACTGCTCTATGTTTGATATACGGTCTTTCTCTTGTCTTCTTATGCAGAAAATATCCTAATGATAATGATGCGCTGGAATGCATAAAAGGCACACTGAAGCACTTTATGAGTTTTGAACTCATAGACCAATGTTGTGGCATGCATAAACAGCTACAGTATATCAGGTCGCTCATCTACCGTCAAACACTCAACGATCAGGGTAAAAGCCTCACTGTTTGAGATGCAGTTTTCTGACTATGTGCGGAGCAGTCTGGACTCATAAATCAGACGTTTGCTATTTTACGTACATTTTTGTACCTCCATTAAGTATAATATGTTACGCTACGTTACAAATGGAAAATGGTCTGCCCACTGGGTACACATTGGTTCAATCAACATTGTTTCCATGTCATTACAGGGACATTTTTTTGAACCAACGTGGAATAGACAGACGTCTGTGCCCAGTGCGTGGTTACTTAAGACAGAAACGAAAGTAGGGAGGTTGGTCGAGGAGGATGGGTTGGTGTATACCGCAATCGTCTAGCAATCCAAAGGTTACGTGTTCCAGTCACGTTGGGGACAACTGTAGCATTTTAGCTAACCCTTCCCATAAACCTTTTCCTAAACTGAACCTAATTCTCCTAACCTGTTTCGTAAATTCTCTGAACCTTTGTTGTTAGTTCTCCTAACCTTTTACATAAATTCTCCTAACCTTTGTTGTCAGTTCTCTTAAACAGCAACGTACATTCTCAGAAGACGCAACAAGCTGCCTCATACTATAAATCCTCCAAGACGTATGATAAGTTATGTCATCCAGTTCATATGATATTGTCTGACCGGGTAAGAATTATGACACTATACGTCCTCCAATCCGTATGTTATTGTACGACCATTATTCCATTTGTAATGTAACGTAACATATCATACTAAATGGAGGGATTCAAATGTACATCCCAAAAGCTATGAATGGCCCTGAGGCCAGGTTGATTGGAGAAGAACAGGGCTTCTGTTTGGCCACCATGATTCATAACTACTGTGTTTCATTTACTGGAGGACTAGACTAGATCTAAGACAGGGTACCCCATATAGTGTACCCTAGGACCGGTAAACACATATGGTACGCAAATATGTAACTGGCCAATTGACCAGTAAAGTATTTACTACATTTTACCTCCTATATAATATTGACCATAGACTGCTTAAACAATATTCCTGAAGTTTAATAGACTGTAGTTGATTTTTAGGTCAAACTCTAAGGTACCTAAGTGTTTAGCTTTATACTAACAGAGATGTCTAGACTCAGGTCTGATCTCGTTTCCACAGCAACAGAGGACTGTAGGAGATGAGGCCAGGGTCCCGTCCATTGTGAGTATTTCATGAGGGGCCTCATTACGGCTTGGGTGCCTTTGTAAGAGTGGCACAGAATTAAACAGTGAGCTTTGACAACTCATCATTGTCCATCCTTTCAAACGACTGTCTGATCTAAAGCCCTCCTGAACCCTTCAGACCACTGAATGGCCTCATTCCAGAGCGAGACATCCTCTGGTTGCTATGTAGCAATGCCAACGACCTGTTCCTGTAGTAGTGATGATGTTGTCATGTTACAGCATATCATTACAAAACAGGTCATACACAGACACCTAATTAGTAAGTATGATAGGAGTAACACCAACACTGTTTACGATGGCATAGAAGCACCATTAATTTTATACCAAAGCCACTGTAGCATCCTAATGTTTTTTCTACCAACATTACACAAAAACGTGTTCATTACAGTACATTCATAAAGTTTTCAGACCCCTTGACCTTTTCCACATTTTGTTATGTTACAGCCTTATTCTTTGCTATGAGAGTCGAAATTGAGCTCAGGTGCATCCTTTTTCCATTGATCATCCTTGAGATGTTTCTACAACTTGATTGGAGTCCACCTGTGGTAAATTAAATTGATTGGAAATGATTTGGAAAGGTACACACATGTCTATATAAGGTCCCACAGTTGACAGTGCCTGTCAGAGCAAAAACTAAGCCATGAGGTCGAAGGAATTGTCCGTAGAGCTCTGAGACAGGATTCTGTTGATGCACAGATCTGGGGACGGGTATAAAACAATTTCTGCAGCATTGAAGGTCCCCAATAACAAAGTGGCCTTCATCATTCTTAAATGGATGAAGTTTGGAACCACCAAGACTCTTCCAAGAGCTGACCGCACGAGCCAAACTGAGCAATCGGGGGAGAATGGCCTTGGTCAGGGAGGTGACCAAGAACCTGATGGTCCTCTGACAGAGCTCTGGAGATTGGAGAACCTTCCAGAAGGACAACCATCTCTGCAGCACTCCACCAGTCAGGCCTTTATGGTGGAGTGGCCAGATGGAAGCCACTCCTCAGTAAAAGGCACATGACAGCCCGCTTGCAGTTAGCCAAAATGCCCCTAAAGGACTCCCAGACCATGAGAAACAAGATTTAACTCTTTGGACTGAATACCAAGCGTCATGTCAAATCAAATCAAATCAAATTTATTTGTCACATACACATGGTTAGCAGGTGTTAATGCAAGTGTAGCGAAATGCTTGTGCTTCTAGTTCCGCCCATGCAGTAATATCTAACAAGTAATATAACCTAACAATTTCACAACATCTACCTTATACACACAAGTGTAAAGGAATGAATACGAATATGTACATAAAAATATATAAATGAGTGATGGCCGAACGGCATAGGCAAGATGCAGTAGATGGTATAGGATACAGTATATACATATGAGATGAGTAATGTAGGGTATGAAAACATTATATGAAGTGGCATTGTTTAAAGTGGCTAGTGATACATTACGTCAAGATGGCAAGATGCAGTAGATGGTATGGAGGAAACCTGGCACCATCCGTACGGTGAAGCATGGTGCATGGTGCTGGCAGCATCATTCTGTGGGGATGTTTTTCAGCGGCAGGGACTGGAAGACTAGTCAGGATTGATGGAAAGATGAATGGAGCAAATTACAGAGAGATCCTTGAAGGTGCCAAAGGTGCTTCAACAAAGTACCGAGTAAAGGGTCTGAATAGTTATGTAAGTGTGATATTTAAAAAATGTTTTTTACCTGTTTTTGATTTGTCATGATGGGCTATTGTGTGTAGATTGAGAGGGAAAAAAAATATTTAATACATTTTAGAATAAGGCTGTAACGTAACAAAATGTGGAAAAAGTCAAGGGGTCTGAATACTTTCCGAATGCAGTGTACAATTGAATGATCCAAATGAGGTGGAATACCTGTTAGCGCAAGTTGGAGATCATAATCCTTTATTCCAATAATATTCCAGGAATATAACCATAACCTCCCTGGCTGGAGCATGTAAAGGTCATTCAATAAATATATTAATTAGGTTAATCATTATGGTTTTTGTTATATTCCTGGAATATTTTTTGAATAAATGGTTATTGTCTCCAACTTGAGCTAAGAGGTTCTAGAACAGTTCAGTTGAAAACACACAGTAGGTGAGATATGGGAAACCAAAACAAGCTCACACCTGATGTTATTTCCCAAATTATTGGAAATTAGAAAAATTGTCAATAAAATAAATCTAGCTAATTGTGCTTCTCTCAATGTGTGAAACATATAAAAATAAACATTCTCACTGCTCTTGACATGCAGCTTAAGAAGCTCAGGGCCCAGTTCTTCTAAAGTTATCTATCCGGATTTTGGCTATCGGATAGGATTAAATGCATCGATATAGAATGAATAGAACACCAGGAGGGTTAACTTTTAGAAAACTAGGCCCTAAGGACCGAAAAATTGCTGCTGAAATGCATCTACTCTGACACTAAATTAAAAGTGAGTGTTTTGTTTAATCAAGTCTGATCTCAACCATGGGATGCAGAGATTAACTTTAATTTGAAGGCATAATTCATTTTTGAACTTCTTGACCAAAAATGTAAAACAGAGAGAGCCTGAGTGATTATGTTTTAAAGACAAGACAAACAAGCTTGCAGGTCTTTGTTTTAATACTCAAACAAGGGATCCACAAGACACAGAGAAATGTTTAGAATGTACAGTACATTGGCTACATAGGCAGGCTATTTATTGGCAAAATATCTGATCTGATTGGTCAAAAGACCAATTAGTGTCGAAATATCAGAATTGGCAGCCATTGCATTGTGAATATAGACACAATTGATGATTCCTTAACCTTATATTCAATGCCAAGAAGCTTAATGTATAATGCAGTAGCATCACTGTAAATCTGCGCACGACCCACGTGGAGTTCCAGGTCTCCGGCAGCTTCTGGAACTGCCGGTCTGCAGCCAACAAGGCTGAGTTCATCTCAGCCTATGCTACCCTCCAGTCCCTAGACTTCCTGGCGCTGACGGAAACATGGATTACCACAGATAACACTGCTACTCCTACTGCTCTCTCTTCGTCTGCCCACGTGTTCTCGCATACCCCTAGAGCATCGAGCCAGCGGGGTGGTGGCACTGGAATCCTCATCTCTCCCAAGTGGACATTCTCTCTTTCTCCCCTGACCCATCTGTCTATCTCCTCATTTGAATTCCATGCTGTCACAGTTACCAGCCCTTTCAAGCTTAACATCCTTATCATTTATCGCCCTCCAGGTTCCCTTGGAGAGTTCATCAATGAGCTTGACGCCTTGATAAGTTCCTTTCCTGAGGATGGCTCACCTCTCACAGTTCTGGGTGACTTTAACCTCCCCACGTCTACCTTTGACTCATTCCTCTCTGCCTCCTTCTTTCCACTCCTCTCCTCTTTTGACCTCACCCTCTCACCTTCCCCCTCTACTCACAAGGCAGGCAATACGCTTGACCTCATCTTTACTAGATGCTGTTCTTCCACTAATCTCATTGCAACTCCCCTCCAAATCTCCGACCACTACCTTGTATCCTTTTCCCTCTTGCTCTCATCCAACACTTCTCACTCTGCCCCTACTCGGATGGTATTGCGCCGTCCCAACCTTCGCTCTCTCTCTCCCGCTACTCTCTCCTCTTCCATCCTATCATCTCTTCCCTCTGCTCAAACCTTCTCCAACCTATCTCCTGATTCTGCCTCCTCAACCCTCCTCTCCTCCGTTTCTGCATCCTTTGATTTTCTCTGTCCCCTATCCTCCAGGCCGGCTCGGTCCTCCCCTCCTGCTCCGTGGCTCGACGACTCACTACGAGCTCACAGAACAGGGCTCTGGGCAGCCGAGCGGAAATGGAGGAAAACTCGCCTCCCTGCGGACCTGGCATCCTTTCACTCACTCCTCTCTACATTCTCCTCTTCTGTCTCTGCTGCTAAAGCCACTTTCTACCACTCTAAATTCCAAGCATCTGCCTCTAACCCTAGGAAGCTCTTTGCTACCTTCTCCTCCCTCCTGAATCCTCCTCCCCCCCCCCCCCCCTCCTCCCTCTCTGCGGATGACTTCGTCAACCATTTTGAAAAGAAGGTTGACGATATCCGATCCTCGTTTGCTAAGTCAAATGACACCGCTGGTCCTGCTCACACTGCCCTACCCTGTGCTTTGACCTCTTTCTCCCCTCTCTCTCCAGATGAAATCTCGCGTCTTGTGACGGCCGGCCGCCCAACAACCTGCCCACTTGACCCTATCCCCTCCTCTCTTCTCCAGACCATTTCCGGAGACCTTCTCCCCTTCCTCACCTCGCTCATCAACTCATCCTTGACCGCTGGCTACGTCCCTTCCGTCTTCAAGAGAGCGAGAGTTGCACCCCTTCTGAAAAAACCTACACTCGATCCCTCCGATGTCAACAACTACAGACCAGTATCCCTTCTTTCTTTTCTCTCCAAAACTCTTGAACGTGCCGTCCTTGGCCAGCTCTCCTGCTATCTCTCTCAGAATGACCTTCTTGATCCTAATCAGTCAGGTTTCAAGACTGGGCATTCAACTGAGACTGCTCTTCTCTGTGTCACGGAGGCTCTCCGCGCTGCTAAAGCTAACTCTCTCTCCTCTGCTCTCATACTTCTAGACCTATCTGCTGCCTTTGATACTGTGAACCATCAGATCCTCCTCTCCACCCTCTCCGAGTTGAGCATCTCCGGCGCGGCCCACGCTTGGATTGCGTCCTACCTGACAGGTCGCTCCTACCAGGTGGCGTGGCGAGAATCTGTCTCCGCACCATGCGCTCTCACCACTGGTGTCCCCCAGGGCTCTGTTCTAGGCCCTCTCCTATTCTCGCTATACACCAAGTCACTTGGCTCTGTCATATCCTCACATGGTCTCTCCTATCATTGCTATGCAGACGACACACAATTAATCTTCTCCTTTCCCCCTTCTGATAACCAGGCGGCGAATCGCATCTCTGCATGTCTGTCAGACATATCAGTGTGGATGACGGATCACCAGCTCAAGCTGAACCTCGGCAAGACGGAGCTGCTCTTCCTCCCGGGGAAGGACTGCCCGTTCCATGATCTCGCCATCACGGTTGACAACTCCCTTGTGTCCTCCTCCCAGAGTGCTAAGAACCTTGGCGTGATCCTGGACAACACCCTGTCGTTCTCCACTAACATCAAGGCGGTGACCCGATCCTGTAGGTTCATGCTCTACAACATTCGCAGAGTACGACCCTGCCTCACACAGGAAGCGGCGCAGGTCCTAATCCAGGCACTTGTCATCTCCCGTCTGGATTACTGCAACTCGCTGTTGGCTGGGCTCCCTGCCTGTGCCATTAAACCCCTACAACTCATCCAGAACGCCGCAGCCCGTCTGGTGTTCAACCTTCCCAAGTTCTCTCACGTCACCCCGCTCCTCCGCTCTCTCCACTGGCTTCCAGTTGAAGCTCGCATCCGCTACAAGACCATGGTGATTGCCTACGGAGCTGTGAAGGGAACGGCACCTCCATACCTTCAGGCTCTGATCAGGCCCTACACCCAAACAAGGGCACTGCGTTCATCCACCACTGGCCTGCTGGCCCCCCTACCTCTGAGGAAGCACAGTTCCCGCTCAGCCCAGTCAAAACTGTTCGCTGCTCTGGCACCCCAATGGTGGAACAAGCTCCCTCACGACGCCAGGACAGCGGAGTCAATCACCACCTTCCGGAGACACCTGAAACCCCACCTCTTTAAGGAATACCTAGGATAGGATAAAGTAATCCTTCTAACCCCCCCCCCCCCCCTTAAAATATTTAGATGCACTATTGTAAAGTGGTTGTTCCACTGGATATCATAAGGTGAATGAACCATTTTGTAAGTCGCTCTGGATAAGAGCGTCTGCTAAATGACTTAAATGTAAATGTAATGTAAATGTAAATCCTTCAGGAATTAATCTCAGTGCATTACTGCATAAAGACCTCAAATTGATATTGAATAGTCCATGGGCATATGGGAGTACCCATCCAACTCTGAACATATCCATCAATAAATGTTAGCTTTGTTGAGACCTTAAATCCCCCTACCAGTAATTCCATTTTAAAGTCATAAATATCTATATTATATAATTATCTGTGTTGACTAACTCTAGAGACATGCCTCAGGATGCCTCACTTCTCTGATTGTAGATCTTTCTAGATCTAATTGTGAGATTCAGTTACATTAACATTATGGCATATAATAGCTATCTGAAAATGCTGCTCCTGAGTCTGATTTCTAGCCTACAATCATATTTTTCTCCAAAGCTTCATTTTGCATCATCTCTTCAAGTGAATAATAAAAATAAAAACACAACTGAATTTCTGGCAAGAGGTGTTGATGAGACGTGTTCTGCAGGTCACGAGTTGACGTCATTGCCATAATGTGATAATACTTGTAACCTAATCAAACTTACAGTATAGAAAAATCACATAATGATGTTTGATTCATAGCTGAAGTACTATAGACAAACAGCAGTCACTCCCACACAGACAATTTGTCTAAAAATGGTTCCTGAACCTCATTATCCATTTGACTTGATGACGTCAAATTCCTGGAACAACTAAGGTTGAGGCTTATCTAACAACCGTGCTTCTACACCTGCATTGCTTGCTGTTTGGGGTTTTAGGCTGGGTTTCTGTACAGCACTTTGATATATCAGCTGATGTAAGAAGGGCTATATAAATACATTTGATTTCAACAACCAACAAACCCGCAAACACCAGTGCTTTCACCTGATAATAAGCTACCTGATACCTACAGTGCAATGGAGCTCCCCTGCTCTTTCTTCTTGGCTACAACACCCTATTTTCATTGTGGTACCCACTACTATAGGCCCTGTTGCCTACATCTTGGTGGGAGATTATTTGTCTCCAGCTCTCAGCCCCAGGATATGATCTAGTGACACAGTGCTCATTGTTTTTACATTGCTGAATAAATCTGTAGTGGGAAACTAAGTTCAGCAGCTGTTTCCTATATTTCTGTGTTTCTAACGATAGCGACGGGCTATCTGTTTGAATGCAAGTGTGGTTGGATGGCATATGGCCCCTATAATTTCAGAGTGAGTAAGAAACGGAGCATTCAACCGTGGAGGTAAATATTACTCTTGTGTTCAGCGGAAATATTCAACGAGACCAAGCTGGAAATGCGTGGCATTAAAATCAAATCATGACTCTTCCAAGGTTAGAAGATCGATCTGCAGCTTTCAGGCTGTGCTGGGTGCTATTATTGATGAGCACACTGTTGTTAGGTAAAATGGTGAAGGCTTTTAAGTTATACTGTATGTAAGGATGATATGGGGCTATCAATCTAAATGTCAGTATGGCAAAAGGGATCATTTGGAAGGTAATGACAACAATTTACAGATGAGGACAAGCATAGATATGGTAACCATGACAGATGTCATGCGTGAATAGTCATGTGATATGTGAAAGAGCTATACTGTGCCTTTCTTAGCCATTAAGATGGAGCACTTATTTATTATGAGTAACCATGATGAACCACATAGCAATTCAGATTTTCAGGGGGTGCTGCAGCACCCTCAGCACCCCTACTTCCCACGGCTATGGTTAACCATTCAAGCCTGTGTACTTGAGTTTGGACTCCCTACTCTTATGTTGTTATGCATTAAATCTTTAATTTCTTTATACTAATTTCCTTCTCCTCTTCCTTCCCCCCTCTTTCTATCTCTATGCAGGCTGTGGAAACCAACCTGGCATCCAAGGACAGCCATTGGGTTTATGCCAATGAGGTGAGATCAATACTGCATTATTATATTTATACATCACATTTATTCAGTTTGCTTCGTTGCAGTTGCATTAGCTGCCAATGTACGGATAGACATGGATTAAAACCAATAATACTTTCACTCTGACTTCTTCCATATTTAGACTCATAAGCAGTATAAAAGCTCTCACACCATGCCACTTTGTTTCTATCTGAGGGGTTCTATACATTATTGACCAAATAATTATTAGTTATTGAATTCACAGCACTTCGGAAGCCAAAGCAGTTTTTTTACCTGTTTCTATGTTGATCTGACATTGCATAAATGGGCTTCCAAATGGGCTTTAACATCAATAAATGCCAAGCACTTTGTGAATACCAAATACTGTGCTCTGTGCCATGCCTGAGACCAGCTGGGCACCTTTGCATTGATTCAGGCTGATTTGCTGAGAAGGACCATAAGTCCTCTGATGTCCCAATGCTAATGGAAAAAAAGTATGTTTCTAACGTAACTTGATGTCTTTTTATTAGCGTTTATGTGCTTCCAGAGTACACTTTTAAGTTGACCTAACCACTAACCACAGTGAACGCACACACACACACACACACACACACACACACACACACACACACACACACACACACACACACACACACACACACACACACACACACACACAAATGTACGCTCACACAGACACATGGGTCTTTC